>NC_136068.1:1562662011-1564066887 GCF_964261635.1 Lissotriton helveticus | reverse complement strand
TGATGTAACGATGCGTTTAACGCGCATCAGTTGGGATAGAGGTAAGTTCTGCTTTAGCCCAAGTCGATGAAAGCTTTGGTAATGCAACATTGAGTTGCGATCAGTAGGTTTCCGGAAAATGGTGGTAGTCACTGTGCCTGCGTGTCTCTCAACCTTAACATCAAGGAAGTGAATGCTAGAACTGTCAAAACACCATGTAAACTGTATACGATCATTGACTTGATTCCATGTGTTCAGAAAATCCAAGAGAGCTTGTTCAGGGCCAGACCATAACATGAAGATGTCATCAATAAATCTTAAGTACAGTTTCCCACAATTGATCCAAGCAGTTTGGTTCAGTATATGGGATTCCTCAAAAGATTTCATGAAGGTATTAGCGTACGACGGCGCCGTACAATTGCCCATGGCAGTCCCGCAGAGTTGGTGGAACCATTTGTCAGATACTGTGAAGTAACTATGGTACAGGGTGAAGACCAATAGTTCCATCAACAGTACCTGCAAATCCGCGTCAAGATTGGAATGAGAAAGTTCATGTTCAACAGCCGTTAAGCCTAGGTCATGAGGTATAGATGTGTACAATGAACAAACATCCACTGTACACAATATCAGATCTTGATCTTCTAACTCGTTAACAGCTTGTTGAAGTTTAATCAAAAAGTCAGTAGTATCCTTAACGTGAGATCTAGAGTTCAACACGAAAGGCTGGAGATATTTATCCAGAAACTTCCCAGTGTTCTCGTGAATGCTCCCTCTAGTCGAGACGATTGGTCTCATGGGTGGCTTGGTGGGGTGCTTGTGCACCTTGGGTAACATGTATAGTACTGGTGGCTTCGGATTAGTGGGTGTCAAGTACCGTCTTGCTCTGTCATTGATGGTGCCATTATCAAATGCCTGACCTATAATTTTCACTAGGATTGCGGCGAATTCATTGGTTGGATCATCAGGTAAAGGAGCATAAGTGTTCGGGTCTGACGTGTGTTTTTCAATTTGTTCTGCATAGTATGTCGCATCCATGATCACCAGGGCGCCGCCCTTGTCAGCAGTTTGACAGACAATCGAAGAATTATTGGCAATCTTCTGAATGATGTTTTTCTCAGTTTTAGTTAGATTCTCACGTTTCACCTTGGATTGGAATGGTAGTTTAGCAATGTCACATTTTACTAAATTCTCAAATGTATCAATTATTTTGTGACTCACGGGAGCCATAAAGGTACTATGGGGACGTAGTCCTCTCAACATGTCATCATCACGTGAAGGGATGTTAATTACATTCTGAAAATAGTGTCTCAAGCGTACATTGCGTAGAAGTTTGAAAACGCTCACTTCGAGCTCCAAGGTGTTGGTTCCAGTAGTGGGAACGAAAGATTGTCCTTTTTGTAACACTCGGATTTCTTCCTCATTAAGTTGGGTGGAAGAAATGTTGATAACCAGGTTCTCATGGTCACTTATTTGCGTCGATTGGCCCTCTTTGCTTTGGCCTGTTCTTTTGCGGCCTCTGCGGGTTTTGCCCCGCCTGGGTCGCTGGTTTGATCCTGGTCCTGTTCTAAAAAATGAACCGCAGAATTCGAGGTGCCAGGTTGTTGAGCTGGTTGTTCAGTGGTAGGCTTCTGGGTTTTACGTGTTGTTGTGTCACCATCAGATGATGAAGTCTCATTCTCAGAGTACGGATTATAAGGGCGATTTGGGCGTCGGCGGGCGTACACTTCTGCCCAAGTGTACACCTCGCCGAGCTTGTAATCAATGGTATCCCTCTTATATTTCCGAAATTTCCGTTCCTGTGTCTCCCGAGTGTGCTTGTCTAGTTGGGCATTCACGTCTTCCAACATTTTAGTCAGCTCAGCTGGATCCATGGCACTGTCTAGCTCAGTGCGTACGGTTTGTATTTCTTGTGCCAAATCCTCCAGTGTTTTGGACAGTTCCTCCACTATGAGTAGAATCAAATCCAACGAGCATTTGTTGAGGATAGCGTACCACCTCTCAACAAACCTCGTATTGTTTTTGCATAGTAGGGGTTTGAGGGGGACCCGTAGGCCCCTAGGGATCCGTTGGGCGCGATGGTACCGCACGAGGGTACATGCGTGTAGTTTTTGATTCGATTCCTTCTTCAGCAAGTAGAGCAATTGTTTAATGTTACTCTCAGCGCTCCTGGAGCTGGTAGCGGTAGCAACATCCTCCTGAATCATGCCATAGATTTTGTCGGCATCCCCCGCCGTGAAGGCGAAGGTGTCGGCCTTGAGTTCTGTCATATTGGATACCAAATCGTAATTCATTTTGCAGGTTAGAGTAGCGTGCCAAATCCTCGGGACAGGAAAGTAGTGGACTCACAAAGATCGGAAAGAGGTATTTGCACAGCTGTGGGTGATCTGTAATTTCAACAGGTAACGGTGTGTGGCGTGCAGCCAGGGATAAACGCTGTCTGTACCGGTCAGCGTATATTCAAAGACTATTACAAAGCTACCCCTGATGAGAGGTAGGCTCCCCAGTGCACAGCTTGAACATGACACAAGGTCTAAAGTTTTGAAATACACTTCATATAAAGTTCAATCCACAAGATTCATTGATTCTTCATTCTTTAATGAATATACATTATGCTCCATGTATAATTCATCATGTTCCAGATATTGGTAATATATATCATCCACAAAAGTAGTTCTCAATATTCAATAATCCCAATGCATTTCGGGCTGAACCGTAGCCCTTCCTCAGGGGATAGCTCTACAAACAAAGGAAATACCATCATCAGGTCTAATTCCGGTTAAAATAAATAATACTGCAAGTATGAAAATGCCGAATTATCCAGACTGTGTGTAGAAAAAATGAAACATGGGGTGAAATAACGTGAAAGAACCCGACTTGCCAAGATGCATGTGTCACCAAAGTAGAAAGCCAAAACACCAAACATGTGAAGGTTGCAGCATACCTCAAGATCTTAAAACTCCAAAAGGAGCCGCCGAAAGCCCAAACTTCCTATATCTAGTACAACCCAAAGCGTGTACAGAGCATGTGAATGAATGCGTGATACTAAAATTAAAACAGAGCTCAACTGCACCTCGGTGTGATTAACGCGCAGTTCATAAACACAGTGCCTACAATTCTCGCCCGCATGTTAAACAAACGTCCCCACCAGGAGGTACTTACAGCAGAACGCGGTCAGCGTCAAACCACATTAGACATCGGGTTAACAAATGTGAGCGCGCGAGTGTACAGCAAGATAAAGCAACGTTACGTAAACATAAAAGATGGACAATAAGACGCCCAGGATGAGCGCCATCTTGGACTAGTGAACAAACTCCCAGGCAGATGTAGAACAAAAACAGTTGAATGGGAATGTAAAACAACGTAAAACAGAGGATAAAGGTTAAAACAGCTAAGCAAGAAAATAGAAATAGACAAGAAAAACGACAACATACAGAAAAGGGTGGATAACACAGGGATAATTCACAAATAACACAAAAACTCCATACGATCATTGAGCCCGTGCGGCTGCATGGTCGCCATGTACCGGATCCAAAAGTTCTCCCTCTTCAACAGAGTTTTTTTGTTGTTGTGGGTCAATGGTATTTGTTCAAGAATTTGATATTTCAACTGGGCAACAGTATGATTATGGTCCAAAAAATGTGCTGCAACAGTGGATTTCAAGTTGCCAGTCCTGATGTTGCTCTTGTGTTCCAACAAGCGTATCCTGATTTTCCGTTCTGTGTGTCCAATATAGCATTTGCCACAAGGACACTTGAGTAGATAGATAACATTTGCAGAATTGCACGTGGCGTTGACACGCAGTTTAATGGGGTGACCTTTCATGGGGTGATTCACGATATTCCCTGGAATACAATTATGACAATTGCTGCAGTTATAACAAGGACGTAGGCCCTTGTAATTCACTGGTAAACCTTCCGATTTGGGTTTGCATAGTATCTCCTTTAAGTTTCTTCCCCTAGTGTATGCAAACAAAGGTTGTTGTGAGAAGGCTCCCTGAAAATCCGGTTCCAAGCTTAATAGTGTCCAATGTTTAGAGATGATGTTCTTGAACCGTTTGCTCAACACTGTGTACTTGGATACTACAACCATCCTAGTATTTTCAGTTTTGGTGCGAGTCTGTAATAGTTCATCACGAGTCATAATCCCACACCGGGTGACAGCCTTTTGAAGAGTTTGTGCTGGGTAGCCACGAGCCTTGAACCTCTCAACCATATTGTTCATTTCAAGTTGGCAAGTTTCATCTGATGTAACGATGCGTTTAACGCGCATCAGTTGGGATAGAGGTAAGTTCTGCTTTAGCCCAAGTCGATGAAAGCTTTGGTAATGCAACATTGAGTTGCGATCAGTAGGTTTCCGGAAAATGGTGGTAGTCACTGTGCCTGCGTGTCTCTCAACCTTAACATCAAGGAAGTGAATGCTAGAACTGTCAAAACACCATGTAAACTGTATACGATCATTGACTTGATTCCATGTGTTCAGAAAATCCAAGAGAGCTTGTTCAGGGCCAGACCATAACATGAAGATGTCATCAATAAATCTTAAGTACAGTTTCCCACAATTGATCCAAGCAGTTTGGTTCAGTATATGGGATTCCTTAAAAGATTTCATGAAGGTATTAGCGTACGACGGCGCCGTACAATTGCCCATGGCAGTCCCGCAGAGTTGGTGGAACCATTTGTCAGATACTGTGAAGTAACTATGGTACAGGGTGAAGACCAATAGTTCCATCAACAGTACCTGCAAATCCGCGTCAAGATTGGAATGAGAAAGTTCATGTTCAACAGCCGTTAAGCCTAGGTCATGAGGTATAGATGTGTACAATGAACAAACATCCACTGTACACAATATCAGATCTTGATCTTCTAACTCGTTAACAGCTTGTTGAAGTTTAATCAAAAAGTCAGTAGTATCCTTAACGTGAGATCTAGAGTTCAACACGAAAGGCTGGAGATATTTATCCAGAAACTTCCCAGTGTTCTCGTGAATGCTCCCTCTAGTCGAGACGATTGGTCTCATGGGTGGCTTGGTGGGGTGCTTGTGCACCTTGGGTAACATGTATAGTACTGGTGGCTTCGGATTAGTGGGTGTCAAGTACCGTCTTGCTCTGTCATTGATGGTGCCATTATCAAATGCCTGACCTATAATTTTCACTAGGATTGCGGCGAATTCATTGGTTGGATCATCAGGTAAAGGAGCATAAGTGTTCGGGTCTGACGTGTGTTTTTCAATTTGTTCTGCATAGTATGTCGCATCCATGATCACCAGGGCGCCGCCCTTGTCAGCAGTTTGACAGACAATCGAAGAATTATTGGCAATCTTCTGAATGATGTTTTTCTCAGTTTTAGTTAGATTCTCACGTTTCACCTTGGATTGGAATGGTAGTTTAGCAATGTCACATTTTACTAAATTCTCAAATGTATCAATTATTTTGTGACTCACGGGAGCCATAAAGGTACTATGGGGACGTAGTCCTCTCAACATGTCATCATCACGTGAAGGGATGGTAATCACATTCTGAAAATAGTGTCTCAAGCGTACATTGCGTAGAAGTTTGAAAACGCTCACTTCGAGCTCCAAGGTGTTGGTTCCAGTAGTGGGAACGAAAGATTGTCCTTTTTGTAACACTCGGATTTCTTCCTCATTAAGTTGGGTGGAAGAAATGTTGATAACCAGGTTCTCATGGTCACTTATTTGCGTCGATTGGCCCTCTTTGCTTTGGCCTGTTCTTTTGCGGCCTCTGCGGGTTTTGCCCCGCCTGGGTCGCTGGTTTGATCCTGGTCCTGTTCTAAAAAATGAACCGCAGAATTCGAGGTGCCAGGTTGTTGAGCTGGTTGTTCAGTGGTAGGCTTCTGGGTTTTACGTGTTGTTGTGTCACCATCAGATGATGAAGTCTCATTCTCAGAGTACGGATTATAAGGGCGATTTGGGCGTCGGCGGGCGTACACTTCTGCCCAAGTGTACACCTCGCCGAGCTTGTAATCAATGGTATCCCTCTTATATTTCCGAAATTTCCGTTCCTGTGTCTCCCGAGTGTGCTTGTCTAGTTGGGCATTCACGTCTTCCAACATTTTAGTCAGCTCAGCTGGATCCATGGCACTGTCTAGCTCAGTGCGTACGGTTTGTATTTCTTGTGCCAAATCCTCCAGTGTTTTGGACAGTTCCTCCACTATGAGTAGAATCAAATCCAACGAGCATTTGTTGAGGATAGCGTACCACCTCTCAACAAACCTCGTATTGTTTTTGCATAGTAGGGGTTTGAGGGGGACCCGTAGGCCCCTAGGGATCCGTTGGGCGCGATGGTACCGCACGAGGGTACATGCGTGTAGTTTTTGATTCGATTCCTTCTTCAGCAAGTAGAGCAATTGTTTAATGTTACTCTCAGCGCTCCTGGAGCTGGTAGCGGTAGCAACATCCTCCTGAATCATGCCATAGATTTTGTCGGCATCCCCCGCCGTGAAGGCGAAGGTGTCGGCCTTGAGTTCTGTCATATTGGATACCAAATCGTAATTCATTTTGCAGGTTAGAGTAGCGTGCCAAATCCTCGGGACAGGAAAGTAGTGGACTCACAAAGATCGGAAAGAGGTATTTGCACAGCTGTGGGTGATCTGTAATTTCAACAGGTAACGGTGTGTGGCGTGCAGCCAGGGATAAACGCTGTCTGTACCGGTCAGCGTATATTCAAAGACTATTACAAAGCTACCCCTGATGAGAGGTAGGCTCCCCAGTGCACAGCTTGAACATGACACAAGGTCTAAAGTTTTGAAATACACTTCATATAAAGTTCAATCCACAAGATTCATTGATTCTTCATTCTTTAATGAATATACATTATGCTCCATGTATAATTCATCATGTTCCAGATATTGGTAATATATATCATCCACAAAAGTAGTTCTCAATATTCAATAATCCCAATGCATTTCGGGCTGAACCGTAGCCCTTCCTCAGGGGATAGCTCTACAAACAAAGGAAATACCATCATCAGGTCTAATTCCGGTTAAAATAAATAATACCTCAAGTATGAAAATGCCGAATTATCCAGACTGTGTGTAGAAAAAATGAAACATGGGGTGAAATAACGTGAAAGAACCCGACTTGCCAAGATGCATGTGTCACCAAAGTAGAAAGCCAAAACACCAAACATGTGAAGGTTGCAGCATACCTCAAGATCTTAAAACTCCAAAAGGAGCCGCCGAAAGCCCAAACTTCCTATATCTAGTACAACCCAAAGCGTGTACAGAGCATGTGAATGAATGCGTGATACTAAAATTAAAACAGAGCTCAACTGCACCTCGGTGTGATTAACGCGCAGTTCATAAACACAGTGCCTACAATTCTCGCCCGCATGTTAAACAAACGTCCCCACCAGGAGGTACTTACAGCAGAACGCGGTCAGCGTCAAACCACATTAGACATCGGGTTAACAAATGTGAGCGCGCGAGTGTACAGCAAGATAAAGCAACGTTACGTAAACATAAAAGATGGACAATAAGACGTCCAGGATGAGCGCCATCTTGGACTAGTGAACAAACTCCCAGGCAGATGTAGAACAAAAACAGTTGAATGGGAATGTAAAACAACGTAAAACAGAGGATAAAGGTTAAAACAGCTAAGCCAGAAAATAGAAATAGACAAGAAAAACGACAACATACAGAAAAGGGTGGATAACACAGGGATAATTCACAAATAACACAAAAACTCCATACGATCATTGAGCCCGTGCGGCTGCATGGTCGCCATGTACCGGATCCAAAAGTTCTCCCTCTTCAACAGAGTTTTTTTGTTGTCGTGGGTCAATGGTATTTGTTCAAGAATTTGATATTTCAACTGGGCAACAGTATGATTATGGTCCAAAAAATGTGCTGCAACAGTGGATTTCAAGTTGCCAGTCCTGATGTTGCTCTTGTGTTCCAACAAGCGTATCCTGATTTTCCGTTCTGTGTGTCCAATATAGCATTTGCCACAAGGACACTTGAGTAGATAGATAACATTTGCAGAATTGCACGTGGCGTTGACACGCAGTTTAATGGGGTGACCTTTCATGGGGTGATTCACGATATTCCCTGGAATACAATTATGACAATTGCTGCAGTTATAACAAGGACGTAGGCCCTTGTAATTCACTGGTAAACCTTCCGATTTGGGTTTGCATAGTATCTCCTTTAAGTTTCTTCCCCTAGTGTATGCAAACAAAGGTTGTTGTGAGAAGGCTCCCTGAAAATCCGGTTCCAAGCTTAATAGTGTCCAATGTTTAGAGATGATGTTCTTGAACCGTTTGCTCAACACTGTGTACTTGGATACTACAACCATCCTAGTATTTTCAGTTTTGGTGCGAGTCTGTAATAGTTCATCACGAGTCATAATCCCACACCGGGTGACAGCCTTTTGAAGAGTTTGTGCTGGGTAGCCACGAGCCTTGAACCTCTCAACCATATTGTTCATTTCAAGTTGGCAAGTTTCATCTGATGTAACGATGCGTTTAACGCGCATCAGTTGGGATAGAGGTAAGTTCTGCTTTAGCCCAAGTCGATGAAAGCTTTGGTAATGCAACATTGAGTTGCGATCAGTAGGTTTCCGGAAAATGGTGGTAGTCACTGTGCCTGCGTGTCTCTCAACCTTAACATCAAGGAAGTGAATGCTAGAACTGTCAAAACACCATGTAAACTGTATACGATCATTGACTTGATTCCATGTGTTCAGAAAATCCAAGAGAGCTTGTTCAGGGCCAGACCATAACATGAAGATGTCATCAATAAATCTTAAGTACAGTTTCCCACAATTGATCCAAGCAGTTTGGTTCAGTATATGGGATTCCTCAAAAGATTTCATGAAGGTATTAGCGTACGACGGCGCCGTACAATTGCCCATGGCAGTCCCGCAGAGTTGGTGGAACCATTTGTCAGATACTGTGAAGTAACTATGGTACAGGGTGAAGACCAATAGTTCCATCAACAGTACCTGCAAATCCGCGTCAAGATTGGAATGAGAAAGTTCATGTTCAACAGCCGTTAAGCCTAGGTCATGAGGTATAGATGTGTACAATGAACAAACATCCACTGTACACAATATCAGATCTTGATCTTCTAACTCGTTAACAGCTTGTTGAAGTTTAATCAAAAAGTCAGTAGTATCCTTAACGTGAGATCTAGAGTTCAACACGAAAGGCTGGAGATATTTATCCAGAAACTTCCCAGTGTTCTCGTGAATGCTCCCTCTAGTCGAGACGATTGGTCTCATGGGTGGCTTGGTGGGGTGCTTGTGCACCTTGGGTAACATGTATAGTACTGGTGGCTTCGGATTAGTGGGTGTCAAGTACCGTCTTGCTCTGTCATTGATGGTGCCATTATCAAATGCCTGACCTATAATTTTCACTAGGATTGCGGCGAATTCATTGGTTGGATCATCAGGTAAAGGAGCATAAGTGTTCGGGTCTGACGTGTGTTTTTCAATTTGTTCTGCATAGTATGTCGCATCCATGATCACCAGGGCGCCGCCCTTGTCAGCAGTTTGACAGACAATCGAAGAATTATTGGCAATCTTCTGAATGATGTTTTTCTCAGTTTTAGTTAGATTCTCACGTTTCACCTTGGATTGGAATGGTAGTTTAGCAATGTCACATTTTACTAAATTCTCAAATGTATCAATTATTTTGTGACTCACGGGAGCCAGAAAGGTACTATGGGGACGTAGTCCTCTCAACATGTCATCATCACGTGAAGGGATGGTAATCACATTCTGAAAATAGTGTCTCAAGCGTACATTGCGTAGAAGTTTGAAAACGCTCACTTCGAGCTCCAAGGTGTTGGTTCCAGTAGTGGGAACGAAAGATTGTCCTTTTTGTAACACTCGGATTTCTTCCTCATTAAGTTGGGTGGAAGAAATGTTGATAACCAGGTTCTCATGGTCACTTATTTGCGTCGATTGGCCCTCTTTGCTTTGGCCTGTTCTTTTGCGGCCTCTGCGGGTTTTGCCCCGCCTGGGTCGCTGGTTTGATCCTGGTCCTGTTCTAAAAAATGAACCGCAGAATTCGAGGTGCCAGGTTGTTGAGCTGGTTGTTCAGTGGTAGGCTTCTGGGTTTTACGTGTTGTTGTGTCACCATCAGATGATGAAGTCTCATTCTCAGAGTACGGATTATAAGGGCGATTTGGGCGTCGGCGGGCGTACACTTCTGCCCAAGTGTACACCTCGCCGAGCTTGTAATCAATGGTATCCCTCTTATATTTCCGAAATTTCCGTTCCTGTGTCTCCCGAGTGTGCTTGTCTAGTTGGGCATTCACGTCTTCCAACATTTTAGTCAGCTCAGCTGGATCCATGGCACTGTCTAGCTCAGTGCGTACGGTTTGTATTTCTTGTGCCAAATCCTCCAGTGTTTTGGACAGTTCCTCCACTATGAGTAGAATCAAATCCAACGAGCATTTGTTGAGGATAGCGTACCACCTCTCAACAAACCTCGTATTGTTTTTGCATAGTAGGGGTTTGAGGGGGACCCGTAGGCCCCTAGGGATCCGTTGGGCGCGATGGTACCGCACGAGGGTACATGCGTGTAGTTTTTGATTCGATTCCTTCTTCAGCAAGTAGAGCAATTGTTTAATGTTACTCTCAGCGCTCCTGGAGCTGGTAGCGGTAGCAACATCCTCCTGAATCATGCCATAGATTTTGTCGGCATCCCCTGCCGTGAAGGCGAAGGTGTCGGCCTTGAGTTCTGTCATATTGGATACCAAATCGTAATTCATTTTGCAGGTTAGAGTAGCGTGCCAAATCCTCGGGACAGGAAAGTAGTGGACTCACAAAGATCGGAAAGAGGTATTTGCACAGCTGTGGGTGATCTGTAATTTCAACAGGTAACGGTGTGTGGCGTGCAGCCAGGGATAAACGCTGTCTGTACCGGTCAGCGTATATTCAAATACTATTACAAAGCTACCCCTGATGAGAGGTAGGCTCCCCAGTGCACAGCTTGAACATGACACAAGGTCTAAAGTTTTGAAATACACTTCAGATAAAGTTCAATCCACAAGATTCATTGATTCTTCATTCTTTAATGAATATACATTATGCTCCATGTATAATTCATCATGTTCCAGATATTGGTAATATATATCATCCACAAAAGTAGTTCTCAATATTCAATAATCCCAATGCATTTCGGGCTGAACCGTAGCCCTTCCTCAGGGGATAGCTCTACAAACAAAGGAAATACCATCATCAGGTCTAATTCCGGTTAAAATAAATAATACTGCAAGTATGAAAATGCCGAATTATCCAGACTGTGTGTAGAAAAAATGAAACATGGGGTGAAATAACGTGAAAGAACCCGACTTGCCAAGATGCATGTGTCACCAAAGTAGAAAGCCAAAACACCAAACATGTGAAGGTTGCAGCATACCTCAAGATCTTAAAACTCCAAAAGGAGCCGCCGAAAGCCCAAACTTCCTATATCTAGTACAACCCAAAGCGTGTGCAGAGCATGTGAATGAATGCGTGATACTAAAATTAAAACAGAGCTCAACTGCACCTCGGTGTGATTAACGCGCAGTTCATAAACACAGTGCCTACAATTCTCGCCCGCATGTTAAACAAACGTCCCCACCAGGAGGTACTTACAGCAGAACGCGGTCAGCGTCAAACCACATTAGACATCGGGTTAACAAATGTGAGCGCGCGAGTGTACAGCAAGATAAAGCAACGTTACGTAAACATAAATGATGGACAATAAGACGTCCAGGATGAGCGCCATCTTGGACTAGTGAACAAACTCCCAGGCAGATGTAGAACAAAAACAGTTGAATGGGAATGTAAAACAACGTAAAACAGAGGATAAAGGTTAAAACAGCTAAGCAAGAAAATAGAAATAGACAAGAAAAACGACAACATACAGAAAAGGGTGGATAACACAGGGATAATTCACAAATAACACAAAAACTCCATACGATCATTGAGCCCGTGCGGCTGCATGGTCGCCATGTACCGGATCCAAAAGTTCTCCCTCTTCAACAGAGTTTTTTTGTTGTCGTGGGTCAATGGTATTTGTTCAAGAATTTGATATTTCAACTGGGCAACAGTATGATTATGGTCCAAAAAATGTGCTGCAACAGTGGATTTCAAGTTGCCAGTCCTGATGTTGCTCTTGTGTTCCAACAAGCGTATCCTGATTTTCCGTTCTGTGTGTCCAATATAGCATTTGCCACAAGGACACTTGAGTAGATAGATAACATTTGCAGAATTGCACGTGGCGTTGACACGCAGTTTAATGGGGTGACCTTACATGGGGTGATTCACGATATTCCCTGGAATACAATTATGACAATTGCTGCAGTTATAACAAGGACGTAGGCCCTTGTAATTCACTGGTAAACCTTCCGATTTGGGTTTGCATAGTATCTCCTTTAAGTTTCTTCCCCTAGTGTATGCAAACAAAGGTTGTTGTGAGAAGGCTCCCTGAAAATCCGGTTCCAAGCTTAATAGTGTCCAATGTTTAGAGATGATGTTCTTGAACCGTTTGCTCAACACTGTGTACTTGGATACTACAACCATCCTAGTATTTTCAGTTTTGGTGCGAGTCTGTAATAGTTCATCACGAGTCATAATCCCACACCGGGTGACAGCCTTTTGAAGAGTTTGTGCTGGGTAGCCACAAGCCTTGAACCTCTCAACCATATTGTTCATTTCAAGTTGGCAAGTTTCATCTGATGTAACGATGCGTTTAACGCGCATCAGTTGGGATAGAGGTAAGTTCTGCTTTAGCCCAAGTCGATGAAAGCTTTGGTAATGCAACATTGAGTTGCGATCAGTAGGTTTCCGGAAAATGGTGGTAGTCACTGTGCCTGCGTGTCTCTCAACCTTAACATCAAGGAAGTGAATGCTAGATCTGTCAAAACACCATGTAAACTGTATACGATCATTGACTTGATTCCATGTGTTCAGAAAATCCAAGAGAGCTTGTTCAGGGCCAGACCATAACATGAAGATGTCATCAATAAATCTTAAGTACAGTTTCCCACAATTGATCCAAGCAGTTTGGTTCAGTATATGGGATTCCTCAAAAGATTTCATGAAGGTATTAGCGTACGACGGCGCCGTACAATTGCCCATGGCAGTCCCGCAGAGTTGGTGGAACCATTTGTCAGATACTGTGAAGTAACTATGGTACAGGGTGAAGACCAATAGTTCCATCAACAGTACCTGCAAATCCGCGTCAAGATTGGAATGAGAAAGTTCATGTTCAACAGCCGTTAAGCCTAGGTCATGAGGTATAGATGTGTACAATGAACAAACATCCACTGTACACAATATCAGATCTTGATCTTCTAACTCGTTAACAGCTTGTTGAAGTTTAATCAAAAAGTCAGTAGTATCCTTAACGTGAGATCTAGAGTTCAACACGAAAGGCTGGAGATATTTATCCAGAAACTTCCCAGTGTTCTCGTGAATGCTCCCTCTAGTCGAGACGATTGGTCTCATGGGTGGCTTGGTGGGGTGCTTGTGCACCTTGGGTAACATGTATAGTACTGGTGGCTTCGGATTAGTGGGTGTCAAGTACCGTCTTGCTCTGTCATTGATGGTGCCATTATCAAATGCCTGACCTATAATTTTCACTAGGATTGCGGCGAATTCATTGGTTGGATCATCAGGTAAAGGAGCATAAGTGTTCGGGTCTGACGTGTGTTTTTCAATTTGTTCTGCATAGTATGTCGCATCCATGATCACCAGGGCGCCGCCCTTGTCAGCAGTTTGACAGACAATCGAAGAATTATTGGCAATCTTCTGAATGATGTTTTTCTCAGTTTTAGTTAGATTCTCACGTTTCACCTTGGATTGGAATGGTAGTTTAGCAATGTCACATTTTACTAAATTCTCAAATGTATCAATTATTTTGTGACTCACGGGAGCCATAAAGGTACTATGGGGACGTAGTCCTCTCAACATGTCATCATCACGTGAAGGGATGGTAATCACATTCTGAAAATAGTGTCTCAAGCGTACATTGCGTAGAAGTTTGAAAACGCTCACTTCGAGCTCCAAGGTGTTGGTTCCAGTAGTGGGAACGAAAGATTGTCCTTTTTGTAACACTCGGATTTCTTCCTCATTAAGTTGGGTGGAAGAAATGTTGATAACCAGGTTCTCATGGTCACTTATTAGCGTCGATTGGCCCTCTTTGCTTTGGCCTGTTCTTTTGCGGCCTCTGCGGGTTTTGCCCCGCCTGGGTCGCTGGTTTGATCCTGGTCCTGTTCTAAAAAATGAACCGCAGAATTCGAGGTGCCAGGTTGTTGAGCTGGTTGTTCAGTGGTAGGCTTCTGGGTTTTACGTGTTGTTGTGTCACCATCAGATGATGAAGTCTCATTCTCAGAGTACGGATTATAAGGGCGATTTGGGCGTCGGCGGGCGTACACTTCTGCCTAAGTGTACACCTCGCCGAGCTTGTAATCAATGGTATCCCTCTTATATTTCCGAAATTTCCGTTCCTGTGTCTCCCGAGTGTGCTCGTCTAGTTGGGCATTCACGTCTTCCAACATTTTAGTCAGCTCAGCTGGATCCATGGCACTGTCTAGCTCAGTGCGTACGGTTTGTATTTCTTGTGCCAAATCCTCCAGTGTTTTGGACAGTTCCTCCACTATGAGTAGAATCAAATCCAACGAGCATTTGTTGAGGATAGCGTACCACCTCTCAACAAACCTCGTATTGTTTTTGCATAGTAGGGGTTTGAGGGGGACCCGTAGGCCCCTAGGGATCCGTTGGGCGCGATGGTACCGCACGAGGGTACATGCGTGTAGTTTTTGATTCGATTCCTTCTTCAGCAAGTAGAGCAATTGTTTAATGTTACTCTCAGCGCTCCTGGAGCTGGTAGCGGTAGCAACATCCTCCTGAATCATGCCATAGATTTTGTCGGCATCCCCCGCCGTGAAGGCGAAGGTGTCGGCCTTGAGTTCTGTCATATTGGATACCAAATCGTAATTCATTTTGCAGGTTAGAGTAGCGTGCCAAATCCTCGGGACAGGAAAGTAGTGGACTCACAAAGATCGGAAAGAGGTATTTGCACAGCTGTGGGTGATCTGTAATTTCAACAGGTAACGGTGTGTGGCGTGCAGCCAGGGATAAACGCTGTCTGTACCGGTCAGCGTATATTCAAAGACTATTACAAAGCTACCCCTGATGAGAGGTAGGCTCCCCAGTGCACAGCTTGAACATGACACAAGGTCTAAAGTTTTGAAATACACTTCATATAAAGTTCAATCCACAAGATTCATTGATTCTTCATTCTTTAATGAATATACATTATGCTCCATGTATAATTCATCATGTTCCAGATATTGGTAATATATATCATCCACAAAAGTAGTTCTCAATATTCAATAATCCCAATGCATTTCGGGCTGAACCGTAGCCCTTCCTCAGGGGATAGCTCTACAAACAAAGGAAATACCATCATCAGGTCTAATTCCGGTTAAAATAAATAATACTGCATGTATGAAAATGCCGAATTATCCAGACTGTGTGTAGAAAAAATGAAACATGTGATGATGACATGTTGAGAGGACTACGTCCCCATAGTACCTTTATGGCTCCCGTGAGTCACAAAATAATTGATACATTTGAGAATTTAGTAAAATGTGACATTGCTAAACTACCATTCCAATCCAAGGTGAAACGTGAGAATCTAACTAAAACTGAGAAAAACATCATTCAGAAGATTGCCAATAATTCTTCGATTGTCTGTCAAACTGCTGACAAGGGCGGCGCCCTGGTGATCATGGATGCGACATACTATGCAGAACAAATTGAAAAACACACGTCAGACCCGAACACTTATGCTCCTTTACCTGATGATCCAACCAATGAATTCGCCGCAATCCTAGTGAAAATTATAGGTCAGGCATTTGATAATGGCACCATCAATGACAGAGCAAGACGGTACTTGACACCCACTAATCCGAAGCCACCAGTACTATACATGTTACCCAAGGTGCACAAGCACCCCACCAAGCCACCCATGAGACCAATCGTCTCGACTAGAGGGAGCATTCACGAGAACACTGGGAAGTTTCTGGATAAATATCCCCAGCCTTTCGTGTTGAACTCTAGATCTCACGTTAAGGATACTACTGACTTTTTGATTAAACTTCAACAAGCTGTTAACGAGTTAGAAGATCACGATCTGATATTGTGTACAGTGGATGTTTGTTCATTGTACACATCTATACCTCATGACCTAGGCTTAACGGCTGTTGAACATGAACTTTCTCATTCCAATCTTGACGCGGATTTGCAGGTACTGTTGATGGAACTATTGGTCTTCACCCTGTACCATAGTTACTTCACAGTATCTGACAAATGGTTCCACCAACTCTGCGGGACTGCCATGGGCAATTGTACGGCGCCGTCGTACGCTAATACCTTCATGAAATCTTTTGAGGAATCCCATATACTGAACCAAACTGCTTGGATCAATTGTGGGAAACTGTACTTAAGATTTATTGATGACATCTTCATGTTATGGTCTGGCCCTGAACAAGCTCTCTTGGATTTTCTGAACACATGGAATCAAGTCAATGATCGTATACAGTTTACATGGTGTTTTGACAGATCTAGCATTCACTTCCTTGATGTTAAGGTTGAGAGACACGCAGGCACAGTGACTACCACCATTTTCCGGAAACCTACTGATCGCAACTCAATGTTGCATTACCAAAGCTTTCATTGACTTGGGCTAAAGCAGAACTTACCTCTATCCCAACTGATGCGCGTTAAACGCATCGTTACATCAGATGAAACTTGCCAACTTGAAATGAACAATATGGTTGAGAGGTTCAAGGCTCGTGGCTACCCAGCACAAACTCTTCAAAAGGCTGTCACCCGGTGTGGGATTATGACTCGTGATGAACTATTACAGACTCGCACCAAAACTGAAAATACTAGGATGGTTGTAGTATCCAAGTACACAGTGTTGAGCAAACGGTTCAAGAACATCATCTCTAAACATTGGACACTATTAAGCTTGGAACCGGATTTTCAGGGAGCCTTCTCACAACAACCTTTGTTTGCATACACTAGGGGAAGAAACTTAAAGGAGATACTATGCAAACCCAAATCGGAAGGTTTACCAGTGAATTACAAGGGCCTACGTCCTTGTTATAACTGCAGCAATTGTCATAATTGTATTCCAGGGAATATCGTGAATCACCCCATGAAAGGTCACCCCATTAAACTGCGTGTCAACGCCACGTGCAATTCTGCAAATGTTATCTATCTACTCAAGTGTCCTTGTGGCAAATGCTATATTGGACACACAGAACGGAAAATCAGGATACGCTTGTTGGAACACAAGAGCAACATCAGGACTGGCAACTTGAAATCCACTGTTGCAGCACATTTTTTGGACCATAATCATACTGTTGCCCAGTTGAAATATCAAATTCTTGAATAAATACCATTGACCCACGACAACAAAAAAACTCTGTTGAAGAGGGAGAACTTTTGGATCCGGTACATGGCGACCATGCAGCCGCACGGGCTCAATGATCGTATGGAGTTTTTGTGTTATTTGTGAATTATCCCTGTGTTATCCACCCTTTTCTGTATGTTGTCGTTTTTCTTGTCTATTTCTATTTTCTTGCTTAGCTGTTTTAACCTTTATCCTCTGTTTTACGTTGTTTTACATTCCCATTCAACTGTTTTTGTTCTACATCTGCCTGGGAGTTTGTTCACTAGTCCAAGATGGCGCTCATCCTGGACGTCTTATTGTCCATCTTTTATGTTTACGTAACGTTGCTTTATCTTGCTGTACACTCGCGCGCTCACATTTGTTAACCCGATGTCTAATGTGGTTTGACGCTGACCGCGTTCTGCTGTAAGTACCTCCTGGTGGGGACGTTTGTTTAACATGCGGGCGAG
Source organism: Lissotriton helveticus (assembly GCF_964261635.1). NCBI lineage: Eukaryota > Metazoa > Chordata > Amphibia > Caudata > Salamandridae > Lissotriton > Lissotriton helveticus. The sequence continues at coordinate 1,564,049,022 of NC_136068.1, read as the reverse complement.
AATTGTAGGCACTGTGTTTATGAACTGCGCGTTAATCACACCGAGGTGCAGTTGAGCTCTGTTTTAATTTTAGTATCACGCATTCATTCACATGCTCTGTACACGCTTTGGGTTGTACTAGATATAGGAAGTTTGGGCTTTCGGCGGCTCCTTTTGGAGTTTTAAGATCTTGAGGTATGCTGCAACCTTCACATGTTTGGTGTTTTGGCTTTCTACTTTGGTGACACATGCATCTTGGCAAGTCGGGTTCTTTCACGTTATTTCACCCCATGTTTCATTTTTTCTACACACAGTCTGGATAATTCGGCATTTTCATACTTGCAGTATTATTTATTTTAACCGGAATTAGACCTGATGATGGTATTTCCTTTGTTTGTAGAGCTATCCCCTGAGGAAGGGCTACGGTTCAGCCCGAAATGCATTGGGATTATTGAATATTGAGAACTACTTTTGTGGATGATATATATTACCAATATCTGGAACATGATGAATTATACATGGAGCATAATGTATATTCATTAAAGAATGAAGAATCAATGAATCTTGTGGATTGAACTTTATATGAAGTGTATTTCAAAACTTTAGACCTTGTGTCATGTTCAAGCTGTGCACTGGGGAGCCTACCTCTCATCAGGGGTAGCTTTGTAATAGTCTTTGAATATACGCTGACCGGTACAGACAGCGTTTATCCCTGGCTGCACACCACACACCGTTACCTGTTGAAATTACAGATCACCCAACAGCTGTGCAAATACCTCTTTCCGATCTTTGTGAGTCCACTACTTTCCTGTCCCGAGGATTTGGCACGCTACTCTAACCTGCAAAATGAATTACGATTTGGTATCCAATATGACAGAACTCAAGGCCGACACCTTCGCCTTCACGGCGGGGGATGCCGACAAAATCTATGGCATGATTCAGGAGGATGTTGCTACCGCTACCAGCTCCAGGAGCGCTGAGAGTAACATTAAACAATTGCTCTACTTGCTGAAGAAGGAATCGAATAAAAAACTACACGCATGTACCCTCGTGCGGTACCATCGCGCCCAACGGATCCCTAGGGGCCTACGGGTCCCCCTCAAACCCCTACTATGCAAAAACAATACGAGGTTTGTTGAGAGGTGGTACGCTATCCTCAACAAATGCTCGTTGGATTTGATTCTACTCATAGTGGAGGAACTGTCCAAAACACTGGAGGATTTGGCACAAGAAATACAAACCGTACGCACTGAGCTAGACAGTGCCATGGATCCAGCTGAGCTGACTAAAATGTTGGAAGACGTGAATGCCCAACTAGACAAGCACACTCGGGAGACACAGGAACGGAAATTTCGGAAATATAAGAGGGATACCATTGATTACAAGCTCGGCGAGGTGTACACTTGGGCAGAAGTGTACGCCCACCGACGCCCAAATCACCCTTATAATCCGTACTCTGAGAATGAGACTTCATCATCTGATGGTGACACAACAACACGTAAAACCCAGAAGCCTACCACTGAACAACCAGCTCAACAACCTGGCACCTCGAATTCTGCGGTTCATTTTTTAGAACAGGACCAGGATCAAACCAGCGACCCAGGCGGGGCAAAACCCGCAGAGGCCGCAAAAGAACAGGCCAAAGCAAAGAGGACCAATCGACGCAAATAAGTGACCATGAGAACCTGGTTATCAACATTTCTTCCACCCAACTTAATGAGGAAGAAATCCGAGTGTTACAAAAAGGACAATCTTTCGTTCCCACTACTGGAACCAACACCTTGGAGCTCGAAGTGAGCGTTTTAAAACTTCTACGCAATGTACGCTTGAGACACTATTTTCAGAATGTGATTACCATCCCTTCACGTGATGATGACATGTTGAGAGGACTACGTCCCCATAGTACCTTTATGGCTCCCGTGAGTCACAAAATAATTGATACATTTGAGAATTTAGTAAAATGTGACATTGCTAAACTACCATTCCAATCCAAGGTGAAACGTGAGAATCTAACTAAAACTGAGAAAAACATCATTCAGAAGATTGCCAATAATTCTTCGATTGTCTGTCAAACTGCTGACAAGGGCGGCGCCCTGGTGATCATGGATGCGACATACTATGCAGAACAAATTGAAAAACACACGTCAGACCCGAACACTTATGCTCCTTTACCTGATGATCCAACCAATGAATTCGCCGCAATCCTAGTGAAAATTATAGGTCAGGCATTTGATAATGGCACCATCAATGACAGAGCAAGACGGTACTTGACACCCACTAATCCGAAGCCACCAGTACTATACATGTTACCCAAGGTGCACAAGCACCCCACCAAGCCACCCATGAGACCAATCGTCTCGACTAGAGGGAGCATTCACGAGAACACTGGGAAGTTTATGTATAAATATCTCCAGCCTTTCGTGTTGAACTCTAGATCTCACGTTAAGGATACTACTGACTTTTTGATTAAACTTCAACAAGCTGTTAACGAGTTAGAAGATCAAGATCTGATATTGTGTACAGTGGATGTTTGTTCATTGTACACATCTATACCTCATGACCTAGGCTTAACGGCTGTTGAACATAAACTTTCTCATTCCAATCTTGACGCGGATTTGCAGGTACTGTTGATGGAACTATTGGTCTTCACCCTGTACCATAGTTACTTCACAGTATCTGACAAATGGTTCCACCAACTCTGCGGGACTGCCATGGGCAATTGTACGGCGCCGTCGTACGCTAATACCTTCATGAAATCTTTTGAGGAATCCCATATACTGAACCAAACTGCTTGGATCAATTGTGGGAAACTGTACTTAAGATTTATTGATGACATCTTCATGTTATGGTCTGGCCCTGAACAAGCTCTCTTGGATTTTCTGAACACATGGAATCAAGTCAATGATCGTATACAGTTTACATGGTGTTTTGACAGATCTAGCATTCACTTCCTTGATGTTAAGGTTGAGAGACACGCAGGCACAGTGACTACCACCATTTTCCGGAAACCTACTGATCGCAACTCAATGTTGCATTACCAAAGCTTTCATCGACTTGGGCTAAAGCAGAACTTACCTCTATCCCAACTGATGCGCGTTAAACGCATCGTTACATCAGATGAAACTTGCCAACTTGAAATGAACAATATGGTTGAGAGGTTCAAGGCTCGTGGCTACCCAGCACAAACTCTTCAAAAGGCTGTCACCCGGTGTGGGATTATGACTCGTGATGAACTATTACAGACTCGCACCAAAACTGAAAATACTAGGATGGTTGTAGTATCCAAGTACACAGTGTTGAGAAAACGGTTCAAGAACATCATCTCTAAACATTGGACACTATTAAGCTTGGAACCGGATTTTCAGGGAGCCTTCTCACAACAACCTTTGTTTGCATACACTAGGGGAAGAAACTTAAAGGAGATACTATGCAAACCCAAATCGGAAGGTTTACCAGTGAATTACAAGGGCCTACGTCCTTGTTATAACTGCAGCAATTGTCATAATTGTATTCCAGGGAATATCGTGAATCACCCCATGAAAGGTCACCCCATTAAACTGCGTGTCAACGCCACGTGCAATTCTGCAAATGTTATCTATCTACTCAAGTGTCCTTGTGGCAAATGCTATATTGGACACACAGAACGGAAAATCAGGATACGCTTGTTGGAACACAAGAGCAACATCAGGACTGGCAACTTGAAATCCACTGTTGCAGCACATTTTTTGGACCATAATCATACTGTTGCCCAGTTGAAATATCAAATTCTTGAACAAATACCATTGACCCACGACAACAAAAAAACTCTGTTGAAGAGGGAGAACTTTTGGATCCGGTACATGGCGACCATGCAGCCGCACGGGCTCAATGATCGTATGGAGTTTTTGTGTTATTTGTGAATTATCCCTGTGTTATCCACCCTTTTCTGTATGTTGTCGTTTTTCTTGTCTATTTCTATTTTCTTGCTTAGCTGTTTTAACCTTTATCCTCTGTTTTACGTTGTTTTACATTCCCATTCAACTGTTTTTGTTCTACATCTGCCTGGGAGTTTGTTCACTAGTCCAAGATGGCGCTCATCCTGGACGTCTTATTGTCCATCTTTTATGTTTACGTAACGTTGCTTTATCTTGCTGTACACTCGCGCGCTCACATTTGTTAACCCGATGTCTAATGTGGTTTGACGCTGACCGCGTTCTGCTGTAAGTACCTCCTGGTGGGGACGTTTGTTTAACATGCGGGCGAGAATTGTCGGGACTGTGTTTATGAACTGCGCGTTAATCACACCGAGGTGCAGTTGAGCTCTGTTTTAATTTTAGTATCACGCATTCATTCACATGCTCTGTACACGCTTTGGGTTGTACTAGATATAGGAAGTTTGGGCTTTCGGCGGCTCCTTTTGGAGTTTTAAGATCTTGAGGTATGCTGCAACCTTCACATGTTTGGTGTTTTGGCTTTCTACTTTGGTGACACATGCATCTTGGCAAGTCGGGTTCTTTCACGTTATTTCACCCCATGTTTCATTTTTTCTACACACAGTCTGGATAATTCGGCATTTTCATACTTGAGGTATTATTTATTTTAACCGGAATTAGACCTGATGATGGTATTTCCTTTGTTTGTAGAGCTATCCCCTGAGGAAGGGCTACGGTTCAGCCCGAAATGCATTGGGATTATTGAATATTGAGAACTACTTTTGTGGATGATATATATTACCAATATCTGGAACATGATGAATTATACATGGAGCATAATGTATATTCATTAAAGAATGAAGAATCAATGAATCTTGTGGATTGAACTTTATATGAAGTGTATTTCAAAACTTTAGACCTTGTGTCATGTTCAAGCTGTGCACTGGGGAGCCTACCTCTCATCAGGGGTAGCTTTGTAATAGTCTTTGAATATACGCTGACCGGTACAGACAGCGTTTATCCCTGGCTGCACGCCACACACCGTTACCTGTTGAAATTACAGATCACCCACAGCTGTGCAAATACCTCTTTCCGATCTTTGTGAACATACCTATTTGCACACACACACCACCCCCTACACAATCAGACCCACACACCCTCATCCATACACACCATTACCCCCCCAATCACATACACCCCACACCATGACCACACCAAAGAATCCAAAATTCACTAACCCGGAGATGGGGATCCTTAGAGATGAAGGCATCAGAGTTGAGCCACAGCTGTTTGGTGCATTGGTCAGACAGAGCAGCATAGCTGAAAAAACACGCCTGTGGGAGAAGATCGTTGATAAGGTCAATGCTGTTGCAGCCATCAGGCGCACCAGGAAGGATTGCCAGGCCAGGTGGTACGATCTGTGGAGGATGGTCAAGCGCAAGATGGATGAGGACTATGCCAACGCTCATCACACTGGAGGTGGTGGTCCCCGCAGACCTGCACAATACCATCCCTGGGAGGAGAAAGTCATGGCCCTGCTACCACCGGTGGGAGTACACGGAATCGAAGGAGCCATGGAGCCTGGTGAGTATACAAACAACTCATGTAACATGGGGGGACTCCCAGCAGTGCCTAACAGTATGGGGGTGGTGTGGGGGGGGATGGCCATGACTCCCAGCAGTGCCTAACAGTATGGGGGTGGTCTGGGGGTGTGTGGCCATGACTCCCAGCAGTGCCTAACAGTATGGGGGTGGTGTGGGGGGTGTGGGCATGACTCCCAGCAGTGCCTAACAGTATGGGGTGGTGTGGCCATGACTTCCAGCAGTGCCTAACAGTATGGGGTGTGTGGCCATGACTCCCAGCAGTGCCTAACAGTATGGGGGTGGTGTGGGGTGTGTGGCCATGACTCACAGCAGTGCCTAACAGCATGGGGGTGGTGTGGGGGGGTGTGGCCATGACTCCCAACAGTGCCTAACAATATGGGGGGTGTGGCCATGACTCCCAGAAGTGCCTAACAGTATGGGGGTGGTGGGGGGTGTAGCCATGACTCCCAGCAGTGCCTAACAGTATGAGGGTGGTGTGGGGGTGTGTGGACATGACTCCCAGCAGTGCCTAACAGTATGGGGGTGGGTGCAAGGGGAATGCCAGAAGGCTGCAAGGGGGAGGGTGAGAGGGTACAAGGTGTAGGGTAGGAGGCTGCACTCAACCCATATGGCCCAGGTACACACCCATGCACCATGCTCAATGCACAGGGAGTGTGAAAGTACTGACAAGATAGCTGACACTGGACCCTGGTGTAGGCAGCCCAAGGACCTCCTGTGACCAGTGCAAACACTAACACCAGGAGAAGGTCAGATATCCTGCACAGGAACTCTCAACCACTATCATGGCAGCATGCTTCATGGGGGGACAGACACACCACGAGGGACGCCCACTTGCAAATCACACTCAAACTACTAGCATGGCGTGTGACACACACCCCTTACAGGAACTGAGCCCCTGGGGACAGGCAATGGAGTGCACCACTGTCACAATCGTCATGTAACACAACATAAAAAATACTGATCTGATGACGCATCCAAGCAAAAAAAGAACAGTGTTGAATCACAAGTCCATTGTGCCACTCACACAATGCTGTTGCCACAGCTTTGGGACGCTGTGGATGCACTCAAGTAGCACCATGGACCTGGGTATTGACAAGGTAATGCATCTTGGAGAAGTGCCACGTTCTAAAGCCCTTTGCCAGAAGTAGGTGTACTGGTCCTGGGGGGTTGGCAGTGGGTGGCCGTCTCGGCACAGCAACACCTCTCAAAAGTTGCAGAATGAAATCAGCAAAATTCCACTCAGTCTCCATCATAAACATGCTGCATTACAACCCTGTGCATACTTGAACCAGGCATTAGGATTGACGCTGCATTGTGCAGATTGGGCAACACAGAGCACAGCTGGATCTGTGTGGTGCTGCCGACACAAGCCACAACAATGGCTCTGCCAGTCATCGTAAACAGTACCCAACATGTGAAGCACCCCTGAAAACATGGAAATCTCATCCCACAACATACCCATACACAAGTGAACAATTACATCAATCCAAAGCAGGTGGAACAGTGCTAACGACAATGGATATCAAAATTGGATGTTGCATGATAGTGCATTAACAGTGTTTGTCTCTCACAACCACAGGGGAACGTTTGCAAACTACCCCCAACCAGGGGGGAGATGGATCCCAGTCCCAGGATCAGCATGGCCCTGACCCCACCGACAGCGATGCCTCTCAACACACTGTGGATGATCCCAACCAACCTGGCCCCTCTGGTTCCCAAACCCGTGCAGCAGCTGATACAGATACATCTGTGCCAACCACCACACCCATTCCCGCCACATCCCAGCAGACAGTTCGGAGCCCTGCCCATAATCCACAACAGAGCCAGTCTGACAATGAGGGACAAGGTTTGCTGGGCACCCATGAGGTGGCAGATGACACCACCACTGCCAGCATTCATGGGTCCCGTCGACCTGATGTGCCCACAAACGCAGGCCAGGCTCGGAGTTTTGAACAAACTGCAGCCATCCACACACTGGGATCTGAGTCCGGTTGAGGACACACATAGGTCACAATATTCCAACAACTACATACATGGATAGCAATACACACCTGTGATGGTTACAAAATGCAGAAGGGGGGTTGGCTTGCAATACTGCAATTACAGACAGGTACCGAAGAGTCACTTGGAGGTGTACAGATCATGGGTAATATGTAGGTGTCCATGGAGGGAGTACCAGGATCTGTGTTCAGAGGTATGAGAACTCTCAGCCGCATGCAGTTGTACTGTGGATGTCAGTCATGAATGGTGCCCAGGCCAAGGGTGGCAGGACGGACTGCGGGCAACGGGGTGTTGGATGGTAGACCTCCATATTGGTGTATTGGCCTCGACCTGTGGAGTGCCTACTGAGTGTGGCTGAGGATTATGAAGGTGCACCTGCAGTTGACTGTGGGACTATTGTAGTTATCTCAGGTGGACGGTCATGTGGCAGTAGCAGGGGATGTTGAGGATGAGGTGTGTGCATGCACCCTGGAGTTGCACAAGTACTCCTGGAGTCTGGTTCTTGTACCTGTGTAGAGGTACTTGCTGTAGTTGGTCTGGCTGGTGTCGTTGACAGCGACCAGGCTGAACACCACCTCGTCAACAGACATCGCCATAGCCATCCCAGAAGCCCATAAGATCTCCCGCAGACAACGCACCTACAGAGTGGGAGGAGGAATCGCCATCATCCACATGAACACTCCCAGAGTCACTACCAACACCAACGACACACTCCACACAGCCTAGCACATGCACTTACGGATCCACACTGACGCCAAAAACACCCTCGGAGGAACACTCATCGACAGACCACCTGGACCACGATCACGATCCATCAACTCCATCCCTGACCTCATCAGCATGCATGCCCTCGGCTACACGGATTACATGCTCCTTCGGGACATGAACTTCCAGCTTGAGAACAACAACAACGCAAACTCCACTGCCATGATCGACAACCTCGTCAACCTTGGATTAAAAATACTCATGACAACACCCACCCACACCGCTGGACACCCCCAGGGCCCCATCTACTTGGCAACTCAACATGTCTCCTTCAACCACACCACCAAACACCACTGGACAGACCACAGATGCCTCCACTTCATCTTCAGTAAACCCACCACACCAGCCTGCCTACAGTACATGCCACGCCGCTGATGGTGCAAGGCCACCGTGGACTAACTGCCACCCTCGCCCTGGGACCACCCGCCGATCACACCTACCACGACTCTGCTGCCATCAACCTCAAACAGTGGATCAACAACTGCGCTGACACCCTCGCCACACTCAAGGCCTCCGCCACCTATCACAACAAGATAGCCGCATGGTTTACCAAATACCTCAGGACCTCCAAGTGCACCTGTTGGAAGCTGTAGAGGAGCTGGCTCCGCAACCAAACACCATACAGCCACACCAAACACAAGAGCGCCACATGCAGACACCACCAACTCATCAGGACCACCAACAGGACAGCCTAGACAGCAACGCACACAACAGCAAACAGCACATCAACATCGTGATTCAACTCACAAATCCCACCTACAACACAAATGACATAGCACCATCACAAGACCTGTGTCACTCACTGTCCACCTTCTGACACCGTAAGATCATCGACATCCACAACAGCTTCCACTCCGCTACCCCCCCACACAAACGAGTCCACCCCCCCTTAGACCAACACCCACAAAAATAACCTGACCGCCCGGTACTACGTCAGCGATGAAGACACTATCCGGACCATGGACTCCATCCACTCAGGATCCCCATCTGACACATGGCTTCTCAACATTATCAACAAATCCAGCTAAGCCAGCGCACCTCTTCTTCCAAAAACAATCCACATCTCCTTCGAGACAGCTACCTACAGTGGGAGCTGGGAGAATGCTGAGCTCAACGTCTTAGTGAATATACAAAATGCGGACGACAAATACTTCAAGAACTTCAGGCCCATCTCCCCTTCACAGAAAAGGTCACATAGAAGATCGTCAACAGACTGCTGATCTGCTACCTCGAAGACAACAACATCATGGGACCATCCCAGTCTGGATTCCGCTGCAGCCACAGCACGGACACCGCCCTCATCACCGCCAACAATGACATCAGCATCCTCATGTACAAAGGAGAAACAGCCGCCCTCATCCTTCTAGACCTATCACCAGCCTTCCACACGGTCTGCCAAGACACCCTAACAGCACGCATCCATGACGCCGGAATCCTGGAGATTGCCCTGGCCTGGGCCACATCCTTCCTCTCCTGCAGGGCCCAGAGCGTCTCCCTCCCACACTTCCATTCCAAGACCACTGAGACCATCCGCAGTGTCCCACGGGGATCATCCCTCAGCCCGACGTTGATCAATATCCACAATGCACCACTCACCCATGTTGCACTACAACATAGCCTCAACATCATCTCCTACGCCAATTACACACAGCTGATCATGTCCCTCACCAAAGAACCACACACTGCCAAAGGAAACCTCCACAGAGGAATGAAGGCCGTTGCCAAATGGATGAAGGACAATTCTGACTAAATGGAGGAGCTCATCCACGGCACCACCACCTCAGCCTGTGACGACTCCTGTTGGCCAACATCGCTATGAACCGCCCCAGAACCCACCAACCACGCACGAAACCTGTGGGTCATCCTCAAATCCTCCCTCACCATGAACAAGCAGGACAACGCCATCTCATCTTCCTGCTTCAACACCCTCTGAATGCCCCGCAGGATCTTGAAATGGATCACCTCAAACACGTGACAAACAGTCATCTGGGCAGCTACAACAACCAAACACATGAGACGGCTGCAACGCATCCAGAACGCCTCGCCACGTATGATCGTCGATTTCCCCAACACGGCTACATCACACCACACCTGAGAGGCCTGCACTGGCTCCCTGTCTACAACAGGATCACCTCCAGACTCATCATCCACGCACCCAAAGCTTCTAACCATGCCGGACCAGCATACCATACCAACCGACTCCGCTTCTACACAACCACCCGCAGCCTCCGCTCTACAAACCTCGCACTTGCCACAGTCCCTCACTTCCAGAAAACCACCGTCAGTGACAGATCCTCCTCCTACCTTGCCTCAAAGACCTGGAACACACTCCCTACAAGGCTACAACTGACCCAGGACCTGCTGGCCTTTAGAACATTTCACCAGACCTGGATTTTCGATCTGTAGCAGCCCCCCCCAGCGCATTGAGACCCGCACGGGTAGGTAGGGCACTCAAAAATTGAATAGATTGATTGTTTGATAGATGGCTTAGCCAAATTGTGAGTGTAGGATTGGAGAGCTGTAGATGATAGTTACAATGAGGGTGGTCAGGCTGTTGGTGTGACACCGGATGTGCAGATGTTTGACAATGCGGAGTGTGTCCTTGGTGTTGTATGTGACTCTGAGAGTGTACCTCGTTAAGTTGGACCAATCATAAACTGGTTTTGGTGTGTGGTCCCTGTGGGTTTTGGACTATCCGTCTGTGATGGCTATGTAGAAGTGGTGTTCTGATGTTGCGTACTACCACGTTACAGTAATGAAGGCGATGTGTGGTGCTGTTGTGTTGACGAGGTAACAGTACAATGTGGTGGTGCTGGAAGTTGTGTGTGTGCTGTACGAGGCCCATAACCTGGTTGTACGTAGACGCACTGTTATGCGGGGCTGCATCGTGTTGCCAGTATGAGTTGCACACACAGGCTGAGAAGCTGTCATGGGTGTGTTTGTGGTAGCGTGATACCAGGTGGATGATTGTCTGGTGTTCACTGTGTGGAGGGTGGCTGGAGCAAGCGTCTGTTTTGTCACATGAGTCAGGAAATGAGCTGAGCGACTTGCAGTGTGCTTGTTGCCGGTGCTGACGGACCTGCCTTTGTCATGGAGGTTGTGCAACAGTGGCACAGACAAGCTGCGGCATGCTTTAAGAATAGATGGATGGAGGAGTATCTTGTAGGTGTGTGTGGTGCAGGATCTGGCCACTCGGTGCTGCGTTGTGGCTGGGGATGCAGCACCAGGAATGAGTGAACACATGACGGCAGAAGGGGTGTGACAACAAGCTAAACAAGCACACATTTCCAAGGATTCTAGCAGGGCACAAAGTAACATGTGTATGTGAAGGCTGGAGTGTCTGGTCATCCATGGCTCATCGCCAGCTAAATATGTGAACAGTCCTCAAAGATCATGGGCACAGGATTAGGCAGTCAAAGGCCAAGCGGGGCACAGGACACACAGCGTCAGCAGGTGTAGCCTGCACGACGTGTGTAGCAAGCTAAACAACACATACACAACCATGTACGTCAGTCACTATATGGTACATTTGCCATTTCCAACAGCATGCATGTTGTCATTGTACACGTAATCACATATGAACAATCGTAAACAATGCCATATTGAACGCATGCAGACTGGCAAGAGATGTGCGTTGACAGCAATGAGGCACAATGTACTGTGTTAAACACACTTACTACACAATAGGATAACGTTGTTTGTGAGGCCATGCTGCATTAGCCAATGTGCATGCCCATGGGCATTGCTCTGAAGACAATAACAGTCATGCAATGATGTCACCTGTAATGCGGCTGAACGATTCTCCACACGACTGCCAGGGACTGGCCGTACCTTTGATCATCAGAGTGGTGCGATGCTGAAAGGGTTCCATCTCCAAATAGCCCCTTGGTCTGAGTACAAATGACAGACACAAAAGGGAGATCAGGCGAGGGAAGGAGAGGATGGGAACTGCATTGAGGGAGATCTGAAACAAAGTAAAACAAGCATAAGGACTTTTGTCACAGAATACCTTTGGACCTACACTGTACCAGTCACACCTGTGAAGTGTAATCACTGCCACTGTACCCTATGTGTGATCTCAGATTTAGCAATGAGACTAGATCAGATGCATGAACACCAACAGATAAATAGGAGGTAAGGTTTCTCACCTAAACAAAGCAAGTGTAACGCTCACAAGGCTGCTACTATGCAATTAGATCCATGCGGCCATCACATATTTCACAGTGTATGAATGAGGGTCCTAATCTCAGAAAATGTAATGTATAGCAGTGCTACTGACACAAAGCCAACAATCCGTATTTAGCCCTGTGAATCTGTAAGGGCCATGACAGGAAACTAGACATCACCCGCCAGAGCCGTTAGCAGCTCCTCCAATGAGGTAGGGAATGACCTAAACACAAGGAAGCCCCACAGGAGCCAGTCATTGGCTCTTGCAACTGTGCCTCACTATGCTAAACATGACAAGCAGGTGGGACCAAACTCAACAGCGAGTAATGAGGAACAAAGCCACAAAAATAAGCCTACCGTGACCATGAGATGCTTCACGGCACTGTAGTACTTAAAATTCTGGACTCGTGTTATAAACATCGTCGTATCAAGACGATTTTGATATCAGAAGACCGAGAATGGCTAGTACACTATGCACAAGCTTTTTCGTCATATTCGAGTGACGATTTTACCTCGAAATCGTAATTTGCGTCCTGAACCCTCGGCTTCCATTTTGTGTACGGCAGCCATTTTGTGAGTTGCCCTCACATAGGCCAATGATCAAAGCCAAACATGATTCCAAAGGACACGTACACCTTAGTTGACTTCTACACCTTAGTTGACTTCTCTGCGACCTGGGCAAGCTGGAACCATTGCCCCAGGCCGAACCTGCCCGGCCAGTTCCTTTCCCAGTGGCCGAGCGAGATAGCATCAAGGCACAGCCTACCATAAACCTTTTCATGGCACACACACCCTGCCTAATCTTGCTCACACCTGTCCCTGTTTCTTTCTCTACGACTTGCTTTACGAGGAGGAGGTGCCCTTTTTTATTAGGGGTCCGTCGATATCTGATGAAAATACTGGGCTTTGCCGGATAATTTATTATGGGCTGAACAAACTGAAATATGGGCTTGTCATCATGACTCTGCTTTTTCTTTGTAGTGAAAACATGTGAATGGTCAACTGAAATGCGAAGAATGTTTGCCTAAAGCGTAATATTTTGTATAAAAAGAGAAGGCTGGCTTTGTAAGATTGAGCAGTCTCCTGAGAATATACACCGTGTTGTACTTCTAGGACGCCTGTTACTTGGTTGCAGCCAATAAATTCGATCTTTGACTTCACCTAGAAGACTCTGAGTTTCTGTGTCTGAATCAGGAAAGTACCCGAAGTCTTAGGGTGTACCCTGACACCGCTGGGTTCCGAAAAACCCAGTACTTCAGCTGGCGCCCAACGTGGGGCGATACCAACGGTACCGGTCCAAGCCAGAGGTTCGTGAGGAGCTTCGTGTGAAAATTCTGGAGGAAGGCCGCCAGTTCATCGACCCCTGCATGTCGACGTGGTCCGAAAGTCTTTGCTGCGAGGTTCCCCGCTTCCCGACGGCTACGAAGGACTGCTGCCCTGGCTATCGCCCTGATTTGGACCCTTGACGATTGGTAGAGCGAAACGATAGACGAGTCTTCTGGTGACGTCATCGATACCTCAGTTAAGTATAAGTGGAGCGTCTCCCAGTCCTTAGTTGGTTCTTAGTTTGGGTATCCCCTTGGGATCTTTGATTTGGGACTTGCAAGTACCAAAGCCGAAGGACTCGTGTATTCACGAGAATATCGTATTCGATAATCCTTTGAAGTTTGAAGCTAGACTAGAGAGCGAAGATGCCTGGTCTTAGCAGACTTGGAAACTTGTTTTGTCTTGGTTGTAATAATAGGGATTCCCGATTGGAGGACTCGTGTCCGGTTCCTCCGATTGGAACTCTAACTTATGAACTATATGTGAAACATGGAGTAGGCCCCATCACATATAATGAAGTATGGATCCGTTACACCAGAAAGGATGGTGTTTTAAAATGGCCCCAATATGGTAGCTTTGACACGGAAATCTTAGATAACCTCGAGGTCAAACTTTTCAAGAAGAAAGCCCGGCCGGCGATGTTTGACTCTTTCCGCCTATGGCGTAAGGAAGCCAAACAGAAGGAAATTAAATTAGCGAAGAAAAATAAGAGAGAAAGGGGTATCTCGATAATGCAAGCTGCTATGCAGTATAAAGATTACGAAGAAGAACAGATGAGTGAGCAGTTGCACAGGCAACGTAAAATGGTAATCGATAAATGCTATCCAGTTTTACCGCCTCTTCAGCAAGATGCAGCAAAAGACCTTGAAAAAAAAACCCTAATGTCGCATTTATTGAGTTCGCCACCCCCTTATGCGCAGAAGGCTACGGCACCTCCGCAACCTTTAGCTGCGCAACCTTTGGTTGTATTGCCTCCTGCTCCTCCACAGCCACCAGCTGTTCTCCAGTTGGCTCCTATTCCACGGTGCAGCCTCCTCAGGGGCCACCGGCTTTGACATTTGCTCTTCCTTTACTTCCTACAACTTTGACCACTATATCGACTACCACTCCTGGTACTCCTCCTAACACTGCATCTGCGTCTGCCTTGCCTCACTCTGCCTTTCCGCCTGCCCTTTCATCGACTTCTCCTTCTGTTCGACAGAGAGTGGCTAGTACTGTTACTAGTCTTCTATACCCTCTCTTTGGAGCGACAAGTCCGACTCCTGTCACAGAGCGTAAGCAGTTACGTAGCCAACTGCCGGATTCTAGGGAGAAGGAAACATTAAATTATTTGGCACATAAATGGGTTACCGATCCAATAACATATGAGCTAGAATCTGTTATGGATGTCTTCCATCAGTGGGAAGCATCGAAGCAGAGGTACGTTTTTGAGAAAATGTGTACTTTCCTTTGTGAGGATTTAGAGGAGAATGATTTGGAGCCCAATCCGCCTGAGTTGTGTCGTGTACGGTTCGAGTTTGGGAAAGGCGCAATTGTGGGTTCAGATGTTAAGAAAGCAGTTGCGACATTGTTGTCATTAAAGACTGAAGGTGTTTCTCGGTCGTTGTTTGCGTCTGATTCCTCTGTTAAGAAGAAGGTAAGACAATACCCAATGAGAGAAGTTCCTCCAGTATGGAAGGAAGAAGTAGCTGCTGGTGCTAATAATGTTCCCCCAGCTATACCAGCACATTTTCAGCCTGTGTGGGTACATGTTCCATGGAAGCGAGCTGAAGTTTTGGCCCTTAAGCAGACATTGCCTGATCCCCGTAAAAATCCAGCAGGATATTACAAGGAATTGTCACAGACTGCAGGTTCATGCATTATGAATTTAGCTGACATAGACATATTGTTTGGGAATGTTGTTCCACAGCCTTTATGGGTAAAGATTCGTCATGCAGATCATGATCAGGAGTTAGGTGACTCATGGGCTAATATTACTGCTGCAGATGCCCGACCAGTTGGTGGTGCTAAACCCGAGCCTTTAGTAGAAGATCTCTCTGGTAGGATCATTAATTACATGAAAACTTTAATGCCCGCGATGCGTGTGAATTGGGATAAATTGTCTGCGTGCAAGCAGAAGAAAGATGAAACGGTGTCAGATTTCTTCACCAGGTTTGAAGAAACGTTTGTCGACCACAGTGGTCAAGATATGAGTACAGAAGGTGGCCAACGGTTGTTCGTCGATAAATTTGTGCACAATTTGTTACCCGAGTTGTGTAAGAAATTAAAGGACTCAGAGAGTTCTTGGGCCGTTTCCTCTTCAGCACAGATATTGGCTACTGCACAGTACTACGAAAATCGAGATAGAAATGAGAAAGATAGAGCAGAGAAGAAAACTAAAGAGTTAAAAACAAAGGTTCTGTTACAGCAAGCCTATCCGCCACGTGGTGGTCAAAATAGTGGTGGTCAGAATAACTATCAGCAGCCTCAACAGTTTCAGAGGAACTCGCAAAGAGTCGAGTATACTCAACCACCTGTCCCTGTAGGTCCCAATCAGTGTTCATATTGTAAGGAAGAGGGTCATTTCAAGTATAGTTGCCCTATTTTGTTACAGCGTGGAAATGGTGTTTCTGGCTCAAGAGGTCGAGGTGTTCAGCAAGCTCCTAGAGGTAGAGGACGTGGAAATTTCCCCCAGAACGCACGTCCCCTTCCGCCTCAAAATTCAATGTATAGTTTTGATCAACAGAATAACGCGTCTGGTAGGACGGCTCAGTACTATGCTGATGACTACTATGCAGAAGATGAGAATATGGAAGGTAATGGTTACTAGGACAGCCATAGACAAAGAGAGGGAGTTGTTTCAGTTCCAGTAGATCAGAGTGGACCTTACGTTGAGGTGATTACATCAGGTGTGTCAGAACCTTTTCTGTTGGATACTGGTGCTACAAAGAGTTCTATTATGCACTCAAAACTACCTGGCGCACCTTTGTCTGGCGAAATGAATGTTTCAGTAGGTTTTTCTGGCGCCCCGGTTAGGAACCCGATTTCTAGTCCTATGTCTCTTTCTGTTGGTCCTTGTGAATTCGAAGCACCCCTTATTTTAACGACAGGTTGTGGTGAAAACTTGTTAGGATTGGACCTTTTAAAAAGATTGTATGCGACTTTGTACTGTTCTCCTTCGGGAGTACAGCTTACACTGGGTAAGTAAGTGGTTTCCTCAATGTATTTGTCGAAGGACAAACTCCCGACAGAGTTGTCGTTTCTCCCCGATACTCTTTGGGCTACTGGTCCTAATGATGTGGGTCTTTTGGAAATACCGCCATATGTTGTGACATTGAAAGCAAATGTTAAAATGCCACGCATTCCCCAATATAAAATTTCTAGTGAAGGTGAAAAAGCGTTGCTAGCGATCATTTACGATCTGATTGAAAAAGACGTAATTGAAGAGACAAGAGGCAACGTTTGCAATAGTCCTGTTTTGCCTGTTTTGAAACGAACTGACCCTTCCCAGCCACCTGTTTACAGGTTTGTGATTGATCTTAGAGAGGTCAATAAGATCGTTGTACCACAATTTCCAGTTGTCCCTGATATCACTGCCCTATTGACTATGATTCCAGCTTCCGCGACTTGGTTTTCGGTGATTGACTTGAAGAATGCTTTCTTCAGCATCCCGATTGCCGAGGAGAGTAGGGATATTTTTGGCTTCAGTTTAGGAGGTCGAAGCTTCTGCTTCAAACGCGCTCCCCAGGGCTACTGTGAAAGTCCATCAATATATAGTCAGGCTTTAAAAACACAGCTTGATACGATTGTTTTACCTGATGGTGCTACCCTTGTCCAGTACGTCGACGATTTACTTGTCGCTGCAGATACTGAGGAAATCTGTAAAAAAGCCACGTTGTCATTGTTGCGTCATTTGTGTGATTTGCATCACAAAGTGTCTCTCTCAAAATTGCAATATTGTCGACAAGAAGTGACCTACTTAGGTCATCTCTTATCGAAGAAGGGAAGGAAACTGACCCCAGAAAGAATTCAGGCAATAGCGAAATTGAGTGTGCCAAGAACACAGAGAGAAGTGCGTGCTTTCTTGGGCATTACATCATATTGCAGGCAATGGATACCACATTTTTCCTTGCTGGCCAAACCTTTGGTGACATTAACTTGTAAAGATACACCAAATCCCGTTCCATGGTCTGAAGAGTGTCAGAAAAGTTTTTCCGAATTGCGTGATGCATTATGTTCGGCTCCTGTGTTGGGTACCCCCGAGTACAGTAAGCCCTTTACATTGTATGTCCATGAGAAAGAAGGTTGTGCATTATCAGTATTGACACAGTTGTTTGGAGACAAGCAGCGTCCATGCGCGTATTTTTCGTCGACTTTGGACCCGGTAGCTAAAGCATTGCCAAGTTGTTTAAGAGCCACAGCAGCAGCAGCTGTTTCTATTCGACAGTCTGCTGGTTTAGTGATGAATAATACATTGATTGCGATGGTTCAACATGCAGTGGACACGTTGCTAAACAGAACCAAGACACAGCACTTAACTAGTGCTCGATTGTCAGGTTACGAGTTGACATTGCTAGCGAGTCATGTGCACATAAAAAGATGCAACACGCTTAACCCAGCTACGTTGTTGCCGAGTGTAGCAGAGTTAGATGCTTCTGAACAGCATGATTGTTTTCTCAGAACAGAAGAAGAAACGAAAGGGAGAAAGATACTCCTCTTGTAAAGTGTGATGGTACCTTATGGGTAGATGGTTCATGCTTCAAGCTTCCGAATGGTGATACGACTGCAGCATATGCTGTCACGACTTTGCATACGATTGTTGAAGCTGCACGTATCCCACATAATTCAGCTCAAGCAGCAGAGTTGATTGCATTTACACGAGCATGTGTGTTGTCGAAAGGAATGAAAGTGACTATATATACCGACAGCCAGTATGCATTGGTGTGGCCCATAGTTTTGGACGATTGTGGAAAGAACGTGGGTTCCTGACTTCGCATGGAGCAAAGATTCAGCATGGTCAGTTGGTGAATGAGCTTCTCGAGTCACTTACTTTGCCCTTGCAAGTTGCGATTGTGAAATGCAGTGCACACAAGAAGGTGACTGATGATGTTGGTCGTGGAAATGCATTTGCTGACGAAATCGCAAAAGAAACAGCAAGCAATGTGATGAGTCGAATGTATGTTGCAGGCCCTGCAAGATGGATTGGTGACGTTGGAATGTGTGAAGACACGATATAGAGTGTGAAATCTATTCAAGCTGAAGCTACAGAGAAAGAGTTGAGTGTGTGGAGAGAAAGTACGGGTAAAATGGATGCAAATGGTTGTTGGATTGAATTGTCAGAGCATCAGAGATGGTTGTTACCCGATGCGTATGTGCTTGCAGTGGTTACAATGGCTCATGGAATGGCTCACATCAGTGTGAAAGGGATTTGTAAGTTGTTGGCTCCAGTATGGCAAAATGCTGGAATTCCCAAGTGTGCAGAGAATGTGGTCAAGAATTGCATGGTGTGTCTGAAATACAATCCTGGTAGGGGAACCCCAACTCCAGCTGGTCATTTTGCACCTCCTACGTATCCGTTCAAGGTTTTGCAGCTAGATTTCATCCACATGGAAAGGTGCAACAATTTAAAATACGTACTCATTGTTGTTTGTGCCTTTTCGAGATGGATAGAAGCCTATCCGCTAAAAGACAACACTGCCTTATCCACAGCTAAAGCCCTTGTGAAAGAGTTCTTCCCTAGGTTTGGAATGCCTAGAATGGTCTGGAGTGACAATGGGAGTGAATTTGTGGGTCGAGTGATGAAGAAAGTATGTGAAGGGCTAGGCATCCAACAGAAATTTCACGCTGCAAATCACCCCCAATCAGCTGGACTAGTAGAATGCTACAATGGCACGCTAAAACTTAAACTGGCCAAAATTCAAGCAAGCTCTGGTCTTAAATGGCCTGACGCTCTGCCTTTAGCACGCCTATCAACAAGAATGACTGTGCATTCGCGAGTGGGACTTAGTCCTTATGAGATAGTTTTTGGCCGCCCGGCCAACATATGGGGAGTGCCAAGGCCCACAAAATTCAGTGAAATCGAACACCCTGTTTTGCTTGACTATTTGTACGAATTGACGGCTAAATTGCATGTTTTACACCAACAGGTTCACGATACTCTGCCTCAGGTCTCTGAAGCTCCAGGACATCAGATCGTCCCTGGATCCTGGGTGCTGGTGAAAAATTTTCAGCGAACATAAAACGACCAGCCCAGGTGGACCGGCCCTCACCTCGTCCTTCTGTCAACAAGATCAGCTGTTCGAGTAGAAGGAAAGAAGCACTGGATCCACGGTGTACACTGCAAGAGGGTACCTTTGCCTCTGCCGTACGACCGGTGGGTCCAGGAGGGTGTCGCCGACTCAGAGACTGAAACTGTGCCTCGTTTTTCACCTTTCAGTGATGCACGTATAAAAGGAACAATTTCTGAGAAAGAAAGTGACAATCTCTTGCAAGCAGCTGTGCCGCCGTCAATTCGATTGGACACTACAGAACCTGAACTCCTTTTCCGGGACCAGACAATACCGGGAAAACAATGATATAATTTGAGGCCGAGAACTATGGACAAATAAAAAAAATTCTTTTCATTGCTATTTTTTTTGAAAGTGCAGCTCTCTCATCTGAGAAACTTTTTTATTTTTGTTTTTCGAACCACCATCCGGGTTCCGCTGTAGGGTCGCGGTTGCCCAAAGTCTTTGGGGTGCAGCTGAAGACGTTAGGTCGACAGTTCTGGTTGGTCTAAGGGAGTTGCCCTGGACTGACAGAAGCATTCCTTAGCATAGAACACCCTACCATCGCGAGCAGCATATTAGAGAGGATGGAGTTTTTCGAGATGGAGAGACCTGCCAAAATAATGAACTCTAAAAGCAGAATATGTAAAGTTATGACCAAGAAAAGCTTTTTGATTCTATGCATTTTTATGTTGTTCAGTGTAATGATGTTTTTAATAGGATATGTTTTATTCTCTTTTCGAGTGACATTTGCACCCACTACATCGCCCATACCTCCTCCTTCTACTGTTTCCCCACATTCTTTTCAACCCCTTCCTGAACATGAATCTGCTAGGAGATTAGAGTTTATTAATAACTCCTTCGTTCAGCTTTTGCACCAACACCAACTAGTAATGAACACGACTAACTGTTGGGTGTGTGGTCTTATGCCTCACACAACGGATAAAGGTATCCCTTATCTGGTCCTGCCATTCAGCCACAATGGTTCTGTGTGGGCATACAGAACAATGTTTATCTACGCACATGAAGTCTACCCCCTACGTTCTGTAACAGACAATCCTAAGAATAGTGCTCTAGTTAAGGGTATAGTAGACATGATTAAGGAAGATATTTCCTACGAGACCATCCCGAGAGATGAGACACTAGTATACATAGGATGGAACGTGACCGGATATGGGGCTACACTGAGTGAGAAACAGCAAGCTAAGAGATCTTCCCCGATTTGGATTGTACCCCATCAGGGTCACCTATGCCTGCAAGGTACTGGCAAGAATCCCAGAGCTCAGTTAGGGAAGAGTATCTGTACTGAAACGTATGTTTTTGCGTCTCAGACTTCCCCTTCGTTCTTAGCAGCTAAGGGTACCTATTTCAACTGCCATGATAGAGCCTATACATGGTTGCCTCCTGACTTTTCGGGCACATGTTTTGTTTCGTTCCTGTTGCCTCCCACCTACACAGCTGCGGCAGATTACCATAAGACAAGGCTAGTTAGCGGTGTCTTCAGTAAAGAAGACACTGCAGGACAAGAATTTGGGGACTTCGTAAAGGGTTTTCTGCCGTTCTGGGGACCTATGGTTAACAGCAGGAACATAAGGCAATTGACAAGGGTGGTTGAATCCACCGTGGTTGAAACTGCCGGTGCTCTTAGTAACTTGACTGCTGAGCTCCAGTCGGATCGTCTCATGACCCTTCAGAACAGGGTCGCATTAGATGTCATACTTGCAGACCGAGGTGGGGTATGTAAATTGATCCAATCGAGTTGCTGTGTTTTCATTCCAGATAACGCTCCAACAGTGTACCAGGCCATCTACAAACTGCATAAGATTTCCGAATCTATTCATGTGGATAAAGGAGATTGGTCGTTAATGGGATGGTTCTGGGAACTGATATACGCCTGGGGATGGAAAATTCTGATGGTCATTGGGATGGTCTTAGCCATTCTTTTCCTGTTCTGTCTCTGCGTACAGTGTGCTCCTGCACTATGTGGCCTCTGTGCTACATCGTGTGTAAGGAAACCTGTATCAAGGGACGAGCTAAGCAATAGGATGATGCTACAGCAACATCTCAATGACTTTATGAATATAGACCTGGACTCAGATTAGCGTGAGTATAGTTTATTGCCTATGTAAGGGCAAAAGGAGGGTTTGTAGTACTTAAAATTCTGGACTCGTGTTATAAACATCGTCGTATCAAGACGATTTTGATATCAGAAGACCGAGAATGGCTAGTACACTATGCACAAGCATTTTCGTCATATTCGAGTGACGATTTCACCTCGAAATCGTAATTTGCGCCCTGAACCCTCGGCTTCCATTTTGTGTACAGCAGCCATTTTGTGAGTTGCCCTCACATAGGCCAATGATTAAAGCCAAACATGATTCCAAAGGACACGTACACCTTAGTTGACTTCTACACCTTAGTTGACTTCTCTGCGACCTGGGCAAGCTGGAACCATTGCCCCAGGCCGAACCTGCCCGGCCAGTTCCTTTCCCCGTGGCCGAGCGAGATAGCATCAAGGCACAGCCTAACATAAACCTTTTCATCGCACACACACCCTGCCTAAGCTTGCTCACACCTGTCCCTGTTTCTTTCTTTACGACTTGCTTTACGAGGAGGAGGTGCCCTTTTTTATTGGGGGTCCGTCGATATCTGATGAAAATACTGGGCTTTGCCGGATAATTTATTGTGGGCTGAACAAACTGAAATATGGGCTTGTCATCATGACTCTGCTTTTTCTTTGTAGTGAAAACATGTGAATGGTCAACTGAAATGCGAAGAATGTTTGCCTTAAGCGTAATATTTTCTATAAAAAGAGAAGGCTGGCTTTGTAAGATTGAACAGTCTCCTGAGAATATACACCGTCTTGTACTTCTAGGACGCCTGTTACTTGGTTGCAGCCAATAAATTCGATCTTTGACTTCACCTAGAAGACTCTGAGTTTCTGTGTCTGAATCAGGAAAGTACCCGAAGTCTTAGGGTGTACCCTGACACCGCTGGGTTCCGAAAAACCCAGTACTTCAGCACAAGATAATCCTGTGAATTACCTCACTCGACTGGTGCCACGGAGATTTAACATTTGCTACAGCCCAACGTAGTGATGACATAAGCGTCATGGGAATGGAAAGTTAACATCAACTCACCGAGAAGGCTAGCGAAGCAGTGTTCTCCACCGGCACTGAGGTAACGACATGACAGTGACATGACATACTGCCACAAGGGGCAATGCATCCATGGAAACACTCACAGGACAGTTGACAGAACATGTGGGACATACACTGATCCACATCGACACAACATGGTTTTCTGGAAATAAAACTGTACTGGCCCACAAGGTTGGGTGGATGATTCAGACACATCCTGCTGCACACAGTGAGGCTGCAATTCTCCACGGAGCCTGTGTTTGGGATGTCACACACAATGGCAACCCTTGGTATCCGCAATGTGTCAGGGTCAATGTTATCACACATTGATGCATTCACCAAAGTCAATACTCAACTACAGATGACTGTCAAGAAAGGTGAGTGTCATGTCATGGGAGTGGCGCAACATGAAATTTGATACATGGTACTGGGACATGTATGTATGGGCCTGCAACATGCGCATGAACAGTTTCCACACATTTAAAAACCATACCAACAATAAACTGCCTGTTTGGAATCCTTACCCAAACTGACATTTCCACATGTCCGTGCAGGGAACGTAGATTCATCCAATGTTGCTATTATCAAGCAGAATTTCAGGAGGACCAAGATGACACTAGGCAGGGCGACCAAGAAAGGACAGGCACACAAAGGGTCACGTTACGTACTGAATATATTAATTCAGACATGGTCATGTACAAAACACTAACAATGTAGTACACTTGTACATTCAAAGTTCACTCATTGCGCTCATGTGTGTGGCATGACATCTGCACTTGTGTGGCACTGCACCACAAACATCAAAGTGACATTGTAAACAGTCTGCTGGACACACAGTATGGTAGCATGTCACTCTATGGTAGTAGCATGAACACTATTTTACAGGTACTCACCGTTATGAGAAGAAGTTGCGTATGAGCTGACTCCGGATATCATCATCATCCTCCTCATCGCTAGCATCCTGGCCAAGGCCTTCATCCTCAACGGGTGGATGTTCCTCATCATCAGGATCCAGGATGAGAGGCACGTCCTTCTCCACTGCCATGTTGTGCAGCATGCAGCACACAATGAAGATGTTACACACCTTGAGCGGGGCGTATGGTAGGGATCCTCCTGTATTGTCGAGACACCTGAACCGGCTCTTCAGGAGTCCAAACGTATGCTCTATCACACGCCTGGTCTGCCCATGTGCATTATTGTTTGGCTACTAGAGTAGTGGTAATTTTTACTAGATTTCGGCGCCACAGGGAGATGTACACTTATCCTAAATATAGGTGATCAATTAATTATGTTTAAACGGTGCTACAAGGAGAAGAGAACCACTTTCCCCCTTCTAGTTAGGCAATGCCTCAAGATGCTTGGTACTCCTTAGCACACGTTTGGTATTCCACGTTACAAATATGTACAAGTGTTTCCACAATATAGTTTGCACACAAAAAATGATTTCTTAATCCTTTTGTTCAGGGTTGATTGTTGTTTATTGCAGGAGACGTCACAGCCTGACGTCTCCTGCAATAAACAATACATCATGGCATTGAGTGTGTAATGATAAGCCGTGAGAGAGATAAATTACATTGAGACATACATGAGAAACAGTGTTCACCCACCAACAAGACATGCCCAATGGTTGCGCAGCTGCAGCATCATCTGTGGTACCCTGCTCCGCCTCATGATGAATGCATCGTGGCACGATCCTGGAAAACGTGCACAAACATGGGAAATCATCATGTTAGCAAGACACACCACCAGGGCATTTATGGAGTGGCAATGTTTCCTGTTGCCGAAGGCCTTTTCCTGAACCTGTGGTGGCACCAGTCCAACATGTGTCCCATCAATGGACCCAATTACATGTGGCATGTGTCCCAGGGCATAGAATTCACCCTTGACATCGGTCAACTCTTCTGGAGTAGGGAACTTAATGAATTCATCAATGTGCTCCAACATAGCAGCTAAGACATCACGTAGTACACAGCTGAACATGGTCTGGGACATCCCCCCCCACATCAGCTATGGTGAATTGGAACGTACCTGTGGCAAAGAAATGTAGGGCTGCCATCACCTTTACCTTGGGTGTCAGCGCAGTTGGATACCTGTGTCGCGGTTGGAGATGTGGTTCCAGCCTGTCCGTCAACTTCTGAATCAACTCTCGAGTGAATCTGTAGTGGCGGATGCAATCACGTTCCCTCATGGCATCCAAGTCAGGCAACGGCCTTGGCAGAGGGGGTGCCCTGCACGACATGTTTGGGGAGAAATGTGTACAACTATCAGCAAACAACAATTACAATGTACATAGCACAATCAACACTGCTTCAACACATCAAATCACAAATGATTCTGCCGTGGGCTATACATCATGGACACTTATGCCGGCTAGCTGGCACTCCTACAACAAAACTGATTCACCTGTTGTCTGTGCAATGGACAATGACATGCACACAAATGTTCAGCTGGGTTGGTCTGAGTTAGCAGAACAATGTATCACGTCAATGACACACGTCAGGTGACCTGCATGAGAAGGTTGTCAACACATCCAGACACCTGACTGCAAGGAACACACCCACGTCACGTGCTATATATTTAACATTTCAGTGATATTGTGCCTGAGTTGTGCATTTGACAAAACTACACCACAGCCATCCTCAGAATGCAGATCTGTATGTCTGTGGACAAATGCTCTGTGATGCCATCACACACATGAGCTGTAGAAATGCACCTGTGGCATGGTGTGCGTACATGTGAGACACTTGCAATCACGACACAGACCCATCATAGATGCAGCTAAAGAGAATTACGTTTACCGGATACAAACAGCATGTGCAATCTGTTACATGGCACACACATTACATTGCCATACACATACATGGACATCCTCATAATGACCCCACACCCACATCCCTGCCATGTGTTTTCCTGTTATCACTTTAGTAATGGTGCCATGCGTGAGCTTGTTGAACGCACTGTACACATGCATTCACTAGAGCGTGTGATACGCCCAGTATCCCAGTAGTACGTGCGTGTGTACGGGTCGTTTCACTATTGCATTCGAGCCATACGCGAGCAGAGCGTACCCCAATAGTACGTCCGTGTGTACGGGTCGTTTCACTATTGCATTCGAGCCATACGCGAGCGGAGCGTACCCCAATAGTACATGCGTGTGTACGGGTCGTTTCACTATTGCATTCGAGCCATACGCGAGCAGAGCATACCCCAATAGTACGTGCGTGTGTACTGGTCGTTTCACTATTGCATTCGAGCCATACGCGAGCAGAGCGTACCCCAATAGTACGTGCGTGTGTACGGGTCGTTTCACTATTGCATTCCAGCCATACGCGAGCAGAGCGTACCCCAATAGTACGTGTGTGTGTACGGGTCGTTTCACTATTGCATTCGAGCCATACGTGAGCAGAGCGTACCCCAATAGTACGTGCGTGTGTACGGGTCGTTTCACTATTGCATTCGAGCCATACACGAGCAGAGCGTATCCCAATAGTACGTGCGTGTATGGGTCGTTTCACTATTGGTTTTCGAGCCATATGCGAGCAGAGTGTACCCCAACAGTACGTGCGTGTGTACGGGTCATTTCACTATTGCATTCGAGCCATACGCGAGCAGAGCGTACCCCAATAGTATGTGTGTGTTTGTGGGACGTTTCACTATTGAATAAGTTGCATTTGCGACGGAAAACACACCGTACTTGTGTGGGGATTCCAGAAAATACATAGGGAACATCTAGGGGACGAGTAGAATGCCCAGAATGCAGGCTAGTTGTCAAGGAAACAGAGATTTGAGTGTGTTCTACAGGTGTTCCGGAAAATTCAGTTGGGCAATACTATACAATGTTGCAAAATTTGTTGTGGTGCTCAAGCTCAGTTTTTAAACCATGCAAATGTGTGTCATGGCCTTATGTGTGATGGGATTGGATGAAACATAGAATGCAAACTAATCTGGCCTATCACACTGTACTCCTTGGACTGACAGCCCCTCAGCAGCACTGATTTAAGGCTGCATGTGGCTGTGAGAGGGCACTTGCCTGCACAAAATTGGAGTGGACAACACTGCTGCTGTCTCTGCATTCCCTGGACCATGATTTTGCTGAGCACGGAGAGGGCACCTGCATTCAGTGAGGAGGAGAACAAGGCCCTGCTGGATGCCCTCCTGCCAAACTACAGCAAGCTGTATGGGGGACCAGGGGAGCAGGTGAGTGATGACTGCACTACCTTGGACTGTGCACCTGTTGTGTGTGAGACACTACAGCCATTGTGTATTTATGGAACTGAGTTGCAATGTTGTTTGGAGTGAGTGCCGGGTGTGTACATTGTGGTATCTCCCACGCAGTGAATGATGTGGTAAAATATTGTTTACTGCTCACCTGCATTGTGCTAACTGTGACATTCAATGCAATGTGAATCACACTTTCTGCTGTGCCACATCTTGCATGTTTTTGTGGCATGATTTACTGAGGTATAACAGTGTTCCACCCAGAGTGACAGATGAATGTACTCCCTGTTGATGATTGTTATTCATGACCTGTGTGGATGTTGGACAAATGCATGCTTTGAAGTCATGAACATTGAAGAGTGTGAATGTTCTTTGTCACCTGGCTAATTGTGTATGTGATGTTTAGCAACACTGATGCATGACGTATGCCACAGCTGTACCCATCTGATGTGACAAGTATGCAGTGCCGTGTGCATGACTTGGACAGTTAGCATGAGGCCTGTGTCACATCTTCCTAAAGTGTGACATGTGCAAAGTGATGTTGAATACACTGTTGACAATGACAAGCAAATGGTCTGTGCCAGGGTGTGCATGTGTGGTCTGCTGGGGGTTCTTAGGTGTAGTGGCATATGTGAAAGCATGTCACGTGCTATCCAACACCCTGAAGTAGCATATCTTGTTCAGTGTGTGCCATGCTCAGTGAGTGGTTTGCAGCCCTTATGGCATCTGTAGCCTTTCAAAGGCATGTAGTGCATTGGTGTTTGCTCATAGGCCACATTCACATGGACAATGATGCAAGTCCGGTCAGCATCCTATGCCCTGTTGTCATCGTCAATGTGGTGCAAGTGTGTGTCTTTGGGACATGGACCAGGTGTACTGATGTTGTTTCACTTTATCTTCCTGACAGGTATCTGCCTATGAGAAGGGGGAGATCTGGCTGGACATAGCCAGGGCTGTCAGGAGTGAGGGGGGCCCTCGCCCAAGGGTCCGTAACATCAGGAAGAGGTGGCAGGACATCCGGTGCTGGACCCGCCGTATCGCCCGGGTCCAGCTGTAGCTTGAAGCTCCACGCCAGCATGGCGGCACCCGTCACCTCACCCCCCACATGCTCCGGGTCCTGGAAGTGGTTTTCCCAGACCTCCATAGGCAGTTGCAGGAGGGACAGCAGCAAGGAGGGGGTAGGTACATGTCTGTTTGTTGTCATGTGTGTCACATGCTACCTGCAGTGCTCCGTAGCCTGGTAACACTCCCACAGTTGGGGTGGTGTGGTCAGACAGGCACCTTATGCATTGTCATTTCAATGCCCCATATTCAGCAGATGCTCTTTTACATCCCTTCCCCTCCTCCACATTTGACCCCTGCTTTGGGTCTTTCTTTTTTGTGCATGACCTCCTAGGGTGCAATGTATTAGTATGCATACAGCTTAACACATCATCATGTTGGGGGGAGTTCTGTGACAAGTGTTGGTACCTTACCTGTTGCACGACCTGTGCACTGTGTTTGCCCTTCATGTTATTTTGGCACTGATCATGAGTCTCAACATGGAGTTCAGCACGGGTCTGCCTCAGTGGCCTTTGTCCCTGGTATACTTTGTACTTCTCATGTGTTAGCTATGTAGTGTAGCTCCTATCTTCCCAATAGGCTCTGCGCATTGGAATAGTACCTACGGCAGTAAAGGCCTAGGCCAGACGTTAACTAGGTCTACTACTGTCGAGACTAGACTTAATTTTTGGGTTTGCCAGCTAAGCTCAGAGTTCGCTAGAAACTTTCTCGAATGTTCAAGGAAGGATTAACTTCCCTGATTAGACAAGAAGGGATTTAGTTTCTGACAACCATAGAACATGACAACTTTGCTCTCCCCTAATCAAGAGTCAATCTCAAGAGTCGTGTGAGCACAAGGCAATTATTTTACTCAGTCAAATAATACTGTAAAAACATTGATATGGTTTCTGAGCCATATGATGTTTAAAATGATTAAAATATATTTACATACACATATACATTTGACTAAACGTACTCAACTGGTGTTTCTAAATACGCCTACCCCGTGTACCTGACCTAAGTCTAATGCGTGGGCGGGAATAGAAAGTTACAGTTTAAGTTAAGTTTGTTTTTGCCAAGTGAATAACTAAAGAATTCTCTGGGAGGGGTTATTCAGTTCTGTACCTGGAAGTTTGGATGAATGAGGAATGGTATCTCTTTCTCTGCTCTCGATATTCCAGGCTGCCTGCGAGGGCTGCCCAGAAGCGCCGGTGCTGGGTCTCTCGGCTTGAGATAGCAGCGCGTCTCTCAGCGCGTCAGGAAGGCGGGGCTGCTGCCAGCGGGGTCTGCTTCTGCTCTCGGCTTCGGCAAGGGTGGCTGCTCCGTCTTGTCACCACGCGTGTGTTTGCATAGGGCAAGGTCGGCAATATTTATACCTTAAAGGTGCCGAGATTGACGTAAGGATGGACATAGATACGTCAATAAAGATGTCATACGACTTGCTCGTTAGCACATTCTTTACTAAAGTTCTCTGTGAAATCAAAACAATGGCCGCACGGATTATCCAGGTTGTCATAGGTTTGATTTGTTATGAGAACGTCGTATGCCTTATCAGGGGCTGGAGGAATGTCGCTTGTCTAATTAGATCTCAAGCGTTATGACCTAATCAGATAACACGTTCCTGTGCCGTAGTGTGACTGCGTCAGATAACGGTATCTGCATCATGGGGGCTGTTCTTGCCTCATGGGCTGACTGTTGGTTAACTTGATAGTTAGTTTAACCAGAATAGGGTCAGGAATAGGGGGATCGATTCAGAAGCTATAGAAATACACGACACCCACTCCACGCTAACTATGGTCATATCTACTAATCTATGCATAGTATAACATAGTACAACATACTATAGAGTATAGTGTATACCTTACCACCCCAAAATACATAAATGCATTTTGAAATTTTCAAATATACTGAAAAATTGCAGTCATATATATCGTATGCACTTAAGCTATGAATTAAATGCAAAAGTAAACACGCATTGTTATGCATTATTGCTTTTTGGTATATGAGAAATACACATGAAATGGCTCTTAATATGGCTATACAGAAAGGAAGGTCGAGACCATTTCATCACATAATAAAATATATTTGTGAACATACCAGCGGGCAGCTAAAGTCTATAAAGTATCTAAAAATAGAAATCTTAGTTCTCTAGGAATAGTTTCTTACTTTAAGCAGAAGATCAGTGTCCCGGAAAAAATATATGAAAAAATATTTTAGGGGCTTGCTGAAAAAATTGCTGTCCGTGAACTGGAGTGAAATTGTTCATGTGACTTTATTTTTAAAGTTGAAGGCCGAATTCAGGGAACGCCGTGTGCGAGTTTACTCAAAAGTCTCTATTTCTGTTCTGGAGAGAACATCATATCATTCAGGCTTTCGAAAAAACTGTCAACAGCTTCATGGGAAAGTTCCACTAAGTCGGAAATAGGGGTAACCATGCATTCGTGCGCATGATTGTCTCCATTGACATTCTGATTCGCATTGCTGACAGAAGGTCGTACCTGTTCGATGTTGCTTTCATCTTGAACTTCACTACTCTTCAATCGTAGTGGTGAAGATTCCAGGAATGCCGTCATCAGGATTGGCAGCCTTTGAGGGCAGCACAAAGCGTGAACCTTGGTAGGAACCAACAGTGTATCTGCATCCACCGGCGCATCCGATTGTAGCGTCAGACAGGTGTCTAACACGCATTCTTCTCCGCATAGCAGACACCTTAGTACAGGTAAAACACACCTTTGCCACATTGGTAGAAATGATAGAAACCAAGTCATGTTCAGGTCCCTAAGCCGGGAGAGTCCCAGGATTTTTGATATCCGGTCCCGGTATCCAACTGCTAGGATCGTATCTTCCATTGTCGCGAGAGTTTGATCTGTGACATGGGTTGCCATAACGAAAAATAAGGACTAGGAATAGGATTCCTGCAATTAGTCCCAGGATCAGGGGAAGTCCGCCAAAAATCGAATGGACGAAATCTGGAAAAATACCCAGTATGGCTTTGAATGGTGTTAATGCCATCGAAAATACTGTCTTAAATACCCCTGAGATCCCATTGGTATCAGAAATATTTAAGATTTCGCTCAGGATTTCCGCGAAATGTACGGGGGAATTGGTTGATAATAATGTATGTATCTCTGCAGTCGTCCTTGCGACTTGTAGATCATACGTTTCTTTTGATGACGTGAGCCTTGTAGGCGTCTGAAGAAGCACTGTTTTCATTCTGCTTAAAGTGTCTGTTCGAATAGAAGTAATTTTCAAACTGGGCCATGCCCTTGCCTCCCTGTCTGGAAAGGAGCTGGGGAACAAAGAACGTCCACAGCACTTGACCTTCGCCGTCGTAGTGACGAGATAAGGAGTCCCGGGCATAAGACTACAACATCTGCGGTCTACAATAAAAATGTAACTCCCATTATAGAGTCTTTGAAAGAATGGTTCTATTTCAGTTGCAGGTGCGCCTTGCTGGTGACATGAAAGGTTGTATGAATTCCCTTCACAGGCTCCGTGCAAACTAATTCCGTTACACAGAAGCGTGCCGCTTAGTGACATAGCACAATTGTTGCCACTAAGAAACACTTTCTGTCCTTTATTACTGACACATGCATGTGAATAGGGCAGGTTCCAAGTTGTTTTAAGGTACCCCTTTCCCAATTTCTCGTACATGCCAGCCTGTATATATTTTTGACAGTATTGAAACCTGAAGGTTGAGATTGGAATATTTATGATTCCGTGGATTATCCATTCACTGACAGGTCGTTCTGACATTGTCATTGGTAATCTTTCTAGTTTTTCAATGCTCAAGATTGTATAATCAGCACCCTTTTGCGCCATACCGATTTGTCTATCAGTAAGGTTAAAGATTTAGAATAGTGACGTTGTGTTGATTAAACGCCAAGGCACATAGCCTGAACGCAGATTTTGTAACGTCCAGCCAAGCTGTACAATAGAACGCAATTGTGACTGACCATGTTGTAATAACAGTAAGTCTTGCGATAATATATCGATTGCTGAAGACACAATGCTGTCCAATGAAAATATTCTGGAGGACAGAGTCATTAACCCATTGTCCACTACAGAAAGTGATTTTTCCAAATTAATACAATCAATTTCACGTATTCTCTCTGCTGTTTCAATTTGAGTAACCTTCCAGGCCTCATTGTATGCTGCATATACAGAGGCTGCTATGAAACGCTTTTGACGCTGTTTGCGTGGTCCCATTATGAAATCACGCAAGTCAGCACCATCAGTAAGTAAAGTTAGGTGTTGCTTAATTTCAGGCAGT
The DNA here is from genome assembly GCF_964261635.1 of Lissotriton helveticus. Taxonomy (NCBI): domain Eukaryota; kingdom Metazoa; phylum Chordata; class Amphibia; order Caudata; family Salamandridae; genus Lissotriton; species Lissotriton helveticus. The sequence continues at coordinate 1,564,016,352 of NC_136068.1, read as the reverse complement.
GTGGAAGTCTGTAGCCATTGAAGGCATAATTTGCCCACACTGTAGGTTGTTATTATCCCTGGGTGATGTCTTTGAGGATATCTAGGGTCTGGCCTGTTCATTTTGAAACCCTGTGTTTTATTCAGGAATCTATTTTGACAGTGATTTGTATCTGTGGGCCAGATCAACCATTGTTTCCAATCAGGATGTGTTCTGTTTTGGTTAAGTATATGGTTTATGTCTATTTCTTCATCTGTATCAGAGTTATTGCTAAACATTGTTGGCTTTGGAATAGACAGGTTATTTAAATCTTTGATTTTGGCTAAGCCAAGACAGGTGGTTTGTTGAACAGTGTCATTTAAAAATATCATTTGTTCTGGGATCATGCAGGCTCTAAACAAAGCTTCTAAACCCTGTACTTGCCATTCTTTTGTACCCCAAACACTTTTCAAATCAACATTTTTGTCCCAATAATCAAATCCAAAAGTATTCATTTTTTCAAAGAATGAATCTGAATATATCAATTTTGTGTTGGTTATCATGGTTTTCATCCCTGTCTTGTTTGACAATTTGTAATAAAATGTTTCAGCATTACTTGTGTTAAAACCTTGAAAGTATGAATATTTGTCATAAACGGTTCTTGAGCTCCCTTTTGGAGGTGTAGCACAATGTTCCCATTGATTATAATTTAAAACATTTCTAGGTTGTGCAGATTTATGTAGAAAATGGTTACCATAGTGGTTATAGCAATACATACTATCATAATTTGTAGAACCCTGCAAATAATCATGTTTGGTAAATTTAGCAGACATTACTAAGTCAGACATCATGTTATTAATGCTTTCGAAGTCCCAATCATCAGCAAATGAGTTTGGTTTTGCAAAGTCACTCAAGGAGATCTTAATTTGGTGTGGATATTTCAGGATCTCGACCGGACCATAAATTTCATAGTCAGTGTTGTCCCAGGCTACCCCACCAGGTATCGGATTGGCTGTGAAGTTGGCTGAAGAAAGTTCTGGAGAAAGTTCTCGTTTCTCGACGTGTGAAGATGTGTGTGGTTTGAGGACCAAGTTGATGTTCTGACTTGCTGTGTCCATTTTAGCATATTTTCCCTCAATGAAGCGTCCCAAAGTAAATACCATGATGAGCCAAAGTATGAGGATAAATGCACCAAAACCCACCCAAAATTCAATCCATGGAGAAATCAGATATGTTTCTTTCAGTTGTTTCAAAAGTTCCTTCGCTTTGTCTTTAAAGGATTTTGATGATGGCTGTGTCTTTTGTTCGCTGAAACCTTCAGAGGAATCATCGAAGTTGATGAAGTAACCAGATGCAGTTCTGTCAATTGTTCCAATTGGTTCAGGATTTTTGTTTCTTGCATTTTCACTTGATACTTCATTGTAGATTGGTGTGTCTCTGCTAAATGTTTTTATTTGGGTTTTCAGAGGTCTTAGTTCTATTGCATTGTTGCATAGTCCTTGTTGTTCTTCTGTAGGCGTTTCGAATGTGATGAGCCTCTTTGTTAGGACCTCTGTACTGGTAGCAAACCTTGGTGTTCTGCTACTTATTGGGAGTCCACTTGGCCTACTGTTTGTTATCGGCCACATGTTGTGGTTTTACCAGGTCGATGGATACAACTCGGTTCTCCTTTTTTCCAGCAAGTGGCGGTAGTACAACCGATCTTGTCCCGTTGACAGACAAGACAGGAACTGCTTTTCTGTAAGAAGGCCCAAATTCCTTCTTTACCGCGATCTTCTCCCTGACTAGATCCCCGACTTTTGGAATCCAGACAGGTCTTGCTGGGACAGGTGGTGATTCTTCAGTGGTTGTTGGCTGTTGTTTCAACTGTATGTTGCTCAGGTCTTTTCTTGTTTTGTTTAAGTCCTGCAAAATAGCCAAACGGTCTTTGACATCAAAGGTTTTTTCTATTACCACTGAAGTCTGACTATCAAGGTCAGAGATCAACATCCTAGTTCCGAATAATAATTCGTACGGACTGAATCCCCTCAGAGAATTTCTTGGCAAGTTATTTAGACTACGTTGGACACTTATTAGATGTTTGACCCACCCAGCTCCCGAACCTAATATCCTTTCTATTATAGATTGCTTTCTGCCTTGGTTTTTTCTTTACACCATCCCATACCCTCAGGAAGGAAGTGAGAAGATTCCCGCTGGGCTGTGCTCATTTGGCCATGTTTCCCCCCCAGGCTGGTTTGCCTGAGTGAAAACAATGGTCGAACGTAGCATGCTCTTAGCGTATATGCCATTTAGACTCGCAAATCTTGTATAACAGTCCGGACGTCAGCCGAGTGCTGAGGATCTACATTATAAGTGGAAACTAGCCTGTATATGTTAATCGCAAGCCATTCTTTTTAGTGGTGATGTTATCTGCAGTCAGATTCCACCGTATTTTATTTTTTCTCTCCCCACTGCGATTTCTGTTGCAGTTTGGGCAGTTTTTTACAAACATGGTATGATGTAGGCTCATGCCTGGCCACCAGTACCGTGATTGTAAATCTTCCAGAGAATCTTTTAGTTTGAGGTGTCCAAGACCCTCACCCATATGTGCGTCTGCGATTAACAAGCCTCTCCTGTCCATGTTTGGAATCACTCTATCCCCCACTCCAGGGATTCGAGCAAAAGGAACGGAGTTTGCATCGATTATGTATGTATAATTGAGTGGATAGTTGATCGGTAACGCTGAGCAGTCGCCTTTTGATGACGTTTTCACCGCCAGCAATGTTTCACCGTCAATGTATTTTAATGTACGCTTTTTTCGATCTACGGGAGCCGGTTTAGTGGCTGCCGCTGCGGCTGCTTCAGCCAATGAATTCCCTACAACGTGAACGCCATCACGCTGATGACTCAGTGAGTGAGTCACGTGAGTCTTTGGTAGTTCTTTTTTCAAAAGAGCTACTTGTTCCCAGAGCAGTTTCTGCTTTATTGGTGCATCTGTGTCATCTTTGTAACCGTTCTGAATCCATGTCTGCAAATCGCTGTTATATGATTTGACGCAGTAATATGAATCTGACACTATAAGTGTCGGGAATTCGCGATCCGCATTATCTAGCGCCATTTTCAATGCGATTATTTCAGTTTGTTTTTCTGAGTTAGTTTCTACTGAGTGTGATTTTGTTAATAGAGGTTTTAATTTACCTCCGCGCCACACTTCTTTTGTAATCTCACATGTGGGGTTGTATGCATGTTCTCCCCAAACGGACGGTTGAGCATGTCCGTCTGTGTAGATTACACAGGCGTAATGTCGTAGAGGCAGAATGTCGATTGGCAGAGGATACGTCTTTTCATATTTTAGATTTTTTAATTCTTCCAGTTCTGGATCAAAGTAGTAGTCTACTTTGTCCGTTGCGATTGAATTCACCCATTGTATCCATTCCGGATTCAATGTTGTTGTTGGTAAATTACACGGTGTTGTTAATGCCTCAAAGGCTGATTCAGCTGTTCTGACTGTGATATGTCTACCGTCAGCTATGTCTTTTTCTCTAGCTATTGCGGTTTGAACTGCACAAATGATTTTTTCTGTATTACTGAATTTCTGTTCAGCTTCTGTGTATATGTGTGATTTGAATGCAATTGGTACCTTATCTCCCTCATTAGAGGTTAGGTATGTGAATCCGCATCTCCCTGGGATGACTCGGATCACAACGTTGCGTGTATTATCACGTGTTTCTAATTTTGTTTTAATTAGCATGTCTGTTTGTAAGGATCTCAAAATTTCTGTGTGTGTTTGAGTCCAACTGGATCTTTTAAAGTCTGGTTTAATTAGATCATAAAGGGGTTTGACCCTTTCTGCGTAATTTGCAATGTATGTTATTCCGAAATTTAGGAAGCCTAGAATTGACTGTACGTTTTTTAGTGTTTTAGGAGCTTGGATTACGGCACATTTCTCTAGGAAATTGTCTGCCAGGCTTTTGCCTTCACTTGATAACTCATATCCTAAGAATAGGACCGTCAGATGGGCAATTCTGGACTTTTTGAAGTTGAATTTGTAACCCTCTGCAGCGAAACCAAGTATTATGGTGTTCACTCTTTTCAAGTGAGTCTCCAAGTCATCATCTGTTAAGTAAATGTCATCAACATAAGATAATGCTTCATCATCATATAGTTGTAGTAATTCTGTTACTCTCGCTGAGAATACCCCCGGGCTGTTCTTGTACCCCTGGGCTAACTGACAGAATTGTTTTTGAGTGCCATTTACTGAGAATGCAGTTAAATATCTGCTCTCTGGTGCTATGTTTTGACAAAAGAATCCATTGGAGATGTCCAAGGTTGTTTTGTATTTTTTGCGCACTATGTTATTCATTAGTGCAGCACTGTGTGAGTTTTGCACTGCAAAAGTTTTGCAACATGTGTTAAGGTGTCGGTAATCCAAAACTAGACGGTATGAATTGTCTGGTTTGGCGACCGGAAACAAAGGATTGTTCATTTGTGAGGTGCAAGTTTCAATCACCCCCTGGTATTCTAGCTGATCTAGTATTTCATTTACTTGTTTTTTAGCTTCTTGCTTAATTGGGTACTGCCTTTGTGCAGTTGGTTGTGATTTTAACTGGATTTTGTGAGGAGGAGAATCCTCATCCCATCCTACATGATTTTTATATAAAGCAGGTGCTAAGGCCACTGCCCACTTTCTAGCAAGTGTATATTTTTTATGAATCGGGATATGATTCGAGAAGGCAGGCATAATTACTTCTTCGCCATGAGGGCACTCCCTGACAAACTCTGGTGGCCAGTCTTTTTCAGCTAGAAGGATGTCATAGCCCTTGGAGAGGTTATCCCAAAATAGTCCCCTTATTTTCCTAGTCTTATCTCCCTCTATACGTAATGTTATCTCGTATATCTTGTGGGGCTTGCTAACTCTGGTGTCTGCAGTTTCCACTTGAAGATATTCATTCGTGTCCACTGTCTCCAGATGATTCATAAGGACTTTGCGAGCTATGCTCACCTCTGCTGCGCTGTCTAGCATTGTCTGAGCCCACTCTCCGTTTTTCAGTTGTGTCCTCAGTATTCTCGGCATTGTTAACTACCTTGATACTGGCTACCTTCTTTTTTGGAAATTGTAATTTCTTTTTCAGTTGAGCAGGTTCCTTGTCTTTGGACTTGGCGTGCTCTTCTGATCGTCCTCTTCTTTCCGATTTCTGCGAGGAATTCTGAAAAGATTGAGAGGGACGTGTATCAATGTCTTGATATCTATCAGGTTTTTTAATATTATCCCTATTTCTAAGGTTATATCTATTCCCAGAGGGGTCACTCTGCGGTGACCTCTGTCTTTGGTTTGGAGATTTCTCTCTTCGCCTAGGAGACCTTCCTCTGGACTGGAATTTCTTTTCTTTTGGATTGGATTGTTTGTTTCCATCCCAGTTCTTTTTTGGTGAATTATTATTAAAAAATATTTTTTCTGGACTAGTAGTCAGTTGCGGTTTTACTGGTATTCCACCTAGACTATCTCTGCCTAGTTCTTCATAGGATTTTTCTATGATTCTGGCAATTTCAGCTGGTTGGTCTGCTATATCTGTCTCTTTTAACCTCTGGCGGATCGCCACGTTTGCTGCTTCACCTTTTATGTTGGCTAATAATATAGCCGAGACCTGCTTGAAGTCTTTCAGTAATTTCATACCAAGAGTTAAAGCAGGTTCTGGACCGTATTCATCCTGAATTTGTTTTAGCACATCTGGTATCACCGAAATGGATGGGACACCGTGCGTTTTTGTATAGATGGAAGCAAAGACTGTACCCCAAGTGTCACAGTCCTCAATGTGTGGTGCGATTCCCATTGGGAGACATATAGTCAGAATCCTGTGTTTTTCTAATGGGGTGGTGTCAGGAAACACCGCCTCTATTTGGGTGATTTTCTGTGCCAACCAGAATGGTATTTGTTCCCGTTTAGCTGGAACTTTACCTAGGCAGGATTGGATGTTCTGTGGTGTAATTTTATTTGTGTTCCCCTGGTGAGGGGTCAGCTGTGGTAGTTTAATCGCTGGCTGAATTGTTGAAGTCCGCATTACATACTGAACTAATTGTCTATGAATTTTTAGTAATTGTTTCAGCTGTGTTAATAGTTCAGCTGCAGGCATCCTATCGATGTCTGGATGTGGTGTGTATCCGGCTAGGACCGGCCACGTTGCTCCTGGTCTTCCTAAAGGACCGAGCCTTGTAATGTGATTGTTATGTTTTAGGGCGCCATCAAATAAGAGCAAATGCTCTTGGAATTTGAGTGGTACTTCCACCTCCTCGAAAGGAGTGTAAATGTCAGGTGGTACCTCAATTTTGTAATAGTGGAAGTACTTTGTTACAGCATTAGCTGCTGGAAAATGTATCCATGTATAGTATACCTCTGTTTGCCGATATTCGTGTGCCTCGATTACGAATATGACTGTGCCACCTCTAGGTGTCAGTCCATTTTCTATAAGTTTTAAGGTTATAGATCTCCTTTTGGCGACCTGGATGAGTATTATATCGGGGTCCGCTTCGAGTGCTGTAGTATCAGCTGCTGCTATTTCAGCTGCTAATCTAACTGCTTCTCTTTCTTCATCACTGTCTCCCATTTTACTGACAGGATGGTATTATGTTTATTTGCAGATCAGGTTTCTTTATGGAACAAAGATTAGATGCACAATATTTTGGAACACTGTTTATCCTTCAACGTTGACTTGACCAAAAACCATACATAGGAGTTCCCTCCTGCGAGGTTTTGGAGGATGTAACCTTTCACCCACTCCAGACGTCTTTGGAGTATTTGGGAAAAGGGGTCTGAGTGAGAAAGCACGACTGAGTTACTCTAAATGTCTTACGTTAGTTTCATCGCCCTTTCCAAACGCGTTGGGCGCCATGTAGTGTAGCTCCTATCTTCCCAATAGGCTCTGCGCATTGGAATAGTACCTACGGCAGTAAAGGCCTAGGCCAGACGTTAACTAGGTCTACTACTGTCGATACTAGACTTAATTTTTGGGTTTGCCAGCTAAGCTCAGAGTTCGCTAGAAACTTTCTCGAATGTTCAAGGAAGGATTAACTTCCCTGATTAGACAAGAAGGGATTTAGTTTCTGACAACCATAGAACATGACAACTTTGCTCTCCCCTAATCAAGAGTCAATCTCAAGAGTCGTGTGAGCACAAGGCAATTATTTTACTCAGTCAGTACGTGCATTCTTAGTCTCATCAGAATGTAGAGAAAAGGAAGAGACGGGCGTGTTCAATAAAAAGGTGTTATTTATTGATCAGTCTCTTTTCTCGTACAAGAGAAATGGATCGATATTATTGCAATACTTATAGTTAAGTAAAGTGCATACATTAAAAGCAATAGTATAAAATAATACTGTAAAAACATTGATATGGTTTCTGAGCCATATGATGTTTAAAATGATTAAAATATATTTACATACACATATACATTTGACTAAACGTACTCAACTGGTGTTTCTAAATACGCCTACCCCGTGTACCTGACCTAAGTCTAATGCGTGGGCGGGAATAGAAAGTTACAGTTTAAGTTAAGTTTGTTTTTGCCAAGTGAATAACTAAAGAATTCTCTGGGAGGGGTTATTCAGTTCTGTACCTGGAAGTTTGGATGAATGAGGAATGGTATCTCTTTCTCTGCTCTCGATATTCCAGGCTGCCTGCGAGGGCTGCCCAGAAGCGCCGGTGCTGGGTCTCTCGGCTTGAGATAGCAGCGCGTCTCTCAGCGCGTCAGGAAGGCGGGGCTGCTGCCAGCGGGGTCTGCTTCTGCTCTCGGCTTCGGCAAGGGTGGCTGCTCCGTCTTGTCACCACGCGTGTGTTTGCATAGGGCAAGGTCGGCAATATTTATACCTTAAAGGTGCCGAGATTGACGTAAGGATGGACATAGATACGTCAATAAAGATGTCATACGACTTGCTCGTTAGCACATTCTTTACTAAAGTTCTCTGTGAAATCAAAACAATGGCCGCACGGATTATCCAGGTTGTCATAGGTTTGATTTGTTATGAGAACGTCGTATGCCTTATCAGGGGCTGGAGGAATGTCGCTTGTCTAATTAGATCTCAAGCGTTATGACCTAATCAGATAACACGTTCCTGTGCCGTAGTGTGACTGCGTCAGATAACGGTATCTGCATCATGGGGGCTGTTCTTGCCTCATGGGCTGACTGTTAGTTAACTTGATAGTTAGTTTAACCAGAATAGGGTCAGGAATAGGGGGATCGATTCAGAACCTATAGAAATACACGACAGCTACATGTGCACACTGTCCATGTATACAAAATGTGGCTTGTGCATACTCACACTCGGCAGTGTGTGTGTGCATATTCACAAGAAATGTTGCAGGTTGTTTGGAACTAATATTGATGGGCAGCCACACAATGTGACCTTAGCTTACTTGATATAGCTGCCCAGTTATTGATACCCAGATTATGACTTTTCAGTACTTGAGCTGTATCACTCACATTGACGGATTGATTGGGGTGTTGTGCATGGGAGGTGTGATGGGCCTGCCTGTTTGGCCTTGTCAGTGGTGTGTTGTGTATGGTATTTCTGATATGAACTTGTCACTATGCACTTAGCCTGTGCTGCTGGACAATGCAGTCATTGTCGGATTTACAGACCATGTTATTGGCTTCCAGAGATGATTATTCCACATCGTTTATTGCTACATGTATGGATTGGTGGTGCAACACAGTTTTTTCTTGGTGTGCACACTACAGTATTCACATTTCCCATGTGGTTGCGGGTGTGTCAAAAATGCATCAATGTTTTTCACTTTCCCAATTGTAGGCACATTAGCTTTGTATTTATCTGGATTCTGGACATGTGTGGCACTTCAATTGACAGCCAGTGTGTGTTCTGTGCTAGCAACTGTATGGTGTGGTGATAGTTGCCCCCGTGAGGAGTGTCACTACAGTGTGTGGTGATGGAGGGAGCCTCTGTACCAATCATATACCCACTCCCCAGTCAACAGGTCATGGTTTTATCCATTACCTCTCTGTTGCCCACTCTGCCCCCCAAGTTCAAACATGGCCATGTGCAAATCTGTCTGTGCATGTGCATCACGGGAACAGTCCAGCCATAATTGTCAAGCCATGCCTTCCCTGGACTGGGAACAAGGTTCCTGGAACCACTTTATGGCATTACAGCCGTCTTCAGCCATGCTTGTTTGTATACACATCTGTGTTTCACACAGGCCTGGCTGTAGACAGCTATGATGCCAGTGAGAGGTGATGGAAAACTTGTTTAAAGTCCAGGGATGGCATCACATGGCAGTTCGGGCAGGACTGTTCCCATGTGGCACAGGGTCAAACAGATTTGAACATGACCATGTCTCGACTTGGGTGGCAAAGTGGGCAAGTGAACGGTGATTGATCAACACCTATCCTGTTGACAGGCAGTGGCTCATCATTGTGACTCTCATACAAGTTGGGGCCTTGTCTGTTACTTGTATCTTTGTATACAATGAGCGTTGTGTCTATTACAATTGCGCATTACTAGACTTATATATGTGCAGAGTTATGTGGCATGTGATTCATGATGCATGCCATGATTAGAAATGTCCCCAAATGATTTGTTGCTGATATGTGTGATGTGAACAGGTGACTGATATATTTTTCATTTTCTCCTTGCCAACAGCATCATCACCACAATCTGGAGGAGACACAGGCACGGACCGGACAGAGGGACCCAGCAACAGTGCCACCAGCTTTGAGGAGCCGGAGGGAGGCAGTGGCACAGAGGGTGAGGGGAGTCAGGCGGCCGGACCTCATGAGCACGACAGCTCATACCATGCGGACGGCTCGGATTCAGACTCCCAGGAGGAGGGGGAATATGCAGCTATGCCATCTACAACAACTATGCCTGTCCCCTCCTCCTCCGGAACCATCTCCACCCTCCCAGTTGTTAGGGTCCCTAGGGTCCGTGCTACCCCCGTGTCTCCGTGTCTCACCGCAGCCCCTGCCCCTGTCTCCCCTGCTGCCCTCAGTGCTGAGTCTGTGGACCTGCTCCGGCAGATCCAACTTGGTCAGACATCAATGCTGACTGTCCTCCATGGCCAAACACACATCATGACACAGTTGTTGTCATACATGGAGGGCATGTCATCAGCCATGTCTGGCCAAAGTCGGAGTTTGGCAGCCATAGAGTCTTCACTGACGGCAGCACTGTCTATCCTGCAGCGTCAGCCCCCCCTTCAGACCCATCCACATCACCCTTTCCCATACCTGTCCAACTTACACGCAGACGCCACAGGTCAGACACCACAACAGACACACCCAGCACACCCACGCGGCAGTCGAAACGCAAATCTCCACGCACCCAATCTCAAGGGGATGTAGGCACACCCACAGGGAGAGGGGACAGACGTCACACACGCATCCACAGACACACGACACCTGACTCACAGCCCTCTACCTCCACCCCCATTGTGTCCCAGGGTTCAGGTGGTAGTTTGTCTGAACTGGCAGCAGTGTGCAGCGCAGAATATTTGTCATCCTTTGGCGCTGCACCAGACACAGTGGAGGAATCCACCCCACCAGCACCCACTACACCTGCCCTTCCCTCTCCTGTCCCTGCGGTGCCGGACAATAACCCCGATGATGCCCCCCAGGTGTCCACAGACATCTGATCTCCATGGGCAGGCAAGTTTGGGTGTGACAACATCCACAACGCCACCACTGTTGAGGACATTTATTTGGACTGGCCATTGGCCTTCTGTGAGCCTGGACTCATTATTTTCATATTTTTGATTATGGCGCTGAATAAAGCTTTTAATTTTTTCATTCTGACCTTTTGCATTTCAGGAAATTGCTTTGACTGCTGTGTGCCTACGAGTTGTTGTAATGTTCATCTTTGGGTATTGTAACATATGTCTATTTCCTGATGGTAATGAGGTGGACCATGGTATGTGTGTGCTATCCAAATGTTGCAGCAAACTATCTAGATTGGTGTGTCTGCAGTTTGCATGCAGACATTGTCCCAAAGAGTGTCCCTTCCTCAGTGACACATGTGATGTTCACTACGGACAGTTACACAATTGTTGTGATGACGTTTCTGTTGATTCACTATAGATTTGTACCTTCCCTTCGGCAATGGCCATGCCTGCTCACAAATGAATTCAGATAATTGGTCAGTGCTATCCATGCTACTCACTGTGCTTGGGTTTGAAGTATGTAGTAATGACTTCAGGGAGACCATCATACTTTATAAGACTATGCATGACAATGTTATCAGCCTTGACGTTATGATTCAGATTGTACATTTTAAATATTTGCACACACAAAATACATTTTGTTTCTTTGTATCTAGGGGATTTCTACCCTGTTACATCCATGAGGGAGTACATGTTGCACCACCTGGACATTCACATCATGTCCGGGATGTACATGCCACTTTCCATTTGTGCTTCATTTGTTTGGTGGTCTGTTACATGACTACACACTATTGAGTCATGATGGAGGGGTGTGTGCCAGCGAACTAGACAGGTGGATATACATGTGGGATCTGACAATACACCCACATGTGGTGTGTCACCCAGTGTGTGACAGGATACCATTCTCCGTGCAGTAGGTCACTGCTGTGTGGGATGTGTTGATATGCAACTATCATGAGTGTTCCCAGTTAGGGATGTACACATACAGGCATGTACTTGATGTATGATGTTGGACATGCACACCCCTATGACAGAGCACTGCTGGGAGTCCTGTGCACCCACCCCCTATACTGTTTGGCACTGCTGGGCACTGATGGGAGTCCTATGCACCCACCCCCTATACTGTTGGGTACTGCTGGAAGTCCTGTGCACGCACCCCCTATACTGTTGGGCACTGTTGGGCACTCCTGGGAGTCCTGTGCACCCACCCCCTTTACTGTTGGGCACTGCTGGGCACTGGTGGGCACTGCTGGGAGTCCTGTGCACTCACCCCCTATACTGTTGGGCACTGCTGGGCACTGCTGGTAGTCCTGTGCACCCACCCCCTATACTGTTGGGCACTGCTGGGCCCTGGTGGGCACTGCTGGGAGTCCTGTGCACCCACCCCCTATCCTGTTGGGCACTGCTGGGAGTCCTGTGCACCCACCCCCTATACTGTTGGGCACTGCTGGAAGTCCTGTGCACCCACCCCCTATATTGTTGGGCACTGCTGGGAGTCCTATGCACCCACCCCCTATACTGTTGGGTACTGCTGGAAGTCCTGTGCACGCACCCCCTATACTGTTGGGCACTGTTGGGCACTCCTGGGAGTCCTGTGCACCCACCCCCTTTACTGTTGGGCACTGCTGGGCACTGGTGGGCACTGCTGGGAGTCCTGTGCACTCACCCCCTATACTGTTGGGCACTGCTGGGCACTGCTGGTAGTCCTGTGCACCCACCCCCTATACTGTTGGGCACTGCTGGGCCCTGGTGGGCACTGCTGGGAGTCCTGTGCACCCACCCCCTATCCTGTTGGGCACTGCTGGGAGTCCTGTGCACCCACCCCCTATACTGTTGGGCACTGCTGGAAGTCCTGTGCACCCACCCCCTATATTGTTGGGCACTGCTGGGAGTCCTATGCACCCACCCCCTATACTGTTGGGCACTGCTGGGAGTCCTGTGCACTCACCCCCTATACTGCTGGGCACTGGTGGGCACTGCTGGGAGTCCTGTGCACCCACCCTCTATACTGTTGGGCACTGCTGGAAGTCCTGTGCACCCACCCCCGTACTGTTGGGCCCTGCTGGGAGTCCTGTGCACCCACCCCCTATACTGTTGGGCACTGCTGGGAGTCCTGTGCACCCACCCCCTATACTGTTGGGCACTGCTGGGAGTCCCATGCACCCACCCCATATACTGTTGGGCACTGCTGGGCACTGCTGGGAGTCCTGTGCACCCACCCCCTATACTGTTGGGCACTACTGGGAGTCCTGTGCACCCACCCCCTATCCTGTTGGGCACTGCTGGGAATCTTGTGCACCCACTCCCTATACTGTTGGGCACTGCTGGGCTCTGCTGTGAGTCCTGTGCACCCACCCCCTATCCTGTTGGGCACTGCTTGGAGTCCTGTGCACCCACCCCCTATACTGTTGGGCACTGCTGGACACTGCTGGGAGTCCTGTGGACCCACCCCCTATACTGTTGGGCACTGCTGGGAGTCCTGTGCACCCACCCCCTATACTGTTGGGCACTGCTGGGAGTCCTGTGCACCCACCCCCTATACTGTTGGGCACTGCTGGGAGTCCTGTGCACCCACCCCCTATACTGTTGGGCACTGCTGGGCACTGCTGGGAGTCCTGTGCACCCACCCCCTATACCGTTGGGCACTGCTGGGCACTGGTGGGCACTGCTGGGAGTCCTGTGCACCCACCCCCTATCCTGTTGGGCACTGGTGGGAGTCCTGTGCACCCACCCCCTATACTGTTGGGCACTGCTGGGCACTGGTGGGCATTGCTGGGAGTCCTTTGCACCCACCCCCTATCCTGTTGGGCACTGCTGGGAGTCCTGTTCACCCACCCCCTATACTGTTGGGCACTGCTGGGAGTCCTGTGCACCCACCCCCTATACTGTAGGGCACTGTTGGGCACTGTTGGGAGTCCTGTGCACTAACCCCCTATACTGCTGGGCACTGCTGGGCACTGCTGGGAGTCCTGTGCACCCACCCCCTATCCTGTTGGGCACTGCTGGGAGTCTTGTGCACCCACCCCCTATACTGTTGGGCACTGCTGGGAGTCCTGTGCACCCACCCCCTATACTGTTGGGCACTGCTGGGAGTCCTGTGCACCCACCCCCTATACTGTTGGGCACTGCTGGGCACTGCTGGGAGTCCTGTGCACCCACCCCCTATACTGTTGGGCACTGCTGGGCACTGGTGGGCACTGCTGGGAGTCCTGTGCACCCACCCCCTATCCTGTTGGGCACTGCTGGGAGTCCTGTGCACCCACCCCCTGTACTGTTGGGCACTGCTGGGCACTGGTGGGCACTGCTGGGAGTACTGTGCACCCACCCCCTATCCTGTTGGGCACTGCTGGGAGTCCTGTGGACCCACCCCCTATCCTGTTGGGCACTGCTGGGAGTCCTGTGCACCCACCCCCTACACTGTTGGGCACTGCTGGGCACTGCCTAGGAGTCCTGTGCACCCACCCCCTATACTGTTGGGCACTACTGGGAGTCCTGTGCACCCACCCCTATACTGTTGGGCACTGCTGGGAGTACTGTGCACCCACCCCCTATACTGTTGGGCACCGCTGGGCACTGCTGGGAGTCCTGTGCACCCACCCCCTATACTGTTGGGCACTGCTGGGAGACCTGTGCACCCACCCCCTATACTGTTGGGCACTGCTGGGCACTGCTGGGAGTCCTGTGCACCCACCCCCTATACTGCTGGGGGTCTTTACCACCCACCACTCAGATGTGACGCACCGTATCCGACATTTCAGACGTGTGTGCGGCACGTCTCACTATTGCAATAGTGATATGCGCTAGCGTGTGGCGTACCGTACCCCAACATTTCAGACGGGTGTGCGGCACGTATCACTGTTGCAATAGTGATATGCGCTAGCGTGTGGCGCACCATATCCCCCCCACACATTAATGGCGTAGGTGCGGCACGTATCACTATTGCAATAGTGATATGCGCTAGCGTGTGGCGCACCATACCCCCCACACGTTAATGGCGTATGTGCGGCACGTATCACTATTGCAATGGTGTTATGCGCTAGCGTGTTGCTCACCGTACCCCGACGTTAATGGCGTATGTGCGGCACGTATCATTATTGCAATGGTGATATGCGCTAGCGTGCGGCGGACCGTACAGGTATACTTCCGTTGTTGCGGTACGTTGTACTCACCATCTGCGCCGTCGTCGGTTTCTATATACGAGGTCGTAGGCGTATATACGAGGTCGTAGGCTGGGATGACACGCTCGAGGGGGTTCATGTCGTGTATGTCGCGTACCGGGGTGCAGTTCGGGCCGGACTCTGGTTTTACGGCTGTTTACAGCTCTCGTAGCAAAAGGGCCGTACGGAGTGTCGTCAACACGGATCGTACTTCCTGGTCCGGAAATGGCTGCCTATTTACGTACAGACGTAGCGAACAGCGTCACCCGGAGACAATCCATATGTACTTTGAAGTTGTACGGTGTTTGGTACGAGTCGTACGGAGTGGCGCTTTGGGTTGGAATCGTACTTGCTCGTAAGTACGGGGAAGTTGTAGGTGTACGATTCGTACGGGAAAAACGCTCCGAACAGCTAGGAGCGCTTTTTCCCAAATCGGAATCGACCCCATTGTGTTAATTCAGCATAACTGTGCAACCGTATATAACAAGGCATGAGTAGATCAAACTTTCCATGCAAGAATTAGGTTCATTACAGATATTCCGGCGTACTTTTACGAATGACACGGTACATTTTTCAGCATGGTATCAGAAAAATAACTAAGTATCTAAAACATCTAAACAATATGCATTTGAGCAGGACGCTTACTCTAGGAACATATGTGGTATGTGGATTACCCGGAGTACAGGTAAAGTGCGAGTATGTCCAGACAGAGCACTTGCGGCGGGTTTTAGCAGTATTAAACACCTTTATGAGAGTTTGGAAAAAGTGAAATCATACCTGTTTCAAGAACATGACTCTCCATGAGGAGTACGTTAATACCTTTTAACAATACTGATTCGTTATAAGTAAGTGACAACTCTTATAATGAGGGCAAATTAAGGCAAAGTTAACGACTGATGGTCATGCTAACAAGGCACCTGTGTTCAGATCTGGTGAAGCAAAAAACATTTCTGGTGATGCAGTGGTAGCTCAGTTCAACCCTAGCGCAGTCAGCGGTTAGTAGAGTTGTGGGTATCCGTTTTCCGTTTATTCGATGATCCGCTTGAAGAGTCCATAGATTGTGGAGGTGATTCTTCCAGATAGTGCGCGAGGTCTTGAGGGTTCGAGAAGAAGCGTGGCTTGCCATGGTTGATAATCTTAAATCTAGCCGGCCCTGCGAATGAGAATTGAATATCTTTAGCCTTCAGCTTATCTCTCAGCGAAAGGAAACCTTTTCTTATCTCAACAGTCTCTTTAGAGTAGTCCTGAGTGAAGATTATGCGATGGCCCTCCCTGGTGATATGGTGATTTTTCCTGGCAAATTGTAAAATGGCCTCGGTATGTTGAAACCGGAGAGGCTTACAGACCAGGGGGCGAGGGCCCTTTTTCCCCTGGGAGATGAATGTCGGTATCCTGTGAGCCCCGTATAACTCCAGGCCGTGGTTGAAGGTAATTCCTGTGACTGTTGGGATCCAGGCTTCAAGGAAAGCCACACAAGATTCAGCGTCTTTCTCCAAATCCTCTGGCACACCAAAGATGCGCATGTTACCCCTCCTATTACGATCCTATAACTCTGCATTTTGACGCTTGAGGACGACAGTAATGCTCTGAAGGTGTTGTATAATTTTGAGAGAATGGGTTGTTTTATCCTCAACATCGCTTATCCTTTGTTCCGCATCATTAATACTCTCGTTCATAGAGTTCATGTCTGCTCCTATTGCTGTGAGCTCCAGCTACATCTAATGTACTGGTTAGATCCACTTCAGCTTTGATAGGCGATTCAGATATAGTTGGTTCGGGTCTTACTTTCTTGTTGTTTTTGTTCTCTCTCTCTGCCAATTTGTGGGATCGCTAGGTATAGTGGGAGATGAGAGAAGACGAGATGAGGCGAGGATAAGACACAAGTACTTGGAAATGAGTAACAGTCTGTGTGGACGTCAGTTTGCAGCATGTTCGCGTGTTTTGATCTGTAGTAGGGGCGATGTGATGGCTAAATTCGCAGTAAGGCGTGGCCGTGGTAGTGAGACCACTTCTGGCTTTCTACCTTCTACACCATGTCGTCTGGATTTACTCTCTGGATTTACACACTGATATCGGATCTATGAGGGAGGTGTAGGAGGGATAGCCTGGTGGGCTCGAAATCTCGCAGCGAGAGTCAGATAACAAGTGCCAAAAGCAGAAGCTGGACTGCAGGTAGGGGACAGGAAGATCAAGTAGATATCTCTGAGGGGAAGATAGAGACCATGCTAGCTTCACGCACTTTGTGCAGGGGAGTCTCCACAGTTCTGCTCAGTCCCCACCTCGAGAACAGATCGCAGTGGCACTACCTGGCGGCACAGGTTATCAGCAGGCAGATAGACAGTGTTCAGATAGTGGCCCTTAGAAACTTCCAATAGTAGGTGGTTAAGTGTACCAGCGGCAGCGGCAGTAAATACCTCGGATCCCTTTTCCAAATTAGTGAAATATTCATCCACAGAGACTCCTTTTCAGAGTGGCACTTTCAGTAGATGTTGTGGGCATGGAGAGTATCGATATACTTGCATGCGGGGGAGTTACCGATCAACAGGCCTTCGAGTTGGCGGAAGTATCAGATCATGGCAGCATCAGGATTTCATACGAGCCACAGTGCCCTTAACAGGCTTCTCTCTAGACCCCCCGCTGACTCCTACTCGTCGCGACTCAAGGTTTCGTGCTACACATTGCCTTCAACGCCACCATCTTAGGGTCAGGCTAAACGGTCGGCATGCTCGTGGTGTGGAGGAGCCGGACCGGTACTGGATTGCCGGCAGTAAGGAGGAGACAGGCTCCCACTCGGACGTTCAAGTTTGAGGCCAGGTAGTTTCGCAAGCACTTCGAATGTGGGGGTCTTAGCGCTGCAGCCGTTCTTCTGCCATTATGAGGTCAGGCATGGAGGAACGCGAGACGAGCGAGACTTTCTAACATAGCGTCGTGGCCGTACAGATGCGCTGGGCGCTCACCTATGGTGTGTGTTGCTGGCGAGTCAGGGTGTTCAGTCGTTTCCTCCAAGGACCATGTTACCGGAGATCAGGGTCCATGGTCCACGGGGTTCAGCGCCATATTATGGCTCCGCGGGGAGGCGGCGAGCGGCTGTTTTCTCTAGGTCCAAAACTTCTGATCACGGCATCCGAATCTACAAATTCCGGCACCAGGGTGTGCTGTGGTGGATGCGGTGCTGATTCCTTTAATTATCGGGTCAGGATGCACAGCATTAATCTCCTGGGAGGGTAAAATTCGCCCTCCTGCATGACGAGAGCCGGATTTAGGTGGCCATTTTCACTGCCGTCCAAGCCACCTGCAGGGAAACAATATTAAAAGACTTGAGCAGGATGGGGAAGGATGGAAGGAGCAATGGATGAGCTTTGGAAAGGTGGGTAGCAACATGAAGAGCTAGAGCATTGGCAATGCAATAGCTTAAACTCTCGCAAATGTGAAACCTATTGCATTGCAAATTTTTGTTTGTTTAATAGCTCCCATGCGGCACTTTCACATTCATGGAGGCCGTGCCCCTTTCTTTAGAAAAGCTGTGTCTAAAGAAATATGCGTGGCCGAAATTAAAGTGAGCCTGCGTCATGGTGCGCTTCGACAAAAAAGCATCTGTTTGTCAAGTTGACAAACAGATGTTTTTTTATTGTAAAAGTGCCCATGCTGCATTTTGACTCTAATAGCGGCTGCGCATCTTTCTTTAGACGAGGCTTGTCTAAAGAAAGGGCGCAGCCTCCATGAATGTGAAAGTGATAGAGATCGCAGGTCACCCGACCAATAATTTCACCACTTAGGTTTCGGGCCCATATACTTTAATTTATCATATACATTGATCAGATGACCTCACAATCTACTACCAATAACCATGAGTCCTTTCGATTGTTTCTAGTGTACCCGACTTACCATCCACCGTTACGGGTACCTATGACCACGATGGGTCAGGGAGCTAGCTGTAAAAGGAAAGGCAGGAAACAAAATATACAAACCCAACTTTAAACAACTTTGATATTTACCAAATGACCACGGACAACTGGGAAGTTTTGAGATTTTTATCTTAGTAATCAGTTTCGGAAATCATGAGGTTTACAGTTAAAAGGCAGTCAATAATCAAGATGATGAAAAGCATATAACCATAAAGGAACAGTGTAAGGACAATCATTAAGATTTCTAGAAATAGTGAGACAGGAAACACGCTAAAAATTGGATGGGCAAAGTTATACAAGTATAAATTTATACTATGGGAAACATATTTCATGAATATGAAGGGGAAATTAGGAATCTTAAACAGCTCTAGTAAGGGTGAAAAGTGGAACACGCTATAATTCTAGTAAAGTACTTCAGTCAATTTTATAAGAGAAAATTATAGATCACATCAGGAAATTGCAAACTGCAATGGAGAAAAGTGATTTCGAAAAGGTAGGGTCACATAGGAACACGCTATGAAATTAAATGCAGATGACTTTAGGATATGCAATGGTTGCGGAAAGCATGGAAATTTAACATATGCAAAGGTATGTCTTTATTGAAGCAAAGACAGGAAAATAGAAAGGTGCAGTTTTAGAGTTTCAGCAAGATATTTACCTAGACTGGTGTGAAAACCAACCCTGGCCACGGGTCAGTTAGGGACAGGAGATACCCCCAGGAAGGACAGTCATCAACGGGACAGCAGGTGCAGACTGGACACCCCAGGACCGGACAGGAAACCCAGATTAGGATCAGGACAGGACCACCAGGATACGACCAGCACCCGCAGTTCGGAAGCAACGCCTGCGCTCCACCCTCTCTGCAGCTATCAGTCAGAACCCCGAATGGGTTAGCGAATTCCCCAGCAAGTCGGACAAATTCCCTAGGTGAACCTAGGCTAGTTATACTGTTTTCGGGTCAGTTTACCACCCCCCAATGTTGCAAAGTGTCAGAATCCCCAATTTCAATTGGTCCTAAGGTAGGATGGGTTAACACACCAATCAGAACAGACATTTCTAAGGCCTAATTTACATTCTAGGGTACCGCCTAGCAAGATTGGGGTTCCCATGAGAAGTCGCACTGAATACAATAGAAAGAAATACATTGTTAATAATGTAACACATTTCAGTTTCTCTGGCTGGGTGAAGGTGCATCTTCCCAGGCACGTCTTGGCAGCGACTTTCTCTTGGCGCTGTGTCAATGCCACCTCGCTCCTTCTGGTCCTGCGCAGTACTGCACTCCAAAATGGACTCCCAAGCAACCCATCACCCCTCCATGCCGAGGATACATGAAAAGTACGCGAAAACAAATTAAAGCATAGAAAAAAATGAATGTACTACATATCATGATTTTGTACTTCAGGTATATCATTTTTAAAATATACTATGCAGTTATAGATTAGAGCAACACACAATAACACGAGAGCAACTGCACGAGCTTCACCATGTTAATACAGAAGCGGCCATTTTATGGCTATTACGCATGCGCACCCTTTTCCTCCAGAATTGCAATTACATCACATCATGTGAGTATGACTAACGCATGCGCAGAAGCAAAATTCAAAACAGCGGCCATTTTATATACAAGGGTTATTCGTCTTAATAAACACATAGGCAAGCGTCACTAATATACACGTATAACAAATAAAGGAAATTAGTAAACATACAAATGGTATTATAGGATTATAACAGATTCGAGGTTCTTGACTCGAGCAAGTCGCGATGCGAAATCTTGCTCTATCAATCCCCTCTTTGATGATATTTACTATCATCACAAATAACGGAACCAGATGCCAACTTTTCTTTCACACTTTGTACAACTCTATCTCTTCCAACAGGCGATTCAATTTTTCTTTCGCATCTTTGGTAGGGTGAGAATTTTTCACTCTTTTGTAGATCTGATTATTCATTTCTTCTAATTCGAGTTCATCCATTCTTCTTTTCACACCTCTCGCATTCACTGGGTACTTCTTTGTGTGTTTGCGACATTTGCAACAGACGAATATGTGAAATAGGATAAAACCTATCACTCCAATTGGCATCAGTACCTTAAACAATAAGCTTTTACCTAAGCTAGCAAACCAATGACCTACATTGGAGAGACCATCGACCAGTCTCTTCCAGGCACTGTCAACCTCCAGTGGTTTGAGTTCCTTTTCCAAATTAGTAATGTTTTTCACATATCTTTTGAGCTGTACACTTTTGTCCGGAATGTAAGTGCAACAATGTTGCGCCTTCAGCATCCGGCAGACTCCGCCCTCTTTTGCTAATAAGGTATTAAGCGCAAGTCTGTTCTGCAAAACCATTGATCTGATCGCAACCATTTCGGTATTGACCAACAGAAATCCATGAGCTGTGTCCGTAGACAACACATCCACTATTGTGGATAATTTGCAAATTCTGTGTGTGTTTAGAACCACTCCCACTCCAGGTATCAGTGCACTAAAAATACTACCCATTTTTTCACCTACGCTTTCTCTTTTGCTACGCACTAAGCCATTAGTATTTTCATTGCTTCCAGCAATTTCGTTCACATGGTATATTTTCGGGAAGACAATGCCAAAGTAGCAGCTTCCATACCATGGATCCGGCAATTTGAAATAAGCCTTGTTTCCACATATATAATAAATTCCGGGAAACACAGGTTCTGACCCATTTTTGAAACCCCAACCTCCGATTACCTTGTAATTGTGCTCACATTGACTGGAACCAATGAAAATGTTATTATAATAACTAGTCTTCTCGCGATGAAGACAAAGTTTCCCTGTCCTTTCGAAATCCAGCAACAAAGCAGGACCACTCCCACCATCTGAGGTGCTTTCCATGTTCTCAGCCCATTTAGGAGTTTTCTGTCTCTTATCATTTGCCTTTCTTTGGAAACTCTCCCTTCTTTTCTCTGCCATGTTTAGAAACATTTTCTCTTGTTCATGTAATGAACAGGTCAAGTTGTCCCTGTGTGCGTCATTTAGGTCTATAGTACCTATAGTCAGAAAGTATTCTCCCATATAACGTGTAACGTCATTTTTAGTATGTACAGGATTCAGATTTCCACGTATTGGAAGTTCAGAAAATATCACGTCTGAGTTAGAGTAATATTACTGTAACGGTCCTCTTTTGTAAAATAAGCTTGCTAAAATACTACAGGAAATTCCGTAAGTCAAAGGTAGGTGGTGATAAGTCATGCCTTCAGCTACAGAAGTAGGTAGCTTCATGCAGACATAGCAGTCTTCTATTTCCATAGTTTCTACATAATGCACTAACAGGTTTGCGAAAACATTTAAATGAGTCTGGTTCTTAACTCCATGATAATGTACTCCTTCCTCATCTGATGCTTCTAAGTCTGATCTTGTTTGTCTGAGTGCTTTTTCACGTCTTTCTACACTTCGTGTTGTCAGTTCTTCGGTGTCGGTAGTCTGTGTAGGGTCAATATTAGTATTTTTGCTTACCATAAAAGGAATGAAAACTGTTGGTCCTATCCATATTATTAATACTATAGCTATACTACATATACATACTTTGCAGCATGTTTTGCAACAACTGCGACTAGGTCTACCATTCACTCTTGAATCAGACATTTTGCTCAGAAGAAGTTTTCAACCCCTCTTTGTAACTTTGCACAGGTAGCTTACTCTGAGCAACTTTTCAGGTTAGTTCGTCTTCTTCGGCAGATAGATCGGCAATCTGTCTCCGTCACTTTCGTCAGAGATATCAAGATCCTCAAATTCTTCCAAAATTAAGTATGTCCATTCAGGATCCTGGTATTTTTCGTTTAGTCTTTTTATTCGCTCACTTCTTCTTTTGGAGCTTTCTCCAGCTTGCTCTATAATTCGTGGACTTTTCCTTCTGTCTGGAAGTTTTTCTTCTACTGTTTTTATTCTTAGTCTTAGTCTCTTAATATATCTTGGCTCGATATTTTTCCTTTTCTTTAGTCTTTTGGCTGGCACTGTTATTTGGCTTTCTTCTAATGCTCTTTTATTTTCGTTTGTTTGTGGCACTTCGGCTTCCGTTTCCTCCCTTCCTGTCTGACTAGTCCCAGGTCTTGTATCTATTTCTTCTGCCTGGTTACTAAGCTGCCCTGGTTCAGGTGAATTTTAGTTTTGGCTTTCGAATGTCTCTGTTTCTATGTCCTGAACACGTTCTTCTAGTTCTATCTGATCCTGTTCAAGCACTTCGATCCCTTGATTTTTTTCTGCTCGAACTTTTATACTAGTTCTAGACTGTCCCTTTTCAATTTCAGGAGTTAGCGGAGGTGTATCGATTACTTGTTCTGTCCCTGTCTGACCTTCTTCTTCGTCCTCAGACTTGACTTGAATCTCAGTAATCTGAGGGTCTTCGCCTGTGCCTGTCTCGTCCTCACTATTCCACTCTCTATCTTCGTAGGTTCGCTCTCTTGTTCTGATTGGGTCTTCAGTTAGGTCGATTAGAGGTATCCAATCTTCTTGGCTGGTGCTCGGCTGTTCGTCATCAGCTACTTCAGTACCGACGTTTGCAGACCCCTCAGCTGGACAACCTTCAGCTCCAGGTTCTTCGTCCGGAATTACCTTCTGTGTATGGCTGGCATGGATCCACTTGGGAACGCCTGCACACTTCACCGCTGTCGTGGTCACCAGTATTATCTGGCGCTTCTCTCCCCACCTCGGTGCAAGGCAACTCGAACGAGTATGCTTCTTGATTCTAACCCAGTCACCAGGAACCATTTTGTGAACTGGAGTTGTCGGGTTGGCGACGGCGTCTTCCCCAATCTGGCGAGAGATAGAACGCACTTGGTCACCCAGTTGCTTGCAGTACTCAAGTACCAAATCATCAGTAATGCTTAACAGTTTGTATCCTGGTACCCATGATTGTCTCATCACTCTTCCCATTAGGATTTCATGGGGGCTCAGGCCTGTTTTCCGGTCTGGAATACTTCTGAGTCCCATCAGAACAAGAGGCAAGGCAGTAATCCAATTCATACCAGTAGAGTCACACATTTTTGCCAACCTCGATTTTATAGTGCCATTTATTTGCTCTACTACTCCAGAAGCCTCTGGACGATGTGCACAGTGCAGCTTTTGTGTGATTCCAAATGCTTTACAGAGCTGATCGATTACCTCATTCTGAAAATGTCCGCCTCTATCTGATTCAATAGTGACTGGAACCCTGAACCGAGGTATCAATTCTTTTAGTAACAGTTTGGCTACGGTTATGGCGTCACTCTGTTTGGCAGGGTAAGCTTCCACCCATTTTGAAAACAGGCAGACAATGACAAGGACATATCTTTTCCCCTCACAACGAGGCATGGTGATGAAGTCAATCTGAATTCTTACAAAGGGACCCCCTGATTTCCCAATTTTTCCCAGTTCAACTACTGTTCTTTTGCCAGCGTTGAACTGTTGACACGTCAAGCACCTTTGGCAGAGTGATTCTGCTACCTTCCTGAACTTCAGGTTATACCAGGTCTGTTGAAACACCAGAACCATGGCATCCCTACCAGTGTGTGAATTTCTATGTATCAATCTGGCCATAGAGGCAAGCAGGTGTCTAGGTAACACAGGCATACCATTTGGGCCCACAATGACACCATCCTCACGTCTTGGTCGACACCCAAGTTTCCTCCACTTCTCTCTCTCTTTCGATAGCACAGCATGCTGCCACTCTCTCACTTCATCCCAGGTAGGCACTTCTTCAAACACCATAAGTTGGCAGCTGTTTCCAGTCCCTCCCAGTTTGGTATTTATTGACATGCGATCCCTAGCACACTGTTTTGCCACTTGATCAGCAAAATCATTTCCCAAAGATACAGGGTCAAGGCCCTTTTTATGAGCAACACATTTGACCACTGCCAATTCTTTTGGTAATTGGATTGCCTCTAGAAGGTCTTGTACAACCTTTTCATTTCGAATGGGGGTACCTGATGAAGTCAGGAATTCTCTTTGTAGCCATAATTGGCCAAAGTCATGCACAACCCCATATCAGTACTGGCTGTCAGTATACACTGTTATTCTTTTGTCTTTTCCCAATTTGCAAGCTCTTATCAGGGCAATCAATTCGGCTACTTGTGCAGACTTTATTCCAAATAAACAGGATGCTTCTTCAATTTTGTCTAAAGCGACCACAGCGTATGCAGCACTCAGGCCTACAAGTTTGTGTCTCATGCATGAACCATCCACAAACCATTCCTTATCATGTTCAGGCAAGGGTGTTTCTTTAATGTCTGGGCGGGGTTTAGTACTGAATTCTGTCAGATTAATGCAGTCATGCTCGTTTTCTCCCCCATCTTCTATAATCATTGAGTCCGGGAGTAGGGTGGCTGGGTTCAAGATATTACACCGAGTTATGGCTACATTTGCAGCACCCACGAGAATCCTCTCGTATTTAGTCAGTCGACTAGGGGTGAGATACTTAGTTCGGGTCAGTAAGATCACAACTGCATGTGGAACATACACAGTTACAGGATGTCCCATAACAATGGATTCACTCTGTTCTAAACTTGTGCAGGTTGCAGCTACTGCTTTCAAACACCCAGGTAATCCAGCAGATACTGGATCCAAAGTGGCTGAGAAATATGCCACTGGACGTCTAGTCAACCCATGCTCTTGAGTTAAGACCGACAATGCACAATTGTCTCGTGTGTCACAGAATAAGGCAAACTCTTTAGAATAGTCAGGCATCCCTAAGGCAGGGGCTGTACACAGACAATCTCGTAATTTAGTGAATGCTGTTAAGCTTTCATCATCCCATTCCACTGGGTCCTCTGCGCCTTTCTTTGTCATCTTTATCAAAGGCTTGGCTAGGACTGCGAATCCCACAATCCATTGCCTGCAGTAACCTACAACTCCAAGGAACATTCTGACTTCTTTCTGAGTACGGGGTAACTGCATCTTTTGAATTATTCTGACTCTCTCTGAGGTGACTTTTCTGATTCCCTTTTCTATTGGGTGCCCCAGATATTTCACCGATTTTGACTAGAACTGCAATTTCTCGGGGGCCACTTTATGTCCCTTTTCACCTAGGTGATTCAGTAGGGCAATGGTGTCAATCACGCAATCCCTATGACTTCTAGACGCCACTAAGAGATCGTCAATATATTGTACCAGCACAGACTTTCCAGGTAAGACTAAAGATTCAAGGCATTTTTTCAAGATCTTATTAAAGATAGAGGGGCTTTCTGTGTACCCCTGGGGGACACGATTCCAAACATACACGTGACTGTTGAAAGCAAATGAGAAAAGAAATTTGCTGTCTGGATGCAATGGGATCGAAAAGAATGCGTGACATAGGTCTATCACAGAGAACCACTCAGCATCCCAAGGAATCTGATACAGGATCACTGCTGGGTTCGGGACAATAGGACAGCAAGGAACAACGATCTTGTTTACCTTTCTCAGGTCCTGCACTACTCTGTACTTGCCACTAGGTTTCTTGATTCCAATTATGGGGGAATTACACGGGCTACTCATCACTTCTTGTATGATGTTTGCTTCTAGCAATTTCTGTATTTCAATGGCAACTCCTGCTCTTACTTCGGCACTCATTCTGTAGGGCTTGGTATTAGGGTAAACTGCATTTTCTATCATGGCTATTTGTATGGGATCTACATTTGCCATTAATCCTACATCCTTTCCAGTAAAGTCCCATACTTCTGGTCTTACTGTCTGTTGAAGTTCTTCAGGTAAGTCTTGTATAGTCATTCGCTTAATTTCTGAGTCAGGTCTGATTAACATTAATTTATAGATGCCATCTTCATCTGGTGTCTGAATTTCGACGCCTTTTGGTGTGCAAAAGATGGTACAGTTCATTTTGCACAGCAAATCACGTCCCAGTAAGTTCACTGGGCTGGTGTCACAGACGACAAATCTGTGCATTTCTTTAAAGTTCCCTATCGAAATTTCCATGGGCTCAGTAACTGGGGTACTAATCAATTGATTAGACACACCTACTACCTGGATTGCTTCTCCCGAGAGGGGTAGGTTTGGAACGTCTGCTGTTCTAACAGTAGAACGGGTAGCACCAGTGTCCAACAGAAAGGTGACATCATTTCCATCAACCTTTCCTTCAATGTATGGCCCTGACTGGTCTACCGGCAAGGAGGCGCCAAGTACACACTCCTTGTCCTCCCCTCTCAGGCCCCGTCAGTACTGGTCGTCACAGAAAAAGGTGTCATTTAACAAATACTGCGAAGTTGCTGCATTTCTGTTCTCATTGCCTCCCCAGATCTCTACGTCGTCACCCTGCGGTGATTTTCCCTTAAAATTAGGTTTTGGCGCACGGGGCAATTTTACCTGCTGCTGGGTCTTTCTTGGGTTTTCATTCTGCGTCTGTGGAATTAAATCAGTGTTTTGGGTATTATCATGCTGTAAATATGGACACTCGTCTCGCCAATGTCCAATTTCTCCGCACTGGTGGCAGGGAAATTTCTTTTTAGCTTCCTCTCTACTCATTTTTGCTCGGGGCTTTCCCCCACCCCCAGGGCCTGGGTTCGGAGTAGTCTTATTTAACTTATTCAATTGCTTTTCCTGCTGTTCTGCGAGCTTTACTTGTGCCCACATCACCTTTTCCTTCAACGCCTTTCGCTTTTCTGCCATCTCGTCCTCACAGTACTTTGCGTACCGTAGGACCTCATCCATTTTCTTGGACTGCCAACAAATTTTGTTATCTTTTATCCACTGACAAATTTCGGGTCTTAAACCATTTACAAACCTGTAAATAAAATGGGTCATGTCCTTCATCTCGATGTTATCTATACCACTGTATGTTTTGAACACCTGTAACAGTCTTTCATAAAAGGAGTGTACAGTCTCGTCCCTTTCCTGCGTGGTTCTATCTATCTTGGTCCAATCAGTTTCCTTTGCAGGCACTTTTCCCTTGAGGTGTAATATTACCTGGTCATATTTTTTCATCACTTCATTAGAGGGTGCGCCTGTGACATGGTCCCTCGGGTATTCCTCATAGGCCAAGCGATGGCTATTTCACACTCGGTCCATAAATCTACAGGGACCACAATATCGAAGAACCCATCCAGGTCCTTCCATAAGCATTTCTGCACCTTTACAAATCTTTCCACCTGCCTGTACCAATCCACAGGCTTCTCTCGTAATTTCGGGAAATCATTTGTAAAGGACACAATATCCTGTCTGGACCATGGAACGTGCACATATTTTCCCCCTGGCACTTCACGCATAGGGTATAACTGCTCTGGCTTGTCAGCTTCCTTTAGAACAAACTCTGGGGTCGCCTGTTTAGATCTAGCCTCATCTTTCTTTTTGGCCCACCTGGCTTTCCATCTTTCTACATCTCCCCATTTCTGCAATACTGTCAATAATTCTTTGACCTGTGCCTTCTTCCCTGACACTTTCAGGTTTTCCAAATCTTTGTCTGAAAAATCTGCTCTGTACGGTTTCTGCAAGGGTTTCAATTTAGAAATATCTATTCCCATGCTAGCAGCAGTGTCTGTCAATTTCTCATGAAGTACTCGGGCATTTCGGGTAAGACTTTTGCAAACAAACAACAGCTCTTCCTCAGAGTAAGTCTAATCCTACATTACCTGCCATTAGTTCTTCTATTTCTACTCTCAATTTGTAGAGATCTAAAGGTTTCGTCTGCGGAGTTTGTTTTTCTAATTCTTGACTCCATCTTTCGATTTCCTCAGGTGTAACTAGTGTGACACTTTTAGTACCCGAAGTCGATTCCATTTGAATCTCCCTCGTATTGAAAGGATTATGTCTTTTCTGTATCCTTTTCCCTGTATTCCTAATGGGCAGATCCAATAGTGAGACTTCAGACTCGCACTCGCTCGTCTGTTCATCTACGATTAAGGGTTCTGGTCTTGGTTGTGCTATGACTGGGGTAATGACTGGAGGTTTTGGACTCTCTTGTCGGTCCCCATACAACGGAACCACTGGTCCAATAGTTACTGGGATTGTCAAGGCTTCAGGGCTTGTATTCAACTGGGAGATTCTCTGAACTATCTCTGCTCTCTGTTTTGCTAGAGCTTCTCGCTCCTTTTCTTCCAACAATCTCTCTATGGATTTGTCATGTAACACCTGCGGGGTCAGAGTGGGAGCATAACTCGGGGCAGTGGGATGTGTCTCACTTGGTCCTTCGCCATAATTAGGTCTTGGGAACAAACTTCCTGTACCTAGGGATCTTGGTTCCTTTTCATATAGAGGCTGTAAGAACGGTATTCCTGAACCTGATGGTCTCGCCTCACCTTCGTAGGGAGGTCTCAAGAAAGAATCGCTTTCACAGGAGTATCTTACATTCCCACTAGCTGGTATTCTTGGATAAAGATCTCTTGTATCTACGGGTCCTAAGCTCTCGGTATAGGGAGGTATGAGGCAACCCCCTCCTACACTGGCAGATCTGGCCTCATCCTGGAGATGAAGTCTTCGAGAATTATCCCCTTCACTGCAAGGTCTATTTATTTCATTGTAAGGAGGCGGACTTCTCATAAACATATCGTCTAACAATTCATCATCCGACTCTCCAATAGGCACCCAATGTTTACTTTTTTCTGTCTTTTTCTCCCCTGTAGGAGGGCCACCCACTGGCATCATTGGAAACAGTCCTTCTACAATCATATTTTGTCTCCACTGTTTCATCTTTTTGGCTCGGGCTTCCTGCTTCAACTTTGGATAAAATTTAGTTAACCCTTTATCCATTCGGGGCTTATCCCTTTCAAAAGCCTCAATCTCCCATTCCTCTAGTGCTTCGTACTGCGTTAATCTAGGTCTGGGATGTAAATCGTTCATTCGGGTTCTTAAATTAAATAGAATCCTGCTGTTAAATGTCCCTTCTAACGGAAAAGCCAATACTCCGTCATCTTTCGTGTATTCCGCCCAATTTTCCAACCATACACATGTGCTGTACCCTTTATCGAACATCATGAAAGATGCGGGAGTATTCGGTGGCGGAATGACAACACCTTCCCTAGTCTTAATCGGTTTCTCTTTTTTGAAATAATTCTTTACTTTGTTTACCAGGGACAATTTTCTCTTATTTCCATACATTATGTCGTTTTTAACACCTTTCCACTGATCGTTCTCAAATCCCATATGCCATGAATCAGGTCGAGTATGCGGTCTATATGAATGCCACATACGATTCCTACGAGTGACTTTTGTTTACAAAATCACTTCCAATCCAAGTGCGTCTTTTATTTTCGTGCAACTAATGAAATGCACGGTTTCAAATAATTTCGACCAATGGGTGCGCGGCCTTTTCGCGAGACAGTTCTCACGCTTCGGCACTCACCCCTCCTTTACAATTCCAGCTCCGCTACACGCCCGCTGCGTCTACCAATCCCAGCGCGGCACAGAGTGACGTTAGAGCAGCTTCGCAACTGACTCCCTCCTTCACAAGGTAACAGAAACTTTCTTTCTTTCTAAAGTGCTAGTGCTTGGTTATTTAACAACAAATACACATTCGCCACTGTGCTCAAGTGTCTAGACAGGAAAGAATTTTGTTTCACTGCAAGTAAATTACTTCCTTTTACTTTTCACACACTACGGATAGATCTCTTCTGCCTATCCTTCACACTAGCATTGGAGAACCTGCTACTTCCCTAGACTCATCCACCTTTCCGGGATATATCCAAGTCTAAAGTTTCACCAGCGAGCCCCTTTGCTTTCACCCAAGCTCTGATGAACCTGCTACTTTTCCGGTGTGACCCTCACTAGGTTATACCACAATAGGAATTTTGCCAATGAACCTCGTTGCTAACATTTACTCAAACATATATTCAGAAAAACCCTAGTTAGTGCTTCCAGTTCTGCCTAACCTGCACCAACTTTCCTGGAGCCAGTGACCTCAAAGCAAGTGGATTCTCTTCACCACTCGCTATTCAATTCCCCGGGGATTTCCGACAACATAGAAGACGTTTTACAAACGAATGGATTAGTACATATATCAATATAATAACAAGCATAACAAATTTAAAACATTTCATAATTTTCAAAGTAAAGCATTCCAAGTGAGTGATCAATTCATCTGAACTGCCTACCCTCGTAGCAGCACTAAGGTTCGTTATTTAGCAGCATCCAACTTAGCTAGTTTAACTAGTCCTACCTAACCTTTAACTATTCCCTAACCATCCTCTGTGCTACCAGTAAATTACTGATAGAGATCGCAGGTCACCCGACCAATAATTTCACCACTTAGGTTTCGGGCCCATATACTTTAATTTATCATATACATTGATCAGATGACCTCACAATCTACTACCAATAACCATGAGTCCTTTCGATTGTTTCTAGTGTACCCGACTTACCATCCACCGTTACGGGTACCTATGACCACGATGGGTCAGGGAGCTAGCTGTAAAAGGAAAGGCAGGAAACAAAATATACAAACCCAACTTTAAACAACTTTGATATTTACCAAATGACCACGGACAACTGGGAAGTTTTAAGATTTTTATCTTAGTAATCAGTTTCGGAAATCATGAGGTTTACAGTTAAAAGGCAGTCAATAATCAAGATGACGAAAAGCATATAACCATAAAGGAACAGTGTAAGGACAATCATTTAGATTTCTAGAAATAGTGAGACAGGAAAGACGCTAAAAATTGGATGGGCAAAGTTATACAAGTATAAATTTATACTATGGGAAACATATTTCATGAATATGAAGGGAAAATTAGGAATCTTAAACAGCTCTAGTAAGGGTGAAAAGTGGAACACGCTATAATTCTAGTAAAGTACTTCAGTCAATTTTATAAGAGAAAATTATAGATCACATCAGGAAATTGCAAACTGCAATGGAGAAAAGTGATTTCGAAAAGGTAGGGTAACATAGGAACACGCTATGAAATTAAATGCAGATGACTTTAGGATACGCAATGGTTGCGGAAAGCATGGAAATTTAACATATGCAAAGGTATGTCTTTATTGAAGCAAATATAATGTAAATAACAAGGACCCCCTGTGAAGAAAATCAATTCAAAATACAGGGAACTAAACAATGTGAGAAACTTTTAGGCATAATGTCAACACAATGGAAGGGAGAAGTAGCACAAAGCAAACAGACTCAATAATTATAAAAACCAATATCATTTAATAAGTATCTAAATAATCACTTTAAAAACAATTAGTAAAACAACATGAGTGTTAATCAGTAATACCAAGGGTAAAGTAAACAACATTCATGTACAACATACAACATACAAGTTAAAATTATTATCACAGTGGCAATATGTATTATTCGAAGCGCGTTTCGGCGTTTATGGGGAACGCCTTCTTCAGGAGCCACAAATATTATCTGAAAGACCTATTAAATTCATAATCAGATAAAAAAGATATATACATGTATCACAATTTTACTCTATAATCACATTCAAAATAGTACATTCTAAATTGGTGGTAAAATCCAAAAACATATAATTTCAAGAAAACCAAATAATATCTTAGTGCCAAAAACTCCCTGCTTGTGCAACTGGGAAGATACAGCTGAAACAAGCTACAAACTAACTGTTCTAACATTTGAGCAGCAATAATAACAACACAGGTGAAAGAGCCTATACAGACACCCAATGTTGAGGGCCATGGGGGAGATGTAATTACGAGGAGCCAAACTAAAGGGTGAGCTCAACCTCGGAAAGGTGATATATATGAGCCTTCAAAGGTGGATAAGTCTACCCTGTTGGGGTATCAATTCATTAACCCACTCAAAAGGTAGTGACAATTGAAATAAAAATGGTAGCAATGAGGCCTGACCTTTGAACCATCTGTATATCTATTTAGTATAGAATGCATAAATTCTTATATGAACAAGGTTTAATATACAGATAACAAGTCCTAAATTAATAAAACAACCTAATACGGGATATAACCTGTATTGCGACTTGTTCTTACCACGGCACTTGATCGCCTGATTCTTTCAATGTGTACCTTTAAAGGTTGAACGCTAGTATATGCATTCAACTAGGTAGCTGGTTATCCGTGTAGATTGTATTTCAAGCTAGCAGATCTGCAACAGGGAAAGAGGTAATATTAAGGATAAGGAGTATTATAAGCGATACACTGTAATTGTTAGAATGTTTCAATCAATCAAAGGGCAATCAAAATTATTGTGAACCATGACAAGATGTTAAGCTATTGGTTTAAAACGGCTTGCTGGCATCTATATGATGTGAGAACTTATCATGCTAATAAAAAACCGGTCTGTAAATGTGACCAAAGAAATCCAGTCCGTGTTAACACAACCGATGGTGAAGGACATGTAAAGAATAAAAACCCGTAGAGAATAGAAAACACTGGAGGGTTCACTTCCAAAACAGTGATGTAGAATGCTCAAAATGAAACTGTGAAATATGACGGACAGCGTCGAGTGGTCACTACCCACAAATCCCTCAAACGAGGAGCAATCGTTTTATATTGCTCACAACAAATTGTGCATAGTATTGCAATGTCAATTGAATACAGATAATAAAACATATGTATGGCTGATCATTATATCTTACCGGAAGCAAGATTAAATAGCTGTTGCCATATTCATCTATGTATAAAAAGCAAGTTGTTGGAGCTTGCCGTCGTGGTCGAGCTATGGGAGGGTGTATCACCACGTCACAATTATAATTCTTAAAATAAAACGAACCCAATATAAATGAATTATTATTGCAGTAGCAACTGAAATCAGATAATATGACACATGGAAATAGATCTTATTATCTTACCGAAATCGCGGCTAGCTGATAGTGGCCGTTATTGTTTCGGTGACAGGGAAATAGTTGAAGCTAGCCGTCGCGGTAAAACCATGGGAGGGTGTATCACCATGTCACGTTGGTGCTACTCGAGTTGAGGGTGGGAAAAATAATAAACCCGATTAGGTTGTAGATAGTCGGTCGATATCTATTACTTTAAACGAGGATAGGGTAAATTTTAAAGCGGAAAAAGGATTCTTACCGGAGGAAGGATATTCCGTTCCGTGTATGTCAACCTGGGGGAGCCGCGTGAAGGATAACTGCTGGCGTCCCGCAGCCGTTGGGAAAACAAACTGACCCAATGTGCTGACGCCTGTCTGTTTATATAAGGGCCAATCAGTTTGGTTAAAGCAATGCTATGGTGGTTAGAGCAACGCCTATTTGGGTGGATACCCTTTAAGCAGAAGGATGTGATAATCCAATGAGAAATGAGAAAGTCTAGTGGACGTACCTAATGGATGACGTCTTTATACTAAAACAACGCCTCTAGAGGCAAACTACTTCCTACAAACTAGAGAATCAAGGGGCGGTAAAAAAGAGAATAACTCAATGGAATGGCGCATATCACGTGGATACGAATAATGCGTATAGTGTGATACAGCAAAAAATTTTTACAAAATGTATAGAATATATATTAATGTTGCACCCAGGGGTGGAAATGACATTGGAAGTTGCCCAGCAGGGACAACTATCGAACCGCATGAAAACATAATGGACACCCTAGTAAACAATGATACTAGTGGTGATTACGGAGCAAGGTTACAAAATAGAAACTTAAACTGAGCCAGTCACGGCCCATCAGAGGCGGTAATCTCAGTAGAGACAACGGAGCCATGAGGGGATATAAATAGTGAGACCAAGTGCAAGGATCTCACCATCACACCGAACCACCATGTGCTGGAAGGGAAACAGGTAATTATTAATATTAAATTACCTATGCTTCTGCAACTTGAGACAAACTTAGCGGACTGATCAAAACTCTGTTTAAAACGGCCGATCGACGCAAATGAGCATGTTTATTGTATGGCATTCTCCCAGGGAATTTCACTGCTTAATCCCCTTCTGTATGTGTCCAAAACAAAAATCCAATAAACTTCTCTTTTTTTCCTGATGGAGCATCCACCCTTATTGTCTGATGTTCTTATTTTCTCTAAGATGTGCCAGTGGAACTCATCCAGTTTGTGGTTTTTGTCCCAAAAATGTTTTACTAAGGGTGCATAAAATTTTTTTGTTTTTATCGCTGATCTATGCTCAGTGAGGCGCGTTTGAATTGACCTGCAAGTTTCGCCGACGTAGCCTAGGCCACAGGGGCAGTTAATAAAATAGACCACATTAGTGGTTTTACAGTTCCATAGACCGGTTGCTTTAGATGTGAAGCCATTATGAGTGAATGCCTCACCACTTAGGATGTTTTTACACGATTTACAAGAAGAACAAGGAACTGTCCCTTGGACTGGGAGACTCATCACTAGGGATCGTTGCAAGAAGTTGGTGTCAGAGCGCTTGGGATTAAATTTGGAGTGAACCATCTTATCTTTAAGATTTCTGTTCCTTCTATGTGCAAATAGAGGTTTCGGTAATACAGAATCAGAAGATGGATTACAGTTCAAAATATGCCAGTTGGCATTAATAATTTGTCTTACCCGTTCGTTCATTGTTGAATGGGTAGTCACACAGACCAGTTGGTTCTTCGCAGGTTGCTCTTTAGAGGCTAGAAGGGCATCTTGGTCGAAGAAACGTGCCCGTTTGTAAGAATTTCTTATTAGTCTGTGTGGATATCCGCGCTCCAGGAACTTCTTACGCATAATTGCTGCTTGTTTGTCGTAATCAGACAAATTGGTGCAGTTCCTGCGAACTCTTAAAAATTGGGAGAATGGTATGCTTTCCCGCTGACACTTGGGGTGGAAACTACTGAAATGTAGTAAAGTGTTGCGCGCTGTAGATTTCACAAATAGATCCACTTCTAATTTGGTGTTATTAACTCTGATTAACAGATCTAAGAACTCCACCTGTTTCTCATTGTATTGAGCTGTGAATTTAAGGTTACTGTCGGTCAGATTAATCCACTCCAGGAACTCCAAAAGGGAGTCTTTCCCATTGGTCCAGATAAAGAAAATGTCATCTAGATAGTGGATCTACCTGGGCAGAGGACGAATTAAACACAACATTGGAAGACATAAAAAAACAAACAGAAAAACACTCTAGAGAGATTAACGAACGAAAAATACGGAAATTCAAGAGGGACACCCTGGACTACCAACTGGGTGAAGTCTACACCTGGGCAGAAATATATGCTCAAAAAAGAAGGAATCGCCCATATAACTCTAATACTGAAACCTCATCAACGGATAGTGACACAAGCCATAAGCCACGTACGAAACAACCAACCCGGAAAACACAAGACGATTCGTCAGCTCAACAACCCACCACCAGCGCAACAAAGGATACCAATCCTTTTTTAGACCAGGGCCAAGCCCAAAAAGGAGATCCCAGAGAGGGAAAAGAAAAAGAAAAGGAGAGAGACCCACCAAACACACGGAGTACAACAGGCACTCTCAAGGACAAGGAGAAAGAGAAGAAAGCCCGAAAGAACCAGACGTAGAACAACTAGCTATAAACATAAGTGATTACCACTTCAACACATATGAATTAAAACTATTACAAAAAGGAACATCTTTTGTACCCACCACGACTACCAACAACTTAGAGTTAGATGTGAGCTTTTTCAAACTCATGCGTAAGCTACGTCTAAGACACTTTTTTGACAATGTATTGCCTGAACGACCTCAACAAGAAAAAGACCAACTCCTAGGATTACGACCATCAAGCACTTTTCAAGCTCCAATAAGCCACAAAACGCTCGATCTGTTTGAAAACCTTGTTAAACAAGACCTTAACAATATCAAACATACCAAACCCAAAAAGAGAAACATAACTCAGAAAGACCTAGATACTCTTAAAAAATTTGCAGGTAACGACAAAATCATATTTACCAAAGCTGATAAAGGAGGAGCTATAGTAATCATGAACAAGACCATGTATGATACTAAAGTGATGGAACACACCAGCGATATTAATACATACAGCAAATTGGATGGCAACCCCACATTGGAATACTCCAAAACATTGAAAACAATTGTTGAGAGAGCCCACAAACAAGGCACAATTACAGACAGGACAAAAAATTATTTGATAACATCTAATCCTAAAAGCCCTACCCTACGCATGGTACCAAAAATACACAAAAACATAATGGATCCACCCATGAGGCCTATAGTATCTACCATAGGGAGTCTACATGAACCAATTGGTCAGCTAATAGACAAGTATCTACAACCCACAGTACAAGCCATGCAAACTTATGTCAAAGACACCACTCAATTCTTGCTAAAACTGCAACAAATGACATGGAATCCACAACAAAAAATAATCCTATGCACGGCAGATGTATGCAGCCTTTACACGAGCATACCCCATGACATGGGGATAGAAGCCATGGAAGCAGCACTCATGCACAAAGAATTAGATCAGGATTTCCAGATCTTCCTAATGGAACTTATGTACTTTACATTGTACCAAAGTTACTTCAAATCCAACGAAACATGGTACCAACAACTCACTGGAATGGCCATGGGCAATTCTGCGGCCCCTGTGTATGCGAACATCTTTATGCAGTGGTACGAAAACAAACACATACTAACTAATAAAGAGTGGACGGACAATTTGAAAATGATTGTAAGGTACATTGATGATTTATTCATCATTTGGACGAACACTGAGGAAAGTCTAAAATCTAAACTGACAGAATTTAATGAAATAGATCATCGAATCCAACTGACATGGCACATATCAGCCACGACGGTCTATTTCTTGGACGTCAAAGTATCAATAACACCAAAGGGATTCTCCACGGATCTATATGTGAAACCCACTGACAGAAACAACATGTTACTGCATTCAAGTTTCCATGAACCTAACCTAATAAGAAACTTACCTTTCTCACAAATGGCTAGAGTTAAGAGAATCACCTCTGAGGAAGATATTCTCAACATCAGACTCAGCGACACCACAAACAAATTTATCAAAAGAGGGTACCCACAAGGATTGATTGCACAAGCAAAAACCAAGATCGACAAACTCAGCAGAACAAAGCTTTTAATGCCAAAAGCCAAACCAGAACAAACACGCACAGTCGTGGTTTCTAAATTTTCAACCACAAGTAAAAATTACAAAAAGGTCATTTTGAAACATTGGCCCATATTGAATATGGAACCAGACTTTAAGGAAGCATTTACCCAACCACCCATATTAGCATTTACCAGAGCAAAGAACTTAGGCGAAATCCTACAGAATAAACCTAACAAAACCATCGTGTACTCTGGAACCAAACCTTGCCTCAACTGTGGTAGCTGTAATAGCATTATCAAAGGTAACACAATCAATCACCCTACACAAGGTTACCCAATTAAACTCAGGGTTAATGCAACATGCGACACCAGCAATCTGATTTATGGAATAAGATGCCCATGTGGAAAGATGTACGTGGGCAGGACAGAACGTCGCATCAAAGTGCGACTAACAGAGCACAAATCGAACATCAGATTGAAGAATATGAAATCAGCACTGTCAGCTCATTTTGTGGACCAACACCATAACATTTCCCAGATAAAGTTTGTCGTATTGGAAACTGTTCCAAAAACTGAGGGGAGAGACAATACAAAATATCTCCTGAGAAGAGAGAACGTATGGATACAGAAACTGTCCTCACAGAAGCCGATTGGCTTAAACGAGAGAATTGAACTGTCATGTTACCTGTAAATTAATTTGCTCCATTGACTGTATCTTGTTGACACTGTGTATGTTCACTGAACCATAGATATACAGTTTGCTCAACTTTCCGCCACACGCCATAGCACCACGAGTTAGTACCACTCAGAAAGTTAACACATTCACCCAGTTTGGGGTTCGAACCTCACAAGATATTTTTCATTTTTTATCTTTCATTTTATTTTTACACCCTTTTAATTACTTCGTTGCATATAGACACTAGCGTCACACCTCCTTGATTATTACACAATTTAGTTACAGGTTCACAGTTTTTAACATTCTATCGAATAGCAATGCTCCAATAATTACGATCTTGGTCGTAACCGCGGACAACAACCATAGTCTGTTGACCATGTTCATGGTCACATGACCGGAACTTTTTTCAAATAGGGAAACGCGACCGGAGCTTGTCCCCGTACCGCCTTTACTGAAGACTGTCAACAAAATTCAAGCACGCCGAACAGACTAGTAAGGTTAGTTTGATAGAATCACCAGAAGAACAAGGTAGTGAGCGCTTTAATATAACGCCCGCTATACTCGTGTTGACATTTTAGTTTTTTCCTACAGATGTAGAACGATACCCAAGGAAAGGCTTGTAAGTGAAACAGCGTTTTTACACGTTTTTTCGATTATTCCGTTTTCGCACAACCCGCTGTAAATAACACAATTAGAACCTCATGGATATATTTTGGCATGACTACACGTTAGGCACTTAGAACCCGTTACCGACACTGAATGTATCACATTTTAACATGAATATACAATGTGTTTTATGATTTGGCGTGACTACTATGCAAAATTGTAATGAATATCATATTATGATTACAGTGTTGATTCCCTGATGAAGGGCATATAATACCTGCCCGAAATGCATTGGAATTCTTTGAAATCACATGGCCTGAAGTTTATTTGATTATTACTGCATGAAAGGATAACATAATGATGTGGCAAATGAAAAGTTAATTAAAACATCATTCATGAACCAAGAAACCCAAGAGTGGAAGTCTTCCTTTTCTAAGAAAGACAACACATGTGTGCCCTAAAGGGATGGAACTAGAGGTCCTCTAGTTCCACTTTCATTCACATCATATAGATGCCAGCAAGCCGTTTTAAACCAATAGCTTAACATCTTGTCATGGTTCACAATAATTTTGATTGCCCTTTGATTGATTGAAACATTCTAATAATTACAGGGTATCGCTTATAATACTCCTTATCCTTAATATTACCTCTTTCCCTAGTTGCAGATCTGCTAGCTTGAAATACAATCTACACGGATAACCAGCTACCTAGTTGAATGCATATACTAGCGTTCAACCTTTAAAGGTACACATTGAAAGAATCAGGCGATCAAGTGCCGTGGTAAGAACAAGTCGCAATACAGGTTATATCCCGTATTAGGTTGTTTTTATTAATTTAGGACTTGTTATCTGTATATTAAACCTTGTTCATATAAGAAATTATGCATTCTATACTAAATAGATATACAGATGGTTCAAAGGTCAGGCCTCATTGCTACCATTTTTATTTCAATTGTCACTACCTTTTGAGTGGGTTAATGAATTGATACCCCAACAGGGTAGACTTATCCACCTTTGAAGGCTCATATATATCACCTTTCCGAGGTTGAGCTCACCCTTTAGTTTGGCTCCTCGTAATTACATCTCCCCCATGGCCCTCAACATTGGGTGTCTGTATAGGCTCTTTCACCTGTGTTGTTATTATTGCTGCTCAAATGTTAGAACTGTTAGTTTGTAGCTTGTTTCAGCTGTATCTTCCCAGTTGCACAAGCAGGGAGTTTTTGGCACTAAGATATTATTTAGTTTTCTTGAAATTATATGTTTTTGGATTTTACCACCAATTTAGAATGTACTATTTTGAATGTGATTATAGAGTAAAATTGTGATACATGTATATATCTTTTTTATCTGATTATGAATTTAATATGTCTTTCAGATAATATTTGTGGCTCCTGAAGAAGGCGTTCCCCATAAACGCCGAAACACGCGTCGAATAATACATATTGCCACTGTGATAATAATTTTAACTTGTATGTTGTATGTTGTACATGAATGTTGTTTACTTTACCCTTGGTATTACTGATTAACACTCATGTTGTTTTACTAAATGTTTTTCAGTGATTATTTAGATACTTATTAAATGATATTGGTTTTTATAATTATTGAGTCTGTTTGCTTTGTGCTACTTCTCCCTTCCATTGTGTTGACATTATGCCTAAAAGTTTCTCACATTGTTTATTGAAGCAAAGACAGGAAAATAGAAAGGTGCAGTTTTAGAGTTTCAGCAAGATATTTACCTAGACTGGTGTGAAAACCAACCCTGGCCACGGGTCAGTTAGGGACAGGAGATACCCCCAGGTAGGACAGTCATCAACGGGACAGCAGGTGCAGACTGGACACCCCAGGACCGGACAGGAAACCCAGATTAGGATCAGGACAGGACCACCAGGATACGACCAGCACCCGCAGTTCGGAAGCAACGCCTGCGCTCCACCCTCTCTGCAGCTATCAGTCAGAACCCCGGTTGGGTTAGCGAATTCCCCAGCAAAGTGCTCCGCCAGCACTTAAGGTTTAGTAAAACCTTAGAGTCTATGGTCAAATTCGGACAGAGTGCTCCGCAGCGCTCTGTAAATTCAGTCACCTATTGAGTGCGTTGGGTCAGTGACAGGTCAGCTATTCAGACAAGTCGGACAAATTCCCTAGGTGAACCTAGGCTAGTTATACTGTTTTCGGGTCAGTTTACCACCCCCCAATGTTGCAAAGTGTCAGAATCCCCAATTTCAATTGGTCCTAAGGTAGAATGGGTTAACACACCAATCAGAACAGACTTTTCTAAGGCCTAATTTACATTCTAGGGTACCGCCTAGCAAGATCGGGGTTCCCATGAGAAGTCGCACTGACTACAATAGAAAGAAATACATTGTTAATAATGTAACACATTTCAGTTTCTCTGGCTGGGTAAAGGTGCATCTTCCCAGGCACGTCTTGGCAGCGACTTTCTCTTGGCGCTGTGTCAATGCCACCTCGCTACTTCTGGTCCTGCGCAGTACTGCACTCCAAAATGGACTCCCAAGCAACCCATCACCCCTCCATGCCGAGGATACATGAAAAGTAAGCGAAAATAAATTAATACATAGAAATAAATGAATGTACTACATATCATGATTTTGTACTTCAGGTATATCATTAAAAAATATACTATGCAGTTATGGATTAGAGCAACACACAAGAACACAAGAGCAACTGCACGAGCTTCACCACGTTAATACAGAAGCGGCCATTTTATGGCTATTACGCATGCGCACCTTTTCCCTCCAGAATTGCAATTACGTCACATCACGTGAGTATGACTAACACATGCGCAGAAGCAAAATTCTAAACAGCGGCCATTTTATATACAAGGGTTATTCGTCTTAATAAACACATAGGCAAGCGTCACTAATATACACGTATATCAAATAAAGGAAATTAGTAAACATACAAATGGTATTATAGGATTATAACAGATTCGAGGTTCTTGACTCGAGCAAGTCGCGATGCGAAATCTTGCTCTATCAAAAGCGCAGCATGGGCGCTAAAATAAGAAGTAAGGGCAGCCGCTATACTTTTAAAGCAGCCCGTGCTGCTAAAATAGAGAAAGAAAAAAAACGTGGCCGCAATAGTTAAAGCGAACCGCCATTAGTAAATAAAATAAAAGCGCAGCCACTATACCTAAAGCGGATCGCGCTGCTTAAATAAAGAAAGAAAGAAACGCGGCTGCTATGGTTAAAGCGGACTGATATTAGTAAATGAAATAAAAGCGGTTGGTGTGCTGCAATGTAGTGGGTTGAATAGGGGCAAATTGTTAAACAAAATAGTGCTCACAGCCAAGATAAAGCAGACCGTGTAACAAGACAAGTAAATGGTCTAGTTGTTATGGGAGGTAACAAATGCAGACAAGGCAGTACCAAGGAGGGACTAACAAGCCTAATAAAGACTCAGAAGCCAGTGTTTACGAAGGACAATGACAGAATCCAATAAAAAATATGGGTGGAGAGTGGGCGGGGCCTCAAAGCCATACTCCAATACTGCATGCCTCGCAGCAGCTCATGCGCTGCCCAGATTCGACCTAAAAATCAGTTCACAGAGTACAGAATGCATGCAAGTCAACAATCAAAGTACACAAGACAACTACTCAGAACACTGTGAGACTGAACTGCAACTGGGCAGGAAACACAGCAATAAGGAGGAAAGACATTGAATCAAGAGAAGGAAACTGAGATAGACAACAAACCTTATTCTAACTTAGATATTCTGACTGTCATTATGGATATTGAAACAGAACCATTTTTAGAGGACTGACATTGTTCCTTAGAGAATGAACGGTACTTTACCTATGCTTAAAAATGTGCTCGTGACTAAGGACTTGACACATTGGATATCACATCATTTCAATTATCTAATTGGGTCGTTTCATCAATTTATAGTGGATCATTGATATCAAAATGATCTAAATAATGCCTCTAACAAACGTTTAACTGTGAATTATGAGTTCAGGCCTCTCACACTATATTCATTTAGGAGTTTAGAACTGCCTTGTCTACCATAGAGCCACATGCGTCTTTTTGTTTTGTCTTTATACGTATTGTTCAGTGCAATCTTGAAAAGAGGCTTAATTCGTACCTCATAACTCCTGCATAATAAAAAAGAGGCTTTAAAAATTACTTTGTTCATTAAAAAAACTTTGCCAATATGTCTCAGCAGTGAAACTTATTGACTTTGCCACTGTTTTTTTAGGCTAGGCAGTCATAGCGAATGCACATAAATTTGCGATGGTTACATCGGATTATGATTTATTAACTCCTTCGCTGCGGCGGCAATTCCGCCGCAGAGCTAGGGGGGCGGGGGGAGCCGCTCCGTCACGAGCCGCGGTTGCGCTGTGCTCATGACGGAGCAGTTCCGTCATGGCCCTGCCCGCTCAATGGAACGTCCAGCGCAGGCGCAGAATTCACGCCGCGCAGACGCGCCGAGCGGGCCATGACGGAACCGCTCCGTCATGAGCACAGCTCAACCGATGCTCATGACGGAGCGGCTCCGTCATGAGCATGGAAGGAGTTAAAATAGTACAGTGCATTCAATAATGGCTTCAGCGGTTGCACATGCACCCATGGCAACCATATTTCAATGCATTTGTAATATTTTATTTAATCCAGTTCAAAGATTACCTCTGTGTGTTGTCATGCATCCATAATGGCTATCTTTGAATAGGTTTGTTCAGACAATGCAAACCCATTCTTAGGGCCCACCCACACATGGGGGCAAAATAAACTCACTGGCAGCCATCTTGAAAAGGTGCCAAAAACATTTTAAAATAGGCGCCTGTCAATAGTTCAGCAGGCGCCAAAAAGTTAAAAAAAACAAATGAAGTGGATAAGAATTTAGGCGGCAAAGTGGGGGTGATGGGTATACACCGGAGAAGCATTAGTAGGGAGGGATATTAAATAAAATGAGTGTGATAGGGATAGATG
Organism: Lissotriton helveticus; assembly: GCF_964261635.1. Taxonomy (NCBI): domain Eukaryota; kingdom Metazoa; phylum Chordata; class Amphibia; order Caudata; family Salamandridae; genus Lissotriton; species Lissotriton helveticus. Next base: position 1,563,972,617 of record NC_136068.1, on the reverse strand, counting down.
GGAGAAACAACGGACCAGCTGCGGAAATACGCAAAGCAACATAATGAGGGCGCAGAGAGTAAAAAAGACACAGAAAAGAAATAAAAAAAGACATGCATTCCCATGGAGTGCTTAAAAATACGTCGTTCTGTCAGCAGTGTAAGGATTCAAGTCAACTAATCAGAACACTGTGAGAGCAAAATGCTCCTGGGCGAGACAAAGACATGAATAGGGAGGAAATTAATTGATCATAAAGAGTCATACATTTCCCATGATTTTGTCAACATTTTGCATATTTATTTATGCAAAAACAATTTATGCATACCCCTAGTTTATAGGTCTTGGCTAGAGACACCATTAGCTGTCTGTTGGTCAGACCTGACGTTTCTAATATACATAGAGTGGATTTTAGCCAGTCCCTTGCTCATGAATGAATGGCTGTGTCACAGCCACTAGGCCCAGCCACACAAGTGGGGTAGCATTTGTATTGGAACAAGCGGGAAACACTGAGCGGTCAGAATTATGTGGATCCCTGCATATTCTAGAAGTTTATGTCAAATAAATACAAGAAAAATGCACATTTTTGGGGAAAGTCTGAGGTTTGCAGGACATTGTGGGTAACACATCTTTGTGGAATCCACACATGGTACAGCACCCTGGACTCTAGTTTTAAGAAATGCCTGGGTTTGGTAGGTTTCCCTGGGTGGCTGCTGAGCCCTGGACCAAAAACCACAGCTACACCATTTCCAAATCAGGTAATTTTTGTGACAGGAAATGTTGATGTCTCCACATTTTGTTTAGGGGCCTATCCATAAAGGTGAGGTATAATTTTTATCAAGAGACTTGGGGAAAGGCTAGGTGGTAGGAAATGTGTGCTCCCTTCAGATTCCAGAACATTTCATCATAAAAATGTGAGGATAATATGTTTTTGTATTCAAAGTTTGACATTTGCAAGGGCTTATGTGTAAGAAAACCTGTTGAGATTCAGACACATCACTCCCACCCTGGATTACTCCAAGTGTCTAGTTTTAAAAAACGGGCAGGTTTGCTAGGTCTCCCTCTGTGCCGGCTGAGCTAGGGCCCAAAATCAACAGCTATCCACATTGCAAATACAAGGTCAGTTTTCACTAGGGGTGGGTAATGAAATCCGCTCTCCCGGCACACAACTCAGCCGCCCACAGGTGGAGCGGAGTTTACCGGCGTGCACATCACCCCTACTTGTTTGTACACAGTGGAGGTGCAGCCTGCGCATGTCTCAACAAGTGGTGTTCAGTAACTTCTGGTTATAGAGAGGCGTGCATCTATCATTTCCTGTTGCACTGTACATGCTTTTGCCATCAGACAGCCAGAGTGATGTCCGATCTCTTCTAGTTGCACTGTTTATGCGGTGTACCTATGTCTGGATGAGTGTCTTTCAGTGATCAGGTCCCCAGAGTAACACGTCTGCTTGATACAATTCAATGGAAGATGAGGTGATCTTGAGAACATGAGCTGACAATAAAGACTTTATTGCAGCGTGGTGCTTGCCTGATATATACTGACCGCTTTATCATTTGTAGTAATTTCTTGTTGCCAGACTGCTCCATATGTCCTTGGGTGTGCTCGCACTAGAAGCATCATTATGCAACAAGTGTGTCGATTACAGGGGTCTCCTCTAAGTCAGTGGAGGAGATGAATCCCAGGTACTAGAACTGCCCACGGTACAACATCCTGTGATTCTGGGCAAATCAGAAACTGCATGGTACTGGTACTGCATATGGCCCTTCCTTATTTTACTGCCACAGGCTGTGTTCATGATCCTGCCTCTCCCCCACCCTGTAGTACCCCCTCCAAGGGGTGCTGTGTTAAAAGCTCTCTGCCCTCTCCATATTTTACCGGCCACATGGGGTACAGTGTTGGAAGTGATCTTCCCCCTCTCTGTTGAACAGTCTCCAAGGAGGGCTGTGCTGATGCAGTCTACCCCATCCCTCTTGTATCAAGTCAACCCCAGGAGGTGCTGTTGTAATGATGGTCTACCCATCCGTACAGCGTAATACTCTCTATGAAGTGCTGTGGTGAAAGCATCCTGCTGCCTTTCTGCAGTACTGTTTCTAGGGCATGTTGTTTTCACACAGTATTCCTTCCCCTCTCTATTTGACCAGCTGCACGATGTAGTATGGCCATGTGGTCTCCCCCTGTTATGAATGCCACAGGCGGTGCTATACTGAATTCGCCATACTCCCTCCCTAGTTTACTAGCTACAGGAGGTGTTCTGTGCACTTAGCCTACCCCCTCCCTGTTGTACCGGCAACAGGAGACGGTGTCGTCTCCCTCTAGTATTGGCTCCAGGAGGCTCTGTGCTGAAAGCGCTCTCCCTTCCCTAACGGCCACATTTACAGTGCATTTTCCCTCTGTGTGGGTGCTGTGTTGAAGACCTCCTGCCACCACCCTTTAAATGCCCAGAACCAGGGCATCTCATCCATTGTGAACTCATTGCCACAGTTGCGAGGATCGACTCTGATGCATCACTGACTGCGTGGCACATCAATTCCTGGGCAAACTCACAGATGGCAGAGTCCCAATGCTGAGGCAGGTGAGTTGGAACCCTTTTATGCCCCTAAGACTTCAATCAGGAGTTAAGCCAGAAAGCCCTTAGAGTCACTCTGGTTCTAGGTTCAGTGATGTGGGTCCAGTCCTTCTCACCCAGGCAAGGAGGGCAGCAGGTTAGTACAGCAAGAAAGCATGTTTGCCAGAGCAGCAGTGCAGCAGAGTGGTGATGCTTCAGCAGCACAGCAGTCCTCCTTCCTGGCACAGTATCCACAGGTCTAGAAATCTACTGAAGAAGGGAGGGTCAGTAGTCCAGCTCTTATACCCAGAGGTGCCTTTAAAGTGGTGGAGACTTCAAAGAAGAACTTTGAAGTGCACAGAGGTCCTCCCTTCCTGCTATAGCTCCTGACTCACCACAGGGGGTTAAGCGGTCCTTTATGTGGGGACAGGATACAGCCTATTCACGTGTGTGAGGTTGTGCTCAGCACCTCCCTCCCATCCTGCCCAAAATGGCCATCAGGATGTGCATGGACCATCAAGTACCACCCAAGTTCTTTTTTTGTGTGACTGTCGAGAGAGACTGCACAAAGCCCAGCTGTCACCCACCTCCCCAACCCCCAGGCATGTATTATAGACAGGCTGCAGGCACACATTAACAAAAACAGAAAAAAGCCCGATTTCTAAATGTGGCATTTAAAAAATTGTAATGATAAATTTGACTTTATCATTAAAGAGGATTTATCATTACAATTCCATATGTACTAAACATGACAGCTACCTCACCCCAATTGGGAATTACAACCTATTAGTTGTAGCAAGGATTCACCAATGTTAACCTAGGGGAGGTGTAGGCCACACAGTACTGAAAAACGATTTTGGACATTTTTTCACTACTAGGGCATGTAAAACTTAAAGGTACATGTCCTACATTTAAGTTAAATAGCACCCTGCCCTCTTGACTACCTAGGGCACTCTGTGTTTGGGTAGGCGATTACAATTGCATTCTAGATATGGAGCATGATCTATTTGGATGGCTGGCGGATGGGAGTGTTTGCCCTCAGGCTATGCACCTCTTCCAGGGGTGTTTGGCCCACATGCAACTGTATGACATATGGCGATAGCAGCACATGATGGCAGAGGAATATTCATTTTATTCCCCAGTACACGAAGTACATGATGTACAAACACATCTGGACATTTTTCTTTGCAGCGATACCTTAGGTGACCGGGCAGTGATTACTGCTTATTTAGCCTGCACTGATTCTGACCGCTGCTGTTAGAGTTGCGATGAGGGCAGGAAATGGCAGTGATCCCCGCATGGCGCCTACGGGTGGAGGCTTTAGTGGACCTACTGCTCCGTGACGCTATTTCAGTGAGCATTGGCCAATACCTTGAACAGAACATGGGTGCTACATTCACCCACATTTTGGAGTGGGAGGCACAAAAAATGGTCTTGCGAGGCCAATGTATAGCCACGATGTGGGGGATTAAAGGGACTCTGCACAGAGAACTGTTAGCCATGTAACGGGAACTTCAGGACCGTGAATGGGAGACCCTGAGACATGTGCACAAACTGCAATCACTTAGAGAGAGGAGGCGACAACACCGAGAGATTGGGGCCAGACTGATGAATCTTGATTACAAGGTGTTAGAAGGTGGTTCTGACACTATGTGCTGCCCGGATTTTTCGCTTTTTGAGCACCTAATTGTTGAACTTTTACTGTGGGGGAACCTCATAAGTTGGGATTCACCCACAGTGAACTCAGGATGAAAGAGACTGCATGGTGATTTTACTGGTGTCCCCCAGGCTTGAACAGGCCACTGCTCAGTAGCTGGAGTAAGGGACACCGAGCTGGTTACATGCAGACACAAGTATACATACGCGTGCGAACGTGTAGGGGCTGCGCAGGAGTGAAGTGAAGTGAAGTGAAGTGAAGTGAAGTGAAGTGAAGGGGTTTTGTAAAGCGCAGCTGCTGCCCGAGGGCGTCCAAGAGCTAAGTAAAAGTAACAGAGCTCTGAGGGAGAAGATGAGAAATCAGGAGGGGAACTAATTTCTGAAAAGGTATGTTTTTAACTCTTTGCGGAAGGATGGAAGGGTAGGGATGGACCTAAGTGAGAAGGGAAGGGAGTTCCATAGGTTAGCCGCGTTGAGCGTGAAGGACCTGCCTCCTGGTCTGGCTCTTTTGACTCTGGGAACTGCAGCAAGAAATGAGTTCTCTGAGCGAAGTGGTTTGCCGGGACAGTAGGGAGTGAGAAGTGTGTGGTTAATCTCAGGACTAGCTCTATGGAAGGCTTGGTGCGATATGCACAGGGTCTTGAATTTTATTCTGTCCCTAATCGGGAGCCAATGGAGTGACCTAATCCCTGGCTTAGCGGATTCTCTGCGTGGGATTTGGAGTAGCGTGCGAGCTGCACAATTTTGTGTGCGCTGAAGTTTCTGCAGCACGTAGTCAGGGGCTCCTAAGTAGAGGGCGTTGTTGAAGTCGAGCCGAGATTGGATGAGGCCCTGAATAACGACCTGTCTAGCTTCCATGGGCAGAATAGGCAGGATTTTTCTCAACATTCGGATAATCCCGAAGCAGGTTGCTGCTGTTTTGGTTGCCTGAGTGTTAAAGGTGAGGGTTTTGTCCAGTCATACTCCCAGGCTTTTAATGTCCTCCTTCAGGGATGGAGGAGGACCCAGACTGGGGGGCCATAGCTGGTCCAGGGGAGTGAGAGTGGGGGGGCCAAGGAGCATTATCTCGGTCTTATCGCCATTAAGTTTTAATGAGGATGCTGTCATCCATTTCCTGACGTCCTCCAGACAAGCTGCTAGGTTGGACTGGGGGAGCTTGCTGTTCTTCTGTGCCAGGGAGACCCCCAGCTGAGTGTCATCCGTGTACGAGATGACCTTGATACCGTGTTGTCGGACGGCCTCAGCCAGTGGTCTCATGTACACATTGAACAGCGTGGGGCTTAGGGAGGAGCCTTGGGGTACCCCGCAGTTTAGGGGTCTGCTAGTGGAGTAGGAGTCGCCATCAAACACCTGGAAGGTCCTTCCGCTCAAAAAGGAACCCAACCAGTCAAGAGCGTTTCCTGAGACCCCCAGATCAGCTAGACGAGACATCAGGGTTTTGTGGCACACCGTATCAAACGCGGCGCTTAGATCAAGGAGGATCACTGCCGCTGACCCTCCCTGATCCAAGATCCTCCTGGATTCCTCCATCACGGCCAGAAGGGCAGTTTCTGTGCCGTGTTTTGGACGGAATCCTGTTTGGGTAGAATCCAGTAGGGAGTTCTCTTCAAGAAAGTTGGTGAGGTGGAGATTAATGTGTTTCTCCAGAATTTTACTTGCCCAAGGCAACAGGGATATTGGACGGTAGTTGTTAGGGTCCGTAGGGTTGAGTTTGGGCTTTTTAAGCAGAGCTTTCACCATTGCTTGTTTCCAGGAGGGAGGAACCACTCCTGTTTGCATGGAGCTATTAAGTAGGTCCATGAAGGTGGGGAAAATGACTTGGCTAGCCATGATCATCTCCTGAGGGGGCACTGGGTCGAGGGGGGAATCTGATTTTACTTGAAGTGCAAGGGATTTAAGTGAATCCAGATCTAAGGGTGAGAATTTATTTAGGGAAACTCGCGGAGGGTGTTCTGGATCACTGGGAGATGGTAGTAAGATAGTAAAAGTCTCTGAGATGGGTGCTGCGAAGGATGAGTATATTTTGTCAATTTTTTGGAAGAAGAATTCAGCCAACTCGTTACATCGGGCTGTAGGGTTGTCGGATGAAGTCATGGGGGGGAAATTTTAGCGAGACTTTTGACCGCTTGATATATTTCTTTTGGCTTATATCGAGCTGCCATAATTTTGTCTTTATAGTAGTTAGTTTGGGCTAAGTATATTTCACATTTGTATGCCCTAATGGCTTCCCTGTACCTTTCTTTTCTGGTGGTAACGTACCCTAAGCGCCACTTTCTTTCCAGCTTTCTGCACTGTCGTTTTAGCTCCCTGAGCTTCTCCGAATACCAGGGGGCAGCTTCTCGTGCTCTTTTAAGCCTGGTTTCCCTGGACGGGAGGATGGTGTCGATGGAGTCCTCGATCCACTTGTTAAATATCCTACTGTCAGGTGCAGGGCCCTTGGAGACAGTAGGTTTAGAGGAGAGAGGAGGTTCGACCACTGCTCTAGCGGGAGTTTAGACCAGTTTCTCATCTTTCTTGGGATAGGTGGAGGGGAAGTGACTTTACAAGTGAACCAGTTAAGGGGAATAAGAACGTGATCAGTCCATGGGAGGTGGGTGCTAGGACCAACCGTGAGGTTGGGGCAGTTACTAAAGACTGGGTCGAGCAGGTGACCTTTGTTATGGGTAGGGAACCTGATTAGTTGCTCGAGTTGAATAGCGGCTAAGCTGGAGACTAACTCGTTAGCGGTGCTGTCCGCACTGTTATCGAAGTGGATGTTAAAGTCTCCCAGCAGCGTGAAGTTGGAGGAGGACATAGCAGCTTCAGCCGCTAGCGAGGGTAGTGAAGAGTGGAAGTGGTTCAATGGCCCTGGGGGGCGGTATACCAGTGCCCCTGTGAGACTGTCGTTGGGGGTAAGTTTAAGGCAGAAGGACATGCTTTCGCTGTCTGGGATTGGATCAAGGGTACAATGGCATTGGTATATAGATTTGTGGATAATAGCCAGGCCTCCGCCTTTTCCGCGTGAGCGGTCCCTGCGAATAATTTGATATCCTGGTGGCAAGGCTTGAATCACATCCGGGTCGCAGTCTGGGGTTAGCCAAGTTTCGGTTAGAAAAGGAGAGATTCTTAGCGTACACAGGAGCAGCTACAAAGTGAATTGTGTGCCAGGACTTATGCAGAATTGATTGGGTTGTGACATGAAATAGGCTTTATACAGTGGGGAAAACATGCCAGAGAAAGTCAGTGTGCTTTAAGTGTGTATTCTGTTATTCTCTTATGGGGATAGGGAGCACATGTGCTAGTTTTACTTTCCTAAGGCCTACAGATTCCAGACACGCACTAAAGAAGTATGAGAAGAAGTATTCTGCAGAGTCCAAAGTCATGTTTGTACTGCTTTTGGGTCATCCAGAAATGTCACATTTCTCTGAGTTAGCCATAACCAGGGCCTGGCTGAGGGCTAACCTCAGCAGGCTGGATTGATAACATTTCTTCCACAAGCTAAGGCTTCCTCTCCACAAAAAGAAGATGGGTGGGGCTACAGGCTCATCCATCAGCAGCTATCACTGGGTGCCAGGCACCAGGTTGCACCAGGGAGGGAAGGCAGCGTGGGCAGAAGGGGCCTTCAGAGACCATGTGGCAGGAGACCCTGGACAACAACATTTTGAACAAACCCAGAGGCAGGGCAGGAAGGAGGGAGCAGGGGCAGGGAAGTGATGTGTTACTTTTGGATAGGACATAGACTGCCTGCCAGCCTCCTCCTCAACTTTTAAAAAGTGCTTGCACAGGAAGAGAAGCTCTGTCTGGGGTGTGGTCTGCTGAGGCAGAAGATGCTGGAGAAGAGACCAGGACCAGTGCGCAGAAGCAGGGGCCTCTGCGCAGGGAGAAGAGAGGCCCAGGAAGAGAGTCTGCAAAAGGCTGGTGCAGGGAGCCAGTGAAGACAGCTCCCTCGGAATCCACCCTCTCAGAGACCCAGAGGGCGAAGAATAGTGCTCCCAGTGGCTGGGGAGTGCCACCAGGAGCAGAAAGAGGCCAACAGCAGGAAGAGCGGACCCCTGGGGGCTGAGATATGCGCCCAGAAGGTGAGCAACTTTTGACCTGTGGCCAACCGAAGACGAAGTGCGTGGGCTCCGCTGCCAGTTCAGAGAATGCCCTCGGGGTGGGTCAGGTCCCAGGGGCTACCCCTCAAAGAAGAAAAGTTAGGGAACGCCGTCGCACTCCCTGTGAAAAGTGCCCCCCGTGGGTGCCAGGTGGCCACCCAGGGCCCCTCCGAAACCGGAGGCAGGGGAGCACCATTGTGCCCCCAGGTAATGAGGAGAGGGGCCCGGGATCCCACTGAAACTGGGAGCGCCGTCGCGCTCCCCTTGAAAATGATGGTGCGGAGGAGCAGGATGGGGACGTGCAGTTGCGCGTCCACCCTCTCGGGTCCAAATTAAAGCCGGGGAGCACCGTCGTGCTCCCTGTGAAGTATTCAGGGGCATGGGATCCCAACTCCAGGCCCCAATGCTGACCGGGGGTACCAGGAGCCGATCCTGGCCCCCGACGAGAAGAATGAAGTCGGAGGTGCCAACGTGCCCCTCCGTGAAGAGGCGGAGGGGGCCCGGGACCCCATCTCCAGGCCCTGAGTGCTGGGAGGAGGGGGGAGTGCTGCAGCACTCCCCTCCACAGCAGTATGAAGGGGGGAGTGCCGTCGCACTCCCCTGAGGCCTGCAGACTCTGTGTCTGCCCGCTGGAGTGGACAGACCAGAAGAGTGCCGGCTCCCGCAGCAGCACGCAAGGGTGCTGGCCGTGCGGGGAGCCGGCGGGGGCAGCCGGGGGTTGGCTCCCCGGGTTGCCCTCCAACCCTGAGAGGCATGTGGGGGTCCCGGGTGGGACCGGGACCCCACAACGAAGAGAGGAACGGCGAGGGGCCCAGGTCGGACCGGGGCCCGAAAAACAAGCAGAGCAGCCGGGGGTGGGCTCCCCGAGCCAGAGTGCTTATCTGGGGGTCTGGGTGGGACCGGACCCTCCAACGAACAGCCACAGCAGCCGGAGGCCCACAAAGCGGCTCTCCCGGGAGCAGGAGCAGCGGGAGAGCCACTGTTCAGAAATGCAAAAGTACCCATAATGCCTTGCAGGCCAGGACCGGCCTGCAAGGGATAAACAGTGTTTCCTCTGGTTGTGGTGACCCCAGGAGAACGGGGTCGCCACTACACTGGTGCAATGGTGCAGGGGGAGCTGCAGGAGTAACCCAGTATCCCCTAGCATGAAAATGAAAGTCCTCTCTTAAGTTTCTAGCTGATCTAGAAGAATAACTCCTCAAGGGCTCAATACAAGTAGTAACACCTCCTAGGCTGCAACTTTCATACTACAGCTGGGGGTGTACTGAGAAGTGACTTAAGGAGTGAAAGGCTAAGTTGGGGATGTCTGGAGAAGGGCATCCCTTGGAATTGAAGAGGTATAATTGCACCAGAAATGCATTAACTAACGTTATTTCTTTTAGAGGGACTGAAGGTCACATGTGTAATGTGAAGTGCCTGTGTAATGTGATGTCATAAGCAAAGTGGGGTTATATTGCGAGACATTCCTGCTATGGTGTCTGGCTGTATATGCGTAATCCTGTGATTTCATCTGTGATGCCTTTAGGGGCTGTAATTGCAATGCATTCTAATGATCCACAAATGTGATGAGTACTGTCATTCTAAAAAAATGCTTAAACATGTATTCTGGCTGCTGCGCTTTGGTGAAGAACCCAGACTGCTAGCCCTTAAAATGTAGAGGTGTATACCTCGTGGTCAGTAGGAAATGCTCAGTCAGGGTTGTGTGTCACCAGGCATGGTTACCTATTTTAAATGTTTGTTGGGATAAAGGGGGGTCGCCACTGGGATGGTGCCAGTGCACAGGGCCTTCGCTCCAGGTTATGTTCAACTAACTGCATGGGGGGCAAGAAGATTGCATACATGGGAGTGGTGGTACTAGACCTTACCACCTCTGCGGGAGGGTTGGAGATGTTATGCAATGTCACAAAGTAATTCCAACAGCTTATGTATATTTGTAAATTGGTGCATAGTATCGAGTAGTGTGTGTGTTTAATAAATGTACTCTTACTTTTATAAAGCAAAGTACAGACTGGACAATCAATTATTGAGTGTTATTTTTGCGCACTGCAAATGGCATTTACTAGCCCACACCCCCTCCCTTGAGTGAGCCTCAGACTGCTCTGCAACGTTACCCGCTGAGAGTCAGGCGCTACAATTTTGTGTTTGGTTCCCAGTGAAGGACAAATGTAGTCATGTTATTTGTGCAGGCCTCACAGATGCTGCCTCGTTTTCCAACACAAGGCATATTTTGCCTTCCTACATGCCCATGGAGACAGAGTTGGTAGGGTGCTGGCATCGTTTTTGCGGTGTGAGACCCCTCGGCCTCCCACTGGGACTATTCGGTCCAATAATAAATACATAAATAAGCCACTTCCACACCAATATTAATGCTACTTTTGTGGCATACTACATTGCCCTGTATACAGCACAAGATGTGGCCACTTTGGGGCTTGTTCCAAATCTATTGCGGGGAATATCCTCGCCTACCTAGACCCCCTACAGGGCAAGAAGCTGGATACACCCTTCCAAATAGATGAGAACAGAGAAGAAATCTCGCAGATGGCACATAATAAAATGCCGCAAACAGACTGCTTCCTGTTGTAGTATTATGTGAGGTTTTGCTGCCACACGTGCCCCCCACCTACTGAACATGTACAAGGAAGTGGTGGACATGGAGACACTCCCGCCCTCCCTTAGGGAGGTCTTAATAGTAGTGCTCCCCAAACCCGGGAAACAACCTTTACAAGGCAGTCATTACATCGCACTACACTTACAACGCAGTCATCACATCGCAACATCCCTTACAACGCATCTCACTATAACGCATGCATTACAACGCATACCATTACAACGCATGACACTTCATCTCAAGTCACTACAAAGCAGGCATTACAACGCATGCCATTACAACAGATACCATCACAATGCATAGTACCCCTACACTATCCAACACTTACTCTACTGTTGTACCCCTGGAGGTAACTAGACACAATATCGAGAAAAAAAATATAGAATGGACAGAATATCGAAGAATGGACATATTATAGTGGTTAATAATATTGACAGGCAGGTAAGTAATATTAGAACATTGGAATGTTGGGAGCTCCATTGAAAACAATGGAGTGCTCTGGGCTTATAATGGCTGGTATAAGCCTGGAGCTCCAACATTCCAATGCTTCCTTGTTCACAGCTCTGGCTGTGAACAAAGGCTTCAGGGAGCCTGAGGGATTCCAATCCCCTCACGCTTCCAAAAGGCTTTATTTCTTTTGTTAGAACATTCTGTCCTCTAGTGACAGAATGTTCTAATAGCCTTATAGCCCTTCGTAGATGGGCTATACCGCTATTAAAGTCCCTCTCCCTTGTTAAAGGCCCTCGCCTTCGGCTCGGGGCCTTTAACGCTGGAGAGGGCCTTTAATAGCCGGTATAGCCCTCTACGGCGGGCTATAAGGCTATATCGACTGTCAAAATATAGTAGTACATAATATAGGTATTAAAATATATCGAGTTTTTAATAATATCAATGTTTTAATTGTTTTGTATGTTAGTATATTTGTTAAAAGTGTATATTATTTTTGTAATGTATGTTTAATATTTTTAAAGTAGTGAATTTTATGTTATTTAATTTTTGCGTAATCTAATTCTGTAGCGGGTCGTGGGTTTATAGGTGACTAGGGTGGGAAGTAATTTAATTATAGTAAATTAAGTATTAGTTTATAGGAATTATTAATTATTTTTAATTTAATTTAGCATCTTAGTTCTGTTGCGGGTTGTGGGTTTATAGGGGAATAGGGTGGGAAGTAATTTAATTGTAATTAAGTAATTATTGAAATTATTTTTGTGTATTGATAATTAATTTATTGTTAATTAATTATAACTTGGTAATCTTTTATTACTTATTACATTTTTGGTATTGAAAATTAATTGGTTGTTAATTAATGATTAATAGGTTATTAATTTTTAATCAATATTATTTATTGGTATTTATAATTAATTAATTAATAAATATGTTGTGATTAGTCATTAATGTCATTAATTTTAATTAATTTTTTATTGGTATTGATAATTAATGTATTCTTATTTAAATATTAAATCATCACTTTCCCTACTGTTGCACTCACTGGAGTGGGAATAGTAATATTTACCCCTACGCTATCCAACGCTTTCCCTACCTTTGCACTCTCTGGAGTGGGAATAGTAATTTTTACCCCTACGCTATCCAATGCTTTCCCTTCTGTTGCACTCACTTGAGTGGGAATAGTAATTTTTACCCCTACGCTATCCAACACTTTCCCTACTGTTGCACTCTCTGGAGTGGGAATAGTAATTTTTACCCTCCCGCTATACAACGCTTTCCCTACTGTTGCACTCTCTGGAGTGGGAATAGTAATTTTTACCCCTAAGTTATCCAACCCTTTCCCTACTGTTGCACTCTCTGGAGTGGGAATAGTAATGTTTACCCCTACGCTATCCAACGCTTTCCCTACTGTTGCACTCACTGGAGTGGGAATAGTAATTTTTACCCTGCCGCTATCCAACGTTTTCCCTACTGTTGCACTCTCTGGAGTGGGAATAGTAATTTTTACCCCTGCCCTATCCAATTCTTTCCCTACTGTTGCACTCACTGGAGTGAGAATAGTAATTTTTACCCTCCCGCTATCCAACGCTTTTCCTACTGTTGCACTCACTGGAGTAGGAATAGAAAATGTTACCCTCCCACTATCCTACGCTAAAAATATTGAATAAAATTGCATGTTTCTTTTTTTTATTTACATTAATTATTTATTAATTTTAAGGTTAGTTAAGTATTTTTAAGTATATTTTGGTTAATTATATTTATTATTTCACAACTTTTACATTACTTTGAAGACATTAAATTATTTACAACGATATTTTGGATTCGATATTTTTGTACTTACCTGTTTATAGATAGGAATTCGATATTCTGGCATTCTATATTTTGTCTACAGGGAATGGACCCAGGCTTTTTGAGATGGATACCAACACTGAATTGTAATCAGGCAGCACTAGTGAAAACCAGCATCCACATATCAAACAGCTTCGATATACATAGGGACACAAGGCAGGGCTGCATATTGTTGGCACTCATATTTGCGCGTGCTACGGAGCCTTTAGCAGCCTGGCTCCGCACTCAAGCAGAGTCCTGGGGAGTGTGCACAGCCGAGGAATGGCACATTGTGTCCCTATACGCGGACACTGCCCTGATTTACTTGTGTGATGCCAGGATAGCTTTGGAGTTCCTCATGTCCATGCTGGACAAATTCGAGGAAATATCAGGGCTGCACATAAACTGGTAAAAATCCTGTTTGTTCCCACTTGCACGAATGGAGGATCAAGCACGCGATTCGCTGATGTCCACATGTCTGGGTTGGCAATTTGATATGGCCATATATCTAGTGGTACATATATACAACTTCGACGCAGCTCTAATATGCAGGAATCTGGAGAGGGCAGTGGTGTTGGCTTGCCTGTCCCTCCCCATCGGGCAGCGCTCCCTATGTCCTCGGTGGGTGGTGTGGCTAGCTCCAAGATGTTAGTCCTACCCAATGCGCAGGCTGGGAGACTGTGTGTTGTGCAGTCCGGGGAGACATTGCAAAATGCCTGGCTGTCCCACTTGGAGAGGTGACTGATGAGGGTGGCACACATATGTTGGCACAGATGTATCAAGGGCAGGGGAGAATACTCACTGTATGCACCACAGGTGCCGATTTTGCAACTGCCACAGTCACTCTCCCGTATTGCAGAGGCAGGCGGGCAACTATAGCCAAATTTCAGGGGGGGGCTGAAAAATATTTCGGGGGGCTAATTCTTCCACCTTAGACAGAGTGGCTGTAAGAAGGGGTCAACACACAACAAAAGCCTCATTTGCAAGTAAATGGTCTTTTAAAGACCTGTTAAGTACTCGGGTGCGGCTGCAATAAGAAGCTTGCTAGCCCGCGAAGCTGTCTCTGCTCGAGCTGACGGACACGACGGGGGGGGGGCTGAAGCCCCGTGAGCCCACTGGGTGTTGCGCGCCTGTGCAGAGGTGCTACAAGTGGAAGATATATACCAGGAAGGGCTTCTAAAGGCCTTTCAAGTCATCCTGGATGAATGCGGGATACCAGTGAGGCATTTCCTAGATTAGAACGCCATTCGACGAGCGGTGGATGTGCTATGGGGGGGGGCTAAAATGAAGGGGGCGTGTGGCCGAAGCCAGGGGCATCGTTCTTACTGCAAGTCCTGATCACACATGGGGATGTCCGTGGTACGAACACGGTGATCTATAGCATGATACACACTCAGAAGTGCAGGGTGGTGTAGCCGGCGATGGCCAAATGGTCGGCGGTCATGGGCACTGATCTTACTGACACAAGTGCCATTTCGCTCGTGAAGAGGGTCTCCACAGTTCAACTGCTTACACCACACTGAGCTGGCTTCTCTAGAATGCTTCCACTGCCATACTCAGCCCTCTGACTTTCACCACATGGAATGGATTTTCCCCACCTACAATGGGCATCGAATGTGGTTAGGGAATCACTGCTGTTGGAGGTCACGGAAAGAACAGTGCTTTTCCACCCGAACATATTGCATAGTAGGCATACACCCCGCCACAAAGAGACAGGTACACCAGCAGATTGTATGCGCTGGCCCTGGCTCTCTTCATGAGCCAGATAGCAATGGCATGGAAGGCCAGTGTGGCACCAGGGTTGGGACACTGGCTGCAAGACCTAGTGAAGTGGGCAAAAGCGAGGTGACGGTATTAGCAAACCTCCACCGATGGAGGTGGTGGGGAGTGACACAGAGTTTACGATTTGGGACACATACATACATAGGGGCCTATTAGGATGGCGGACGGACCTGCGTCCGTCCGCCACCCTAGAGGTGGAGGTACCGTCCGCCGGGGCAGTGGCGGTCCCTCCGTGCGAATTAGGATGTGACCGCCACCCTGGCGGTCACATCCTGTATTTTTAACATTGCGGCGGGTGCTGCTTGAAGCAGCACCCGCCGCAATGTTAAAACGGCATGCAGTGCATTTGCATGCACAGAGCGGCAGGCACCGCGCGGTGCCTGCCGCCTTGTGCAGGCAAATGCAGGGGGGTATCATAGGTGCCCCCCATTTGCACCCCCACCCCTCCTTCACCCTGGGGGCCCGTAACGGGCCCCCAAAGAAAAGACCGTATGCCTTTTCGCGGCGGCATTCCCGCCGCGGAAAGGCATGTCCCAGGGCAAATCATAATATGGCTGGCGGTGTCTGATAGACACCGCCACCATATTAGAGCTTTTCCGCCGCGGTCTTGCGGCGGAAAAGCGGCGGACGGTCTCCCCGTCCGCCGATGACCCCCCAGCCATCCTAATCTGGCGGGGGGTCTTTGGAGGCACTGCTGCGGTGATTCCGCATCCTCCGGGCCAGCGGTAGCTTCCACCGGCCCGGAGGATGCGGAATCACCGCAATCCTAATCGGGCCCTGAGTTTGGAGACCAAGGATGATGAGAGCCCACAATAGGGGTATGCCACTGGGGTTCTACTGTGGGCTAGGGCTACTGTCTGGGTGCTGTACACACCCTCACTCTGCATATCTTCTCCTTTATATACCTTTGTATTGGGGGCTTAGTCCAACTGAGGCCTGTCCCCCATTGGAGGCTGGATGGGCTGGATGATTCCCCTCTTCTCCCAATCATTTCCTGATCTCATATCTCTAAGACAGCGTGCCCCTTTACACGTTATTGTGGATGGCACCGTGAAGCGTGCATTGTAGGTAATCACAGAGATGTAAGACTGGGAGTACCTGGCAACACCACACAAATGTACTGAGCAAATTTTTATAAAGAGCTTTGTACAGGATATGTGTTATCCCCCTGAACTGTTTCAATGTGTTATATAAACTCCAATATAGGAAAACACAGGAATGCAATATTTTATACTAATACTGTATCTCACTGATGGGCTAGATACTGAAATAATTAAATAATTATTTCTAATGCCATTAAAAATCCAGTTCAATGGCGATGACATTTGTTTTTCTAAAATATTGCCTTTGTCCTGCCTGCAGTACCTGAAAGCTATACTTAATTTTACTCTCCCACTTTGGCCAGCCAATAATTAGCATTTGATAGGTGTGAGTGAATTATGTACTTTCTTTTATGAGCAAACAATAGGCTGATCTGAAAGGGCAGAGAATATGACATAATATGCAGTGGGTGGCAGGAGGGTCCTTTTTTATTACATTAAAGTGTCATGTCCTGCTTGAATGTCACATCCTGCTTGACAGGTCTGCTGGGGCTTTTCATATGATACTTTGGACCTATTTCACCGAGACCTCCTCTGTTAAAAGCAAATATTAGCTGACACATGGACAAGGTCTTCTTTCTTTCTCTCTATCCAGCCAGGCCCCAATCACAGTAGGACTCTTTCTAACATTACAGTGTCATAGCCTGTTTGACGTGTCTGCTGTATTTATAAATAACATTTGGGGTGAACTTTAAAGGGAGAAAGCAGTATACCAATGCAGTTTTTGTGTATCCCATGTCCGGTTGCTAAAAACTCTGTTTTGTTCTACCAGACATCTGTCTCTGTCTCTGAGGTTGCTGTGGGTATAGACATTGCTCCAAACTGCCATTTTTGTTAAATGTGATAGGATACTAGTGTTATCATAGCACACTCCTAAACATACCCCAAGCCCTCAAAGCCCATGTTTAGTATGGTCAAAGACCTGTCATCTTGAAAATGACCAAAGTGGGTAGGGCTAGCACCAGGAACCTATACACCATTGGTTAGGGTGTACCCAGGGGTCATTTACATCCAGATGCTCATGCCAGGCATAACTGCGGCATCGCCATGCACCCACTTCAGAATAGTCCTATGCCTGTGGAAGATCAGAAGAGGAGTAAACATGCTGTCTGAGCCCTGAAACGAGCTTAGAAGACTGGACTTTCCTTCCCTCTTTCACCCAGTACAAAAACGTGGACTTCCAAGGGTCATAGGGCTGACCTCCTGTTAAAGCTACAGGGACACAAAAAGCTACAAGAAACCTTTTTCTGCATCTGCTCAGGTGACCAGTGTAAACAGGACTTGGTGTTGACCTTGCTGTTGGACTCTGCCTGCCTCCCTGTGATTTTCTGGTTGCCTCCCCTGACATCCTGAGGGGCTTTAAAGGACTATAAGGTCAAATCTTTAAACAGGACGAACCTGGTTAGTGTATCTAACCCACATTCAATTCTGGTCATCATACATCTGAGCCTAGGTCCTGTTTTACTGAGACTATTAAATGTCATTGGCACTTTATGCTTTCTAGTGCTATTTATATTTATAACCTTACAAATTTATATCTCTGATCCCCATATTGGATTTTTAGATCTTGGGTTAGCCAAGGCCTTTTGATTTCACTCAAATTATATGTATATTATACTTACTTAAAGGGGCTTTCAGTCAACTCTTTTTGTCTATTGGTCTGTTGAGTGATTTACATGTTGCTTCCGCCCACAACAGCATACAGCATGGGGTAGTGGACCCCCCTATTTCAGCCACTGGCAAACTTTATTTTGAGGGATGAATTTGCTCATCAGCACATAAGTTAGTTTCCTTCAGTGACAGTGTTTTTGTTTTTACTTTATTATTACTTTAGTATTTCTTTTGTGATTAGAGCTTGGTGTGAGAGCAGGATGCTTTTTTTACGGGAGCACAGGGCAGATTCCAGCTTCATCGGTTCCTGCCTTCTGCTAAAGCAGTTGTAAATTCCTTCTGGAGTAGTCCTTATTTATCTGACTGCTGTGTCTTCACAGCATTTCAGATTGCGTCCAATTGAAACAGTTTTTTTTAAGTTGATGACTACAGTTATACTTTTGAACCTATAAAGTCTGTATGTTCTGCTTGTATGCCTTTCCAGTTTCCTTTCAGAACTTTTGTTTGCCATGCTTATACAGACACTTAACTATTCTATTACTAATTGAAGCTGTGCTGTTTAATACAACTTTCTATCTATCTATTTATCTATCTGTATGTCTGTCTGTCTGTCTATCAATCTAGCTTTCTATTCATCAACAGTTGCAGCCCTATTTATCTGCCTGGCTAAGTACCTATCTGTTTATCTGCCAGTCTGTCTATTTATGTACTTGCCCATCTACCTACCTGTCTTTTGATCCACCTACCTATCTGTCTGCCTAACTGTCTATCATTCTATCAATCTATCTATCAATCTGTCTGTCTGTATATCTACATATCTGTCTGTTTATCTATCTATCTTTGCAACTCTAGTTAGCACTCTTTTCAAATCTATCTATCTATCTATCTATCTATCTATCTATCTATCTATCTATCTATCTATCTATCTATCTATCTATCTATCTCTATCTATCTATCTATCTATCTATCTATCTATCTATCTATCTATCTATCTATCTATCTATCTATCTATCTATCTATCTATCTATCTATCTATCTATCTATCTGTCTGTCTGTCTGTCTGTCTGTCTGTCTGTCTGTCTGTCTGTCTGTCTGTCTGTCTGTCTGTCTGCCTGCCTGCCTGCCTGTCTGTCTGTCTGTCTGTCTGTCTGTCTGTCTATCTATCTATCTATATATCTATCTATCTATCTATGTATCAATCCATGCAAACTTCTCTATGTATACAACCCTGTTTATTTAGTGATCTACCTATGCAATCATCTCTATCTGTGCAACTGTCTATCTATATGGCTATACAACCCTCGCTATTTATCTTTGCAAGGCTCTCTATTTATCTGTCTGCCAAATGTCTCCATCTATTTGCAATGGAGATTCACAAAGCAGCATTATCAAACACAAGAGGCTGTCAGTCAACAGCAAAAACTGATTGTTTAATTTAGGTTTGGTGTCAGCAAAGACCATTTGATTCACAGCATGCTTCACTTTTCCAAGGAGTGTGCAAAATGGTGATGGATTGAATGCTTGAAATAATCTCAGCCACTGGTACTCACTCGGGTCGCATCTCAATCCATCATTATTTTCCCCATCATACCCTCGCAGTTTTGACCCAGCTATATGCAAATAATTTTTAATCCTGCACCCATAGGAACAGTCAAGCCTGAACTGCCAAGCCAGGTCCTCCCTGAAATGGAACATAAGCAACCCAGGACCGGCGTTGCCGAATTTATGGGCTCATCAGCGCATACAGCTTTGTTCCCGTGACACAGTGTGCATGGACCCACGTCTGGGCAAACCTGCCCCACTTAGGGAGACACAATAAGTATAAAACACAGTGATGAATAGAATGCTTGAATTCATCTCAGTGATTGATAATCTCTCGGGCTGCATCCCAATCCATCGTTATTTTACACACCATGCCATCTTTGTACCCAGCTAAATGCAAATTAATCTTGAATCTGCTTCAGTAGGAAGAGTCCAGTCCGAACTGTTAGGCCAAGGCTTCTTTCGATGTCACCATAGTTAAGGGCACATCAGCCACGTAAAGCTTGGTTCCAACAACACATTGTGCACAGGCCCCACGTCTGAGCATATCCATCCCTCTTAGGTTGATCCAATAAGTATACAAAACAGTGATAAATGGAACGCTTGAATTAATCTCAGCCACTGGTAATCACTTGGGCCGCATCCCAATCAATCATTTTTTTGTACACCATGCCATCTCTGTTTGGACACAGCTAAATGAGAAACATTATTGACCCTGCTCCAATAGGAGCAGTCCAGCCTGAACTGCCAAGCTGGGTCCTCTCTGAACCAGAACACAAGCAGCCCAGGACCAGTTTCACCCTAGTTATGGGCTTTGCAGCCATGTACAGCTTGGCTCCAGTACCAATGTGTGCATAGGATCCATGTCTGGGCATACTCATCCCATTTAGGGCAGCAGAATAGGGACACAAAACAGTGATGGATAGAATGTTTGAATTAATCTCAGCCGCCGGTAATCGATTTCTGTCACATTCCAATCCATTGTTTTCTTTGTGCTGTGCCACCTCAGTTTGAACCCAGCTATATGCAAATCATTTTTGATCCTGCACCCATAGGAACAGTCCAGCCCAAACTGCCATGCCAGGTTCTCCATGAACCAGAACACAAGCAACCCAGGACAGGCTTCGTCGAAGTTATGGGTTCATCAGCCGCATACAGCTTGGTCCCTGTTGTTGCAAAGATACTGCTCCTACACAGAACTGTGCACAGAGACCCAGCTAGCATCAGTGTCACATTAGCTCTTCGTCCTACATCAAAGTAACCAATGATTAGACAATCTAGAACATGCGACTTAGGACCAACTCAGGAGTGGTGGGAAGTGAGAACACTCTTTTGTTATACTCTCATACCAGTCCACAACAGGAGTAAACAAGAGACACGGGTAAAGTTAAAATATTTACTATAATGATGTGCTCTCAGGTGCAGTGTCTTTGGCAACATGCACAGATATATAATTAGAAATAATATGGTCAGCATTGTTACATTTCCATAAAATACAAAGGGAAAAATCATGTTACAATGATGGTGAAAACAGGTCTTATAGCATCTAGTTATAACACCCTCCCTATTTAGGAACTATGTTTATAAACTATCGAAGGTCTCTTAAGCTTGTATGGGGGACCCCATTTCCTCTCCGCTCAGCAAGAGTAAATCACATCAAGATCAGCAAAAGTTCTCTGCATCCCTGGAAATGGGAAATCTTCCAAGTGTGTGAAATCATGGCTACTGTGCAATAATAAAGGCGTCAGAATCTCAGTTGGCTCACAGCTGCCATTTGTTGTGTCTAAAAAACGTTAGCCGATCATTTGAAACAAGAGCTACCATGTTATGACAACCTTGACGGCTTCAGCACTCACTGTGCAGACTAGGGGCACGTTGTAATTCTAGGGATGTCAAAAATAAGCCTTTTCTCATGTGCTGACATTCACGAAGCCTAACTTACAAATACAGCTATACGCAGTGTTGTGTGCAAAAGCGGCAAAAGGTAAAATGGCGTTTAAGCTTCTAATAAGCCATGCTAACATAACATGTGTGCAAACTAGGCCTAGGCCACACTACACCCTCCCTTGATCGGAGAACGCACAATAAAGGGTGCAATAGTTATAGAACTCAGAGTTCAAGTTGGATTGAGACAGAACCAAGTACAGAAATTTTGCCAAACATGATAATTGGGAGTAAAAATCTGAAATAAAAAGTATCCAGTTTCTTAAAACATTCATGGGTGGCCATGGTGTGAATAGGACCTCAAAAAAATAAATGTAAAGAAAAAAATTAATACATCAGTGAAAAAAAGCACGAGTCCAGTACGTGTCCATGAAACAAAAAAAGTCTCACTTCAATCCAACAGCGTATAGGCACTGTATGCCGCAACCGCCTCAAACAGGAAGTCGTTGTTATCATCCGTGAACATTTTAGCCATCCAATTCAGTAATGGAAAGGAACATATATATTCTTCAATAACCGGAGCCTCTAGCACCATCAGAGGACAACTCGGGCTTTCTTCGAGATAACTGCATGCCAGAAAGTCATGGGCCGCAGTCCATATGTTCCAATTGCCGAGGACCCCATGAGCCGCTGCGCAGGTTATTACCAGAACAATCTAGTTCATGAGCAACTAAGGGACTCATTAGTAGATTAAAATCTGGGTCAGAAGACACCGTGTTGCAGAGACACAAATACAGGGCCCATTCAAATCTACAATTGAGGCAATGTGAAACAGGCTGCACGCAAGTAAAGTAAGAGAAGCAGAAAGATAAACTATACACCACACTCAGAGTCATCAGAGGTAGCGATTCATAGTATTCAAGAATCCGGTTACGAAGCTGGAGCAGCCGGGGCATACCGTCGTGGGGCACAGAATGTGCTACCATTTTGGAGTAAGCAAATTAACAGCAGTACGCCCGCTCCCAAAGCGAGAATTAACCGGAAACCGCCAAAGACACTCAAAAAAATCGAATGAAAAAATGCTGGTATCACACCAAATATAACTTGGAATGAGGTCACAAGGCCAGAACTTACTACTTTAAAAAGTGTGCCAGGCCCGTGGTGGAAGAGGCATTAAAGATTGTGTGAATCAAAGCACCGAAATGCAGGGGCAGATCCGTATTTAATAAGGTATGTACCTCAGTATGAGTGTTAGCAACGTGAAGGACCAATGTTTCACACGCAGATGTAAGCGTGACTTCTTTCTGGGACAAAAGAGTGCTTATTCGACTCATTTTGTTGAACTCTGCTTTCAAGGTCGGAATAGAAGGCCAGATGGAAACATTGAACCTCCCATGTGGAGGAGGAAACAGAACATTTTTACAGCAAACTACACGTTGGGAAACTGTAACGATGTACAGAATTCCCGCAAGCATACCACAGCAATCTTCATTATTTAATAACAAATAACTACAGTTTGCAAGCAATGTGAAAGTTGGTGTAATAGCCGGATTGGGGGTGCCTTTCAATACACACGCAAGATTTGGTGCTATCATATTACACGAACCGAGCAATTGAAAATTTCTACAGACTAATGAGTGATCGGGTGTGGGAGTGCAGTATTCACCTTTTAGATGAACTTCTTTTCCCTCTCTCAAGCACCTATATGTAAATGGGAGATTCCACACTTCATGTAGAAAAGCGCTACCTAAAGGCTCAAAACTGCCTATGGCATAGTGTTTCCTGCATGATTCAAATTTGAACAGAAGGAAAGGTAGAGTTACTAACCCATGGGTAAGCCAAACTGCCAAATTCGACTCAGCCACTGAAAATGGTAACAGCTCCAATTTTTCAATATGTAACAGAAAAAAGTGGCATCTTTCATCGACGTAAAATTGTTGTTTAACAGTCAAATTAAAAGGCAAAAATAATGAAGTTGTGTTCATGTAATCCAAAGGCACCCTCCCATCCATGCAAACTGTATAATTGAACGAAATTGATTTTGCCCATGGTACAGAACTGCAACGTCTTCTTGTACAATATCAATGACAGATGAAACAATATTATCTAACGTGTAAATACTAGAAGAAGAAAGGTTGTTAATACTATTATCTACAACGGCAAGCACCTTTTCTAAATTGGCCTGATCAATAGCCCTGAGCTAGAATCAGCTTTAATTTGGGACAGTTTCCAAACCTCGTTGTAAACGGCATATATCCATCTTTTCGATCTGCCTGCGGCAGGACCTTTCACAAAATCATTCAAATCAACGGTTGTCAATCAGTTTAGACAAATGCCATTTCACTGACGCTAAGGACGAGTGTTTGAGCCAACTCTAACACAACTTGCCTAAAGAATAGGTGGTGACCGAATGTTGACTCTGAAATCTGGGATCTATTCTAACCTCTGTATAGCCAGGGGTCAGACCCAGAAAACGGTGCTGGCAGGAATCTTCACTTTTTTGCCACAGCAACCAGCCTTCGGGATTCATGCTGGAAACATTGAAAGAGGAGTTTCTCAACAGAGATTGTAAATCACTAAGGGAAGTACTGGTATAATTATTCCAATGGGGGTATTCACCCAAATCAAGAAATAAAGGAGCATTTAATTTTTTTGAAGTAGCCAATCCAGAGCAGGTGGTTTGTGAAATAGTAGCATTCAGAAACAACATATGGTTCGGGATGAGACATGCACATTGCAAAGCCTCGGTGCCTTGCACTTGCCAACTTTTAGAACCCCAAACAGATTTAAGATCAACGGTATCTTTCCACAGCTCATAGCCTCCAACAGCCAATTGGTCAATAAAGGACTTAGAGTACAGTAATTTTGTGTGGGCAAGTCTAACCTTGGAAGAGGACTTTTCAGTCATTCTAAAATAAAATGCATTAGGGTTGGATTGATCAAAATCAGTAAAGTAAGAAAACTTTTTCAAAGGTGTTTTAGAGCTTCCTTCAACAGGCGCGGGACAATGTTCCCATTGAGTGTAATTTACCACATTTCTAAACGTGTTTGCTGTGTGCAGAAAGTGACTTCCATACTGATGGTAACAGAATAAATCGGCATAATTAGTAGAATCTAGATACAAATCTTCAGCATCAAAGGCAGCATAATATTTCAAATCATAAAATAGAGCCTCTAAGGCCTGGACATCCCAATCATCAGAGCAAATATTTTGTTTAACCACATCCCCATAGAGACACGAAGTACATTAGGGACATTAATAACCTCTGTGGGACCATAAATCTGGAATTTTACAGCCTCCCATACTATCCCATCAAAAATGGGCCAAGCAGTAATGTTCACAAATGTCTGGTCCCTCTTCATTATGTGCGATGAGTAGTGGGGAGCCAAAGTTCCTTCAATTAGTCTAATTGTAGTTCTTTCTTGAATGTAGTATCCATTCACAAAACAAAAAAATACACCACAAATCCAATGGACATGAACAAAAAATTGAAAAACGCACCAGCCAAATGTAAGTCGAGGGGGAATCAAAAAATGTTTTTTAAACCAAGTAGCAAAATTCAAAACTTTTGAAGGGGACTTTGATGTGGTAGAGCCAGTGTCAAAGGAAAAAGGTGATTGATTAGCCACACAGGTCTCCAAAACAGGTGTAAACAAGTCAGTGGGGTAAGTATATTCAGTATGATTAAGAGGATCACCAGCAGGTGGATTCAATAAAGGATTCGCAACTGCATTCATCTCAATGGCAACATCAGGCCCGATGGCAGGATCCAGGGCCAAAACAGAGTTTCGCATTATTGCTGGACACGAGACCGCAGGTATCAAGCTCAGGAGAATCGGCCACCCTGTGTAATTTGACATTGTCAATGAAGATGTACCTGTTCCCCTTCCCCCCAGGAAGAGGAGGTAAAATGACTGTTCTTGAACCCTGCATGCCAAGCACAGAAACTGGTGCTCGATAGGAGGGGCCAAATTCCTTCATGTTCTCGACCTTATCTCGGACCAGTTCACCAACTCGGGGTAGCCAGCTGACTACCGGAATCTGCAATGCAGCATCAGATGTGGAGGGCAAATGTTCCTTTGCAAGATTGTCTCTGGTCTTTTGTAGGTTCTGTAAAACATTAGAATGTTCACCTACGTCAAAGGATGCGGCCGCCGCCACCATGTCTAGACCCTCAAGGTCTGGAACAAACATTTTGATGCCGAAGAGCATTTCGTATGGGGTACGCCCACCCAGAGACCTTCTAGGGAGATTATTAAGTGCACGCTGAACGCTATTGAGATGGCTTAGCCAGTCCCGGCCTGTACCTAATACCTTACCTGTCAGGGATTTGACCTGGACCCCCAAAGAACTCATGGCATCCTTGTATGCCTTAGAGGCAAAAGCTGGACCCTGGTCCGAATGGAAGGTACTACACGCAAAATTTCCCACAAAGACACGAATATCCCTTACAACAGTTCTGGAATCAGCACTGCGTTGTGGCCACACCCAGACAAAGTGCGTGCAAGAATCAACTGCACTTATACGCAGTATCAGATGAGAAAGGACTGCAGTGATCTAGATAAACACATGCAAGTGGTTTATTACATATGTACAACTGGGTCTGGGGCGGGCGTGCATCAGTGGAAGGTTTAATCTGCTGACAAATGTCTCATTGAAGGACATAACCACGCGTCTGTTTGTACAAACCCCGCCACCAATAACGTTGTTGTAGAAGAGATACAGTAGCTGACATGCCGGCATGCGATGAGGCCATCCCTGCATGGACTGCTGTAATCAATGTCTGCCTTGCTTCGGGGATTAATCTGTCACCAACGTCGTTAATTCTCACAAAAGGAAATTTTTCAGGACTTAAATGAGAAGAGTATTTAGAAGGGAAACCTCTCGGGTAATTACTTCCCTTCTCTGTTGCGGCAATAGCTGCCAAGATGTCATCATCAATCTTACTTTTGGAACGTGTAACTGCTGCTACTGAGTATGTTGCAACTGCTGTCTTAGCGGCCTCATCCGCAAGACAATTGCCAACAGCGTGAACTCCAACACACTGGTGACCCAGAGTATGAATTACAAAGACGAGTGGCAGCCGTTCTTTAAGCTCAGCCACTCAAACCCAGATCATTTTATGTTTTATTGTGCGACCTTTGGAGTCACGATAATCATTTGGAGTCCAAAAGAGTAAATTGTCATTGTATGATTGAACACAGTAGTTAGAGTCACTTACGATTAGAGTATTCACACTGGGATCAGTGTACTCCAATTCAAGCATCAGAGCACGAAGCTCTGCCAATTGGACGGTACAGTCCCCTAATGTCTGTTTATGCACGACATCGGACTTGAATTCACCATCCACCATAGTACCAACCATGGTCAGTGGAGCAGGATGAACAAATTCATACTGCAAGAACTCCTGAGTCTGTAGAGAGGAATCAAATATTAACGTGACATGCGAAGATGTCAAGGATGTGGCCCATTGTATCCACTGCGGGTGCAAAGCATTAGAATTCGGTACACTGGCTTTCGTCACTGCCTCTAAGGCAGGATACGGAGTAACAACCAAAATGCACTTTCCCTGCGACAGAGCACGTTCCTTAAGAATCGCCATTTGCACTGCTGTTAAAACTTTTTCCACAGTGGAAAACCGCAACTCAAGTGTAACTTGTAAACGATAGGGACTGTGTCACCCTCATTAAAAATGAGGTGCGTGGGGGAGGAGCTTGGCGGGCATCCGTGATGGCCGCGTGAGCACAGCGCTCTCCGGACCCCCGCCACTCCTGGCATGATATCCTGAACGTATCCTGATTAATTACAAGGACTCTTGTAGAGGAACCTGGGCTGATCTTAATACTGCTTTTGGATTTCGAATCGGACCAGGGGCACCGAAGCTACGTCGACTCGAACTTTCGGGGCCCGCCCTGGTGGTGCGCCCGGGACTTGGTGAGGCACTGTTGCTGTGTCTGAGTTGAACAACAGCGGCAGGAGGACTCGACTGGTGGGTCCCCCTCTTAACTTTCGGTTTCGATTTTGACTCAGGCTACGTCTTCCAGCGGAGGTGTCTGGCTGGTGTTTTGATCAGCGGCGCGAAGTTGCAGTCGCACCTCTTGCCAGCTTTGTGCCCTTCCAGGCCGGTTCACACCTTGATGTGCCTTCGTGGCTGACTTTTGGCTCCGGCACCCTGTCTTCCTGCGGCCATTTTTACCAGGTCGCGTGGGTCCCTCGGGGACGCCGTCTCCACTATGACTGGCAGAGGGGACCAAGAGAGGCGAAAGACCAAGACACCCCTTCGCGGGGGCCCGGTTCAGTCGAATATCATGGACCGGTACACACAATCGAAGGGGTCCCCGGGAGCCGCCTTGCCTGGCCCAAGTGCAGTGGGGCACCCTTTGGAGGCTTCGGCGGAACCGTCCCTGCAAGACATCATGGGCGCCATTTCTGGCATGAGGGAAACCATCGGCCAACAGTATGAAGCCCTGGCCCACAAAATCGATACTGTGGCTATTGACGTGAACTTGATTAGGGCCGACTTATCTAAAACCAATGAGAAGGTGAAATCATTGGATCTCAAGTCATCTAGCCTCACGGCCGACGTCTCGGAAATACAGACGGAGATTGGCAACCTCAGAAAGGCGAATGATTTCATGACTCAGCGCTTGGAGGATTTTGAAAACAGAGCACGGCGTTGCAACGTGCGTGTTGTTGGTGTTCCGGAAAATCCTGATCCACATTCTGTTGATCTCCTGGTTGAAGACTTGATTCAAAACTACCTTTCTCCATCTGGATTGAGCAAATTCTTTGCGGTGGAGCGTGCCCATCGCGTTCCGGGTGGCCAGGGCAAGCCGGGAGCCCCGCCGAGGCCCATTATCGCAAAACTTTTTCACTATAGGGACCGAGACGCTATCCTGCAGGCCTCCCGAGTTAAAGGCCCGGTGGCCTTCGAAAATGCCACGGTGAACTTTTATCCTGATTTCTCACAGCTTGTACAGAGACAGCGTATGGGCTTCCGTGGAGTCAAGAAGCGTCTTCGGGACTTGGGTCTGAGATACGCCATGCTTTTTCCTACCAGGCTGCGAGTTGAGTACAATGAACGGACCCTTTTCTTTGATCGGCCTGATTCGGTGAATGACTGGCTGGACTCTCTGCCGGACCGGCCTAATTTGACTGAGCCCACCGAGCACCCGGGTGGTGCCGAGGGTGGTGTAAAGAGCTGAACTTACTGTCTGAGCCCCTGTTTCCGTGTAATGTGATTCTTCCTGGGTTCTGTACTTGAGTGCCTCCATTTTCTGTGTCTTCTTTCTCTCTTTATTTCTGTCGGGGTGGCGGGTGGGACAGGGCCTTTTCCTCCTCCGGGGTCTTTTTGTAGAACGGGGGTTTCTGGGCGACAGGCACACTGCATGTTGGGGTGGCTTTTTTGCTTATTGCAGGGGTGCAGGGTGGGGGGTGTTTTCTTGGATGTTGGGGGGTGGATTGGTGGGGTGTTTGAGGTTCGTGTTTTGTTTTTTCAAGGCGATTCTATCTTGATAATGGGATTTTCAGTGTCATGCTCATTGGGGGATGGTTCCTGCATCACTTTGTGGGATGGGGGGTAGCGGGTTGAAGTTTATTTCATGGAATGTCAATGGTCTAGGGGATCGTATAAAGCGGGGGGTGGTGTTGCGATGCCTGCGACGCTTGTCTCCCGATGTTGTCTTTCTGCAGGAGACACACCTGGTGGGTAATTCTTGTCGTGCAATGAATAGGTGGGCTATCGTCTTGTTGCGCATTCAGGGTTTACTACGGGTTCCAGGGGGGTGGGCATCCTTGTCCGGGCTTCCCTTCCCCTTGCGATAGATGATGTAATCCTCGATGATCGGGGGCGTTATGCTGTCCTCAAGGGACGATATGAGGGCCGAACCCTTTCTCTGTTCACAGTCTATGTGCCCCCCGGCTTACAGACCTCTACCTTCTCCGATTTGGGCCGAGTGCTGTTGGGACTCCCTGATGGTGCTCTTTTCATGGCTGGGATACTCCTTCGGCCCAATTGTGGCTGGGTGGCTTTTTGGATACCTTTGGTTTGGTGGACTGTTGGAGACTTATGCACCCCACTCAGCTTCAATACACCTTTCATTCTGGGGCCCATGGGAGTTTGTCTAGACTGGATTACTTCCTCATGCCAGCTGCACAGTCATTGGCTGTCCGGGAGATTAGACACCTTCCCCGGGGCATCTCGGACCATTCTCCACTCTGGCTTTGTTTTGATGTGGGGGTGGAGGCTGCGGGCCGGGTGGCTCCTATCAACCCTTGGTACCTGACCTCCCCTGAGACCCGTGGTCTATTGATTAAGTCCCTGGACAACTATTTCCTGGACAACGAGGGCTCTGTCTCCTCTGCGGTGTCCCTTTGGGAGGCTTTTAAAACAGTGATTCGTGGGCAGGCCCTGTCTCTCATTGCTGAAACCAAAAAGGCGAGGAATCGGGAGGTGGTGGATCTTGAAGTGGAAATACTTGAGCTGGAGGCTGACTTGGAATCGAATGTTACTCATGACAAACTCCATGCCCTGGGTCTGAAGCAATTTGCCTATAAGTCTCTGGTCACGGATGCGGCTAAAATGATGTTTTGAGAGCAATAGGGTCGTCTGTATGATGTCGGGGACAAAGCGGGTAAATTGCTTGCCTGGTTGGATAAGAAAGAGAGGGCGAATCGTGTAGTGCCTGTGATTCAGACTTTGAATGGTGTAAATGTGACTGACCCAGTTGAAATAGTGGACTGTTTTGCTGACTATTTTCGTGCGGTTTACTCCCCAGTGTCGGAACGGGATGTAGACGATTCTCGCCTCTTGTTGCGCGATATAGCTTTGCTCTGCCTCTCTGACCTGGAGCGGGTCTCTATGGAGGCCCCGCTCTCTACGGACGAAATAGCGACTGCAATTCGCTCTCTCCGTTCGGGCAAGGCTTTGGGCCCGAACGGTTTGCCAATCGAGTTGTACAAACTATGTCCTGATAAGGTTGCGCCCTATCTTCGGACAATGTTCTCGGAGTCCCGTGAGCGGGGTGCTCTCCCTTATGACCAACGCCTGGCTACGATTGTTGTAATTCCTAAAGATGGTAAGCCCCGGGATCTTTGTTCGTCATATAGTCCCATCTCCCTGTTAAATGTTGAGCCCAAGGTTCTTGCCAAGATTTTGGCTACTCGTCTCCTAACGGTCATTAGTAACTTGATCCATCCGGACCAATCCGGATTTATCCCGCACCGTAACACAGCTCTTAATCTGCGTCGCCTCCACGGAGCCATCGCGAGGGCAGGGCTTCTGACGGAGCCGGCCATTTTGGCTTCGTTGGACGCCTCGATGGCCTTTGATACGATAGAGTGGCCCTACCTTTGGGCGGCTCTTGAGAAGTTTGGTTTTGGGCCGGGGTTTATTGGATGGGTGAAGCTGCTATACACCGACCCCCTGGCGCAGGTTGTGGTCGACGGTCGAGTTTCTGTTCCCTTTTCCCTTGGTAGGGGGACCAGACAGGGCTGCCCCTTGTCTCCACTACTCTTTGCTCTCGCGTTAGAACCGCTGGCTGCATGGCTTCGCTGGGAGCCTTCTCTCAAGGGTATACGTTGGTCCCCGGATTTTGAGGACCGTGTTTCGCTTTACGCAGACGATATTCTTCTTTACCTCACTTCCCCGCGTAAATCTTTAAATGTCTTATTCGATGTTCTCACCTCGTTTTTCAAAAATTCTGGTTTGGTTATTAACTGGGCTAAATCCTGTGTCTATGTTATTTCGGGTGATCTGCCCCCATTGCTGAGTAGAATTCCTATCCAGGTTGTTCAGTCCGGGTTCAAATATCTGGGGATTTTTATTACACTGGATTCGTCGCTCCGGTTTGCACGTAATCTCCTTCCCCCGCTTCTTAGACTGAGGCTGGACGTGGCCCGCTGGCGTAAATTACCCTTGTCGCCGCTGGGCAGGGCCGCCCTTTTCAAGATGATGTCCCTACCGCGATTCCTTTACGCACTCCAGAATTCCTATGACGATATCCCCGCTACTTATTTTCGAGAGGTTGAGAGTCTACAAAGGCAACTGATTTGGGACGGGCGTCCACGTATCGCCCTTGCAAAGCTCACCATTCCTTGGTATGACGGGGGCATAGCACTTCCTGATATTAGGAGATATTACTGGGCTACCCAGCTGTCTGCCATTAACCACTCAATGTATTCCCCGGGTCGGGACCCGGCCTTTGAAATGGATAAACTCCAACTGCCGGGTGGGGACTTTAATAGAGCGCTTTACTCTAGGTCGGCTGGGCGCCATCTTGCGGGACCTACCAGAATCGCGGTTAGTGTATGGCGCGCTGCGAATGTAAGCCTGGGGTGGGATGAACGAGTGACGCTTGCTACTCCGCTCTATGCATCTGAGCGTCTGGGATGTCTCTGGACGACGAAGGGGTTTGATCGCTGGGACATGATTGGAATTAGTAGAGTGGGTGATGTATGTATGAATGGAGCAGTGAAGTCCTTCGAGGCCCTTCGGAATGAATATGAACTGAGTGATAGGGAATTTTGTAGATATTTACAGGTCCGTCATGCCCTCGCTTCTGTTCTGACTTCTGGTGCCGCTATCCCCGAGTCCTCCCCCCTCGAAGATCGTATCCTGGATGGCCATCTCCCCGATAGCACTATCTCCTTGATTTATAAGAAGCTGATTCACAATCGCGCCGACTTGCTTGTTCGACTTAGGGAGGCTTGGGTCGGCGACGGGCTGGAATTGGATGACGAGGATTGGCAGTCGGCGCTATCTTCTCCAAAAGAGGTCGCCATCCCTGCCCGCCTCCGTCTGGTTCAGCTTAAGATCCTCCACCGGGTGTACGTTACTGGTCCTCGTTTGGTTGTGATGGGTTTTTCCCCGGATGGCCTATGCAAGCGTGGATGTGGGATGAGTGCTACGTTTCTTCATATTATTTGGGAGTGTCCGAGGGTGGCTGCCTACTGGACGGAGGTGCTTGCGGTGATGACTGATGTGACTGGAATTGCTCTAGTGCCAGAGGCTCGGAGATGCCTGTTGAATGTGTGGGAACCTACCGACTATTCGGTGGCCCAGACCAGATGGGCGACCCTGGGATATATGATTGCGAAGCGGGACATAGTGCAACTCTGGGGCTCGCACAGGCCCCCCAGTGTCTCTGTGTGGGAAGACAACATGGACTGGTCTATGTTCCGCGAGAAGACTGTTTACACAGCCAGGGGCAGACCTAGGGCATGGACGAAGATCTGGAGTCAGTGGAATGCCTATCGCGGCGATATTTGTGCTCCTCCGTTGGTTGAAACCCCTGATGTGGCCCTATCTCCCTAGGCCGGCGTTCCTGAATTTTCGTATACTGTCCTATGATTTGATTGACTTCCCCGCGGTCCCCCCCGCCTTGCCTTATCCTACTGATTATGACTTCGGATTCCTGATTAGTGGGGTTCCCCTCCCCCTCCTGGGCTGACTCCGTTTATTATGCATTCGCCTTTTTGATGTTTGTTGTTTATGTGTGTATAAAAAAGAAAATTGTCTTATTTTGTTTCATAGTGTGAGCGACGTCCTGTATCCGGTCTGTGCCTGCCCACTGGAGTGGCTATTATTGTTTTTCTCACATTGTGCCTTGCTTTTAGCGGCCAGCCCGTGCGGTTGTAGGCCCATCTCTGTAAATTTGATTTTGTTGCTCAATAAAAGTTTTTAATCAAAAAAAAAAAAAAAAAAACAATGAGGTGCGTGAAACCCACTGCGCCTTTTACGATTCTTATTACCAGGTTGATGTGGTTATCACGCGTCAACAAGAATTTAGATTCTAGAAGATCAGCCTGCAAAGTTTGCAAGATGACTGAATGTTCAGGCAGCCAGCACGATTTGGAGAAAGTAGGTTGTATCAAGGCGTAAAGAGGCTTGATAAGCTGGGCATATTCGGGAATGTAGGTACGCCCTGAATTCAAAAAGCCCAGTAAAGATTGTAGTTTTTGTGGGAGCTCGCAAAACTGTGCATTTCTCCAGGAAGTGAGGAGCCAAACCTCGACCTTCATTGTTGAGCTCGTAACCCAGGAACAACACTGTGTACTCTGCAATGTGACTTTTCGCAAAGTTAAATTTATAGCCAAAATCCGCAAAACAGCAAATTATGCGGTCAACACGGCACAGATACGGCCATAATTCGTCGTCTGTGAGATAGATGTCATCCTCATACGAACATGCATCTGCGTCGAGTCCCTCTAAAAGAGAGACTATGGGGGCGGCAAAAACTCCTGGACTGTTCTTATAGCCCATAGCCAAAAGATGAAATTGGTGTTGTTTGCCGCCACTTGTAAACTTGTGACTACTAAGAGGGGACAGATTGTGGGCAAAAAAACATTGGATAAGTCAAGTGTGGTTTTGAACCTTTTGCGCACAAGACTATCCACAAGAGCTGAACTGTGAGTATTCTGTACCGTACACGTACGACAATGTGAGCTTAAGTGGCTGTAATCCAGTACCAAACTGTACGAGCCATCAGGCTTAGTCACAGTAGAAAGAGGGTTATTCATCGGAGACACAGACGTTTCAATTACACCTTGATATTACAATTGTTCAAGGATTTCCACAACAGAAGCTTTTGCTTCATGCTGCATGGGGTATTGCATGGGGTTGAGGCTGTGGCATAGACCGCAAAGGAATCTCATGTCGGGGGAACATTTGTCCCACCCACAGTGAGTATGGCACAAAGCCGGCGCAAGCTCGTTAGCCCAATCTACTGCAAAATGCAGCACCTGCCCTTTCCGCACTGTGTGGTGAAACTAGGGAGGATTACCTCCTCCCCTTGCGGAGCAGCTAAGACAAAGGGTGGGGGCCAGTCGACCTCCGCCAAGAAATATCATATGTAGTAGTTAGATTTTCCCCAAAAAACCCTTTTATGGTACGTTCTGTATCACCTTTAATTATAAGGACAATTTCATAAAGTCTTTCAGAGGGAGCCACTCTAGTGCCAGCTGTCTCTACGACAACCAAGGTGTCAGTCCCCGTCACCTTCAGTATTGGATGCAACGCCTCTCAAACTATGGTAATCTCTGCCGCGTTGTCCATCAGTGTCAGCACCCAATTTAGATTCCGAAGTTGAGTTCTCACTATCTGTGGCATATCTCGCTGTTACAGCAGCAACTTTCTTCTTTTGAAACTGAGGCCATTGACGCGGTGACTCCTCCTGCTTGCCTTTTCCGTCAGCCTTGCGAGACTGTTCACGGCAATGTTAGGCACCTTGCCCTCTGCCGCCGCCTCCTCCACCTGTGGGTGAGACCGATGTTTCCTGTAAAGAGCGAGGAGAATGTTGTTCAGGAACCTGAAATCTATCAGGTGACTTAATCATAGTGCGGTCGCGCAACTCATATGTTCGCTCAGTAGAGGCAGGTATAGGTGAAGCAGGTCGGGATCCCTGTTTCTGTTGCTGTTTCCCCTGTTTTTTATTCTTACTCCAATTTTGGTTCAGAACTTCCTGGCGTTCATCTTTATCAGAATTCGCCGACGGAGTTTGCTGCTGTGCTTGTTTTTTAGCAAAAGGCTTAACACCCAAACTATTACGGCCAATGGTCTTATAAGCCTCCGTAATATTTCTCGGTAAATGAAGGGGTTTCTCAGCTTCGGGAACATCGCGCAAAGCATTAGACACCTGGAAACTTACCGCATCTCATTTAACGTTAGCAAGGACGAGATTGTGAACCATGTCAAACGCTCCCTTGAGTCGCATTCCCAACTCTACAGCCGCCTCCGGAATGTGTTCTTGAACGCGTTTAATGATGGAGAGCAGGACAGCCATTGACGGGGTGTCTAAGCACCTAGTATAGACTGCCGCAATAATCACACACTACATGTGGTACAGTCATTTACGTACGGCACTAAGGCTTTCTGCAAACTTATAGTAAGGAGCTTGTGTTTTTCCACAGGAGTGGTATTAGGAAATAGGGCCTCCAGTTGGTCAAATTTCTCGGCAAGCCAGAAAGCCATCTCATTCTTATCCTGGGGACGCTTGCCCATAACCGCATTAACCATAACGGGACTAAGCTTCAGCCCGTTCGGTCCAACTGGATGCGCATCACCACCAGGGGCCACATCCGGGAGGTTGTGAAAATATAATGAACCAGACCCCTTATCACTGCCACCACAGAGGTATAAAGGAGCCTTAATTCTACAGCTGTACAACGCCCCGCAGCAGGGTGTGGGGTAAAACCAGCTAAAACAGGCCAAGAAGCGCCTGGAATTGACAACGGTCCCATTCTGACCACCGTCAAAGTATGGGGGAGGGCGCCATTAAACCAAATGTTGTGCTGCCAAGAAATCGGAATTTCCTGTGTTCTGTATGGAGCGTATTCTGCAGGTACGGCAGTCGGAGTGTAAGTATAAAACACATTAGTACCAGCATCAACCGCAGGAAACGTGACCCTTGAGTAAAACAACTCAAAAGGGTGCGCTGCTTCAGCATATACAACAAAAACAACCGCCAAGCCTTCCAAAGAGACGTTGAAATCCTGCAAATGACTGCGCACAGCCAAGTGACTGTGAACTGGGATATCAACCGCACCCATATCGACACAGAGAAAGATAAGTACAATGCAATATAATGAAGCACGACTGGGTAGTAATTCAATAGAAAACCATTTTAAAATATCAAGCTTGAAAAGACCTATTTAACTATAGGTAGGTTTGTCTGTCACCACTGTCAACCAGAAACAATAGTGAGGGGTCGTGGACTGATATAAGCACTAAACGAGAGTCTCACAATAAGACCACTACATTAGGTGTGCCATGTTTCAAGGATCCTGCTCCTACACAGAAGTGTGCACAGAGACCCAGGACATCAGTTAATTGTGGTGTACCAGAAACTCACCTCAGTACCTAGAAAACCCCAACCAGCTAGCATCAATGTCACATTAGCTCTTCATCATATAGCAAAGTAACCAATGATTAGACAACCTAAAAAATATGGGGCTTAGGAGCAACTCAGGAATGGTGGGAAGTGAGAACACTCTTTTGTTATACTTTCATACCAGTCCACAACAAGAGTAAATAAGAGACATAGGTAAAGTTAAAATATTTATTTTAACAACGTGCTCTCAGGTGCAGTATATTTGCCAACATAAGCAGACATATGATTAGAAATAATATGGTGAGCATTGTTAAAATTCCATACAATACAAAGGGAGAAATCATATTACAATGATGGTGAAAACAGGTCTTATAGCGCCTAGTTCTAACATCCTCCCTATCTAGGAACTATGTTTATAAACTATAGAAGGTCTCTTAGGCTTGTATGGGGGACCCCATTACCTCTCCGCTCAGCAAGAGTAAATCACATCAGGATC
This sequence comes from Lissotriton helveticus, assembly GCF_964261635.1. Lineage (NCBI taxonomy): Eukaryota > Metazoa > Chordata > Amphibia > Caudata > Salamandridae > Lissotriton > Lissotriton helveticus. The sequence continues at coordinate 1,563,936,235 of NC_136068.1, read as the reverse complement.
AGCAAAAGCTCTCTGCATCCCTGGAAACGGAAAATCTTCCAATTGTGTGAAATCATGGCAACTGTGCAATAATAAAGGTGCCAGAATCTCAGTTAGCTCACAGCTGCCATTTGTTGTGTCTAAAAAACGTTAGCCGATCATTTCAAACAACAGCTACCATGTTATGATAACCTTGACGGCTTCAGCACTCACTGTGCAGACTAGGGGCAAGATGTAAGTCTAGGGATGTCAAAAACAAGCCTTTTCTCATGTGCAGACATTCACAAAGCCTAACTTACAAAAACAGCTATTTATAGTGTTGTGTGCTAAAGCGGCAAAAGGTAAAATGGAGTTTAAGCTTCTAATAAGCCATGCTAACATAACATGTGTGCAAACCAGGCCTAGGCCACACTTCACTGTGACACAGTGTGCATGGGACCCACATCTGGGCATTTCTGTCCCACTTAAGGGGACACAATAAGTATAAAAAGCTGTGAAAAATAGAATGCCTGATAGGCATACATGTCTCCCTTAGGGCAGCACAATACGTATACAAAACAGTGATGCGTTGAATGCTTGAATTAATTACAGCTGCTGCTAATCACTCAGGCTGCATCCAAATCCATCATTATATTGCACACAATGCTACCTCAGTTTGGTCCCAGCTATACACAAATCAGTCTTGACTCTGCTCCAATAGTACCTGTCCAGCCCGGACTGCCAAGCCAGATACTCCATGAACCGGAACACAAGCAACCCAGGACTGGTTTCACACTAGTTATAGGCTTTTCAGGCAGGTACAGCTTAGTTCCAGTGATACAGTGTGCACGGGCCCACACCTGGGCATACCTGTCTCACTTAGGGCAGCACAATATGTATACAAAACAATGATGCATTGAATGCTTGAATTAATCTCACCTGCTGCTAATCACTAATGGCTGCACCCCAATCCATCGTTATTTCACACAACATGCCACCTCAGTAGTGAACCCAGCTAAATGCAAATCAATTATGACCCTGCTTCAATAGGAAGAGTCCAGCCCTAACTGCCAAGTCAGATCCCTCCAAGTCCCTCCAGAAGTGTAACAGAAGCAACCCAGGACTGGTTTAGATCCTAGTTCTCTGCATCAGTGAAGCGAGGAGGAAGTTGTAGCGAGGAGCACAGAGTCCTCCAGCCTTAATACTTAATACACCTCAGAGACTAAGCAGATTGTCCTTTGAGACTGTTCCAATCTCCTCTTAGGGTTTAAATTGTATTTGTATAGTGTATATAGCGCTCGTTTTTGGCTAGGAGAGTGAGGTGTTTAAGACTGCAAAAAGCAGCAATTTTAGTGGCTTAGATCTGGCACTTACCTACAGAGATTTGAACAGGAACTCCAGAGTGTGCAGTGAGCCTGTCTGTCTCCAAGGAGATTCTAACTTGAGGAGCAGCTCCCAGCCCCCTGCCCATCAACCTATGTTTGAGGTCACACATCTCCTTACATAAGTTACGATTGGATTTTATATCTGTTCTCTGATCTGTTACTGTATCTGGTATTTCTATTGGCCTTATGGGTAGCTTTCTTATTGACTGATAGGTCGGTGTTCTGATTGGTCCCTGGGACTAGGGTTTGTATTGGACTTAAGGTTTAGGGTTAGGTCTCTGATTGGCTGCTAGGACCAGGGCTGTGATTGCCTGTAAGAGCCTGGTCTCCTATTGGTTCTAGGGCTTAGAGCTAGTGTTCTGATTAGTTAGGGTTAGGGCTAGTGTTCCCATTGGCTGAAGGTGTCACCTGACCACAAGGGCTATTTAAGCTCAGTGCTTAGGGCATCAAGGCTAAGGGCAGAGAGTGGACAGTTGCCTGCTTGGGTCAGTTCTGGACTGGTCTGGACTGGTTGGTTGGACCTAAGGCTAGACATGATGCCCATGTTATCCATTCGCCAGCACCTACCTTAACCCATCCACATCCACAAACATAGTAACTCACTCACAGCAAATGCACTCTACTAATTTACTACAAATGAACCCAAAAAATATTACAGTATCCCTACAACCCCCTCAAGCTCCACATACCACACATCTACACCCTTCTGTTCCAAATACCACACAATGACATCACTTCCAAACAAAACACCACCCTGTCCTATTCCACTAACATATCTACACATCAGCAACACATCACAAAGCTACTCAGAGCCCTTTTTGTCACCACCAAACATATGCTTAGAACTTTATCATTTCATTCACCAATACCCTCCTCCTCTTTTTACAAAAAATACAGGCTTCTCTTACACTCCACTCCACCACACATATTACCAGCTATCTAACACAGTCATAACTCTTGCCAATCCCCTATCATACACCACATACACTCTTTTGCAAAACACATCATGACCCCCTTTACCATTCAGCTTTCAACAAACAAGACTTTACATACAGTGATGTCACTGACCATGCCATGAGTGATGTAATATGTGAGATCATAAGCAGTGCATTACAGGGGCGTAAGCTATAGGTAGCTCAGATAAATTGATATGGTTATGTACAAGTAAAATGTGAGGATAACTATAGCATCCTTGTAACATTAGTTTTTTTCCAATGAATTACTAAGGGTATTTAAATTCTATTTTTGATGTCTCTCTCTCTCTCTCTCTCTCTCTCTCTCTCTCTATATATATATATGCGGAGCGAAACGCGTCAGGGAGGGCACAGGCTCTTACATTTTTTCTGCAATAAAATGGATTGGTGAAAACACCTTTTGTCTGCTGTGGCTTTGGTTCGCGTTTTGAACTGCTGTTTGTTGAAGAGGTCCACGCCTGCTGCTCCGCCACGTTTGGCGGTCAGGATTCAGTTTCATATATATATATATATATATATATATATATATATATATATATATATATATATATATATATATATATATATATATATATATATGTATGTAGTATGTATATATATATGTATATATATATATATATATATATATATATATATATATATATATATATATATATATACATATATATATGTGTATATATATATATGTATATATATATACAATAAAGAAGCAGAGAACTCTGGATAATTGTCAAGTTTAGGTGGTAAGCATACATACATATATCTATATATCTATATATATGCCACGAACCTCGCTTTTGCTGTTTTCTTCAAACAACGAACGTAGACCCAGGTTTGGTGCAACTTTGTTTATTCACACACACCACCAGTCGTTATATATATTATGTGTGTAGGATTGACGTGTTCCAGTTTGTACAAAAACTAAAATTGCAAAAGTACTTTGTCAACTCAAACAAAAGGACAGTGGTAACACCTTCAAACACTGAACCGGGAGAAACCCTAACGATAGCAGACATGGGGTTACTGAGAGATTTATCGGGCTTAGATCAAGAGGAAATAACCAGCCAAATATCGCCAAGCAAAGCAGCGGAAGCATCAGAATTGGATATTTACCAATCAATACGCACGCCATTTAAACCCAAGTCAGTATTCATGCCCATGTCACCAAAAGATGGTCTGGATGTATTTGCGGAAAATGTGATTAAGGAATTGAAAAAAATATCACTGCTGAGTACAAAAGAGTTCATCACCAAGACACACAACCAGAGAACGGAATACAACAATCTGATCACCAAAATCCAAGCACGACCAGACATTGTGGTAAGGTGGTCAGATAAAGGAGGAAACATAGTCCTGTGGCCACTGAACATGTACAATGATGAGGCTTTATCCCAACTACAGGATCAAGAATGTTACAATCGGAACAGTCCAACGCACATTGTGGGAATAAAAGAAAGGTATCACAATGAACTATACCGCTGGAGAGGTTTGGGGCTGATCAGCAAACCAGAAATGGACTTTCTCAAAAATGACTATCCCATGACCCCCCAACTATATCTAATACCCAAGGTGCACAAGAACGCACATCAGCCACCAGGGAGACCAATAATCTCGGCCATAGGAAGTTTATTTGAAAATACGAGTGTTTTTATAGACCATTTTCTGCAACCTTATGTGCGTGGATTACCAGCCTTCATAAAAGATACTGGGGATTTCCTTACAAAAATGTATGATGTTGGTTGGAAGGATAATTATGTATTCATGACACTTGTTGTGCAGTCACTATACACTAGCATCAGGCACAAGGATGGCTTGAGAGCACTGCAATACTACTTAGGCAAAAGTCCTATAACCCTTTACCAACACACATGTATGTTGTTAGAGATGACAGAATGGTGTTTTACGAACAATACATTCATTTTCAACAAACTTCACTACAAACAAACTCAAGAATCGGCCATGGGTACTTGCTTCTCCCCCAGCTACGCTAACCTGCACATGGGCTGGTGGGAGGAGCGAGTACTTGGGGTGGTTTTTCAACGCCATATGTCAGACAATGTGAAACTGTTCACTAGATTTATAGATTTCATTTTCATTTCATGGGAAGGCTTAACAGAAAGTGCAACACTATTTGCATCAGAGCTCAATGACAACTGCTTAAACCTCAAATTCACCTGCACCACAAGCACTACATCGATACAGTTTCTAGACCTAGAACTCTTTGTGGCAGATAACAAAATTCAAACCCGGAGATTCAGGAAGCCCACAGCGGGAAATGCAATACTACATGCGCAGAGCTTTCACCCGACTAAACTCAAGGAATCAATACCCTGCGCAGAGTGTCTTAGAATGACACGCAATTGTAGCAGGAAGGAGGATTTGGCAAATGCCAAAGAAAACCTCTTTATGCGATTAAGAAATAGGGTTTACACCAATGAGACACTGAAGAAGGCAGAAAAGAAGTGTGGGGGAAAAACCAGGAAATACCTCCTTTTTCAAAAGAAAGAGGTTGTTTTAGACACCAATCGGCATACCCCTTGGCATACCCCTAGACTAATCACAGGCTATAACACGTATCACGCAAATCTGCGTAAGATTCTGAACAGGCACTGGCCTTTGATACGTAATGATCCGATTTTAGGTCCAACCTGTGACAAGTCTCCTTCAGTGACATTTAGGAAGGCGAAATCTATGAGGAGCCAACTAATGTGCAACGCCCCCACAAATATAAAAGCAACCACGTGGCTTCAAACCCAAAAAGGATTTAGGAAGTGCACGAAGTGCAAAGCCTGCAAACACGGAACTAACACCACCACAGTCAGGCTACCTTTCAGACACTCACCTTGCAACATCAAAGGGAGTTACACATGCAAGACAGAATTTGCTGTCTACGTGCTTGAATGCACATGTGGTAAAAGGTACGTGGGCAGCACGATACACCAGGCACACGTAAGAACACTACAGCACCTCGGGGCGATCTCAAATGATGACCAGGCATATCCAGTGGCAAGACACAGTAACTCACAACATGCAGGAAACACTGAAGACTTAACATACTTTGTCATTGACAGTATACCCAAGAATATTAGAGGAGGAAATCGGCAATTGGCATTGAGATGACTTAAGTCTAGCTACATCATCTTGCTAGACTCTAAGATTCCTAATGGGTTAAATGCAGATGAGGCTCTCAATGTGCACCTCTAGTCCTATGCTGCCTGTCCCGCAATTCTTTGACCTATCCGCAATACAACTGATGTTCACCCACACTATAGATAGAAATCACAGTTTAACACAACACACAAGACACTTACTTAGGATAGTAGCTGAATAACACGTAGAAACACACAAGCGATTTACACTTTAGTAGACAGAGCAGCGCACAGTCACCCATATTCCCTTACACTCATTTTTCACCAGGTTTGCACACTGCAGCCATGGGATGAGTAAGAAATATACCCACTTGGGTAGGATGTCACAGGCAGGATTGGGTGTAGACGACCCATAAAACCTTCTAGATTGACTCAACTTACTTGGCATCGTCGTACAGGCAAGCCAGGTTGGAACCAGACACGCGAGACAGGCTGGAAAATATATCCATGACGGGATCGGGTTCGAAATAAATCACACGAGACCCGCCGTTTAGATCTACCAAGGGATAGCACCTTAGGACCGAACTGTCGCATAAACTCAATCACACATCAGTGGGTTATTAGCCATTATACTGTGGGTGACATTATTGACCGCGCACATACATAAGAGATTGTGAATCGCATTTATCATTATTATTGTTTAGAGAATACTAAATAATATTGGTTATAGTTCATTTAGTTTGTATATAATTTAATCTTCAGTTATAATTTCATGACAGCGCATAGTTGGCAAAATGTGAAGCAACATTTATTCTGACTTTGTAGAGCGTTATGTACATATACCTTCTTATACCAATGTAAGCCATAGAAGAACTCTTCTATGTTGTTTGGAGCGACATGACTCGTTGCCATAACAACTTTCTGAAGAAGTTGAAACCTGTCAAACTCAACAGTACATAACAGTGGATTGTGTGAATGCCAGATGTAGTGAGCAAGGCGGTTGAATACCGCCGAAACGTGTCTAGGCTGTAATCGGAATAAAGACACATTACTTTGGGAACGTATTCATGGAGTCAGCGCCTTCTTTACAAAGAAAGTTTGCACTGGTGTTATATATATATATATATATATATATATATATATATATATATATATATATATATATATATATATATATATACATATATATATATATATATATATATATATATATATATATATATTCTGCTCAATTCTTGTCGTGGACAAAGAATTACCCGCACTCACGGAGATCTCAGTTTTACTAGGATTGCTTTATTTTTGCAAACAGACAAAGACAGACGCCCTCGCGTTTCGGCACACAGCCTTTTTCGATGTCGGTAGCCACCGGACATCGACATGTTTTTAAACATGTTCACCCCATTCGAGGAAGGACTACTGGTCAACTGACCATAATCAGCGACATTTTGGAGTGGTGTTGTTACATTATAGGTGTAATCACTTTCTATTTACCCGTTATGTTATTAAATAACAGTGTAAACAACTCAACAGTACAAGCATGTTAGAACATGAGATAAACATTTATCGCTATCATCTCATAGATACAGTTATCGTATATCGCTATTTCTCCATGCTTGTTAAGCAAAACACAATTGAGCCGTGGATCGGCCATTATCCTTCCTAAAATGCTATGTCGGTCTGTTTTCCTAAGGGTAAGTCAACCACTATTTTCTTAACTTTATATACATTATATACATTCTTATATCTGTCATAAACCATGTGACGATTTTTTAGTATATAATCTTTTCTCTTACTTATCGCAGTATTTCATTATTGTCTTTTTATGCACATTCATAAAATTATACATTTCGCTAAATAAGTTCATGTTAGTTATTCTGTGGACACTCAAAGGTCTTTCTCATGACTGTATATCTGCCAATTAATATAACATCCGTCATAAATCATTTACTCTTCGACAGAATACAATCATAATTCAAAACTCAAAATTACAAAAAGTTCCCAAAAATTCCGAAAAATTCACAAAATTCACAAAATTCACAGAGGCACAGATCCTAAATGTCTACAATGGTTCTCAGACATCTTACCTATGTACATATATACAACTATATACTTCTTTACAGAGAATTTCAGTTACATCTTAGCAAATCAACGAGCCATCCGTTCATGTGCCTATATGTACCATCAGGTCTTCACCACTATTCATACCCCAAGGTGTTTTGGTATGCATATCGATAATGTACCTGGATTCCAGTCTACGAAGTTTCTTGAGTCTATCACCTCCTCTGATGTTGTCAGGGATCGAATCTAGACCATAGCACATTAACTTATTCCTGTCGCTTTGATGTACTTCGGCAAAGTGCCTGGCGACTGGATAGGCCTGATCTATCTTATCAATTGCCCTCATGTGCTCTCAGATTCGAATTTTGAAAGGGTGCACTGTACTGCCTATATACTTCAGCCCACATGGGCACACAAGGCAGTACACCACATATGGTGTGCTACAGGTGATGAACTTATTGATTTTCTTAATCATGCCAGTATCTTGAATAGTCTAAGTAAGTGTCCTTTTGCTATTACAGCAAGCCTTACACTTGTGGCAGGGAAAGAAGCCTCGCATAGTTTTCAAGGTGTTACTTTTAAGCGGTACCTTATCTAAGTGGCTCCGCACCAAGTGGTCACGAATGGATCTGGCTTTTTTTAAAGTAACCAGGGGATAGACAGGGACATCTTCACCTATTACGCTGTCTGCTCTTAAGATATGCCAGTTTTTCTTCAGCATATGCTTGAGGGGGTTTGCTTCCACTGAGTATGGAGTAATTAATCTAAATTTACCTCCAGCAGTTTTTTTGTTGTCTCTCTTGTCTACAAGTAAACTCTCCCTAGTTATGGCTCGTACTTTGCAAAGTGTCTTATTCAAGGTGATAGGATCATAGCCTCTGACCGTGAACCTGGCTACACTCTCGGTGGCTGCAATTTCAAAGGCATCATCTTGTGTGCAGTTTCTCCTGAGCCTAAGTAGTTCCCCATAGGGGATACTTTGCACAAGTTTAGGGGGATGGCTGCTGTTGCATGCAATATCGAATTGCCAGCTTTGGCCTTTTGATATAGTGATGTTTCTATCTTACCCCCAACAATTTGTATTTTCAGGTCCAAATAGTCCACGGAAGTAGAACTAACTGTTCCCGTAAAATGCAAATTGTATTCATTGTTGTTCAAGTGTGTAATATACTTTAGTGCAGTCTCCTCAGGTCCTTGCCAAATGATGAACAAGTCATCGATGTATCGATGCCATTTGATCACCGATCCCTCGGACATATCGTCCCTGTAGGTTCTGGACACCTGCTCCTCCCACCAGCCCACGAACAAGTTCGCGTAGCTGGGAGCGAAGCAGGTGCCCATCGCCGTGCCAGACACCTGTTTGAAATATGTATTCTCGAAGAGGAAGATATTGTTGTTCAAACAGCATTGCAGAAAATCAATTAACATACAGTTATGTTGTGCATATCTTAGCTGTCTCCTTCTCAGATATGTTGATGCTGCTTCAATTCCCTTTGAGTGTTCAATACAGGTGTAAAGACTTGTTATGTCCAGAACAATTAGCAGGTAGTCAGGTTGCCATTGTACATTTTGGACTTTTGATAAAAAATCTTTGGTGTCCTTGATGTAGGAGGGTAATTTAGTAACCAAACTTGCCAAGTAAAAATCGAGAAATCGTGAGACATGTTCGGTTAATCCTTGGACAGAAGAAACAATGGGTCTTCCAGGGGGGTGCAATTCGTTCTTGTGTAATTTTGGAATGTGGTAGAATGTGGGGCAGATGGGATTGGGGCTTCTTAAGTAAAGGTGTTCTTCATTGCCAAGCATACCTTTTTTATACCACCTATTTATGAGTTCATCGTATGCCTGGATGCTTTGTTGGTAGATCTTAAATGTGGTTTCCTGATAACATTTTGCATCCAACAATTGTCTCATGGCCTCAGTAAAATATTGTTCTCTAGTTTGTACTACCACATTGCCCCCCTTATCTGAAGGTTTTATGATGATCGATTGGTCAACCGCCAAGGATTTCAGTGCTTTCATCTCTTCCTGAGATAGATTGGAACCAAATTTTCCAATTTTCTGTTTTTTCCGGAATTGTTGAAGATCTTTTATCATTACTTCCGAAAAGGTATCCAGGGCATCAAATGGCATTTGCGGGTTGAAAGTCGAACAAGGTTTATATGGACTCTCTTCTTTGTCTTGTTCAATCCCCGCATTAATTGCTCGTTGCACTACATCTTGGCTGACACCACAATCAGAGGGTTCATCGTTTCTTAGGTCTTCAAGTGTCTCTATGCTTAAAAGATCATTCACTGTAAGGCTATCAGTGGCAGTTAGCCTTGCATCTGGATTTCTCGTTTTTTTGAGGTGAGTCCTAGTTTTAAAGTATTTGTGCAATTTGAGCTTTCGCACAAAACTGAAGAGATCGATCCTAGTTTGTGTATATTCCAAACGTGAGTCCGGGCAGAAAGTTAGACCAAGACTTAGGACTTTGTGTTCTGCATCACTAAGTGGTCTCGGAGTGAGGTTTACTACTGTTAAATTGGTGGTTTCTCCTATTTCCTGTAGTTGCGCCTGCGGTTGGTCCATGTTGGATTTTTTGGTTTTCCTCCCGCCGCCTGATCTTCGTGTTCTCCTGCGTTTTGATTTGCGTTTGATTCTGGGGGCTTGTTCTTCCCCCCTCGTAGCTAACAGTGTTTGATAACTTGAAATTCTGTCTGAAAAGGGGTCTGTTTACTTGGTCGACTTTCAGGCTGCGCTGTGAGATCATCACATGATTCATTGCCTGTTAGATCAGATTCTGATGTTTCCACTGTCTGGATTGATGTTACTTTTCTTGAACTCAGTTCCTTTCTTGAAACATCAAATTTTTTCGCATAAGTTAGCACTCTGCCCTGGGAATAATCTCTTTCGTCCCGTTGAAACTTTTCTTGTTTACGGGTTTTAATCTTTTGCTCATATTTCAACAGTCTAGGTTTCATCTTATCCATTGCCTCGGTTATTTTTTTATTTTCTTCCTCCTTGCCAAGTTCTTCTTCTAGTTGTTTGATGTCCGCTAATGTTTTCTCACGGTCGCTCCATGCGTATTTTACGAGCAATCCCAAAGTCCCTTTACAATAGTGGGCCGTGTGTTCTGCCCAGTCCGTGAGTAGTTGGGGGTCTGGGTTCTCATACGAGGGGACCGTATATACCCGTAACCCTCTCGGGACTCTGTCCACCTCAATGTACCCCTGCAGACTGGTTGCCTCCCACCATTTTCTTATTTTGCGCTCATATAAGCGCTCTAATTTCGTCATAGTTTCATTAAACTTTGATTTTGGTTGTTTGGGATCCGGTGCCGTTGCCAGAGCTTCACTTGCATTCGATTTACTAAACATGCCTTTCGCATCTTCGTGCCTGGTTGACTCACAAAACATGTCTGTGTCTGGTGGTTGTTGTCTGGGACAATATTATTCAGTTTGTAAGCAAATGTCACTGGAAATGAGATTCCTACGTTGCGCTGCCACTTAATACTGCCTTTTCACTCTCAAGACAGAAGGAAAGATAAACGTTGTTGCTCACCCAATTGCGGGTCCTCCGACTCGCCGCGCCTCCTCTGAAGCGCCGCTCCTCGTTCCCCCGCCGCTGGTACGGCGATACACGACTTTACAATTCTTTCCTCGTGGTTAACGCGGTGCACCGAAAAGTCCGTTAAGGTGTTTACTGCTCTGTCGTTCCACAACTTCAGTGCACTCTACAACGGGTGCGGGTAGCGGCTGTGGACACCGCTAATATTCTGCTCAATTCTTGTCGTGGACAAAGAATTACCCGCACTCACGGAGATCTCAGCTTTACCAGGATTGCTTTATTTTTGCAAACAGACAAAGACAGATGCCCTCGCGTTTCGGCACACAGCCTTTTTCGATGTTGGTAGCCACCGGACATCGACATGTTTTTAAACAGTTTCACCCCATTCGAGGAAGGACTACTGGTCAACTGACCATAATCAGCGCCATTTTGGAGTGGTGTTGTTACATTCTAGGTGTAATCACTTTCTATTTACCCGTTATGTTATGTTATTAAATAACAGTGTAAACCACTCAACAGTACAAGCATGTTAGAACATGAGATAAACATTTATCGCTATCATCTCATAGATACAGTTATCGTATATCGCTATTTCTCCATGCTTGTTAAGCAAAACATATATATACATACAGGAAAGTCGACACTTTAAGGAATTCGAAGGACGACAGCGGACCCAAAATTTGAAGGTGCATTATTTTTTATTTGTGCAAGTAACCCTGCACCATAGCCATTATATATATATATATATATATATATATATATATATATATATATATATATATATATATAACCTACTGGCGGTCACCAGTAGGTAGTTATAGTTAGGACCTATTATCCGCAACATTCTATTTGGAATAACTTTGGCGCCGGTTGACGAATCTTCGTGAAATTCTTAAAACTGGTGGGGAGCTCTGGTCCGCTCCTATCCTGAAAATCTCGGGGTGGTTCCTCAAGTGGGGGCCAAAAAAAAAGGGGGGTCCCAAAACGTGTTTTCCCCCTGCAATTTTCCATAGGAACAGTTCATCGCGACTTCAGCCCGAACTGCTGAACGGAATTACACCAAATTTGGCAAAGAGGTAGTCCTTGGTTCAGACCCGTGCCTTTCGCTTTAATGGTGTAAATCTGTTCAGTAGTTCCTGAGAAAATCACAATTAGAAGTATACATATATATCAATGGCCGCACAGTATCTGCGCATCCTGAGTGCACCCTAAGCGCACCATGCCGATCACACACTGAATGCTAATTGGCTGTCAAGTGGTTGTCAACATTCAAAACCAGGAAGTGTAGGCAGCCATTTTGTGCCTCGGTAGAAGCAAAGCTGCAGAAGTCAGTGGAACAAGTGTGCAAAACGTATAAAGGGGGCAGGGTAGAAATACCCTGACCCTCTAGAACTGCTTAGGGGGTCCCAGAAGGACCCTAGGGCCCAAAATTCTTATTATTTTTTTTAAATGCGCGGAGGGTGCGCGGATACTGCCTTAAAAAAAGAAAAGAAAATGAGGGCTTAGTAATTAGCCCCCGGGTGGGCCAAATCCCGAGGGCAAAAGTTTAAATTTTGTGGGGTGCCCAGAGGGGCTCCCCAGCCCCGGGGACCCCCCCCCCGGGCTAAAAAATAAATGACAGGGGGGCTCAACGGCCCCCCCAGCCCCGGGGACCACCACCCCCGGGGCTTTGTGTATTGTGGGAGGGGGGCCATGTGGCCTCCCTCCTGGAGCCCTGTGATGGCCCTGGGGACCACCACACCCTAGGGCTGGCTCCTGCAGTGTCCTGGGGTGCCCACCCCCAGGACACTGCTGTTTGCTATTGCCGGGAGGGAGCCGTGGCTCCCGCCCTGTCATAGCAAACTTGGTTTGGATTTTGAAAGAGAGAGAGCAGGGAAATCTGTTCTCTCTTTCAAAATCCAAACCATATTGCTTTTCCACACGGGCAACTGCATGTTAGCATCTCCCCATGTGGAAAAGTAATGCCGGCTTCTGAAGGACGTGGGGAGCCGGCTGGGACTGTGGGGGTATTGGGGCTCCGCCCACAGTCCCCAACGTTATATATGAGCCCCAAGGGATCGGGTCCCCGGGGAGAATTGAAATTAGAGATAGGTGCAAATTTATTTTTTTCCGGTAAAATTAGGAGTCGCGCACCCAGTGCAGCGCTCAGCGCTGCCCCCTGGTGTGCACGTGTTGGGTGCACAATTCCTGACCTGTAGGGTGCGCAACTCCAGGGCGTTGGGTGCATGACTTGTCTCGTTAGGTGCATGGTTCTAACACGTCTGGTGCGCGATTCCAAGCAAAAAAAAGTACTATATTTTTCAGATATACATCAAGCTTGTGTGTTTAGATCTTGGGTGGCTCTAAAAAGAGCCGTTGTGTTTATTGAGAGATTTTGGTACCTTCATGTAAGTAACTATGTAGAGTATACATTTCAAGAGGAAGACTCTGTTACGCTCATCTGTAAAAGGTACACCATCTATCCAATAGATTCCATCCATATTGAAATGCAGATTGTTGTGGTAAATGGACCCCATCCTATAATCTCAGAGAAAAGCAGAAACAGATTCATTGACATGTTTCTCATTCTGTGGACAAAATTGATTGGAGCAGTTCCATTTCTGCCTTTGGCATATGTTGGAGTAGACAAAGGCAGTTTGGGGGAAAAGTGACATCAATTCTCCAAACGTGTCCGTCATAAGCATTTCCAGACCTACCTAAATGTATAGGAATGTGTTTAGATGTGTGTGTAGATCTACAAATGACTAAGTGGGTTTTTAGAAACTTGTACTGGTGTGTTAATGGTTTAAACATGGCACTCTATATTTTATACTGAATGATTAAAGGTAATACTACTGTGTGATGAGGTGTTTCAGATTGTCACGTAGATGATGTAATCAGTGATGTCATCAGTGATGTCACTGACCATGTCACGAATGATGTATTTTGTGACACCATCAGCAGTGGAACTATAACAGAGGAATTTCAATGGTTTTGTACGAGTGAAATGTCCAGCTAACTATAACACCCCTAAAACCTATGGTTTTTTCATTGAATTTCTAAGGTTTTTTAAATGCTAATACCTAACTATAACAGGCTGAAACCTATGTTTTATATATATATATATATATATATATATATATATATATATATATATATATGTATGGATGTATGTATGTATATATACTATCAGTGATGTCATCAGTGATGTCACTGACCATGTCATGAGTGATGTAATATGTTACGTCATCAGCAGTGCATTGGGGGCGCGCAAGTTATAGTTAGCTGAACTAACTATAACGGGGGAATTTCAAAGGTTTTGTATGAGTGAAATGTCCAGCTAACTATAACATGTGTGAAACCTATGGTTTTTTCAGTGAATTTCTAAGGTTTTTTTAAATGCTCATTCCTAAATATAACGTGGATGAAACCTATGGTTTTTTCAGTGAATTTGCAAGGTTTTTTAAATGCTAATTCCTAACTATAACGTGCCTGAAACCTATGGTTTTTTCAGTGAATTTCAAAGGTTTTGTAAATGATAATTTTAAAATGTATTAATTATTATATTTCTTTCTTTTTATAGTAATTTTTCAAATATTTAATGTAAAATAACAATAACAAAATGAAATTCAATTTTTTTATAAAAATAATTAATTTTTTATATATATATTATTCATTTGTCATTGGTTTTTTTTGATAATCGTACAGTACGCGTACCGTGAATGCACCATTTTCAATATATTAAAATTAATTTTGATATAATTGCTTTTTCATTGTTTTTTTTTTACAATTGTATCGTACGCGTATGGTGAACGCACCATACTTTTACAGTAAATTGTTCTATGCGCGTACCCGCACACGTTACGAATGCGCTCTGATGTTACGCATCGCATCTACGCCTGCGTATTACATCATGTACGTTGCACCGTGCGCGTACCACACGAAATTTCTAACTCCTTAAAATCATATATTTATGTATTTAATGTACATATTTAGAGAAGACATTATCTGGGATAATCATAGCAATAATTTTTAAAACTTTTAATAAGCGTATATTACTTTTAAAAGCAATTACACACATCGCGACGGTACATCATACGTAAACGCACCGTAAGAGCATCGTAAGCGCACCGTAAGAGTACGCAAAGCCATGTGACTGTAAAAGAAGACATTTCATTGGTTCATAATACTTCCTATTCCAACTGTTGAAAGACCCCTCCCATGTTGATCATTCTACTTGGACTTTCTGAGGAGCAGGATCATTTATTTGGAGCTGCAAACAAGTAGAACTTTTTCATCAATATGGCTGGTCTGCCTCTATCACCATCTGACACTTCATCTGATGAACATGAATTTGTAAATGAGCCTCCTCAAAAGAAAAGAAAAGAAGTATTCATTTGGACATTTTTTACTTTTCCAGAGGGTTAAAAAAAGGTGAATGCACCAAAAGTGACATGCAAGATATGTCACGTCACACTATCAAGAGGTGACCCAACAAAAAATATTCTTTTGGGACGACAAGTTTGGACCGTCACGTAAGGAATTTGCATCCAGTCAATTATGCCAGGGAGGCAACTCACAGCAAACAGGATAATTCACCACCTGCAGTGGCTAGCACCTCAAGTGCAGCACCACCACCTACTGGAAGCGATCTTACGTCGATTATTGTTTCCCAGTTTGCGAACATTGTTTTCCGTTGCAAATTTTGCAATCAGTTGCTCTGCTATGGAGACCAATCTATGGACCTCATAGTCAAGAGGCAGGAGCAGCACGGTTGCCCAAAAGAAATATTTTTTTTTTTTTACTTTTTAGTTTGAGGCCCACAGTTATTTTGTTCCTAAAGTTCTATT
This sequence comes from Lissotriton helveticus, assembly GCF_964261635.1. Taxonomy (NCBI): domain Eukaryota; kingdom Metazoa; phylum Chordata; class Amphibia; order Caudata; family Salamandridae; genus Lissotriton; species Lissotriton helveticus. The sequence goes on along the minus strand of NC_136068.1, from coordinate 1,563,920,393 downwards.
TTTCTGGAGTTTTTTTCAAAAAAGAATTTTTTTTTTTTAAACTACAAACAAACACATAAAACAACAAAGACAAAAAAAAGAGTTATTTTCAGAACTACCTCTACTGGTCAAAAAAAAGAACTATATTTCTATGTTAGTCTGTAAAAGTTTGTCAGAAAGAATGTGTAGTTCATACATGAATGAATGAATACATTAGTATTGAATGGTGAATGTTAAAGTGAAGAACTATAAGGATGTGATACAGCATAAATCTATAAGGTGTTTACTTATAGTATACTGTACTACCTCCGAAGCACTTGAATGTAACATATGGATATAAATATGTTACAAGTCTATGCTTCAGTTTGCACTATTGGTGAAACTGTCTGGATGGATTTAAATGTATTAAGGGCAGTTTTATAACGTTCTTGTGCCTCTTTTACACAACTGTTGCATGACATTTGTGATGCAGTGGTGGTATAAAAGATGTACTATAACGTATGGTGTTTACAATGTGACGTAATTGGAAAGTGCATCACATTGTAAAGCCCTGCGCCAGTTAATAGTAAAAGTTAATAAGTGAAATGTAAAAGATTTGATTTAGTCACTGTTCAGCTTATACTGCGTCAAAACCTTGCACTTGTTTGAAGCAGGTGTAAGGATTGACACAGCATTATGAGCATAGGGCCCAAAGAGCATTCCTGGAGCTGCATTGTGCTTCCAATGCAAGTCAAGCAATGTACCATCTTCACAGCACAGATATATCACATATCTGTGCCATTTTTGCCTCATAGTGCACCACATTGTAAATACGATGTATCCATGCTGACAAGATATGACAGTGCACAATAACTGTCATATCTCTGGGGATATACCACTTATTGTACAACTACTAATTACTGTTTTATTGTAGGTAATGCCTTACTACACACTGATCAATAAATCAGCAGAAAACTATACCAAGAGTAAAAGAGTGTTTGGTGGAAGTGAAAAGATAGAAACTGCAAAATTCAACATAAAAAAGGCAAATTTGCAAATGCATAGAATAATGTATGCACAGTCTGTAGGGGCTTGAAGCACTCTATGCCCTTAGGCCTACTTTGCACCATGAGTACTTGACTACTCACATAGGCCTCATTTATGAGATTTTGCTGTAGGAAAGTGCAGCAGGCCTTTCTGCTACGCTTCCCTATGGCAAAAGAAAAAGACAGGAATGTGCCATATCTATAAGATACAAAAGGGCATGATGGACGGAGCGTTTGAGCAAATCAAACACTCACCCCCAGTCAACTGATCTGGGTTTAATCCATCACCATTCTTTAGCCCACTCAGCCACCCCATTTCAGATATGGCTATATGCAAATCAGTCTGACCCTGTGCCTCATGGGAACAGTCCAGCCCGAACTGCCAAGCCATGTCTTCCATGGACCGGAAACAAGCATCCTGGGACCGGTTTCGGATTCATAATCCTTATCAGCCAGGCTATCTTGAATCCAGTGGCCAAGTGAGCAAGGGACTCACGTCTGAGCATACCCTGCCACACTTAGGGCAAACAAAGCGATACAAAAGGGGATGATGGGCGGAGCGTTTGAGCAAATCAAACACACACCCCCAGTCAACTGATCTTGGTTTAATCCATCACCATTCTTTAGCCCACTCAGCCACCCCATTTCAGACATGGCTATATGCAAATCAATCTGACCCTGTGCCTCATGGGAACAGTCCAGCCCGAACTGCCAAGCCATGTCTTCCATGGACCTGAAACAAGCATCCTGGGATAGGTTTCGGATTCATAATCCTCATCAGCCAGGCTATCTTGAATCCAGTGGCCAAGTGAGCAAGGGACTCACGTCTGAGCATACCCTGCCACACTTAGGGCGAACAAAGCGATACAAAAGGGGATGATGGACGGAGCGTTTGAGCAAATCAAACACTCACCCCCAGTCAACTGATCAGGGTTTAATCCATCACCATTCTTTAGCCCACTCAGCCACCCCATTTCAGACATGGCTATATGCAAATCAGTCTGACCCTGTGTCTCATGGGAACAGTCCAGCCCGAACTGCCAAGCCATGTCTTCCATGGACAGGAAACAAGCATCCTGGGACCGGTTTCGGATTCATAATCCTCATCAGCCAGGCTATCTTGAATCCAGTGGTCAAGTGAGCAAGGGACTCACGTCTGAGCATACCCTGCCACAGTTAGGGCGAACAAAGCGGTACAAAAGGGGATGATGGACGGAGCATTTGAGCAAATCAAACACTCACCCCCAGTCAACTGATCTGGGTTTAATCCATCACCATTCTTTAGCCCACTCAGCCACCCCATTTCAGACATGGCTATATGCAAATCAGTCTGACCCTGTGCCTCATGGTAACAGTCCAGCCCGAACTGCCAAGGCATGTCTTCCATGGACCGGAAACAAGCATCCTGAGAGCCATGTCGGTAAAGTATAATCTTATAAAGATTACCTTATTGACTGACTCCCCTTGGTATCAAATTTTTATGATGAAGGCTCTATTCCCAGTACCGCTGCTCTTAATAAACTGGTATTACAGTGTATTTGATGCAAACTCCACCACGGTCATTGAGAAATTAGAGGACAAGATTGTTAATGCGAGTAATAAGGTTTTCCCCCTTTTTATTGTATGGATAGGTGATTTTAACTGTGTACTGTGTAAATTTAGTGGGACAAGAGCCTGTGGCATGTTGGACTCAAATGATCAGCCATTGGCTCATTTCACTCATACAAAACAGGGGGATGCCCTAAACAAAATTGTCATGATGAACGAACTCTGTGTCCTGGATATGCCTAGCTTTTCTAGACCTGTGGGTATACCTACTTTTCAAGGATCAGGGGGTGCGACGAGTACAATTGATTTCGCTTTGGTCTCCCTCAGGTTTGCTCATTTTAATAAGGATTTCTAGATTGATGTAAATACCGCTAGTGATCACAACCCCCTAATAGTGAGTTTTAACACTGTAGTCGGGAGTAGTCAAACCTCGGAACATCAGATAATACATAGCCAGAACCAGGGAGTAACTTTGAAGTGGGACAAGGTAAATGTGGGGCAATTGGAGTTGGATATTTTTAAGGAAAATAAGGCGGGTATAGAAGCTTGTCTGACGCCCACAAATGAACCAGATGTAATAATTAGAAATTTTGAAGAACTCTTAGGTAATGTGGCTACACACCTCCTAAAAACTGTGAGGGGGAAAAAAGAAAGTGGACCTAAATGGTTCGATGGAGAGTGTTCTGCTGCACAATCAAGTTTAAAAAAGGCTTTACATCAGGTACCCCGAGTCGTCGAGCTTGTCAGGAAATCTAGGAAAAAGTATAGAGCCGCAATTGATAGGCGAAAATTAGAATTAAGGGGCATAGCCTGGGAAGATCTTGGAAAAGCGGCAGATTTGAGGGACAGTAGGCTCTTTTGGGAAATAATAAATCGACCTTTTTTAAAGAATGGGGACAAGGGCAATATATTAGTGCACATTCCGGAGGAGACCTGGGTGTCACACTATGGAAACATTTTTAACCCAAAATGAGGTGCTGCTGGCTATTGATGATGGGGTTGGAGATTTTAATTTGGAGTCAGCTAAAGAACTTAGCCTTTCTATTACCTTGTCGGAGATAGAGGTTGCCTTGAGGATGGGCATTCCATTAAAGGCTCCCGGGCCGGATTCAGTACCTTTAGATCTCTTCAAACATAACCCGGAGGTCTGGGCACCATTGTTATTAAACGTTTTTAGAGCAATTGTGGTGGGGCGTATTCCAATCTCATGGCATGAGGCGGTAGTAGTACCGATTTTTAAAAAGGGCGACAAGGGTGACCCCTGCTGCTACTGGCCGATATCCTTAGTAGATGCCTCGTGTAAATTAATGGGTAGAGTGATATTGGCACGCCTTGAGGCTTGGGCAGTATCTGCAGGTACCATAGTGGACTCACAGTATGGGTTCAGGAAAGGTAACGGAACCACTGAGCAGTGTCTCAATTTGGCACTAATTATGGGTAAGTACATGGGGGCCAAGCATAGTTGTATCCACTTGGCCTTCATGGATTTATCCAGTGCCTTCAACACTGTATGTAGGGGTAAGTTGTGGCAAATGATGGAAAACATGGGGTTTGAAGAATCATTAGTGACTTTGCTTGGTAGACTCTATGCTGCCACCTCGGTGAAAATTAGATATGGTCCAGGTGGTGAGAAGACAAACCTAATCCCATCCACCGAAGGTGTCCGCCAGGGTTGTATTTTGGCTCTGTTTTTATTCCTGGTATACACCAACGGTTTAGAAAGCTTTCTGCTAGGTAGCGGAGCTGACTTCCCCCAAGCAAATGGCAAAAGGATACCGATGTTGTCCTACGCAGATGACACGGTCTTAATGACCCTTACTTCTAATGGTATGCAGGTCACCTTTGCTGCCTTTGAGGCCTTTATGGGTAGTTTGGACCTCAAGGTTAATTTTGCCAAATCATTCGCTATGACTTGCGGCCCGAAAGGTGTAAAATCTCGTAGGTACATGGTAGGGGGCTCAATTATTGCAAAAGTCTACAATTTTAACTATCTTGGTAACCTTTTTAATAAAAAGTTAAACTGGGACCCTTTAATATCAGTCAGGGTACAAAAAACTACGCAATCGGTCGAGGCTCTGTTTCGCTTTGCTAGCAAACTGGGCCAACAACTGATTAGAGAATTAATAACTTTATATAAAGCTAAATGTCTCTCTGTCCCCTTATACGGGGCAGGTGTATGGGGGACTCAGAAATGTGATAAAATACAAGTCATGGAAAACAAATTTTTAAAACGGTTGTTATGTGTCCCACCAGGTACCTCTAATAATTTTTGTCATGGTGAGGTGGGCATTGTTTTTGTGAGTGACATTATTCATTTGTCGCCTTTGTTGTTATGGTCTAAAGTTTGGCAGTCAGAAGAGTTAAAATTAACAAAGGAAATCTTACATGACTGCCTTAAACTTGATCATTCCATGAATATTCTGTGGCTTCGATATGTCAGGGACACCTTTAATACAATTGGGTTAGGGCACATGTTCCAAAGTCCAGATATGGCTGGCAAGGATTATAGGCTAATAATCAAAAAAGCTTATTGTTCCAGCCAAGGCACTCTGAGAAATGGTGAGAACGCAGTATATAGGAAGAATGAGTTGCACCAGCAGTTCTATTTGTCATATATCATGCGCACTCAATGGCGTTTTCTCCTGACAAGGTTTCGATTAAATTCTTTACATTTTCTCTTTGCCTTCCCAAAACAAGGGGGGTGGTGTGAGAGGCTAACCCCTTGCCCTTGTAATAATAGGGTCTCACAAAGCACTTTGCATCTTATTCTTTTTTGTGCATTGTACAAGGATGCAAGAAACAGGTTTATCAAGCCTGTCTTGTTACGCCTTGGATCTCGTTACTACAAAGAAGGCTATGAGTATCTTTTGTCCTTGTCAACTCCAGAGATTTGCAGTGCTGTGCTTAGCTTTATTAGAGTGTCTCTTGACATTAGAAACAAATATGAATCCTCATAAAAGTGATAATTGTTTAGCTAAGAATATAAGTGTGGATCTAAGATTTTAATGCACTTTATGAAAAGTTTTATAGATGTGCCTTGTCTGTTTTGAACTTCTTGTAATTTTAAACTGTAAAATGAATTAATCAATTATGTATTTTTGTATAATTAAGCGAGGTTTGTATCTGTGTATACTTTTGTGATTCCCTTGTTGAATTGAATAAAGTTATTTGAATAAAGGAATCTTTCAGTGTATATATTAGTAGTACATGTAAACAAACAATTTTGACTGTCATGTTGCCATTTATGAGAAAGGTCAAAAATATGTTCAATACCTATACCTTCATCTTCCAGTACATTAAGCATAAACATTAAAAATTCCTGACAAACTTGCTGAATATTCTGTGTAAATTGAGTAGAACCAGAACATATGTCCAAAACATTTCGAATATCAGAAATACTTTGTATTTTATTTTTATCACTACTACATTTCTCATAAACAGAATACAACAATGAACAGAATCTTTCGTCCCGATTTTCAACAATTTGCAGTTGCAAACTTTCAAGAAATAAAACAACATTAACAACTACATTAGCATAGCAGTTGACACCACAACTATTTTCAAACCGATAACCAACATTCTCTTCAACACTGTCCTTTTTCTTTTTGCTTGAAGATACAGCTTCATCTTGTTTTTTCCTTTCTCCACAGTTTCACTACAGAGATTCTCAAATCTTCTTTTTCTACCTACCACAAGTTTTTCAAATACTGGATATTGACCTAAATTGGGAGTATATTCTCTTCTTAATCTATTATACTCTTTGACACAATTTGCATCTGCACTAACCTTTATGTCTCATCAAAATCAATCAAGTACAATCCAGATAAAGTTCTGACTCGGGACAAAGCAACATATGCCATACCCTCTTTAAACACAGTAGTTCCAATATTATTAAAGCACTATCTACACTTAAACTTTGAGATTTATGAATGGTCACCGCATATGCCAAACAAATAGGAAACAGTTTTCTACGTACATACAAATCTTTTACAAGCAAGAACCGAGATGAACAAGGACTAAATTGTTGTATTTCTGCAATTTCATCAATTTTGATCTTCAAGAATTCAATCCCATCTCTACTTACACAATTAACAAAATCAACTATTTTACCCATTGCTCCATTTACGAAACCTTTTTCCACATTCAAATTACGGCATAAAATTACCCTACAGTTTACACATGCATACAAATTCTTTTCTAAACCAGCAGTTTTACTTATAGACTTCTCTAAAGAGTCCAATTCCTTCTTTAACTTTTCAGTCAAAATAATAGTGTTTCCTTCATGTTCAATTTTGTCAATAGCTTCCAATTTTATAATTTCTTCATTCTCCAACTTTAAAATTTCTTCATTAAATACAGAACATTCACGCACTGTTGGCATTAAGCAAATTACAGACTTGTTTTCTGCAATTTTCATATATATTTTCTCAGGAACAATATTTTCATTTGGAAACAAATTGGGAAGTAATCGTCTCTGTAAAGCTTGTTTGCCATGTTCTGTCACTTTTCCTATTCTTATATCTTGAAGAATAGTTGCATAATCAGCATCATTTGCCTGTCGCATATTTCTAATAAGTTCTTTATATTGAAAAAATAACCAAATGTTAACATTTCCAATACTTCCCAAAGACTTTCTGGTATCTTCATGTGTCAGTGTTCTAAACACTGGTTGTCCTTTTACAGGAGTTAGTTGTAGTAGATCTCCAAAAACTATGACGTGTTTTCCTCCAAATAATACGTCATACTCTTTTAAGAATTTGCTGCATTCTCAAATGCACAAAGGCAAGCATTAAGTTTGATACCATGCTTACCTCATCAATAATGAGAAGTTTCATTTTCTTCAAGACTCTTGAAACTTCAAAACAAGCTTCTCCAGATAGCTTGTGGTATTCTAATTTATTTTCATGCTCCACTGGTAGCATTCATAAACGATGTAAAGTAATTCCTTTAATATTGTGTGCTGCCAACCCAGTTGAAGCAGTGACAACACAAGACAAATACGAGTCAGTAGTTTTCTGTAGATAAGTTGAATTACTTTAATTAAAAAACTGTTTTCCTGTCCCAGCTTGTCCCCTCACGTACAATCGGATAGGTTGAAACGATTAGCAAGAGCACTCTTTCTTTCCATGAAATAATCCATGGTTATTCTGCTCTCTCACTTGCTCATATATTTGTTTCTGCTCAACATTTAATTGTTCTTCTAAGTTTCCTAAGTTTCTTACATCTTCTTGAGCTTGATACATTACTGTTTCCACCTCTTCCATTGCAGTTGCTGCTTCATTTTGAACAATTGGTTCTCCTAGTGGGTCCTGACTCAACGAAGCAGAAGTTTGACTGTCTTGAGAACTATCTCTAGCAATCTCAGCTGTAATTGTAGCTTCTTGCTCAATTTCATCGTTCAACATTTTCACATAATTTGCAAAAACAGGACATTCTATAGTATCTTTAGTTGCATTGAAGGAATCTTCATAGCTCTCGAAATCTCCAAGTAATTCTAATTCTGAACGCCATGGCTTGAAAAGTTGCAAAAGAGCTAAATAGTAAAATTCCCTTTTGTCAGGTGTTTTGCAACTTAGTTTACGGTGATTAATCAAATGTCCTCTTCTTTGTTTCACCAGACATCCTTCAGGTCCACACACGGCATATATACCATTATTGATATTTTCTGTAATATTCCGTTTAAAAATATAGTTTTGCAGCACTTCATAGAGACAAAACTTCTCAAGATGATGACTTCTGTTTGGATAATATGTATCCAACATATTTGTTTTCACAATATCTGTACTTTCTGGCTCCTTTTCAGCTAAATATTAAATTTCTTGTACAGGTTTATGTACTCGGTTTCGTGTTGCAGCAAGACCTAGACTCACCCAAATGATTCTTCTAGATTTGGAATATAGACTTGCAGATGATAAGCGTTCCGAGCATTCATACGCTCCGATTTCTCTATGAGATAACATCTTTAAACTGTAAGTATATAATTTCTTACTAAGACTCTTCTCGTGGGAAATCTCTTCCCACATTTCCTTCAATTCTGTCTTTTCTGATTTTGTTATGTACGATCTTACATATTGAGCAACAGCACTGGAATTGTCTGCAACATATTGAATATCCATGTTAGCATTCCACATGGACAAAATGACTGGGTTATAGTCATTTATGTATTTTGACTCTTCATTTCTTCTTAAGTTGTAGGTATTTTTAGGAGACTTTCTTGTGATAGTATGTCGCAAAGGTGACATAAAACTGTTCGCTCTTCCTTTTGGTATTCCTGGACGTGGAAATGCAAAACAGCATTTGGTGTAGAATTTATCCTTAGATTTGTACTTTCAACGACAGTATTTCCCACAACGATGGCTTTGGAATCGTAAGACCTATTGTCTTAAGTCCTTATCCTGTGTGCTTTTGGGTATATCACATGTAGTGTATTCTTCAATAAAAGACATCACAGTATCATCTGACTCTGTTCCAAATGTGGGAACATCTTTGATCCATAGTAGCATGTGTATGTGAGGAGCACCTCTTGCTTGATACTCCTTTCTCCAAAAGAAGTCCACAACCTCTCCAAGAGGAGGATTTTTTTATTGGTGATAAAAGACATCATAGCTTCAAATCTATGATTGAAATATCTGCATACATTAACTGGATCCAAAGAGCACAATTCTCCAGGTGTCTTGTATTCAATATTTAGTATATTTGGATTTGCCTCTCGAAGAAATTGAAGTAAATCATCCCAAGCATATTCAGCACAGCTTAGAGTAAGGAACCATCTAGGAGTTCCTAAATTCCTTAGCATGCATTTAAGTTCTCCATGACGACAGTACCAGTACTCATTAGTACCACGCTGACATGCCATGAGATTAATTAGCTGAGATTCCAAAACATTATCTTTCTGGTGTACTTTATCCATAAATTCCTTTGCCGAAACATTTTGCAGATGTAAACCTGTTTTCAATATATAATTTACTGCATAAGAAAGTCCAGACAAATCACTCTCAAACAAAAGATGAAACAAATACGGAATACATTGTCGAAATCTTGGATCTTCTGCATACAATCTTAATGTCCGGTATTCAGATGCAGGAATCTGCACAGGTCGGTCATCATATCGTCCTCCTTTTCCTGTGGGAAACAAATGAGGGAAACAACGAGCTTCCAAGCTTTCTTCCCATACACTAATGGGACTTCCCTTTGCTTCTTTCATTTGGAATAAATTCATAGTATTCCCCATTACTTCTTTGGAATGCAGTGGATGAACCCTGTAATGTTCATATATTTCTTCAGTTCTGGACACATCCACTTTTTCAATTTGTCCAGATGGCAAGTCACTATCTTCTTATACTGTTATTTCTTCTTCACTCATAAACACGTCTTTATAATATTGATTATTTTTCTTCAGATACAACGTTGCCTTTTTTTACTTTCCTAACATCCACTAATTCCTGCCAGATTTTCTTATTTTTTGTAGGTACACCATTAACATGAATAACTAAAGGTTTAACTTCTACATTTTCTACACCAACAGTTTCAATATTTTTCTTTAAATCTAATGGCAAATACACAACTCTTCCCTTTAATCCTCTTTGTAAATCTGAAGGAGGCAATTTCCCTGTCTTAGGCTCCATACGAACAATAGCCTGAAAAGGATTCACACATTGAATAAGAATAGACTCATAGGTATTTGAATCCACAAGTTCAGAAGGATTTTTTATCAACTCCAAATTATTATGCACAGCTCTAGCAGGCATTTTATTTTCGCCTAATTTGTTATAACAATATTTACAAATACACTGATCACAACCCAAATCAAAAGCATTCTCTACCAACAAATACGTTACAAATTCCATCCTTATTTTCCTTTTCACATTTTAAATACAAATCAACCTTCCTAGTCTTATTATAATGAGTACGTCGACAACAAATACAAGAATAATTTGGTGTTTCACCTGAAATCACCTTGACCTTTGTAATTTCTTGCTCAAAATTTTCTGGACTGCAATGTTGTACATTCTCTTCTACATTTCCTTCTACTAATGGATCAATTTCTCCACAATCTTCTTCTGCACCAAAGTAACTAACCTGAATTTCATCACAAACGGTCTTTACATATGACACAGATCCATGCAAAAGAGCACTGTTCAACTTCTTTCACATTAGAGCTGGACTTTTTGCATAATACAACGTTCTGACTAATTTCCTAATTTGAGTATGATGTACTGCTAACATCCTGAAATGGTGAAAAACACTTTGACATACTTTTCTAGAAAGACAAGCCAGAGAATGACCTTGCACACCAGTATGTTCTCTCACTCTGCAAGGGTCTAGTCCTTGCAACATCTTAATCTTTTGTTTAACACTTTTCTTTGTATACTCACGTAAGAAATCACGTAAAAAATCAATAGATTCCTGCCATACACTACAAATACTACTGCAATTCCAAGTGTACACTGGAGCTTTAGGACATCTTCCTAATACTTCATCAGTTAACACCTCTTCTACATTTCTAGGAACAATTTTCCCTTTCTCAATAGGACAACCATTTTTAACCTCATAAGCACGACCTGTAGTGTCAACTGCATGCAACAACTCATTACTCTGAAAATAACTCTCCTCATTAAAAAAAGGCTCAGAACTTGAACTATGTTTCCATTCACCCAAAAAAACTTCAGAAAAATTACTTCTATTAATTACTCTTCTCCATTTACGTTTGCTCTTCATTAAATGGATTGACTTATCAAGTGATCGAATTCTATTGATTACTAAAATAAAAGTATTTTTTTATTCAAACGCTTTCTCTACTACATTCACAATACATTTTCTTTTCTTATAAAATGCAGTTTTCTTCTTACAATTCTTTACTAACTTAGTTAAGTTTTTCAAAATTCTATTATAAAACATCTTCTTCCTTATTTCCTTAAATTGATTTTTTCTTCTTTTACTATTTACATTTTTTTCAGAAGTCTTTCCATAGTTCTTCTCTTTTCCCTTAGTAGAAGAAACAGTGATTGTATTTTTTACTTTGCGCACACTACTATTAGTGGTTGACAATCTTCGCAAAAAAGTCTTAGTTTTCTTACCAGGTCTTTTTTTCTTTTTCTTAACACATAATTTGTCAGGAAAATGTTGTAGATCGCTTTTCTTTAACCCCTTCGACGCTCATGACGAGCTCAGCTCGTCATGAGGTACACCTCTCGTACGGTCATGATGAGCTCAGCTCGTCATGAACCGCGGGTTTTTAAAAACTTCAGCGCACAGCAGGAAAATGTGCCGCACGCATGGTGTTAAATAATCTGTTTTTTTGCGTTGTTTCTTCTTTGATATTTTGGTAGGCATGATGATTTTTTTTCAGTTGTGATGAAAACAATCTATAATTAAAAATATATTTCACTTTACAAAAATAAATAAATCAAATACACTATTATATAACTTATAAGAAGAGAGGAGATATTATGACAACAAACATAAGAGTATGACAATAGAAGGACTTACAACAAGAGAAAGAGGACTATGAGACAATAGGAAATATAAATAGAAAAGAGGATATGAGCAAACACTGCAGTATAAGGGGGATCAATATAGAATGAAAAGACTGGAAAATATGAAGAGATAATGAGCAGCATAAGGAGAAAGGTGACAGTGTGAGGACAGAAGGGACAGTATTAAAAGAAAGACATAGAATATGAGGAGACAGGCAGGGGAGTATAAGAAGTAGTTAGACAAGGGAGTATAAAAAGAAGTGGGACTATTAGGAAACAGACGAAAGAATAAGGACAAAGAGATACTAATGGACCCATTAGGATGGCGGGCAGCTTTCCCCTACCAGACTGGCGGTACCCACCGCCAGTCTGACAGGGGCAATCCACTCGCCAACTCTACCAGAATGACTTCCCGCCATATTTTCATGGCTGGAGAATCTACAGCGGTCAGAAAGACCGTCCACCGCTTATCTGCCCTGCTTGCCTTGCAACCAGTGCGGTAAGGGTTTCATATAGTGGCGGTGTCTAATACATACCACCAGACATATCATGATAGACCTTGGCAGATGCTTTTCTGTAGCAGGGATTTTGCCATGGAAAGACATCTAGGGCCCGATGTAGGTAAATCTAATTTACCCCTTCTAAAATACCGAATCATACAGATTCGGTATTTAAGAAGTGGTAAATTAGAGGGGGGGAAATGTAGGTAATTCTGATTCGGTAAATACCGAATCTGTAAGATTCGGTATTTACCGATTCTGTAAATACCGAATCGGTATCCCCCATTGATTCCTATGGGCCTTGAAGCCCATAGGAATCAATGTGGAATACCGAATCGGTATTTACTGATTCGGTAATTACCTATTCTTGCAAGGGTGCAGGGGGTGTCACTTTGACACCGTCTGGCACCCCAATTACAGGCCTGCACACCTGGATTCGGTATTTCACCACCCAATTGGATTGGGTGGTAAAATACCGACTCCTAAAGGCCTGTGGGACTCAGAAGAGTCCCACCTACATCTGGAAGGTACCGAATCGGTAAAAATAGCGATTCGGTATTTTACAGATTCTGTAAATTTACCGATTCGGTAAATTTACAGAATCTGTAAAATCTGGCCCCCTACATCTCAAGATGCCAAATACCGGTCGGAAACGGCCGAATTCGGCCGTTTCCGACCGGTATTTGCCACCTACATCGGGCCCGTAGTCTTTACTATGGGAACCCCCTGCAGACCCCCAGAGTGCAGGTATTATTGAGGGTGCACACAAGGAATACCTGTGGTATCCCCCAGCCTTTGCATACACAAAGCAACAGACACATTTCCAATTTCCTGCATTACTTTTTTGCCAACATTACAACCAAAAATAAGACACAATACAACAAGAAAGAGGCCCAAGAGGCTTGTAAACCTGCCCAACAATAAAAGCAGCAGTCTACGTAAACTGACTGGAAAATTATTAAGTAAGACATATGATGAGAAAGAGAGGAATACGATGACAATAAAAAGAAGGGAAACTATTAGGAGACAGAAGGAGACAATAAGGACACAGGGAGACTAAAAGCACAGGAGGGACTATGACAAGAAGTAGCACTGTAAAGAAAGATACATTAAAATAAGGAAAAAAAGAAAATATCAGAACAAAGTGAATACTATAAGCAGAGAAAGGTAGACTGTGAGAGAGACAGCAGACATTATGAAAAAGGTGCAAGTGTAATTTTTTAATTTACACAGACGCTCAGTGTGATTCTAGACAGAAAAATGTAAACCATACATTTCACCAAAATACAATTACCACACTAAAACATTTTAGCAACTAAACACATTCCATGTATATGACCAGTACATTTCAGTAGACAATCCTGACTCATTTTGCAAATACATTTCCAATTTGCACCATTATTAAGGGCCACATTACATCCAAAAATGAAACGCAATAGAACAAAAAAGAGACCCAAGAGGCTTGTAAATCTGTCCAAGAATATATGCAGCACTCTATATATACTGACTGGAAAATTATTAAGAGAGATATATGATAAGAAAGAGAGGAATAAGATGTCAGAGGTGAGACTAAAAAAAGAAGGGGCTCTATTAGGAAACACAAGGAGACAATAAGGACAGAGGGGGACTAAAAGAACAGGAGGGAGTATGAGAAAAAGTGGCACTGTCAACAAAGACAAATTAAAAGAAGAAAAGAAGAGAAATATCCGAAGAGGGGGGACATTATAAGCAGAGAGAGATAGACTGTGAGAGAGACAGCAGACATTATGGAAAAGAAAAAGGTGCAAGTGTAATTCTTTAATTTACACAGACGCTCAGCATGATTCTAGACAGAAACATTTAAACCATACATTTCACCAGAACACATTTACCACACTAAAACATTTTAGCAACTAAACACATTCCATGTATATGACCAGTACATTTCAGTAGACAATCCAGACTCATTTTGCAAAAACATTTCCAATTTGCACCTTTAAATTTTTTTTGGCCCACATTACATCGAAAAATGAAACACAATAGAACAAAAAAGAGACCTAAGAGGATTGTAAATATGTCCAAGAATATATGCAGCACTCTATATATACTAACTGGAAAATTATTAAGAGAGACATATGGTAAGAAAGAGAGGAATAAGATGTCAGAGGTGAGACAAAAAAAGAAGGGGCACTATTAGGAAACAGAAGGAGACAATAAGGACAGAGGGGGACTAAAAGAACAGGAGGGAGTATGAGAAAAAGTGACACTGTCAACAAAGACAAATTAAAAGAAGCAAATAAGGGAAATATCAGAAGAGAGGGGACACTATAAGCAGAGAGAGGTAGACTGTGAGAGAGACAGCAGACATTATGGAAAAAGGTGCAAGTGTAATTCTTTAATTTACACAGACGCTCAGTATGATTCTAGGCAAAAAAATGAAAACCATACATTTCACCAAAACACATTAACCACTCTAAAACATTTTAGCAACTAAACACATTCCATGTATATGACCAGTACATTTCAGTAGACAATCCTGACTCATTTTGCAAATACATTTCCAATTTGCACCATTATTTTTAAGGGCCACATTACATCGGAAAATGAAACACAATATAACACAAAAGAGACCCAAGAGGCTTGTAAATCTGCCCAAGAATATATGCAGCACTCTATATATACTGACTGGAAAATTATTAAGAGACACATATCATAAAAAAGAGAGGAATAAGATGTCAGAGGTGGGACTAAAAAAAAGAAGGGGCACTATTAGGAAACAGAAGGAGACAATAAGGACAGAGGGGGACTAAAAGAACAGGAGGGAGTATGAGAAAAAGTGGCACTGTCAACAAAGACAAATTAGAAGAAGAAAATAAGGGAAATATCAAAAGAGAGGGGTCACTATAAGCAGAGAGAGGTAGACTGTGAGAGAGACAGCAGACATTATGGAAAAAGGTGCAAGTGTAATTCTTTAATTTACACAGAAGCTCAGTATGATTCTAGGCAAAAAAATGAAAACCATACATTTCACCAAAACACATTAACCACACTAAAACATTTTAGCAACTAAACACATTCCATGTATATGAGCAGTACATTTCAATAGACAATCCTGACTCATTTTGCAAATACATTTCCAAGTTGCACCATTATTTTTAAGGGCCACATTACATCCAAAAATGAAACACAATAGAACAAAAAAGAGACCCAAGAGGCTTGTACATCTGTCCAAGAATATATGCAGCACTCTATATATACTAACTGGAAAATTATTAAGAGAGACATATGATAAGAAAGAGAGGAATAAGATGTCAGAGGTGAGTCTGAAAAAAGAAGGGGCACTATTAGGAAACAGAAGGAGACAATAAGGACAGAGGGGGACTAAAAGAACAGGAGGGAGTATGAGAAAAAGTCCCACTGTCAACAAAGACAAATTAAAAGAAGCAAAGAAGGGAAATATCAGAAGAGAGGGGATACTATAAGCAGAGAGCGGTAGACTGTGAGAGAGACAGCAGACATTATGGAAAAAGGTGCAAGTGTAATTCTTTAATTTACACAGACGCTCAGTGTGATTCTAGACAGAAAAATGTAAACCATACATTTCACCAAAACACATTTACCACACTAAAACATTTTAGCAACTAAACACATTCCATGTGTATGAGCAGTACATTTCAGTAGACAATTGTGACTCATTTTGCAAATACATTTCCAATTTGCACCATTATTTTTAAGGGCCACATTACATCGAAAAATGAAAGACAATATAACAAAAAAGAAAGCCAAGAGGCTTGTAAATCTGGCCAAGAATATATGCAGCACTCTATATATACTGACTGCAAAATTATTAAGAAAGACATATGATAAGAAAGAGAGGAATACGATGTCAGAGGTGAGACTAAAAAAAGAAAGGCACTATTAGGAAACAGAAGGAGACAATAAGAACAGAGAGGGACTAAAAGAACACGAGGGAGTATGAGAAAAAGTGGCACTGTCAACAAAGACAAATTAAAAGAAGAAAAGAAGAGAAATATCAGAAGAGAGTAGATGCTATAAGCAGAGAGAGATAGACTGTGAGAGAGACAGAAGACATTATGGAAAAAAGTGAAAGTGTAATTCTTTAATTTACACAGACGCTCAGTGTGATTCTAGACAGAAAAATGTGAACCATACATTTCACCAAAACACGGCGGACGGAACACATCTAACACCGTCCGCGGCGGACGGAACCAAATGAACACCCACCGCCGGGGACGGACATGACCTCGGGAACCGGCCCAACCGCCGCCATACCTGCGGAGGGTCTGTCCGCGCGATTAGGATAATGCCGCCATTCCAACGGAACTCACCGGCGTCCTCCACCGCCGCGGAAATAATACCTCCGAAAACGGACCATGACTGCGGAAGGACCACACAAACACCATCCCTGCCGTCAAACCAATTACAAAATGGCAGACGGAAGTAAATAGAAAATACATTAAACAGAACACCCAACCACCTGAAACACCCACCCCCAGCAACTACACGCCCCAATGACACCCCCCCCAAGCTCCGAAAAATGCACCCAAATCACCACACCCACAGAACACCTGATTTCCAACAACCATTGGGACACCACCACCACACAGAGTATAAAAAGAATCCCCCCACTACCACAGTCCTTTGCATCACAGCATATCTGCAAGCAAGAGCCACATTACCACGAACAGCAGACACACACAAACACACTTACAACCTGCTCACAAACACACACACCACACAAACCAACACAACACCATCCCTACACACCACACACCTGCACATCCCACCCCACCACACCAACACCTAGCACATCACACACCATGGCACCTAAGAAAAATCCAAAATTCACTGACACTGAGTTGAAGGTCATGGTGGATGAAATCATCCGTGTCGAACCACAGCTCTTTGGCAACCTAGTCCAGCATACAACCTTGGCAACCAAAAACCACATGTGGGACAGGATAGTGACCAGAGTGAATGCGTCAGGGACCGTGCCACGCACCAAACACGACATCCAGAGGCGGTGGCACGACCTCAAGGCAAGGGTGAAAGGCATCAGGGCGAAGAACCACCTGCGGGCACACCACACTGGCGGCGGCACTCCCCCGGAGCCCTTACCATTTGCTGAATGGGAGGAGAAGGTGCTGGGCATACTGCACCCTGAGAGCCTGGAAGGAATCGAGGAGGGAGAAGAGGCTGGTAAGTACAAACAAATGAATACGATCACACTGCCATGGTCTGCCATGCACAACTGCCAACACACATCTCCCTGGCCCCAATCCATGCGTGTGGACCACACAGTCACCCACATGTGAAGTCCTCAGCTCAAATGCACCCACCATGACCAACCACAAATGTTGCCTCCTACGTTCCCAGGCTTGCATGTTGTCAGAGCAGCCAACACCACAACTCCCAACAGGCCCCCATGTCCACAGGGAGGGTGGCGGTGGGTGGGGGGTGTGAGAGACCAGCACTACAACTCCCAACGGCCCCCATGTCCACAGGGAGGGTGGCGGTGGGTGGGAGGTGTGAGAGACCAGCACTACAACTCCCAAAAGGCCCCCATGTCCACAGGGAGGGATGGCGGTGGGTGGGGGGGGTGGGAGACCAGCATTACAACTCCCAGCAGGCCCCCATGTCCACAGGGAGGGTGGCGGTGGGTGGGGGGGAGTGTGAGAGGTGTGTGGGGTGTGTGAGAGACCAGCACTACAACTCCCAACAGGCCCCCATGTCCACAGGGAGGGATGGCGGTGGGTGGGGGTTGTGGGAGACCAGCATTACAACTCCCAGCAGGCCCCCATGTCCACAGGGAGGGTGGCGGTGGGTGGGGGGAGTGTGAGAGGTGTGTGGGGTGTGTGAGAGACCAGCACTACAACTCCCAACAGGCCCCCATGTCCACAGGGAGGGATGGCGGTGGGTGGGGGTGTGAGAGACCAGCACTACAATTCCCAGCAGGCCCCCATGTCCACAGGGAGGGATGGCGGTGGGTGGGGGGTGTGAGAGACCAGCACTACAATTCACTACTCTGTTTTTACCCTTAATCGATCTACTAGGGGAGGGGGTATTGCTCTTGCTATTCGATCCAGCTTTACTTGCAGCTGGTCGGGTTTGACCATTGCGGGGTGTGAAAGTGCGATGTTTAAGATTCTTGTCACCCCACATTTTTCACTCTCGGGGATGGTGGTTTATCGTCCCCCTGGGAGCGAAGTGGCGTTTAGAGCTGCCTTCCCCGATGTGGTCAGCTCCTTGGTGGTAGGTTGTCCCAACTTTTCTATCATGGGTGACCTTAACTTACACTTCGATAAACCTAACATCCCTACGGTAAGCGGTATTCTGGCGGATTTGGAGGCCCTTCAGCTTGCGCAATTGGTTCGACAGCCTACTCATACTGGTGGCCACATTTTAGATCCTTTTTTCACCAACTTGGTAGATGCTTCTGTTACCGCCGTCTCACCCCTTGGCTGGACAGACCACTCTTTGGTTGCCATCTGTACCCCCTTGCCGGGAATGACTATTATCCCCCCTGCAAAGTTGGTCGCGAGGCGGCATTGGAGTAAATTACGGCTGGAGGACTTACATCGTGTCCTCGCCGCGGAGCCATTAGAACCTTTTGTAACTGTTGACACAGGATACGATGGGTTCTGCGCTTGGATCTCTAAGGCGCTTGACGCCCTTATTCCAATCACCGCTTGCAAGATCAGCTCGAGGGCTCAAGTCCGTGGTACGATGGTGCCCTACGTACACTCAAGGGTTGTTGTAGGCGAGCAGAGAGGGCTTGGCGGAAGGCGTACGATATTGGGAAAAAAGCTATTTATCTCGCTTCCGTCAAAATTTACCATCGGGCTGTTTGCCAAGCTCGGGCAGCTTATTATACTGCTGAAGTTTGCAACAGCTCCAACCCCTCTAAAACCATCTTCAAACTGATGAAGGATCTTTTAGCAAAACGAGCCGGTGCCTCGACGACTGGCTCCACCACTCACTGTGAGGCGCTTGCTCTGTTTTTTCGGGAAAAGGTCGAAAACATCTATAAGACGTTCCCCTTTATAGGGCCTCCAGTTGAGTCTCGGATTAACATCTACGGAGATACCGTTTTGCATGAGCTGCCCCCGTTGACATCTGCAGGGTTTGACCTCCTGGCGCAGCAGGTTAAATCTGGGTCCCCCGCTGATCCGCTCAGCTCAACTCTCTTTAGAGCTTAGTTGTTCGTGGGTCGGGCCGTGGTACACTCCTTGATTAACATCTCGCTGGAGTCCGGCACGGTACCCGCTAGCTGGAAGCGGGCGGTGGTCTCTCCCATCCTAAAGAAACCTTCTCTGGACCCAGATAAACCTGAAAACTATCGGCCTATCTCCCTGCTCCCTTGGCCGACCAAAGTGTTGGAGGCCCATGTCAACAAAGTTCTCTCGGCCCACCTCATCCATGCTAACATCTTGGATCCCACCCAGAACGGGTTCCGTGCTGGCCACAGCACGGAGACCGCCCTTCTCTCCATGGCTGAACATCTTCGCACGGTAATGGATGCGGGGCAGACTGCGGCGCTCGTTTTATTAGATCTGAGCGCCGCGTTTGATACTGTCTCTCATCCCATTCTGTTGCATCGCCTGGAGGAGATTGGGCTGGGCGGCCCTGCCCTCCAGTGGTTCCGGTCCTTCCTTGACGATCGTTTCTTTAGCGTTGCCGTGCCACCGTTGCAGTCCCAATTCCATCCTTTGAGACAGGGGGTGCCGCAAGGCTCCTCGCTGAGTCCCACGTTGTTCAATCTATACGTGAGACCGCTGGCTGAGGTCGTCAAGCAATGGGACATGACCATGGTCTCATATGCTGACGACACTCAGCTAACGGTTACGATCAGCGGGGATCCGGACCGGGATGCCCCCAGGTTTCAGAGTGGACTTAGGGCGGTGGCAAGCTGGATGAAGAACAACTGTCTCCAGCTCAACGCTAAGAAAACCGAGATCATGATCGTTGGTAGGAGGGCGGAACTATGGGGGGACAGGTGGTGGCCTGCTGAGCTGGGTGGGGGGTGTGAGAGACCAGCACTACAACTCCCAACAGGCCCCCATGTCCACAGGGAGGGATGGCGGTGGGTGGGGGGTGTGAGAGAGGTAATTGATTAGTAATGTTGTTACCAAAAACATGTCATGTCCACAGCATTGATCATGATAATCTTGTTCTTCAGGTGATCGCAACTTGACTGGCGCAAGCAGCAACCACCAGCACCAGTCGCCTCCCTCACAGCACGGACTCTCTGGGGACGAGCCCATTGCCAGCTCAGACGCAGAGGACGAAGCGGGACCAAGCAGACTTCGAGGGCCATCAGGCTCACAGGACATCACTGCCTCCACCCCCTCGGCCTGTGTCACCACACCATCACCTGCCATAGTGAGCTGTGCAGCCACCACCACCACCACCTCCACCACCACCACCACCACCACCACCACCACCACCACCACCACCAATCCTGCCTGTGCCACCCACCCTCACCCATCAGCCAATGATGGACCATCTACATCCCAGGCAAGCAGGGAGAGTGGACGTGAGAGGACACAGGTGAGGGCACAGCAAGGCACACAACCAGGAGTGCAGTTGTCCGGCGAGGTGGGGAAGGACACCCACCCCATCCTGCCGCCGAAACCCTGGAAGCCATCGCAAGAGTCAATGCCTCCTATCAGCGGGCGCAGGAACAGTCTGAACGGGCCCACCAAGACTCACAAGAGAACAGCAATCTGTTGCGGTCCATTGATACCCGCATCAGGCAAATTGTGGACCTCATGGGCCAGCAAACTGCTCTGTGGAGGGACTGGCTATCCCGTGCCACGCCACCCCCCCTGACCCTAGTGCCCAGCGGGACCGCTCCCCAACACCACCGCCACCCACACCTGAGCCCACGGACAGGGAGGTGGCCCCTGACCAACCTGCCCCCACAGCTGACTCCGCTCCGGCTTCAAGACGGAGGGGCCGTCCGAGGCTGGATGCAGGTGAGAACAGTGGTGTTGCTCCATCTACCCGCTCTAAGAGGGGGCGCCAATGACTTCACCCTTGTCTGAGCCTGCCATTCACCCTGAAAACTATCCTGTCCCACAATGCCAACCATTGCCACACGTCTGTTGGACTAGCTTGACATCACACATTGTGGTGTCCCCACGGTGTTTTCATCTGCCATGACCTTCAACTCTCACTCCCCCACCAACACTTCTTTGTAAATATGCACCAACATCAATCCACAACCTGTAAATAAACATCACGTAAACAAACACTCAATGATGTGTGGCCTCCATGTTTTAATCACATGATTGTCTTAGAATGTAATGTTACCAGGTGCAGGGATCAATGTTGTTGAGAATCATGCCTCTGTGGGAGTGACCTAGGGATAATGAGAGAACAACAAACACAGGTCAGGAAAGAGATTCACACCCATCACAACACACTGTACTGCAACATCCCACAAACCACACTCATCACCAATTAAGTGGATCACAGGACACACATCAGGGAGCATAGCATGTACCCCATCTAACACACACATTTCCAAACAGAACATACCAGAACAGGCAGCATAGACACACCACATCCACACTCCACCACCAAACATACATCACGCATTGTCTGGCTGTACAAGCGGTAGTTACTCACATTCAAGGGAAATAGCGATCAATGAGCTGACGCCTCTGGTCCACACCTTCTTCCTCACCACTATCCTCATCAGTCGACATGGGTGGGATGGGAGGCCGAGCAACCTGTTGGTCTTCAGGGTCCATGATCAGTTCAATGTTATTGCGCAAGGCCAGGTTGTGGAGCATGCAGCAGGCAATCACGATTTTGCATACTTTGCCTGGTGAGTATGACAGGGCCCCTCCGGTTTTATCCGGGCAGCGAAACCTAGACTTCAGCAGTCCAAAAGTACGTTCTATCACCCAATGTGTCCTCCCATGGGCATCATTATAACGCAATTCACCAGGGGTAGTAGGATTCCTGATGGGGCCCAGCAGCCACGTCCTGTTTGGGTACGCAGAGTCGCCTAGGTGGTGTGATGACAGACACACATTTCATTACCATGATTTGTGGAAACACCATGCCACACATACAACACAATTGTCCTCACAACACACTGACAACACAATTGTCCTTTCAGCACACTCACCTACAAGCCATGCACGTTCTGGTCGCAGATTAGCCATCAGTTGGGGGACAATGCTGCTCCGCATGATGTGGGAGTCATGGGTGGAACCGGGAAATCTGGCACACACATGCGAGATGATGTTGTCGGCCAGGCACACCACTTGCACGTTGATCGAATGGTAGTGCTTCCGATTCCTATATACAACTTCACGTGCCTGGGGTGGTATGAGACCAATATGTGTCCCATCAATTGAACCCACCACGTGTGGTAACTGGGCCAGGGCATAGAAGTCCCCTTGGACTGCTGCCAACTGTGCCTGACGTGTAAAATGGATGTAATCATCCTTGTAAAGCATCATGGCATTCAGGACATCCCGCAGAACCATGCTGAACATGGATTGTGACATCCCTCCCGCATGACCAACGGTGTACTGGAAAGTGCCAGTCGCAAAGACATGTAGTGCCGCCATCACCTTTTCTGTGGGTGTGAAAGCTCCAGGATATGTCCTGCGTGGCTGCAGATGAGGTGACAATTGTGTGACAAGCTCCTGCGATCTCAGTCGATCAAGCCGGTATTTGCGGATCACCTCCTCGTCAACCATGTCTTCCAGCACAGTGTATGGTCGATGCACATTTGGAGCCCTCCTGTGTGGGAGGAGATGGCAGCAGATGTCAAATGACCAACAACGCATAGCTGTGCAAAACTATCACATCTTGAGCACCACAATGCTAATAATACATGTTGCAGACAGTGATGATATGTGTGACCGGAACAATATATAAGGAAATAGAGCTGACTACACACACAATGTACAGCCACAAAGAACATCCAGTGGGCTAACATGTACAATGTAACGTGCACACATGTTAAAACATCTTGCAACAACACATGACTGAGGGCCCATATGTGGACAAGCGTCCACACAGACACACATATACGTGCACAAACAACATGAAATTGGAACACACCCTACTTGTGTTCATGCACCCATGAACACACATACAATGCCCCCTCAGCTGACATGCATGGGCACACAACAACAGACACGCATACACAGAATGCATGTACACACACATCATTGTTACTTGCACACACAAACAACACACTCACAACATATAATGAATGTGTGTACACACCCTTGCGGTACTGTGTAGAAATGAACACGTGTGTCCACAAGACCAAAACGTCAACACGTCGCAATGCACATCTGACGCTACTTTGGCCCACAACACTAGCCTTTGTTAAACACTGGCAAGGTCTACAGTCTGAGCACACATGCAAAAAATGGACATGAATGTCGCACGTGGACATGGTCCATAGACTACACATCAAAAATCTTACAGCATTCCGGACATGTCCTGACACACACATACAACTAAGAAGATTGCATGTGTGCGGAGACATGCAGTGTGTGTACATACGCCATCTGGGGACGCCTTCCACCAACACAGGAGATGACCGATTACACAGCAATTAAGCATGACATATGCTGTATGGTCAATGACCATCCCGGTTGCACCCCGCTAAATGCATGTGCGCACTACCGCGGCGGTGCATCATTTGAAATCAATCACTCACTGGCGCCACTATGGCGGTGCACGCCTTCCGCGGTGGCGGTGCAGGCAAAACCATAAATTTGATGATGCAATCTGAAATGGCAGTTGAAACAACCTCTTACAGTGTTCTTGCCTCACCCACCGCCAGTCCAGCCCGGTCACCCACCGCCAGTCCAGGCCGGTCACCCACTGCCAGTCCAGGCCGGTCACCCACCGCCAATCCAGGCCATTCACCCACCGCCAGTCCAGGCCGGTCACCCACCGCCAGTCCAGGCCAGTCACCCACCGCCAGTCCAACCCGGTCACCCACTGCCAGTCCAGCCCGGTCACCCATCGCCAGGACTGGGTGGTGCCAGGACTAGCGGTGGGTGACCGGCCTGGACTGGCGGTGGGTGCCGCAATAACACTGTAAGGGTGTTTCTCAACTGCCATTCCAGATTGCATCATCAAATGTATGTGTTGGCCTGCACCACCCCCGCGGAAAGCGTGCTCGGCCATAGCAGCGAAAGTGAGTTTATATTTTCAAATGATGCACCGTCGTGGTAGCGCACACATGCGGTTGCCGGTGTGTGAACGTGACGGTCCGTGCACATGTAGCCAATGGGAACAGGTTACGCGTTGCGTGTAAGCGCATTCAAAATTTGCGGAAGACGTGCACCGCCACAACAATGTGAGTCATTGGCTCTTTTTGAATTAAGCATCCAGGGAAAACCAATTGCTGCAGACGTGTGCCACTGATATGAGCTCAGGGCCCTATATATGTGTGAAGATTTCCTGCACACATTAACTGCTTCCAGCCACTGCTGCCTGCGACTGTCACATCCACCTGCTGATCCTGAGCTATCCAACAACTGCTGCCTGCGACCGTCACCTCCACCTGCTGATGCTGAGCTATCCAACAACTGCTGCCTGTGACCGTCACCTCCACCTGCTGATCCTGAGCTATCCAACAACTGCTGCCTGCGACCGTCACCTCCAACTGCTGATCCTGAGCTATCCAACAACTGCTGCCTGCGACCGTCACCTCCACTGCTGATTCTGAGCTATCCAACAACTGCTGCTGTACTGCCACAGTCAAGAACCTTGCCATGCAGAGAGTGCGAGAGTCCCGGTCTCGTCCCTTCACCGCAGCGGAGCTGGATGTCCTTGTGGACGGTGTGCTCAGCCACTATGAAGGGCTCTACGGTGCCCCCGGACAGGTGGTAAGTAAAGTGGGTAACGTGTTGGTGGGCATGAGGTGGTCACTGACTCCTTGCTTCTGCAAGCTTGGCGGTGTGCTGTGGGACCTTCAAATGTGTTGTACTGCGCATGGCTGCATGAAGATACGTGTTGCTGCAATGTATATGATTGTCAAACAGTCCAATGACGTTCCCCTCTTGTCTCCCATCCTGGTAGGTGAAGCTGCACCTTCGCAAGGCCGTGTGGAAGACCATAGCACGTGATGTACGGGCAGTGGGGGTGTGCAATAGACGACATGCACACTGCCACAAGCGCTGGGACGACATATCCAGGCTCAGCAAGAACGTTGCAGAGATGACACTGGGGATCATTCCGAGAACAGGCCGCCTTGAACGATGCACCATGACACCTCTAATGCACCGCATAATTGCTGTGACGCATCCTGACCTGTCCGCCCGGCTGAGAGGGGATCAACAGCAAACTAGTGGTAAGCAGACTGTATGTGTCTGTAACTTGTGCGTGAATGCATGCATCCGTGCTCAGACACAGTAGTGACATCCGTGGTGCGTATCTTTAGCATATATTGCATGTTGGTGTCATTAGCGGAGTGAGCGGTTGCACCCATGTCCGCCAGGTGGGCATATCAGTTGATTTGTATTTGAGGGTTCCTGGACATGCCGTTGAGGTCTGGTGTCCCATGGCATGACATGTGTGGTGGTCTGCATGCACTTGCCCTGTTTGTATGATGTACAGGTTTCACAGACACCCACGGATCTATGATGTGTGTATGTGTGGGAGGGGTGGTTCGTGTACAGGATGGGTGCTACATGTCAATCGACTGTAAGGAACGGTGTGACTTAGAAACCTTCAGTACGTGAGTGTGTCACTTAGGTTAACATCTCTTCCCTCTCTCTTCCAGCTTTGGCCGAGGGCACTGAGACACAGACGACGGAGATGAGTGGTGGCAATGCATCCGAGATGACACACACGCAGACTGACACTGAAGAGGGCAGCCACGGAGAGGGGGACAGAACCGTCCCTGAGGACTCACATATGGAGACACCATCGTCCTCATCCTCAGAAAGTGTTGGTGAGTCAGCACTGTTGTCACAGACAGGAAGTGGGCAATCGACACCTTCAGTCAGGACACAGCACACAGGGCCCACACTGCCACCCACTGCAACATGTACTGCTCGTGCTCGCCAGAGGAGGGGGAGCAGAGTTGCCTTCGGTGCAGGAACCGCTGCCCCTGCCCCTGTGACACAAAGTGCACTTTGTGCAGAGGCTGTTGATCTGCTGCGACAGCTGTGTGTAGGGCAGACCAACATGATCAATGCATTCCAAGACCACGATAGGAAGTTGGGGCAGGTGGTGGCATTCATGGAGGGGATGCATGGCGATGTTGCTGGTCTCCACAGAACAGTTCAGTCATTGGCAAACACTGTGTCCTCAGCCATTGTACAGTCGCATAGACAGGGTGCTACTTCTGTGCCACCATCCACACCACTTGATGTTACAGGGTAGAGTGAGTCATCAGACCAGGCCTCTTATTCAGGTTATTACACTAGGAGCAGCCACAGGCAGCAAGGCAGGGCAGGGAGGGCACAGACACCATCCCCTAGGACTGTGATATCTGTCTCCGAAGACGACGTGAGCAACAATGGAGTTGACACACAGGTTCATCAAGGGGTGTTGGTGGAAATGGATTCACATGCTACACAGGCATCCCCCACAAAAGGGACTCCCAAGCCAAGGGCACCTCCCAAGAGCAGGGACATTCCCAAGGATAGGGCACCTCCCAAGAGCAGGGACATTCCCAAGGACAAGGACACTACCAAGGATAGGGGCACCTCCCAAGAGCAGGGACATTCCCAAGGACAAGGACACTACCAAGAAAAGGGCACCTCCCAAGAGCAGGGACACTCCCAAGGACAAGGACACTACCAAGGAAAGGGCACCTCCCAAGAGCAGAGACACTCCCAAGGACAAGGACACTTCCAAGGAAAGGGCACCTCCCAAGAGCAGGGACACTCCCAAGGACAAGGACACTGCCAAGGAAAGGGCACCTCCCAAGAGCAGGGACACTCCCAAGGACAAGGACACTGCCAAGGAAAGGGCACCTCCCAAGAGCAGGGACACTCCCAAGGACAAGGACACTACCAAGGAAAGGGCACCTCCCAAGAGCAGGGACACTCCCAAGGACAAGGACACTGCCAAGGAAAGGGCACCTCCCAAGAGCAGGGACACTCCCAAGGACAAGGACACTACCAAGGATAGGGCACCTCCCAAGAGCAGGGACACTCCCAAGGGCAAGGTAGCTTCAAAGGAGAGGGACACTACAATGGACAAGTCTGCACCCAGGGACAGGGCACCGGCAAGGGATCAGGGACATTCCAGGGACAGGACACCTCCTACGTCCAAGGCACATCCCATGGCCAAGGGTTCTCACATGGACACGAGCACCATCAAGGACAGGCATATTTCACCCCTGGCTGCACTGAGGATGATGTTTAAGGAACGTACAACACTTGTGTCAGCGGTGGAGTCCCCCCATACCTCGACTCCCATCCACGCCCCGCAGAAGCAGAGGAAGGAGTACACTGTTATTGCATCCCCCATTACACATGATGCAGAGGGCAGAAGGCAGGCCCACAGCAAACGGCAGGCAGGGTCCAGCACGTCCCCAGAGAGCAGACCACCACAAGCACATGATACACCTTTGATGTCTGATGATGCCACTCCACTTACCAGTCCACTCATGTCCGGGGTGCCCGAACATTTCACAAAAAAACAGAGGCACACACCAGTGACACATGACCACCCAGATGTCGCTCCAGTACAGCTTTCCCCAGCTCCCAGGGCCACACTGCCTCCTGGCCCATACAGCCCTGTGGCTCATCATTTCAGTGGTCCTAGTGAGTCAGCTGCAGTTCACTCTCATGTGTCAGATAGTGGCACTGTGTCTATTGTACGCTGTCATGCATCATGTAGTAGCACTGTGTCAGTTGTGCCCTCTCCTGTTGCAGGTACTGGCACTGTGTGTCCCCGTCACTCTCATGTGTCAGATGCAGGCATGGTATTTGTTAGTCAGTGTACAGGGACATGTCCTGGCAGTGTGTCTGGGTCTATGGCTCATGTGTCAGTCAGTAGATCTGTGGCTGTGTCTCACACTCCTGTTTCTGGTGCTGGCGGTGTGTCTGGGTCTAGGGCTCATGTGTCAGTCACTACAGCTGTGGCTGTGTCTCACACTCCTGTTTCTGGTGCTGGCGGTGTGTCTGGGTCTATAGCTCATGTGTCAGTCAGTAGATCGCTGGCTGTGTCTCACATTCCTGTGTCTGGTGCTGGTGGTGTGTCTGGGTCTATGGCTCATGTGTCAGTCAGTAGATCGGTGGCTGTGTCTCACACTCATGTATCTGTTGCTGGCGGTGTGTCGGGGTCTATGGCTCATGTGTCAGTCAGTAAATCGGTGGCTGTGTCTCACACTCCTGTTGCTGGTGCTGGCGGTGTGTCCGAGGCGAGTAGTTCAAGCAGTCCACCAGATTCTGTGGTGTGAGGTTTAGTTGCCATCACTCACATGTCATTTTACTTTGTGTGTAGATTGACGAATGTATGCACCTACATATTATTATTGTCCTTGTCACGGGTCGCTTGACACACGCACTTGGGTAGCCAGTGATGTACCTGCTGTGTTGTACAAAATGCCCTGTTGCTGTTCTGATACTGCATTCTGCCCTCTCATATGCTGCCAATGATGTAGCTGTTCTGTGCAATGGACTGCTGATGCACTTACCCCCTCTCATGTGCTGCCTCTGATGTAGCTGTTCTGTGCAATGGACTGTTGATGCACTTACCCCCTCTCATGTTCCGCCTCTGATGTACCTGCTGTGTTGTCCACAATGCCCTGTTGCTTTTCTGATACTGCATTCTGCCCTCTCATATGCTGCCAATGATGTAGCTGTTCTGTGCAATGGACTGTTGATGCACTTAGCCCCTCTCATTTACTGCCTCTGATGTACCTGCTGTGTTGTCCACTATGTCCTGTTGCTGTTCTGATACTGCATTCTGCCCTCTCATATGCTGCCAATGATGTAGCTGTTCTGTGCAATGGACTGTTGATGCACTTAGCCCCTCTCATTTACTGCCTCTGATGTACCTGCTTTGTTGTCCACAATGCCCCTGACACTCCCCCTTCCAACGTCACAGCCCTGGCAGGTACTCCCCTTCCGACAGCAATTGGTGAGTTGGCATACCTGCGTCGTCGTCGATGATGGTCCATGACTTGCTGGTGGTGGAGCACGAAGAGTATCGGAAATCCGTGTAGCGCTGGGTCCATGACGGCGATCTGCTTGTGGTGGGTATCTCCGCTGTGGTGATTCCGCCGTGTTCAGGCAGGTTGTTTTTCCGCAGCGAATTTATGTGTGTTTTTCCGCCATCGTGATTTGGAGGACGGTCGGAGACGTCATTCTTTACGGCGGTGTGTCTGGATTGGGCGCGTCCGCCGCAGGGTCGGGTGTAGTTCCGCGGTGGTGCGTGCTCTTCCGCCGCGTACGGAAATTTGACAGTGTTTCCCATCCTAATATGGCGGACGGAGTGTTCGCGGCAGGCGGACAGAAAAAAGTCTTTTTCCGCCTATTCCAGGACGGCGGTCGTCATTCCGTCCGCCATCCTAATCGACCCTAATTTTGCAAATTGATTTCCAACTTGCACCATTATTTTTAAGGGCCACATTACATCCAAAAATGAAACACATTAGAACAAAAAATAGGCCCAAGGGGCTTGTAAATCTGCCCAACGGTGTATGCAGCAGTCTATCTATACTGACTACAAAATTGTAGATCTATAACAAAAGCCTAATTCTACAGAAGCAACACTGTTAAATATTTTACAACTAAAAAAGTGACTGCACACATTCTACATGTTTTAGTACTGCACTTTATTGCACAAAGATGACTAACTAAACACATTAACTTACCAAATGATTTTATCACAATACTTATCCAAATGCAGAGAAACTCAGAATATGGTTCTACAAACTTTACAGGAATAACAATATTACTCTTACTAAAAATAAAATACAACACATACACTCCCTTACAAGTAATCAACTCACCTGACAAACTGATTGGAAGATTAACAAGAATGCCACTCACACAGCAGATAGCCTCACACAGAATCTCTCTGCTTCAGTGCGTGCAGCAGAACCAAACAAATGGCACATTTTCCCTCTCAATTTACACATATATACACATTAATAACAAATCAAATTCCTTCACACAATAATTCAAAACCAAAGACACATTTTCATTGGTTCCACATTTCAAACCTTTCCAACTGACATAACTTCCCACCCTCCCCCCAGCAGATCATGCAAAAGTTAACTGTCAACAGAGGTCAAAAGTTCAGCACTCTATAAAACACTGCTATTCAGCAAGTTTAGACTATGCATAAGTACTTACATATAAGTACCAATAAACAGAAAAGGTATAATTAGAACCAACCAACACATAAACACATAAACATGATAGATATTTGTAAAATATATTTTTTTATTGAGTTTTTCATGCTGAGGTGCGCTCACGGAACGTTTTACAGACTTTGCCCCGTACGTCGTACGTGTGAGCATGGTGCGCATACGGTGAATCAATTGTAAAAAAAAAAACTAGCCTCTATTACTAATTTTTTATATTCCCTGGGGACCCTATCCCCCGGGGCTGAAATAAAACGTTGGGGACAGTAGGGGGAGCCCCAAAGCCCCCACGGTCCCAGCCGGCTCCCCGCATCCTTCAGGAGCTGGCATTGCTTTTCATCAGAGAGAGCAGCTAACATGCTGCTCTCTCTGACGAAAAGCAGTTTGTTATGGTAGGGTGGGAGCCGCGAGACTCCCGCCCTACCATAACAAACGGTACAAAAGAGGGTGGTGATGGACGGAGAATCTAAATCAATCAAACACTCACACCAGGTCAAAAGATCTGGGTTTAATCCATCACCGTTCTTTAGCCCACTCTGCCACCCCAGTTCAGACATGGCCATATGCAAATCAGTCTGACCCTGTGCCTCATGGGAACAGTCCAGCCCGAACTGCCAAGCCATGTCTTCCCTGGACCGGAAACAAGCTTCCGAGGACCGGTTTCTGGCATTCCAGCCGTCTTCAGCCCGGCTTGCTTGAATCCATTGGCAAAGTGAGCAAGGGACTCACGTCTGAGCATACCCTGCCACACTTATGGCGGCCAAAAGCGGTACAAAAGGGGGCGGTGATGGACGGAGCATCTGAATCAATCAAACACTCACACCCAGTCAAAATATCTGGGTTTAATCTATCACCGTTCTTTAGCCCACTCTGCCACCCCAGTTCAGACATGGCCATATGCAAATCAGTCTGACCCTGTGCCTCATGGGAACAGTCCAGTCCGAACTGCCAAGCCATGTCTTTCCTGGACCGGAAACAAGCTTCCGAGGACCGGCATTCCAGCCGTCTTCAGCCCGGCTTGCTTGAATCCAGTGGACTGCTTGCTTGAAACCCCCCCCCCCCTTTTGTACCGCTTTTGCCCGCCATGAGTGTGGCAGGGTATGCTCAGATATGAGTCCCTTGCTCACTTTGCCACTGGATTCAAGCAAGCCGGGCTGAAGACGGCTGGACTGCCAGAAACCGGTCCTCGGAAGCTTGTTTCCGGTCCAGGGAAGACATGGCTTGGCAGTTCGGGCTGGACTGTTCCCATGAGGCACAGGGTCAGACTGATTTGCATATAGCCATGTCTGAACTGGGGTGGCAGAGTGGGCTAAAGAACGGTGATGGATTAAACCCAGATCTTTTGACTGGGTGTGAGTGTTTGATTGATTCAGATGCTCCGTCCATCACCACATTCTTTTGTACCTACCATAACAAACAGCAGTGTCCCGGGGGTAGGCACCCCGGGACACTGCAGGAGCTGGCCCTGGCGAGGTGGCGGTTCCCAGGGCCACACAAGGCTCCAGGAGGGGGGCCGCGCAGCCCCCCTCCCAAAATAGAAAAGCTCCGGGGGTGGTGGTCCCCGGGGCTGGGGGGCCTGTAACGGACCCCCCAATATTCAATATTAAAGCCCCGGGGGGTGGCGCCCCGGGGCTGCGGGGGGGGGCCATGAGCCTCCTCGCATACTTATAAAGAAAGCCCAGGGGGTGGCGGTCCCCGGGGCTGTGGGGTGGGCACCCCCAAAAACACATTCCTGAAACCCCGGGGGATGGGGTCCCTGAGGATTATAAAAAATTATTAATAGAGGCTATTTATTTTTTACGGTAAATTTACTATTATTCTATTATTCTATTAAAAATATTTATACAGCGCACTATCACCATCGGTTTCTTGGCGCTCCTGATAAAAAACAGCAGTGATCCAGGGAGGAGATTAATCATATGCAGCTTGAAAGAGCAGAGTTTTTAGAAGCGTACGGAAGCTATCGTACTTAGAACAGAGACGGAGAGATAGGGGTAGGGAGTTCCAAGTAGTGGGAGCCAGAACAGAGAAGCTCAGGCCTCCGTGCCTTTTCCTTTTAAATCTGGGGACCTCGAGTAAATTCAGAGATGCAGAACGTAGAGCTCTGGCAGGAATATGACGGGACAATGCTGATGAAATGAACTTAGGGGCTGAGTTTTCTAGGGCCTTAAAGGTGGTACATGCCAGCTTAAAAATACACCGTTTTGAAACAGGGAGCCAATGTAGACTGCGGAGTAGGGGGGTGACATGGTGGTGTCTGGGCTGGCAGAAAATCAAGCGGGCAGCTTGGTTTTGCACCAACTGAAGTCGGTGAAGGTGACATGCGGGAATTCCTGCGTACAAGATGTTGGCGTAGTCAAGCCTGGAGGTGATGAGGGCAATGACTACTTGGGTCAGGGCTTCTTTGTTCAGAAACCTATTTATCTTGCGGATTCGCCTGAGGTGGAAGAAGCAGGCAGAAGTGACCGCGTTGATGTGGGGTCTCATAGAGAGATCTTGAGAGATGGTCACCCCCAGGCTTTTGACAGAGCTCACGGGAGTTGGTGCCGTCCCCAGAGATGTAGGCCAAAAGGAGGCGTTCCATGGGTGATTGGGGCCACCCACCAAGACTAGCTCAGTTTTGGTGGGATTTAACTTTAAGTGACTGTGATACATCCACTCAGCTATGGTTAGCATAGTGGACTGGAAGTTAGTGCAGGAGGAGGGAAGGGAATCGACAGGGAAAATTAACTGCAGATCGTCAGCATAATTGTAAATTGTGACCGGGAAGTTGCGGAGAGTGGCAAGCAGTGGTTGGAGATATAAATTAAAAAGAAGAGGGGATAGTGCCGAACCTTGTGGGACACCACAGTGAAGAGGAGAATAGGACGCAGAGAATGTGGAAAGGTGGACGGACTGTGAGCGCTGGTGTAGGAAGGATTTAAGCCAGTCAAGGGCCACACCTTGGATACCGGCATTGGAGACACGGTCGATCAAGATGGTGTGATCGACCGTGTCGAATGCCGCAGAGAGATCCAGTAGGACAAGGGCTTGAGCGATGTTCTTGTCAGCTCCTTTCCTGAGGGTGTCCATGACTGCCACTATGACCGCCTCGGTGGAATGGAGGGGTCTAAATCCAGCTTGTTGAGGGTCTAGAAACAGTGATTGTTCTATAAAGGAGCTCAAACAGCGGGTCACATAAGTTTCCAGAATCTTGCCTAAATAGGGGAGGAGGGAAATAGGTCTATAATTGCTGAGTATGGTAGGGTCTGCATTAGGTTTCTTCAGAATAGGTAGAACGGCAGCTTGCTTGAAAGAAGATGGGACCACTCCGGTAGCAAGAGAGTTGTTAAGTAATGCTAGCGGGGGGCCAGGACAAGCAAGAAAGGCTCCTTTGAGGACCTGCGGGGGGCAACAGTCATTAGGGGATCCCGAACTTACTTTGTGGAGGAGTGATGAGAATTCTTGTAGAGAAATTGGTGGGAAAGTAGTCAAGGTGCTAGTGTTGGGGGGAGGGAGAGGGGGAGGCGTAGGAGATGCAGGGGTGGGGATGTTATGTTTTATGGTTATTATTTTTTCTGTAAAATAGGAATTGAGTGAATCGCATAAGGCTTGTGACGGCAGAGGTTGGGGAGTGACTCGATCTGGGAGGGAGAGCTCATTTACAATTGCGAAGATATCTTTTGTTTTATTATTTGAGTTCAGAATTTTTTGTGAGAAGTAAGCTGTCTTGGCTTCCAGAATAGATTTTTTATAAGTTTTTAAGGACTCAGTGTATACGAGTTTATGTTGGGGATCGTAGTGGCGACGCCAGCGGCGTTCAGTTTGCCGCAGGGCGAGTTTGTCTGCTTTAAGTTGGTCCGTATACCAGCGTTGAGCATCGTGGGGGCGCATTGTTTTGATTGTTTTCAGGGGGGCAGCTGTATCGCTGGCCCGGCGTAACCATTCATTGAGTTTCTCAGCCTGATTCTCTACTGAGGATAGCGGCAATGGTGCCGAGGAAGCCAGTGAGGTGTGGAAGTCGGAAAAGTTAGCCCTTTTCCAATTGCGAACCATCTTATTCTTAGTGCGGGTGAAGGGACACGAGGTGTGAAGATGAAGGTGAAAGGAGATGAAATGGTGGTCTGACCAAGAGCATGGGAAGACTGAGGGGGGTGAAATGTCGAGATTGGAAGTCCAGACTTGGTCTAGCGTGTGACCTTTCAGATGGGTGGGGGAGTGAATATGTTGCGAAAGGTTCATGCTTTTGAGGAGTTCAGTAAATTCCACGGATAAGTGGCTTTCATGGACATCCGCTGGCCAGTAGTTAAAATCGCCGATTACGATCATATTGGCATGGTTGATAATCAATTGAGCGATAGCGTCGCAGAAGAGTTTGGGGAAGAGAGGCATGGGATCAGGGGGTCTATAGACAATGACACAGACAAAAGATGATTTAGGGGAAGTGAATTGTAGGGCCAGGTGTTCTGTTTTAGGGATAGGAGTCATCGTGATCTCCGAGAAGGTGTGGGTAGAGCGAATGATAGCCGCCACTCCGCCTCCGATCTTTCCAGCAGGTCGATTGGCGTACATGATATAATATCCCGTGGGAATAGCCGCTAGAATATCGGGGGCAGAATCTTCGGTGAGCCATGTCTCTGCTAAGAGGAGGATATCAATAGAGCTTTGGTGCAGTAATTGAAATATTTCCAGCTGGTGTCGGCTGAGGGAGCGGGTGTTGAGATAAAAGATCGATAGAGAGGTGGTGGGCTGAGGAGCAGGGGGGACGGGGTTGTGCAAACCAACTGTTGGTGAGAGGTCAGAAGGAACGAGGATGCCACATGTCAAGGCCGCCTTGGCGGCTCGGGCGGGAATGGGGCCATCGTGATTAAAGCTCCTTAGGTCAGTAGAGGTATAAGAAAAGAACTCGGCATTACGACGGGGCCCTAGGCCTGGTCGGCCGCGGACGGGCGCAGACGGGCTTGACTTGTGCGCGACTTCGGCGCGAAGTCGGCGCTCCCGCTGCGCTCGTCCGCTGCGCGTCCTCCATGCCGCCATAAATACTGAAGGGGAGGGAGCACTAGACCGCTAACCTGCAAGGATTCAGTGCAGGGCGGAAGTGATGACCCTGCCAGGAAGTGTGGTGCCTCGAACTGACCCTCCGCGCAAACGGCACAAGCCGGGGCGGACCGGGGCCACGAGGAGTGAACAGGCAGGTGAGAGTGCTCTTAAGTTTCACATACACAATGTGCAATGAGCAAAATCAATTGTTTTACCGTGCTATTAAAATCAGCATAAAGTAACAAGAGGAAAATCACATTAGCATTTTTAAAAGAATAAGACCAGCGTGCTAGTAAATCAGCAGCGCTTTTTAAAAGAATGACGAGTTTCAGCAAGGACACAGCAAAGCCTGCATGCGCAGCCTAGATCGCCGCGTTTTATCAATGAGGCGAAGCTGTGGACAGGTTTTTAAGTAGGCGGAAGGCTCGGCAGCACTAGACCGCTAACCTGCAAGGATTCAGTGCAGGGCGGAAGTGATGACCCTGCCAGGAAGTGTGGTGCCTCGAACTGACCCTCCGCGCAAACGGCACAAGCCGGGGCGGACCGGGGCCACGAGGAGTGAACAGGCAGGTGAGAGTGCCCTTAAGTTTCACATACACAATGTGCAATGAGCAAAATCAATTGTTTTACCGTGCTATTAAAATCAGCATAAAGTAACAAGAGGAAAATCACATTAGCATTTTTAAAAGAATAAGACCAGCGTGCTAGTAAATCAGCAGCGCTTTTTAAAAGAATGACGAGTTTCAGCAAGGACACAGCAAAGCCTGCATGCGCAGCCTAGATCGCCGCGTTTTATCAATGAGGCGAAGCTGTGGACAGGTTTTTAAGTAGGCGGAAGGCTCGGCAGCACTAGACCGCTAACCTGCAAGGATTCAGTGCAGGGCGGAAGTGATGACCCTGCCAGGAAGTGTGGTGCCTCGAACTGACCCTCCGCGCAAACGGCACAAGCCGGGGCGGACCGGGGCCACGAGGAGTGAACAGGCAGGTGAGAGTGCCCTTAAGTTTCACATACACAATGTGCAATGAGCAAAATCAATTGTTTTACCGTGCTATTAAAATCAGCATAAAGTAACAAGAGGAAAATCACATTAGCATTTTTAAAAGAATAAGACCAGCGTGCTAGTAAATCAGCAGCGCTTTTTAAAAGAATGACGAGTTTCAGCAAGGACACAGCAAAGCCTGCATGCGCAGCCTAGATCGCCGCGTTTTATCAATGAGGCGAAGCTGTGGACAGGTTTTTAAGTAGGCGGAAGGCTCGGCAGCACTAGACCGCTAACCTGCAAGGATTCAGTGCAGGGCGGAAGTGATGACCCTGCCAGGAAGTGTGGTGCCTCGAACTGACCCTCCGCGCAAACGGCACAAGCCGGGGCGGACCGGGGCCACGAGGAGTGAACAGGCAGGTGAGAGTGCCCTTAAGTTTCACATACACAATGTGCAATGAGCAAAATCAATTGTTTTACCGTGCTATTAAAATCAGCATAAAGTAACAAGAGGAAAATCACATTAGCATTTTTAAAAGAATAAGACCAGCGTGCTAGTAAATCAGCAGCGCTTTTTAAAAGAATGACGAGTTTCAGCAAGGACACAGCAAAGCCTGCATGCGCAGCCTAGATCGCCGCGTTTTATCAATGAGGCGAAGCTGTGGACAGGTTTTTAAGTAGGCGGAAGGCTCGGCAGCACTAGACCGCTAACCTGCAAGGATTCAGTGCAGGGCGGAAGTGATGACCCTGCCAGGAAGTGTGGTGCCTCGAACTGACCCTCCGCGCAAACGGCACAAGCCGGGGCGGACCGGGGCCACGAGGAGTGAACAGGCAGGTGAGAGTGCCCTTAAGTTTCACATACACAATGTGCAATGAGCAAAATCAATTGTTTTACCGTGCTATTAAAATCAGCATAAAGTAACAAGAGGAAAATCACATTAGCATTTTTAAAAGAATAAGACCAGCGTGCTAGTAAATCAGCAGCGCTTTTTAAAAGAATGACGAGTTTCAGCAAGGACACAGCAAAGCCTGCATGTGCAGCCTAGATCGCCGCGTTTTATCAATGAGGCGAAGCTGTGGACAGGTTTTTAAGTAGGCGGAAGGCTCGGCAGCACTAGACCGCTAACCTGCAAGGATTCAGTGCAGGGCGGAAGTGATGACCCTGCCAGGAAGTGTGGTGCCTCGAACTGACCCTCCGCGCAAACGGCACAAGCCCGGGCGGACCGGGGCCACGAGGAGTGAACAGGCAGGTGAGAGTGCCCTTAAGTTTCACATACACAATGTGCAATGAGCAAAATCAATTGTTTTACCGTGCTATTAAAATCAGCATAAAGTAACAAGAGGAAAATCACATTAGCATTTTTAAAAGAATAAGACCAGCGTGCTAGTAAATCAGCAGCGCTTTTTAAAAGAATGACGAGTTTCAGCAAGGACACAGCAAAGCCTGCATGCGCAGCCTAGATCGCCGCGTTTTATAAATTTACCGTATGCGTACCTTGCACGCACTGTACGACGTACGGAGCAAAGTCTGTAAGTCTTCTCGTAAGCACACAAAACCAAAAAAAAGTAAAAAATGGACAACAGGGATCATTGTTAAACCCCCTAACTAACCCAAAAGAATCAGGAAGTCCTATAGCAAACAGCAAACATTTCCTGTCAATCTACACATTCAATCCACACAGATATACAAATAAATAACAAATGCACATTAAATCACATTTATTCCCACATTAAATCAAAATGAAACACACTTTTCTATTGCTTGAACTTTTGAACCTTTTCCAACTGTCAAAACTTTCAACCCTTCCCCCAACCACATTCTGCCAGTTACCATAGAAACACTTCAGGGAACACCTAACTGAGCACAAGGTGAAAAGTTAATCATACATTGTTGCAAATGTAAATGTAAATGTATGTATACTTGTAAAGCCCACTGTTACCCCATCTCGGGGCGTCCTGGCGCTGTATATCACTGGGGAACCCGTCCTGGCTTTCCCTGTGAGATGGTCCCTCCTGGGCACCCCCAAGGTGAAGCCAGGCATCCCCAGCGCTGATAGGGCCGTTGTGGAGATTAAGCAAGCTATTGCCCAGAGTTGCAGAGTGGGACCCATGGTTAGCGTAGGCACCTAGGCGAGAATTATCGAGTCCGCGGACATTGACCCAAGACCCTGCCGCGTCGGGAATTGAACCCTGGTCCCGGGCCGACCTCTGCTTCAGGGTCTGCCGCTTCTAACCAGTGAGCCACACTTCTCCACAAATCAAAACAGCAAGTGTGCTTGACTTCTCAATATACCAGCCTATATTAAGTAATGTTCTTTTCTATCACTTTTTCTTAACAAATAAATGACAGTCTTTTAAAAAACAGAAAATGACACCCTACTTTTCTACCTAGTAACATTTCAAACAACCAATCACTTCTTTGCTTTTTTCAAAACTCCACTTATCCACCATTTTAGGAAAAAAAAATCTTCAAACTACCGTTTCATTTACAGAGACCATCTGAGTGCATCAAGACCTCTCTTCAACATGCTTACAGTGTGGATTGTGGGACACAGCTATATTTTCTGGAGTGAAAGGTACGCACAACAGAAAGAAATTCACAAAGACCTAGGTTTACCAAATGTAGACATTAAATGGATTGGACAGAGAGGGTTAAAGTGGCATCAATTGACGCCATTGGTGAAATCCTTTGTGCATCTCCAACACCCTTACCTCATAATTGTGCACTGTGGTGGCAATGGCCTAGGCACTTTGACTGGGGTAGGTCTAGAAATGTTTATGAAGGACACCTTTACAGAACTGATGTCACTTTTCCCCAAAACTACCTTTGTCTATTTTAATATATGTCAAAGGCAAAAATGGAACTGGTCCAATCAACAAGTCATAAGCTTTTATTCGATTTGCACACACAAATCATACAAGCATACAAAAGAAAATACATAGTTTAAAATATTAATACACAATACTGACATTGAAAATACAAAGAAGGCGGGTAGGAGGCATATAAAAACTAGAGGGCCTCAGTTAAAAAAGTCACTAACTAGTACGATGATTTAAAACGCTCATATGTGTACAGACAGGAAATCGGAAAATTTGTCATAACGAGTAGAGTTTCCTGGCAGCTGTACTTTCCGGCATTATGAATATGGACCACATGGACTAACCTAAAAAGGATAAGTTTAGAGTAAAAGGGGACCATACAATACATACTGTGGACATCAGCAAATAAAATTATTTCTTATTTAAAAAACTGTTATAAAACTTATATAAAATTTATATGCACAGACAGGAATGCATAAGGTAACAGCAGCACTATACAATTCCTGGCAGCTGTACATCTCAGTTACAGACAGGTAAGTATAAGAAAATTTACAGTACTATACTTTTCCTGGCAGCTGTACACTTCAGAATATAAGTAGCCAAAAAGAAACAAATATCCTCATTCTCCAATGAGGATAATAATGTCAATGCAGTCTTTGTGGAACGGATATTATACTTTAACTGGTCCAATCAATTTTGTCCACAGATTGAGAAAGCTAGGAAACATGTGAATAAATCTGTTTCTGCGTTTCTCCGAGACTATAGAAAGGGGTCCATTTACCATAACAATCTGCGCTTCAATATGCATGACATCTATAGGAGAGATGGTGTACATTTTACAAATGAGTCTTCCTCTTGAACTTTAGACTTTGCATCGGTACTTACCTGTAGGTACTAAAATCTCCCACTAAACACAAGGGCTCTTTTTAGAGCCACCCAACATATAAACACATACACTTCATAAATATCTAAAGATATTGTACTTTTTCTACCTTAGGTATGCTTATGGAACGTTTTACAGACTTTGCACCGTACGTCGTACGTGCGAGCATGGTACGAGTACCGTTAATCTATAGTAAAAAAAAAATAGCGTCTATTACTAATTTTTTATAACCCGGGGGACCCCATCCCCTGCGTCTAAAATATAATGTTGGGGACCGTGGGGGGAGCCCCAAAGCCCCCACGGTCCCAGTTGGCTCCCCACGTCCTTCGGGAGCCGGCATTGCTTTTTGTCAGAGAGAGGAGCTAACATGCTGCTCTCCCTGACAAAAAGCAGTTTGTTATGGTAGGGTGGGAGCCGCAAGACTCCCGCCCTACCATAACAAACAGCAGTGTCCCGGGGGTAGGCACCCCGAGACACTGTAGGAGCCAGCCCTGGGGAGGTGGCGGTCCCCAGGGCCAAACAAGGCTCCAGGAGGGGGGCCGCGCGGCCCCCCTCCTAACATAGAAAAACCCCGGGGGTGGTGGTCCCCGGGGCTGAGGGTCCGTGACGGACCCCCCTATTTTGCATATAAGTGCCCCGGGGAGGTGGCAGTCCCCGGGGTGTGTGGGGGGCGGTTCAGCCCCCATAGGTTTCTTTTTTTTTTTTTAAACGAAGCCCCGGGGGGGTAGCGGTCCTCCGGGCTGCGAGGGGACTCTATGCACCCCTCCACCCCCCCCATTAATAACAGTTACTTTGCCCCAGGGGGTGGCGGTCCCCGGGGCAGTGTGGGGGGGATTGGGACCCCCCCACACCTTTTTAATCATTTTGCCCGGGGGCTAATTTTTAAAAAAGCAGACCGGGGTTTGTTTGTTTTTTGCAGAGTTCGCGTAAATACCCTGCGATTTAAAAAAAAAAATGTCATTTGCAGGGGCCTTGGGGGTCCATGTGGGACCCCATGAGCAGGCCTAGGGGGTCAGGGTGTGTCTACCCCACCCCCTTTATGTGTTTTGAGCATTTGTATTCTGCTTTCTTGTGCCTCGGTTCTACCGAGACACAAAATGGCTGCCAACACTTCCTAGTTTGGAGTGTTGACAGACAGTTGACATCCAATCAGCATACAGCTCGTGCTCGGGAAGGTACGCGGACTATAAGTAAAATCATAAGTATATCTAGAGGAGCTTACCATACT
Source organism: Lissotriton helveticus (assembly GCF_964261635.1). Taxonomy (NCBI): domain Eukaryota; kingdom Metazoa; phylum Chordata; class Amphibia; order Caudata; family Salamandridae; genus Lissotriton; species Lissotriton helveticus. Next base: position 1,563,878,613 of record NC_136068.1, on the reverse strand, counting down.
CTGTACTGTACTCTGCTTATAGTCCGCGTACCTTCCCGAGCACGAGCTGCATGCTGATTGGATGTCAACTGTCTGTCAACACTCCAAACTAGGAAGTGTTGGCAGCCATTTAGTGTCTCGGTAGAACCGAGGCACAAGAAAGCAGAATACAAATGCTCAAAGCACATAAAGGGGGTGGGGTAGACACACCCTGACTCCCTAGGCCTGCTCAGGGGGTCCCACATGGACCCCAAAGGCTCACGCAAATTTTAATTTTTTATGTATGTAAAGATCCAGTCATTGGCCAAGACCTCCCTAAAAAAGCAACCATCACTTTTAGTAAAGCTCCGAATATGAGAGAGAGAGTGGTTGTCACATGCCCAGAAATACTGGACACTTCATCATGGTTCAGAAATAACAGAGGGTTCTCCAGGTGTAAAACCTGCAAAGCCTGCACCCATGGTGTAAATAAACGGTCATACATGGATGGATTTAGTGATTGTGAACATCAAATCACTAAAGTATTAACTTGTAAAACGGAATACGCCGTGTATATCCTGGAATGTCCATGTGGACTTAGATATGTGGGGAGCACTAAGTTCCCCGTCCATAAAAGAATACTTCAGCATCTCAGGGCAATAACATCACAGGATAATACCTATCCGGTGGCACGCCACTTCAAATCACGACATCAGAGCAACAACAAGGATCTTACATACTATGTGGTGAATACTGTCCTCGCCAGCAGAAGGGGAGGGAATAGGGAGGCCAAATTGCGTAAACTGGAGACCAATTACATTTTGAAATTAAATAGCAAGCAGCCAGGGGGGTTGAACCTCACAGAGGATTTATATACGGGTTTGCATTAAGATGTACAGGTTCATCAATTGTTACCCGCAGGCACCCGGTTAACAGGAATTCATATATGGGTGCAATCCAATGAATCAATTATTTTCTCTTGTATAATAGCATTTTTAGAGATTTTAGTATTTATTGTTTTAAATTCACAATATTAAATCTATTAATATGTATTTAACTGACGGGCAACTGAACACTAAATTAGTCACTGTATCATCATCTGTATTACACCTCATCACTGAAGCTTTCTATTCCTATTTTTTGATGTAGTTAGGGTAATTGGACACCTATTTGGAACTACTCTGTTATCATGAAGGACAGCAAACCTAAAATGATCATTATACATTTATGTAAGATGTTGCACCTAACACAGAAAATGAAACAGAGTGAAAAATTGACTTATACTCGGTCTTGCAACTTTCCTCTTCCTCCTTATACCTTGTAAAGTGGAGTTTCCATAACTGTATTGGGGTCCAACGGGAAGCTGTAGCGGCTCAAAAGTAACATAAGCAGTGAGGTATGCCAATAGAAGCAGCATCCATGTAAAGGATTGAAGAGACTGGGCTCAGTCATATTCAATCATAAATGTTAACAAAACAAGTTTTATATTTATTCAACAAATCTATTGCACTTATTTGCACATTGGCACAGTATGTTTTAGCTTAGCTGGTCTGATAAGGGTCATCAGTGGGTATAGCAGGAGTATATGGGGATTTAACCCATCATTTGAATAGGTCTTAGGCAAAAGTGTTTTTGGGATTTAACCTGGTATTATCCAATCATGAAATGTTTTTTTAACAATGATTTTATACAAATGTAACTATATATTTATATATATGTACTTTGTATTGTTTCCGGGTGTTGAAATGCACAGGAATCAATGTTAGTCTTTCTTCATTGTCTACACGATTGGTCACCCAATCAGAGAGTAGCACTTTGTACTTTAAATTTTCACTACAAACGATGATGCGCTGTCATGTGATCAAGGCTTTGTGCCGAAACGTTATGGCGATAGCTGAATAAAGAATAACAGCATCCGAATTACCTGGTCCGTGTATGCTTCTGAGGGCGTTATCGTGGGAGGACGATCGCACAAGGGAGACGGAGGTAATTTATATATATATATATATATTACCTACTGGCAATAGCCAGTAGGTATATATAGTTAGGATTTTTTCTCTATGGGATTTCTGAAAATTCTATGTCTAATAACTTTGGCGTTTGGGGACGGAATTGGCTGAAATTTTCAGGGAAATGGCACATTTTGTTTCTGAGCAGCCCCTGAAAATTTGGGGGGGGTTTCGTCAAGCGGGGGGCGAGAAAAAAGGGGGGTCCCAAAACGTGTTTTTAACATTGAGTTTTCCATAGGGCGGTTGGACTCACTTTTAGCTCGAACGGCTGAATGGATTTCCACAAAACTTGGCAAAATTGTAGGGACTGGTAGCCCGATGTGCCTTTGCTATGTCTCAAGATATATGCTCCAGTGGTTTTTACGAAAATTAACTTTGAAAAATATATATTGGGCTACATTGGGCTATATATATGTTGGAGCCCAATGTAGCCCAATGTAGCCCAATGTAGCCCAATGTAGCCCAAAGATGGCCTCCAGAGACAAAAGAGCCCAAATGTAGCCCAAATATCATCCAGATGTAGCCCAACTATAGCCCAGTGACAGAATGTCCCAGAGTGTTCTAAAGAACAACTAGAGCGCTAACAGTCTTACTTATGACAAAAGTATGGCACACCTGAAGTCATCTTGATTGGAATAAAGTGTTAACACTTAAAACATTTAATTTGCAAAGGAACAAAATGAGGGGTTTCATTTTGCCATAGAGATGTTATATATATATATATATATATATATTCACTGAAAAAACCATAGGTTATAGACCATATATAGTTAGGAATTAGCATTTACAAAACCTTGAAAATTCACTGAAAAAACCATAGGTTATAGACCATATATAGTTAGGAATTAGCATTTAAAAAACCTTATTTTACTCACACAAAACCATTGAAATTCCATATATAGTTAGTTGTACTAACTATATATCGCGCACCCGCAATCCACTGCTGATCATGTCACATATTACATCATTCATGACATGGTCAGTGACATCACTGATGACATCACTGATGACATCTCAAATGACATCACTGATGACATCACTGATGACATCTCAAATGACATCACTGATGACATCACTGATGACAACATCCAGTGACTGTATGTTTCTGTAAAGTTAAAATATGTCTTACATATTGAAGAATGAGTGGATGTATAAGTGTCTGGATGAAGGATTTAGTAGGGGCATGACTGACTGTATGAGTGACTGATTAAATGTGTCTCACTGAGTGCATGGGTTAGTGACTAAACTGTCTTAATTTGTGCATCATTATGTCTGTTGTTCTGTAAACTGCTGCATGTGTTGATCAGTAGCTATATGATTAACTATATGGGTTATTGATTGGTTGCCCAATCATTTGTATGGGAGACTGAGTGTGTGTGTGGGTGGCTGGGAGGTGTATGACTCTATGCATAGATGTGTGAGCAGTTGATTCACTAGATGTATGGGTTCAAAAGTGCATGTGGAAACAGCTGTATGGGCGGTTGACTGTGTGCATGAGTGTATTGGTGAGTGAATGGATATCTCAGTGCTACATGTCAAAGTAAGTACATATGTAAAATACAGTACATGTGAGAGTTGACATATATAAATAACTGTGCATAAGAGCCAGTGAATGTGTGAGTGGCTGTATGGATCATTGTGAACTTGTATCCAGGATTGTATAAGTGAGTAAATATGTTTTAGTATATGTTTGAATAAGTAAGGTGTGTATAACTGTATAGTTGAGGAAATGGAGGTGTGATTAATTCTTTGCATGACTGACTAGGTGTGTGAGTAACTCCATGGATGAGTGACAGTCTGTGAGTGTATGTTTATACTGAGTGTATCTAAGGTTATATAAGAGTCTGAAGAGGTTCATCATAATATCACATGAATGATGTCATCAGTGATGTGATCAGTAATGTCAAATGAGATGTCATCAGTGATGTCATTTGAGATGTCATTTGAGATGTCATCAGTGATGTCATCAGTCATGTCATTAGTGATGTCATTTGAGATGACATCAGTGATGTCATCAGTGATGTCATCAGTGATGTCATTTGAGATGTCATCAGTGATGTCATCAGTGATGTCATTTGAGATGTCATCAGTGATGTCATCAGTGATGTCACTGACCATGTCATGAATGATGTAATATGTGACATGATCAGCAGTGGATTGCGGGTGCGCGATATATAGTTAGTACAACTAACTATATATGGAATTTCAATGGTTTTGTGTGAGTAAAATAAGGTTTTTTAAATGCTAATTCCTAACTATATATGGTCTATAACCTATGGTTTTTTCAGTGAATATAATATATATATAAATAATATATATATATATATATATATATTTATATATATATATATATATATATGTATATATAGACATTGGTCTTAAGAATGCTTAACTAAAAACAAAGCAACTGCTTACACTTACTTTGTGTGAAGCGGCTCGTTACTAACAAAGGATTCTTTTGGGGAAGAGGTCTGCACCTGTGCAGAACCGCCCTGTGACTGGCGGTCAGGAGTTTCCTTGGATATATATAGATAGATATATATATATATATATATATCCGCTTTGCCACTCTTCAAAGCAATGATCATTGGCTGGAATGAATCAGAGAAAGATGAAAATAAGTGATCTGAAGTTCCTGTCTGTCAATCTACATAGGAACAATCACTGGCTCATCTTACTTACAAGGCTTTCAGCAATCAGCAACCTTCCTTTTTCCTTGTCTTCCAAAGCAGGTGTCAGAGCTTCAAACCATGTCACTATCTTCTGGGATTGGCGTAGGGAGTGAAGAAGATAAAAGAGGGCTCATCTTTTCTTCTGAGAAGATTATGAAGATGATCTGTCCAATGGAAGAGCAACATCCAGTTCTTCTGAAGTAAGCTGACCTTTCTGCTCTACTGCTAGCTCTGGAAGATCAGGTGTTTTTGTCACTATTTGCAGTTGTGTTTCCTTCGAACATTTGATTTGCTGCTGGGGCAATTTGAATTCAGAGTCCCTGCTCTCAGCCATGACTGTAGTCACTGCACTGTTGAGAGACATCTGATTTGGTTTTGGTGATAGTGGTACTGTTGTTGATTATGGGGTGATCCTGCTACCAGTGTCTTCCAGCTTAGATAGGGGTGCAGCAGGTATGTCACATTGCCTAAAAGGACATGATGCTAGTGGTAACAATAGACTTATTCTCCTCACTGATCGCTTTCTTAGCAGGAGCCGGCTATCTTTACTCCTTCTACTGTTAGTCAGGAGAAGCACTAGCAAAAGTACTTAGCAGAGAGGTTTCTGAACTCAGGTATCAGCGAATTAACAGGCTTATCTCCATCTCAGCCAGTACCTGCAGGGAATAAAATATAAGTAAGAGTGAGACTTGCCAAATATTTATCAAGCAATGCATGTCATCATCAAATCATAACAATATTATAAAAATCAATTAAATTACTGATGCCCTTCCAGTGCCCATGGGGATCCTAAGCATAAACAGAATAAATTAATATGAAAATTCTCTGGTATTCCGCCAGTGGCCATGGGGCCCCTCTGGGAGGCAGGCAAAAATCAAATGCATTAATCTTAAGGTACCTGGTGTCTCTTCAGAGCACATGGGGTCCCTATGAGAGTGAGAAATATATTAAAACATTAATTAAAAACAACAACTGTGTAGTACAGACTACTACTATCAGTCACATGCACAAATAACTAATGGCTTTTTAGAGTGGAATAAAAATGATTAATAGTCTGGATGGACGGAACTCGCTGAGTTTCACTCTGAGGAATTCCGTGGAGTTACAAAAAACTCCACAAGATTCTGTGGAAGTCTGGCAATGGGCAGAAAATATGTAGCCCGTGCAGCAATTTAGCGCCTGTAGCATAAGCAGCATTGAAAATCAGCGTGAACAGCGCCATGCCTTGCGCAACAGCACACAGTCATTTGGGTTGATTTTGCTGCCGTTGGTGTAAAAAATCTGCTTGAGCAGCCACAAATCTACTCAAATTGCCGCCTTCTGAAAATAATGCTAACCTCTGACAGAACTGAATATTTCGCTCACCCCTATAGGCAGAAACACACACTGACTCCACAAAATGCTGGACACTACATACACACACATACACGCACACGCACGCACACACACACACACTCTCTTCATCTCTCTTTCTTTCAGTTATTCAGACCCAATGGCTTTGCCAATGCTTACTTTTTCTGTTTCATGAAGACATGGGAGCATGGGCCAATCTTCTACAGACAGAGACTGCTGGTTGTCGGAACTAACAATAAGGCAGATCAGACAAACCACCTGGAAGACAACACAGTGCCTCCGGGTTGGCGTAAACGGCGCTCACATATCACCCACCTGAAGTCAGTTATGTGCTTTCTAACCCCAGACTGACTGTTGCCCAACAGAAACATTCACCCTACAGTATTACTTTCACTTTCCGAAAACACAGCTTGCACTTCCCCTTTGAGGAAAGAAGTGGTGACATGGGGTGTCACGAGTAAGCGGATTATGTTTAAATCATCGGTTTTGCTTTGTTTAATTAAAACAATAAGCCTTTCAACACATGTTTGAGGAACTCTTTTTCTTCTGAAGGCTTCCCTTTGTGACAGTTCTCCATGTTTAAAAATCTCAGTCCTCCTTTCGCTGAATCTTTGTCTACAATCTCTGCCAGGTATACCAACTACTCAAAAGAAAAATACTTGTCATTTGTTCACGTTATAAGAGTCTGAAAAGGCCCGTAAGGGTAAACAACCTTTACAACGCAACTTTTACCGCGCAGTGCCTTTACAACGCAACTTTTACAATGCAAACCATTACAACGCATTGCGCTGGGGGGCTGCTCTAGGACATGGAATATGTTTAATGTACTATCCAACACCTTCCCTACTATCCACGGGGACTGGAGTTGGAATAGTAAATTAAACAATTCACTATCCAGCGCCTAAAAGCACTATGCATTGTAATGGTATGCGTTGTAAAAACCGCGTTGTAAAAGCATGCGATGTAAAAGCACGCGTTGTAATGTCATACATCCCCCGTAAGCTATACTTAAATAGAACTTAATATATAAATCATCTGTATTAATTTCTAACATGTTTATGATTTGTTTACTCAAGTGATCATTAAAGCAGCTCTAAAGCATTTTTTAGAGTGCTTTCTTTTTATATTTGCTGTTTGAAGTTTGAAGTGAGAAGGGAGAAAATTACCTGCTTTAGGTGATTCTCCTAATTTTTGTACTTGCCCGACCAATAAAAAATTTAAATCATGATCATGCTGTTAAAAGAATGGCCAGGTGGTAACCGTACATTCTCTGCATAGAAACTAAACACTGAGGGGCATATTTACTATTAATTCATGCAATGCAGTGCAAGCCTCTGCGTAGAGTTTAATTTCTTTACAAAGCCACACACAGCAGTGCAAATAGCCTCTTGCGTGGCTTTGAAAATCTTACTGAAACCTTTGTGTTGTCCTTGCAATACATTGAACGATGCATGGCCTACAAATCTGGACTGCGATCAACCTTAGACAGAATTCTGCCAGAGAGACTCTCATGATGGTTAGAGGGCCATGTCTATCTGTGCAAAAATGTATATAAGTTAAATACTGCAATTTAGCACAATACCTGAAATGGTAGGAAGGACAGAGTGAAGGTTATAACAGAGAGGTACAACACATGGGGGGGGGGACTATTCCTATCAGGAAGGAAAGAAGGTAAGACTAAAGACTAAACAGAAAGTGGGAATCCTAAGGATTATTTAGTGGTGCCCTCACACATGCCTAGGGATGTCATGCTTTATCAACTGGTGTGCTCCTTGTTGTAACTTACTTATGCTTGTTGTAGAATACTGCTGTGAATGTTATTCTCTGAAAGACTGGATTCAGTAGGAGTTAGCTGACCAGTGGAAGAAGGTAAACTGTTGGTGCTGTGATACTGATCTACAATAAATCTACAATTTCATTCATCTGATTTGGAGTATTCTTCTTTTTAACACTCCTCATAGGGCCAACGCTCCCATGTCCAACGGGCCCCATGAAGGGTCAATTTGGCGGAGATCTTTTTTTGTTTTGCAGTATGATGAGTGATGAGAGTATGACGGTGCACTAGATGTGTGGGGTGGAGTGATAGTGTATATACAAGTGAAAGGATGATAAAACTGTCACTTCTTTGCTCAGTCTTGATCCAGGCAAGCAGTGTAGGGTAGGTAATTTGCGTACTCCTCGCAGAAGCCTTGTAAATAGTGTTCCCTTTACAAGATCCAAACCTTTTTTTTGCCATTGTGCAGCAGCATTAGCTCTGCTCGTTATGTTGACTGACATTAACTTATTTTTCCAGTCAGCAAATGTGTGCTGGCCTCTGTCTCCGACCTATGGGGCGCATTTGATCTATCATAAGGGTAAGACCCTTCACTCACACCTAAAATTAGCAGCCAATTATGGCCCAAGATGTGGCTCCAAAACAATTTGGATGTTATGTTATGTGTACCACGCATGTCCACTTGTCTGTTTTGTGTTTATGTGTACTGCCACTATCTTCCACGTTTTACATATTTGTGGCAACTGAGGAAGCGCCGTATCACAGCATGCGCTTGACTACCATTGCACAATATAGGATAATGGGGTAGCCCAGTTTTGTGCAGAACCTGGGGATTTGTGCATTAAGGGAACAGTGGTTCTGCCACTTAATAGCTTCACGGGAGCATAAAACCTATATTCAATATTGTCCCTCTGTCTTGATGAGACTAACATTCAATGAAAATATGCGTATCTTAATTGCATCCAAACCAAAAAGAAAAACTCCTGTGTTTCTTAGATATGATTTTATAGTAAATTCATGTAAGTCGTGTATTCAAAAGGAATAAGTATATGCACACACAGATAAACCCTATATTGTTGTCCAGGACAGAGAGGATTATGTCAATGAGATCAAGACACAATTACAAGTTGCTGAGAATTACCAAAAAATTAAGGGAGATCACACGAAAGAAGTAGCCAAATTAATACACACATTGGCCACCCACGGATTGGAGGAAGGTTACCTTAGTGAATTGGAGTATGGTTACCTTAATCAGAAAGAGCAACGGGTCCCTACGATCTACACACTCCCAAAAGTCCACAAAAACATGAACAAACCATCAGAGAGACCCATTGTGTCCGGATGTGGCTCAGTCTTGGAGCCCCTATGCCGGTATGTAGATCTCTTTCTGCAACCCTGGGTGTTCAAGACCAGATCCTACATCTGTGATACTTTGGAAGTCATCAATTGGATAGAAGGCCATACCTATGATAAGGACAGACAGATACTGGTAACAATCAACGTGGCCTAGTTATACACGAGTATTCCACAAAGAAAAGCTCTAGTTATAGCTCATGAAGTCCTAGAGCGTAGAGAAAGACCACATAGGGTACCTACCAAATTTATCATTGGCCTACTTGAGGTGGCCATGACTAAACATTTCTTCTTATTCCAGAAAGATTATTTTTACCAGACTAAAGGAGTAGCCATGGGGGCTGGATTTGCTCCGGACATAGCGTATCTATACATGGATAACTATGAGGATAAGAACATCCACAAATCCGATAACCCTTTCACAGAGATTATTACTCTATGGAAGAGGTATATCGATGATGTCCTCATGATATGGACTGGCAACTCTGACTCTTTAGAAGAATTTTGAATTTGGCTTAATGGAACATCTGATGATATCCATATTGACTATGACATACAGTAAAGAGAAGGTGGATTTTCTCGATCTCACTGTACAGAGTGAAAATAATGCGCTATAGAAAACCATTAGAAAGAAACACATTATTGGGATATAAAAGCTATCATCCCAGGAACTTGCGAGACAATCTGCTCTACGGGCAGTTCTTGAGACTTCACAGGAACTGTACAAGGAGGGCTTATTTCTTTAAAGAATCTGATTCTCTGCTACCAGGACCAGGGGCCACCCCCCTGTTCGAAATACACTCTCTCTTAGATACTTGCACGATGATCTTAACAAACTACGCTCAAACTGCCATCAGAATTGTAAGCTGCTGAACCCAGAGAATCCATCGGTCCCTTACCCTGGCTGTAATTTCTCCCTCTATTTGAGTTTGCAAAGTTCGAGAGCGGATACTCTGGTCCATAACAATCCTACTTTCCCTGGGAAGCATAAAGAGGATATTATGACCAAAGACTATCGATTTTTCAGCATAAACTGTCGATCGCTGCCAAAACACAAAGAAGATAAGTATGATTTAATAAGTGACCTCCAACCTGATGCCATTTTCCTGACGGAAACTTGGCTTAACGATAGCTCAGGACCTGATATGACCATTGCAATCCCGTTAAACTACACAATTGTTAGGATGGATCGTAAGAATAAAATAGGTGGAGGCATAGGCATTATTTCTAGAAAGGAATTCATCTGTAAATAGGAGGAACTACCGTTAAATAATTGTGAAGCTGGCTTATTTAAATTAACTCTCACACCCCAGTTCACTTTCTCAGGGATGTTGATTTATCGCACCCCCCACCCCTAACTCCGCTCCCCCCCTTTACCCCCCCCCACACCTCCCCACCCCCGGGAGCAGCAGGAGCCTGGGTAGCCACGCTTCCGGACCTCATTGCTCCATATCTACTGGAAGCCACTAATTTCTCGATTTTAGGAGATCTTAACTTACATCTTGACAACCACAACTGCTCCACTTGTTTGACACTAATTTCAGATCTAGATGCTCTTAACTTGCCACTATGTAATTCCGGTCCCAAGCATAAAGCAGGACACTTGTTAGATACTGTCTTTTCTAATGTAAACAACTTAACATGTGAGACTAACACACCTTTATTCTGGTCAGACCATTATCTGGTTAGCTTTAAGATCAAGCAGGTAATGACCCAGATATCAGCACTGGCCAATGCCGACGCTATCTGGTCCAGAAACTGGAAAAGGTTCAACATGGACCTCTTTAATGTTCAACTACTTAACTCAAAGCCTGACTTAAAAGAGTTAAAATTTCGGACACAAACATAATCAATAACTGGTTAACTGATGCAGCAGATACTATTATCCCATTAACTAAGAACAAACCAAGGTACCATCGACCTCCAGCTCCATGGTTCTCGGAGACTGTTAAAGCCGAAAAAAGCAGATGTAAGGTACTAGAGAGGCAGTGGAGGAAGCATTATGAAGCAGCTGAAAAACTGTCTTTCAAGCAAGCTATTAAAGCCTACCAGCTATCATGCAAGATGGCAAGGTGGAATTCACGAAAAATAATATTTCAAGACTTGTCGGGTGCAGCACATCAACCAGAACCCCCTAAACTATCGGTAACCCAATGCAATCAGCTAGCGAACTATTTCAATGAGAAAATTGAGAACATTTATACTGAATTCAGGATAAACGAAGAGCAGAGCCCTGAATCTACTCAAATGCCTATGACTTCTAGTTCTATTAATGAGCTGGAAGAATCTTCCGGGAATTTACTCACCGGTTGGCAACTGCTAGATCCATCATCCTTTATGGATATATTAAACAGCATTAAGTGGGACTCCCCGAAGGACCCTATCCCTGTACACATTCTAAAAAAGCTTGATCCGCGGATCTTAAATGGGATTAGGGAACTTCTTAATGCTTCAATTGAGGAAGCAGTGATGCCGGACATATGGAAACACGCAATGGTCCTACCCTTACTGAAGAAAGCGAATGGGGATCCGGAAGTTTTCTCCAACTTTCGCCCAGTCTCACTGCTGCCTGGGTTTTCCAAAATTTTGGAAAAGCATGTCAATAATCAATTGACTCCAATAATCTACACCAGTCCCAATCTGGGTTCAGAGCAGGCTATTCAACCGAGTCTACACTCCTGGCAGTGGCAGAAACAATTCGTCAGAGGTTAGACAAGGGTAGCACGGTGGCACTCATACTATTGGATTTGAGTGCTGCCTTTGATACCATTTCTCATGCGACCCTTGTTCAAACTCTTAAATCTAAGGGTGTTAGTGGCTCTGCCCTGAAATGGCTGGAGAGCTTTTTATCTAATCGAACTTTCCAGGTCCTCTCCAAGAATAATAATTCCTGCACTCTGGTTTCCCCTTATGGAGTGCCTCAAGGCACTATCTTAAGTCCTCTGCTTTTTAATGTTTGTATAAGTCCTTTAGCAACTATAGCAGAAGAAGCGGGCCTTACTATATTCTCCTACGCAGACGACACCCAGCTTGTCTTCTCTTTATCGGCGGTGGACAAGTCTGAGGTGTCACCTCTTTTTACAGGACTCCAAAATATTGCTGAATGGATGCACTCCAATAAATTGAAGCTAAACGGCGGCAAAACATCTTTGGCGAACAGAAGGAGCTCTGGGGTCCTCTGCATTGGCCGACTGAGATGGGTCCTACCCCTCAACCGTCACAGTCTGTTTGCAACCTGGGCATCATTATTGATGACAAATTGTCCATGCGACAACAATCAGTTAAGACCACCTCAATATGCTTTGCCATTTTAAAGTAGCTGACAAAAATCCTATGGCTGCTACCAGAAGGGGCACAAAAGACAGTAATCTAAGCCCTTATTGTTTCAAAGCTGGACTATGGGAACATCTTATACTCAGGAGCTAATAAAGATGTTACTCGTCGGCTGCAAGTTATCCAAAATGCTGCAGCTAGACTGCTATATCGCCTTCCAAGAAGGACACACTGGCTTAAGATTGGAAACCGCTCTAAATTCAAAGCACTCTGCTTCATGTACAGAATCAATACTGTTAAGGCTCCCAGCTATCTCTGTGAGCTGGTCAAACAATACATTCCTACTCGTCATCTTCGCTCGTTGAATCAGGCTAAATTTGTGGTCCCTAGATTCAAACGAACTCGAATGGGTGTCCGCTCCTTTGCTCAGTTGGCTCCTGTCTTGTGGAATTCGCTACTCCTTCCTCTCCATCTTGAACAGAACTATGTAAAATTTTGAAAAGGCATTAAGACTTGGTTGTTCAATCAATAACTTCTTTGACTCTTCCTTAACTTAGTGCAGGTCCAGGGCACCGGGAAACCTCGGGGTAGATGTTGCGCCATACAAATTCATTATTAAAAAATAATAATAATAGAGACTTTTGGAAAAGTGGCTTCTCACGCAGTCTCCTGAAAAGATCAAGGAAGGGGGCGTGGTACTGTCATAGAGACATACTTCTAGAAACCAAAACTGATAAATCCACTGATACTAATCGGATTGTCTGCATTTCGACATTCAGTAATAGCAGTAATGAAAAACAAAAGATTATAAACAAGAATTATCACCTAGTTTTGGATGAAATAGGTATCACAGACTGCTCCTTGTTTGCTTTTAAACGAGGAAGAAACATCAAAGATGATGTTGTTAGCCAGATAACATATGACATATTGTGATGAATGTAATATGTATGTGCCCACACAAAATGTAAGTGAACTACATACAAATATTTTTAATGTCACTACTTCACTAAGTGAAAAATTCCATTATGCACAGGATTGTGATGATTATTACATGTATGTGACCACACACTATGCAAATGAACTACAAACAAGTACTTTTAATGTTACTATTGCATAGGATGCGACCAAAGTATTAAAATGTAAAATGTACACTGTGAATTTATGGAAGGGGAATTGATGGAAAGTAGCCATGAATATCGTCGCTCTTATTGACTGACACAGACGATGTTTGTTTTTCACATAACACACAGGCCTACACCAACTCTGGTTGTTTATTCTTATTGCATGAAATCCGCCCGCTCCCTTGTGAGAATCAGGAATGCTCTTTTAATTGGGTTGTGTCACGCACGTAGCTTCCTCACACGAGGATGTTATAGACACGTTCTTACTGCCGTAGGAGAAACTATTTAACCCCTTCCACGCTCATGACGAGCTGGGCTCGTCATGAGGTAGCCTCCTCGCACGCTCATGACGAGCCCAGCTCGTCACGTAACATGCGGTTCCGCAAATCTCAGCGTGCGAGCGGAATTCTGCCCGCACGCATGCGGTTAAGAGGAGGGTTCACTCCGGAGGATAGCATCCTGGATTCCAGACGGAGCATTTAGAGGCCAGGGGCGTAACACAGGCCCCTGCAGCCCAAGCGGTGCGGGGGGGCTCCAAGCTCCAGGGGGCCCCATCGGCACTGCACTGTGTCCGGAGAGCTCCTAATTGAGCCCGGAGGGTGCCCCTCTACATACCTTGCAGGGAGGCCCCCTCAATTTTCGTTATCCCAGTGTTAGAGGCCGTAGGTAAGACGCTGAATTAGCTGGCTCTACCGTGCTACTACTAATATTAGATTAACCACGAGTTACGCGGTGATTTGAAATAATGGAGGCATCCACTAATATTTTGTTTTTAGAGTATTCAAAGGAAAAGTACCTAGGCTTGGACCCTTTCACAAAGCAGTTTTTGGAGTCAGAAGGCCCCACTAAACACAATTTGGATCAAAGGGAGATTCGTTCTTGGAACCCCGAGCGCCAGACGCCGGAGGTTAGTGTTTTTCACTAGTAGACATTTAAGTTACTTTTTATGTGTGATATGAATGGAGACATATAACTAACACTAATCATCATCCTGATATAGATATATAGGCATGATGTGCCTCGGTTTAATTTTACCAACGGATAAAGAAGAATAACGTGGGATACAGTCCCTGTAAGTGTGTGCTATAACAGAGTTTTGTAGGAATGTTTCTTTTGAACATAGGTGGTGACAGGCTTAATTTATTCTTGACAGGTCATCCATCTTTTGTGAACAAGCTACTGTGCTGTCATAAAATTTCAGGGTGGAATTTCCTAGAGGTGAGCAGAGACACAAGGTCTCTCCAATTCTGATCATGTGTCCAATCCTTTTTAAAACACTAAATTACCTTAATTTTTCTTAAACAGGCCACACACAGATTAAGTTTTAGTCCTGATGAAGATCCCCCTGCCCCCCCACAGACGAGTACATTTTCGCAATTTTTCCAGGGGTCGAAATGTCGACGCTTAATAACAAGTGTAAATGATCATCCAGAATAATTGGGAATAACAAGATTAATTTCAAACTGGGCTGATACAGATTTAGAAATACCTCACACTATGTCTAAATGTGTTTTTTTTTATGTAGGTTCATGTGTCATATATATATTGTGTTGTGACGTATATATATTGTTTGGTGTTCACTTCGCGTCATCAAATCTGAATGTAATTGTATAGTGTTTATCTGTGTGTGCATATACTTATTCCTTTTGAATACACGACTTACATGAATTTACTATAAAATCACATCTAAGAAACACAGGAGTTTTTCTTTTTGGTTTGGATGCAATTAAGATAAGCATATTTACATTAAATGTTTGTCTCATCAAGACAGAGGGACACAATTGAAAAAAGGTTTTCTGCCCCCTTGAAGCTATTAAGTGGCAGACCTACTGTTCCCTTAGTGACTACCATTGGAGTTATTTTTTAAAGCAATCTTAGAGAAGAATCAAACCAGTACAATACAGACACACCCCTATTTTCTCATTGATGATTACCAGGGTCTGATCTTTGGCGAGGACATGGTCACAGAGATCTTGAAGACACCATCCTTATTAGAAACGATTGGAAGCACACAAACGACTAGTAACCAAGAATATTGGAACTCCATCACTGTCCTTAAACAAATTACAGGTCATGGTAGCCATGCACGGGCCATTATGATAGAATAACTCGGGCTGCTAGTAACTACAGCACCTTGCTTGTTTTAGGAGGATATCGTGTTCAGACGTGAATGGTCCGAAATCGACGGAAGTGCAGATGAGATTGGCTTTTTCTCAACATCAACATCGTCAAAGCCTATCCAATGCACTTATCATCAAAATCAATCTTGCATAAAATGCATTGAAGGCTGGGATTGGCATCACCATGTTCAAGTCACGGCTTTCGAATATCAACACTCAGATGAAAGAGCATAAAGACTACCTTATGCAGCAGAAGTTATCAAAGCTGCAGAAGGATATTAAGAGATTTGATAAAAAGATGGTGTTTTCCAACATCAGAGATTACCGACCATCCAGAGAGGGCTCTCATCAGAAGATAATTCAACCACTTCTTGTACGACACACCATTCCTCTAACAGCATTTCGAGCAACGACTGCTGTGGCAGAAATGAGAACCGCCATATTTTGGTTCCCCCACCACCCATCAGATGCACCCTTTCTCAGGACAAGCACATGTGGGACACCCAGTGTTCCAGATGCCACCCCACAGCCCCTGTTCTAGCACCCCCTCCAGGCTTATTGCGGCAGAGACTGGGGCAGAGACAGAGGAAGAAGAAGAAGAAGAGACAACAAACAAGTGCACTGTGAGCAATAAGACACCCAGATGTAGACCAGGAGTCTGACGGTCAAGAATAACTAGTCGTCAACCTTTCCAAGAGGACTTTGATCAAAGATGAGACTGCAGTACTATGTAGAGGCCTCGGATGTGTGCCCAACCGTTGGGAAAAGAAATTCTGACGCAATAATAAACTTTACCAGTTCTTCCACAAGATCCGCCTTTAGGCATTGTTTCAGGACAAAACCACCCGGACCAAGAGCATTCTTGACTAAGCTTACCATCCAGGTTTACACCCACATAACTAAGGCACCCAGTGAAGTTCTCACTCATGAAAAAGCTGGACTAAAAGAAACCACGCTGATCAAAGCACTCAGACCCTATGATAATCTATCATCCAGACAGTGTGATGCTGTAACCACCTTGGCAGAGGACACCTCGATCATAATAAAACCAGCAGACAAAGGCGGGCGATCGTTTTCATGAATTCCACCTACTATCATCAAGAATGCCTCTGCCAATTAGCGGATGGAAGATACTACCGCCCCATGAACACGGATCCTACTAACACCTTGCTGCAATGAATCTAGTCTACAGTCACAATGTCAGGGGCACAGAGCTGGATTGCAAAACATGAAGTAGAGATTTTGGTGAACACTTCTCTGAGGATCCCTTACTTCTACATATTACCCAAAATACATACGGGTACTAACCCTCCTCCAGCAGACCCCTTGTTTCCGGCATCAGATCTCTGCTGAAACCTTGATTAACTTCTGTGACCACGTTCTCCAGCCTCTGGTCTTGAAAACTCCTTTGTTCCTGAAAGACACCTGGGAATCTTGAACCTGATTGTGGACACCAACAACCAACATGAGATTGACCTCCTAGTTACCCTGGATGTAGTGACATTATATACAAACATACCCCATTATGCCAACCTAGCGGTGATTGAAGCCTGCCTCAAGACACAGACCTGGCCAACCTGCCACACCATTGATTTCATGATCAAATGTGCCACTATGGTGTTAAAAAACAACCTCTTCAAAATAAAAACCAAGTATACCGTCAGATACAAGGGACATGTATGCGCAGCACATTCGCCCTGAGCCTGGCCTGTCTCTATATGGCCCTTTTTGATAACAGTACATCTTCACTGACATGAATCACTTCAAAATCAACATCCGATGGCAACGGTATATAGATGAGATTTTGGTATTCTGGAAAGGCTAGGACACTGTATGTCAAGAGTTCACCAACTGGATCAACACCCAGGACCAGTACCTTAGGTTCGCCCAATCATCCTCCATGAGAGAGATACAATTTCTGGAATTACTTATCAACATTGAGGATGGACAACGTAGTACCAAAACCTACAAAAAGACAACAGACTTTAACAGCCTTCTGCTCTTTGATAGCCACCATCTAAAGGCTCTGCTACAGAACCTTCCATATGGACAGTTCTCCCGCCTTCTGAGAAAATGCATCTCACTAAAAGATTATGATGCACATGCCAAGACAATTAACAAAAACTTGTCTGCAAAATACTGCAAAAAATTACCCAACCACGATTATCAAGCAGATGGAGAAGAGGTCACAGAACAACCATTGGGAAGCCTTTCTGGAAACAAACACAAGGCCCACTGATGATGTCCTTACCTGTGCACCCACTTTTACCCCAAATTCTAACAGGATCAAACTCATTATCACAAAGCACTGGAGCATTCTGAACTCCGGATCCCTAGAGATCCCATGACAGTGATTCGCGTTCCGGTGCACTCAGAGCCTGAAACATCTCCTCATACACACCAGACCACGCACTCAAAAACTCCACAAACACAACACCCTGTGAGCCCTACCACTTGTCACAGGACACTTTCCTTGTTGGTTTTGTGGGGTTTTCTCTATTACCCGACCTTCAAAAGAAGTATAACTGAGCCCCCGATTCACTTTTATCCAGAAGAGTCACACTAATTGCAATACAAAAAATCGCATCCATCTCATCACCTGCCTCAGTGATCTCCTTTACGTGGGTATGACCACAAGGTCCGTTAAGACTGGGGTAACAGAACATCAGAGCATCACCAGCTTCAACCACAGCGCCACAGAAATGTGTAATCATTTCAGCACTCACAAACACTCCCCTGATGACCTTTGGTGGACCTTTCTGGAGTTGAATCACTCATGGAAATATACCAACCTTTGCAGGAGGTACGAACAATGGATATTTTATCATTCCACTGGCAGTAAGGGTCTCAATGATGAAATCCTGTGGTGCAAGATATGACCATCTTGGGCGTCCCTTCTGACATGAAGCATTCCCTTAGGGGTACCCTGATGCCCGACACGTGGGAACTGATACACCACCTATGATCTTCCCCACATCCGGAATACCCCAACATAACTTTGGACACATGGGTATAGTCCCCCCACTCTGCATCTCCACAAGAGCAAGAATTAGGTGGCATCGATATACCACAATACCATCATCCGTATTGGTCCCCATTATTCATATTTTTAGGAGAGTTTTAGATGGTCAGATAACCCTCATCTCCCCATACCAATCTCCAGACTGACAACACCATCACAACCACCATCCTACTATGGGACACTGTCCACTGAAAGATAGACTTCCTGAAACTGGCGTCCAACCTTCAGCTCTACCTCACTATAAAACACCCGCCTTACAGCTCACTAGGGCATACAGGCACTTGTACACATATGTCGCACCACCAGTGGCTTGCTCCCTCTATTTGTTTGAGGAGAGCACATGTACATCTTCCTTCAGATAATCACCACTTGCAATGTGGTCTCTGTTTATGACTAGTCTACGAATATTACACACTCCAATATGGTCGTCGCCATGACACGACCAACAGTCTAACTCACAAACCTCTCTCTATCGTGACTTTAACGCTCCTGATATCATACCAGCATTGGGCACACAGCCCAACATTGTCTCTACTTTACATTTTACTCCTATCCATGTCATGATGACTCTTTCCATTACGCTCAGCTGCAACCGTCACATTTCAAGATGGCCACCACGAACGGGGTGATTTTTAGAGTAACTCGAGTTTTGTAGTTCCGACTTGAACACAACACCCCTTGGCGTACTTGATTGATCACACCACTTCTAGTCTCCGCACCTGAGCATGATTTAACATTTTACATTACGTTAAATATGGACCACCTCCTCTGCTCTGTCAAACAGAGGAGGGTAGGTCGGGTTTGTGCACTATGAGCAGAAGCCTTGTGAGTATGGTTCCCTTTACAATAGCCAACCCTCTTATTCATTTTGCAGCTGCATTAGCTCAGCTCATTATCTTAACTGTCATTACCTTCTTTTTACAGTCAGCAGCTGTGCACTAGGCTAGCCTTCTCTGACCTATGGGGCGCATTTGATCAGTCCTAAAGGTAAGACCCTTTGTTCACATTCAAAATAAACAGCCACTTATGGCCCAGGGTGTGACACCAACTCATTTAGGATTTCATGATATGTGTACCACGCATGCCCGCTTGTCTGTTTTATGTTTGTGCTTACTGCCATTATCTTCTACTTTTTCCATGTTGTGCTGGCTGATAAAGTGCTGTATCACAGCTTTGCGACATTTCTCAAAGCAATCTTACTGAGGCATCAAAACAGTAATGCAAAACTCTGGTTTACTATGTGTACTTTTTATGTTTCTCATTTCCTTTGTAGGCTGGACGATCAATTTTATCTGAGATACGAGGTATCCTTTTTTCTTGGGAATACCTTTACTACACATTTCATTTTTAGGTATGGGATAGGGCAGAAACTACCCCACCACTTTTTCTAAGGTACGGTAGAAGCACTGTGGATCCTATTTTGGGCCAGAGGGTATAAAACATATTGACCTGACCACATGCACTCTTTTGCTGCTACTTGGGTAAATTAAACCCCCAAAGCAGCCCTGCCCCTTCCATAGAGCCTTTTAATCCTGCCATGAGAGCCATCATATAAAAAATTCTTCCTGGCATCTTTCAGGCAATTGTATCCTCTTTTCACTTGCACACACACTATCACTCCACCCTGCACATCTAGGACACCCTCATACTCTCATAACTTATCATACAGCAAAACAAAAAAAGATCTCTGCCAAAGTGATCCTTTGTATGGACTGTAGGGCATTGCAGTGCCCGCCCTTTGAGGAGCACGCCCAATGATGAAGTCTGACATCCCTAGGGATGTGTGAGAGCATCAAGGAATAATCCTTCAGATTCCCACTGCCTGTCTTATCCTTAGCCCTGTCTTCTTTCCTTCCTTATAGGAACAGTGCACTGTGTATTGTACTATTGCTTCCAGAACCTGGGCACTGGACCTTCATTGGTACCTAGGTCCCCCATTACTTTTCTTTGATTTGATATAACAGAGAGATGCCAGAAAGGAGAGGGGTACATATCTAGATGGAGAGAGAGTGGAGATTGCCTGCAATCGTTTGGACAGCTTTAAGGATGCTATAAAGTTTAACGGCGCTGGTGGAGACATCAGCAGATAAGTGGGAAAAGTAAAAGGGTTAAGTTTAGTGTGAGACTAGAATGAGGATGGTAACACTGAGCAAGGTATTACTTGGAGAACATACTTTTCTGCTCCTTTGCGATGTGAAGATTGGCAGGGGACTGTCAGATATGGACTAGCTTGGAGTTCAAGACTTTTGGTGTATATCAGATAGTGATAAAGGAGATGAAATTGTTCTTTGGAACAAGGAATTTACATGTGTATAACCTTCGAAATTGTGAAACCATGTGTACTTCATCCAGGATTCTACCTATAACTCATCTCCAAAAGCAAAAGTTTCAAGAAGAGCACATGCTTGAAGAAATATAAACATTACACTGTAACCTTTTTTAAATAGTTACAAACCCCCCCAAAAAGAATATGACTAAGACAAATTAAAAATAGAGAAAAATAAGCAGTTTTAGAATCAATTACGTTAATCAGATCACATTTGTTTGATCAAGGGTTGCGGCCTATGAATAATTCTTAAATTTGCGAACAGGTGTATCAGTGTACTCTTCTGGGCGTGTCAAAGACAATTTTTCACTAACAGGTCCTTGGTCACTTGCCCAACTTTGAGTGGAATCAACTTAACACATTTGCAAATCCTGCACCACACTTACTCTACTCCACAGCACTGCAACTTTGTTTGTTTAAACCCTTGTGAATGGTCTGGCCCTAGTATGCATTTGAAAGGAGATGTATATCTGTTCACATGTTTTCCAGATTTCAATGCAGATACTATATTTCCTATAACTTGTATGACTTATAACAGATTGCTTTTAAAGAAAAAAAGCATCAATCTTCTTTAATTGATGCTGCCTCTCCAGCATCAAATCAAAGAACTGGTAGATTCCACTGCATGATGACAAGAATCGGCACACTTCAATGTTCGGCTTTTTTTGTTGATCTTTCCCTTTTTAAATTCTACAGGATTAACTCTGTTAAATCGCCACTGCCACTCTGTATTAAGCCTGATGATATGTATGCATTTAACTTTATAGGCAGGGACATAGCTTCACGGGGGTGTTTGGGGTGTAACACCTCCCTAACAAATGTATTTTCAGATGAATAGTTGGGTACAGGTGTTTTCTGCCAGGTATGGTGAAGAGTCTGTCGGATTTCACCTAGAATTGTTGCATGCACACACTGACAAAACCACACACTCTCTCTCATCCCTGTTTTGAAAGCCCTATTTTTTTTTAAAATTATTTCACAAAATATTGTGTTTCTCCCACTTAGTACTCCTACCAGTCCACATTCCTCTCCCATTCCACTGCTTATGCCCTTCTGAGCTACCCTGCTTGTTGTATAATATATTTTAACATTATATGTCAGAGTGATTGTAGGAAATCTGAAGCTCATACCCCTTATCCCTCCAATCTTACTGACCAAGCTACGCCTCTGTCCAAAGCGTCATTTTTATGGGCTGCGTGGCCTCGTTTGAGAGAGCTGCCTGCATTACTAGATATCAATTATACCAGATAATCCAAGAGGAGGTATTTATTTCCAGTTATGTTGTTTTTTCACTCTCCTAATGTTCCTCTGCATTTGACCTTTAATATACTGTTCTTAAGTACTGATTAATTAGTTGGTGGTTTTTATTGGAAAGGAATACAGTGCTTAAATGTTATTTTGTCTATAGCTAATATGTCGTCCAATTGGTTGTATTGTAAATGTTTGTTTTAAAGAAGTAAGTCTTTGTACTTTTTAGTTGTTTCTTAATCAAAGTTGTTACGTTTGTAAGGTTGATAGGTGAAACAATAAACATAAACGTAAACGATCATGCTCACAGGCACTCTCATGGCAATGCGACTTACTTAGTAGCTGTGGTAACCTTGTACTAATCATTCTTCCAAATAACAGTTCTGAAGGGAACCATACTGTGGACGAACGAGGAGTTGCCAATAGTCATGCAATGTTTGACAGATTGCTTGATGTAAAGTTATTTGCAATACATTTACCCTCTAGCTAGCCTTCTTGATTGTGGCTTGAATCTTTCAGCAGTCCCATTAGCATGAGGCCACAGCGGTGTGATCTTCCTGTGCTGTATACCCAAATATTACATAAAGCGTCAGAACTCTGCTTCATTAAACGGTGGGTCATTGTATCATTCAAGTAGACTCTATTATGCAATTACTTCCTCCATAAGAGGAAGTGGAACTAGAGCAAAAGTTGTGGAAACTGTCGGACCACAGCAGTACCACAATCGCAACACACACTAATTATATGACGATAGAACTCCATAGAAAAATTAAGTGCCCTGGAGACAATTTTCTGGAAGCTCAGTCATCATCAACTTGATCAGTTTTGTTACCCCACGGTCTGACATAGGTGACAAGTCTTTATGATATATTGAACTAAAGAATCTAAACCTGGAAACCACATCTTCTCTCTCAACATCTATATTGTTCACACCTTTCCTAAGTGACTCTCGTGTAATATGAAGTATTTATTTCAGAAGTACATGTGGTATTACTATGCTATTTCATTTTAACAACAATATTCTTTAGCAGTCACTAACTGTTCTTCTTGTATCCTTTTAAAAACATGCAACACTTAATCCCTTTTTGAAATATTTTCTTCATATTAATGTGGCTCCATTTATTTGCCTGAATTGATTTGATCAATTTCTTTGTATTGGTGGCACTTGCCAATCCTTCCTACATTATTCATTCTGCAGTTGACTCTCTTTTTTTGAAATTGGTATATTCTTCAGCAAGCTAAGAACCATAATTTATGTGGGATTCTTGTAAAGCGCACTGTTACTCTACCCGAGTGTCCTGGCGCTGTAGACCGCTGGGGAACCCGTCCTGGTTTTCCCTGTGAGATGGTCCCTTTCTGGGTATCTCCAGGGTGAAACCAGGCATCCCCGGCGTCTGTGGGGGGCCGTTGTAGAGATGAGGCAAGCTTAATGCCCAGAGTTGCCGAGTGTGTTCCCTGGTTAGAGTAGGCACTGAGGCGAGAATTATCGAGTCCGTTGACCCTGGTCCAAGATCCTGCCGCGTCGGGAATTGAACCCTGGTCCCGGGCTGTTCTCTGCTTACAGGTCTGCCGCCTCTAACCAGTGAGCCACACCACTCCAACTAGGCAGTAGACCATGTGAAGTATAATCAAGTAAATTGTATTTCCAGGCGTGTGTGTTATTTTTATCCATGAGTCTCAGTGAAATTTTCATCTGTTGACTTCTGTATATTGTAATGAGTGCTTAATGGTCTGCAGGTAATATAAAAGGTTTCATTTAAAAATAGGTGGTGGTGTTCACAAGCCCATTCAACCGTTAAACCTTCTTTTTGTGAATGAGAATATGTATTCTCTACCTCTGTTAGACTTCTACTTGCATATGAGACTATTCACTGTGGTGAATCTTTTTGCAGTATTTCTAGAGCAAGCATTGCTTCTAAGCCATCGGGACTTGCATCTACTATTAATTCAGTACATGGTTGTGGGTTACAAAAACATGTTTTTTCTTTCTTTCACTTTTGCTTTATTTGATTAAATGTTGTATCATGCTTCAAAGTCCATTTCAACGCATGACTGTGGATGCAGTCTTATTAGATAATCAAGATAAAGCGCCTACACAGGATCAGGGATGGTGTTGAACCTCAAGAATGTATGAGGCAATGTGTCCCTAAATGGCACTAAAACACACATTAAATATTAAGCCTTTCAAGGAAATTAGGGCCATATTATCAAGCAAGGGCGATATTTTATCGCCGCTTTTATCGGCAGGAAACTGCTGCTAAAGCAGCGATGATGGGCTTGATAATATGCCCTTGTGAATTTCCATAGAAGCCCAGGTTCGGGTCTTAACCTGGGTTGCTATGGGAATTCACAAGGGCATATTATCAAGCCCATTATCGCCGCTTTAGCTGCAGTTTCTTGCCGATAAAAGTGGCGATAATGTATTGCCCTTGCTTGATAATATGGCCCCAAGTCCTCTGGAGTCAGTACTAAAATGTAACCCATGAACATCTATAAAAATAATACAATGTGGGATACAGAATACAATCCAATGGTTCGTCAAAATGCATAGTAATCAATTATGGGAAATTAGACATAGACTCAATTATTTGCAGCAAGAAAGTGCCATGAACTCAAGGGTAACATATTCTAAATCCAAAGCATGAGAAAAACCAACAAGAGTTCAGCCTCTAGAGCTTGGACACACCAGATGAGTCTCACCTCAAAAATGTACCAACTTTTATTGAAAAATTCCCAAAAGAAGTCAAATTAAATCCCATAGTCATCATAAGGTGAGCAACACTAATAAATCGCAATACAGAATTATACAGTTATCTATTGCCACCACCCTAACACTAAGCCCTAAATGTATATTAATTTGTCCTATTCTGACCAGGGTACCATATTTAAGAACCTGTCACACAACACAGCACAGCACCCAAACTTGTTTCGCTGAGTGACAGGGAGAGTGGAAGAAAGCGTCACATTCACAGAGATATGGCACACTCCTTCCCTCTTCCTAAAGCCAGCTCACAATCAGGCTACCGAGCACTACACACACACCTTTGCACCATAGTGCAAGGGTGTCTGCATGAGTTTAGCATAGGTTTTGTACTGGAAGAGAACCCTTCCAGTACAAAATACTGCAAGCCGAGGACGCTCTGCTGACTTTGCTGGATTTGTAGTCCCTTCCCTGGATCTGACATCCCCGCAGAAGGGAGGACTTTGCATCGCGCTGAACTGGGGCATTTAATTTTAATTTTGGATTGTTCACCTGGACCTGCCGGAGAGTGAGGACGGGGCCGGGACTGCGAGGCCCAGCATTCCGAGCGGCCTGTCACTCGCCGCAGCTGGAGCCTCTTCCTGCCCCGCCCCCTCCTATTTTAACTCCTCCCCTGACCGCGGACGCGGGAGGGAGCCCGGGGCGAAGCCCGGGCTAAGGAGGCAAGAGGAGGCTGGGCTGGGCTGGGCCCTTCCTCTAACGTTTAGTTTCGAACCCCATCCAGGACTTTGTGACAGTAAGCCTATTAGGACTGACCTTTATTTTCTCCTACTAGCTAGTTACTGTATTGGGGCTGTTTTGCAATTTGGTGAATGATTTGTCCACATCTGATTATTTCTTTTATTGTTATTGATCTTATGATCTAGGATGTCTACAAGCTTTCCGAACTCCTTACCCTCTACCGTTGGGGTTTCTATACTTGGGCCTTTAGACAAGTATTTCGCTAGGGCCACTAGAGAAGTAGATAGAGAGATTGCGATTGCTGAGAAACGTGCTGAGAGCCGTTTTTCTATCGAACTACTTAAAAATAAGCCTCCAATTTTGATCCAGAAGGATGTACAAACTCCACAAATATTTAACAACACGTCAGCAGACGCGGAGCTTTTTAGTACCGAAAGTATCCCACTAATCTTTCAAGATAGGTCACCACCAATATCTGTCACTGATACTAATTTTGAAGCCTCTATCAATGGGCGGCCTATCACATCGAACCTTTTAATAGATTTAAACTCCCCAATAGTCCTTGATGTGATCTCTCAGACTCAGTCTAATATCGATGCTTCACTCCCTTTACCTAACTTACTAGAGGAGGCTGTAGTAGATACGGGGTTGCAATCATCGATAGTAGTTAATGTACCCAAAGACAAGTCACAAATTAAGAGGCATCAGAGAGTACACCGTTCTCTACCTAAAAAAAGGAGAAGGAAGGGAGGGGCTAGAAAAGGTGGAAACATTTCAAATATATCTTCACCACCTCTCGACCCAACGAAAAAGCTAGGGGAGGAAGTACTTTCGGGCCCTATAATAAAAACAAGTATGTTTTTAAAGGGATAATGGAGGCTATTGAAAACCTTCTAAAATCTTTACTGATGCCACTTACTGAGAGAGTTAAGAGGCTGGGGGAAAAATGGATTGTATTTTGGCTGCTTCCAATCTTAAGGAGGCCCAAAAACAATTGAATCCAGGGGAAAGAGTCCAGTAACTAAACACCCAAAACATATAACCCCTAGGCCCCAAGAGGATAACCACATACCGAAAAAAACAACCCAAGTGGACAACCTTATATCTAAAAAAACGACTTCTTACACTAACTCTACTAAACCGGTGGCCTTGCAAGATTCACATAAAGAGAGGGCTAAATTAGGTTCCCCGAAAGTCCCTGTTACCAGAAATCCTCCTCTAACGCAGCCATCGAAAATGAACATAGCAAAATCAATTTCCAGTAATAACGTAGATTTACCACCTGAATCATCTAACTTCGTTATTATCTTAACTGGAATTCCGGTTTTGTCAGCAGGAATTTCAGAATCCTACATTAGCCTTAAAAATAAAGTCATGTACTGGCTGCGAAACAATAGACCCCTCCCATCACATTTAGATGGTGACACAATATCTGTAAGGCGGTGCAACTGGGTGGGTTAACGACCTAAAGATATAGAGGGGGACGTGGTGTTAGTAAATTTCAGGGATCACAGAGTAGTTACATATATCAGTGACTGGTTTCCAGGGAGAGGTGAGGGTAGCGCATCATCGCGTAACCTCAGCTATTTTTATCCTGAGGCTCTGATGACGCCTCCTAATCATCTACCAATACTGGGTCACTATGATTCTCTGCAATTTCCTTATCGCAATCCGCACCACACTGTTTCAAGACAGCATGTAAACAGGTTTCCACCTTTTTTCCCACCTCAGCGCTTAAATAGGTTCTTCCCTCCTCCTGGCAATAGGTATCATCCCATTAATCGAAACGAGTACTGGAATATTCCACTACAAAATCTATTTGAACCCCTCTCTGGCTTAGATACAAACGAATGACTCATTACCTCTGCTACCGAAGTAAGAAGCATCGAAGTATGGTCGGAAAACTGTAAAACAGCTAATGAACTATCTAGTGTTAGTTCTAATCCCACAAATAGTTCACCTAAGCCCTCACAAGAAACGAGGGGGGATCATAGAGTATTAAAAATAGACCTGAACGTGAGTCTAGGGACTGGTACTGAGCCCCCAGATCCTACTACATTGCGTGATACTGCGCTGTACCCATCTCATCATGAGGAAAATAATGTTTGTTTCGAGGGGTGTAACTCCTTTCACAATAGCACTGCTATTTTGATTAGCTCTGGTAAGCTTAGCCTAGGAAACTCCCCATATGTACCGCTAGGGGTACATACTACGAAAGGTTTGAGAGTTACATTTTGGAACATTGCGGGGCTTCGTTCTAAGATAAATAACCCAATCGGGGTAGATTTTATTAAATATGTGGACATATTAGGCCTGCAAGAGACTTGGACTCTTGAGGAAATTTTCATAGATGGTTTTAAAACATTTCATGTATCAGCTGGTTAATCCAGTCATGGGAGAAGCAAAGGGGGACTTAGTGTATATATAACAACTTATTGGGGGTAGTATCACTGAAAATGGTGAGGTCATGTAGCAATTATCAATTTATTGTAATACAGGTGTCCCCCAAGGTTGAGATAATCATTATTAATATGTACAACAACTTAGAAAAGGGCTTAGTAGGTGATATGGTAAATACCCTTAAAAAGGAAGTAAGGATCCTGATGGACAAACTGGGGAGGGATTCCATCCTTATTTGGGGAGGTGAGTTTAACCACAATCTTTGTAAACAGATTCAAAGTGTTTGTGGAGATCAAGTGGCAGACAATTTCGAGTACCAACCCCATTTTTCTCATAATAATGGTGGCGATTCTTTTAATGAGATGATGGCCACATATAACCTGGGATTTGCTAATATGTTATGCACACCTACAGTGGAGTTCAGCCCAACTTATATGGGGAGAGGGTATAGTACGTTGATCGATTTTATTACCATCTCAAATACCCATGCAACTTGGCTAACTGATTTTATTACCCATATGATAGGAATAAGCGATCACTTCCCACTTAGCTTTTGTATTCCACTTCCTAAAGCTAAAGAATGTACACTGGTAGAAAGGTTGGCATAGTCCACTAATTGCACAGTGAATAGACAAAATGGTTATGCTCTTAGATGGTCAAATAGTAATCCGGAGGCGACCAACATAAAAATTATAAAACAAGCCTTAGCATCTATTATCAAATGCCTTCAGGATGAGGCTACACACTCAGAAGTATTAGATTCTTTTGATGATATCACAAGGATTATCCAAGCAAATTTAGAGTGCCCTAATAGGCTAGAAACCGTGTAAAAATGGGTGGTTTGATACTATCTGGACGAAGACTCATGCACACTTAATGGGGGCCTTGCATAAAAATCAGAGAAATCAGGACAAAATAAAAAAATGTAGGCATGAGTATAATTTAGCAAGAAAGTCCTGTAAAAGTAAAATAAAAAATGCCGCGTGGGGGAACCTTTACGAGGCCTCGCTGAAAAGGGATAGTTCCGCTTTTTGGGAAGCAGTCAAGGCACCGTTCTTTACTACAGGGGACATGGCGAGAATGGAAGTGGCAATATCAGAAGATTCCTGGATAGACTTCTTTGCGGAAGTCTATAACCCAGGTGGGGCCAACAAAATTGCAGTCATGGGGACAAAAACTTATGGGTATCGGGAAAAATTTGTCCCAATTGATTTAGAGATCACAGTTAAGGAAATCTCAGAGGCCATTACACAGAGTAAGGGAAATAAAGCCCCAGGAGTGGATGGTGTTCCCATAGATTTATTTAAATATTCGAGCAAGCTATGGTCCCCGTTACTTACACGCGTCCTTAAGGCAAGTTGTGAATTGGGTTTTATTAATACTTGGTCTGATTCAATAATCATCCCGATATTTAAAAAAAGGGACCGGGAAAACCCTTCTTGTTATCGTCCTATATCCCTCCTGGATTCTCTTATGAAAGTTACAGGGAGGGTAATCTTGAACCGCCTACAACAATGGGCAGAAGATGCTAATATTCTATCCCCCGTACAATACGGATTCAGGGAGGGACGGGGTACTATTGAACAGGTCCTAAATTTCACGATGCTTTTAGGGAAATATACACAGGCTAAGGATGGCTTTTTATATGCAGTGTTTGCTGACCTAAGCGCTGCATTTGACTGTGTAATCCACAGTCGTCTATGGCAGATTTTAAAGGACCTGATGGTGGATGAGGTGCTAATTTCCTTCCTAAGGCAACTTTATGCAGGAGCCAGGGCGAAAGTGAGATACGGCAACAATGGGGAATGCACTAAACCGTTTAATGTAATACGGGGAGTAAGGCAAGGATGCGTACTCGCCCCTTTTCTTTTTAATTTATATACTAATGATTTGGAAAAGGAACTGGTGGCTGAAGTTCGTGATTCCCCGCAGGTTAATCATAAACAAATTGTGTCTCTCCTGTATGCGGATGATGCCGTGATCATGGCACGTACACAAAGAGGCTTACAAACGGCATTAGACACTTACTTGAATTTTATGGATAACAGGGGTCTAAAACTTAATGTAACTAAAACTGTTGTTATGACCTGTGGTAGACATAAGAAGAGAGAGTGCCGTTTATCTGCTGGGAAGGAAAAAATTGCCTCAACAAAAACTTTCTCCTATTTGGGCATTGTTTTAGAAAAAACTGGGTCCTGGGGGCCTGCCATTAGAAACAGGACAATGATGTTTAACAGAGCTACGGCAGCACTGATGAGTTTCTCTAATAAAATGGGAAAAAGACCTCCCGAAATTCTATTTTTACCAGGCTAAGTGTATTAGTACAGCCATTAACGGGGCGGGTGTGTGGGGAATTTCTGATTCCACCCCTATTCAGAAGGTAGAGAATGCTTTTTTAAGATTTATCTTGGCAACCCCCCAAAGTTCATCAGTGTTAAACTGCCACTCAGAGTTGGGCATTCGATATGTGAGTGATCTCATTAGTATGCAACCTCTATTGTTATGGCATAGAGTTTGGACATCACCGGATCTTATGCTCAACAGAGACATTATTACTGATTGCCTGGGTTTGGGCAATGCCATCAGGATACCCTGGCTGTCCTACATTTGCAAATTCACCATGGACCTAGGAAGACCGGAGTTTTTTAATCGCCCTGATTCTATGTGTACTATATCAAGGAAGGATTTGAAGCTGCTGTGTTGGCATCACCTAGAAGCTCTTAGACTAGGAGTAGAATTATCCAACAAAACTGTAATACAACATCAACTTACCCCAGTCTCTTATTCAATTCAGCCCTATCTAACTTGGTGTCTGGAGGGCTTTGACCGTTATTTATTGACAAGATTTAGGTTTGATGTCTTTTTTCGTTTAATTACATTTCCAAAACCGAATGACTGGAGCAGAATCCTTTGCAAGTGCCCGTGCGATAATCTATCTAAACAATCCACATTGCATGTGATTTGTTTTTGCAAATTCTATAAGGCAGAAAGGTCTAGGTGGATCAAAACACTTTTAAAAAAACAAGGCACATGGCGCCATTGCCGTCCGGCACTATTGTTTTTACTATCTTTAAACGATGTACACTGTGTGGCCGTAATGACAGGCTTTTAAAAAAGCATCTTTAAAAAAAGGAAAAGCTTAATTAATTTTTTAAATCATGCTTTTATTCTTTGATTATTTATGTGTGGGATATATGTTTTGTATTTGAAATGAACTTGCTGCTTTTATGATTTTATGCATCTTGAAATCGAATAAGGCTTTTCATAGAAATAGAAATACAAAATACTAGGCCACGACAAATTGTAACACTTTTTCTACTTTATATGTGGCTGCTTAATGCTGCACACATGCAAAATCAGGAAAGAAAAAAGAAATAAATGTATTTCTCCATTTAACGCCTCCTTCAAAGTGGCGTTATTTTTTGGCTCATGTTTTGCAATGAAAAGTAAATCAAAGCAAAAACATTTTGCGCATGTTTTCATCACTATTGTGGTGCAAACCCAGCACAAAAGGTTTGTAAATTTGATCCTGAATGTCATTGGATATGGCAGTACACATCTACTTACACAAAACAATGCATGTCTCCTAAATGAATAGCCTACAGTGTCATGAGCAATAAGAGACTTTAATGTTGCAATAAACTTAGTTCTTTGAAAACAGTATAACAATACAGCACATTTTGGTTACGTGTGTAAGGGGAGAAATTAAAGCACACATCATGGCTGCGTTGAAATCCAATATGGAAGTTAGGCCTAATTTAGTCCTAGTTTGCTCATGGACAGGAAAAGATGGTTCTGTCAAGTACTTTTTCTGTCTTGCATTGCGAATGCAGCACAGCTACTTCGCTTAGCGAGACTCTATTGCTGTGACTTGGATTCGCGAAGGGAGACAGGAGGTGGCACGTGCGGACAGGAGATGTGCACTCTGTACGCGTGCACATCTCCTGTCCCTGAGGCTGGCAGCACTCGCATCGCGCGCTTTCAGTTTCCCTCCCCCCGTCGGCTCCTCGGAGCCAGCTTGTTATAAACGCTAATGGTAGCGAGTCATCACTGTCTTTTGGATTCTGCAATGGGGATGATTTCATGGGATCACTGAAATAATATCGAGGGACAGAATATCGACCATCAAAAATATCGTTGACAAATATCGAGAGTCAAAATATCGAGTTTCTATCTACAAACAGGTAAGTACAAAAATATCCAGTTAAAAATATCGTTTACAAAAATATAGTTGTAAAAAATATCGTATTTACTAAAAACAGTGTTAAAATAAATTAATATTAATAATTAATTACTAAAACATACTTAAAATTACTTAAATTAACTTATAATAATTAAATAATTAATGAAAGTTAAATACATATTTTTTTATTTCATATTTATTAAAACATATATATATGTTAACAAAATGTAATAAAATAATACCCAAAAACTGAAAACTGACCCTGAACCCTAAAAATACCCCTTTACCCAAAAACCCAAAACTGACCCTGAACCCTAAAAATACCCCTTTACCCAAAAACTGAAAACTGACCCTGAACCCTAAAAATACCCCTTTACCCAAAAACTGAAAACTGACCCTGAACCCTAAAAATACCCCTTTACCCAAAAACTGAAAACTGACCCTGAACCCTAAAAATACCCCTTTACCCAAAAACCCAAAACTGACCCTGAACCCTAAAAATACCCCTTTACCCAAAAACCCAAAACTGACCCTGAACCCTAAAAATAAAAACGAATTTTTTTACTATCTATATTATATACTTACATATTTTCACTTTCTATATTATTTACAGTCGATATTACTTCACTTACCTTAAAAACAATATTTTGGCTGTCTATATTCTGTCCTGTCGATATTTTGTCCAAACGATATTTTAAACTCGATATTCTGTCCAAACGATATTTTGGAGTCGATATTATGTCTGTGCACCGATTTCATGCTTCAGTACACCAGCTGGACACTGACTCACTGCACAATATAGCTTCGTTTTGAAGCTGCGAAAAGTGATGAGAGAGTGTCCGTGCTCTTAGAACAGCAGTTCTCGTGCCCAGATCTCAAACCACTATGTTGCCACCGGGCTGCAAGTGCATCAGTGTTTACCTAGGTGCGCCCGCTCTGCCTCCTTGGCGGCACCAGCTTTCCTAGTCCTCAGTAAACTTTCTACAGTGATCTTTCCAGAAGGCATGACCACATGTTCCTTCCTCACCTGCCACGGGGGGGCCTGAAGTGGGGGGGGCGGGGTAGAGTATTTCCGTTCTTTCATCACTTGCACCCTTTTTGCTGTTTCAGAAAGTTACTACTACTTAGATTTTTTCATACAGTGCTTAATGTCATAAGCGTGCCGCTTCTAAGCACTACATATAACATGCATCGCGAGCATGCAATTCTACGTAACTCCACGACTTCTGAAGGCTGGAAGCCCGAGTGGGTCATACTAACACCATATTACATACGGTCGGTGCTGCGCTATCTCGAGCCATTTCTCTGAGGCGGTCAATAACACAGATGACCAGGCGCGGTGCAAGAATTGTTTTAAACAATTATGGCAAATTAGCATGTTGCCTCTGGAGCGCCACTGCCATGCCTCATAAGTAGCTTTCTTGTAATTTGGCGCCCCTTTGCGGTAGTGGCTGAATGCATCAGCCTTCCCTTGTGTTGGGGAACCCTCCCTGAGAGCAGCTCACATGCTCTGGGCCTAGAACTCCTCCACCGTCAGGGGCTGCCTGGAAGCTGCCCTGCTCACATACAGCCCCCTCCCCTCGACGTTCACCCCAGTGAGGGGTAACGAGACAGACTGCCCTCAAAGAGAGATAGTAAACCAGGGCTGGGCACCGGGACCAGGTGCTTTATAGTTTGGCTCCATGCAGCACAGCACCCACAGATGCGGTGTTGTGTTGACATCAAAGGCAGAGAGGAAATGTGAACCAAGGGCCTCAATTATGAGGAACTGGCGTAGGGCAGTTGCGCAAGTCTTCTCGCTGTGCTGTCCAGTCCCAACGTGAAAGGGCAGGAACAAACCCTGTTAAGAAATATGGAGCATTCCTGTCCTTTCCCCCCACGGCCTGACTGGGCACCAAAACCGGCCCTGGCAACTGCTTGACCGGGCCCCTTGTGGTGGAGGGGGGTGCGGCAGAGCTGTTTTCTCGAGCTGGTTTTGCTGATTTTGTTACATGGGGCCAATATTGCAGGCCCCCTGTAACAACAATAATTGAAAATGCAATAGGTCTCACATTTGCGAAAGTTTAAGCTCTTGGCATTTTTAATGATAATGCCTTTTTTATCAGTTTTGAAAACCCACATATAAATAAATGTCATTATCATTTACAATGCCAATAACTCAAACGCTCACAAATGCGAGACCTGTTGCATTGCAAATGCTTGTTTCTGTTTTAATGCAGAAATGTTCAAAGTGTTAAACACACGTTTTTATTAAATTAAAACCAAGCTTCACATGCCGCTTTATACCTGATGTGAGCACAAGCTACATTCCATGATTTATCAGTTCCTGTCGCCTGCCAATGCTTTTGCAATATCCTTTAAGAGTGCCCTTTGCTTAGCTGACTGCTGGTATTTCAAAGCATAATGGATTGTGTCCATTTGAAGGCCGGACAGGCCACACAGGGCACCAGGTGTTTCCCCGGGTGACTGGAAAGGTGGAGGAATGGTTTTGTTACTGAGGGACGGTTTTGTAGCAGTGCAAAAGTTTTAACAGCACCCACTGTGTGTATGTTCCTTGTAAGTCCAGCATTCTTCAGGCAACGATAAAAGTGTTAAGATAGCTCTGGTGATTAATGTACCTGCTAGAGAAGGATATGAGTGTTGTCTAGTGGTAGTTTTGACTCATCTATGGTAGCGCAAAGAGTTAATATGGCTGCTGCAAAGGCCTGTACCATGCAAATCACAGTACAGTATTTTTTCTGCACAGCTCAGTAGGTTACTGCTTTTGTAACAGAGATCCCTTTTTTAAAAAATATTTTTTCCTCATGCGCCTCAAACCACAGCTAACATGAAATCCATAGGCTGCCGCTGTTACTCCAAAAGGAGAAGTAGGCCCAGCAGATCGATCTTACCCCTCAGCGCTATCAGCAGCATACCCACTTCATCCTAGTTGCTGCCCTCCCGTTGTTACAGAGGAGGGTGGTTACACTCTCTTCAGGGGTAAACCAGAGCTAGTGTCACTGGTTGTCGCAAGCTTAGACACTGCCTTAGAGCTTCCTTGAGGCTTTATCATAGGACAAAAAAAAATCAGACTGCTGTCCAATTTGATAGTTTGTTCCAAATAGTCTTCTTCTTAGAAGTTTGCAACCAAATCAAATCCATTTTAGAGATTTTATATAAGGAAGACAGCCACTCCAAATGTGTGGGAGGTGTTGCTTCAGTCCATCTCTTACAAATTTCACGTCTGGCTAAAAGGATTGCAAAAAATAAGAAGTCTCTATCCGGGCCAGTAATATCCCTCCAGATGCCAAAAATAATAGATTTGAGGGAAATATGTATTGTATACCCCAGAATTGATGTTAAAGAGTCTCCGACTTTGCTCCAGAATTCCACCAGAGATGGACAAGCCCAGAACATATGTATATCCGGAGAACTTTCCAGATTAAATTTTTTGCACTTAGCCGGAGGGGCTTTGGACATTTTAGAGAGCCTTGCCAGGGAGAAGTAAGTCCTGTGTGTTGTAAAATAGTGGTTCCTCCTCAACCACGCTGGCTTTACTGTCGAGAAAAGGATGTTATACGAAGACAGCCAGAAGGACTCCCAATCAGTATCCGGAATAGCCTCCCCCCATAATTGCACGGCCAGCTTGAATTCACCGCCAATAGCCTCTTCAATGGCCCAATAGTAAAAGGATAATTCTTTCTTCCCTACTGGTTTATTAACTAGAGGATCTTCCAAGGGGTTCCCTTTCCCTAATGGAATCTTTAAATTCTGAGACCAGCTCAATAACTGAAGGTATTTAAACCTAGACATACCGCCCACCAGCTTATCATTTAACGTTGCCCATGGCAATAGTGATCCATCAACTGCAAGATCCACCCATACTACCACTCCTAATGTTTTCAGAGGGACTGCCAACTGATCTTTTAGGCAACTGGGGGTTCCCGGGCTGTCCCACATGGGGGCAAGCCTTGATTAATATTCGAGACCTGTTAATTGTCTTCTTGAGGAACCCCAAGTTGTTCCAATATGGCCAGAAACATTTTACCTCTTCCTGATGAGTCGGGGGATTTTAGCAGCATTCTAGAATATGATAACTGAAAGGCCCATGCATAGTATTGAATGTCCGGAAGAGCCAGACCTCCTTTCTCCCTCCTCCGTCTCAGCTTCTTCCATGATATTCTCACAGTTTTGGATGCCCAAACAAAAGAATTAATGGATTTCTGAAGTATCAACTAGTGCTTTCTCAAAGTTCAAAGGGATGGTGTTAAATAGGAACGTGATAGACATCTTTATAGGATTTACTCTGCCTAATATAGACAGCGGTAGATGTAGCCAAGATTTCATAAGGGCTTGAGATTCCTTCAAAATGTTATTAAGATTAATTTTAGGCATTTGGTCTATCTCTGGAATTATCCTTATTTCTAAATAGAGTAGCTCTTTTTTAGTATGGTGTTGGGACACTGGCAAGTTCCAAGTCATTATTTCAGTTTTATTCTCATTAACCTCATAAACAGAGACCCGGCCGAAATCCCTAGCTAGTTCAATCACTTGAGGGAAAAAAGAATCCAGATCTGATGCCAATATAAGGATGTCATCGGCATACAGGGCTACCTTCCTCTCCCATGAGCCGCTCTTAAATGCTGTAATACCTGGCTCTTCCCTGAGACACTGAGCAAACGGCTCTATATAATGGTCAAAAAGGAGGGGGGAGAGGGGGCAGCCCTGTCTAGTACCCCTTTCAATTTCAATTTTAAATGGTCTGATGGTTTTACCATTTAGCACCAGTCTGGCAGGGGTTAAATAGCTGATGTTCTGTGTGCGGTCCCTTAACCCCTTCCACGCTCATGACAAGCTCAGCTTGTCATGAGTTACGCCTGTCGTACGCTCATGACGAGCTGAGCTCGTCATGGACCGCGGCTTTTTAAAAAAGTCAGCGCACAGCGGGAAAACCCGCAGCGTGGAGGGGGTTAAATCATTACTAATCAGGATGTAGTCTATTTGTGACTTATGTCTGTATTTTTTGTTGTAGAAAGATACCCCCAACTGTGTTCCCGATATCTCTCTCCATATGTCACTAAGATCATATTGCTTCATCATCATTTTTAAAAATGCTCTTGATTTAGAGGGGATTGTAGCTCTGCTATTAGATGATTTATCTAGTTTCGGATTTAAAACAATGTTGAAATCGCCTGCTAGAACAGTTAAATCCGGAAACTCCAAGAATTCAAAAAGATGGTTTTTAGCGTTGATGGATCGTCCTGATTGGGACCGTAATACCCAACAATTGTCAGGGGGACATTTTCTACCAGAATCTTCACTATCACCCACCTGCCACTTAAGTCAGTTCTAACATCTTGTAAGGACACATGTGCTTGTTTTTTTATTAAGATAGCCACACCCCTGATGCTAGCTATCTGACCAGAGCAGGCATAATGTTCCACCCACCTAAGCTTTCCACAAATATCATCCATTTCCTTTTTTCCCAGGTGGGTTTCTTGAAGAATAATTATCTGTGCTGGTGAGTCTTTTAAATATTGTAAAATTCTTTCCCTCCTACTTTTGACTCATAGACAATTAACATTCCGAAGATAAGCACTGTAGAGTTTTCATGGCAGATATAAAGTGGTACTAAAGCCCTGAGACATTTTGAATGAATTTCATCTAGATTGAGAGGCGAATGCTTTTTTTGATTGTTTTTACCCTTCTGCTCCCACACCAGTGTATTCCCGCCCAACCCACCCCCCCCCCTCTCTGGAGAACCCCACCCTTATTTCCCTGGAATAAACCAGGTTCTGCCTGACTGCTGGCATACTCAACACTGCTTCGTAATTCAGTTGTAATCTCTTCAATTTAGCTTTTCATTAACTCTCCTTTAAGCAACTTCCTCTCACTACAAATCTAAGTACAATACTAAATGACTACTGAGGAAAACATACTCTGTAAGATGTATAGAAGACTAGGGAGAAATCAAGGTTTAAGATTCCCTAGCAACTCATCCGCTCCCTTTGTTATTGTGCAGTTCACAAATTATAATCCTTATTTAGCACAGTGAGTTATGAACTACCATCAAAGACCTACATGCAAACTGCATGGTACAGGTTAGAAAGTTATGTTTTTTCCCATTCTTTCATTATCCTAACACTGGTAACAAGAGTTTGTTTGGGTAGAAATTAATTTGTAAGGACAACCCTAACCACTGTATTACGTTCTGAATCCCGAGTTTGTGCTTCTCCAAACCTCGCACTCTTAAAAAATGCCTACCAATATGGATAACGTGAATTCTAAAACCTTGTAGTCCCCTTTATCTTACATAACATTTCCTATACACTGATTAACTCACATATGATTCATATTGTTTGTCTGTGTGTGGGCATGTGTGTGTGTGTCTGTGTGTGTCTATGCGTGTGTGTGAGTTGTAAAGTGCTCCAACACCCTGCACTGGTTTGAGGTGCTATAAAACAAATGAAATATATGTAAGAGAGCAGCTGTGGAGAGATGAGAGGTGCTGTTGGATGGTGATTGTAAGGAACTGATTGAAAAGCCCCAACAAAGATTATCATATTCTGATGCCCTTCCAGGTCATAATTTACTATGCTTTAAAAGATAATACAATTAAATATATAATGAAAAATGTGATGCAAAATGCAAAGTTTTTGCCACTTTTGCCAAATTTTCTTTGGGGGGAACCCTCCAAACCACCTTTGTAGTAAGCAGACTATGCACCATACTGGGCTGGACTGATACAATTTGCCTGGGCTGCTTTGAGTTCACAGTCCAGCCTGCATTTGAAGATGTTCTGTATTAAGTTATCTTATTTTTTACTAAGTATGCAGTACACAAACCAAAACCTAAATATTAAACATGTGAATTTAAAAGCAGGCAATTCTTTAGGAAACGTTTATTCTTGACTTAATTTCACCAATGGTTTGTTAATAAACTTTGTCCAGGTAAAAAAACTGCCTTTATCATATTTAATTTAAAGCACTTGCAACACTTTTTTAAACGTATTTCCTTTTTCTTTTCTTCTTTCTTTCTTTCCTTCCTTTCTCCTTCTCTCTTTCTTTCATTCTTTTTTCATTTCTTTCCTTCCTTTCATATTTTTTATTTCTTTCCTTGTTTGTTTGTTTGTTTGTTATTTATTTATAAAGTTTTATATAGCGCAGACATGACCCACGGGGGTATCATAGCGCTTTACAGTACATAATTATCATATGTTATACATACACTCGGGAATCGCATATAATACAAATGAGGTAGACATTGCTGTTTGATTGAAAGCGGTGGCAAGTAGGCTTCAGAAAATTAAAGGTTTAGGATATTAATTTACTCATGAGAAACATTTTCACTTCCTTTTTGAAGACGGTAAAAGAAGAGATTCTGCGTACGTCTGGGGGAAGGTTGTTCCAAATCTTCGGTGCGATACCTGAGAAAGCTCTGCACCCAGTTCTCTTTTTGTGGAAGGATTGAGGTTTTAGTAGTAGTGAACTTGCGCTTCGTGAATGTCTACAACCTCGCAACCGCTTTAGTTGTATTCTCGACTCATATGGTAGCCAGTTCAAGGCCTTCAGGGCCGGGGTGATGTGGTTATTTCTTTTTATTCCGGAGACCAGCCTGGCAGCAGCATTAAGCAATGCCCTGATTGGAGCTAGGTTGTATTTTGGAAGACCGCAAAGAGTGGTGCTTCCATAGTCCAGTCTTGGTAGTACTAGGGCTTGGACCGCCATTTTCAGATCAGACTGTGGGAGGAAGGGTTTAAGTTTCCTTAAGATACTCAGCTGAAAGTTGGCTCCCTTGGTGGTATTGTAGATTTGTTCCTGCATATTTAGATGTTTGTCAAGGGTAACTCCCAGGGATTTTGCAGAGTCAATGATGTGAGGGGCGCAATCAAAGGAAGTAAGATGCTTCAGCCATAAGTCTATCTTGGGTGTGTGAATGGGAGGGGAGATGAGGAGGAACTCAGTTTTCTTGGTATTAAGCATGAGGTGGTTGCCATTGAGCCAACTTTGGGTATTATGAAGAATGGCGTTGAGGGAGATGAAGTCATCTGGTGAGGAGATTTTTAAATATAGTTGAGTGTCGTCCGCGTATAGATGATATAGAATGTTTGCAGAACTAAGCGCATTAGCAAGGGGTTCCATGAGTAGATTAAAGAGTATAGCTGATAATGCTGATCCCTATGGGACTCCTAGTGTGACCATGGAAGGTCGAGAGAATGATTGCTTCAATTTGATTCTTTCGGTTCTGTTGCTTAGGAAGGAGGTAAACCATTGTAACACTGGACCGATTAGGCCCATCCTTCGTTCAAGTAGGGACAGTAGATTGTCGTGTTTAACCGTGTCGAAGGCGGAAGATAGGTCAAGAAGTATCAATAGGCACGATTCATTATGATCTAACATTTATAAAATGTCATCCATTATGTGGGTTGGGGCTGATTTAATACTGTGACATTGACGGAAACTGGATTGGTGTTTATATAGGAGGTTGAAGTTCTCAATGTGATTGCAAAGTTGAATTTGTACACATTTTTCCATTAACTTTGCCAGCGTGGGGATGCTGGATATAGGGCTATAGTTGTTGAGGTCTTTGGAGACGGAGTTGGCTTTCTTTAGTATTGGCATGTCCTGCCCTATTTTCATACAGTCCGGTATGGAACCCTGCCTCAGAGAGGCATTGACAATTTTTGCCCATAGTTGTAGAATAGGGGACTTTATCATTTTGAATACAGATGGCGGTAGTTGGGGTTCTTTCTTGGATTGAATGTCATTTTCAATGGTTCTAGTCTTTTCTAGGAAGAACTTGGCCAGCTCATCGCAGTTAGGGGTAGCCGGGTTGCTTAGCTCCACTACGTTTGCAGAGTTCCGCGATTGTTGTTTTATGATTTCAAATAGTTTTTTAGGACGGTTAATGGCTTGGTTCAGCTGTATTTTGAAGAAGTCTGCTTTAGCTTTTAAGATATTTATGTTGTAAGTGTTTCTCAGTGCCCTAAGTTGGTGTAGATGATCAGTGGAGGGTGCTGCTTTCCATGCTCGCTCAGCTAGTCTTAATTTGTGCCGGTCAGAGTTAAGATTCTCATTGAACCATGGTTTGGAGATTTTGGTGGAGACATTTTTTTCTTGAAGGGGTGCTGTGGTATCCAGGATTTCAAGCATAGTGGCGTTATAAAAAACCGTAAGATCATGGATGTCGGCCATGTATGCTTATGGTGTCAGGGCGGAATTGCATTGGGACACCAAAGCGTTGGCATCGATATTCCGGATATTCCTTTTCCATTGTTTTCTTTTTGTAGGTTGGTTTCGTTTTGGAGTTACCTCACTGTTGATGGAGAAGATACTGTAATGATCAGTCCAGTCACATGGGGAGATGGATTCTAGCGATATGATGTTTCTTTTTGCGATTATGTTTCTTTTTGCTATGATGAGGTCTAATGATTCCCCCTTGTTATGGGTTGGGCTGTCACAGAATTGGAACAGTTCCTGATCGCCGGTATTGCTCCAAGGGCGATTTAAGTCTCCCAGAAAGATCTGTGGCACTTGTGAGTTGGCGTTGGCTGTAATGACTTCCATTCGCTCATCAATGAACTTCGGATTGTCACCCGGGGTGGTATATTATGTGAAGTTGGCAGATGATGCCCTTGTCGTCCGTGATGTTGGTGCAAAGATATTCACAGGAGGATAAGGAGATGGAGTCTGCTTGTTTAATTGTGATAGTGTTTCGATAGATGCAGGCTATCCCCCCTCCGGGTTTCTCAGTTCTATCCATGCGAAATATATCATGACTAGGGAGGACCAGTAGGTCAAGGATGGGAGCAGAGGAACTCTTTAGCCATGTCTCAGTGAGGATTATGATGTCCAGGTCATTCACGAGAATTAGATCATAAATGACCGTAGCATGTTTGTTAGCCAATCTGCAATTGATTAGTGCACACTTTAATTTGCTAGTCGGG
Organism: Lissotriton helveticus; assembly: GCF_964261635.1. Taxonomy (NCBI): domain Eukaryota; kingdom Metazoa; phylum Chordata; class Amphibia; order Caudata; family Salamandridae; genus Lissotriton; species Lissotriton helveticus. Next base: position 1,563,836,434 of record NC_136068.1, on the reverse strand, counting down.
TGAGTGAAGTTAGATTGCATTATATTGACCTTTGTGAGGTTTTCCCTAATTATGGATCTGTAGTTGTGAGTGGGTTCTCTGTATGGGTTGGGTCGGATGGGTTGGATGGTGCCATCCAGAGACTTGCTGTTGTCATTATGGCTTGTGCATGAGGTGAGAAGGTCATGTAATTCATTGTCAGATAGACCATCCATAGCTCTCATTGGTCGATCCGGGTCATAGGGGGAAGGTATTTTCCTCCGTGTTCTAAAGTCTGGATGTGGATTTGTGGTGATGTATCTGCTGGTGTGCTGACTAATTTGGTTCACTGTAGTGCTAGTGGCTTTATTAGAGTTCAGGAGTTTGTTGGTGATTGATGATAGATTTAGCATTTCATCCTTGTGCTGGGCTAGACCTAGGGTTAAATCATTCAATCGAGCAGTCCAGTCATGGTTAGGGCACTTAGTTAAATGTGTGGGCGTGTGTTCCCATATAGTGGTAGTTCACACATTGTGGTCTGATAGCGTAGAGATCTGGATATCGGATTGGGTGGGGATATCTTTGTTAGTTATTGACGGGATTGGATGAGTAAGGAAGGTAGTAGGTGGCTCAGAGTGGATATGGGGGGTGGTCTTAAGAGGTGCTAACATAAGAGGGGATGCTGCAAGTGGAGGTGGTATAGTCGCTGCATGTTGAGTTTGGGTGAGCGGGTAAGGCATCATGGGGGTGTTAGGAGTTGATAGGGGATTTGTTCATTTCCTTCTTTCTTGCTTTCTTTCCTGCTTTCTTTCCTACTTTCTTTGCTTCTTCCTCTTCTCTTTTCCTCTGGCTGGTAGCCAATTGCAAAACTATGGCTTTTATAGTTCTGTGTTAGCCATGACATATTGATTTTACTAAAAGTATGTGTATAACGTAATTACTTATAGGTCTTTTCAGCCACAGTTCATTATTTGTCTGTGGTTGTGTCATTCATATTTTTCTCAAACCCACTTGAGCATGTATCAAGGGGCAAAGTGTCATTCCACTTCGGCCATTGGCTGATTTCACTATGAGTTACAGTATTCTGCACTTTCACAAGAGGCACGTCCAGACTCAAAGTAGTTCCCTTTAGTGCCAGTGCAACTCCAGACCTTTTGGCTTTGCCAATGCTTGTTTTTGAATCGTATCCACTTTGCTGGGATCTGGTCTCATGCCATTACTCGAAAACATATGACAAAAAATGTCATCTCCCTTTTGTCTATTTTTCATTTTTCTAGGGATGTCATCAATCCTGCTGCCCTGACACTAATGCCCCATCATGTTCTTAGGTTTTTTCAAAGATAATAAGTCATCATTGTAATTCAATCTGTTTCTTACTGACTGATAATATTCCTGAATATTTCCACAGACATTTCTGCTGTTGATGCCAGTCCAAAGTTGAGGATTGCATTCTGAAATAATCCCAAATGCATTCTAATTACTGTAATATATATATGGTTACTGTTCATCCAAGTCAAGCTAGTGGTATCTTTTGAATATTTGAATATGCCTAACTTTGATATGATAGTAGCTCCATTCAAGCAGCTTATCATGTCAGCTGATACTGGTCCAGGGAACCTTTCTTGTATGATGGCAATGTTCTAAATCATCATGTCAACACAGATGCATAATTTGTCAGCATCTTTCTTTGGAACTTCTACAACTACTGACACCCAGGGATTCGGCCCTAATACAGGTTCTATTATTACTTGATTCACAATGTTTGGATTTTCGTCCTCTGCTTTTTCTTGAAGATGGATTGGAACTCTCGGATGATTTCATGCCACAGGTTTGACTGCTTCATTTGTATGTAAAGTTATTTTAAATGGTTTGAATATTCTAAGCCCTTGAAATAGTTGTGGACATTGCTGCATGAAGTTATGTTCTTCAATAATTCGGTTAGTGATAACAAGTCACAACTCCTGGACCATTACATTGTTCAACAAGCTTGGTGCTGGTATTTCAGATTTCAAAACATGTGTCTCTTCACGAGAATTGACAATGTCATAAATTACTTTTTCGTAAATTTCCCCCAAATTTTCTACTGTAGTATGAGCTGAAATATATTAATGGTAAATGGATTAAGCACAGGCTTACCCTTCATCTTGCCACCTACATTTTACTGCTGGGTGCCTCACTGTCCCGTTTTAAAAGTTGCAGGGTTTTCTCCTATCTGAAATTGGTACCGAAGCTGTTTTTTCTTCATTTTATCTCTTGCAACAAAATGTATCACATTCTTTGTCTTTCATCATCAGACATTCTGTAGTTTTGAATGTAAATAAATTTCCTAAGGGTCCTCAGTTTCTTCCATCTCTCAATTGTCTGACATTTTGGGTACTCATCTTTACATCCTTTCAGTATATATAATTTTCATTTGTTCTTGTATTTTTTTTTTAATTGATGCAAATTGATTGTCATTTTTGCATTTGCAGCACATCTGACCTTGTGCTGTACACATTCTTGAGTGCAAAGTGGGTAATCCATAATTGTAGCTCAATTTAGTGTTGAACCTGCTATCTTTTGTTGTTCATTGTGTTTCCTTTCATCTGTTTTTATTCGTAGCACCTGGTCAACTATTTAGGGGCATATTATCAAGCAATGGTGTTAAAATTATCGCTTTCCTGGCGCTAAAACTGCGATAATGGCCTTGATAATATGCCCTATGAAATGATTCAGAAAAGGGGATGGTGATGAACAGAGTGTCTGAATTAAGCAGAGCACTCTTACCCAGTCCAAAGATCAGGGCTTGATCCATCACCGTTATTTAGCTCACTGCCCCATCCCAGCTCAGAACCTGGCTATATGCAAATTAGTCTGTCCCTGGCCCAGTGCATCATGGGAACAGGGCAGGCATCAAGGGCCCAGCACTAGGGTGGATACAGTCCTTTCTCAAGGACAGATATCAATCAGTCTGCCTGGGAAACTTTGGCTCAAGCAAGGGAAAACTCCAATGTGGAGTCCCACAGGGATCCTCTCTATCCCCCCTTTTATTTAATTTGTATTTGCAGCCCCTAATCCGCGCTTTGAAAGACAGGGAAGTTTTGACGTTCAATTATGCAAACGATCTGCAACTTATATTCAACACCCAAGCTACCAGGTCGTCTGAGATAAACCTACAATCCATAATGACATTCATCAGTAAATGGATGAACGACAATCAACTAAAGCTAAACCCCGACAAAATGGAGTTAGTTTTGACAGGCGGCCCTTCAAACCCTTGGAACATAAATTTTTGGCCCATCTCTCTGGGCCCTCCCCCCATACCGGCGACCATTGCAACAAGCCTGGGGGTTCTGATTAGTAGTGACCTATCAATGAAAACTCAGATCAACTCCGTGGTCTCGGCCTGCTTCTTCTTTTTACGCAAAATTTAAAAAATCAGAAGATTCTTATCAACCGAAGCCCTTACCTTAGTTGTACTGGCGCTCATCATCTCACGATTGGATTACGCCAATTCCCTCTATGCTGGCATCCCTGCATATCAAGTGAGACGCTTGCAACTAATTCAGAATCACGCTGCCCGGCTCATTTTCCAACCTCCTGCTCGTCAGCACATTAAACCTATGTTGAAACAACTTCATTGGTTGCCAGTGGCTCAGCGCAGCGCCTTTAAACTTGGATGCATTACACACAAGGCGCTGCATAAAAAAGGCCCAAAGTTCATCGCTGAAAAAGTCCAGAAGTATACTACTCCTCGTATCCTTCGATCTTCCAGTCACAACCTCTTAGTCATTCCTAGGTTTAGGCGCATTAAGCACGGGGGACTTAGGTTCTCTACGTTAGCTCCTAAACTTTGGAACTCTGGGGCATATTACCAAGGGCCTTATCGCCGCTTTAGCGGGAATTTTTCCCGCTAAAGCGGCGATAATTTAATCGCCCTATTACCTAGCTGTCGCTAACACCAGTTAGCCACAGCTAATAGGAGATAGCGAGCTTCTGGGGGCCCACTTTGCATGTCAGCGATATATATCGCTAATGACATGCAAAGTGGGCATGCCAAGATGTTAGCGACTGGAAACAGTCGCTAACATCGCTAACTCCTATTAACAACTTTTGGAAATAATCGCGCTAAGCGCGATTATCTCCAAAAGCTAACGCCTGCCCTTAGCCATGTTATCCAATGGAAGGTGGATAACATGGCTAAGAACATTGTCACGATAATGCATGAACATGTCTGATTTTTCAGCAATATTCATGCATTTCCCACGATTTTTACCGCTTTTGAGATAAACCTTGATAATATCAAGGTATCTCAGCGGTAAAAATCGTCGGAGCGCGGCGTTATTAATATGCCCGCTAACCAAGCTTAGCGATAATTATTGCTATTGCTTGGTAATATGCCCCTCTATTCCTCCACTAACACGCTCCACCGATGCCCATTTTCTGTTCAGAAAACAATTAAAAACCTGGTTATTCCTAAAAGCTTACGATGAATAGCCCACTGACTTAGCTTGGCCCTGCCGTGTCGAAGCACCAAGAAACCTATCCGGTGAATGTTGCGCTATATAAGCATTTTTAACATAACATAACATATTATTAAAGCCCATTATCGCCGTTTAGCGGCAGTTTCCTGCCGCTAAAGCGGCAATAATTTTCACACCGTTCCTTGATAATGCGCCCCTTGGTTTCTCCCTGCTTCCATAGCCAATGCATGAGCTGCTCTCATTTCACTTCTTGCCAGTTGCAAGTTCTTTGTGAAAACCATAGATCTTTAGTAAATTGATCCTAAATTCAGTAGTATTTATTATTTTCATCCTTTATGTTATTTATTAACTCTTATTACCTCATTCACACACTCTTCTTCCTAGGTATTTACTTCTCCCTCAACTTCCTTTTCTTTCCCTATTTGCTTAGAAAAAAAAAGACTGTTCTTTTCTTTTTGCCACCATTTCTTTATGTGCCTCATGCTGGCTTGTGCTTACTTTCACACCACGTTTTGTCCTGACATTATTTACTCCCTTCTTCCTTGCATGTACCTCTGACTTGCTGGAGCTCTTTACTGCTTCATGCTCCACTATTTTTAATATTTGTCACCAGGAGTGACTAGGTGCATGAGCTGATTGCTTGCTAGACAGCAGAGTTATCTCCCAGGTAATGTTTACAGGTAGTGCAGGAGAGTGGATTTCTCTGGGAATAAAAGGGGATTATGTCATTATTCCAAATATGTGCTATTGCATGGAGGGAATCACTGACATATTATTCATTTCACTAAAATCGACCTAAACAAATATCGTGTCTTAAATATCGATGACAATTACATCAACACCCTATATTTATTTAAAGAACTACAAAAATATCGATCAAACTACATCGATATACAAAAATATCGCCAACACAAATATCAATAGCACATATATCGGATTATAAAATATCGACCTTTACATTTAATGATAGCACTAGAAAATAATATCGATTCAACAAATATCGACTACTATTATTTCGACTTTATGTAAATATCGGATGTATGACGTTACAATGCATGCTTTTACAACGCATGCTTTTACAACGCAGTTTTTACAACGCATACTTTTACAACGCATAATGCTTTTAGGCGCTGGATAGTGAATAGTTTAATTTACAATTCCACCTCCAGTCCCCGTGGATAGTAGGGAAGGTCATTGGATAGTAAATTAACCTATTCCCTATCCTAGAGCGCCCCCCAGAGCAATGCGTTGTAATAGTTTGCGTTGTAAAAGTTGCGTTGTAAAGGTATGTCGTTGTAAAAGTTTAGTTGTAACCGTAAATATCGACTACTCAAAATAATTAAATATATTTTTTTAAACATACTACACATTTAATCTATTACGAATACAACCATACAAATATGTTTTAACACGCAAAAAACTTTTATACACATATATCTCCATAAAACAATTATTTAAAATGAACACATCAAAAAATAACATTCATAAACACACATTTATTAAATACACTTTTTAAAATAAATATTATACTATTTTACAAACTATACAATTTTAAATAGCTATTCGATAAATACTTACAACTACACTACTTCTCAGGATAAATATTTAACATACAACTAACTTAATGAATTAACTTAAAAAAAATCAAACTAACCAATACGAACACTTTTCAAGGACTGTAACCAATCAGAAACAAAGACTAATTAAACATACCCTATATAAAGATTTTGAAAACATACTCTAAAACTAGCAGAAAATACTCAGCTCCAAGCTACACTGCAAACTTTTCAACTACCTTCAAGATTCTTTTATCAAAGAAAATACTACAAACTAAAAAAAGTAAGTAAATTTATGAGTATGAATAAAATGTGACATCAAATGTAACCTACTATTCAAAGTCAAAACTTATTAACTTATTTAGCTTTCTACCTCTACATTTTTCCACTACAGACTCTACTTCAAAAAACAGATGAACATTTGCTACAGAACTACTACAACATACTTATAACGTATAGTTTAAACAATAGTGGTTCTGTCGGGTTTTATCCACATGTAAATTGTCCAAACAGTTTCCTTTATACACTTCTCCTGATAGAACCCATTAGCGGACTGAAGTTTGCAAGAGTCACGACTAAACGATTAATCACCATCTCTACGTGATTATGCACCTACGTGAGAGGATTAAACCGAACATCCTTCACTCCCATGTGACTTATGCACCTGGTTGAGAGGACTGTCGTGTTGCGCATATTATTGTCTTGATAAAGACCCGCAGCGACTGAAAAGATTGGCGCGTTCAGGGTTGAAACGTCGACATTATTCCCAGGCCATATAAACTTGGAGCCTCCAACAAATTGGAAAGAAATTAAAGAGTCCCAAGATTGTATTAGTTGTTGGTCTTATGAAATAATTTGTATATAAATGTATATTTTCTTGTATGAAATTTGAACTAATTTTGTTGCTCACAAGTCCATTATTTATGATTGTCACTTGTTTTTGCATTGTATTTGATATACTGACAGTTATTGTAGATAAATGTATAGAAATGACGCATTGATTTATAAAAACATGATACTACAAATGAGTATTTAGATTCATTATATAATTTCTCATTCTAAGAGATTTGTTACAGAATTCTAGAGGGGTTTTGTTGGTTCTATCAGGAGAAGTGTATAAAGGAAACTGTTTGGACAATTTACATGTGGCTAAAACCCGACAGAACCACTATTGTTTAAACTATATATTACCCAGGTTCTGAGGGACACAGGGTTAACCCCGTTGCTTGTATAAATACTTATAACGTAAGTATATGAAATTTCCTTTATAAACACTAAAGAAAACGTAAATTCATATCTAAAATGAAATTAACTTGTAAAAAATTTCACTGAACTTTCTATTTTTATTTTATTTAGTAAGCACAGGTTTAAAAGACTCAACAAATGTAACACATTTTTTTAAAAATGAAACTTAGATTATAAATACTAAACTAATCATTAATCACACATTTTTATTTTTCAACAGATAACTGAAAAACGAAAATTTGCAATACATCAAGCAAGATTATACATTCTACAACTAAGAATTAACACTTGGTAAGTATATAATACATACACATGTACTATTTTTTAGCTTTTAAAAAGCCACAATGTTAGTACTTCACTTTATCAAAATTTATAAATGTATTTTCACTAACTATTTATAATTTTTATTAAATAAACGTACGTTTTTGATAATAAAAGATAGCACCCTACCAAATGTGTAACCAAAATACACATATAATCATTGCCTAAAATATTCTTCACTTTCTTTCAACAGACCAATAAAATCTACAAAAGCATCCAGGAAAAAACCCATCTACTTTCAAAATCTACATTTTTACTATTGGTAAGTACCTAAAAATTTTGCATAATTAATTATTTACTCTTTTAAAGTTAAAACTAATCCTAATAATATTTAATACACCCTTTCTAGATTTAAGAAAACAACAATGACTGAAGAAGCAAGATTTGTTACATCTCAGAAAGGAAAATTTTTGTTGTGCTATATGGGGTATACTTATACTCAAGAAAAACAAAAAGACCTTAAAGTTAACTGGAAATGTACTAAGTATTATTCTAACAAATGCTATGGGCGTGCAACAACCAGAGAAACAAGTGTTATTAATACTACTGAACATAACCATCCACCTAACCTCTCAGAAATTGAAGGGAGATCTACTCTAGACAATATTAAAGAATTAAGCAAAACATCTGACCTACCAACTAGTGTAATACTTAAAGAATTATTACCTAGAGTACCTAGAGAGGCAAGAGGTCAGTTACCAACAATAGCTGCTATAAAAAGAACCATAGCTAGAACTAAAAAATCCAGTAATCCAACAATACCAATACCTAAAACTTTTGAAGAGATCATAATTCCACCTGAACTTACCATAACACATAATGATGAACCTTTCATCTTCTACGATAACAACAACAAAGATAAATGGATAATAATGTTTGCTACAAACAACAACCTAAAAAATTAAAAGAAAGTCAAACATGAATGATGGATGGTACTTTTACCATATGCCCAAAACCATTCTATCAATTATATACCATACATGGGCAATACCATCATACCTGTATTCCATTCATCTATTGTTTGTTACCAAACAAACAAACATCTACTTACACAGAAATATTAAACAAAATGAGAGAAGAAACATCAGACTTCTTTCCCCTAAAAATTATAATTGACTTCGAACAAGCAATGAATAATTCCATCCTTAAAACATATCCACACACATCCATACAAGGATGTTACTTCCATTTTAACCAATGTCTATGGAGACATTTGCAAAAATCCACACTTAGGGGTCGATTCCGATTCGGGAAAAAAACCGTCCGTACGATTTGTATCCGGAGCCCTCTCCGTACGAATCGTACCCGTCCGTCCGAGTCGCGAAGTACGATCCGTATTCCGTGAATCCGTCCGAATCGTCGCGATCCGTACGTATTGCAAGGCTGAAACCGTGAACCGTACGACTCGTACACATACCGTACGACTCGTACACATGCCGTACGACCCGACGAGTACGATCCGGACTGGGGTATGAGGATGCGATTCGTACGGTCCACGTCAAGTAAGGGCGAGTCGTTCGGAAAAGCACACAAACACATACACACCGTACGGTCCGTACCCCCCATAATCACAGGGGTACGCACCGTACCACTGCGATCATGGGGTGTACAAGCCGTACCCCCATTGTACGATCGGTGTACGAGCCGTACCCCCAATGTACGATCGGTGTACGAGCCGTACCCCATGTACGATCGGTGTACGAGCCGTACCCCATGTACGATCGGTGTACGAGCCGTACCCCCATTGTACGATCGGTGTACGAGACGTACCCCCATCGTACACTGATCGTACAATGGAGGTACGGCTCGTACACCGATCGTACAATGGGGGTACGGCTCGTACACCGATCGTACAATGGGGGTACGGCTCGTACACGGATCGTACAATGGGGGTACGGCTCGTACACCGATCGTACAATGGGGGTACGGCTCGTACACCGATCGTACATGGGGTACGGCTCGTACACCGATCGTACAATGGGGGTACGGCTCGTACACCGATCGTACAATGGGGGTACGGCTCGTACACGGATCGTACAATGGGGGTACGGCTCGTACACCGATCGTACAATGGGGGTACGGCTCGTACACCGATCGTACATGGGGTACGGCTCGTACACCGATCGTACATTGGGGGTACGGATCCTTCACCGAGGCGCGAACTCTGCTTTTACGGCTGTTTTCAGCTCCCGTAGAAAAAGGGTCGTACGGTGCGTACCCGACACGTATCGTACTTGCTGGGTCGTAAAAACCAGCCGCGAACCGTACAAATGTCGCGTACAGCAGGTTCCAAGGGAGAATCGTACGGAGATTAGAGTCGTACGGTGTCTTGTACGACTCGTAGGGAGTACGGCTCCTGGTACGAGTCGTACTTCGTCGTACGTGCGGGATGTTTACAGGTACGATTCGTACGGGGAAAAAACGCTCCGTACAACGATTCGGAACGCTTTTTACCGGATCGGAATCGACCCCATAGTGTTGAGTATGCAACCAATATTAACTTTGCATACCAAATAAAACACCTAATAGCCTTAGCATAAGTACCAATCACAGATGTGGCTGAACACTATAACATATTAATTGAAAGTCCTTTCTATACACAAAATGAACAGAAACTAGCTCCACTTTTGGATTATTTTGAGGACACCTGGGTGGGAAGACTACACAGGTCAGGCCACAGACGCCAACCGAAATTCCTAATCCCTTGGTGGAATGTATATCTACCAACCCTAAACAAAGAAGCCAAAACAAACAACGCAGTTGAAGGTTGGCATAACGCCTTCCTATCTTCAATTGGCCGAACTACTCCCACACTACACAAACTCCTAACAGCAATCCAAAAAGAACAAAGTTTTCAAGAATTAAGAATGGAGCAGTCCGTCTTACAATTAAAACCCAAACTATCAAGACAAACTGCCCAAATGTACCAATATTTACAACAACAAGTACAACTTTACCCTACAACAAGAGGACTAGAATACTTGAAAATGATAGCCAAAACACTAAACTAAAAAAACTAACCATAAAAAATGATCAAAATCCTAACAAATCATAAAATATCACACCACACATCTCCATAAAAAATAATAAGATATTTATTTTGCCTAATATATTTAAATAATTTTTAATATGTAGACAAAATAAATATCAAACTAAAAAAACTATGTTTAATAATAACACATTTCCCAACCCACAAAAATATTATAATAAAATCACTTACCTTTCACAAGAATGAAATAGGCAAATCCAATTATCCATACCAATCCATGTAGTAATAAATCCACAGCATTTTAAAAAATCCCAATAAAATGAAAAAATACAACTGTGGTAAATCCATCCAAAATCCAAATAAATCGATAATTCCGAATCCATGAAAAACCCCGAAAATGGCTTAAAAATTAAATAAACGCTCCAGGAAACCCGAAAAATAAAGAAAGTGTAAAATACATCTCAGTTAAAGAACTGAAACAAACTTCCATTTAAAAAAAAAAACGTTACAACTCGGAAACGGAAAAGGCTGTATCCAAAAACCTAGAATAGAAAAATTAACATTCCCACCCACAAAAAACAGAAAACGATACATAATTAATAACCATAACATACATATTTTTTAGCAATACTGAATAAAATGCCACAAACACAATAACTCCAATACCGTGAAACGACAAAATGCCTAGAAAACGTGAAAACGTACATAAACAACTACATACTACCTAAATTCGAATATAATAGTCCACAAACACTAAATAACAAAGGACTACCTTCAAAACTTACTTAAAATAGTTCAACTTTAGTGAAAACCACTCTTACCTGCTCAGACGTGAAGTAGCTTCCAACCGCGAGCTTCAATCTTCAAAAACGACCCAAAAAGACAATGAGCGGTTACAAAAGAAATGACCCAAATAATAGTATAATCAAAAAAATAGTGAAATAAATGAGTTAAAAATGTATTTTACTATTAAAAAATGTGTAAAACTGTTATAAATTGTTTTCCAACATTTATACAATTTATTTATCTTTGTTACATAACTATTTTATTATAATCATATTTTTTATTTTTATAACATTAAAAATATTATTTTTTAATTTTTAATGTTATAATTATAAAAACACGATTTGTAAAAAATGATGAAACTAAATGTAAAAAATTTCTGTATTTGTTTATTTTTTACAAATATGTTTAATGTATTATTATTAATACTATATAATTAATAATAAGAAATTAATTATATTTAACTGATAATATAATTTAAAAATGTTAAGATAATAATTTTCTAGTATGATATTAACATTATTGATTATCAATCTTGCAATGTAAAAATATATAAACCTAAATACCATAATTTGTACAGCACATTAATGTTAAAAATTCAATTACATTTCATTGAATAAGAATGTATAAATATTTTCATTTATCTTTAAATGTATGACTCTACTATAGGTCTCTTCAATCTATTTTCAGGTTCTATATTATGTTAATATACCAAAAATGTACTGTACAGAACAACTATCAAAAAAATGTTATTTGTATTTTACATTGCATTTATATGTATTTGTATAAATATTATACATTCATGATTTAAACATGTATAATTTAATTTGTGTACTATATGAACAAATAAAAATAAATTCGAAAAAGCTGAGTGATGTTTGTCTACTACCTATTATAAAATCATGAATAACACTATATAAATATTTTTTTATTAAAAACATCATATATATACATATTATAAAAAATTAAAGTAAAACATTTAAAAAAAAATAATATTCATACTCAAATCTAAATTTAATTTATGTACATACTACAAACTTAACCTATTCACTTAACTATTCCAATTCATTTTTACATTTAATTAGAGTAGTTGCTGGATACTGAACCTATTTAATTAACTATTCCAACTCCAATCTACATTTAATTAGGGTAGGTGCTGGACACTGAACCCATTTAATTTACTATTCCAACTCCAATCTACATTTAATTAGGGTAGGTGCTGGACACTGAACCCATTTAATTTACTATTCCAACTCCAATCTCCATTTAATTAGGGCAGGTGCTGGACACTGAACCCATTTAATTTATTATTCCAACTCCAATCTACATTTAATTAGGGCAGGTGCTGGACACTGAACCTATCTAATTTACTATTCCAACTCCAATCTACATTTAATTAGGGTAGGTGCTGGACACTGAACCTATTTAATTTACTATTCCAACTCCAATCTACATTTAATTAGGGTAGGTGATGGACAGTGAACCTATTTAAATTACTATTCCAACTCCAATCTACATTTAATTAGGGTAGGTGCTGGACACTGAAACCATTTAATTTACTATTCCAAATCCAATCTACATTTAATTAGGGTAGGTGCTGGACACTGAACCCATTTAATTTACTATTCCAACTCCAATCTACATTTAATTAGGGTAGGTGCTGGACACTGAACCTATTTAATTTACACTTCCAACTCCAATCTACATTTAATTAGGGTAGGTGCTGGCCAGTGAACCTATCTAATTTACTATTCCAACTTCTACATTTAATTAGGGTAGGTTGCTGGACACTGAACCCATTTAATTTACTATTCCAACTCCAATCTACATTCAATTAGGGTAGGTGCTGGACACTGAACCCATTTAATTTACTATTCCAACTCCAATCTACATTTAATTAGGGCAGGTGCTGGACACTGAACCCATTTAATTTATTATTCCAACTCCAATCTACATTTAATTAGGGCAGGTGCTGGACACTGAACCTATCTAATTTACTATTCCAACTCCAATCTACATTTAATTAGGGTAGGTGCTGGACACTGAACCTATTTAATTTACTATTCCAACTCCAATCTACATTTAATTAGGGTAGGTGCTGGACACTGAACCTATTTAATTTACTATTCCAACTCCAATCTACATTTAATTAGGGTAGGTGATGGAAAGTGAACCTATTTAAATTACTATTCCAACTCCAATCTACATTTAATTAGGGTAGGTGCTGGACACTGAACCCATTTAATTTACTATTCCAAATCCAATCTACATTTAATTAGGGTAGGTGCTGGACACTGAACCCATTTAATTTACTATTCTAACTCCAATCTACATTTAATTAGGGTAGGTGCTGGACACTGAACCTATTTAATTTACTATTCCAAATCCAATCTACATTTAATTAGGATAGGTGCTGGCCAGTGAACCTATCTAATTTACTATTCCAACTCCAATCTACATTTAATTAGGGTAGGTGCTGGACACTGAACCTATTTAATTTACTATTCCAACACCAATCAACATTTAATTAGGGTAGGTGCTGGACAGTGAACCTATGTAATTTACTATTCCAACTCAAATCTACATTTAATTAGGGTAGGTGCTGGACACTGAACCTATTTAATTTACTATTCCAACTCCAATCTACATTTAATTAGGGTAGGTGCTGGACACTGAACCTATTTAATTTACTATTCCAACTCCAATCAACATTTAATTAGGGTAGGTGCTGGACAGTGAACCCATTTAATTTACAATTCCAACTCCAATCTACATTTAATTAGGGTAGGTGCTGGACACTGAACCCATTTAATTTACTATTCCAACTCCAATCTACATTTAATTAGGGTAGGTGCTGGACACTGAACCTATCTAATTTACTATTCCAAATCCAATCTACATGTAATTAGGGTAGGTGCTGGACACTGAACCTATCTAATTTACTATTCCAAATCCAATCTACATTTAATTAGGGTAGGTGCTGGACACCGAACCTATCTAATTTACTATTCCAACTCCAATCTACATTTAATTAGGGTAGGTGTTGGACAGTGAACCTATTTAATTTACTATTCCAACTCCAATCAACATTTAATTAGGGTAGGTGCTGGACAGTGAACCAATGTAATTTACTATTCCAACTCCAATCTACATTTAATTAGGGTAGGTGCTGGACACTGAACCTATTTAATTTACTATTCCAACTCCAATCTACATTTAATTAGGGTAGGTGCTGGACACTGAACCTATTTAATTTACTATTCCAACTCCAATCTACATTTAATTAGGGTAGGTGATGGACAGTGAACCTATTTAAATTACTATTCCAACTCCAATCTACATTTAATTAGGGTAGGTGCTGGACACTGAACCCATTTAATTTACTATTCCAACTCCAATTTACATTTAATTAGGGTAGGTGCTGGACACTGAACCTATCTAATTTACTATTCCAACTCCAATCTACATTTAATTAGGGTAGGTGCTAGCCAGTGAACCTATCTAATTTACTATTCCAACTCCAATCTACATTTAATTAGGGTAGGTGCTGGACAGTGAACCTATTTAATTTACTATTCCAACTCCAATCAACATTTAATTAGGGTAGGTGCTGGATAGTGAACCTATGTAATTTACTATTCCAACTCCAATCTACATTTAATTAGGGTAGGTGCTGGACACTGAACCTATTTAATTTACTATTCCAACTCCAATCTACATTTAATTAGGGTAGGTGCTGGACACTGAACCTATTTAATTTACTATTCCAACTCCAATCTACATTTAATTAGGGTAGGTGATGGACAGTGAACCTATTTAAATTAGTATTCCAACTCCAATCTACATTTAATTAGGGTAGGTGCTGGACACTGAACCCATTTAATTTACTATTCCAACTTCAATTTACATTTAATTAGGGTAGGTACTGGACACTGAACCTATCTAATTTACTATTCCAACTCCAATCTACATTTACTTAGGGTAGGTGCTAGCCAGTGAACCTATCTAATTTACTATTCCAACTTCAATCAACATTTAATTAGGGTAGGTGCTGGATAGTGAACCTATGTAATTTACTATTCCAACTCCAATCTACATTTAATTAGGGTAGGTGCTGGACACTGAACCTATTTAATTTACTATTCCAACTCCAATCAACATTTAATTAGGGTAGGTGCTGGACAGTGAACCCATTTAATTTACTATTCCAGCTCCAATCTACATTTAATTAGAGTAGATGTTGGACACTGAACCCATTTAATTTAATATTCGAACTCCAATCTACATTTAATATATTTAAAACACACTCCAACCTTATCCCCTATAAACCCTACATCCCACTATTAACAAAATTATTTATTTTGAAAAATAAATTATATTATCTATCTTCTATTTGTTTTAATCATTTTGCAAATAAAATTTGTATTTAAAAATTAGATATAACATTTTAAAAATATCTAAATTTCTGTATATATCAATGTCAAACAATACCCACCCTTATTCCCTATAAACCCTACATCCCACATCTTAAAAAATGTACAAATTATTTATAAATTTTTTATCTAAATTCAAAATTATAAAATATTTAAATTGTCGAATATTTTTTCTAATTTAAAATTTATTTTTTAAATTTTTTAAAATATATATATTTTTTTAAAACACTCCCCACCCTTATCCCCTATAAAACCTAAATCCCACTACTTTAAATTACAATTAATATAACATTTCTATTTATTATCTATTTTCGAATTTCAAAAGATATTCAAATTTTTATTTTAAATTTATAATTTCAAATTATTATAACATTTCAAAATTTCAATAAATTTATAAATTCAAATGATTTCGACTAATTTCTACTTAATTGTTACAACAAATATAAATATATATATATATTTTTTTAAAACACTCCCCACCCTTATCCCCTATAAACCCTTTTTTAAAATGTTTAATTTTTATTTATAATTCAAAATTTCGAGAAATTTAATAATTTCAGATTTTTATTTCTAACTTCTATTTAATTGTTTTAAACATTAAACAAATCTCTCTATATATTTTTACAACACTACCCACCCTTATCCCCTATAAACCCTACATCCCACTCCTAAAATTTTAAAATAATTTTAAAATGTCATAAATTTTTACATTTTCAATTTTTTTCTTCAAATTTCTATTTAATTGTTTTAATAAATATAAAAAAATCTCTATATATTTTCATAACACTCCCCACCATTATCCCCTATAAACACTACATCCCGCTCCTAAAATTTTTAAATAATATGAAAATTTCGAAAATTTTTACATTTAATTTTTTTTTTTGATTTTTTTTTGATTTTTTATATTTTT
The DNA here is from genome assembly GCF_964261635.1 of Lissotriton helveticus. Lineage (NCBI taxonomy): Eukaryota > Metazoa > Chordata > Amphibia > Caudata > Salamandridae > Lissotriton > Lissotriton helveticus. The sequence goes on along the minus strand of NC_136068.1, from coordinate 1,563,819,776 downwards.
TTATTGATACACGACAAAAAAAAACAATGATAAAATAGTTTATATTGACATATATAAGGGCATTTAACAGAAACAGGAAAATTGAAGAATATATCATTAAACGAAGGAACACATGAATACACACTTGTAATTTTTTTCAAGCCTCATAAAACTCTGAAAAGATCCCCCAAATCTTCAAACCTAATTTCTTTCTCCGCCTTGATGGGGAGAGCGAAAAAAGACTCCACTCTAACTTATACAGTTTATACAGCCGTGCTTGCCACTGTTGGAATAGTGGAGGCTTTTCTTGAAGCCACTCTGTGGCAATGCAAAGACGAGCGACAGTCATAGTGAAGAAAATAAAATATTGAAAACAATAAAATTCGTTAGTTCTACTGTCATTAGGGATCTTCCCTAGCATCATCATGGAGGGGGTGATCTTTAAATTAACCTTAAGGATTAGGGACAAAAAGTTTTCAATATCCTGAATAAATCTTCCTAATGTAGGGCAAGAAAAAAAATATGTACACTGTCTGCATTATCAGCTTGACAACGAAAGCATTTACCATCAGAGCCTCTTCTCCATTTTAACATTCGAGCAGGTGTATAATACAAATCAAATAAACTTTTAAAAAATTGAGCTTTCAGATTTGCTGACATCAAAACCTCTCTAGAGAGCAAAATCAAATTCTCAACAACAATCTCATTATCTCCCAATAAGTCCCCCCACTTTGCCTGTATTTTATCCAAATCATCAGTCTTCACTTCAATAAACATACGATAAAGAATACCAATCTTAACTTGTCGTGCCACTCCCTCTACTATATTGAGTTTTTTTAAACATAATTTATGTCTTATAAGGTAATCCCTTATTTGTAAGAATTTAAAGAAATAACTTCTGGATAAATTAAACTCTTCAGACATTTCAGTAAATGATTTACATTTGCCTTCACTCGAAAAAAAATCCCCCAAACATGTCACCCCCTTTTTCTGCCAGTTCCTGGCTGATCCATCCGAAAATATAAGAGGTAATGATCTGGCAGAAAAACAAGGGGTGTAATATGATAGTTTCCCTATATCAATGGTACGAGCCACCCATTTCCAAATTTTATGAGCACTAATGAGAACCTTAAATCGGGTCCTCTTGTAGTAGTTGCCATCGATTTCATTAAAGCAAATTTGTCTTGCATGTGTTCCTATCAAAATTGCGAATATAGAGGGATGATTATGGAATCTCTTATTAACAAAATTTTCATTTTTAACAAAAAGCATACTATATAATATAAAAAAAATCAGGTACCCCTAGGCCTCCCCTTTCCGTGGGCAAAGTAAGATACTTCATCGCCCGCCTAGGTTTACCAGGACTCCAAATAAATTTCCCACAGAGTGCCTGTAGAGCCTGCAACTTAGGTTTTGGAAATTCTAAAGGAATAGACCGAAATAGATAAAGAATTTTAGGGAGGACATTCATTTTTACAAACAGAAATTAGCGCTTTTTTTATTAGACGCGGAAAAAGCGTTTGATCGAGTGTCTTGGGAGTATCTCTGGACTTTAATGGATAAAATGGGTTTTGGAAAAAAATATATTAAATCCATAAAAACACTTTATCTTAATCCCACTGCAAAAATATTTGCTTCGGGAGGACTTTCTGAGTCACTGTCTATAACTAGAGGGACACGTCAAGGTTGCCCCTGTTCCCCGTTATTGTTCTCATTATATATTAACCCTTTTATTGAATTATTAAGTCGTAACCCTTTAATTCCTCCCTTTATTGTCTTTGATTTTTCTTTTTCAGTATTCGCATATGCGGATGACATAGCAGTAGTAACAGATACACCTGAAACTGCTAGCCTAGAAGATTGAGAGGATGGCTAAAGAGTTCGGGACGATAACTGGGTATAAACTTAATGCTGCCAAAACGCAGATTCTTTGCTCAGATGCCATAACTTGGGAGGACGAGAGGGTGGTCGGAGAGGTTACCTATTTAGGGATACGGATCACAACAGATATGGTTGAATTGGTCAATGTAAATTGGAGCTATGTCTATCAGAAAATTAAGACTTCTTTGGAGAAATGGGATCGGTTATACTTGACCATCATAGGTAGGACTAATATTATAAAAATTTAAAAAAAATTTAATTTCTATGTAATTGTTTTAATAAATATAAAAAAATCTCTATATATTTTTAGAACACTCCCCACCCTTATCCCCTATAAACCCTACATCCCGCTCCTAAAATTTTAAAATAAATTTTAAATTTCAAAAAAATTTAAATTTTCATTTTTTTTTTCGAATTTCTATTTAATTGTTTTAATAAATATAAAGAAATATCTATATATTTTTAAAACACTCCCCGCCCTAATCCCCTATAAACCCAACATCCCGCTACTAAAAATATATAATACATTATAAAACTATTTATTATTACTATAAACTATTATGTCTAAAAATTCACAAAAATAATATTTTTTTAACATACAACACTTTTTTACATGTCGATATTTTGACTTTTCGATATTTTATACATCGATATTTCTTTTAACGACATTACTTGCCTCGATAATATTTACATTACACAAAAATCGATATTTAATACTACGAGATTTCCAACATCGATATTTCTTACCTTCGATTTTTTGAACTCGATATTAGTGATAGTCAACATAAACAACTCTATATTTTGACTGTGTACCGCATGGAGGACCTACTTCAAGGGGATTAGGTGTTTTTTAAATATGCCAATCATCATGGAAACGTCCTGCAATATTATCAGTGTCTGAGACTTTTGCACGCATACCACCCATCACCTTTTGTTGTTTTAATGTTATAGTCAACGTGGGAAGGGTATGCACAGATGGTCCCATGCTCTCTGTGCCATAAACTGTACTGAGGAAACCCAACAAAGCTCAAATCGGTCTTGGTTGCTACCATTACCATTCGGAGTGGATGTGCCATGGCTCTTCGAGCTGGACTGTTATTATCAGAGCAGGGCCAAGACACAGAGTGATTGACAGTGGCTGAGTCTTTTTTAAAGAGCAATGCCCATACCAATATTTGTTTTAGTGTGATGCCCTATGCTCCATTGGAACGTCCAGACATATGTCTTCTACTCACTCTGCCATGGTTTCTAAGCAGTACCTCAATCGATCAGGGCTGAAACTCGTGTGAGGCTGCTTGCCGTTCTGTGCAAAAGGGGCATGACCTGCTAGTTCAGATTGGGCTGGTATTATTGGAGCGGGACCACAAATGATTTATATGTAATCATTTCGCCACGTCTAGAGGGGCACAGTTGGCAAAAGGAATTTTGATTTATGCTGATCTGAAGTATTGCCTGTAACTGAAGCTTTTTGAAGCATACCACTTTTCACATTTAGTTATTTTAATGTGGTGCTCTGAGTGATATGAGTATGCCCGGATATGGGTCTCATGCTTGCTGTGGCCTAGGATCTAAACGGATGGATGGCATTACATCGCTTACTAATACCACGCGTGCCATTACAACGCAGGTATTACTACGCAATGTCAATGACAACGACATGCCATTACATCGAAAACCTTTACCATGACTATGCCTTTACCACTCATGCCATTACAACGCAAAGGCATGCGTGGTAAAGCTATACTCGTGGTTAAAGTTTGCAAGGTAAGTGACTACCCTACCCCTACACAACCCTCCCATGACCCCATGTCCTCTCCCTACGATAACTACACTACCCTGCACGACCCCCCCACACTACCCTAAAACACTACACTACACAAACACTGCAACACTACCCTAAACCCTAAAACACTACACTACACAAACACTACCCTAAACCCTACAACACTACACTACACAAACACTACATCACTACCCTAAACCCTAATGCACTGCACTACAACACTACCCTAAAACACTACACTACACAAACACTACAACACTACCCTAAACTCAAAAACACTACACAAACACTACAACACTACCCAAAACCCTAATGCACTACACTACAACACTACCCTAAACCCTAAAACACTACACAAACACTACAACCCTACCCTAAACCTTAAAACACTACACTACTCAAACACTACAACACTACCCTAACCCTAATGCACTACACTACACAAACACTACAACACTACCCTAAACCCTAAAACACTACACTACACAAACACTACACTACCTTTAACCCTAAAACACTACACAAACACTACAACACTACCCTAAAACACTACACTAAACAAAAGACTACAACACTACACTAAACCCTAAAACACTGACACTACCCTAACACACTACACTACACACACACCATTAAAACGTAACACACAACCCCATACAACACAAACATTAAGGCACTACTTTGACACTAACCTAAACCCTACAAAAGTAACCCCCATCCCAAGCGCAATCCCCCTTACCTCTCTTTCCTTGTGGTTCCTCTCCAGCGTCGCCATCTCTGCTCCTAGTTCCTGCTTCCAGCGTGGGCTGAGGGGCGGTACACGTCGCTTTGAGGAAACAGCCTCAGTTTACTCACAACGATGTGTATAGCCATTACATCGCATGCATTATAAAAGTGCATGCGATGTAATGGTTTGCGTAGTTAACGCAATGCGTTGTTCCATCACATGCGTTGTGACGCATTGGATGTAATGGCTATGCGTGATAAAAACTGCGTAGTAATGGCTGTTTCCCATCTAAACCGTCCCTCACTGACGATCCCCAACAAGGCTTAAACCAATCTGGGCTGCTAGTGTTCCCCTTCTGGGAGGGCATGGTCTGGTGATTTAGGTTCAACTGTTCTTATTGGAGCAGGGGTAAGACTGATTCTCCTTGCCTGTGGGCAGAAGACAATGGACTAGAATGTAGTCCTGAGTGATTGTGAGCAATTAAGACTTTTGCAAGCAGCAAATTAGCATAGAGGATGCTTAAGAATGATCACTGCTGTGTTGAATTGTTGTGTTGGCATCCTTTTCCTTTGTGTATTGTGTTTTTGAAGAATTGTTTTAGTGATGCACACTTATCTTTAGAGTGTTTAAATAGTGGGCAGCATAAGGGGTTCACACAGTCTTTAAAAGGCATTCTTGCTTCTGTTGGAAGCGTCACTGATTATGATTCTCTTGTGGTCAGCCTTGGTCCCAGTGATGCACTTTCTGCAGGCAGTAAATATGGTATTTAATAACAATAAGTAATCTAGCACTCAATTTGCTGTGAGTGAGCTTGTGTGTGTTTCCATGTATAAGGGTGTTTTCCTAACGGAGGTAGACCTGAATCAGCTATTGATGTTTGCTGTTATCTGTAAGATATGGTTCCAGTTGACAAGCAGCGTTTCAATGGTAGTGTTGTAGAGTTGTGGAGTTTACTAAAAGTTTTTGAGTGACATTTTCAGATAATTTAATGGATTTGGCTTGTCCTCAATAGGTGGGTGCAGAATGTAGTTGAGCGCATGGTTGGTCCAGTCTGTGGGCTTCAGAGGTGGCATGTGAGGTTGGACTCATAGGAGAAAATGAAGACTTGGGGCACAATTCTCAAAGGTAAAGTTAGACTAAAAGTCTAACTTAGACCAAAAGTCTAACTTTACTACTTTTCAGTATTCATGGTTACCCTGCCTGCCTGGATAGCAAACCACTCTGCACTTACATTTGTAGTATGTATCTATGCCCCTTGCTCTGACAGTGTCACATGCCAGACCCAGTGACCGTTGCCTTCACTAGTGAGTCATGTCTGCTACTAGGTTTGGAAGCCCCTTCATTCAACTGCAACTTCCAGGTGTTAATGTGTGTAATCTTAGTGTCACTCAGAATGAAGACAAAGTTTGTGACTTATCTCCTTGCCTTGATAGAGCCTTGTGTGTTGTGCTGTGCTGTTATAGATGTTTGTGGAACACTAGGGTTGCAAACATTAACAATGGCTGTTGATAAAAAAGTTTCCCAGGTGTGAACATAGAGATTAGGATTCTGTTGTTCTACAGTATCCTCATTAGTGTTGATGAATAGTCAAATTTTTAGACATTAGGCCATCAAACTAGAATACAATATGCCTTATGATAGTGCCATACTTCTGTGTTCTACATGTATACAGAGCTTTATGAGCACTAAGAAATCTAGACGATTAGGCTTCTCAGTGTGTTTGCTGCTTCACTGCATCAAGTTAGTGGTATATTTTGATAATGTATTTAATATCGTGTTTTGTTTGTTTCCATAACATAACTTCTCTTATATACTGTAACTGTCTTTTTTATCTATGCGAGATTAGTAAATATGTTGTGCAACGTATAACCAATAGCAGTAGATGCACAATTAATTGATGTTGTTATAACTGTTTTACGCTGTACATTATCATGAAACATATACAGGGGCAGATTTATGTTGCCTGACGCATCTCAGCAAATCAGCAGAGATGCGCCAGGAAAGGTAGGGCACGCAAGTTTATCCTTGCGCCACCCATGATGCGCCGCATTTAGCAAGCCGGGCTGAAGACGGCTGGAATGCCAGAAACCGGTCCCCAGAAGCTTGTTTCCGGTCCAGGGAAGACATGGCTTGGCATTTCGGGCTGGACTGTTCCCATGAGGCACAGAGTCAGACTGATTTGCATATAGCCATGTCTGAACTGGGGTGGCAGAGTGGGCTAAAGAACGGTGATGGATTAAGCCCAGATGTTTTGACTGGGTGTGAGTGTTTGATTGATTCAGATGCTCCATCCATCACAACCCCCTTTTGTACCGCATTTACAATGCGGCGCACCATGGCGCAGGAATAAACAAATGTGTGTCGTATCTAGGGCAGTGCTGAAGTTGTGTTGCATGCAGTACGCACCTCTAACACTATTCCAACTTTGCCCTATCTGTAACGTGGTGCGTCAAGCTTTACGCCTGCTACAATCAGGCGCTGGGTTTTGACGCATCAGCGTTGGTAAAGTGACTCAGTGAAATCTTGTAGATTTCACTGAGTCACTTTTCAGGGGCATTTCTGAGACGGAACGCCCCCCCCTGAGTGGAAACGCCCACCTGAAACCTGACGCAGGTTTCATGTGGCGCAGGGTCTTACACCGTGACGCATCTCCATAGAGGAGTCACGATGTAGGTAGGTCGCAAGGTGGCGCAGGGTTTACGCCGCCGCTGAGTCACAGAAGTGACGCAACGGCGGGGCACAAGTACCGCAAGTCCGACATAAATCTGCCCCACAGTCTCTTTGTTTTTTTCCATGGCTGCTCAACCATAGCTACCTAAAGAGTGAAGGAGGATTGTATGAGACATTTGCTGTACACTGACGGACCCTTAGGTTTCTCCATTTAAGAACCTGGTGTCTCGTGTACTTAGCCATCTAGAGAAACCAACCTGACAGGTGGGATGTGTTGTTGCACTGCTTGAGATGGTGCATATGTTTTAGATTGGTGTGGCGAAAATGGATGTGGTATTGTTAGTAATAGAGACTTTGTTGTGTGTAATACAGAAGTGCTAGGCCATAGCTCTTTCCTGGCAATAACAGTGTCCAACAAGAGATAAGCAATGTCTTCATCCATCCTTATCTGAGGGTGTCTGGTCGATGGGACTTGCTGACTATTCAGAGAAGTCGCAGCGTGGCAGAAGGGGTGCTGAGTTTGGCTGCAAGTGAAACCTAGGTATCTGCTTTGATATGTGGGGCATGCACGTCCTGCCTGGCCTTTGACCAAGGGAATCATGTGTCGAGCACTAGTTCGTTTTATGAACAATGGTTGGCATAGCCTTAGCTGTGATGCTTGTGCAGCAGGTCAAACGATCGTATTTCAAGGATCAAATTGGCATGAAAAATGTAGCCGCCTCTATCACACTAGACTGCTTTGCCTATTTGCATATTCAGCCATCATACAGAGAATAAAGGTTAACCATTATATTACAGGCCAGGCATATATACAATTGCAACAGACTGTCAGAAGCCTGGTGCAAATAAGCAGCCACGTCCATCCATGCATCAAAATACAGCACAGTGGTAGCCATTTTTTTTTTTTTGCAGAGTTTTATATAGCGCGAACTTGACCCGAATCGGGTATCAGAGCGCTTTTCATAGCACCAATTACATGAGGACACATTCATTTTTGTTAGGCACGGGGAGATTAAGGCCCAGATGTAGGTAAATCTAATTTACCGACTCATAAATACCGAATTTTACCGATTCGGTATTTATGAATCGGTAAATTAGAAGGAGGCAGATGTAGGTAACTCTTACACACAATTACTCGGTATTTACCGATTCGGTAAATACCGAATCGGTATTTACCATTGATTCCTATGGGCTTTGAAGCCCATAGGAATCAAAGGGAAATACCGATTCGGTATTTACTGAATCGGTAAATACCGAATCCTGGCAGGGGGAATGGGGTGTCACTTTGACACCCTATAGCACCCCAAGTGCAGGCTTGTGTGCCATGTGGCACACATACATGCCCTAAGGGCATATCTGTGTGTCAAATGGCATAGGTGTACATGCACAGATGTGCATGTACACCTGAAATCGGTATTTTACCACCCAATAGGATTGGGTGGTAAATACCGACTCCTAAAGGGCCTGTGGCACTCTGTGAAGTGCCACCTACATCTTGATTTACAGAATCGGTAAATTTACTGATTCGGTATTTTACCGATTCTGTATATTTACCGAATCGGTAAATTTACCGATTCTGAAAATCAGATGCCCCCTACATCTCAAAAGCCAAATACCGGTCGGTAACGGCCGAAATCGGCCGTTACCGACCGGTATTTGACTACCTACATCTGGCCCTAAGTGATTTGCCCTGAATCATAGGATGTTCAGTGTCATTGCTGAGAGTCGAACCCAGGGGCATATTACCAAGCACTAGCGATAATTATCGCTATTGCTTGGTAAGAGACAAAAATTTACCGCTGATCTGCGGCGATTTTTATCGCAGATAAACCTTGGTATTACCAAGGTTTATCGCAAATGCGATAAAAAACGGCCGCAATGCATGAATATCGCTGAAAAGTCAGCGATATTCATGCATTACCGAGCTAATGCTCTTAGCCATGTTATCCACCTCCCATTGGATAACATGGCTAAGAACTGCTCAGGGCAGGTGTTAGCTTTTGGAGATATTCGCGCTTAGCGCGAATATCTCCAAAAGTTGGTAATAGGAGATAGCGATGTTAGCGACTGTTTCCAGTCGCTAACATCTTGGCACGCCCACTTTGCATGTCATTAGTGATAAATATCACTGACATGCAAAGTGGGGCCCAAGATGGTCGCTATCTCCTACTAGCTGTCGCTAACTGGTGTTAGCGACAGCTAGGTAATAGGGAGATAATTTTATCTCCGCTTTCTTGGCTTTTAATGCCAAAAAGGCGGATATAAACCCCCTTGATAATATGCCCCCCAGTTCCCCAGATTCGAGGTCGGACTCCCTAGCCGTTAGGCCAGCTCAGAAATGTTGTATAGCCAACTCAGAAATGTTGAATAGCGCGAGAGGGATACAAAATAATTTAAATAATACCAGTGCTAAATGTTAGGCCCAGGTAAACAACAGCTGGTGGTGGCATCTTACAGAAAAAGACAATTAGAATAAGCAGACACACAGATGGGACTTGGCAATCAAACACAGGCAGACTGTCAAAGACTTGTAGGGAAACCTTGGCGCTTAAAGCACAGAGTTACACTAAATCTGCTTAAATGCCAATTAATTTCTGAAAGGGGTTATTAGCAAAATTAAAATTAGTAGCGTCTAAATGACAGGTTCAGCTATCTGATAGAAAACTGACTTTGGCGCCTGCACGACAGGCAATGGCAAGGCGCAAATTCATTCTGGTACACAAAAAGGTCAGCAATGACGAATACATAATGCATTCAAAGAAAGGAAGCAAACAGATGATGGAAGACTGAGACCATGAGAAAGGAAGAAGGCGATCCTCAAATTGTAATAAGAATGTACATTTTTTTTAGCTGTGAACCCCAAAAACACCATCTCATCTTGAGAGCCAAGGTGGTAAAGAGAGGCTCAAAACATCAGCGACAGACTTAATTTGGGGATCTGTTGAGCCAAAAATATCCCTGAAGCAGGTCACAATAACTCTAATGAAAAAAAAATATTCTACATGATTCAACTCCTTTGGAAAGTATACATTCATTAGTATGAATGCATGCGTTATATGTGTGGGGAAAAGTAAATTACTATCACGTGATCTTACCATGACACCATGACCAGCTTTAGCGCTTGTGGTGCCCGGTGTGACAGTCTTTTTTGGCGCCCATCCCCCAAGACGTCCTCCATGATTCCCTCACTACCACCCGGCAAAAGTGCCCCTCATCTCTCAATAACCCCACTCTCACATATATTTCATTTGTTTTCAAGCGCTGGAAAAGGCTGTCTTTACTATTCCTGCTGGAAATGGCCCTTTTTACAGGGTTATCTCCAAACATTTTTCTTCTTCCTACTATTTTTTCCTGACCTGTGTTTGTTGGCTATAGGGCTCTCGGCACTTTACCACTGCTGATCAGTGCTAAAGTGCATATGCTCTCTGTATAAATTGTTATTGTGATTGGTTCTCCCTGATTGGCATATTTGTTTTACAAGTAGGTCCCTAGTATAGTGCACTGAGTGTGCCAGAGCTGGTAAATCAAATGCTACTAGTGGGCTTGCAGCACTGATTGTGCCAACCACATGAGTAGCCCTGAAAAGAGGTCTCAGGCCTGCCAGCTTAGTGCCTGTGCGCAGTTTGTTAACTGCCATGCCGACTTGGCAAGTGCACCCACTTGCCAGGCCTTACCCTTCCCTTTTCTTACACATAGGACACCCCTATAGTAGGCCCCAGGTACCCCCCTGGGCAGGGTGCAGTGTATGTGAAAGGTAGGACATGTACTGGTGTGTGTAACATGTCTTGATAGTGAAATACTGCCAATTTCGTTTTTAACTATTGAAAGAATATCTTCCCCATAGGACAGAATGGGGAATGCTTTGTAACATTTTACAAGTATATCTTCCCATAGGGATACGATTAAAAAATAGAGTAGGGCAGAATGGGGAATGCTTTGTAACATTTTACAAGTATATCTTCCGGTAGGGATAATATGGAAAAATGTAGTTTAGTACCCCTTAACCCAGAAATCAATAACACATCTTTTAGTAAGGATGGTTTTTAACTTGTGTGTTTGAAAATGGCACTTTTAGAAAGTGGCTATGTTCTTGCTCAACCTTCCTGTGTGCCTCTGCCTATTTGTGGATTGATTGTCTGGCTTTGGTGCGACAGGGGCAGGGGAGGTGCTGGGGCTCCCGGAGCCTGGATGAGTCAGCACTGGGCTGAATAGGCCTGATCTGCATTTGGAGTGGTGGGAGGAGTAGCACCTATACCAGAATAGGGCTGTGCCTGTGATGGAGCGAGGTGCTGAATGATATTTTGTTCAAACTCGCAAAGTTAAACTTCCATAAAACTATAATCGTATTAACAAGTATGTGATGAAATTATTAATCAACTTAGATTTAAAATGCATTTCCACAGAAACACGAGGGACTAACTTATATGCTCTATGTTGCAAATGCAAGGAAAAATAATAAATTAATCTTGTCTATTGTCTTTGTCAGTATTAAATGCGTCTGTTTAACTAATGGCATGTGCTTATTTAGTGTGCTTATGTTATGTATTTCTGTGTTAAAACGCATAAAAGAGTTCCTGTAGTTCCTTAAGAAGAAGGTAGATATAAAAGCTGCTTTGTGTGCTCAGCCAGGTAACATAATTTAACGGGTTATTAATTAGCATAGGGGGTGGGTAACAGATTGGGTCTTAATTCTCTAATTAATTAATGTCTTGTGTTTGTTTAAATAATAGTTTCCGAGTGAGGCCTAAGGCCTGCAAAAAGATGGTGTTTCGAATCTTGTCCAGAGAGGAGCCTTGCACAGAAGTGGAAACTTTTACCACATTGACAAACTTTGTCAGAAAAATGCAGTTTAACAAGTCGTGCTAAAACGTGTACTTGGAGAGAAAGGCTCAAGGACAGGAAACGGCAAGTTTGCCAAGACAAGGAAGTCGTGAACTGTAACTCGAGTGAAAAGTAACACATTCGAGGAAGCTAAATGTCACGAAAGCAAAGGACAATAGGGCTAAAGAATTAGCCTGATTTTAGTTTGAAAACGGTGATGACCTAATGTGGACTGACATAAGACAGCCAATGGGAATCCTGGATGGCAAAGAAAGTATACAATTTCTGAGAAGATTAGCTAGTTAGAAAGGTATAAAACCTGGCCCCATGGGCAGGAGGGCGCTTCTCGCTTTCCAATTCCTGAAGGGCGTGACGTGCTGTTGGACTCTTTGGCGCACGTAAGGACAGCAGTCTTTAATGATTATTCTTTAGGTGGAGCGAGTTTTAGACAGGGAAATAGAATTTAGGGAATGGAAACTGTTATTTGCCTATAATTCATGCTACTGTTTTGCTTTAAAAATGTCGGTATAATAAGTCATTTCCTTAATTAAATGCTGCTTTCATATTGCTAATAAAATAAAGATTTATAATCGAAAATGCTCTTTCTTTGAATAATAAAGATAATAAAATTAGATTTTGAAACGACAAGCTGGTCTTGTTTATTCATGGACTAGTTACCATCAGTTGATCCATTTGCCTTAGTGACTTAATTAAATGATATATGTTTAAAACCATGGTAAGAAAAGTTATACTGCAGTTGTATATAAATATGTAAATAGTTTGTGAATAGTTCTGATTAATTAGGTCACATGATTCAGTCACTCAAAAATTGTCTCGTTGGATTATGGGCCTTGGTAAGTGATTCATGATTAATGGTGAGTATTGTGGAGATAGGTAGCGTTGGTGAGACAGTTTTTCATTAGGAGCACTGGATCAATTTCTTGGTAGCAGAGGATGGTTACTATGGTAACTGACATGCTACATGGTAAATACATAGGATTGATGACTAAAACATGTTAAGTTTGTCTAGTTGTTATATGTAGTCGAAAGGTTTTTTCCAGCAGTGTGAAAATTCCTAGTTGTGCCGGCGAGAGTAATGTAACAGGTGAAGTTGCACAGTGCACTTGTTCTGTTTCAAAAGAGTGGTATTGTCATATATCACTAGTGTTGTGGACGTACAGCACAAGTTTAGGGATTCTAGGTGCGTAAGGTAGAATGTTTTGTGACGAATGTCTATGAAATTGTAGCTTTTGAGTATAGGGACACCTGTCCTGTTTTAAAACTCACTGTGAAAAGAGTAGTAGAATTTATCAAAGCTTGAGTGAAGGGTAAGGAAGCGTTGTCTATCTTACTGGCGAGTGAGGATTTCTATCGTGGGTTAAAGTCCTACCAAGATTCATGTATGCATGGTTAGGGATTTTTTCCGTTTGAATGAGCGTAAATGATTTTGTAATATACGATCGAGTGAAACTTTGAATTGCTACTATATGTACATTCAGAGAGAAACAAGTTCGTTATTACTTGTTAGAAGGGTAGAGGAGCCTTACTTTATCTACGAATTTAAATATTCTGTGAGAATAGCGTTGTCTATTTCACGCAAAAGAATACCTGAATGACTGGGAAAGCTATCACTTTATTTTAGCGAAACAGACAAATGGTTTGTTTTTGTGGAGTTACTAACTGAATTCCATTGAAAAGATTTGTAAAATATGGCGCCGTGAAAATATTTTGTAAAGAAGGTGTCAGTGTTAGAGCGGAGAGAGGACAGAGAAGCTGCAGCGGCAGTATACGTCACTAGTGTCGCGCTGTGATTGGCTAGCATACGTCACAGTATTCGCAGACTGATTGGCTCATGTGACTAGGCAGGCTTGTGGCTGATTGGTTTATTCTGAAAAGCAGTAATTCTATTGGTTGAGCAAAATAGTGACGAAGCTTAACCTGATCGGCTTGTTAGTGAGTTTCGCGCACAGATTGGTTGGTTTTACGGAACAACAAGGAAATAGTTACGATCTATTCTAAAGCAAGCGGAATCGATTAAAAACATGGATTATTATTTCATGAAAGAGGAAAAGAAGCTTTCATGGTTTCAGAAATTGAAAAATATATTTAAACCTGACAAGAAGGTGGAAGATTAATTCATAAGTACAAAACACCTGCAGCTTATATGTTAGGTGAATATGGTTATCATACTTGCCTTTGGATTGAGAATTGGATGGAATATACAAAAAATGATGGTGTATTAGCATGGCCGGAAGATGGAGTCATTTAACATTAAGGTTTTGAAAAACTTAAGAGAAAAAATTATGACTCTTGTACCAAGACCTAGACCTACTCAATTTGAGGCTTTAGCTGAATGGGAAGACGAGATGTTTGAATTAGAACGAGAAAATAGAGGTGTAACAAAAGGTACTAGATTAGACATTAATAGGGAAACTCATGAGGATAGAATGCGTCGATGGAGACGTGCAGACATGTGTGATGGTTTGTACCCAGCGAGATTTGGTGAGGCAACTGATCAAAAGGGAGCGCAAAAGAGAAATAATAATGCTGAAGATAATGATTTAGAAGATGCGGTTTTAGAAGAGATTTATATTACAAACCCGAAACCGCCACCTTACCAACCAGTTTGTTCATGGTCTTCCCTAAGAGTTCCACCAGGAACTTCCCCAAGTGCTCCTCCTAGAGAAATTATTGATGAGACATCACCCAGATTAAATCCGAATAATGCGAAAACACCCAAAAGAGTAGAAACAAGAACTAATTCTAGTATATCTGGAGAAAATAGAAATTATGCTGAAACTCCAGTTCAAAGAAATGAAACCCCAAGAAATGTAATGAGAACAAAAAGATGTGAGGATATACCAAATACCTCAGAATATTTTCGATCAAAAGATGAATTAATACAGCAGTTAACTAAAAGCATGGAAGCAGTAACAGTACGAGTAACGATTGGATCTGTTCTTCCAGTATTTGATCAAAGGGAAGCTAGACATTCAGCTTTAACTGTTCCATTAAATGCAGAAATTCAGAAAGTGGCTGAAAATTTTTATTCAGATTTATTAGAAATTCACCGAGAGAAAACAATGATGCCCGACTTAACTTTTAATCAAAGTTTGTCAAATAAAACTCCATCTGGTGCAGAATCTGATTCTGGTACTCCGGAAAAGAGCATCAATAAAATAGATTTAACGCATACTCCACAAACCCCAGAATTTAAATTACTTGATGTTGCAAAATTGAAAGTAGATTCAGAGGAATTAATTATTGGCACAGTTGGAGCTGACAGTTTAAAGCTATATCAGGATGATGAATTATTGTTTATTTGTAAAAGCATTCAATGGAAAACAAAAACAAAGTATGACCAATTAGAGGAAATGGCTGCTGAATTAGAAATAGATTTAAGTAGACAGAAAAATATGCAGAAACATTACAGAGTGGATTTCTCTGAAAAAGACATTGAAAATATGAATACCACAGGAAGAATTATTCATATAAAAGAATTAATTGTGTTTCTAAAAAGATTAGGTGAACTAAGTAAATGGAGAGTAAAATGGACAAAGAAAAGAGAGGAAGACTGACGAGAAAGAGGAGAAGTAGCTAATGAGTTTCCAATGAGAGAAATACCCGGAGGAGGGTATGTGCATGTTCCATGGACAAGACAGGACATTTTACTGTTTACAAATGATTTTCCTCGCCTGAGAGAAAAACCTGTGGAATGGTATCGACAGGTAGACAGATTTGTTAAGGTTTCAAAAGTTCTGTGGATTGATCTTGATGGATTCTTTGACATAGTTGTCCCTTCGGATCTTTGGACAGAATGTATAATTTCTATAGATAGGCCAAAAGAAGAACCTACTCGAGATAGAGTAGCAGGTGCTCCTTCACCAGATGTTATGAATTTGTACGATAAGGTAATTGTGTGGTTGAAAAACAAGATTCCCCCAAAAGAAGTAGATTGGGTTAAAATAGATAGAACAAATCAAGAGCCAAAAGAATCAGTACATTCATCCTAGGAAAGATTACTGCTGGTATTTAAACAATACAGTGGTTATGAAAAATTGAGTGAACAGGATATGACCAACTTCATATACAGATTTGTTTATGGCTAAAGACCTGAAATTGGTGAAATGATTAGATCTGGAATAGTTGGCTGGTAATCACTTTCAGTAGATGACATTTTGAGAAAAGCAAAATATTGCAGTGATGAAATAGATGCTAAACAAAAGAAGCTAAAAGAAAAAGCTATGCGGGCACAAGTAAAAGTGGCTGAACAACAAATAGCAAATCTTGAAAACAAAAATGTTCATCAGAATCAAGGGAAATTTAAAGGTAGTTATAATAAGCCAAAATTGATGGGAAATATTGAAGAATTAAAGCAGAAAATCCCATGTTTTAATTGCGGCGAAATTGGACACTGGAAGCGCGAATGTAAGAATGCGCCCAGAAATGTTAAAAATGCATCATTAAATCCACAGATGCAGAATGAGATAAATCAGCAGCAACAACTACAGCAACAGGTAGTGATTCAGCAAAGTCAGATTCCACAACCGCCACTTCCAAACTGTGTAAATGTGCAGATATACAATACAGGAACAGGATTATGTGGAGGTGAACAGGTACACAGATTGCCAAGAGTGAATGTGTCAAATGTTTCTCAACAATATTGGTTAAAAGAAAATGGAGGGAGTGATTCTGAGGATTACTTATGACGGTGCCTGAGAGAGGAGGAAGAGTGTCTGCTTGGAGCCACTCTTGAGGTAGATCAGTCTGGTCCATTTGTAAATGGTAAAGTGAATGATGTAGAAATCGCTTTTCTAGTGGACAGAGGTGCTACCCTTTCTACTGTTAGATCAGTGGAAATAGAAAACCTACCTCTCTCTGGTGAGAAGATCCAAGTAGTTGGCGTAGCTAATCAACAAATTAAAACAGATTTAACAGAACCAGTAAAAGTTGAAATTGGCAAATTTAAGGACAAGCATAGATTTGTAGTTTGTAACAGCAGTCCTGTAAACCTGTTAGGGAGGGACATCCTTTGCAAGATGAACTGTAAAATATATTGCTCACCGGATGGTATTGAGCTCCAAACTCAAGAAGAAGATGGCCTTTACAGGTTAACAATGTTAATGGGTGAAGCAGAGGAAAGTAAATTATATCCTGCATTTGATAAAAATAATCTTCCTGAAGAATTAAAAAAGACAGTCAATGCTAAAATGTGGGCTTTAACTGGAGATGAAATGGGTTTGATGAAAAGTGTAGCTCCAGTGAAAATAACAGTAAAGCAAAGAGCAGATTATCCAAACATTCCTCAGTATAAAATGAAAGCAGAAGTTATTGAAGGTGTCATACCTGTAATTGACAAATTCATAAAACAAGGTGTTCTAAAAGAAATTGAAAGCAGTCCATGTAATTCACCGATTATGGGAATCAAAAAGCCAAACGGAAGTTTTAGGATTGTTCAAGACCTGAGAAAGGTTAATCAAATAGTTGTTCCATGTTGCCCAGTTGTACCAAACCCAGCGGTAATTCTATATCAGATTCCGCATGATGCAGAATGGTATACAGTTATAGATCGTGTAACGCATTCTTTACTGTTCCATTGCATCCAGAAAGCCAACAAATTTTTGCGTTCAGGTTCCAAGAGCGTATCTTAGCATGGTGTCGTATCCCTCAAGGGTATACAGAGAGTCCATCTATTTTTAATCAGTTGCTAAAGAAATCCTTGGAAAATCTAGATTTACCTGGAAAATCAACGTTAGTGCAGTATATTGATGATGTCCTTGTGGCTGCAAAAACACGAGATAACTGTGTAACAGATACCATTACTCTTTTAAATCATCTGGCAGATGAGGGACATAAAGTGTCTCCTGCAAAACAACAGTTTTGCAAACAAGAAGTAAAATATCTTGGTCACAGAATTGCGAAAGGAATCAGGCAAGTGACAATTGAGAGAATAAAAATGATTCAGGGAATGCAACCTCCAAAAACACAGGGACAGGTCAGAATGTTTCTAGGAATGGTAGGTTATTATCATCAATGGATTAGTGGATTTTCAGTAATTGCAAAGCCATTGCAGAGACTAACAAAAGCAGACATAAAAGACCTGATTACCCAAACAAAAACTAAATTAGAAGCTTTTGAACAGTTAAAAAGAAGTTTGTGTGAAGCTCCAGCATTGGGAATGCCACACTATGAGAAGGAATTTGAGCTGTATTGCAGTGAAAGAGAAGGATGTGCATTATCGGTTTTGATTCAAAGACATGGAAGACTGAGAAAGCCAGTAGCATATTTCTCAGCTGTTCTTGATCCTGTTGCAAAAGCATTACCAGGCTGCTTAAAAGCAGTAGCTGCAACAAGTGTAAGTTTGGAACAAAGTGAAGGGATAATAATGGGATTTCCTGTAAAAGTATATGTACCCCATTCAGTTCAAATTCTCCTCACCAGATGCAAAACACAGCATTTGACAAGTAACAGGCTAACAAAATATGAAAAAGTTATTCTGGGATCAGATAACGTTTCAATTGCGAGATGTGTGAATTTAAATCCTTCCACATTATAGCCTGATGGTACTGTAACAAAAATCAGAAATGAAAATGATATTGATCATGAATGCTTGGATGTATTAGAATATTGCACCAAACCCAGGCAGGACATAAAAGATGTCCCATTAACTGAATCAGATTATGATTATTTTGTTGATGGTTCTTGCTTAAGAACAGATGAGGTGTTCTGAGTGCAGCATAGTCTGTCTGCACTGTTGCAGATGTAGTTGAAGCCTCTTGTCTCAAAGGAATTCGTTCAGCTCAAGTAGCAGAATTGATTGCTTTGATTCGTGCATGTGAAAGAGCAAAAGAGTTAAAAGTTACCATAGTGACTGATAGTCAGTATGGATACGGCGTAGTCCATGACTATGGCCAGCTCTGGTCTCAAAGAGGTTATTTAACTTCTACGGGAATTCCTATCAGGAATGCAAAATTGATCAAAAGGTTAATCAATGGTATTCAGCTACCAGAGAAAATTGCTGTGGTAAAATGCACAGCTCACAAAAAAGGTGACGATTACATGACAAAAGGAAATGCATATGCTGATGAAATTGCTAAATTCTGCGCAAAGAATAATATGTCCATTAACCGGGAAAAAGACAATGAACATGTTTTGAACTCACTTATGCTAACATCTGTAGTTGAGACATGGCAAGGAGTAAAAGATTTACAAGATGAGGCAGATGATGAGGAAAAAGACACATGGTTAAAAGCAGGTTGCAGACAAAGAGAAGAAGATGAGATTTGGGTTTACAAAGATGACAGACCAGTAATGCCAGATAGCATGATTGCTGACATGGCTCGAATGTATCATGGTCCAGGACATTTAGGAAGAGATTCAATGATCAGGTTGTTTAGGCAGACATAGTACAATCCAAAATTTAGACTGATTGCAGAATCTTTTTGTCAGAGATGCTTGATCTGCCAGCAGATCAATCCAAACAGAAAAACAGTTGTGAGCATGGGAACCATAGGACGGGAGGGTGGTCCTTTTACCAGATTACAGCTTGATTTCATTGACAAGCCACCTCATAACAAGTTGAGATACGTTTTGGTGATAATCTGTCTGTTTTCGAGATGGGGGGAAGCGTTCCCAACACGTCACAATGATTCAGTTACTGTGGCAAAATTGCTTTTGAGAGAAATCATACCTAGGTATGGATTTCCGGTGACGGTCAAGACTGATCGTGGCACACATTTTGAAAACAGATTGTTACAATTGATTTGTGAAGCACTGGACATAAAGCAAAAGCTACACTGTGCTTACAGACCAGAAGCATCAGGTGTTGTTGAACAAGTGAATGGCACAATACAAAATAGAATAGCTAAAATGTGTCTAGCTACAGGAATGAAGTGGACTGACGCACTTCCACTTGTTTTGATGTCTTTGAGAAGTACTCCAGATAGAAAAACAGGTTTGAGTCCGCATGAGATTCTCATGGGCAGAGTCATGAGACAAGCATTTGTTCCAGTTGACAAACTATTGAGCATTAATGATAGCGTCATATTGAAATACTGCAAGACCTTATCTGACGTGGTGACTTCTGTGTTCCATCAGGTGGGAACTGATGTGATAACAAAGGAGAAGGAACAAGCTCAAGATCTGTTACCAGGAGACTGGGTGAGGACAAAAGTACACCGAAGAAGAAATTGCCTAGTACCCAGGTGGCAGAAGGCAAGACAGGTGATACTTGTCACAACAAATGCAGTAAAATGTAGAGGATTGAAGAAATGGATTCATGCTAGTCATACCATTCGTGTACCACCACCTGATAATCCTGACGGAGGTGACACTACAGCTGATTCAGATTCTGAAGAAGAACCTGAAAGAAATCCAGATCCTGAAGATCGACAAGAAAGTCGACATCTGGAGAATTCAAATGCGAATAAGGCATTAAATGAAGAAATTGAAGAGATTGTGATACAAGACTCTGAAAATGATGAAGATCTGCTAGAAAAAGAAGCAGAAAAAGAGTCTGAACAAGAAGTGATTCAAGATCAGGAGAGTATTGAAAAGCATATTGGAAGCTCTGGAAGAAGGAACGAAAATTCTGAAACTGGTGGATTGGAAGTAATTGAAGAAGAAGACGAATTACCAAGTACCAGCTTTAAGGATGATGTTCCTAACAGAGTGAAGCTACCGAGTAAAGAAGCACCCGAATCTAGAGCTGATATCACAGAAAGTGAAACAGATGAAAGTGATGATGAATCCAAAGTGAAAAAATCAAGGAAAAGAGCTTGGAGAGCAGAGTGTAATCTGACTGACCTAAAGAAGAAATTATCAAGGAAAGGAGATAATTGGCCAGATGAAAATGAGTGCTTAAAATTCAAATTAGTGAACAGATCAAAGGAGCAGGTTAATGAGGTCTCAAGTCAAAAAGGAGGAGACTCAGATAAGAAAAATCAAGCAGGAAAGAAAATAGAAGTAATAAGCAGTAGAGCAAAGAGAGTAATAAAGCCTAATCAAAAGTATAAGTCATCTGAATGGACCTACATTATAATACCACCAGTAGTGGAAGTGAATAGTAGTAGCCAAGAGGATTTAGATGATACAAGTGACAATGATTGATTTTGTCTTGACACAAGGTTGAAAAATTGTATCTGGCATAAGGTCGAAGAAATTGTGTTAGGTGACACAAGGTTAAAGAAATTGTGTTAGCTGTAAAAACACATTGATGTAAGACGCAAGGTCGAAGAAAAGCTGTTAGAAAGTAGGGTTTTCTTTTTAAAAAAAAAAGTAAAAACAGGGGGGTGTATATTTAGTGATTTTTAAATTTTTGGTATTTTTTTTAAAGGCTCTTGTTTCAAAGTAAAGATGCCTTCTACTAATAGCAATTCAAGATGTTCTATTTTAAGAATATGTTGCAAAATGTCTTCTATTTGTGGGATTCTAATAATTTTGGTTTGGTTAATTTTAGCTGTCATTTTCCCATTTGGAGTCGATAAGGAATTGTACAAAACTAATATGACTAGTAAAGTTGTGGCTAAACAAAATAACCATGATGTAGTAGGCAAGACTAATAGTCATTGAGCACAAGCCAGAGATCCACCAAGATAGATCTGTTGGTGATTTTTCTAGTAATACCTTTTCAAGACTTTTATCTGAATATTTTAAGGTGATGGATGTGAAAGATTGTTACATTTGTGTGAAATTACCTACATCTGTCTCTGAAGGTGTCACCTACAACATGCTTCCTCTTACATATGGCATCACTTGTAATGTAATAGCTAGTTTGTTTTATCAAACAGGTCGTTTAGAATATTACTATTCTAATCATGATGAAAGATTTGCTAATTTAAAAGTTGATAACAGCCTGAATAAACTGAAACATGCTAAACAGATGAGGACATTTTTCATAGTAACTAATGAACTTACTTATGAGTATGCTTTTAGAAATAATTTAACATGCAAATTGAGAACCGAAAAAAAATCTTTCTTAAACTTGGTTAAAGAGAGAAAGGCAATTTATAAACGGAATGAGATGCTGAAACAAACTAAATCTAAGTTTTGGCAGATTGAGGGTGAAAAGCTCAATGGTAGAACTGAGAATGTTGCTATTCGCATAGATAAACCTGTTAGCGGAAAGCTTTGTATTAGAAGAGATAACACATTGTTCGATAATTACTTTGTAGGTGCTAGTCAATGTGAAGATACTTATCAAATCTTAGGCGGATGGGGATTTAAAGGAGGCAAAGATCCAATTTTTCCTGGAATTTATTTTGTGTGTGGGAACAAAGCTTATTTCAATCTCCCAGACCACTGGTATGGGACTTGCTATATTGGTTTAGTTTTCCCAAAGATTTTCCATGTAGATAGAAATAAAAATGGGTCATTTGAAATTGGCAAACACTTGAATAGATTCAAAAGAGAAAGTTTTTCAGAAATTTTGGGAGATATTTTTGGTACAGTAATACCTATGGTGGGTATAACCCTGAATGCGGTTAAAATCAGAAAAATGTCTACAATTGTTGATAGATTGTCTACTGATACTGCTAGTGGATTTCAATTAGTAAATACAGAGCTTATTGCCATGAGGACAATGGTAATGCAGAACCGTCTTGCATTAAACATTCTGCTCGCAAAAGAAGGAGGAGTCTTTGGAATTTTACATGTCCTTCATTGCTGTACATACATACCTGACAAAAGCCAGAACATAGAGATGTATATTATAAATATAACTGAATTACATGCTGAGGCAGAACCTTTAGAAGATGAAAATTTTTCAGAACGTTTGAGCAAAAGATTTGCAGCAATCAGAAACAGGTTTCAAGAGATTTTTAATTCAATTATAGGTAAAATACTTTTTCCTTTAATAGTCATAGTGATACTTTTGTTAAAAATTAGTTGCATGTTACACAAGAGAAAGAAATATCTAAGGGAAAAGAAAATAATTTACAAACTCAGAAAAGAAAAAGAAATAGAATTAGAAGAGTTTCATAGATCTCGTTATGAGAGTTGCAGACAAACAGCTGAATCAAAAGTTTAGATATACTAATATTAAGAAAGTCCAAAACATGTTCAAGGGTTGAAAATTTTTACTAAAATTTTGGGTGTAGTTTGGTGATTTTGAAATCACCAGATGAGGGAGTTGGTGGAGCGAGGTGCTGAATGATATTTTGTTCAAACTCGCAAAGTTAAACTTCCATAAAACTATAATCGTATTAACAAGTATGTGATGAAATTATTAATCAACTTAGATTTAAAATGCAGTTACACAGAAACACGAGGGACTAACTTATATGCTCTATGTTGCAAATACAAGGAAAAGTAATAAATTAATCTTGTCTATTGTCTTTGTCAGTATTAAATGCGTCTGTTTAACTAATGGCATGTGCTTATTTAGTGTGCTTATGTTATGTATTTCTGTGTTAAAACGCATAAAAGAGTTCCTGTAGTTCCTTAAGAAGAAGGTAGATATAAATGCTGCTTTGTGTGCTCAGCCAGGTAACATAAATTAATGGGTTATTAATTAGCATAGGGGGTGGGTAACACATTGGGTCTTAATTCTCTAATTAATTAATGTCTTGTGTTTGTTTAAATAATAGTTTCAGAGTGAGGCCTAAGGCCTGTAAAAAGATGGCATTTTGAATCTTGTCCAGAGAGGAACCTTGCACAGAAGTGGAATCTTTTACCACATTGACAAACATTGTCAGAAAAATGCAGTTTAACAACACGTTCTAAAACGTGTACTTGAAGAGAAAGGCTCAAGGACAGGAAACGTCAAGTTTGCCAAGACAAGGAAGTCGTGAACTGTAACTCGAGTGAAAAGTAACACATTCGAGGAAGCTAACTGTCACGAAAGCAAAGGACAATAGGGCCAAAGAATTAGCCTGATTTTGGTTTGAAAACGGTGATGACCTAATGTGGACTGACATAAGACAGCCAATGGGAATCCTGGATGGCAAAGAAAGTATACAATTTCTGAGAAGATTAGCTAGTTAGAAAGGTATATAACCTGGCCCCATGGGCAGGAGGGCGCTTCTCGCTTCCCAATTCCTGAAGGGCGTGACGTGCTGTTGGACTCTTTGGCGCACGTAAGGACAGCAGTCTTTAATGATTATTCTTTAGGTGGGGCGAGTTTTAGACAGGGAAATAGAATTTAGAGAATGGAAACTGTTATTTGCCTATAATTCATGCTACTGTTTTGCTTTAAAAATGTCGGTCTAATAAGTCATTTCCTTAATTAAATGCTGCTTTCATATTGCTAATAAAATAAAGATTTATAATCAAAAATGCTCTTTCCTTAAATAATAAAGATAATAAAATTAGATTTTGAAACGACAAGCTGGTCTTGTTTATTCATGGACTAGTTACCATCAGTTGATCCATTTGCCTTAGTGACTTAATTAAATGATATATGTTTAAAACCATGGTAAGAAAAGTTATACTGCAGTTGTATATAAATATGTAAATAGTTTGTGAATAGTTCTGATTAATTAGGTCACATGATTCAGTCGCTCAAAAATTGTCTCGTTGGATTATGGGCCTTGGTAAGGGATTCATGATTAATGGTGAGTATTGTGGAGATAGGTAGCGTTGGTGAGACAGTTTTTCATTAGGAGCGCTGATCACCTGCCTTCCACAATGCTGGCTCCACCCCCTGTGGGGTGTCTGGAGCCAAGGCTCACACTGACAATGGATGTTGTTTTGCACTTGCAGAGTGCCCCCCAGAACTGGTGTGAACTCGGCTTAGAACCCCTTGCACAAAGAGAACAAATACATTTTGGGGTATAAGTATCAGACCCAAAACCCCAGATTTTAGACTGCTTCTGGAATCAAGAGGAACCTTTGCCAAGGAGAAGAGCTAGACAAACTAAGGAGAAGTACTGCCCTTGCTTTGTGTCTGGGGTTGGCCTGCAGTTGCTGTTTCTGTCAAGGAAAGGAGAAGGACTTTGCTGTGTGCTGTGTCCCCTGCTTGAGGAAAGTCTCCAAGGGCTTGAGTAGAGCGTGTCTCCTGTTTTGAAGTCTCAGGAACACAAAGACTTCACCTCCAGCTACCTTGAACATCCTTGCTGGGAGTTCTGACCTGCCAGGAGTGCCTGTGACTGCGTGGGGCCTCTGGATGTAGTTTCTGCTGCTTGGAGCTGGAAAGCAACACAACGAACGACAAGAAAATTGATGCATCGCTCTTCTTGCAACAGTTTTTCAGACGCAACGCCGGGTGCAAGAAGAATCTCCTACCACCGCTGTGCCGCTGCTGAAGCAGCAAGAATCGACACACCAAGAGATCACGGCTGAAGATACAGAGGTAGCGCGGCTCAATGCCGCTGCATCTTTCGCCGATGCATCCCAGATTTCCACGCATCGTCCTTGTGCAGCAAGTTTTCGTATCAAATGGACTGTTTAATGGAAAGAATCCTTTTGTGCTTTTTCAATTTTGAAGTCTTTAAAGAAGGCTAATCACAAGGAGTGTCCACATCTCTTTCTAATAGTTGAGACACCGTTATGAAATAAATAGATGTAAGCCAGATACGGGACTGAGCTGGTCGACGCGTTTCGAACCCCTGTTACTGGCGGGGTTCTCCTCAGGACCAAATTGGGTTCTGTGATAATACAAAAACAAAACAACTCCGCTTTAGGATCATGAAAGGAAAAGAGACTTAACCCCTATGGCAAACAACAGCAGCGTCCTAGTCATACCTTAAAAGCTTGGCCAATGGTCCAAACGTAAAGAGGTTGAATCCAAAACAAAGTATTTCCAATAGAAAGTGCGCGCGGGGGCTGCAAAGGAGACAAACAAAAAAAGCGCGCTTCATTTAGTCACAACATTCACTGCCAGGCACTCAAGTGTTTTGCCCCCGTGCGGGGAATGCAACTTACCCGCTAGGACGATGGCGTTTGATTCGCCATGGCTTCCCTGTCCTTGCTTGTTACTAGGGATGAGGGCTTGTATCGGTCTACCCCTGTGAAACAAACACGGAAGATCTATCAGTCTTACTCTGGCGTGTTGACAGCTGGCAGATCTTCACGGTGGAAACGAACGGTAGAAAACATACCGGTCGAGATGCTTCTACACTTCAGGCGAGCGTGCGGGAGAGATCACCTTCGCTTGCTTGAACAACCACGGCTGGTACTTCCTGGTTGGAAAGGGCCCATGTGGTTCTGGGATATGTAGTTAAGATCGCCGGACCGGCGAGATGGAATGAAACTCAGAGATGGATCGCAAAATATAATGCCTGCATAGTGGATTTTAATGCGGCAACAGTGCTGGGAGTCATAGTTTGGGGGGTTCTAGCTTACGGTATTTCATTCCTCAATGCTGTAATGCACTTCCTTATAAACAGCGCTTCACCACCGGGATGCATTGTAACCCAGGAGTGAATCGCATATCCTATAGGCTACAGAATGTGTAATATTGTGGGTCCTAGTTGGGGGGAATTCAGCTGTTAGGCTTATAAATTTCCGATATTTCATTAAGGCCCCTCAATGCTGTGTTAAACTTCATTATCAACAGCGCTTCACGCTGACATAATTTCGCATCCAAATCACCGCCCCGTGGGTCCCTTTCGATTTTAGGTCAGTTTGTTTGTGTTTCAAATTAGTCCGATGGTTTACCAGTGGTGCGTTTTCAACCCCTCTGCGGATCCTGGATTTATGTTGCGTGATCCGATTCCTGACTTCCTGTGTAGTTTTCCCGATGTAGACCAAAGGGCATGGACAGACAATGGCATAAACCACATTTTTGGTTTTACAATTCGTGAAGGTGTCATGCTTCCAATAGACGTTGTCAAAAGTGAAAACACAGTCTTCAATCGTCTCATCACAGCAGGTACAAGTCCCGCACTTATGGTGTCCTTTAGTTGGGGGTAGTCCAAACAAGCTTTTCAATGTTGGGGCTTTTACAACTGGAAGGGCGGCTCTAACAATATGATTGGCCACGCTTTTCTCTTTTTTATACGCAAAGAGTGGGGGTGCGGTGAAATCTTCGTGGAGATCTTTCAATAAATGCCAATTTGACATAATAAGTTTCTTATGCTGGTTTGCTGCTGGACAGAAAGTGGTTACACAGACCAACCTTTTCAAATCTGGTTTGATTTTCTTTTCTAGTAAGGTCTCTCGTGGAGTCCACCATGCTCGTTTGAGGGAGTTTTTTAGCAGTTTTTTAGGGTATCCTCTATGAATCAGACGGTCTTTTAAATGGCCAGCGTGTTCAAAGTACTCCTCTTTATTTGAACAATTTCGTCGAATCCTCAGAAACTGCCCAAATGGTAAGTTTTGTTTGAGGCTGCGTGGATGGTTGCTAGAAAAATGCAACGCTTTGTTTCTGTCTGATGGTTTACGGAACAAACTTGTACTTAATCCCCCTTCATGCGGTTCCACTTTGACGTCCAGGAATGTAATGAATTCATTGGATTCTGTAACTGAGAACTTAATGTCGCTGGTTCTTAAGTTGAGCCAGCCGACAAATTGGTTAAGTTCCTTGTGTCCCCCCGTCCAGACGAGGAACACGTCATCTATGTAACGCATGTAGTTGGATATGAAGTTCCTGTACGGATTGTCGTTATATATGAATTTCTCTTCGAATAATCCCATGAACATCACTGCTAACTCTGGGGCAAAGGGGCACCCCATCGCTACCCCCTTTATTTGGTAAAAGAACTCTGCATCAAAAGTAAAGAAATTTTTCTGTAGTGCAAAGCGGGCCAACTCAAGGATGAAATCCGTGGGGACTCACGTGATTCACGCCGATTTCTACAAGACAACCAGGGACGGTCGCGTCGTAAATTCGCAACTTTTTCAGACACAACATCATCGTCAGGAAGCGAGTCTGATAATACCAGCAGGCCACCCCAAAATAGAACAGGCAATCAATCGGATCAACATCAACAACAACAACAAAATCAAACGCCTTTTTTAGGGCGAGGCCTACAGAGAGGCAGGGGCCGGATTCGCTTCTCCCAACCATGGGAGATGAGAACGCGCCAACAGTATTACAAGAGTTAAATAAAACACCGATTTTCAATCTATCTGACAGGATCCTCACGCTGGCTGAAACAGCTATTTTGACCAAAGGGCTCAATTCTGTTCCATCTAGACCCACTGACTTTGTCAAAATGAAATTAGAGACATTAGAATTTTGCCGCAAGATTCGGTTAAAAACATTCTTTCAAGAATCAGATGAAAACCAACAGGAGGAGGTTACAGGTCTTAAGAGAAAATCGTCCTTCTGCCCCAAAGGGCCTAAAATCCCAAAGGAAGTAATAACATTCGAGCGTACAGTACTATCTGGAATATCCTCAATCGAAAAAAAGAAAAACTTTGTCAAATATAATATATCGAAAGCGGAAAAAGAGGCTTTATTGACTATCAAAAATGACAACACAGTTGTTGTCAAGCAGGCCGACAAAGGCGGCGCTATTGTGATCTGGGACATTGCCAAATACAAACAGGAAGTCCACCGCCAATTAAACGACAATATGTGCTATAGACGCATAGGAAAGCACCCCACCTTGGAAATAAAAAATCAAATATTTGAAGTAATTCAAAAAGGCTTTGACCAAGGATTTGTCGGACCAAAAGAACTAGCCTTTTTACAAAATAAAAACCCCAGAACTCCAGTGTTCTATGTGCTCCCTAAATTGCACAAAGATGAAGTGAACCCACCAGGCCGCCCTGTAATTTCTGGGTGTGAGTCACTTTTCGAACCGGTGGCGAAATACATCGACTTCTTTTTGAAACCTTTTATTGACATCATTCCAGCTCATTTGAGAGATACCACTGCGTTTCTGAATCGAATAGCTACCATCCACTTTGACAGCAATAGACAACTTTTGGTCACATTAGACGTTGTGTCATTGTACACTCAAATCCCGCAAGAACAGGCTCTCGAAACTTTGACAGTGTTCCTGAAGAACAGGGTAAGACCAGTCAGAGTCCCCACGGATTTCATCCTTGAGTTGGCCCGCTTTGCACTACAGAAAAATTTCTTTACTTTTGATGCAGAGTTCTTTTACCAAATAAAGGGGGTAGCGATGGGGTGCCCCTTTGCCCCAGAGTTAGCAGTGATGTTCATGGGATTATTCGAAGAGAAATTCATATATAACGACAATCCGTACAGGAACTGCATATCCAACTACATGCGTTACATAGATGACGTGTTCCTCGTCTGGACGGGGGGACACGAGGAACTTAACCAATTTGTCGGCTGGCTCAACTTAAGAACCAGCGACATTAAGTTCTCAGTTACAGCATCCAATGAATTCATTACATTCCTGGACGTCAAAGTGGAACCGCATGAAGGGGGATTAAGTACAACTTTGTTCCGTAAACCATCAGACAGAAACAAAGCGTTGCATTTTTCTAGCAACCATCCACGCAGCCTCAAACAAAACTTACCATTTGGGCAGTTTCTGAGGATTCGACGAAATTGTTCAAATAAAGAGGAGTACTTTGAACACGCTGGCCATTTAAAAGACCGTCTGATTCATAGAGGATACCCTAAGAAACTGCTAAAAAACTCCCTCAAACGAGCATGGTGGACTCCACGAGAGACCTTACTAGAAAAGAAAATCAAACCAGATTTGAAAAGGTTGGTCTGTGTAACCACTTTCTGTCCAGCAGCAAACCAACATAAGAAACTTATTATGTCAAATTGGCATTTATTGAAAGATCTCCATGAAGATTTCACCGCACCCCCACTCTTTGCGTATAAAAAAGAGAAAAGCGTGGCCAATCATATTGTTAGAGCCGCCCTTCCAGTTGTAAAAGCCCCAACATTGAAAAGCTTGTTTGGACTACCCCCAACTAAAGGACACCATAAGTGCGGGACTTGTACCTGCTGTGATGAGACGATTGAAGACTGTGTTTTCACTTTTGACAACGTCTATTGGAAGCATGACACCTTCACGAATTGTAAAACCAAAAATGTGGTTCATGCCATTGTCTGTCCATGCCCTTTGGTCTACATCGGGAAAACTACACAGGAAGTCAGGAATCGGATCACGCAACATAAATCCAGGATCCGCAGAAGGGTTGAAAACGCACCACTGGTAAACCATTGGACTAATTTGAAACACAAACAAACTGACCTAAGATGGACAGTCCTTTCCAAAATCGAAAGGGACCCACGGGGCGGTGATTTGGATGCGAAATTATGTCAGCGTGAAGCGCTGTTGATAATGAAGTTTAACACAGCATTGAGGGGCCTTAATGAAATATCGGAAATTTATAAGCCTAACAGCGGAATTCCCCCCAACTAGGACCCACAATATTACACATTCTGTAGCCTATAGGATATGCGATTCACTCCTGGGTTACAATGCATCCCGGTGGTGAAGCGCTGTTTATAAGGAAGTGCATTACAGCATTGAGGAATGAAATACCGTAAGCTAGAACCCCCCAAACTATGACTCCCAGCACTGTGGCCGCATTAAAATCCACTATGCAGGCATTATATTTTGCGATCCATCTCTGAGTTTCATTCCATCTCGCCGGTCCGGCGATCTTAACTACATATCCCAGAACCACATGGGCCCTTCCCAACCAGGAAGTACCAGCCGTGGTTGTTCAAGCAAGCGAAGGTGATCTCTCCCGCACGCTCGCCCGAAGTGCAGAAGCATCTCGACCGGTATGTTTTCTATCGTTCGCTTCCACCGTGAAGATCTGCTAGCTGTCCACACGCCAGAGTAAGACTGATAGATCTTCCGTGTTTGTTTCACAGGGGTAGACCGATACAAGCCCTCATCCCTAGTAACAAGCAAGGACAGGGAAGCCATGGCGAATCAGACGCCATCGTCCTAGCGGGTAAGTTGCATTCCCCGCACGGGGGCAAAACACTTGAGTGTATGTTGTGACTAAATGAAGCGCACTTTTTTTGTTTGTCTCCTTTGCAGCCCCCGCGCGCACTTTCTATTGGAAATACTTTGTTTTGGATTCAACCTTTTTACGTTTGGACCATTGGCCAAGCTTTTAAGGTATGACTAGGACGCTGCTGTTGTTTGCCATAGGGGTTAAGTCTCTTTTCCTTTCATGATCCTAAAGCGGAGTTGTTTTGTTTTTGTATTATCACAGAACCCAATCTGGTCCTGAGGAGAACCCCGCCAGTAACAGGGGTTCGAAACGCGTCGACCAGCTCAATCCCGTATCTGGCTTACATTTATTTATTTCATAACGGTGTCTCAACTATTAGGAAGAGATGTGGACACTCCTTGTGATTAGCCTTCTTTAAAGACTTCAAAATTGAAAAAGCACAAAAGGGTTCTTTCCATTACAACAGTCCATTTGATACGGAGGCCTATTTTTGTTTAGTCATGTTGTGTGATTGTGTTTTGTATGACTGAATGGCCAAGAATGTTTGAAGTGTGTAAATGTTTTTCTATTATTTTCTATAATCGCTGTATATATTGTATATAAAAAATTGTTTGTATTTCCATGCACCAAAAAATATGGTTATAAAAAGTGAAGAATTCAAAAAAGAAAAAGAATAAAATTTATATGTTGCTATTTCTTAAGCAAGTTGCTTGTGCTTGATTCCAAACAGCTACTTATGTGAATTGTAGAGTTGAAAAATTAATCTCTCAGCATTGGCATTTGTTTTGGTATATTGTTAAGTTTGGCTCAGCCGGGCTGAGTTAGGAGTCAAGGCCCTTGTGTGTTTTTTTGCAAGTTTTCCACTAAGCATCACCCGCAGATCAGAGTCATCTCAGAATCGACGCATCACTTCCCCCTACAAACCAGACCCGACGCACTGCTCCCCTGTGTCCAGCAGAACTGTCGCATCGCATCCACGAAGGTCTCAGGAATCGACACATCTCTTTGTTTTTCAACGCTTCCTATCGCTAGTGGCTTGGGGAATATTGGCGCAACAACAGGTACTTTGCAAGAAATCCCGCATCCATAGTTTTCTACGGACTCAGTTGCTTAAACCTTTTGAAAGTCATTTTTCTTAAAACCTATATGCTGGATTTTTGTCTTTTTGGTCTTGTTTAGTTTAGATAAAGATACTTTATTTTTCTATACTGGTGTGGTGTCCACTTGTGGTGTTTTCACTGTGTTACTGTGAGTGTTGGTACAAATACTTTACACATTTCCTTTGGGATAAGTCTATCTGCTCGTGCCAAGCTACCAAGGGGATGAGCAGGGGTTCTCTAAAGTGTGTATCCCCCTTACCCTGACTAGAAGCAAGGGCCCCTATTTGGACAAAGGTACCTACCTCGGCCAAGTATAGATCCCCATTTCTAACAATTCCACTCAGCTATTCACATAAAATACAGATCTGTTCTTTGCAGCAGGCACATTAACCCTCTGTGCTACTTTATAGCGAGTTAAACTGCAACTAGACAAAAATCTCATCTCTATCTAGCAGGAATATTAATCACAAGAGTTACAGTTTTTGCTGCCTGAAAGCTGGCAGCCCAAGGAACTCTGCAGCAGGTGTTTTTAAATTGTAAGTTATTGCTAAACACAGTGCCCCCACCCACTGAGGTCAGTGCCCCCTCCAGGTCAGCACCCAGTGCAGCCGCACAGGTTGCACTGCTCTAAAGCCGCCCCTATTTAGACTTAACGTACTCATGCTCTATAAAGCCTAAAATGGTCAACTAATAAGCTAACCTTCAATGGCCTATCATCTTCCGGCTGTAGAATCTCCCAGATTCAATGCCTACTCTCCATCCTTCCCTCCTCCAGCCCACTGCCGCAGCAACTTCGTATCTTTAACCACCCATTATCCTTGCTTCTACACTCCACCTGGAACCATTGCTTCAGTCCTCTACTTCCACTTCTGTCCTACTTCCATGCAGAAGGGCTACTCCTAAAAAAATTGATTGACTACTCCTTTTACGACTAATTTGGAGAGGTAAGGAAGAAAGCTGTGTTTAAAAACATTTGCCAGGAATGCATGATGGTTCTAAAAAGAGCTGACGCAGTCAGACCAATCAGGTCTATTGGCGGAGCCAGACTACACTTTGACCAATCAGCCCCAGTGACCTTTCCTGGCTGCCAAGCCTCGTGTCCAAGAAAAGCTGCCTCTCCTTGCTCTGACAATGTAGATAGAACTTCATAAATTATTGAAGAAAGAGAGAGCACCTAGGGGAGAGGAATCCTGCCTTATTCCTCGTTTTTGGATTTGTTCTTTGTAAGGACAGCTCAACTGTCGAAGGCCCTTCAACAGAGAAATATATCACCTTAGATCTATCAGTAAAACCGACTCAGCCTTTCATCCTTGCCAGTAGACACAAAGAATTTAGTTGAACTGGGAAATGATCTATCCTCATCTTTACCTTCCTTCTTTCTCATAATTCCCTCTTCTCTAACATGTGCAGCATTGAATTGGCCTAACTGCAGCATTGGTGTGAGGGAAGAAGAGGGGGATATTAGGTCCCACTTCTCTTCCCTCTACCCCAGTTTCTTGCATTCTTCCCTTGTGCCTTGTCTCACTCCCCACTCCCTCCCTCCATTTGATGCTTTGAAGTTTCCTAACATCTGCATCAGCATTAATCAGTACACATGCACTTGTGCATTTTGCCTGGCTAGCTAGAATAAAGGCTTGGCTACTGAAGGGTCAGCCTTTAACATACTAGACTTGGTAGGTTCTAGAACCAGGCCTACAGCACACACTGTAGAGAGCCCCTACCTGAATCCTAATGACCCTGCTTTCGGTAGGTACTTGAGATCTGGGATGATGAAAAACTTTCAAGATTTTCCTCCAGATACTCTGTCTGTGAGACGTTGACCTGGTATATGCTGTCCACTAGTTAAAGAGGGCACCCTGTACCAGTCCAAACAACCCTTATGGTGATTAGGTTAAAGATAACCTTTAATGAAAGCTATCATAGTGGTAGCTATGGAGAGCATCCTTCAGGCTAAGTCTTGAAGGAATGTAAAGCAGCTTGTTTTACCAGATTAGAACCTCCTGAATAATCAAATGAAAGGAGAACCACACAAGTGTTATATAAAATATATGTATTTATTACTAAACAATCTTTACTAACCTCTTTATGAGATTAGAGCACAGGCACACAATACTTAATCATTAGAACAACAGTAAATAGCACAATACACAGCGGGCTCCAGGGGGGAACCGAACCATATACTAAAACAAATGGCCCAGCCACGGCTAAATCCCCACCTCTGAGCCGGAAGCTCCGCCTCCAAGCTGCAAGCTCCGCCCCCAAGCCGAAAGCTCCGCCTCCGGGACGGAATTTACGGCCCGAGTTCGGACTTAGAGTTAGTAGTCTTAAATCTATTCTGTGAATACCGAAAGTAGTAAGTTCATTCTGAGAATCCCGAAAGTAGTAAGTTCACTCTGTGAATCCCGAAAGTAGTAAGTGCATTCTCTGAATACCAAATAGTAGTAAGTTTAGGATTTAGTCTTAAGTTCATTCTGTGAATCGGGCCCTTTGGCTTTAGTAGTTCGCTCGCATTTCCCATTCCAGAAGGTATCCAAGACACATAAAACGCTCCATTAGGTGGATGCTCAGCGGAGCATCTCCGTGAAGATGTCAGTCATTCGCCATCTTGCCTCCTTCGGAGAGGACTTCAAGCAAACCTTTGGAACATAGAAGGTTCTAAGGCCAGCACCCTTGTGAGTGCCGAGGTACCTGTGTTACCTATTGTGAGAAAGTGGCTCTGTATATACTGGACCAAAGTAAGGTACAGTGTGCACAGAGTCCACAGTCCCCAGAGGTTTGGCAGAGGCTAAAGTTAGATATAACCTTACTCTCTAAAGTGTAAGGCATTTGTTGCACACACTCAGGCAGCAAATGGTCTCACACACTCAAGAACTGAACTCTAGGCCAATGGTTTGTATCAACATATATAGTTGTTTTATTTCAGAACCAACATAGTTATCAAAATATACTTTCTCAGTATGGTTTACTTTAGTTAAATTCTTTTAAAATAGGCAATAGACTTTTTAAGTACAGTAGGTACAGTTGTTGCACACAATTTCAAACACAATGCAACATTGAGCTCAATGGGAATTTCCGGTTAAATGCAATTAATTACTTTATGGATTACTTTTCTAACCACAGGACTGGATTCTAGATTCAGTCCTGGGACATCTCCTGTAAACAGTTGAGTAAAAGCGTTTTGGTTACAGTAGTGATTTTTAAGAAATATTATTGTATTTTAAAATTTGACAGAAACTTTTTCACATAGAATGACCAATGTTATCCTATGAGAGGATAACACTTAGCAGGTAAGTAGGGTTGTATGACGAACCATCGTCCGCAACGTCCTCGCGGGCGTTCGCATCGCGGCCAGTACATCGTAAATGCAGTTACATCGGCCATTTTGTCATCGCACGTCGTTGCAACGCAAATGCGGCCATGTACTAGGATCGCGTGTCACATCGGCGACATTACATCACGCGACATGACAACGCGATGTTTCACACAGTTAAAAATCTTGTCAGCCAATGGGTTGGTGGGGGGGGTGGGGTGTATATATTGTATATATTGTGTTGCCCACCGTGTCTGCAGCCATTTGTGCCTGTGTCGTTACCCTGTGGACAGCCTTTGCAATCGGTAAGTGTCCAGTAGGCTGGTGTTCTATTTCTTGAGACATACAGCCTGATTCATGTACATGCCGTTTTGCGTGTCCCTAATAGCGAATCATAGCGATTCGATATTGAGGACACGCAAAACGGCATTCATGTAGGAATTGCTACTTAAATAGCGATTCCTACATGTTCTTTATTTGCGAGTAGCAATTTGCTACTCGCAAATACTCCCCATTCATTCCTATGGGCCAAGAGGCCCATAGGAATGAATGGGGATTTGCGAGTAGCAATTTGCTACTCGCAACTAAGATAGCGATTTTAAGGGTGCCAGGGGTGTCCAAAGGACGCCCTGTAGCACCCCTAAAATGCACTTTTGGACAGGTGTTGCGCACACACATGTCCAAAGGACATGTGTGTGTGCTACATGCAACTTTGAAAAATGCTTTTAAAAGCATTTTTCTGAGTTTTTGCTATTTACCGACAGGTCTGACCTGTCGGTAAATAGCGGCCCCAAAAGTCCAAAATCGCTATTTTGTTTTGTGTCATGAATAGCATTTGAGGAATCTCTATTAGAGATTCCTTAAATGCCATTCCACGCAAATATGCGAATTCTTACATAGCGATTTTTGCATTTGGTATCATGAATACCAAATGCAAAAATCGCACTCGCAAAGGGCCAGATTCTCAGAATCTGGCCCTTTGCGAGTGCAATTTACCTACATGAATCAGGCTGTTTGTTTTTAGTGCCCTTCTGCCCTATGTTTCCCTCGTGCCATACCTGCGCATAATTAATGAGATTTCCCAAAAATCATCTATGTGGGAAGCTGATCAGAAGCGTTTAGAAAAACAAGTGTAAGCTAAAGTTGCTGGATGCTCGGCCCTCCAAGGATCGATAATGGCCAGAATATGTTTCCCTCGTTTTTCGTGCACTTCTGCCCTATGTTTCCCTCATTTTTCGTGCCCCTCTGCCCTATGTTTCCCTCGTTTTTTGTGCACCTCTGCCCTATGTTTCCCTCGTTTTTCGTGCCCCCCTGCCCTATGTTTACAGTTTCAAGTAAGCTACGTTTTGACCAATATTCCTGGAAATTCACAACAGATGCGCAGTGAATGCCCAGTAACATAACAATGTTGTGTGATGGTCTGTTTGCTCATCTATGTCGTGGACATTTTATGATTTTTGGATCACACCCAAAAGCTTCCTCACAGGACTACGTCGTTATTTACATTGTGAATGCGCTTTGCTATTTTTTTCTGTTTCCCTTTTGCTAGCCACGTCTCTCGCTAGCCATGCTGTAGTGCGTGGATTGCCTGCTCTGTCCCCAAAAGCTGTTATTTCTGTGGCTCGCGCAGCAGTGTCTGGGGTCTCGCGCCATGCCTTTGAGGTTTCTTTGTCAGGACTGCTGACACTTCTTGGTGATGTCGGACGTGTCTGCTGGCTGCACCCTTTCGTCGTGCACCTGCATAATTGCTGCCTGTAGAATAGAGTGAACGGGACAGTTTATTGCGCTTTCTTTAAAACGTTTTTGAGGCCTAATACCATTTTATGGGGCATTATCAAGCTTCTAAAAGGGGAAAGCAATGGTTATGCTTAGAGTTCATACATTCACTGTTTGGGGGTTTACTTACAATCCTTTCGTGTTTTCTCCTACTTTAGATTCAATTTGGGCCTTTCCCTTTGTTTACAGTTCTCCTTAGTGCGGCCTGTGGTTAGTGTTGGGGCGGTGTGTGTGTGCAGAGGTGGACGTGCGTCGTTCTGATACGGAACATGACAACAGCACACTAGCAGGAGGTCGGGAATGTACGATCGCAGACCGCCAATATATTATGTGTCCTTGGCAAAAAAGATGGAATAATAAAGGTATTAGATGATTGTCTTTGCTGAACAGACGGTGAAATAATGGTCTGTGGCACCACTGCGTGTAGCTGTTTAGGCACCGGCTGTGTTTTATACTTTGTATTCTGACCAAATAGTTTTTCAATTAATACAGTTTTATGATGTTTAGTGGTCTCTTGTTAAGCAACTTGCCCACTAGATGGCAGTGTAAGCAATCTTGTTTGCAGCATTTCTTTTTAAAGACAGCATGATTAAATAAACGTGCAGCAAAAAGAATGCCTGGTATGCCTTCTTTTCCATTTTTTCACTTACCTTCACTCCTATAGTAGGACAGAAGTACGGGGTGCATTCAAACATGTAAACTTACACTTGTACCACATTCATGTAAGACCAGTTTGTGATGTTACTGAAATATCTTCCTTAATAAATTCAGGATACGTAGAAATTCTTCAGATTAAGTTTATTCCAAGAATATAAGATCCCATCCACAAGCAAGGTAAACAGGTATCAACTGACTCAGGTTAGAATCCTCATCCCACAGTCCATTGCATGACATGCTTAATGACATACTTAGTATTCTGTGCTACTACATTTAAAGATACAGTATGATACATATCACACATCTCCCTCCCTCAAAAAAAACCAATGAAATAAAACCTATACAGTGGCATCAAAATTATACAAAATCAGAGAGGTATTCAGGTCTTTTTGACATTCTCGAAGAAGACCTAATTTTTGTAGTATCAATCTTTTTATCATTCTTAAAATGTGCATTTTTCTCCTCCTCTTGCAATTTCTTCCTAACAATCACAACTCTATTTAAGTTCCATATGCGATGATCCTGTGTTTGTACCGCATTGTTGAACACTTTAATTACTTTAGTGGGTTTAGAGGGGTGGGAGGGGGATGCAGTGGGCGGATGGATGCATGGATGGGTGGGTGGATGGATGGATGGGTTGGTGGGTGGATGGGTTGGTGGATGGATGGTTTGGTGGATGGATGGGTTGGTGGATAGGTTGGTGGATTGCATAAATTGCTGCTGGATTGGCTAGATATACCCAACGTTAGACTAATCTCTATTTTGCCTCTTAAAATAGGCCGTCCCCACCGTGAAGCTTTGTGTGGTTATCCAAACACTAAGAAGAACGCCATCCAAAGCGTAAAACAACGATACAGGTACATTAATGCTATTTCCAAATGACTATTAAGACACAAAATTGTGTCTTGAAGCAAAGTGTTGCATAGTACCATGTGTTGGCAGGTGGATGTGTTGGTGGGTGGATGGGTTGGTGGATGGATGGTATGGTGGATGGGTGGGTTGGTGGATGGGTTGCTAGATTGCATAAATTGTTGCTGGATTGGCTGGATATACCCAACGTTAGACTAATCTCTATTTTGTCTCTTAAAATAGGCGGTCCCCACCGTGAAGCTTTGTGTGGTTATCCAAACACTAAGAAGAACGTGATCCAAAGCGTAAAACAGCAATACAGGTACATTAATGCTATCTCCAAATGACTCTTACGACACGAAATAGTGTCTGGAAGCAATGTGTTGCATAGTACCATGGAATTTAATTACATTGCTGTTTGGTGTAGTAGGCGTGTAATAACGGCACCGCAAACTAATATTTTTTTGGTTGCTGATAGAAATTGCTATGTTTCGTAGTAGTTTTGTAGTACAGTACTTATAACATGTAACACCTTTAAACACTTGTAACTGCAAAAAGTGTAGTTGAAAGACCTAAGTAATAATGTCACCGCAAACCTTTATTTTTTACTTTCTGTTACAGATTTGTAAAGGTAATGGAGGTGTAAGTCAAGCAAAGATTTTGGGTTTCTACGCTAAATGCAGCAGCAGCAGATTAGCATAGAAGGTAAACAAGCATTTGCAATGCAATAGGTCTTGCATTAGTAAAGTTGGCTTTATTTGACCAGGACATGACAAAATTGTTATTTATGTGTTTTGTTTTGAAATTGTGAAATTATTAGCTTTGTCATTAACAATGGTAATACTTGTATTTCTGGACAATGTGACACCTATAGCCTTTTCAATGCAACATGTTTTGGATTGACGCCACTTACAAGCATTGATGTTACAAATTCCAGGTTTTTATAATAAAATATTTTTTTTAATAAAAGTCATTGTAATTTATAATGGCAATAGCTTAAACTTTAGTAACTAATCTTGGGGAGTTTATGTTAATTCTTTTTTTTTTCGCGGGCCTTTCATCCTTCTGGGGCCGATTGGGATGGAGGTTTACTGCCGCGGGCGCAGGGGTGTATGCAGTGCTGAATGCATTTCTTGTCCGGCATTATGAAAAATGTGTCTTTCTTATGATTTTTAAAAGGAATGTTTTTGTTTGTTTCCTACCGCAAATGTCTTTCTTACTATTTTTAAAATGCATTTTCTGTTGTCTTCCTACCGCAAATGTCTTTCTTATCATCATTTTTAAAATGTATTTTTTTTTTCGACAGCAAATGTCTGATCCAAAGATGGTGCAATATATTACGTCAAGCAGAGGAAATCGCCTACTCAAACACAGCAGTTATATATATTGCAAGGAGAGAAATTCTGAGCCACGGGGTCATTGGAAGTCAAGTTTCTAGTTCAAGTTTATCATTTGTATAGCGCACTACTCACCCAGAGGGTCTCAAGGCGCTTGTGGGAGGGGGGTACTTTACTTATCGAATATCCAAGTTTTTAGTTGTTTTCTGAAGGAGAGGTGGTTCTGTGTAAGGCGGAGGTGGGTGGGGAGAGAATTCCAGGTTTTGGCCGCTAAGTAGGAGAAGGATCTTCCCCCCATGGTGGATCTATGGATGCGTGGAATTGCAGTAAGGGCTTGATTGGATGATCGTAGTTGGCGGGTGGGGGTGTAAAAGGACAGGCGCTTGTTGAGGCATTCGGGTCCAAGGTCGTAGAGGGCTTTGTGTGCGTGGGTGAGGAGACGGAACGTTATTCTCTTGTTGACGGGGAGCCAGTGGAGGTCTTTTAGGTGACCGGAAATGTGAGCTTGGCGGGGGATGTCTAGTATGAGTCTGGCTGAGGCGTTTTGGATGCATTGGAGTTTTTTCTGAAGTTTGGCTGTGGTTCCGGCGTAAAGGGTGTTTCCGTAGTCCAGTCGGCTTGTGACCAGTGCGTGGGTGACCGTCTTTCTTGTTTCGGTGGGGATCCAACGGAAGATCTTTTTGAGCATACGTAGGATGTTGAAGCATGATGATGAGACGGCGTTGACTTGTCTGGTCATCGAGAGGGAAGAGTCCAGGATGAAGCCCAGGTTACGTGCGTGGTCCGTAGGTATGGGTGCGTTTCCTAGGGCCGGTGGCCACCATGAGTCGTCCCAGGCGGAGGGGGATGATCCTAAGATGAGGACTTCCGTTTGGTCCGAGTTCAGTTTTAAACGGCTGTTCTTCATCCATTCGGCTACTTCTTTCATCCCTTCGTGTAGGTTGGTTTTGGCGGTGTTTGGGTCTTTGGTGAGGGAGAGGATCAGCTGGGTGTCGTCTGTGTAAGATATGATGTTGAGGTTGTGTTGGCGCGCGATGGATGCGAGGGGACTCATGTATACGTTGAAGAGGGTGGGACTGAGTGATGATCCTTGTGGTACGCCGCAGATGACTTCGGTGGCCTCTGATCTAAAAGGGGGAAGGCGGACTCTCTGGGTTCTACGGGGAGGAACGAGATGATCCAGTCCAATGCTTTTCCTTGTATTCCGCCGTTGCTGAGGCGTTGTATAAGGGTGCTATGACAGTGATAGAGCAAGCTTCGCATCGCGACTTGCTCGAGTCATGAACCTCGCCCGTGTGTAATCAATTAATACATTTTGTACGTCTTACTAATGTTTATTTTTATATTCGACCGAAGTAGATGAAGCTTTTCTATGTGTTTTCTAATATAACTAATCCATGTCTCTAAAACATGGCTGCCGCTTGGAAAATTTCTTCTGCGCATGCGTCAGTCACACTCACGTGACCTGACGTAGTTATAAGTTTGGTGGGAAAAGGTGCGCATGCGTAATACACAGCTTTCGTGGATAACGTGGTGATGCTCTTGTGAATGTATATATGTTGCTAACCTTTAAACTGCATAGTATATTTTTATAATG
Organism: Lissotriton helveticus; assembly: GCF_964261635.1. Lineage (NCBI taxonomy): Eukaryota > Metazoa > Chordata > Amphibia > Caudata > Salamandridae > Lissotriton > Lissotriton helveticus. The sequence goes on along the minus strand of NC_136068.1, from coordinate 1,563,778,500 downwards.
ATAAGGTGAAAGTGCAAAACCAATGATATGTTTTCATACCATCACTTCTATGTTTTAATTTGTTTTCGCTTGCTTTTCATGTATCCTCGACTCGGAGGGGTGCTGGGCTGGGGAGTCCATCTTGGAGGGTATTTCTGCGCAGACTCGCCAAAAGCTACTATGGCATTGAACTGAGGCCAAGAAGGTTGATACCAGAGCCACCCTGGGAAAGAACACCTTCGCCCAGCCGAGGCATCATGATTCTGTTCAATTGTAACGAAAATGTATTTCTTCATTGTATTCTGCGCGACTTTCTCATGGGAACCCCAATCTTGCTAGGCGGTGCCCAGAGATGTAAATTAGGCCTCCAAATAGTCTATTCTGATTGGTGTGTTACCCAAATCCTACCTTAGGACCAATCCAAATTGAGGGATTCTGACACTTGCAACATTTGGGGGGTGGTACACCGTCCCAAAACAGTATAACTACCCTGGGTTCACCTAGGGAAATTGTCCGACTTGTCTGGTTTAGCTGACCTGTCACTGACCCAACGCACTCAATAGGTGACTGAAGATACAGAGTACTGCGGAGCACTCTGTCCGAAATTGACCATAGACTAAGGTTTTACTAAACCTTAAAGTGCTGGCGAAGCACTTTGCTGGGAGTTCGCTGACCCAATCGGGGTCTTGATCGATAGCTGCAGAGAGGGTGGAGCGCAGGCGTTGCTTCCGAACTGCGGGTGCCAGTCCTGTCCTGAGGGTCCTGTCCTGACGGTTTCCTGTTCTGACTCCTAATCTGAGGGTTTCCTGTCCTGTCCTGGGTGTCCATTCTGCACCTGCTGTCCACTGAGGGGTATCCTTCCTTGAGGGTTTCCTGTCCTTAACTGACCCGTGGCCAGGGTTTGGTTTCCACACCAGTCTAGGTAAATATCACTCTGAATCTTGCACCTTTCTGAATTTCTGTCTTTTGCTTTAATAAAGACATACCTTTGCACATGTTAAATTTCCATGCTTTTACGCAACAATTGAATCATAAAGTCATTTGCATTTATCTCATAACGTGTTCCTATGTTACCCTACCTGTTAGAAATTATATTTTGCATTGCAGTTTGTCATTTTCGGATATGGTCTAGAACCTCCTTACTTAAACTGTCTAAAGAACTTTTGCCCTAAATGCATAGCATATTCCCGTTGTATCTCATATTAGCATTTCAATGATTACCCTGACTTTATTTTTCTATAGTTATGTACTTTTCATTATCTTGATTATTGATTGTCTTATTCTTGTAAATCTAATGATTTCTGAGAACGAACTTTAGATAAAGACTTTAAAACTTCCAGTTGTCTGTGGTCATTTGCTAAGAATTTGAATGATAGTTGTTGGATTTGTATTTTGCTGCCTTTCCTTTTACAGCTAGCTCCCTGATCCATTGTGGTCATAGGTACCCGCATCGGTGGATGGTAAGTCGGGTACTCTGAGAAATAACGAAAGGAACACACAAACTTTGATAGCAGACCGTGAGGTCATCCGATCAATGTATATGGTGATTTGAAATATATGGGCCCAAAGCCGGAAGTGGTGAAATTATTGGTCGGGTGACCCGCGCGCTCTATCAGTTTTTCTGGTAGCAGAGGATGGTTAGGGACTAGTTAAAGGTTAGGTAGGACTAGTTAGGCTAGTCAAGTCGGTAGCTGCTAGTATATTGATGCTGCTACAAGAGCGGCCGTTTCGAGGAACTGATCACTCTCTTGAAATGTGTTGCTTTTAAAATTTATGAATTGTTTGAAAATTGTTATTCTTGTTCTTATATTGTTATATGTACTAATCCATGCGTATGTCAAACGTATCGTTGACTGTTGTCGGAAATCCCCGGGGAATTGAATAGGCAAGTGGTGAATAGAATCCATTGCCTTGAGGTCGCAGGCTCAAGGAAAGTTAGGTGCAGGTTAGAAAGAACCGGAAGCACTAACTAGGGTTTTTTTTTCTGAATACATGTGTGAATAAGTGTTAGCAACGAGGTTCATTGGCAAAATTCCCATAGTGGCGTATCCTAATGAGGGTCACATCGGAAGAGTAGCAGGTTCATCGGAGCTTGGGTAAAAGCAAAAGGGGTCCGCTGGGAAACCTTAGACTCGGATATATCCCGGAAAGAGTGGATGGGTCTAGGGAAGTAACAGGTTCACTGATGCTAGAGTGAAGGGTAGGCGGAAGAGATCTACCCGCAGTATGTGAAAAGTAAAAGGAAGTAGTTTACTTGCAGTAAAACATACTCTTTTCTGTCTAGACACTTGAGCACTGTGGCGAATGTGTATTCGTTGTAAAATAACCAAGTACTAAGCACTTTAGAAAGAAAGAAAGTTTCCGTTACCTTGTGAAGGGAGGGAGTCAGTCGCGAAGCGTCTCTGACGTCACTCCGTGCCGCGCTGGGATTGGTAGAAACAGCGGGCGGGTAGCGGGGCTGGAATTGTGAAGGAGGGGTGAGCGCCGGAGCCTGAGAACTGTCTCACGAAGGGGCCGCGCACCCATTGGCCGAAAATATTTGAACTCGTGCACCCATTGGTCGCACGGAATTGCAAGACGCAGTCTGGTTGGAGGTAAATTGGTAAACAAAGTTAAGCGTAGAAATCGTATGTGGCACTCGTATACTCCAGAGACTAGACCCGATCCAAGAAACCTAGGTTTTGAAAGGGATCAGTGGAAGGCTAATAGATACGATATTATGTACGGAACTAAGAGAAAAATGTCCCTTGTAAATAAGGTAAAGAATTACTTCAAAAAGGACAAGCCGATTCAAACTAGAGAAGGCGTTATTATTCCACCACCAAATACTCCCGCTTCTTTCATGATGTTTGACAGAGGGTACAATGCATGTCTGTGGTTAGAAAATTGGGTGAAATACACAAAAGACGACGGGATAATGGCTTTTCCGTTAGAAGGTACCTTTAATGCTAGGATCCTATTCAATTTAAGAAACCGAATGAATGAATTACATCCCAGACCAAGACTAACGCAGTACGAGGCATTAGAGGAATGGGAGATAGAGGCTTTCCAAAGAGATAAACCCCGAATGGACAAAGGGCTGACCAAGTTTTACCCAAAACTGAAACAAGAAACCAGAGATAAAAAGATGAAGCAGTGGAGACAGAGCATGATTGTTGAGGGACTGTTTCCCATGATGCAAGCAGAGGATCCTCCTGGGGGGGGGGGGGAAAGAACAGAAAAGACCAAACATTGGGGGCCCCTGGGAGAATCAGATGATGAATTATTAGATGACTTATGCATGAGAAGTCCGCCTCCTTATAATGAAGGACACCGACCTGCCAGTGCAGGAGATATTCCCCGGAGACCTCTACAAAGGGAAGAGGTCAGGTCCATAAGTGCAGGAGGGAATTATCTAATTCCTCCTTATACTGAGGATCTAGGGCCTGTGGAAACCAGAATTATTTACCCCCGGGGACCGGCAGGTGGGGAAATGGGGTATTCACGGGAAGGAGATTTTTGCCCGCGTCTCCCCTACGGAGGCGAAGCGAGGTCCTTAGGTTCAGAAATGCCGTTATTACAGCCCCGGGACGAGGAAGATCCGAGAATTCTAGGCACAGGAAGTTTGTTTCAGAAGCCTAACTATGGCGGAGGGCCGAGTGAGACTCATCCCACTGCCCCGTGTTATGCTCCCATTCTGACCCCGCAGGTGTTACATGGAAACTCCTTGGACAGGTCATTAGAAGAGAAAGAGCGAGAAGCGCTGGGAAATCAGGGAGCTGAAATAATACGGAAAATGTCACAGCTAAATGCAAGTCCTGAAGCCTTGACGATCCCAGTAACAATCGGACCGGTGGTTCCGTTGTATGGGGACCGTCAAGGGAGTCCGAAACCTCCCGTAATTACTCCTATCATTGCACCGACCAGACCAGAACCATTAATTATAGATGATCAGACCAGTGAATGCGAGTCGGAGGTCTCGCTGCTAGATCTGCCCATTAGAAAGACGGGAAAAAAGATACCGAAGCCGCACACGTTTAGTACGAGGGCAATTCAGATGGAATCGACCTCAGGTACTAGGAGTGTCACATTGGTGACTCCTGAAGAAATTGAAAGATGGAGTCAGGAATTGGAAAAACCGACGTCCCCAACGAAACCTTTAGATCTCTACAAACTGAGAATAGACATAGAGGAATTGATGGCAGGAAACGTAGGATTAGACAGATTAAATACCTACTCTGAAGACGAAATGCTGTTTATCTGCAAAAGTCTCACCCGAAATACCCGAATACTTCATGAAAAACTGACAGACACTGCTGCTAGCATGGGTATAGATATTTCAAGATCGAAACCGCTGCAAAAACCATATAGGGCAGATTTCTCAGACAAAGATTTGGAAAACTTGAATGCTTCAGGGAAGAAAGCACAGGTCAAGGAACTATTGTCGGTATTGCAGAAATGGGGAGATGTGGAAAGATGGAAAGCCAGGTGGACCAAGAAAAAGGATGAGGCCAGGTCTAGACAGGTATCTCCCGAATATGTTCTAAGGGAAACTGAGAAACCTGAACAGTTATGCACTATGCGCGAAGTACCAGGTGGAAAATATGTGCACGTTCCATGGTCCAGACAGGATATTGTGTCCTTTACTAACGATTTCCCGAAATTACGCGAAAAGCCAGTTGACTGGTACAGACAGGTGGAAAGGTTCGTAAAGGTGCAAAAATGCCTGTGGAAAGACCTGGATGGGTTCTTTGACATTGTGGTCCCGGTAGATCTGTGGACCGAGTGTAAAATAGCGATAGCCTGGCCCAGTGAGGAGTACACGAGGGATTCTAGAACAGGGGAACCGTCTGTTGAAGTGATGAGAAAATATGAACAAGTAATTCAACATCTGAAAGCAAAAGTGCCCGCGAAGGAAACTGATTGGACCAAAATAGATAGAACAACGCAGGAGAGAGACGAGACTGTGCACTCCTTTTATGAAAGGCTGTTGCAGGTGTTCAAAACATACAGTGGAATAGATAACATCGAGATGAAGGATATGACACATTTTATTTACAGGTTTGTAAATGGTTTAAGACCCGAAATTTGTCAGTGGATAAAAGATAACAAAATATGTTGGCATACTAAAAAGATGGATGAGGTCCTACGGTACGCAAAGTACTGTGAGGACGAAATGGCAGAAAAGAAAAAGGCTCTCAAGGAGAAGGTTATGTGGGCTCAAGTGAAGCTCGCAGAACAACAGGAAAAACAATTGAATGAAATGGCTAAATCTACACAGAATAAAGGTCCTGGGGGTGGGGGTGGAGGAAAGCCCCGGCCCAAAATGAGCAGGGAGGAGGCAAAGAAGAAATTTCCCTGCCACCAGTGCGGGGAAATTGGACACTGGCGAAACGAGTGTCCTTATCTGCAGGATGATAACGCCCAAACACCTGATTTAACTCCACAGACGCAGAAAGAAAGACCACGAAAGACCCAACCACAGGTAAAAACGATTCAGTTGCCCCGAGCACCAAAGCAAGTATTTAAGGGAAAATCCACGGAGGGTGATGAGGTAGAAGTCTGGGAAAGCAATGAGAACAGAAATACAGCAACTTCGCAGTATTTACTAAATGATACCTTCTTTTGTGATGACCAGTACTGACGGGGCCTGAGAGGGGAGGACGAGGAGTGCGTACTTGGCGCCTCCTTGCCGGTAGACCAGTCCGGACCATACATTGAAGGAAAGGTTGATGGAAATGATGTCACTTTTCTGTTGGACACTGGCGCTACCCGTTCTACTGTGAGAACAGTGGACGTTCCAAACCTACCCCTCTCGGGAGAAGCCATCCAAGTAGTGGGTGTATCTAATCAACTGATTAGTACTCCTGTTACCGAGCCCATGGAGATCTCAATTGGAAACTTTAAAGAAATGCACAGATTTGTCTTTTGTGATACCAGTCCAGTGAACTTACTGGGACGTGATTTGCTGTGCAAAATGAACTGTACCATCTTTTGCACACCAAAGGGTGTTGAGATTCAGACCCCAGATGAAGATGGCATTTATAAATTAATGTTAATCAGACCTGACTCAGAAATTAAACGAATGACTATGCAGGATTTGCCCGAAGAACTCCAAGAAACAGTGAAGCCAGAGGTATGGGACTTTACCGGAAAAGATGTAGGATTAATGAAAAACGTAGACCCCATACAGATAGCAATAAGGGACAATGCAGTATACCCTAATACTAAACCCTACAGAATGAATGCAGAAGTGAGAGCAGGTGTTGCCCTGGAAATACAGAAATTACTAGAAGGAAACATCATACAGGAAGTAATGAGTAGCCCATGCAACTCACCGATTATGGGCATCAAAAAGCCTAGTGGCAAGTACAGAGTAGTGCAGGACCTAAGAAAGGTAAACAAAATAGTGGTTCCTTGCTGTCCTATTGTGCCAAGCCCAGCAGTAATTCTGTATCAGATTCCCTGGGATGCTGAGTGGTTCACTGTGATAGACTTATGTCATGCATTCTTTTCCATTCCCTTGCATCCAGACAGCAAATTTCTTTTCTCATTTGCTTTCAACAGTCACGTGTACGTTTGGAATCGGGTCCCTCAAGGGTACACCGAAAGTCCCTCTATCTTTAATCAGATCTTGAAAAAATGTTTGGAAACTTTGGTCTTACCTGGAAATTCTGTCTTGGTGCAATACATCGACGACCTCTTGGTGGCGTCCAAAAGTCATAGGGATTGTGTGGTTGACACCATTGCCCTACTGAATCACCTGAGTGAGAAGGGACATAAAGTGGCCCCTGAAAAATTACAGTTCTGTGCAAAATCAGTGAAATATCTGGGGCACCAGATAGAGAAAGGCATCAGGAAAGTGACATCAGAAAGAGTGAGAATAATTCAAAAGATGCAGTTTCCCCGTACTCAGAAAGAAATAAGAATGTTCCTGGGAGTGATAGGATACTGCAGGCAATGGATTGTGGGATTTGCAGTCCTAGCTAGACCTTTGATAAAAATGACCAAGAGAGGAACACCAGAAATCGTGGAATGGGATGATGAAAGCTTAACAGCCTTCACAAAACTGCGAGATTGTCTGTGTACAGCCCCTGCGTTGGGAATGCCAGACTATTCCAAGGAATTTGCCCTGTTCTGTGACAATCGCGAAAATTGTGCATTGTCAGTCCTAACTCAAGAACATGGCACAACCAGAAGGCCTGTGGCATATTTCTCTGCCACCTTGGATCCAGTGGCTGCTGGATTACCAGGATGTCTGAAAGCAGTAGCTGCTACCTGCACAAGTTTAGAGCAGAGTGAGTCCATTGTCATGGGACATCCTGTAACTGTGTATGTTCCACATGGAGTGGTAATTTTACTAACCAGAACGAAAACTCAGTATCTCACCCCTAGTCGGCTGACTAAATACGAGAGGATTCTTGTGGGTGCTGCAAATATAACAATTGTCAGGTGCAACATTCTGAACCCCGCCACTCTGCTTCCCGACTCAATGGATATGGAAGATGGGGAAGAAGATGAGCATAACTGCATTGATTTAACAGAATTGTGCACAAAACCACGCCCAGACATTAGTGAAACACCTTTGCCTAAACATGACATGGAATTGTTTGTGGATGGTTCATGCCTAAGACATGAACAAGGAGGCCTGAGTGCTGCCTATGCGGTCGTCTCCTTAACCAAAATTGTGGAAGCAGGGTATTTATTTGAAGTAAAGTCTGCACAAGTAGCCGAATTGATCGCTATGATAAAAGCTTGCAAAATTGGGAAAAACATACGCCTACCAGTATATACTGACAGTCAGTACTGTTTTGGAGTTGTGCATGACTTTGGCCAATTATGGCTACAGAGGGAGTTCCTGACTTCATCAGGTACCCCTATTCGAAATGGAAAAGTTGTCCAAGACCTTTTAGAGGCAATCCAATTACCAAAGGAATTGGCAGTGGTCAAGTGTGTTGCCCATAAGAAGAACTTTGACACTGTATCTTTGGGAAATGATTCCGCCGATCGAGTGGCACAATTGTGCGCCAGAGATCGATATATTATAAATCCAAAACGAGGGGGGCCCGGAAACAGCTGCCAACTTCGAGTGTTTGAAGAAGTGCCTACATGGGATGAAGTGAGAGAATGGCAGCAGGCGGCACCCTGGCAAGAGAGAGAGAAGTGGAAGGAAGAAGGGTGTAGACCAAGACGTGAGGATGGTGTCATCTTGGGCCCAAATGGTATGCCTGTGTTACCCAGACACTTGCTTGGCACAATGGCGAGATTGATACATGAGGGATCACACATTGGTAGGGACGCCATGATTCTGGTATTCCAACAGACTTGGTACAGTAAAAAGTTCAGGAAAGTAGCAGAGTCCCTCTGCCAGAGGTGCCTATCATGTCAAAAGATGAACCCAGGCAAAAGAACAATGGTAGAACTGGGGAAAATTGGGAGGTCAGGGGGTCCCTTTGTGAGAATACAGGTTGATTTCATCACCATGCCACGTTGTGAGGGGAAGCGTTATTTCCTTGTCATTGTCTGCCTATTCTCAAAGTGGGTGGAAGCTTACCCTACTCCCCAGAGCGACGCACTGACAGTAGCAAAGTGTTTACTGAAAGAACTGATACCTAGATTCGGGGTTCCAGTCACGATTGAATCAGATAAAGGCCGACATTTTCAGAATGATGTGATCGACCAACTCTGTAAGGCATTTGGGATCTCGCAAAAACTCCACTGTGCATATCGTCCAGAAGCATCTGGAGTAGTGGAACAAATAAACGGGACTATCAAAAACAGACTAGCGAAATTGTGTGATGCATCTGGTATGACCTGGGTGAAGGCCCTGCCTCTGGTCTTGATGGGACTCCGAAGTATTCCAGACCGAAAGACAGGCTTGAGCCCCCATGAAATCCTGATGGGAAGAGTGATGAGACAAGCGTGGGTACCAGGAAGCAAACTGTTGAGTATTACTGATGATTTGGTGCTTGAATACTGCAAGAGATTAGGTGACCAAGTGCGTTATATCTCTCGCCAGATCGGAGAAGACGCCGTCGCCAATCCAACGACCCCTCTCCACAAACTGGTTCCTGGGGACTGGGTCAAGATAAAGAAGCATAATCGATCGAGCTGCCTGGAACCAAGGTGGGGAGAGAAGCGCCAAGTGATCCTGGTAACGACCACAGCAGTGAAGTGTGCAGGTGTTCCCCATTGGATCCACGCCAGCCACACCCAGAAGGTATTACCAGACAAGGAGCCTGAAGAAGAAGACCGCCCAACAGAGGGGCCTGCAGAAGCAAGACCAGAAGTAGCTGACGACGTACAGCCCAGTACCAGTCAAGCTGAGGAGTCCGCAGACGTTGGTCCAAGAGTAGTTGATGACGAACTGCCAAGAGTCCAGCCTGCTGGAGGGTTGCCAGAAGCTGGTCCAGAAGTAGCTGATGACGAGCTGCCAAGCATATGGCCAGATGAGTGGATACCCTTGATTGACCTCACCGAAGATCCAATCAGAACAAGAGAACGAATTTGGAAAGGTAGAGAGTGGGATAGAGAGGAAAAGCAAGGCACAGGCGAAGAACCTCAGACTATTGAGATTCACGTCAAACCTGAGGAAGGAGAAGGTCAGACAGGGACAGAACAAGTGATCGATACTCCCCCACTGACTCCTGATGTCGAAAAGGGACAGACTAGACATAGAATAATAGTTCGAGCGGAAGAAAATCAAGGGATCGAAGTGCTCGAACAGGATCAGATAGGATTAGAGAAACGTGTTCAGGACACAGAAACAGAGACATTTGAAAACCAAACACAAAATTCTCCTGAACAAGGCCAGATTAGTAACCAGGCAGAAGAAATAGATGCACGCCCTGGAACTAGTCAGATAGGAAGGGAAGAAACTGAAGCAGAATTGCCGCAAACTCACGACAATAAAAGAGTAAGAGAAGAAAACGAAATACAAGTGCCAACTAAAAGACTTAAGAAAAGAAAGCACATTGAGCCTGGCTTCGTAAAGAAATTGAGGCTGAGGATAAAGACAGTGGAAGAAAAACGTGCTGAAGAAAGGAGAAGTGCTCACATAGCTGAGCAACAAAAAGACACCTCCAAAAGAAGGAGCAATCGAATAAAGAGACAAAACAAAAAGTACAAGTCTCCTGAATGGACGCTCGTTTTGGAAGAATTTGAAGATCTTGATATAACTGACGAAAGCGACGGAGAACCAGTCGCCGAGTACTCTGCCGAAGAAGAAGACGAGCCACCGTGAATTTGCACAAAGTAAGCTACTCGTGTAAAGACACAAAGAGGGGTCGAGAAACTTCTTCTGAGCCAAAATGTCTGATTCAAGCGTGAATGGTAGACCTAGTCGCAGTTGTTGCAAAACATGCTGCAAGGTATGTGTATGTAGTATAATTATAGTGATATTAGTTTGGATAGGACTAACAGTGTTCATTCCTTTTGCGGTGAGCAAAAATACTAATGTTGACCCTACTGAAATTGTAAATACTGACAATGAGGAGCTGACAACACAGAGCGTGGCAAGACATGAGAGAGCACTCAAACAAACAAAACGAGACCTAGAAGCATCAGATGAGGGAGGACTACATTATCATGGAGTTAAAAACAGGACACATTTAAATGTTTTCGCAAACTTGTTAATACACTACGTAGAGACTATGGAAATTGAAGATTGCTATGTCTGCATGAAGCTACCTACCTCTGTAGCTGAAGGCGTGACATACCATCACCTGCCCCTGACATATGGAATATCCTGTAGCATTTTAGCAAGCTTATTTTACAAAAGAGGACCGTTGCAGTATTATTACTCTAACAATGACGTGATCTTTTCTGAACTTCCTATACGTGGGAACTTGAATCCTGTACATACCAAAAGTGACGTTACTCGCTACGTGGGCGAATACTTCCTGACTATAGGTAATATCGACATAGGTGACGCACACAGAGATAACTTGACCTGTTCTTTGCGTGAGCAGGAAAAGATGTTCCTGAACATGGCAGAGAAGAGGAGAATAAAAATACAAAGAAAGGCAAATGACGAAAGGCAGAAAACGCCAAAATGGGCTGATAACATGGAAGGCACCTCAAATGGTGGGGCGGGACCTGCTCTGTTGCTGGATTTTGAAAAGAAAGGAAAGCTATGTCTTCACCGCGAGAAGACTAGCTACTATAATAACATTTTCATTGGTTCCAGTGAATGTGAACATAATTACAAGGTAATTGGAGGATGGGGTTTCAAAAATGGGTCAGAGCCTGTGTTTCCCGGAATTTATTATATATGTGGAGACAAGGCTTATTTCAAATTGCCGGATCACTGGTATGGAAGCTGCTATTTTGGCATTGTCTTCCCGAAAATATACCATGTGAATAAAGTTGCTGGAAGCAGTGAAAATACTAATGGCTTAGTGCGTAGTAAAAGAGAAAGCGTAGGTGAAATAATGGGTAGTATTTTCAGTGCACTGATACCTGGAGTGGGAGTGGTTCTGAACACTCACAGAATTTGCAAATTGTCCACCATAGTAGATGTGTTGTCTACTGACACAGCTCATGGATTTCTGCTGGTCAATACCGAAATGGTTGCGATCAGATCAATGGTTTTACAGAACAGACTTGCTCTTGACACCTTATTAGCAAAAGAGGGCGGAGTCTGCCGGATGTTGAAGGCGCAACATTCCGGACAAAAGTGTACAGCTCAAAAGATATGTGAAGAACATTACTAATTTGGAAAGGGAACTCAAACCACTCGAGGTTGACAGTGCCTGGAAGAGACTGGTAGATGGTCTCTCAAATGTAGGTCATTGGCTTGCTAGCTTAGGTAAAAGCTTATTGTTCAAGGTACTGATGCCAATTGGAATTATAGGTCTTATCCTATTCTTCATATTTGTCTGTTGCAAATGTCGTAAGCACACCAGAAAGCATCAAGTGAATGCCAGAGGAGTGAAGCGAAGTGTGGATGAGCTTGAACTAGAGGAAATGAATAATAAGATATACAAAAGGGTGAAAAATTCTCACCCTACCAAAAATGAGAAAGAAAAGCTGAATCGCTTGTTGGAAGAGATAGAGTTGTATAAAGTGTGAGAAGTTGGCATCTGGTTCTATTATTTTTGTGATGATAGTAAATATCATCAAAGAGGGGATTGATAGAGCAAGCTTCGCATCGCGACTTGCTCGAGTCATGAACCTCGCCCGTGTGTAATCAATTAATAAATTTTGTACGTCTTACTAATGTTTATTTTTATATTCGACCGAAGTAGATGAAGCTTTTCTATGTGTTTTCTAATATAACTAATCCATGTCTCTAAAACATGGCCGCCGCTTGGAAAATTTCTTCTGCGCATGCATCAGTCACACTCACGTGACCTGACGTAGTTATAAGTTTGGTGGGAAAAGGTGCGCATGCGTAATACACAGCTTTCGTGGATAACGTGGTGATGCTCTTGTGAATGTGTATATGTTGCTAACCTTTAAACTGCATAGTATATTTTTATAATGATAAGGTGAAAGTGCAAAACCAATGATATGTTTTCATACCATCACTTCTATGTTTTAATTTGTTTTCGCTTGCTTTTCATGTATCCTCGACTCGGAGGGGTGCTGGGCTGGGGAGTCCATCTTGGAGGGTATTTCTGCGCAGACTCGCCAAAAGCTACTATGGCATTGAACTGAGGCCAAGAAGGTTGATACCAGAGCCACCCTGGGAAAGAACACCTTCGCCCAGCCGAGGCATCATGATTCTGTTCAATTGTAACGAAAATGTATTTCTTCATTGTATTCTGCGCGACTGTCTCATGGGAACCCCAATCTTGCTAGGCGGTGCCCAGAGATGTAAATTAGGCCTCCAAATAGTCTATTCTGATTGGTGTGTTACCCAAATCCTACCTTAGGACCAATCCAAATTGAGGGATTCTGACACTTGCAACATTTGGGGGGTGGTACACCGTCCCAAAACAGTATAACTACCCTGGGTTCACCTAGGGAAATTGTCCGACTTGTCTGGTTTAGCTGACCTGTCACTGACCCAACGCACTCAATAGGTGACTGAAGATACAGAGTACTGCGGAGCACTCTGTCCGAAATTGACCATAGACTAAGGTTTTACTAAACCTTAATGTGCTGGCGGAGCACTTTGCTGGGAGTTCGCTGACCCAATCGGGGTCTTGATCGATAGCTGCAGAGAGGGTGGAGCGCAGGCGTTGCTTCCGAACTGCGGGTGCCGGTCCTGTCCTGAGGGTCCTGTCCTGAGGGTTTCCTGTCCTGACTCCTAATCTGAGGGTTTCATGTCCTGTCCTGGGTGTCCATTCTGCACCTGCTGTCCACTGAGGGGTATCCTTCCTTGAGGGTTTCCTGTCCTTAACTGACCCGTGGCCAGGGTTTGGTTTCCACACCAGTCTAGGTAAATATCACTCTGAATCGTGCACCTTTCTGAATTTCTGTCTTTTGCTTTAATAAAGACATACCTTTGCACATGTTAAATTTCCATGCTTTTACGCAACCATTGAATCATAAAGTCATTTGCATTTATCTCATAACGTGTTCCTATGTTACCCTACCTGTTAGAAATTATATTTTGCATTGCAGTTTGTCATTTTCGGATATGGTCTAGAACCTCCTTACTTAAACTGTCTAAAGAACTTTTGCCCTAAATGCATAGCATATTCCCGTTGTATCTCATATTAGCATTTCAATGATTACCCTGACTTTATTTTTCTATAGTTATGTAGTTTTCATTATCTTGATTATTGATTGTCTTATTCTTGTAAATCTAATGATTTCTGAGAACGAACTTTAGATAAAGACTTTAAAACTTCCAGTTGTCCGTGGTCATTTGCTAAGAATTTGAATGATAGTTGTTGGATTTGTATTTTGCTGCCTTTCCTTTTACAGCTAGCTCCCTGATCCATTGTGGTCATAGGTACCCGCATCGGTGGATGGTAAGTCGGGTACTCTGAGAAATAACGAAAGGAACACACAAACTTTGATAGCAGACCGTGAGGTCATCCGATCAATGTATATGGTGATTTGAAATATATGGGCCCGAAGCCGGAAGTGGTGAAAATATTGGTCGGGTGACCCGCGCGCTCTATCAACAGACTGTGTCGAAGGCTGCGGAGAGGTCAAGTAGGATGAGGGCAGCTGTTTCTCCGTTGTCCAGTAGAGTTCGAATGTCGTCTGTTGCTGCGATGAGGGCGGTCTCGGTGCTGTGTTTGGCTCGGAAGCCTGTGAAGGGTCGAGGGATTTGTTGGATTCCAGGAAGGCAGCGAGCTGATTGTTGACGGCTTTCTCAATGACTTTGGCAGGGAATGGGAGGAGCGAGATGGGGCGATAGTTCTTAAGTTCAGTGGGGTCTGCTGTGGGTTTTTTCAGGAGGGCGCTGAGTTCGGCATGTTTCCAGCTTTCCGGGAAGGTAGCGGAGTTGAGGGAGCAGTTGATGACGTCTCGGAGATGGGGTGCGATAATGGAGTCTGCTTTATTGAAAATGTGGTGGGGACATGGGTCGGTTGGCGATCCTGAGTGGATGGAGTTCATCAGGCGGATGGTGTCTTCAGTGGTGATTGGGTTCCAGGCGCAAAGGTTGTTGGAGGGGGGTTTTAGTTTGGAGGTGGGTGGGGTGGACTGGTCTCCGGACTGGTTTTCAAAGCTGTTATGTATGTCAGCGATTTTGTTGTGGAAGAATGAGGCTAAGGAGTCGCAGAGGTCTTGGGAGGGAGTGATGTCGTTGGTGCCGGCGGTGGGGTTGGTAAATTCTTTGACGATGTTGAATAGTTCCTTGCTGTTGTGGGCGTTGTTGTCGAGTCGATTCTTGAATGCTGCTTTCTTGGTGGATCGGATCAGTTGGTGGTGTTTGCGGGTGGCGTTCTTGAAGGTGGCCAGGTTGTCAGTGGTTGGGTTTTTTCCCCAGGCTTTCTCGAGGGTGCGACAGATCTTCTTGGATTTCTTAAGGTCATCGTTAACCCAGGGGGCTTTTTTGCTGCCTTGTTTGATTTGATGTTTTTTCAAGGGTGCTAATTCGTCAGCGCTGTGGGTGATCCATTGTGTGAGGTTGGTGGCTGCAAGGTTTGGGTCCGATGATTTTGCAGGAGGGTTTTGGTGAAGCGATGTGAAGAGCTGGTCGGTGGTAATTTTGTTCCAGTTTCTGTGGGGAATTGGTTGTGGGTGGTTGTGGGTCGTAGTCTTTTTGTAGTTGAAGTGAACACAGCTGTGGTCTGTCCAATGGAGAGCTGTGGTGTGATTGAAGGAGATGTGTTTGCTGGAGGTGAAGATTGGGTCGAGCGTGTGCCCGGCATAGTGGGTGGGGGTGTCAACAAGTTGTTTGAGTCCGAGATTGGCGAGGTTGTCCAGAAGGGTGGTGGTGTTGCTGTCGTTGTTCTTTTCAAGGTGGAAGTTGAGGTCTCCCAGAAGAATGTAGTCCTCAGAGGGGATGGCGTGTGGGCTGATGAAGTCAGTGATGTCTTCGCTGAATTGTGTGCGGGGTCCTGGTGGCCTGTAGATGAGGGTGCCTCTGAGTGTGGTCTTGGGGTCGGTGTGGATCTGGAAGTGGAGGTGTTCGGCGGCTGCGAGGTGATCGTCGGAATTGGTCGTGATGTGGATGGTGTTCTTATGAACAATGGCGATGCCTCCTCCTGTTTGGTTGATGCGGTCCTTACGGATAATTTTATAGCCGTCAGGGATGGCTATGGGGATGTCGGGCGTTGATGAGGCGTTCATCCAGGTTTCTGTAAGAAAGGCGACGTCCGGCGATGTGGTGTCGAGTAGGTTCCAGAGTTCAATGGCGTGACTGTGGACCGAGCGGGTGTTGAGCAGGATGCACTTCAGGTGATTAGTGTCGGAGCTCTTTTTGGAGTTTGTGGATTTGGTGTGGGTCTTGATGCAGTCGAACTTGCAGGAGTGGCAGGTGAAGGTTCCATGGGTGTGTCCTGGGGCGGCTTGGTAGCAGTTTGGTGGTCGGCCGGGGTTAAGGGCTAAGAGGGTTGCGGCGTCGTACGTTATGCGGGTGGAGTGGGTTTTGCGGGGACCAGGGGGTCTGGCACTGGGCGCAGTCCAGGCGCGGACGGGCGTAGATGGGCTTACCTTTGGCGCGCATGGGGCGCGACCGCTGCGCGTGAACGCTGCGCGTCAGCTGTTCTGACATATGTAGATAGTGGAGGGGGCCGGAGTGAGGGAGGGTCAGCTGGGAGGCGGGAGCGGGGTGGAGACGCGGGCAGGGACGGCACAACAACAAGATGGCAGCAAAAACGAAAGCAAACAGGACGAGATTGGGGTGGGCAGAGGCGCAGGCGCAATCAGGCACAGAATAAATGATTAAACAATGCGACCTGCAAGCGCTACGATGACCAATATGCACACAATGCAATATGCGCGATGTGGGATATATAAAATAGCGTTATGCTAAAATGAGGCAAAGCTGCAATTTTAAATATTCAAAATGGAGCACACTGAGTAATGGGAGCAAATGGCCAAGCAGAGCACAAGCAATTGCGTTGAAGCGCTACGATACCAGCTGGAGCCAGGGAGCGTGAGGAGCGACCGCTTCTGAAGGAGTCAGGACGGTCACCGTGTAGTTGTAGTGTTGAAGTGTGTGCAATATTACTCAAGGCAATGCAGAGGACGAGCGGTTACTCTGGGTGAGTCTGTTTTAAGAAGCACAGAGCATAACCACTCGGCCTCTGCAACTGCTATTGAAGTTAGAGAATCGATAAATGAGATGAAAGTGATTGCAGGCAACTCCAATGACCCTTGTGGTACCATTTTAAGGGAGGTATCACAACATATTACTGAACATGTGGCTAGTAGTATGCCTGCCATCCCCAACTTACGTCGAATGATCCAACGTAAGAAACTCGCGAATCACCCAAAAAGCGTGGCACCACAAACTTTTGGGGATAATAAAATTCCTGCTGAACTCTGTGTTACCGTTTCAAAGGAACAGTTTATTATGTATGACAATGACAATTGTCATTAGCGCATTTTAATATTTAGCTCCCCCCCGTAATCTTAACCGCTTGGAGAACAGTGATGTGTGGATGCTTGATGGGACCTTTAAAAGCACGCCCACCCCTTTCACCCAAATCTACGCCATTCACGGGTACGTTAACGACATTGTAGTTCCTTTAGTCTACAGTTTATTACCAGACAAACAATCCTCAACGTATACTGAGTTTTTGTCAGTCATAAAATCAAAAATCCCAAACAAAAGTCAGAGAAAAGTAATCATGGACTTTAGACGAATACTACACATCGATTACAGAGTCTGAATACTTTATGGCAAACGAGGAAAAATTGGCACCATTATTAAATTCTTTCGAAGACACATGGATTGGGCATCTAAGCAGGTCTGGTTGCCGGAGGAAACCAA
Source organism: Lissotriton helveticus (assembly GCF_964261635.1). NCBI lineage: Eukaryota > Metazoa > Chordata > Amphibia > Caudata > Salamandridae > Lissotriton > Lissotriton helveticus. The sequence goes on along the minus strand of NC_136068.1, from coordinate 1,563,761,195 downwards.
CTTTTCTTGTGGACTTGTGGAACTGCTACTCCACCTGCTTAGAGGGAGGAGCAAAGACAAACAATGCCCTAGAGGGTTGGCACAACTCTTTAAACAAAAGTATTGGCAAACTGCACCCTAATTTCTACAGTTTTCTTTAGATTTTAAAAAAGGAGCAAAGTTTCCAGGAAATGCGCATGTCACAGTGTTTAGCAGGTAATCTACATCCACGGGAAACAAATTAAAAAACTTGGCAGGATTTATTTGCAGCGGCAGGCTACCCTCTGGCTCCTGATACCGGCGGTTCCTTTTGGCTTTCCTTTGCGGGCTCCTGACATCGGCCCAGGGTCCCCCTCTGCCGCCAGTGACACCATCACATCTGCGTCACGGCCGCCGAGAGGGGAGACTACAATCCCCAAGAGGCTTTGCGGTCGACGCCGCACACCTGCAGTCGGCACCCGGAGGCGCATAAAACCAACGCCCTCTTCCCGCGATGCGGGACGCGCGCGGGTGGTCGCGGGGCTGAGCCTGGGCTGTCTGTGGCCGTCCGGGGCTGGACTAGGCTGGGCTGGGCCAGCCCTCTAAAGTCACCAATCCTGGGTAAGCCGATTTACCATCAAATTATCTTGTGTCTGTTAGTTCATGACTGATACCCGAGGTATGGAAGGGAAGCACTGCCTCACCCCAGCTCCTGTAGGGGAAAGACCAACCGGGACCCTTGATGACTTTTTTACAAGAGCAGCTGGAGTCGTGGGTAGAGAAATCGCTATGACGGAAGAGCGTTTGTCGCTGGAGCTCCTGAGTGCCAAGCGCTCTTCTCTAGGGGGCTTGATAAATGCTGTCTCGCCGGCCAATATTGCGCCTACTACTCTACTTACCTGTAGCCCGATTGACTTGGAAAAACTTGATTTACAATTTGACAATTTGATAGGGGACGAAGTTGTTCTGCCCTTGAATGTTTCTTCCTGTAGTAGTGCTTCCTCAGAGGGCTTTTATCCGATAGAACCTAGGAAAAGCCTACAGCCAATAGATTCTCAAACTGCCCCAGAAAAAGTAACACCCTGCCCAATGTTAAATGGCAAAAGGAAGAGGGGGGGGGGGGCGTCATGTGGGCAGAAAACCCAAGGTTTCTAGGATCTCAGGTCTCTCAAGTGCATTGTTATCAAAGAAACCCACTATTACAGCTAAAAAGTTTAAAAAGCCTAATAAAGCCCCGCTAGTTCCTAGTGCCCAAACACAACAGATGGAAATAAAAGCGATAAATACCGGAAATGAGGTTGAACCAGTGATATCTTTTTCAAACATGATGCACTTGTTGCATTCTTTTACTCTTCCTCTGATTGAAAGGTTGGCAATTATAAATGGGAAGATTGATGCCCTGAGTGAACTTGCCAATGACAACACACGTAGGTTTGATACTTTAGTACTACCAAAGCTTACTATTGATAGGGGGAATATGTCTAGCAATAAGATAGATCCTAAAGTTCCAGCACTAAGCACTACAAACAAGGACCCTATAGGCTGTAAAAGTAATACTGCCCAAACACTGCTACCATTAGTAAGTAAATCCCCAGATCCTATCCCAACTACCACACAATCATCTGATATAGATAAGATGAAGGGGGGGGGGGGAAATAGTAGAAGCGAAAAAGATAGAACAGGTTTCCTTGCCAGTAATTAATCTCCCGCCAGATTTGGCACCCCTGGTTTTAGTACTTGTGAACGTCCCTGCTCTGAACGAAGGCACAATGGAGAATTTTGGCCAGCTCAAAAACAAGGCGGTTCATTGGATCATAAATAACACCTCAGAAGGCAATAATGTTTGGCAAGATATCATTATGGCCCGTAGAGTGTCATGGATAGAGAGAAGTAAAAAGAACAAAGCTGGGGCTTGTATTGTTCTGAACTTTAAAAGATCTGACCCAGTTAGACGTATCTTTAGTGAGATCATGTTTAATGTCAAGTCACAGAGGAGGGGTATCGAGATTCTCCCACTTGAGTATTTCTATAGGGAGCTAAACAGATTTAACTCAATCAGAGAAAACAACCAGGGTTATAACAGGAACGTCCATAAATCAACTAGGCAGGGCTGGGAATATCCCACCAAATTCTATCCAAATCAGCCACGTAGAGGAATCGATGGGCATCACCCTAGATGTGAAGGGATTAATCGCTACTCAGTTTTGAGCGGGCTAGATGGAGTAGACTGACGACGAACCAATGTAGATAGGGAAGTTCTTAGACTGGGTTTAGATACTACGGCAGAACGAATTGAGGTGCCGAGTGAGAGCGACCCCCATGAGGAAAAGTCCTTGTTGGAAACATCAGAGGTACCTCTACAGAATGGGATAGAACATCTAGCGGTAGATAGAGAGGGTATCCGCATAACAGGAAATCTCACCAAAGATCCATCAGGGGTACTTTCACAGAAAGGGACGAGGGTTACCTTCTGGAATATCGCGGGTCTCCGCTCGAAGATAAACAACCTAATTTGGTCCAATTTCATCAAGGACATAGATATACTTTCCCTCCAGGAGACCTGGTCCCTTGAAGCCATTCACATCAATGGTTTTAAAAGATTCCATGTACCAGCAAGCTCTTCTAGACACGGGAGGTGCAAGGGTGGGCTGACTGTTTATGTATCAAACCTGATGGAGGTATCATCATTGAAATCGGAAGGTTCGTCCAGTAACTACCAAATTATTGTATTTCAGGTGACTCCCAAGGTTGAGGTAATAATCGTCAATATGTATAATAACACTGAAAAGGGGATGGTAAATGATATGATATATACCCTTAATAAGGAAATAAGAACGTTGGTAGATAAAACAATGAGGGATTCCATTCTGATATGGAGAGGTGACTTTAACCATCATCTTTGCAAGCAGTATCAGAGTGGTTGTGGTGATCATGAAATGTATAGATCGGTGAATCAACCCCACTTTGATCACAATAACGGGGGCGACTCATTTAATGATTTGATGGCCTCATTCGATATGGGTTTTGTTAACTTGCAATGTAGGCCTCCGGTGGAGTTTAGCCCCACATATGTGGGGAGAGGACATAGTACACTAATAGATTTCATCACCATCACTAACTCTCATTCAAACTGGCTAACTGATTTCTCAACACATACAATAGGGGTGAGTGACCATCACCCACTCGGCTTTGGTATCCAGCTCCCCGTAAATAAAGATTGTACCTTGATAGAAAGATTGGCCTGGTCAAGTAATTGTACTTTAAACTGACAGACCGGGTATGCTCTTAGGTGGTCCCTGAGTAATCCAGAGGTTAAAAATAGTAACATAATTAAACAAGCACTTATGCCTATTAATAGATGTCTTCAGGAGGAGGTCTTACATTCGGAGGTTTTGGATTCCTTCTCTGATATCACAAGGATTATTAAAATGAATCTTCATCGTCCAGCTAGAGCCAGGAAACCGTCCAGAAATGGGTGGTTTGATTCAACATGCACAAAAACTCACGTTCAACTTAAGAGGGCGCTGAGTAAAATTCCAAGAAATCAGGTAGAAATTATTCAGTGTAGGCGTGAATAAAATCTGGCAGGAAAATCTCGGAAACGCAACATAAAGAACGAAGCCTGGTTAAATCTATATGAGGCCTCTTTGAAAAGGGAGGGTTCTGCCTTTTGGGCAGCTGTCAAGGCCCCGTTCTTTAATTCGGGAGATAAGGCCAGATTGGAAGTGGCAATATCAGAAGATTCATGGATAGACTTTTTTGCAGAGGTCTATAACCCGGGTGGTGAACACAAATTGGTAGAAACGGGGAGTAAAACTCTGGGGCATGAGAAGGTTGGCTTTACGACAATTGACCTACAGGTTTCAGTAACTGAAATTCGAGATGCCATTTCTCAAAGCAAGGGTAATAAAGCCCCGGGCGCAGATGGCATCCCTATAGATCTTTTTAAACATCAGATTGAGCTATGGTCTCCGCTACTTAAGCGTGTTCTAGATGCTATCTGTGAGTTGGGCTTTATAGACACTTGGGCGGAATCAATATTATTCCCAAATTTAAAAAAGGAGACCGGGAAAATCCCTCCTGCTATCGCCCTATATCCCTCCTGGATTCTTTCATGAAAGTTACTGGGAGGGTAGTTTTAAATCGTTTTCAACAATTGGCTGAAGAAACCAACATCTTATCCCCTGTACAATATGGGTTCAGGGAGGGACGGGGCACTCTAGAACAGGTACTAAATTTCTCTATGCTTTTGGGGAAATACACCCAGGCTAAGGTTGGCAAACTTTACGCAGTGTTTGTTGATTTAAGCGCTGAGTTTGATTGTGTTATCCATGAACGCTTATGGCAGATTCTGAGGGACATGAAGGTGGAAGAAGTGGTGATCTCCTTTTTAAGACAACTCTATGCTGGGGCCAGGGCTAAAGTGAGGTTTGGCACAAAAGGAGAATGCACCAAGCCTTTTTATGTAAAGCGGGGAGTGAGGCAAGGGTGCGTACTCGCCCCATTTCTTTTTAATCTGTATACCAACGATTTAGAAAAGGAACTAGTGGCTGAAGTACGTGACTCTCCGCAGGTTAACCACCAACAAATTGTGTCCCTCTTATATGCGGATGATGCCGTGATTATGTCACGGACCCAAAACGGATTACAAGTGGCCCTGAATACATATTTAAAGTTTATGGGTAGCAGGGGCCTTAAACTTAATGTATCTAAAACCTTTGTAATGACGTGCGGAAGACCAAGGAATAAAGAGTACCGTCTATTTGCTGGGAAGGAAAAAATTGCCCCTACCAAATCTTTCTCTTATCTGGGTATAGTGCTTGAAGAAACTGGGTCCTGGGGGTCAGCTATCAGAAACAGGACCATGATGTTTAAGAAAGCTACTGCTGCACTTATGTCATTCTCTAAAAAGATGGGGAAGAGACCCCCAGAAATCTTGTTAAAAATTTACCAGGCCAAGTGCATCAGCACAGCTACTTATGGAGTCCGTATTTGGGGAATTGACAATTGCATTAAAATACAAAAGGTTGAGAATGCGTTTTTAAGATTTATCCTGGCAATCCCTGTGAGCTCCCCTGTATTCAATTGTCATGCAGAGCTTGGAATTCGATATGTGATTGATTTGATCAGTATGCAACCACTCCTGCTTTGGCATCAAATCTGGACTTCCCCTGACCTTTTGTTAAATAGAAGAATCATTAAGGACTGCATGGGGCTGGACAGGGCCAGTAAGATACCTTGGCTGATGTATATCCTCAAATTCACTAGGGATCTAGGAAGACCAGAGTACTACCATCAACCAGATTCACTGAATAAGATTTCAAGAAAGGACTTGAAGCAGCTGTGCTTGTATCATGTTGAATCCCTGAGACTAGGTGTGGAATTGAACAAAAAACGTGTCATACAACATCAACTCACCCTAGTCAGTTATACTATTCAGCCGTATTTGATTTGGTGTCTGGAGGGCTTTGACCGTTATTTATTAACTAGATTCAGGTTTAACGTCTTTTTTCGTTTAAGTTCATTCCCTAAAGTAAATGATTGGGGAAGAAATCTATGTAAATGTCCATGTGACAATTTTTCCACCCAATCTACGCTGCATGTAATTTGTTTTTGTACATTTTATATGGTGGAAAGGTCTAGATGGATCAAACCACTTTTAAAAAAATATGGTACTTGGAGGCAATGTCGCCCAGCTTTACTGTTTTTAGTATGCCTAAATGATGTAACCTCTGTGGCTGTTATGCTGGGCTTTTTAAAAAGTATCTTAAAGAAAAGGAAAAGCTTAACTATTTCCCAAAATATATGAATTTTTAAATTATTTTTAATCATGTAATGTACTTGTTGCTTTTATGATTTTATGTATCTTAAAGTCGAATAAAGCTTTTTCATTCATTCACATCCACGTGTTTGCCCCCGTTCAAAGGAAATGTCTTTCCGACTTTTGGCAGTATTAAAACTTTTCACCTTGTCTGTGCCTTCTGACTATCTATCTTCCATCGCACATGTACTTGATTCCTTTGGGTAAACAAGTTGGCACTTGTATGTGTTGGATTCCATCCTCTGAATCCTTACTGTTGTGTCCCATAATCCTATCTGTAAATTGTACACCCTATCATGTTGAAATATTTCCATGGATATGTACTATTATTTAATTGTTAATGCAGTATGGCAATTGTTGGTGTTTTTATTTTTTTGGGCTGTTATATACCTAGGAAGTTTTTAAGTATTTTGTATCAATGCAATGTAAAGCAAATAAAAATGTCCAAAGGTGTTTATTGCCTTTTTTTGTATGTGACGTTACATATCACCTTTGTTTATATTTTAGAATTACACATTGCCTTTGTGTTTGTTATTTTTTGGGGCTATTACATACCTAGTAAGTTTGTAAGTAGTTTGTATCAATGCAATGTAAACCAATAAAAAATGTACAAACGTGTTTATTGTGTTTTTTTGTATGCACATTGGCTTAATCCATCTGCCATCACCCATCCATTCACCTATCCTTCATTCTTGTAGCGATCCACCCATAAACCCATCCATACATTCATCCACCATCACCCATCCATTCACCCATCCTTCATTCATGTAGCGATCCACCCATAAACCCATCCATCCATTAATCCACCACCACCCATCCATTCACCCATCCTTCATTCATGCATCCATCCACCCCTAAACCCATCCATCCACCCATCCCCCAGCGCCCAGCCATCCATCCATTCATCCACCATCACCCATCCATTCACCCATCCTTCATTCACGCATCGATCCACCCATAAACCCACCCATCCATCCATCCCCTAGCAACCACCCATCCATACATTCATTCACCACCACCCATCCATTCACCCATGCTTGCAGTACCATCCATTAACCCGCCACCACCCATCCATTCACCCATCCTTCATTCATGCATACATCCACCCCTAAACCCATCCATCCACCCATCCCCCATCCCCCACCCATCCATCCATTCATCCATTCATCCACCATCAACCATCCATTCACCCATCCTTCATTCACGCATCGATCCACCCATATCCACCCCTAAACCCATCCATCCACCCATCCCCCAGCACCCACCCATCAATCCATTCATCCACCATCACCCATCCATTCACCCATCCTTCATTCACGCATCGATCCACCCATAAACCCACCCATCCATCCATCCCCTAGCAACCACCCATCCATACATTCATCCACCACCACCCATCCATTCACCCATGCTTGCAGTATGCATTCTGAAATGGGATGTGACTGTCTGTGATGTTTTGAAATATACTTTTTTAATGGTGCATTTTCCGTACTTGTGCATTTACCGTCTTGTGCATGTGTACCGCTGCATTTGTCCGTCCATAATAATGTGCCGCATTTAGTAAACATTTGTCCGTCCATAATAATGTGCCGCATTTATTCCGTACTTGTGCATTTACTGTCTTGTGCATGTGTACCGCTGCATTTATCCGTCCATAATAATGTGCCGCATTTAGTAAAGATTTGTCCGTCCATAATAATGTGCCACATTTAGTAAACATTTGTAAAAACCGCTAACATCGCATGTGTTGTAGTTGCATGCGATGTTAATGACATCGCGCCGTCGTTGCATGCGATGTAAACGACGATGCGATGTCAAAGTCGCGGTGCGCTAGCACCACGATGTTTTGACACCGATGCTCTGGGTGCTTCCCGGTAAGTAGTGTTATCGTTACTTTTTCTTACTCAGTGTTGGATCCTGGATCCAGTACTAGTGCATCTCCTGTAAACAATTGAATGAATTTGTTTATGTCATACATGTGATTTTTAACTAATATTTGTAAGTTTCAAAAATCGACATTTAGAAAGTTTTCAGCAAAAAGCAGGCAATGTTATCCTATGGAAGGAAGTTCAAGTTACTGGTAAGTACGGTTAGAATTACTTTTCAGGGTCAGTGCTGGGCACCAAGATCCAGCACTGGGATCTCTCCTGATAACAGGTGAGTAAATTGGAATTTGTTGTTCGGCTGATTTTAGACGAATATTTAAAAGTTTCAAAACTCCACACTTGAAAGAATTTCCAAGTGAAACGAATCAATGTTACCCTATGGAAGAAAAGTGAGTTATCGGCTTTTGGGTAAGTACTCGACTGGCAGAGTTAAGGATCTGGGCATAGACTCAGGTAGGTACAGTTGGTACACCCTCAGCGGCACAGGGGCAGCCGGGTCTAGAGGTAGTTAGGCCCAATGCTAGCCTGTGGGCAGCAGGGGGCCTTTGGTTACTGGCTCAGAGCAAAGGGGGAAGTAGATTAGGACAAAGTTTGCACTCCCAGCGGCACTCGGGCGGCTGGGTGCAGGGTGGTTTTGAGCCTTCGGGCGCTCAATGTTATTCAATGGGAGACTTGAAAGTTGAAAAAAGGCTGCAGGCTCGGGGACATAGATTCTTCAGGAGCGACCAACAATTCGAGAGGTAAGTTGGGATCTTGGAGGATAGGTAGGCACCCAGGAGTTGGGCACAGGGGGCCATGGGGTGGCGGGTGCAGGGGTGTCTTTTGACGTCAGGAAATCTTACCCTCTGCTGGTCGCGGTTGGAGGGGTCTCTTGCTGTGAGGCTGCAGGCGTCGTCTGGGTCATCGAGGAGGGTCCTTGGGCACTGGATTTCAGGTCATAATCACCGGGGGGACGTTCTCAGGGTCTTTGTTCACTCAGGCACAGGCCGGTCTCGGCGGGTGCAGAGCGTGCTGGATTCGGGGTTCTTGGCTGGCACCAGGGGTGTTGCTGTTTGAGCAGAACTACTGCTCAAGGGAGTCCCACTCTTTTAGATAAGCAAGGCAGGCAGGTCCTCCGGGGTTTTCGTGGTTGCTGTCCACAGGAGTTTAGCAGGAGAAGGTTCAGGCATCAACAGGCCGGTAGGGCTGGGGCCAAGTCAGTTGGTGTCGTCCTCTTTGTAGCAGCTGCACTGCAGGTCTTCTTCTTCTTGGTCTTTCTTGTTTCGGAATCTGGATCTGAGGAAGGAAGGTTCAGGGTGCCCCTAAATACTAAATTTAGGGGCGTTACAGGTAGGGTAAGGGCAGGGACCAATGGATCCCTGTCCTGGGGTGAGTACACCCCCTATCTTGCTCCTCTCCTGTGGTAGGGGGGCAGGAGCCTATCTCTGATTGGGCAGGGCTTCCCATCCTCAAGATGGCCAGAGCCCGGAGTTGTTCTTCACCTCGCCTCTCCCACCTGAGGGGTGGGGTTGGCAGAGGCTGGAACACCCCTTTCCTCACTTAGGGTTTCCCGTCTGTCTTCCCGCCAGAGTGGGGGTCAGTACCGGTGGGGGCCAGTGGCTGAGTACAGCAAGTGGCCGGGAGAAGCTCACAAAGGCAGCAGGCCTTTGAAGCTTCCCCTGCCCATCCTGGGGGAGGAGGCCTAGCACCTCGCCCAGGATGTGCATTGTTGAAGGCCCAGGAGAGCGAATGGCTCTCTAGGAGTCCAGCAACATGTCTGCTGTTTGGCAGCCTAGGCAGCCTCTCAGACAAGATGTGGATTGTAGGTTAGGTTTCAGGGGGCATCTCAAAGATGCCCTCTGTAGTGCATTTTATATTAAATCCCACACTGGCATCAGTGTGGGTTTAATGTGCTGAGAGGTTTGATATCAAACTTGTCAGTCTTCAGTATAGCCATTATGGTGCTGTGGAGTTCGTAATGACAAGCTCCGAGCACGCGTGTTCGTGGAATTTCCACGTGTTCGCGGAATTTCTGCGTGTTCGCAGAGATTTTTTACTGTTTCGCGCAGATATGTGTAACGTGATTATGCAAATTCCGCCCACCCCTACCCACAAGGGATATTTTTCTCAGGATTGCTGAGAGAAAAGATCAACCTCAGAGACACTCGGGAACCCACCTCCTGTGTAGCAGAAATCTTTGGAGTCCTCAGGAGCTCGGGAGATGCAAACCAGTCAGATGCGTAAAGGTGCCTGCTGCTTCAGGGGAGTAACTCCTTTACTCCAAGGGAGATTATTCTGTCATCCAGCGAAGTGTAGACCGTCAAGTTACTTGGGGGCATATTACCAAGCTATAGCGATAATTATCGCTAAGCTTGGTTAGTGGGCATTAAAATATCGCCGCACTCCGACGATTATTACCGCTGAGATACCTTGATATTATCAAGGTTTGTCTCAAAAGCGGTAAAAATTGTGGGAAATGCATGAATAGCGCTGTAAAATCAATGTGACAATGCTCTTAGCCATGTTATCCACCTTCCATTGGATAACATGGCTAAGAACTGCTCTGGGCAGGCATTTGCTCTTGGAGATAATCGCGCTTAGCGCGATTATTTCCAAAAGTTGGTAATAGGGGATAGCGATATTAGCGACTGTTTCCAGTCGCTAACATCTTGGCACGCCCACTTTGCATGTCATTAGCGATAATCATCGCTGACATGCATAGTGGGCCCCTCAATGCCCGCTATCGCCTATTAGCTGTCGCTAACTTGTGTTAGCGACAGCTAGGTAATAGGGCGATAAAATTATCGCCGCTTTAGCGGGAAAAATACCCGCTAAAGCGGCGATAATGCCCTTGGTAATATGCCCCTTGGTTTCTGCTTGCAGAGTTTAGTCCAGCTAAAATCTAAAGTCCTGTAGTCAGGTTTCCTACTTTATACCCAGGTAAAGGGGTTGGACACACTCTGGGGACCCTCCTAGGGGAGGGACAGGACAGATGGCTGGCTACACCAACTGGAGTCGCATGAGTCTGCGGCATTCATCGACTCCCTAAAATTGGTCCAACTGAGCTAATGGGTCACGTATCCAACTCATCAAGGGGGTCTTATTAGACCCCATCTGCTCAAATTTCTCGATTCAGGTCAATAAACACTTGCCTGTATCTTGGAAGGACCATTTCCCGATCTTTTTTTTCTGGGAAACCTTGCGGCCAGCTCAGTCGGCTGCCTGTCATCGCCCACCGGCTTACAGCAAATTTGACCCTCCCCAGTTTATTAGCTCATTGGCTGCCTCCAGGCCTCGCCCCCAAGACAGTCTGGAGGGTTATGTGAATAGGTTTAAAAATTGGATCTCGGACTCAGTGTCCGCTCTTGCCACTCCCTGTCAGCCTAAGTTGGCAAGAGACTCGCCCTCCAAACCATGGTTTTCCCATGAGTTGAAAGACTTTAAACGTGAATGTAAGGTTTTGGAGAGGGCGTGGCATTCCACTGGCTATGGTCCCGTGTCCAAACTTGCACTTAGGGCCAAACAAAAAAGGTATTACGCTGCCATTGTACCCGCCAAAAGCCACTACTATGCCTCACTTATTGCACTGGCTAATAATAATTTGAAGGAAATCTTCACCATTGTTCAAAATGTTATGTCCCCTAGCACATTGGTGCAAGCAATGCCAGTATCAGGCTACCGGTGCAACACTCTCTCCAAGTTTTTTGTGGATATAATTTGCAGCATCCAAGCTACCTTCTCTGCCCCTGTTGGAGGGCTTACAGCTTCCTTGTCTGGCCATCTGATGGCTGGTAGGTCTAATACGCTGTCATCCTGTGCGCCTGTAGATTTACCTGATAGGCTAAAAATTCTTAATGCTTTGAAGTCTGGCTCTCCCAACGACCCTTGTGCCGCCAGACTCCTGGCTGCTGCTGCTGACATTACTAATCCTGAAGTCAACCAAATCATATCCCTCCAAGAGGCCACGGTCCCAATTTCTTGGAAGCAGGCACTGATTCTCCCCCTTCTTAAAAGCCATCTCTCAATCCATCAATCCCCGTGAACTACAGGCCAATCTCGCTCCTGCCAAGTCTAGCTAAGGTTTGCGAGAAAGTAGTCACTAATTAGCTCACTAACTTTGTGGAAGTATCCGGCCTGCTGCATCCAGCTCAATCTGGCTTCCGAGCAGCCTACAGTAGAGAATCAGCTCTGGTAGAGGTGGCAGAGGCAATTCGAGAGTGATTGGACGCCGGCGGGAGGGCAGCTTTGGTCATGCTAGACCTCTCGGCGGCATTCGACACAGTGCCTCATTCCCTGCTCCTTAATCGCCTTTCAGAGATTGGTGTTGCTGGTTCTGTCTGGGGCTGGATTAGGTCCTTTCTCGAAGCTCAAACGCAGCAGGTTTGGCTTCCTCCGTGTATCTCTGTGCCTCAGCAGATGGCTACAGGTGTCCCGCAGGGGTCATCCCTTAGTCCCCTCTTATTTAACATCTATGTTACACCGCTGGTTTATCTAGCGGAATCATTAGGGGCTAAGGTGATGGCCTACCCTGACGACACCCAGCTCTTGTTCTCTTGGGGAAGAGATGATGAATCAGCCCAGTCTGCGCAACACTGTCTGACCTCCGTCTTCCACTGGCTGGCCCCGACTCAGTTGAAGTGCAACAAAGGGAAGTCAGAGATTCTCTTGTATGGGACCTTTCTGGTCAATTTCAGAGCTAAGCTGTGGTCCCCTGACCTCCCCTTGCCCAGCGCAGAGAACAATACCGCAAAAATATCTAGGGATCTGGTTCTCTGAGAATTTGAATTTCTCCACACAAGTTAAGAAGCCAGCTGGGACGTGTTTCTGCACCTTGAAAGCACTGAGAAAGTTTCTTCCCTTTCTTCCAGGACCTGCTAAAGAAACTGTGGCCTGTGCCTTGATATTATCTCATCTCGATTACGCCAATGCCCTCTATGTGGGCATTCCTGGCTACCTCTTAAGAAAATTGCAGGTAGTCCAAAACCCTGCTGCCAGACTTCTGCCAGGCTTGTCCAACAGGTGCAGTGTGCGCTTCAATTTGCGCTCTCTGCACTGGCTTTCTGTTGAGGCCTAAATTCAATTCAAAATTCTATCCATTGCCCACAGGGCCCTCTATGGCAGGGGCCCCAGTTATCTTCAGAAGAGATTTGTCTTTTACAATCCAGTGAGACAGTTGGGCTCCTCTTCGCAACTTCTACTGCCCCCAGATTCTATCATCAAAGGCTGTGCGGATGTTCACTTGTTAGGAAAGCGAGCCTGGCCTAGAATGCTTTGCCTTGGCGTTGTGGAGCATTCAGGATCATGTGATTTTCAAGAAAAAGCTTAAAACCTTCCTTTTTTAGTTGCCCCTCTGGTGCACCTTTCCTTTACCTCTGCATGCGCCGGGACACTGCTGAGTAGCTGAGCGCGATATACAAATTAGATAACATAACATGTCCTTTGTCCAGTTTCATGCCAGAGCAAATGGCTCCTACAACCGGTTTGGGCTGGACTATGCACAGGGACACCAAATGTGCCCCCAGTGCAGACTATCTGGCATTCTCAGAGCGCACCTACCCAGCCCTAATACACTAAAGCCTGTCTGGGAGGTGGTCACACTTCCCTGTGACAGGAAACCTATTGTCAGGCCTTCCCCTACTCGAGCTCAGCTCAGCAGCAGGAGGGAAGACTTGTGTCTGTGGCTGGCAGTATCCATTTTGTGCTGCCCAGGTTGAGAAAGCTGGTACCGGGTAGAACGATGACCCACAGTAGTGGTTCTAGAAAGGTGGAATCACACCTCCCACACCAGTTACTGGTGAGAAGGTGTGATTCAAGCTGTTTGACACCAAATACGACATGTTTCTAAGCTGCCGTTTTAAAGTTAGTATTTACCATGAGGTTATAATGCACTTAAGTATATATGGTTTGGCTGCATCAGAGACAACCCCGGAGAATAGGTTCCGAAAGCTGTGGAGGAGCTCTGCTCATGCAGGGTCACCCTCTCACACAAACCCCAGCACCCTGCATTCAGGATTGGTAAGGCCTGCCGTCGGGGTGACTGATTGGTTTATATGTGCAGTAATTTAGAATAGATATAACTAACCTATATCTAAGTAAGGGGTGCATGCACCACCTTACACAGGCTGCAGTAGCAGACCTGTGGTGCCATTTTGAATGATCTATCAGGGGTGGCATAATACATGCTGCAGCCCCTGGGAGACCTCGGGGGTACCTATGCCCTTGGTACGTGGTGTACTATATACTAGGGACTGATAAGGGTACCCGAGTACCCAATCTGGAGTGTACCTAAAGTGCATGCAATCACTTTAAGGGAGAAAGCAGATAGACTAGGGTCCTGGATAGCAGGATCCCAATCAGTCTAAGTCAAAGACAGTGATACATCAGCAACAAGTGGGGCTAACCATAAGAGGCAGATCCTACTCTCCTACACTGTTCTCAATACTGGGCCTAGGGGTAAAGGAATTCTGAAGAGAGGGTGTGTAAGAGGTCTGCAGGTGGACACTGAGCTGTGTCAGATCATGACTTCTCAAGCTGTCACCCCTCATGCTGCCTGACCTCTTCCCCATCACTTCCTTACAGCCCCCTTAAGACTCATTCTCTACGTTCTTCTTCCTCACTACTCAGTGTTGTAGAAATGGTGCTACAAGCGTTATTGCCATCAAGGACACTGGGACCTCCATCCCACATTTTGGTAAAATCAAGCAGATACAAAGTAGGAGAAATGGATCCCTCACAACCCTGGGCACTGGTGCCACTGTACTGACTGCACTAATAATAGCCACACCCTGTATCTACTTGCCAGCCAGATGCCCTAAACCAGCTACTCTCAAAACCCTTCTCTTTCTAATGAAATGCTTGTGTTTTCAGGAAGATCCTTTCCATCACAAGATTCCTCCATTTCTCTCTCTTCTCTCTTGCATCTTTCATATCCTCCTCCGTGCTTGCCGAACTTTGGATGTCACAAAGATCACAATAAACAATCATTGTAACATTCTCTCCTCTGACATTATGGTCTTTCTTTTCATTCTGCAGTAGTGTACCATTCTTACACAAGTAAGCTGTAAGGGAGGGTGTTATGTCGTTCTAATTCTCTTGTACCTTTAAGGGCTCGTGATGTGCACTGTAGAATGTATGAGGTCAGAGTTAGAATGTGGGATTAGACGTTTGTTAAGGAGAGCAGTTATGCTGGAGGAGTCCTTGGACTGAGCTACCTCCTGGCACTCACCTGTATAGCTTAGCTTTAACTTTAATAAAGCTATCTCCAATTCCTGCCTGCGTCCCTTCATTACAATTGGCGACGATGGAAAAACGGATATGAACCCATATACAAAAAAAGAATTTATGATGTTCATCATGGTACGAAAGATATACATATTGCTGAGGGAGACTGGGTGCGTGTGAGGAAACCTGGGAAGGTGTCCAAGGGTGAGAGTTGTTTTGATCCACCTAAACAGGTTAAGGAAGTTTTGAAAAATGCTGTAAGACTGAGTGATGGGAAAGTGTGGAATATGAAAAGTATTGCTATTAATCCTGAACAAAGCAATATAGAATGTGCTGAGGAAGATTGTGAACGAAATGGTTATGATTGGATTGAAGATCATTTTGTTAATAGTTGTTTACAATACCAACTTGCGGATGTGGAAAACAACAGTAATGGTGTCTTGATGGACTCTTCAGTTGACAGTTCGTCTGTTGGTGAGAAGGGGGAAGGGCTGCTGGTAGTGATGTTATTCGGGATTCTGACACTAACAGTGGCATGGGTGGTTTCACCACGGTGGGAAGGGAGCATGGGAAAAGAACTTGTGTTTTACCTTCATGGCTTAAGGACTATGTTACTTAATGTATTTGTGGGTGATCAGTTCATTTCATTTTGTTTTTTCTTATTTATTTATTTTCTTTTTAGTTTAATTTTCTTGCTTCTTTAGATTAAAGGGGGGGGGTGTTATGTCGTTCTAATTCTCTTGTACCTTTAAGGGCTCGTGATGTGCACTGTAGAATGTATAAGGTCAGAGTTAGAATGTGGGATTAGACGTTTGTTAAGGAGAGCAGTTATGCTGGAGGAGTCCTTGGACTGAGCTACCTCCTGGCACTCACCTGTATAGCTTAGCTTTAACTTTAATAAAGCTATCTCCAATTCCTGCCTGCGTCCCTTCATTACAGAGGGGAATACCAAACAGGGATAATTGTCTTTTTAGTCCTCATTTCACCGTCAGCACTACTTCCGATGTTGTGCTGGTTACCAATCAGACATCGGAAAGTCTGTAATTATTTACCGCTGTTACACATAGAAACAGCTTTGGGGGCTTGCTTCTCTGTATGGAATTGTTCCCTTCCCTGCTTGATGCACATTGTGGTTACTGTTCCTTATGCTGCAAAGTTGGTTCACATGAAACTGATAAAAGTTTCAAAAAAAGAAAAAGGAGTGAGCTGTCCCGGGATACCTCATTTGGGTGGTCATTAGACACGTTGCCAATCTTTAAAGTATTTCCAAGTATTGTCTGAGCTTCTAGAGTCTCATGCCATATCGAATTGGCTCAGCTGGTTAGCAGCTTGAATGCAATCAGCGACTAGCAAGGGATCTTTAAAAAGAAATTTTTTCAAATCGTGCTTCTCACTAACAAGACTTAAAAGAACATCAGTTTGCACTAGGCTTTTTTCAATCATATGACTGTAGATGGCTCCACTCCCATTAAAATTAAAGTGTGGCTTACCTTAATCTCCTGTTTTGTGATCAGGCGTGGTCGGCACAGGTAAGAGAAGTGGGGCGGGCAGGGTGTCATGAGATGTCATCAATGATGACGGTCGAGGGCGTCACCGGTGCCCAAATCAGCCCTGGATGGATGTGCGTGCCCCCTCCCACTTTTTTAAAAAGGCTGAACACCAGGAATGGGTTTCCCGGGTCAAAATCGGCCTGGGGATGGGGCCAAGTTTGACCCCTCTCGAAAAATATAGATCGTTGTTCCCCCCCAAAACCAGGCCCAACCGGGTGGCTTAAGAAAAAAACAAGCCTGTGAGGCCGCCCTTTTTTTTGCCATGGCTCCGCCCCCAGGTCTGGGTGATCAGAGTATCCCCACCCTGCCCCTTTGTCTTATTTTATGCTATATTTTTAGGACTCAGGACTGAGTTCTGAGACCTAATATAGCTGCCACCACTTCCTGTTTGAGGTGGTGGCAGCCAATCATATCTCATTTTGAGATATGTTGGATCCACAGAGAATTCACCTCTTTAGACATACATACATTTTTTTTCTTTAATAACTCCAAAACTATTGAACAGAATTAGATCTAGCTTCCTGCCAAATGTGATGTAATTCTATTCAGGTGTATGGGCTGTGGTCTATTCTAAAATCCTAATGGGAAATTGCATGTGAAAATGTGTTTTGGGACCCCCATTTGTCTGCTTAATGAATCACCCTGAAACTTTCCAGACAGCAGCCGAAGTGGTTAGCACACTAGTTATGAAAATTTGTGAAGATTCGTCAAACGGCATCAAAGTTATTAGTAAAACAAAAAATGCTATTCCTATGAAACTAGGTCTAACTATAACTATGCAAAACAAGAATTGATGAATGGAATGTTGCACAATGGCAAAACATTCACCCCAGTCACAGATCTGGGTTTAATCAATCGTTATTTTGCTCACAACACCACCCCAGTTCAGACATGGCCATATGCAAATCAGTCTTGACCCAGTGCCTCATGGGAACAGTCCAGCTCGAACTGCCAAGCCATATCTTCCCTGGACTGGATTAAAGCATCCTAGGACTGGTTTCTGGCTATCAGCCTTCATCAGCCAGGATAGCTTGATTCTAGTGGCATGGAGAGCATGGGACTCATGTGAGCATACCCATCCCACTCGGGGTGACAAATGCAAAAACAACAGTTGATGGACAGAATGCAGAACAATGTCATACATTCACCCCAGTACAGAGATCTGGGCCTAAATCCATCATTTTTCTGCTCACCACCCCAGTTCAGGCATAGCCATATGCAAATCAGCCTTGAGCCTGTGCCTCATGGGAACAGTCCAGCCCGAACTGCCAAGCCATGTCTTCCCTGGACCGGAATCAAGCATCCTAGGACCGGTTTCTGGCTATCAGCTGTCTTCAGCCAGGGTAGCTTGACTCCAGTGGCGTGGAGAGCACAGGACTCACGTCCGAGCATACCCTCAGACTGGCCAGTCCCAGCATCTATACGAGCGAGACCCTGTCCCGTTGACTACTTGCAACGCCCATCGGGAGATTGACTACCCTGTACTACTGTTGTTCAGCAAAATCTTTAGGTGCCATTGGGTGCCCATCAGGATCATCCATTGATTGTCTCATCCTACCACAAGTGCTCCGTACACAACCGCGTCCTGATGAAGACCCCACACTGAGGAACAATCCACCCTCTTTTCAACAGGGGTCGAAACGTAGACTACCATACACCCCCAAACCCATAGGAACTGAACAGGCTATTTAACATGTACCTATGTGTTATGGATATAGGGGAACTATGGACCAATACTAGGCTGTGAAGGTTTTATTGTATGTGATTGTATTTGTGCCAATGTTACTATACAATTACCCCGTCCCTCACTCATCTACTCACCCCATGGCCCATAATACCTTCCTTCTCTCTATCACACTGTGAGAACTGTAAATATTATATGCACTAGAATTACATCGAAGTTGATACATCGAGTAATACTGATGCTTTGAATCATAAGAGCATTCAAGGAATGTATCACTTATATAATTAAAAATCCTTTTCTTTGTTGAATATAATCAGAATTGTTTTGTGGTGAATTGTTTGTCTTTACATGTTTAAACTTATAAGAACTACCACGACCACTCCATGAACGTACTGACATTTTGACCCAGGTCGGGTAGTTTTACGAGCTAACCCCGTTAAAACTCAACACCATCCTGTTCAGCCACACCACCCAGCTCACCTGGATGGATCACCACTGCGTCCATTTCACCCTCAACACCACCAGCGCAGCCAAACCCGCACACGCCCTCCACGATGGAACTGGAGCAAAATCACAGAGGAACACCTCAACACCACCCTCCATCAAAGTCCCCCCAGTGCCACGACCGACACCAACTCCGCAGCGAGGGAATTTCACCGCTTGGTCACCTCCTGCGCCAACAAGCTGGCACCCCTCAGCCACCCCACCAAGCAACGCTCTCTGAAGGCAGCCTTGTTCACCACAGAACTACAAGAAGCCAGATGCCTAGAGAAAACCTGGCGAAACCTTAAAACCGTGGAAGCACGGAACAACCACAAGAGCACTCTGAAGGAATACCACCAGCGCATAAGAGACACCAAACGGACCTTCATAAGAGACAACGTCCAGGCAATGCGACCAACATCAAGGAACTGTTCAGCATCATACAGCAGTTCATAAAACCCACCTGCGACGCCACGGACGTCACACCTTCCCAGGAACTCTGCGACAAGCTCAGCTCCTACTTCCATCTGACGATCAACGCCCTATACGACAATTTCAGAGAACCATCTCCGGACACTACCCCCCTTCCCACCGCCGCTGACAAGCGTACCATCACATCCTGGGATCTCACACCCGTCTAACTCATCACTGCGACCATGAAGAAAACTCACTCAGGAGCCCCCTACGGACCCCTGCCCACTACCCATCTTGCACAGGGCCATTGCTGTCATTGCACCTGAACTAGGACGGATGATCAACATCTCCCTTAGATCCGGCATCTGCCCAGACGACTGGTAACGGGCGGAGGTGAAACCCCTCCTCAAAAAACCAACGGCGGACCCTACAGACCTGAAAAACTACCGGCCCATCTCTCTCCTCCCCTTTGTGACCAAAGTCACAGAGAGAATTGTGAATGCCCAGCTGACCTCCTTCATCAAAAAGAACTCCATCCTAGATGCCACCCAGTCCGGATTCCGCAGCAACCACAGCACCAAAACCGCCCTCCTCACTGCCACGGACGACATCCGCATGCTACTGGACCAGGGACACACTGCAGCCCTCATCCTTCTGGACCTCTCTGCAGCCTTCGACACTGTCTCACATTGCACGCTCACAACTAGACTTCACAACGCGGGGATACAAGGAGCCGCCCTCGACTGGCTCCAATGATTCCTCTCCGGCAGAACCCAGAGGATTCAACTCTCTCCCTTCCTCTTCGACCCCATGGAAAATAACTGCGGAGTACCTCAGGGATCATCACTGAGCCCCACATACTTCAACATCTACATGACCCCCCTCGCCGCCATCGTCAGACAGCATGGACTCAGCATCGTATCATACGCCAACGACACACAGCTCATCCTCTCGCTCATGAAGAATCCCAAAGACACAAGACTCTGTTTCCAGAAAAGAATGATAAACGTGGCAGCCTGAATGTAAGACAGCTGTTTGAAGCTCAATGCAGAGAAGACCGAGGACCTCATTCTTGGACCATGCACCTCCACCTGGGACAACACCTGGTGGCCCTCCACCTTCGGGAACCCACCCACCCTGACAGACCACGCTGGGAACCGCTGCATTATCCTGGACTCCTCCCGCTCCATGAACCGCCAGATCAACGTTGTCACATCCGCTAGTTTCACCTACCTGCATGTCCTCCGTAAATCCTTCAAATGGATCCCCCCCCCCCGACTGCAGAAAGACTGTCACCCACACACTCATAACCAGCAGACTGGACTACGGCAACACCCTCTAAGCTGGAATCAACAGAACTCTTTTACGCAAACTACAAACCATCCAGAAAGCCGCGGCAAGTCTCGTCCTCAGGACTACACGTCACAAGCATTTGACTCAACACTTACGAGGCCTCCACTGGCTTTCCGTCGAGAAAGGGGTCACCTTCAAACTCCTCATCCTCACCCACACCTACAAATCCCTAAACAACATCGGACCCAAATACCTCAATGAGAGAGTGTCCTTCCACGTACCCAAGAGGAACCTCCACTCCGCAGACCTCGCCCTGGCCGAGTTCTCCCGCATCCGCAGGAACAGAACCGGCGGGAGAGCTTTCTCCGACATCGCTGCCAAGACCTGGAGTATGCTCCCTGTGAGCATCAGACGCTCCCCGACCCTGCACACGTTCAGGAGGAACCTCAAGACCGGGCTCTTCGACTGATCTGGAGCCGCTCCACACCCCCCTGTCTTGAGACCCTCATGGGTGAATAGCACGCTTTACAAACCCCTGATTGATTGACCTACCCTGGCAACATAATCGCAGTAATAGAGGGTAGGTACTCGAATATGAGTGTACATATATCCCCTTCTGTATAACTGCACTGACCAAGGCCCCTTAAAACAAGGCAGGGATTTCCAGGTCTTCGTTGCTCTTCGGGGAACCCAGCAGCAGTGGCATGAAGCAAACTTCCTCATTTTGGGGATTTCTGGGCATGTGGTCAGCACAGTAGTAATAGCCACTGCTTCCTCTCTTGCACTTTACTGGTTTGAGACAATGCTTTTATCAGACAGTCGCTGATGCTTGATTCAGAGGAGATTAACAACGGGAACTTCCGCTGCACTGATCAAGCTCCCGCCATTAAGCTTAATCGCGCCACCTTCCTCAGCTTAGCCTGTGAGTCCTATCTCCACCTGTGTCTGCATGAACTAGAGGGGGTGATAGTCTGTAGTGGCAGGTATTGTGACCTAAAGTGACCCAGGAAGGCCAAGAGAGTAGACCATAGTCAGTTACACACTCCTGGATGCAACTGACTCACAACCACTTAAGCAAGCATTTCCGAAATACCTGGACGTCAAATAAGCTCCAATGCCTCTGTCTGTTGTAGCTGTTGTGACAATCCGGCGTTATTGGCTGCCTGCTTGGACGTCTCATGTTTTCAAGTGTAAATAAGAGACTGTGAGAGACTGCTTCGAATGATGTCTTGAGAATATGTTTGAAAGATTCAATGTGAGACTGCCAAGATTTCAATGCCTACAAAGAAATGAGTCCTTTGTGAAACTTTCAGAGGGAGGCCAAAATGTCTACCCATCAGCACCTGACAGTCTCTGTGTCTGACGGTGGTTTGGAAAGCTCGCTTCCTATTAAAAATGGAGCTTTAGCCAACACACCGAAACACTTGGGGGCAGATTTACAAGCCCCTTGCGCCACGTTTACGCCGCTGTTGCGTCACGCAAGGCGGCGTAAACGTGGCGCATCCCTACGAGGCATTTACAACGTGACGCATCTATGGAGATGCGTCACGGTGTAAGGCCCTGCGCCACATGAAACCTGCGTCAGGTTTCATGTAGGCGTTCCGGTGCAGGAGGGGGCGTTCCGTCGCAGGAACGCCCCTGAAAAGTGACTCAGTGAAATCTACAAGATTTCACTGAGTCACTTTCCCAACGCTGATGCGTCAAAACCCTGCGCCTGCTTGAAGCAGGCGTAAGGCTTGACGCACCACGTTAAAGATAGGGCAAGTCGGAAAAGTGCTGGAGTTGCGTGCTGCACGCAACACAACTTCAGCACTGCGCCAACTTTACGGCCAAGATGCGACACGCATCTGTTCATTCCTGCGCCATGGTGCGCCGCATTGTAAATGCGGCGCATCATGGGTGGCGCAAGGATGAACTTGCGTGCCGTATCTTTCCTGGCGCATCTCTGCCGATTTGCAGAGATGCGTCAGGCAACGTAAATCTGCCCCTAGGATTGTTATGCGATTTGCCCCACTTATACATTGGGTGTCTTCGAAAATTATATTTTTGTTAATCGATCAATTAATTATTCAGGTATAGAGTAGTTATAGCTAAAGTTGATGCTTCACTCCATAGGGAATCCAATATTTGTAGCGCCAATAATGTTGGCCCCTTTGACCAATTTGTGTCAATTTTGAAGAATACATGTATAGGGGCACCGCACCTATGAAAATGGCAAATTGGAGGAAGAAGTAGATCGGAAAAAGAGTTCAAAAGTTAGAATGTATGATGTGATCCCAAAATTGTTTGTCATTGAACATTATAATGGGATTACCCCAAAATTATTTTTCTCCTTACTTAGGAGCTGTCTTCACTGGAGTTGAATAACACAAGTTTAGAAGCTCCTCTCACTGCAGTGACATCTACCAGGAGCTAGCTTGAAAGCAGTGACACCATACAGGGGGGTGCCCTCACACAGCCGCATTGTATTGACAGATATCTCGAATGCTGTGACATCTCACTCGGAGTTGCTTCAGTGACGTTTTAGAGAGAGATGTCTTCGGAGTAGTGAGATCACACTGGGCGCTGCCCTTAATGCAGTGACATCACACTGCGCGCTGCCATCAATGCAGTGACATCACACAGCGCGCTGCCATCAGTGCAGTGAGACCACACTGGTAGCTGCCTTCAGTGCAGTGACAGCACACTGGGCGCTGCCATCAGTGCAAGGACATCACACTCGGCGCTGCCATCAATGCAGTGACATCACAGCGCGCTGCCATCAATGCAGTGACATCACACTGCTCGCTGCCTTCAGTGCAGTGACATCACACTGGGCGCTGCCTTCAGATCAGTGACAGCACACCGGGTGCTGCCATCAGTGCAAGGACATCACACTGGGGGCTGCCATCAATGCAGCAAAGTCACAGCGCACTGCCATCAATGCAGTGACATCACAGCACGCTGTCATAAGTGCAGTGACATCACACTGCTCGCTGCCTTCAGTGCAGTGACAAATGCAAAAACAACAATTGATGGACAGAATGCAGAACAATGTCATACATTTACCCCAGTACAGAGATCTGGGCCTAAATCCATCGTTTTTTTGCACTCCACACCACCCCAGGTGAGACATGGCCATATGCAAATCAGCCTTGACCCTGTGCCTCATGGGAACAGTCCAGCCCGAACTGCCAAGCCATGCCTTTCCTGGACCGGAATCAAGCATCCAAGGACCGGTTTCTGGCTATCAGCCGTCATCAGCCTGGATAGCTTGACTCCAGTGCTATGGAGAGCATGGGACTCACGTCTGAGCATACCCATCCCACTCGGGAAGACAAATGCAAAAAAAAAATTGATGGACAGAATGCAGAACAATGTCATACATTCACCCCAGTAAAGAGATCTGGGCCTAAATCCATCGTTTTTTTGCACTCCACACCACCCCAGGTCAGACATGGCCATATGCAAATCAGCCTTGACCCTGTGCCTCATGGGAACAGTCCAGCCCGAACTGCCAAGCCATGTCTTTCCTGGAACGTAATCAAGCATCCAAGGACCGGTGTCTGGCTATCAGCCGTCATCAGCCTGGATAGCTTGACTCCAGTGGTGTGGAGAGCATGGGACTCACGTCTGAGCATACCCATCCCACTCGGGGTGACAAATGCAAAAACAACAATTGATGGACAGAATGCAGAACAATATCATACATTGACCCCAGTACAGAGCTCTGGGCCTAAATCCATCGTTTTTTTGCACTCCGCACCACCCCAGGTCAGACATAGCCATATGCAAATCAGCCTTGACCCTGTGCCTCATGGGAACAGTCCAGCCCGAACTACCAAGCCATGTTTTTCCTGGACCGGAATCAAGCATCCAAGGACCGGTTTCTGGCTATCAGCCGTCGTCAGTCTGGATAGCTTGACTCCAGTGATATGGAGAGCATGGGACTCTTGTCTGAGCATACCCATCCCACTCATGGTGACAAATGCAAAAACAACAATTGATGGACAGAATGCAGAACAATGTCATACATTCACCCCAGTACAGAGATCTGGGCCTAAATCCATCGTTTTTTTGCACTCCACACCACCCCAGGTCAGACATGGCCATATGCAAATCAGCCTTGACCCTGTGCCTCATGGGCACAGTCCAGCCCGAACTGCCAAGCCCTGTCTGTCCTGGACCAGAATCAAGCATCCAAGGACCGGTTTCTGGCTATCAGCCGTCATCAGCCTGGATAGCTTGACTCCAGTGGTGTGGAAAGCATGGGACTCACGTCTGAGCATACCCATCCCACTCGGGGTTATAAATGCAAAAACAACAATTGATGGACAGAATGCAGAACAAGGTCATACATTCACCCCAGTACAGAGATCAGGGCCTAAATCCATTGTTTTTTTGCACTCCACACCACCCCAGGTCAGACATGGCCATATGCAAATCAGCCTTGACCCTGTGCCTCATGGGAACAGTCCAGCCCAAACTGCCAAGCCATGTCTTTCCTGGAACGGAATCAAGCATCCAAGGACCGGTTTCTGGCTATCAGACGTCATCAGCCTGGATAGCTTGACTCCAGTGGTTTGGAGAGCATGGGACTCACGTCTGAGCATACCCATCCCACTCGGGGAGACAAATGCAAAAACAACAATTGATGGACAGAATGCAGAACAATGTCATACATTCACCCCAGTACAGAGATCTGGGCCTAAATCCATCGTTTTTTGCACTCCACCCCACCCCACCCCAGGTCAAGCATGGCCATATGCAAATCAGCCTTGACCCTGTGCCTCATTGGAACAGTCCAGCCCGAACTGCCAAGCCATGTCTTTCCTGGACCGGAATCAAGCATCCAAGGACCGGTTTCTGGCTAACAGCCGTCATCAGCCTGGATAGCTTGACTCCAGTGGTGTGGAGAGCATGGGACTCATGTCTGAGCATACCCATCCCACTCAGGGTGACAAATGCAAAAACAACAATTGATGGACAGAATGCAGAACAATGTCATACATTCACCCCAGTACAGAGATCTGGGCCTAAATCCATCGTTTTTTTGCACTCCACACCACCCCAGGTCAGACATGGCCATATGCAAATCAGCCTTGACCCTGTGCCTCATG
This sequence comes from Lissotriton helveticus, assembly GCF_964261635.1. Classification (NCBI taxonomy): domain Eukaryota; kingdom Metazoa; phylum Chordata; class Amphibia; order Caudata; family Salamandridae; genus Lissotriton; species Lissotriton helveticus. The sequence goes on along the minus strand of NC_136068.1, from coordinate 1,563,735,807 downwards.
GGAACAGTCCAGCCCGAACTGCCAAGCCATGTCTTTCCTGGACCGGAATCAAGCATCTAAGGACTGGTTTCTGGCTATCAGCCGTCATCAGCCTGGATAGCTTGACTCCATGGCGCATCTAGGGAGATGTGTCACATTGTAAAGCCCTGCGTCAGATTATACCTGCGTCAGGTATAATGTTTGCAGGGTGGGCGTTTCCACGTAAAAAGTCATGTAAAACGGATGCAGTGAAATCTACAAGATTTCACTGTATCACTCTACACCTTCACTGCGTCATTACCAGGGTCTGCTCAGACCAGGCGTAAGGAATGGCGCAGGGCTTTTTGGAATGGGGTTCACCCATCTATTTTGTCGCATTGCTGGAGTTCCGTCACTTTCACGAGCAATTCCAGCAATGCATCACTTTTGCGCCAACAGATGCATCAGAAATTCTGGCACATCTGTTAGTCCTTGCGCCATGGAGCACTGTATTGTAAATACAGCGCATCCATAGTGGTGCAAGGACATTCAGCGCTGATGGAAGGAAACTGACGCATCTATGCAGATGCGTCAGTTCCTTGTAAATCTGCCCCCTGTCTCCTGCATCACTTGCTGTGCTGTGGCTACATTATTCCACACCTTGGGGGATACACGTGGTGTTCCCAGAATGAGAAGGTCATTGGTGGCTAAAACGGATGGTGTCATTGTTTTGTGCTGACCCGCCGCCGCCTTGTATCCTCGTAAACCACAGCGTGAACGTGCACAGCGCCCTGAGGCGGCCTTGGCGGTGCGGACCTCTCTGACCTCAACAGTGCAGTCCGGGACTGTCTGCGGAGATAGCCCAGAGTGCGACCTCCTTAACCCCTTCAAGGCTCGGACACACATCTGGAACTCGGAAAAACGTCAGCCAGTAATAGTGATTGAAGTGTCCGAGCGGAATTGAAGCCAGGTGCCCGCGCTGACGGTGCGGCCCTTACTGGGCGGGTGTGAGTAAGCCAGTTTACTGGACGGTGGTGTGTCACCCCTCTCTGGAGCGGCCATGTCGTCGGCTGTCAGGAAATGGAAGTCTCCTCCGGATTTCTCATGGCCATTCTCTTTGTTAATTCCAAAATTCACAGCGCGGGTCACAGGAAGGCCTGTCACTGCCCATCTCACTGCCCTGCTACCACAAAGCGTGACACACAAAGGCCACAACAGGAAGAGTGATTTCAGGGAGACACTGGCCACTAGTTTATCTTTTTAAAACAAATGCACATCATGGATTCAACCTGTGATAACATTCTCATCATGTCCATCAGTTTACGAGAAGAGCCGGCTAATTTCATATTTTTTTTGTTTGCAAAAATGTAATACATTTCTGTGATCCTTGCATTCAAAATCAGCACTAAACAGGTGGTTAAATAAAACGGTGCCAAAGCCAATAAGACTGACTTGTTTTAAGTATGCGAGTTTTAGATGTGTAATATGCTTCAATTCACAGACACAAAACGCACATGATGTGATGGACCCAGGTGCATACAGACAACACCCAGCTGCAGAAACACCCACACAGACACCAAACACATGAACCCACATGCAGTCAACAGAGAAAGCAGACACACGTGGGTGATGTGTGGGTGCATAAGTAGATGTTTACATGGCTGTGGGTGGGTACATAATGTGTGCGGATGCATAGCTGGATGAATGCAAGCATGGACGGATAAATGGTTGGTTCTGGATTGATGGATGAAAGTGTGGGTGACGGTGGATAACATGCGTCAGTAGGGGTCAATTGATTTATAGGTGAGGGTAGATGTGTGTGAAGGGTGGATAATTGTGGATGTGAAAATACATTAATGAGCTCATGGGTGGATAACTGGGAGCAGACGGTGCGGATGTATGGATGGCTGCCAAGGTCAGGGTTGAAAGACGCATGGATGGTGTTGGATGAAATAAGTAACTTACTTCCAATGAAAATGACCTATTACTGAGTAATAAGCAGATTTAATGGACAAGAAACCTAAACATTCTATGACCCTGGGTTTCACCACCACACGTGTTGTGTTATCGCATGTGTTGGGCTGGCACTGGTAAAGTACGTTTGTTCCAGAATGTGGGGTTTGGGGGTCCTCAAGGATTTCAAAATGTAGAATGTTTGTGGGAGGTGTGCTTATGAAGTACTGACTGCAAATTCATGTGTCTGCCTTCCTCATTCATTGCAACATGCTTGCTGGGTGTCACATATAAACAAGGCGCTGAGGGAGGATCTCAGCTGTAGACCCATTACCAGTGCGGGGCAGATGGGATGGCTTACTAGAGGAGCCCCTGACTGAGGCAGAGTGGGGAAGGGTGCACGCAGAGGTCAAACAAATCCGCTCGAATGTAAGATTTAGGCTCACCCAATTCAAATTAGTACATCAATTGTATCGAACTCCACACACATTACATAAAATGTATCCGGACAGGTCCTCACAATGCCCTGAGTGCGGTTCAACTGACGCAAGTTCCTACATATGGCCTGGGACTGCCCAAGGGTGACCCCATTCTGGGAGGCGGTCTTAGAACACTTGAAACACGTCACAGGGTGGTCGGTTCAGCACTCCGGCCAACAGGTGGCCCTGGAACTAATACCAAGGCCCAAGGGCAAAATGCTTACGATGCGATTTCTGCAGCTGGTGCTAGCAAAAAGATGGAGAGCAGTTAGCTGGAAGAGCGCACGGTCACCCACAATGAAAAACTGGACTAAGGATCTGGTGGAGTGGGCTACAGCGGAATTGAGTCGCATGTGACGAGTCCGGATGGACGAGAAATTAGAAGATGATGCCAGAGCATGTCAGGGTATGATAACAGAGGTCCCGCTTGAGGAAGAGAAGGAGGGTTCCCTTTCGCAGCTCATGGGGGGACACTACATTGTCCGCCAGGGGCTGGAGGACTGTGAGACCGTATAGATTACCGCGGGCCAGTGAGCCCACGGGTGGGCTACAGAAACTGGCACTGATAAAAACTGTGAGGCACATGATAAACAGGTGGTGTATACCCAGGTGACCCAAGGGGGCTGTGCGGGTTTGTTTAAAGTTACATTATTTAGATACGTTTTTGGATATTGTTCTTCCATATTCCAATGTAGCAGGATATATGCAGCACAGGATGAACGATCGTATGTGATCCTTAACAATGCGAAGTGTACGGTTGTGTTCCCCTCATTGTTTTTCTTTTCTTTTTTTTCTCACTGTCAGATATGAGGACAGGCTGCTTATATATGGATTGCAATTATACTTGCTACATACTGTGATGGTTTGTGGATGAATGCTTGCCGGGTGACTCCGTGAGCCCTGCCTGGACAGCAATCTAAAGGTTATTTTCTATAGACTCCTAAAACTGTAATTCATGCCCTGTAAAACCATGCCTCTCCCCCCAACTGCTTTCTGACTTTTATGAACGCAAATCACATTTAGATGCAAAAATCACACTCCGGTTAAAAATTACTTTTATATATTTTAAATTTGCACCTAAATGTATGTTTTCACGTAAATGAGATGTTTCCTCCAACAACTCTTTGTACAACATCAACAGGAATCTGGCGACACTCTTTGTGGGAAATAACTCTTTGAAGCAAAAATAACATTTAGGTGCATAGTCAACTGTTGTGGGTGTAGTGTTGCGGCCGTGAGATAGGAGCGCTCTCTAACAGGGTGACGTGCAATGGTGGGCAGCTTCTCCGGACTCCCTGGTCACGCTTAGCTGTCCTCACTTTTTATTATTTAACCCCACGTGCCACTGGGGTCTATCGCAACTTGAACACACAGTGATGGGTGTCCGTGTGAAGGCACTGCATGTGAACAGTGTGATGTTCGACGCTCCAGTTGCTCCACTGAAGTGGCACCACAGTGGGGTCTGATATTTAGTGCCAAAATTACTCAGTACAGAAAGAAACTATTTCATTTCATAAAACGTTATTTCGGCAAACAATGCCTTAGAAGCATCATTAAAAACAACCAATATAATACATAAACAGCTAGATTCATCAATGTCAAAATCTGCGATTTCTAAATTGCGAGAAAAAGTGAATTGCAATTTAGAAATCGCAGATTGGCATTCATGAAAAAGTGCGATAAAAAAAGCGATTTGCAATCGGCCGCAATTGCCGGTTGCGAGTCCCCGAAAATCGCTAAAAATTCGCAGAATCCGCCAATACCCCTGTTGAAATAGCGATTTCTCAATTACCGAAATCGCAAATTGCGATCTCGCTAATTGCGAGATCGCAAAAACGGGAAATCGCATTCTGAGCACAGTGATGAAATCGCAACCAGGAAGTAGGCAGGTTCCACCCTCATTCAGCATTGTGAGCCAGAAGTGGAAGCAGCATTGCCAGAGCTCCCCTCCAGAGTACCTACAGGTGAAATCCAGGTGACACCCCAGTGTACAACATGTCACAGGAAGCTGCTGGTGAAACTTCCACCGGGAGGAAAAGGAAGATCAAGTTTTCTGAACAGAAGTTAGAACACCTGATAGAGGGAGTGTGTAAGGACATCAAACCGGCTCTTCGGGAAGGACTCGAGAAGGGTACCTGAGGCTGATAAAAGGCGGATATGGGTGCGCATCCGCGCTAAAGTGAATTCTGGGGGGGTCACCCAGCGCACAGTGGATGAAATTAAAAAACGATGGTACGACCTCAGAGGGCAGGCCAAGGAGAAGATAGCAAAGAGGCTGGGGGAGCGTGTGGCGACAGGAGGAGGGGGGCCCACTGTCCCACCCAACACCCCACTTGAGGACCGGGTAGAGGACACCCTGAACCCGCAGGCATGCATGGGGGTAATCCAGCTGGACACCTCCCGACTCACCACAGATACACAAGGTAAGTGACATGCGACTGCAACCCTGTCCCCTAACAATGGCCATGACCCCAGTTCATCCCATTACAAACCCCAGTCATGCTGCCAAAGCACACCACAAAAGCCCTATTGCATTGTGGGACATGTAGTCTGACCACAATTACCATCTAGCCCCATACAGCCAGACCTGTACAGTGAGAGGCAATCCTGCAGCAAGTCAGGGAATGGCAGCCCGCATGCATGTAGGGAGCTCCAATGTGTAAGTGACATGTCACTAATCAACATCCACTTTACATCACAGGTGGCGCTGAAGTACTCAGTAAGGACAGCGATGCCCTGCAGATTGAAGATATCACAGAGAAATTAAATGAAATGAAATGAAAAATTATATTTATATAGCGCGTACATACCCGGAGGCCTCGCAGCGCTTTAACTGATTACTGTGGTGAGGGCCAGGGTAGTTAACACGCTTTTACAAACAGGTGTGTCTTCAAAGCTTTCCTGAAAGCCATCTGGTTGTTGTTCTCCCTGAGAATCGGCGGAAGAGAGTTCCACATTCTCGCCGCAATATGTGAAAATGCCCGGCCTCCCCAGCGGGCTTTAATAATTTTGGTTGTGGCGGCTAGATGCAAAGCACTGGACCGGAGAGTTCTCGAAGGAGTGTAAGGTACAACAAAAGGGAGCAAGATGGCAGGGCCTGTTCGGTGGAAGGCTTTATGTACAATGCACATGGCCTTGAAGTGTATTCTAGCAGCTACTGGAAGCCAGTGAAGTTCTTTTAGGGCCTTCTTGGCTGACTGCCAACGGGGAATGTTGAACAGTAGTCGGGCAGCGCAATTTTGTGTAACTTGGAGTCTGTTGGTCACTGCTACCGGGGCTCTTAGGTATAACGCATTCCCATAATCCAGGCGGGAGAGTATCAGGGCCTGAACCATGATTCTCCTCACCTGAAAAGGAAGCAAAGGGAGCACCTTCCGGAGCATTCTCATTAGTCCGACACAAGTAGAGGCCGTTTTGGTGGCCTGTACAGAGAAGTCTAGTGCTTTGTCGAGCCAGACTCCAAGACTCTTTATGTGGGGTTTAGGGGAAGGAGGGGAGCCAAGACAGGCGGGCCAGATGGAAACCAGAGTGGTCGGTGCGGGATTGCCCAGCAGCATAATCTCTGTCTTCTCCCCATTGAGTCTGAGACAAGAAAATTGCATCCACTTGGCTACAGCCTCTAGACAGGGCCCCAAGGTGTTAGATGATCCCTCCGGGTGATCCCGAGAGACCACCAGTTGGGTATCGTCCGCGTAGGTGACAATACGCACACCAAAGGGATGGACTATCCCTGCTAGAGGGCTCATGTAGACATTAAAGAGTGTGGGGCTCAGGGCCGAGCCCTGAGGGACCCCACAGCTAAGTGGTTGTTTAGAGGATACTACCTCGCCCTCAAACACCTGGAAGAAGCGCTCATCCAGGAAGGAGGTCAGCCATTCCAGGGCCGCGCCCGACACCCTCATGCCCTCTAGACGATGTAATAATGTGGCATGGTTAACCGTGTCGAACGCGGCGCTGAGATCTAATAATATAATGGCTGCTTTCCCTCCCCGGTCCAGCACAGATCTTGTTTCTTCCGTTACAGCTAATAAGGCAGTTTCGGTTCCGTGTTGGGGGCGGAATCCCGTCTGGAAGGCACATAGCAGATTATTAGATTCTAAATAATCTACTAAGATGTTGTTGATGTGCCTCTCCAACAGCTTGCTCATCCAGGGGAGTAAGGAGATTGGGCGAAAGTTGGCCAAGTTGTTCTGGTCTAAGGTAGGCTTCTTTAAAAGGGCCTTAACCATCGCACATTTCCACTGGACTGGGACCGAGCTGGAAGTGATGGAAGAGTTAAGGACATCTAAGATGACAGGGCGAATGGCCTCGATAACTTTGAAAAGGGTCTGCGGGGTGCTGGGTCATTGGGGGAACCTGAGATGACTTTAGGAAGGACACTGAGGGAGACGTACATCCATCCCCACAGCCAGGACCATCAGGACAAGCTGCCGCACCAGCGGTCATCACACCACCTGCCCCTGTGGACAGTGCCACCTCTGCGCAAACAGGCGCATCAGTACCACAGCGAGAGAGTCAAACACCAGTGGGGCTGACAACACCAGCAGCAGCACGCAGACAAACCCGCCGCCCTGCGGCTGTGAGGAGCCAGTCCAGCGGACTGGTGAGGGAGCCGTGCAATAACACATCACGCGCTGGCAGGGGGTGAACATGCGGGCACCTGGGCTCTCCATTGAGCGCAGAATACTCCACGTCCACCAGACACAAGCCCGTCATCTTGCTGCTATCCATCTCCAGCTAAACAAGACCGCCAGGAATGTTGGTCTGCTGACAGACCATATGGAGAGGATGACCGCTGCTGTTGAGGCCAACACCCAGGCCATGCATAGCCATCAGAACCTCAACCGGCGCAGACACCGGCAGCTGTTGACCCGCCTGTCTGGATACACGCGATCCAATTATATCATTGGTAACGCGACCTCCCAGCTCTCAAAACGCTCCTTGGCCATGCAGATGCAAATGGTCCAGTGCTGTCAGGACGTTGCGAGAGCAAGTGACAACTGCAGTTCAGGGTATGCAGGCAACTGGCCGTGGCCAGCCGGGGGGACGACGACACTAGTGAGGCTAATTCCAGCCATAGTAGCCAATCCGTGCCACTGGTGGTAGCACCCCGCCGCAGCACAAGGCCCTCTGCTGGCTCACGGCAAAATCAGGAGGAGGAGCTGGAGAGAAGGTTGGGAGCATCTGACCGGAGGCGGCATTAAACATTTGATTGGTATCATGAAGGTAACCCATTGCGCAATGGTGCGGATTACGCTAACCAATCTGTAAATGACCTATAAGTGTCTGTATGTTCCTTAACATAATGTTCACCCATGTGTTTAATAGGCTGTCCTTAGGTGACTTTTGCACTCCGAGACTTTGATAGTTCGGTTTGACAGCTCAGCTGAATTTCTTGGCTGTTAGACCCCCTGTGTTTCTGTGTTGTATATGTAGAGGTATCTGGGGATATTAACCAGGGTGGGTCTTTAAACTTTGAATCCCTGTGACCCTCATTTAATGGTTGGTTTATGGTATCATGAAGGGCCATGCTGCTGCTACAAGCATGCCCTCCTAAAGAAAATGGGACATATGACGCAATATGGCAATCATGTTACAGTTTGGGGTATTACCAATTTATTGTGCAAAATAACAATAAGAAATATACTGTTAAACTAAATCTGACTCATGTCATTATTACTATTGTCATGCATGAGTGAAGTCTTGGGTGTGGGGAGTGGGTGCACTAGAAACAGTTCATGCAGATTTGGTTACGGCGCCTGTGTCCTTCTGCAGAATTCTCCCCGCGTGCATGACGCACATGTGCAGGTGGTCGGTAATCCCCTTCCAACTCACTGCCAGAGATCTCAACTGGTGTCCTGCGCTTGGTAGCTATGTTGTGGAGGGTAGCACACACGGCCATGATGCGGCAGCAGACCTCAGGCTCGTATTTGATGGCCCCACCAGTCTTGTGAAGTATGCGGAACCTGCTCTTCAAAAGTTCAAATGTCCTCTCAATACAATTTCTTGTGCGTATGTGTGCAGCATTAAAACGCCGTTGCTGTGGTGTTGCAGGGTTGAGGTCTGGGGTAAGGAGGTACTCACGGAGACCGTAGCCGCTGTCACCTGAATGTAAGGAGCAGAGGGTGAGTGCCTGTTCTGCGCAGCTACATGATCACAGTGTACTATTTTGGGGCATGTGTACTTACCTAGTAGGTGTCCTTCCCCAAAGTCTCCCCTGGCCAGTCGTGTGTGGATGCCGCTGTGCCTGAATATGAAGGAGTCATGTGTGCTCCCCGGGTACTGTGCCACTATATCTGTGATGAATGTTTTAGCATTGCACACCATCTGGATATTGAGGGAGAGGTAGTTTTTGCGGTTGCGGTACATGTACTCCGTTTCAGCAGGTGGGCAGATGTGGATGTGGGTACAGTCAATGCATCCTATAACATGTGGAAATTGTGCAACATTGTAAAATTGAAGCTTGGTCTCATTCAGGTCCTGTTGGCTGGTGGGGAATGAGATGTAGTGGTGTAGCCGGGTCAGCATGGCCTCCAGGAAACTCCTTAGGCAGCGGGACATGGTGGGCTGAGATATCCCCCCTGCAACAGCGACCATCCCCTGGAAGCTTCCGGAGGCCAGGAGGTGCAGGCAGCACAATACCTGGACATGTGTGGGCACGGCATTGGTCCTCCTTGTTGGGTGCTGCATCAGGGGGTCTAGGTCCCAGATCAGCTTGATGATCATTGCCCCAGTCAGGCGGTACTTTGCGTAAATTTGCTCCCTGGTTTGGCCCAGGAGGGTGACCCGCTGGCGGAATATCCGCTCCTGGATCCTACGTCTGTTCCGCCCTGCTCGCTGTAGCCTTCGTCGCCTCACCACCATGTAGAGTCCTGGCATTGTGGGAGTCCTCAGGCTTCAGCTGCATGTCCTTAAATGTGTTTGGTCAGGCCTGCACCTGTTGGTAGTTTATTGACCGTTTTTTGAATTTTTTTTTTTTAACTTACTAATTACCACCTGGTGTGTGTTCTTCTTAATTTGCGCCTCGCAAATAGCGATTTACGGGTTTTTCGCGTTTAGCGAATTTTCATGAATGGCGATTGCGAATGTTTTGTGATTTCGCAAATAAATTCGCAGATTCCATGGTTTCTCGCTATTTCAGAATCGCTAATGGCTTTCTTCCAGGATTCTGCGATTTTATTTGCGAACTCGCAATTGTTTTTTGCGAATTCGCTTTTTTTGAGATTTCTGTGTCATGAATTCCTTTCCTTCAAATTGCGATCGCAATTGCTAATTTGCAGCTATTGCGATCGCAATTTGGCTTCATGAATCTAGCTGAAAATTCATAAAAAGTTTACACAGGTGAATACATTTGATATACAAATTTGCTATAAAAATAATCAGTGATCCAATTCCTGGTGCAGCACCTCCCAAAACCCAGATTGTGTCCAGAAGAGTACAGTATTAAGGTCGGTCATACAGATTCTACAATGCCATTCTGGTGGGCCATTCTTTTTAGGATGGCTCTTCGAGTGCACCACATAGTGAATAAAAACCGTGAAACGGAAAAGACAATAGGCATTTGCGTGTCAGATTTGAGTAGCCTATACACTTCGCTACAATGTCTGGACCCCAAGTTCCTGCAAAGTTGGAGTAACCAGCATGACCTAGCCTTCCTATAGCCGTTACAAAAGAATAGCACCTGCAGTTCCATTTCAGCAGGGGAGTTACAAGCCGGACACCCCCTGTTTGAAGCCCCCTCCCACTTACTAGTAAAGGAGCGCAGCGCGAGGACTCCATATCTAAACTGTAGATAAAGCTTTTTGGTAAGGAGTGGCAGGATATCGTCCAGCACCAGTTCTAAACTGTACCTGTTTTTTACTGCCAGGAATTCCGCCGTCAGGCGGCCGGCGGTGGTTATCCCTTCAAGCTCCTTGAGCTTAAGCTCTCTAAAACTCTCTACCAAACTCTTTCTAGCTGTTATTTGGGAGGTATCTTCTGTGTTACTCCATAAATTGCCCCTACCAAATCCTCACAGATACTCTTAATGCAGACCAGCCAAGGTATCCTCTCCGAACCACACAGAGCCATAACATCAATCAATTCATCCCTATATGCAGCTAATTCTGGGGTACTCCAAAGACGGTGCCAATAGAGAAGGGGCCTGAGAACAACCTTGTCCGCAATGGGTCTAACGCCAAGGTCCAAACGGAGTGGTGTTAAGGGTGTACTAATAAGGAGGCCCATGAGCTGTCTGATAAAAAAAGTTCTCGGTACGGAATAACAAGCCCGATGCACAATGTCCCCAAAGTTCTGCCCCATAAAGAGCAGCACTCCTGGCCTGCACTTTGTAAATTTCTACCACTGGGCTAACCAATTTTTCAGTGCAACTCCTGTGTAGTTTTAGGATACCCCCGTTGTTTGAGTTAATTTCAACCCTGCTTTATTAATTTGGGCACCCCAGTTAATTTTTTCGGTCAGCGTTAATCCCAGGTACTTAAAGATGGTTACTCTCCAGAGGTCTGCCTTCCAAGCAAGGATTGGAGCGGGTGGAGTTGCCTACATTAAATGTCATGTACTTAGTTTTTTGCAGGTTGATCTCCAGACCCCGATGTTTGCAGAAGGCTTTCACAATGATGCAGTAAAGGTAGTGGTGGTTTCTACTGTCGCACTTCCAATACTAAATTTAGTCTTCTACTGAAACTAGTTATATTTGTACAGGTTGATTTCTGTGTATTAACGGTGCCCCTCGAGGTCACATTGACATCCCACTACCACAGATGTCGGCTTCAGCTGAAATCCCAGAAGGGATCAGTTGTAAGAAACTTTCAAAAGATTTATTGTACCTCGGCACTCAAATGCTTGTTTATCCTAGAAGAAAATGCTACTAAGGGAGTTTGTTCCCTGTCCTGACCTGTTTAAAGAGCCACGACTGCCAATTGCTCATATGAACAACATCAATATTTAGCCATATAAAGAGAACATCTACATCATGAAGTTCCTTTGATGTTTTAATATGTTGTTTCACACAATTATTATCTGTGCATTGCTTTCTCGTAGTACATAATACAACAATTCTTGTTGAAGGTTCTTCTGTACTTGGATCCCAAAGAAATGAAACGGGCAGTCGACATGTGTTTCGTTACTGGAATGTAACTTTCTCAAGGCTTATATTTCTCATAGTCGGGGTGCGCCAAGCACAAGTTAAAAAAATTTTTTCCCTCAAGAGCGAATATGTTGTAGAACCTTAATTAAAACGATAGATTTCCTCCTGATCTTATAAATAGACTTGTTATACCCCTAAACGTCAAAAGAATATGTTTCTTTCCCAGAAATTTCCTCGGCTGTGTGGAATTTTATTTGTCCACAACCAGAAAGTGCATCAGCAAAGAAATCACTGGATAGACCTGAGAAGGCGGCGGCATATGCAGTAGGTATCTCCAATATTAGGATTCCAATCGGTCCTATGTATGAGTGTGGCAACACAGTGCTGAGTATAATGTTTCAGTAACAAGTCTTGAACTGTAGCAATAGGAACTATGATAAGCCCTTGGCAAGATGCCGCGTGGCACGAGAATCTGGGGTGTTTGGAGGGGATTTGGTCGAACAAAAAAGTTTGCAGAAGGCACTGAAGTTGTCAAGAGTCCTCTGAATTCCCATAGGGGATTTTGCGAGCAGGAGCATATCATCTGCAAACATCAGGGCTGGGATCTTACGCTGCGCCAACCTGGGGGCATCAATGTTCTTCCCTTCAATCGAGAAGTCTATTAAGCCTTTAATACATAGGGAAAAAAGTGTAGGTGCCAGGACACAGCCCTGGCGGACGCCTCTCTCTATGGGCAAAGGGCCTGAGATTTCACCGTTCTTGCCATATCTGGTTCAAGCAAAATTACCCTCATGAAGACGTTTTAGCTGCTGGCACAGATATTCTGGTACTCCCATATCTGTTAAAATTGCCCATAATTTGTCCCTCTGTACCAGGTCGAAAGCAGATTTTACGGCTACAAAGATAAGATAGAGGCTGCCCCCCTCGATGTAGACAGATTTCCAATATATCAGCTGTAACCTAAATATTTGGTCGATCGTTGGTGTTCTACCTCTTGTAGGGGGATTGTAGGTGTGTTAGAATATTATGTTCCTCCATCCAAGCTTGGAGGCGCCCAAGTAAGACTCGGGCAAATATTTTCTGGCCAACATCAATAAGGCTAATCGGGCGATAATTGACAGGCAAGAGCGGGGAACCCTTTTTATATATTGGTATTATTTCTGCCCCTGCCCAAGTGGTGGGGATTGCATGCCTTGTAGTATGGCGTTATACAGAGTGGCCAGGTAGGGGGCCCAGATGGTAGGTTCAGAGCGGTAGAGGTCACCAGGGATCTTGTCCAAACCTGCTGCTTTTGCAGGTGTTATCTTCCCTAGGGCCTCAGAGACTTCTCTTACCGAGATTAGGGGAACATCGTCTGGGCTTGAGCCCGAATGCAGCGGCAATCTTGTCATACTTGCTTCCCCATCCTTATCCTTTGTGTAAAGGGTTTCGTAGTGTGCCTCCCAGACTCCTTCATCTATGTTGTGTTCAATAGCCGATCTACCAGCATGAGAGCCAATGTTTAAGATTTTTTTTTAGCTTTATTTTGATATATTTGTCATATCATAAAAGCATTGCAATAGAAAAACAGGTAAAAATATGATACAATTTAACGATTCGACCCTCTATACACCTTATACAATGAACAATAGTATACAGTCATCGGTAAAATGATAAAGGAAGGAATTCATAGCATAAGATAGTTAAAACAAGTTAGATCTATGCGGATAGCCTTTCTGGAGAAGCAATTTCCTCACAGATCTTATCCTCCATACCCACACCAGAAATTTTGCCAGGCAGCATGCAAACAGAGGACGAGCATCAGATCTTAGGATCTGTAGGGCCTCCGAGTGTGATCGAGTGTCCAGGCTCATGCAAAGTGGTTTCAGCCATCTACGGCGAGGTGCTACATAAGCTGGGCACTCAAACATTAGATGGGCAATAGACTCATCCCTGTTAACACAAAAAGGACAAGACGGTATGGTTTGCCAAGGTGGTTTCCAGCTTGCTGTCCACTGCCCTAAAGGCAGAACTCCCACCCTAAATTTAAAATACAATGACCTATCCATCGGGTTGGAGATCAAGTCCAGATAAGGTTCTCTACAGGGGAGGTCCTTAATGAGCAGGAACTCAACAGCAGATCTGAAAAGTTTGGAATTACTCACTCTCTCATTTGCCACCCAAGACCAGTATATTTTCTTTAGCATCTGCTTGGGTGGCGCTGTTCTATTAGTCCAAGCGTCTCCAAGGCCCAGTACATAAAGGAGCCGCTTTACTTCCGTGAGCCAACCAACCTTGTGCCAGCCCGGGGTTAAGAGGAGTTCACGCAGGGCTTCTGCGTAACTTGACAGTTCTGGTACATTCCATATTCGAGCCCACAATAGGAGGGGACGTAGCTTTGCTTGCTCGGATATGGGGCGTGTACCTGCATCAAATAAAAGAGGGAGTGTGGGAGTGCTGTGTGGTAGCCTCATTAGCTCTTTATGAAATTTATTCTCGAGGTGGGTCAAGGTATCAACTTTCTGCGTACCCCACAATTCTGCCCCATACAGCGCTGCACTCACCACCTTTGCCCTGTAGATATCTAAAATCACCCCAATGGGTTTAAGAGGTGAGGCACGATGTTCTTTTAACAATGCCCCTGTAACCCTCCTATGAGTCAGAATGATTTTTTGATGGTGAGCCTTCCAACTCATAGAGTCACAGAGTCGGATGCCTAGGTAGTCAAATTCCCTTACCCTTTCAAGTGGGACTGAGTCTAGGGTTGGGGGATTGACTGTCTTTCTAGGGGGGTTCAAGACCAAGAATTTGGTTTTGCTTATGTTGATGACTAAACCCCTAGAAATCACAAAAGTCCTTGAACCTAGAAAGCAACGTTTGGAGGCCTACCGGGGTTTTTGAAATCAGAAGGGTATCATCTGCAAATAGGAGAGTAGGTATTTTCCTGCCCGCCAGGGAGGGTGCGTCTGTTGGGTGTTTGAGAAGGTGCTCCACCACTCCGTTTAGGTAAAGTGAAAACAGAGTGGGGGCTAACACACACCCCTGGCGGACACCCCTATCTACAGAGATGCGAGATGTTTTTTGGCCCTGTTCGCCCCATCTGATTTGTGCAAAGTTGCTTTCGTGAAACTTAATAAGCAAATCCAGCAAATACGGGGGGATACCCAAACCCTCTAAGACAACCCACAATTGGTCACGCGGGACTAGGTCAAAGGCAGTCCGTAGGTCTATAAATGCGAGATACAGACTGCCTTTGCCCAGTACGACCACTTTCCAATAGAGCATTAAAAAGCGGAATGTCTGTTCAATAGTGCCAGTTCCTGATCTAAAACCGGCCTGGAAGTCAGACAGAACCTGATTTTCTTCGGCCCACTGCAAAATCCTTCCTAGGACTACTTTGCCTGCTACCTTCTGGGTGGAATCGAGCAGGCTAATAGGACGGTAGTTAGCAGGGTCGTCCCTACAGCCTTTCTTAAAGATCGGGACGACCTCCGCACCCATCCAGGAGTCCGGGAGGCATCCACCCGTCATGGCCTCGTTCAGAAGTAGGGCAATGAGTGTGCTCCACACCTCTATATTAACCCGCAATAAATCACCCGGGACGCCATCTGGACCTGCAGCCTTGTTGGCAACGAGGCACCTAATTGCCCCTTCAACTTCCTTAGCTGCAAAGGTGTGGTCATTGTTTGTGTTAGCGGCCAACACTCTATGCATGGGACCCCTGTTCTGTCCTAGTACCCCTGGTGGAATGGAGTAGAGCTTGGAAAAATGTGCAAACCAAGCCTCCCCTGTGATGTTACAAGTTAGTTGTGTGTCGACGGGCCTATCCCTACCTCTGAGCAAATCCCAGAAACCCTTCGTGTCCTTTTTGGAGCTAGCGTCCATTAGGTCTCTCCAAAAATTGGTTTCATGTGCTTCCCTTGCCACAGCTTGAATTTTTTTGTAACTTTTCCTAGCAAGTCTGATTTGAACTGGGTCTTTAATTTCTACCGCCCGGATGAGTTCACTTTTAGCAGCACGACAAGCAGAGGAGTACCATTTATCTCTCCCCTTGGTTGCGGTTCTCCTAGAGGCCCTTGCCCTACCCTGTGGGACTATGAACAAATTACTCAAGGCTGAGACAGTTTCTGTGTAGGCCGTAAGGACATCGTGGTTAGTAAAATCCGATGCGTCTAGGCGGCACTTTGCACTTGTCATTATGATCTTGGCTTGTGCCATTCTCCCCTCGTCCGCAACAACTTTAGCCCATTTTAGTCGCCTACCGCAGTTAGAGGGAACAACTTCGTGAGAAGATTTCCAGATGGATAGAGACGAAGTTGGATTCCCATCTTGCCACGGGAGGGTAAGGGTTAGGGCCAAGGGATTATGGTCGCTGTCGGATGTTGGTAGGACTTCCATGTCACAGAAGTACTGCCATAGATTATGGTTTAGCAATATGTAATCGATTCTAGAGGTGTGTCCCACCCTGTTATAGGTGTGCGCTCCCCTAGAATCTGACTTCGATCGACCATTGGTGGCTCTAAGATCGTGTTCTAGACAGAGTGAGTTTAGATCTATGACACTCTGGGTCCATTTTTTAATCGGATCCAGAGCGAGCAGAGGAATGCCTCTCTTAGCATCATCTTCCCAGATGTCCAGGATGTCCTCGCTGGCTAACGGTTCAAAACAACAGTTAAGGTCTCCAGCCAGGACAACGAGGGAGTCAATTTTGCAGGCTCTGAGCTCCTCTTCAACTCCAGTTGAGGATAGCAATGAATTCCCCCCCCCTGGCCCCCCTTAAGTAGAGGTTAAGCACTTCTAACTTCCTACCCCCAGGACACTGTATTGTGAGGTTCAAGAGGTCAGGAGATTGGGTGTTTATGTGCCTTATGGATAACCCCAGTGCAATGCTGACCCAAATAAGAAGGCCACCCGATGGGCGGCCTTTACTGCCCTGTGGTTTGGATGCTGGCACAGAGTAGGTTGTAAAACCTACCCTGTGAAGGGGCTCCAAGCACCAAGTTTCTTGTAGGAGACAGATCCCAAAGGGGTCAACAAAGGAGTTCCAATCTGGGCTGTCAACATTTCGTGCAAGCCCTGCCACATTCCAACTTAAGATCTTCAGCAGTGGATTACCTATGGTTCTCTGGCAGGTCGAAGGGGCAAGAACAGAGGGGTCAATGTTAGAGCCGGCAGGCAGGGACAGCTGGAGGGGAATTGTAAGAGACGTCAGTACAGCAACTGTCTCACACACAATTATATTGTCACCATTGGTATTAGAAGTGTGCAGCGCACCCTGTACTGTCAGGGCCTGTGCCCTTGATTGAATGAGAGGGGCAGAGCTAGTCTCAACAGGGGTAGTCAACAAGGGAAAAGAACCAAATTCCCCATGGGGTGAAGAAATCGTTGAAGGTAATGCAAGATCAGGGGGCATGGGCAGTCAATCCACGTCATCGAGACAGTTGTACCTGTTCGCGGTTGTAATCCCGAACCAGCTTCTAGTTGGATTTTGCTCTTTAGTATGATACCCCCTCCTAGGCTGATGGTGAACCATAAACCGATTGCCCCCGTATGTGTGTGCATCTCGAGGTGGGTAAAAGAAAGTCAGTGGCCTCGGTGCAATGGATAAGCCCTCACCCTCAGCAGCCCATGAACAGATATGATTGGCCGTATGTGGATCTTCAAACGTCACAACTATGCAATCGCCGGGTATAGATTTCCGTGAGGAACCCACCCAGGAAACTCTACGCACCATTTTGACTCTACTTGTCCGGCCATTTGGAATCGGTCTGTGCATATTGAGCCAATGCATGACCTTGTTCTTTAAAGACCAATGATTTTCATGATGGCCGTTCACAGCCTCCGGCACACCCGTCAATACCACCACATAGTCATTGGCTTCTGGAGGGAGATCAATGTACCCCCCTCGAAAATTACTCTTGTTGTGTGAGCCCAGAGTGGGACGGTAGGTAGTGTTGTTCTGTGAGCCCTGAGTGGGATGGTGGGTAGTATTTCTAGCATTCTGCCTCATAGGAGCAGCCACATTGGTACGAGTGTGGGTTTGTGGAATGGGTGTCTTTGGATTATTTGCCCTAGGCAGGGGTGCAGGGTTTTTATGATCGACTCCCTTGGTACGAGGTTTGGGGATAGGCTGTGGTATGCCTAGTGCAGTAGGGTGAGGAATTGTACTCTGCGGGGCTGTAGGGGAAGGGATTAGAGTCTGTGGAGCTATATTATTCTCTAGCAGACCTTGATTTTCAAGACCTTGCAAGCCAAGAGTGGCCAAGGCTCTTTTCCATCTCTAGTAGATGGTTCTCAATGCGAGAGAGTCTTAAATCCAGGGGAGAAAGGAGTTTTTTTAGGGTTTCCCAAACTACTCCTATAAACTCCCCTTCCCTCCTCTCCTGATCCTTTGAATAGAGATCTGCTTCCTCTTTGAGTATGTTATCTTTAGTGGCTGCAGGGGCTGTGTCATCGCTATCTGTACCCCGAGAAGCCTGTAACGGGGTATCATGCCCTCCTATACCGCTATTCACAGGGATGTTAACAACATTGAATAGGTGTGCCCTAACAAGTTTAGCCTTCTTGCGTGAGAAAGCCGACCTTGGGGTACGTTTCCTTTTGTGCAAATTGCCCTTAGTACTATTGCATATGCTATAGCATGTGGACACATCGGAAATATCTGGGGAATGGGGAATGGTGGTAAGTTGATGGTCAGGGATAACCACGGATGGGGACCTACTTACGGACAGAGGTAAGGGACACAAGGGTAGTAGAGAGATAGGCAGAACCGGAGTGTCATGGACATCCGCCAGCGTTGTTACACAGCGTTGTAGTGTGCCTTCCAGACTCCTTCATCTATGTTGTGTTCAATAGCCGATCTACCAGCATGAGAGCCAATGTTTAAGATGTTCCAGAAGGACCTCAGGTCATGTGAGATTAATGCATTTCTAGCGTCCTCCCATTTTTGTGCTTCCCAGAACTTTTTAGCTTTAGTCACGGCACCCTTTTAAGCAGCTCTTGCTTCTTTAATTGTTGCTTTATCACTACTTTTAATGGCGGCGATTAGGTCAGATTTGGTTGCTCAGCAACTAGCGTTAAACCATTGGTGCTTGGGCTTGTTGGGCGGTCTCTGCTTTTTATTTTGATAAAAAAAGGCAGCCAGAGAGGCAACCAGATCTTGGTGATTTTTAGAAATCCTTAAGAGGAGGTTAAGGGCCCCTTTGCTCTCTATTATTTGAGATGTGGTTAGGAGATATGGAATTGCTTGGTGGTAGAGTTTGGCCAGTTTGTCCTGCGATTGGGAGATTTCAGCCCAGCGGACTCTCCTCCCTCCGTTGGTCAGGATCATACTTTGGGCTGGAGTTGGGGGTTTGTCCTGTGCCTTCCTGATACATGGCGATACTATTTCTAAAATGAGAGCATCGTGGTCGGTATCGTGGCGGAGACTAATTTTTAAATCTATCACCCTATGCCAAGACTTAGACTCTAGCATAATGTAATCAATAATTGAAGTATGGTCCAGTCTATTAAAAGTGTGGTTCCCCGGGCTATCAGATGTAGTGCGTCCATTGCATGCTCTCAATGAAATGTTTAATGTTAAAGTGTGTTTCAGAAGAGCTAGCAGGGTCCAAGCCCTCACTGGGAGAATGTTAGGCTCAGGGATTGACCAATATTGATCCTCCTCATCCATTATACCTGTAGCCAGACCATTCAGGGGTTCAAATTGGCAGCTATAGTCGCCGCCACTGATTACCCCACAGTTTGGTGGAATGGTTGGGAGAAGAGTATTAAGTTGGTCAAGAGTGGGAGACTCTTGGCCAGAGGTGTCGGACGTGAATACAGGTTTATTAAGACAATACTTAGTTTTGACTGGAAAGTTAAAAGAACACAAAGGATATCACAAGAGGGCCATTCGATAAGTTTAGCCTCACAACCTAAATGGACTCCAACCCAAGTGGACAGGCCCCCTGAGAGTCTACCTCTCCCCGCATGAATGGCTGGAATACTAAAGACAGAGTAACCCGTTCTAATCAGTTCATCCCTAGCCCATGTTCCCTGGAACATACAGGTTTCGTGGCGTTCAACAAAGAATCCCTAGACCGGGCTCTCCAGCTTAGATGTTAGACCCGTTTTGTTCCAGAAAAGCATTTTTACACTCGGGGGTGCACTGGAGTAACGTGTAAAGGGGCTTCGATGATATTACTGACTAAAGTAGGCTCCTTTAGGGCAGGGAGCTTGAACTAGTTTTCAAGGTATGTATGCTTTTGGCTGCTAGGGGGGGAGTCTACATCCCTAAATGCTGGTTTAATTGTTTGTGTGTCATTATGGGGTGTATCAGGGTTCGATATACCCCTGAAATCGGGATTCGGATTGCCCTCTAGTAAGATGTGTTGCCCTGCATCTTTTGGATGGATGGTAGCCACAGGTTGTGTTAGTAGGTCACTCCATTGATCAGTCCCCCTTGCCTGAGTAAAAAGCATTCTAGGTTGAGCTTGGTCTTCTGATAGGGGTTCTACCTTGCTGAGTCAATCCACAGCCTCAAGGGGGCTAAACCTATTATTCAGAGGGATATTAAAATATAATGGAGATGGTTGTGCCTGCAAAAGTGGAAAGAGTTGATAGTTCTGTTGGTTAGCCCTCCTTGGGTAGTTGACTGCTCTGGGCTCTTGTAGTTACTGGCCTGGGGGGTAAAGTAGCCTAAGGGCAATGAGATGATGGACCTCCCAAACCTATAAAAATGGTGATCTAAGAGGGAGTCTACTATCGCCCTAGTCCTTAAATTGATGACAACGCAGTCACCAGTGATATCTTAGGGTCTCCAGCCTACCCATCCCACCCTACGAATCATATTGATGTTGTTTATAACTCTATTGGAAAACTGTTTGTTATTTATTAGCCAATTCATACATTTATTCCGCAGATCGAAATAGGATTCCCTAGTCTCTTTTCTTAGTTCCGGGACTCCTGCCAGAATAATGACATAAGGGGTTGATGCTGGGGGTAGATTGACGCACAGGAGGGCTGTCCCTTCCTCGTGGGGTCCCTCCTGTGGTGTGCTCTTCTGCCTTGCCCTCACTCCAGTAGGGTGGCTCGCAGAGGTTCTAGCTACCCCTGGAATATTTACTTTTTCCTTCTGTGCCTCCTGCTTTTGCTCCTGATCTTGGGTACTATTTCCTTTCCCCACCCCCTTAGGACTGCTGGGTCGCTTTACCTCATTTTCCTGTTTGGGTTTTAGTGTCTTGACGGGAGGGGGCGTGTTATCTTTTAAGAACTGAGGGCCGGGCTTTGTGTGGAGCATTGCGTTAACCGATTCCTTTTCCCTCAAGACCACCTCAGTCCTGTACGCCCAATGTTCTACCAATTTTGCGAGACTATCAACCCGATCCCATAAATTTTTTAGTTTGTCCCTCACTATTGTCCTTACTTGGGTCTGCACATCCACCACGACATCTATGACCCAGGCTGGCTGTTCTGGTCCTCCTTCAGGTGAAAGTCTTTGATCATTCGCCCTAGCGGCGGTCGGTGTCTCGGGGGCTGGAGCTTTGCGTTTGGACCCCCTGGGTGCAGAGGCTTTTTGCATTCCCTTTTTGGGGCGGGTCCCCTCTGGGTATGGATCATCCTCCCTGCTTGCTGCTTGAATTCTTGTGTCACAGGAGGCATGATCCTGGTCCGTGGTCAGAGGCGATTCTGTTGTATCGAGGGGGCTGGGGGGTGGAGGGGTGCGGCAAGGTTCGGTGTGAGAGATAATCGTCTTTCCGTTAATTCAATCTTGGTTTCCACGACTCCAATGGCTCTCTGAAGCGTCCAGTCTATTGATGTTTGCTGGATCGAATAGGCCGGCTGTGCCGTATTAGACTTCCCCGCTCTCCTCCCCATGTTGGCGAGCGAGTCAAGTTAATACCCAGTAATGAACTGCACCTGGGGCCTTATGTGGAGCAAAATGCCAGAAGTGCGGAATTAAGCTGGCGGTGCTCCCAGGATCATCAGTCCCACCAGGGTGTTGCTACAGATGCCCCCGATCTGAAGCCCAGCTTCCAGGCTTGAATGTCAACAAAGGGGAAATCCAACAAACAAAAGACTGCACCTGTGGTCGTAAATAAGGCGTAGCAGTGTTGCCAGGTCCTGCCACACACCGGAAATGGTCAAGGAATAAACAATGAACCGCACCTGCAGTTTTAAGAGGGATTGTTAGTGTTCACGGCTCCTGCCGCACACTGGAATAGTCAAAGAATAAACAATGAACAGCCCCAGTGGTCTTTTGAAGGGTTTGTCAGGTAACAAGGCTCCTATTGTGCACCAGGTGGCAATAAATTATGAAGGCACTGCGTCCGCCAAGTATTAATCCGGTACACTTGCTGGTGTATGACCTCTACAGCAGAAGGGGATTTGCCTGAGTAGTCCAAGTCTGGGTCTGTGAGGCAGATGATAGAGGGGTGGCCCAGCTCAGCCTCATTCGGTCACTGACGGGAAAGGACGGCCCGGCCCTGGGCCCGCGTCGCGAGAGATCGTTGGCGCTTTTAAGTGCGTGAATCCCCTCCGCCTGGCAGCTGAACAGACTTGTGGGGCTTGGAGTCCCCAAAGTGCGGCAAACCGGGCTGTGGCATCCCACGATTCGCAGGAGAATGTTTGCGCTTTTAAGCGTGTGAAGCCCCTCCTCCTGGCAGCTGAACAGACTAGTGGGGCTTGGAGTCCCTAAAGTGCGGCAAACAGGGTTGTGGCGTCCCGCAAGAAACTATGCTACATGTTACATTAAATGTAAATGATGTGATCACTATGGGCTCACATTTGGATCATAACACAATAAGGTACAACATCATCATTTCTGCAACAGCAACATGAGTCTTGGAAAATGCATAGCAACACAAATCAATTTGTTTACATAATCATATTTATGCAACCTCACTCCTGGTGTAACGTAAGCAGGCCTGTGGTATCACATTGGTTGTATTGCAGAATATCAATAGTGAAGATTTGAGCTGCCATAAGTACGGTGGCCAAAAAATTACTACATTGGTTGTGAATCTTCTATTGTTACCTACAATGGGGTGATATTTTTGTAAACAATGTTTAGGAGACTATGTTGTTGTCAGATTATATTAAGGCCACAATAGTCTGATACCATACCAACACATTTAGGAGCAAAACTACATTTAGGTGTTAAAACAAATCACCTTTAATTCAACATTGCCTTTAATTCAACATCATGGGAGTGGAATGTGGAAACAGTTTTAGGAGCATATAATAGATTTTGTGGCAAAACACAATTAGGTTCAAAATCATATATGGTACAACATAAACAGGAGTGTGAAAATACTTCTTAAAACTAAAGCCACAGTTAGATGCACATGCATATATATCTGCATAATCAGATTTGGGTCCAAAATCACCCCTTGTGCAAAGTGACCATGATTGGGTTATCATACTTACGAGCTGTTAGAAATTAGGTTATTGGGAAGAGGGGCCCTTATCAATTTACTAAACACAAAGGGCTCCATTAGAATGACGGGCGGACAATGTCCGCCCGCCACCCTATCGTAGAACGGGACCGCCCGCCATAAGGGCGGGGGTCCCGTGGGGCAAATTAGGATGTGCCCGCCACAGTGGCGGGCACATCCTGTAGTTTTAGCATTGTGGCGGGCGGTGCAAACTGCACCGCCCGCCACAATGTTAAAAATGCTTTTTTGCATTTGCATCTGCAAAGCGACAGGCACCGCGCGGTGCCTGCTGCTTTGCATATGCAAATGTGGGGGGGTACCACAGGTACCCCCCATGTGCCCCCCGACAGTGGTGGCAACCTGGGGGCTCTGCAGGGGGCCCCCGCAGGAATCTCCGCCTGCCTTTCCGTGGCGGCATTGCCGCCGCGGAAAGGCCTCTACTTTTTGCCATTGTAATATGGCTGGCGGTGTCCATTGGACACCGCCACCATATTAATCTATTACCGCCGCGGACGCAAGGCGACCGCGGCGGTAAAGCGGCAGATGGTCTTTCCGTCCGCCGCTGTCCCCTCCGCCATCCTAATCTGGCGGAGGGGAAAACAAGAGTGCTTGTCGGGCGGATTGCCTCCGCCAGGGTGGCGATGGCCACCGCCACCCTGGCGGAGGCAATCCGCCCAAAATCCTAATGGGGCCCAAACTGTTTAGGCCAAAACACAGTTCTTAAGAACTGCCTTGGCAACCATGGCACAAACAGCAGGCAACCCTTACAGAAGTACATATTAGGTTCAAGCAGGACCAACAAATGTAAAACCAAGAAGACAACACAATACATTTTCCACTGTTATTTGGAAAAATAGAAAAAAATACACTGTGCAAAAATATTCAAAACTACTAAATTTGGATAAGGAAAGCTGGAGATATGGAACTTTAAATTGTTTTGGGAAAAGTGGCTAGAAAAAGAAGAATGTCATTGAAAAATAAGATTCTGTGTTAGGGGATCGTAACTGGAGTAATTTTCTTTAGTGTGATCACCTCAAAATTACTCGCAATTATGCATAATTATGTGAGACGCGTAATCCAGCATTTAACACTATTTTCTTTGTGCAAAATGGGCCAGAGGATCAATTTTGCACTAAGAATATAGTGCTATAAGCAACTGGACATGAACTGCAGTAATCAGCAACTGCTCACTCTCTCTTAGTTTGTCGTTTCTGTGCTACAGTGGTAGGATTTTTGCTCCAAATTACTCTTATTTACCCAAGATGGCATAAAAGCATAATTACTGAAAGCACTCTGATTATGCCGGCATAATTAAAAGTTTGCCCAGGCTTAGTTTGTGGTTGACCGCTACCTTGATCTCGATCTAGGTATGATTTCACAACAACTGAAATGGAGTGGAAGTCAAATACACCAAGCAGATTTGCAGATCTAATGCAAAATCTTGATTGCTATTTACAAACGAACACAATGGTGATTTGTGTTGGTTTGTAACCAAAAGTAATGTTACGCAGTGCAATACACTTTGCATCAGGACACTAGAACAAGAAATGCCAAAAGATTGACAGACGGCACCAGGCCTATTGGTTTTGCCAATGCTGGTTTAATTTATAGGTAATATGTGGATAGTGCATATTTCTAACAGCATATCATCCCAGATCCATAAGGACACACAGTCACACCTCATTTGCACACAAACAATCATATCTCATCTGATCACAGTACTTGGTATCACCCACATCAACACGCAACTCCTAATAACAGACTGACAAACACGTAGTCCATGTTATCACACCTCAGGACATATTTAAAATAAAGTGGTGAGCGTTAAGCCAAGAAGGCTAATGACATTGTTCGTCACTTTAGAAATGCAGGGCTGCCCATATTTACTAAAATATGGTGCAGCCCAGAGTTTCCCCCAGCGCTTGCACTAACTTATGCTGCCTAGCGCCAACTCAAGCTTCCTTGCACTATAGTGCAAGGGAGCCTGTGTTTAGGGGAAGATTGTTTATGTGCAGAAACGTCCCCCTTCCTGCACATAGAAAAACTTTAAATGTTTTGCAACTTCTATGCGTGCTGTTTAATGCAGCACACATAGAAGTTGCAAAACAGCATTTTTTTTTAAATGTATTGTTTGTGTGCAGGAAGGGGGACCTTCCTGTACATAAACAATCATATGTAATTTGCCGTTTCTATGTGTGCTGCAGAAGTCAGCACGCACGGAAACAGCAAAAACAAAGAGAAATAAAGCATTTCTCTTCATTGAGCCTGTTTAAGATCAAGTTTTCTCTTTTCTTAATTTTGGTGCTGCCTCCGACTTATGCTGCCCTTGTAAATAGGGGACAGCATCCCAATCGATGGGTGTTGCAGTGGAATGCCCACGCAACACCCATTACCCTCTCCTTTCACGCGAAATACATCATGAAAGGGTGCCTTATTTACAACACTGCCTTGTAAATAAGACGAGGCCCCTATCGCCATCACAACATCACTGAAAGTGCAGTTGTGGTGGCGATAGGGCTTGTAAATATGCCCCCTCATCTGCACACAGTGCATGGTGTCAAACCTCAGTTGTATATAGTCCATGTTATTGCAACCCAGCTGCGCACAGTCAATAGTATCATACCGGTGCTGCAAAAGGTTAAAACTGCTCAGCGTCAGATATGTGGTTACCCATGCCTGAAGCGGGGCTGACCCACCTCTTCTTGTGCTTCATAAGTAGAAGGGTGTGGTATGAGTTGCTTGGGACAAGTTTCAATTGGCCTGAGAAGCCGACGCTGTCTAGAGTGGCCTGTGTGTGGCTCGATTATTCTTTTCGCTGGGCATAGGAGAGCAATTTTTATGAATGCTTCTTTGGGGCGCTTTTCAGAAGTGTTGGTAGACAGTGAACCATGGAAGAGCATTGTAAACAGTCTTTCTATATTTAGAAATCTTCTGAATAAAAACTTCTGGGAACAGCAGCTCTGTTCAGTATGTTGGCCGGAAGAGGAACTTGAGGTCAATGTGTGCTTCCTTCGAAGGGCAGGCACTTCCTACCAGTGTGTGCTTAATTTGAAGTGCTGTAACCCCCTGCAGTATGAGTTCACTTTGAATGCATACAGTTGCTGCCACTGTCTTCTTCATCTGATGTCCAGGCGTCTTGTGCCAGTGCTTGATTTAAAGTGCAGATACTCCTGTTCGTGCTGTTTCCCTTGACATGCTAGCACTTGCTGCCAGTGAGTGCTCCCATCAAAGTGCGGTTATTCCAGTAATTGCTTCAGTTCAAGTGAGATACTTCATAGAGGTGTGTGCGCCACTGTATAAGAGTAAACACTTGCCGTCAGGCTGGGCTTCTGTTAAAGTTAAGGTACCCTATGGCAGTGTGCAAATTTTTGGTTAGGTCATGGCAGGTCCATTGAAAGATCCGAGTCACGCTGAGATGAGAGGTGTACCAGTTTTGGCATGAATGTGTATGCACTGAGATCTGGGGAGTGTTGTCCACAGTCCAGCCAAACAGGTGAAGAGTGGTTACTGAACAGCTTTTGGTAAAGGAGTTCCATGAATTTCAGCCCTTTCTTACCAATTGCCTGGGGTGGCCAGGCGTTGTAGTAGTTGGAAATTGATTTCCACCATATAGTTTTATTGTGCTGGACTTCCACAACGTTTTACAATAATTTTCAGTCCTGCTACTTTTACTGTTTAAACATGCTTCTGTGTTTGCAATTGTACTTGTCTAGCTGTGGTAGGAATATTTCACTTATGTACATACTCCCCCTAGCTCCAGGTCATCGTCCCACAAGTGTTTTTTACACGATCAACTCTTATGATGACTAAGGGCCTTATAATGAGTTTGCCCATGCGGGTAGGGGACAGCCCCACTCCCGCTGTGCCAAATCCATGTTTGAACCGCCCACAAGATCAGGAGTTTTTTCTTATCTGCTGGGCTATTTTTTGGTGTTCCCACAGTGGTGCCTATGAAATAGGCACTGCAATGGGAATGTCAAAAATCAGTACCTGCAAGGCATGGACTGCTGCAGTCTGGGGTGCATTCACACAAGGGGGCACATACTGTGCCCCCTCTGTACATCCACATGGCATGAGGCACAAGGGGGCCATATAGGGCTCCCTTTGTTCCCTCTCCGCCACACTTTTCATGGCGGTGGGCACTGCCATAAAAAGTGTGACAATAAAGAAACTCTTAATGTGCACTTTGCGGCCTCATGACCACTGAGCAACCGCCAGGGAACAACAGTTCTCTGGTGGTTGCGGCGGTTGCGGTGGTCTCAGCGTGACTCAACCACCCTAGTAATAATAAGGCGGTCAGGAGACCGCCACCATGACTCTGGCAGTCGACTCATAATTCGGCCCTTAATTAAATCATCCCTTCAAATAATCTTTCTATTGGCCGAATAAAGATTCTTTGCCTTAATGAAGTAAACACTGTGTGACCACTTTGTGCGAAGATGCAATTTACACTGTGTATTGGGAGAAGGGGGTGGTCCGAGTAGGGTTGAACTTGAAATGTACTCCAGCACCTCCATATTTATTCAATCAAAAATCCATTAAGTATGAACTCGCTGGACTATCATGTGCAGGAAGTGGGCATTAAATCAACCCTGAACAGAAGGGGTTATATCAGGTGTGCAGTGAGAAAAACAATCTCATTGCATAAGTATTGGAATTTTAAAATAGGCCGGAACTTGCTTAATGCGTAGGCCACCGTACACAGCACTTTACGAATCAGGCTGTCCCATAAGTCCAACAAAGCTGCATAGGGCCTGTCATTTATGCGATCATTACTATTGAACGTCTTAAGCCTGAAATGACAGCACTCCACCCCCTACCCATCGGCTGTAGCCCGACAGTCGCACCTTGTTTAAATTTAGCGGGGACCAGTGGCATCACAAATCTAGCGGGAACCCCCCCCCCCCGGAAAGTGCAGGCAGGACACCCCCCTACTTTAGACCATATCAGGAGCTCTCAGCCCCGCTCCTGCATAATGCCAGAGGGGGGTCCTTGGAGTTCGGGGTCCCCCCACTCTGCAGTGGCTGAGGGAGCTATTGTTACCCCACTTGCGAGGGCTAGGTGGAGCAGGGGAAATCCATTACATGATTCGCGCTCCTGAGCGGAGTCACTCTCTATTCTTGCTATTTATTGATTCAAAGTCTATGCTCTCTAGGATGAACCAAATTAACGGACACAAGCGTGAACTGATTAATTGTGGGATTGTCTGATTTTATCTTGTTTTACGGTTTTGAATGTTTTATGTTATATTGTTATGGTTTTATTAACTTGAAACAATAAAAACCTAGTACGCCTACTACTTGCTTAGTGCAGAAAATCCCAGAATTATCTTATGGCTTTAAGGGTCACAAAAGGACGATCATGTTCGAACCCCTAGTGGGATCAACCCTCTTTAAAAATCATACAAGGATCATAGGCTCTGACTGACTACTGTTTGCCTTGGTCTGAGGCAGAAGAGTTTTGTGGTGTTGAATTACAGGGATCAAGTGATTATTTAAAGGTAAAAGAACAGTTGTCAACAGACTTCTGCCTGCTGCCAGATTCATTAGAAGGAGACAAACATAAAGATGGGCAGGCAGGGATCCCGTGCCTCCTTATAATTCCGGTCACTCCCCTTCCCATAGCTGTGACCTTGATTATTTTACACTTTAAAACTATATTCATCATCACCCCACGATACTTTACCTCACTCATGCATTGCATGCACAAAGCAAGCAATAATTTTTTTTTTCGTTGCAACAGGCATTTTTTTGTTGCTATTATAAGTGCTCAAGTGCGAGAATCAAACCGATTGACTTCGCCAAGGCTTGTTTTCTTTGTGATATCTATCAAGCTACCACTTGTGTTGCTAGTATCCTAATCATTGCTTGTGCTGCTGAGATGCCAGTACAGTTCTTGTTTGTGTCTCTAATATTTCCCTCTATTTATTCATCCCTTTAATAATCAAAAATTGTGATTGGAGTATGAAGTAAATGAATGCATATATCAGCAAACTGCAACTATCAGCATAGTCACTAATGTAACCCTAATTGTAACACATTTTTTACCACGCAATACTATTACCACACAACTATTACACCGCAAAGACTTTTACCACGCATACTTTTATTACGCATACTTTTACCACGCAAGTACCTTTACAACGCATATACTTTTACAACGCATTATATTTATAAATATGTTAAATGTAAAATAAGGAATTAATTTTAAATTTGTTTTTGGTTTAAAAATAATACTAGAGTATTATTATTTGTTATCATTAATTATTTTTGCTAATTTTGTAATTTATAAAAATAAAGATATATATTAAATAAATAATTACTAGAATATTATATGTATAAATAATAATAGAATAATTGTTTTAAAAATAATAATTTTATTAGTATTAATAATAATACTAGAGTATTATTTGTTATTATTAATTATTTTTTGGTAATTTATTAAAATAAAGATATATATTAAATAAATTATTAATAGATTATTATTTGTATATTATTAAAAATTTAAATTAATATTAGAGAACTTTTAGGATTGAAAATATTTTATTAATATTAATACTAATTCTAGAGTATTACTTGTTTTTATTAATTATTGTTGCTAATTTGTTAATTTATTAAAATAAATATATATATTAAATAAATTTTTACTAGAGTATTATTTGTATATTTTAAATAATTTAAAAATAATATTATTATTTGTATATTTTAAATAATTTAAAATTAATATTAGAGTATTTTTCTGTTGGAAATTATTTTATTAGTATTAATACTAATGCTGGAGTATTATGTTATATTATTAATTATTTTTAGAATATTTAATTATTAAAAAATATTGTTTGGTATAACATTTGTTATTTAAAATAAAGGTTATTTAGTATTTAATTAAATATACAAAAATAATAATTAAAAAAAATATATATATATACATATACATGTAGTTGGATCAAATAAGTATAACAAATATAAATACACGTTAAAAAAATTATAATTTGAAAAGGAAAAATTAATGAAACATTTGGTTCCCACGGTTTTACATTGAATCAAATGGCAAACGTTGTCCTTCTTTTATTATCATGAAAGATGCTATGTGTCCCGCGGTACATATAAAGGATGATAAAAAGAAGATGAAAGAAGATTGAAAAAAGGGAAAAGGAAATAGAAAACAGGTAAGGAGATGAAAAGATTAATTAAGCATGTAAATATTTTGATTAAGAAGTATTGCATGTAAAATTGAATGAAAGAAAGTAAAGATAACTTTGTAAAAAATAATTTATTTTTCATTACAAATACATTCAAAAAATGCTTTAAATATTATATTTTTATTACATTTTTTACATATTTTTAATGGTAGGGAAACATTTTCTAATAAATCAAAATGTTTTTATTAATTCATAACAAATAAAATAGTCCCTTTTTCATTGTTGCAGCTTTAAATTACGTATTGACGTTAACGTAAAGCGTAAGCGGCCATTTTGAAGACTATCCAAGGAGGAAGCATCTGGAAGCTGATCTGCGTCCAGGTAGGAAACATTTAAAACTTTATTAAAGGTACATAATTATAAATAAGTATAGATATATTGTAAGGAAAGGATAAGGAGAGGTTGCTTAATACGTAAATGATGTAATGTACGTAAAAAAGTATGTCGCCGATCGTATAGCTAGAATATGCCTATGTCGGGTCTGGGGGGAAAAAAATAGATTTGTTTTTATTGCTTTGTAAAAGTTGTTTTGTAAAATGCAAAACAGATAAGATGTGTATGTTTTCTAATTATTTTATCGGTACGGAAGAAATGTGAAAAAATATGCATTTTTGAAATTATCGATTGTTTTGGTATTACTTACGATAGAGGAAAAGGAGGTCAGATAATTGTTGAAAAAAGCTTCGATGAAAGTAAATAAATGTTTTTCAAACTTTGTTACATAGGGAAATTATTTATTTGAAGTGATGTCTTGTAGTTAAAGATTCAGAAAGATTACGTGTATTTAAAGTGAATGGTAGGTTTGTTCACGTTATGGTTTGCAACAAAATAGAGTTGGTATTTGGCGGCAGATATTTCGGAGAGTTACCAGACATGGTGGAAGAAAAATGTTAATAAGATTGTATGTATGTGTTTAAAAAATATAGTTTTGACAATATAAAATTGTAATGGATTTATGGAAGATGCATATGGTATTGTGTGTATGAATTAATATCTCAAACCAAATTGGGATGGTTTTTTTCTCTGTTTCTGTTTAAATTAATTGTAACCGAATTTATTTACAGGAAAATAATAATGGAATGTGATTTATTGAAAAACACTAAATAATAACAAAAAATCTTTCGTTTTTCAAATTTTTTAACATTACAAATAATATGTAGTGTGCTTTTAAAATATGGAACAAAAAATGGGTAAATTTAAAAAATACCAAAATGAAAAATGATGGGTCCCTTGGTTTTGATAAATATATTTTCATTAAAGAAAATATTTTTGTAAAATATCTGGAATGTTTTCATGAAGCTTTTTTATAACAATTTAAAGAAAAGAGAAGAAAATAAATTTATAATAAATTTTCAAAAATGCATTTATTTATAATTTACACAATTAATAAATGAAAGTGGAAAAGTTGAATTAATTTTTATAAAAAGAGAACAATAACTAATTACGAATACTAAAAATTTCGGATTGTTTTAGAAATAAGGATTTTTTTAAAAATCACAATTAACTGTACAAAAAAAAAATAGTAAAAACACTCCACTTTATTAAATTTTAGGTATAAATTTAGAAAAGTGTAATAGCCAATTAAATTGAGAGTAAAAAATTTTTGGAACAAAAATAGTAATTAAAAAAAATATATATATATATACATATACATGTAGTTGGATCAAATAAGTATAACAAATATAAATACACGTTAAAAAAATTATAATTTGAAAAGGAAAAATTAATGAAACATTTGGTTCCCACGGTTTTACATTGAATCAAATGGCAAACGTTGTCCTTCTTTTATTATCATGAAAGATGCTATGTGTCCCGCGGTACATATAAAGGATGATAAAAAGAAGATGAAAGAAGATTGAAAAAAGGGAAAAGGAAATAGAAAACAGGTAAGGAGATGAAAAGATTAATTAAGCATATAAATATTTTGATTAAGAAGTATTGCATGTAAAATTGAATGAAAGAAAGTAAAGATAACTTTGTAAAAAATAATTTATTTTTCATTACAAATACATTCAAAAAATGCTTTAAATATTATATTTTTATTACATTTTTTACATATTTTTAATGGTAGGGAAACATTTTCTAATAAATCAAAATGTTTTTATTAATTCATAACAAATAAAATAGTCCCTTTTTCATTGTTGCAGCTTTAAATTACGTATTGACGTTAACGTAAAGCGTAAGCGGCCATTTTGAAGACTATCCAAGGAGGAAGCATCTGGAAGCTGATCTGCGTCCAGGTAGGAAACATTTAAAACTTTATTAAAGGTACATAATTATAAATAAGTATAGATATATTGTAAGGAAAGGATAAGGAGAGGTTGCTTAATACGTAAATGATGTAATGTACGTAAAAAAGTATGTCGCCGATCGTATAGCTAGAATATGCCTATGTCGGGTCTGGGGGGAAAAAAATAGATTTGTTTTTATTGCTTTGTAAAAGTTGTTTTGTAAAATGCAAAACAGATAAGATGTGTATGTTTTGTAATTATTTTATCGGTACGGAAGAAATGTGAAAAAATATGCATTTTTGAAATTATCGATTGTTTTGGTATTACTTACGATAGAGGAAAAGGAGGTCAGATAATTGTTGAAAAAAGCTTCGATTAAAGTAAATAAATGTTTTTCAAACTTTGTTACATAGGGAAATTATTTATTTGAAGTGATGTCTTGTAGTTAAAGATTCAGAAAGATTACGTGTATTTAAAGTGAATGGTAGGTTTGTTCACGTTATGGTTTGCAACAAAATAGAGTTGGTATTTGGCGGCAGATATTTCGGAGAGTTACCAGACATGGTGGAAGAAAATTTTTTATAAGATTGTATGTATGTGTTTAAAAAATATAGTTTTGACAATATAAAATTGTAATGGATTTATGGAAGATGCATATGGTATTGTGTGTATGAATTAATATCTCAAACCAAATTGGGATGGTTTTTTTCTCTGTTTCTGTTTAAATTAATTGTAACCGAATTTATTTACAGGAAAATAATAATGGAATGTGATTTATTGAAAAACACTAAATAATAACAAAAAATCTTTCGTTTTTCAAATTTTTTAACATTACAAATAATATGTAGTGTGCTTTTAAAATATGGAACAAAAAATGGGTAAATTTAAAAAATACCAAAATGAAAAATGATGGGTCCCTTGGTTTTGATAAATATATTTTCATTAAAGAAAATATTTTTGTAAAATATCTGGAATGTTTTCATGAAGCTTTTTTATAACAATTTAAAGAAAAGAGAAGAAAATAAATTTATAATAAATTTTCAAAAATGCATTTATTTATAATTTACACAATTAATAAATGAAAGTGGAAAAGTTGAATTAATTTTTATAAAAAGAGAACAATAACTAATTACGAATACTAAAAATTTCGGATTGTTTTAGAAATAAGGATTTTTTTAAAAATCACAATTAACTGTACAAAAAAAAATAGTAAAAACACTCGACTTTATTAAATTTTAGGTATACATTTAGAAAAGTGTAATAGCCAATTAAATTGAGAGTATAAAATTTTTGGAGCAAAGCAGGAAAGTAATGTGAAAAAGATGTTTAAAAACTTAAAATGTTAGCTAGATTTTCCAGGTAATCTAGAGCCACACACAAAGAAAACTGTTGTAAAAGTGCCAATAGTCTCTCGGACATTTCCTTTGTTTTATGGGTTATTCGTGGGTTTAGACTACCTGTAAGAGTTTGAGAAATTCTCATTTCCTGAAAACTCTGCTCCTTCTTTAAAGTTTCCAAAAAAGAGTAGAAATTAGGGTGGGATTTTCCAATTGTATGGCTGAAGGAGTTATGCCATCCCTCAATGGCATTATTTGTTTTTGCCTCTCCCTGTAAGCAAGTCGAATAACAGTTCCACCACTCCACATGGAAACGTGGCTTCCTCCTGCGACCCGATCTGCTTAGGTGTCCAATCCATGTGTCTTCCATATAATTTAGAATGGGTGCCAATTTTTCTTCATTTGCTATATAATAATCAGACTCTGTAATGGCAGTGTAGTACTCGTCTACACTTTCGGGAGGGACAAAACAAAGAGCAGTTAGTTTTTTTAATTCTACTTGTAATTTGCTGTCTGAGGAGTATTCTGTAACCAGGGGTGTTTTTTGTAATTTACGCCAGAATGCCTGGGAAAAATGGAAAAAACACCCCTGAATTTGGGTATCCGTGTACGTTTTTGTGATTACATTAATCATGCTCAATTCAAAATCAATGATAATTTTCCTAGGGCTTTGGTTTGTGTTTGATTTTATAACTGATAAAAGTTCAGTGTAGGTTGCAGAAGTCTTATCAGGCAGCAAACTATATACTAAGGGAATAACATTATTATAAATTTTTGCATGTATAGTATACATTTGGGTGAATGGATGGGGTGTACTTTTAAACGTCCCATCCAACATCCAAATTTCACTACTTTCAAGTTTCAAGGTTTCTGGGTGTACTAAATATTAATATACGTTTTTGAGGGTTTTCATTATCATGCAGAAGGAAAGGTTCATCAGAAAAAGAAATATTGAGTTCGTGAGGAATAACTATATCTGAAAAGGTATGGGGTGTATTTATTTGTGTATTACTTGCCTGCTTTTGACGTTGAATAATTCTTCTCAAATTATGTATGGTTGGCATATTACTAGCTATATGATCTGGGACATGCTGAGCAACCTCTCGTAAAATGGATCCTGTGGAATCATTGGAGATGCTTGCAAGTTCCTTCATTTCATTCAAAGTTTCTCTGACATCAACCTCCGTTGCAGAGGCAGAGTGGTTATGGTCAGTTGTTTTTATAATGATATCATCCACCGTAACCGCTCTGCCGCAGCAACGGGTTGAGAAGTATTGCACGCACCTCCAATGATTTCTTGGGTAACTTATCCTTTCCTTACAATATATGTATCCCATATGATTTAAAAGATTGTTTCCTTTTCTGGATTTAATGTACTTTGCTGTGGGTTGAGTAGACATTATCTGAAAAAAAAAAATTGTTGTATACTTTAAGTTTAAAAAAAGACAACAACACTTTTACTAATGCTGTACCTCTTTGAAGTTAGATTACTAATTGATTATCCTACACTTTCCAGCACTTCCAGCACTTTATCTACTTTAGCATTTTCATGGACTTAGAATAGTAATTGATACCCTTACAGTATCCAGCACTTTACCTACAGCAGCACTTACCAGGAGTTAGAATAGTGATTGATATCCCTATAATATCCAGCACTTTCCCTACTGCAGCACTTACCTGGAGTTAGAATAGTAATTGATACCCCTACACCATCCAGCACTATCCCTACTGTAGCACTTACCTGGAGTAAGATTTGAATTGATACCCCTACAGTATCCAGCACTTTACCTACAGCAGCACTTACCTGGAGTTAGAATAGTAATTGATACCCCTACAATATCCAGCACTTTCACTAATGCAGCACTTACCTGGAGTTAGAATAGTAATTGATACCCCTACACTATCCAGCACTTTCCCTACTGCAGCACTTAACTGGAGTTAGAATAGTAATTGATACCTTTACACTATCCAGCACTTCCCTACTGTAGCACTTACCTGGAGTAAAATTAATAATTGATACCCCTACAGTATCCAGCACTTTCCCTACAACAGCATTTTCCTGCACTTAAAATAGTAATTGATACCCCTACACTATCCAGCACTTTTCCTACTGCTGCACCTTCCTACAGATAGAATACTAAATCTTATTCCTATGTTTGTACTTTTAATTTGATTTACCTTCTGAGTGTAGTGTGTGATCCTTGTTTAGTTGTTAGATTCTCTTGGATTTGATTGTATTTTGGTATTGCAAGAGTACTTTGATAATCTGTAAACAAGAAAAATTATGATTATGTATTTTTATGGGTTTAAATGTTTCATGAAAAATGGAAAATGTACCCATTTTATTTGAAAAGCTTAATGTTTCTAAAATCATGCCTTTACACCATCCCACACTTTTACCACTACAGCACTTAACTGGAGATAGAATAGTAATTGATACCCGTACAGTATATAGCACTATCCTTACAGCAGCACTTTCTTGGAATTAGAATAGTAATTAATAACCCTACACTATCTAGCACTTTTACTACTACAGCACTTACCTGGAGTTAGAATAGTAATTGATACCCCTACAATATCCAGCACTTTCACTAATGCAGCACTTACCTGGAGTTAGAATAGTAATTGATACCCCTAAACTATCCAGCACTTTCCCTACTGCACCATTTACCTGGAGATAGGATAGTAAATGATACCCCTACACTATCCAGCACTTTCCCTACTGCAGCACTTAACTGGAGTTAGAATAGTAATTTATACCTTTACACTATCCAGCACTTTCCCTACTGTAGCACTTACCTGGAGTAAGATTAATAATTGATACCCCTACAGTATCCAGCACTTTCCCTACAGCAGCATTTTCCTTGACTTAAAATAGTAATTGATACCCCTACACTATCCAGCACTTTTCCTACTGCTGCACCTTCCTACAGATAGAATACTAAATCTTATTCCTATGCTTGTACTTTTAATTTGATTTACCTTCTGAGTGTAGCATGTGATCCTTGTTTAGTTGTCAGATTTTCTTGGATTTGATTGTATTTTGGTATTGCAAGAGTTCTTTGATAATCTGCAAACAAAAAATAATTATGATGATGTATTTTTATGGGTTTAAATGTTTCATGAAAAGGGGAAAATGTACACATTTTATTTGAAAAGCTTAATGTTTCTAAACTCGTGCCTTTACACCATCCCACACTTTTACCACTACAGCACTTAACTGGAGATAGAATAGTAATTGATACCCGTACAGTATATAGCACTATCCTTACAGCAGCACTTTCTTGGAATTAGAATAGTAATTAATAACCCTACACTATCTAGCACTTTTACTACTACAGCACTTACCTGGAGTTAGAATAGTAATTGATACCCCTACAATATCCAGCACTTTCACTAATGCAGCACTTACCTGGAGTTAGAATAGTAATTGATACCCCTACACTATCCAGCACTTTCTTTACTGCAGCACTTACCTGGAGTTAAAATAGTGATTGATACCCCTACACTATCCAGCACTTTCTCTACTGCAGCACTTACCTGGAGTTAGAATAGTAATTGATACCCCTACACTATCCAGCACTTTCTCTACTGCAGCACTTACCTGGAGTTAGAATAGTGATTGATACCCCTACACTATCCAGCACTTACTCTACTGCAGCACTTACCTGGAGTTAGAATAGTGATTGATACCCCTACACTATCCAGCACTTTCTCTACTGCAGCACTTACCTGGAGTTAGAATAGTGATTGATACCCCTACACTATCCAGCACTTAACTGGAGTTAGAATATTAATTCAATTTTTTAAATTATTTTACAATATTCAAAGATATAAGAGTAGTTATGGATATCCAGTAAGTAATCTAAATTTATATGACACATAGAGTTTGGAAATAAAAACAAATTGTATCTGCAAATGGTTTAAAAAAAGTGTGTATTTTTAAAATACCTTTTGATAGAGCTGTTATTTGATTATTTTGGATTGCTACGTTTGGGAAAGTACTTTATCTTGCTTCTTTATGTTTGTTGATGTTCTTGTTCTTCTTTTTCGTGTGCGTTTAGTACTGTAAAATTTTGGAAATCTAGATAATGACACAAATGAACACGATTATTGTTTTTTCAATGAGATTTAGATTAGTAAATGATGCCTTTAGATTTTGCTATATTTTTATATTGCAGTACCTTCTTGAAGTTAGATTACTAATTCAATTCTGTACAGTATTATATACTATCTCTACTGTTACAACATCCTGCAGTTAAAATAGTCATTGATAGTTCTATACTCTCCAGTACTTATAGTAAATGATGCATTTTCTCATTTTGGAATACTAAATGAAAACCCTATATTTTCTAATAATTAATATCCAAATGCACATTTCTAGCAGACTAGTTAGCTATGCTATTTGGAATTAACCTTATTTTTAATTACCTTTTAATGTTGATCTATTATTTTTTGTTTTGATCCTGGATGATTTTCTGGTTTGTAGATGGATTTCTTTGTTGTTAGCTCCGATGGAATTTATGTTTTGGTCAGAAGGCTGCTAAAAATTAAAAAAAAATGGTAAACTTATTATTTATTTAAATGTTTGTGAAGCAATAAAATGCGATAACATTTTTATGTTTTAGTTACATTTAATTTCCTAATTTGAAAATATCTCAATTTCTGTGAACTGCATTTTTACATCAAGAAACACTTATAATATTCATCATTTTTTCTTCTGCACCGCCTCTCTGGAGTTAGACAAGTATTTAAAAAATCTACTACATTACTCATTTTCCCTTATCTGTAGTTTCTTGCTGTTAGAATAATATTTTATATTTCCATATCGTTTTACACTTTACATACTGTTGAAAAAATTATGGAGTTAGAACAGTAGTTGATTACCTTCATTAAAAATTGGTTTGACTTATTACGAGTCTACTTATGTAATGCAAAAAAATAATTACCGTTTTTAATGAGACGTTTGTTTTTCAATATAGTAGATTTTTTCTTAAGTCGTCCTTTTATTCTGTTGATAAATACAATTTAAAATGTATGCATTATTGATGTATGTTTTCATGTTTTAAATAATAACAAATCATTATTTAAAAAAATTATAAAAGTACCTGTAAATAAATGTTGAATAAGAGTGTGGCTCTTTTAACAAAATCCTTTATGTGGAAACGTTGTATTATCGACAGAGTTTGTAGGAGTTGTTCTTTAAAAAAAAAACATTTTACTGGGTTGAATTTTAAATTACATTCAAAAGATTGTTTCGATTTTAATTTAAATGTTATAAATAGTAAATTAAATATTAGTCGAGTAAAAATGTTTTTGGCATTATTACTAAAATATGTTGGTTTGTCGTTACAAAGGTAATTATTTTATTCTAACCATTAAAAAAACATTAAGCTAATATTTGGATTATTCGTGTCACAAACTTAATTGTAGATATGTGAAAAATGCTCCAAAGTAGGCTACTGCTATAATCAAGTTGAAGGGTCAGAGGGTCAGGTTTTCACGTCTGATTACTCTGGGAGTTGTCATCCAACTGAATATAAAATGGTGTCTGTCTTGTATTTATAAGTTTTTCACAGGTACATCGTTTTTTTATAAGAAATACCTCGTTATTAATCTATTTTAAATACCTTTTTATTAATGTGGAAACTAATAATTTAATTTTCGTGTGAAAAAGTGGTATTTAGTGATGTTGAGTGAATATCGTTCCGTTTTGGCATCCATTTTGAAAGTATTGTTGTGGTTTGATTTCATGGAAAGACTTGAAGGACAAAAAAAGTATCAGAATAGATTAAAATGGTTTAAAATGGCAGCTGTTTGTTTGTATCATGTTTGTTTTATCCTAAATATATTGATTTATTTGTAAAAATGATTTTAACTTATTCGTCCACTTGATAAAATATGTTACTTTTTTACTGATAGGAGTATTTATTTTAATATTCGAGTATTAATTTTAATACCCGAGTATTAATTTTTATAAATCGGTAGTATTTCTTAATATTACGTTTAGTTATTTTCCACATTTTAATACACTTCCCTACCCAAAACCCCTAATTTCCCTGGATCATATATTTGCGTTGTAATGGTATGCGTTTTAAAAGTTTTCGTTGTAATGGTACTTGTTCATTAAGTACACTATATTGCGTTGTAATAGTATTCTTTGTAAAATACTGCGTTGTAATGGTATTTGCGTTGTGAAAAATACGTTGTAAATGTATGCGTGCTAAAAGTATGTGTTGTAACGTCATATATCCGCGTTCTGAAAGAGTGCCAGTGCTTGGCCAGCCATAGAAGGAAGGCTTTGAAAGTAATGTATCTATGTTGCTTCAGAATTCCAGTTCATAGTCAGTAAAATCCATAATTTTGCCCAAAATCTTCATGATAGAGTTCTATTTTTCTGTGTCTTTTTTAAAATATCTCTTCTGCAGCTGGAGGATGGCCAGGAAGAGAAGCTGCACTGCTCTGACTTGTTAGCTCCTTGAGGAGCAACAAGCAGGACGAATTAGGAAGTGTAATGTTGATTAAAGTACAATAATTCTGTGCAGCTTTGAGTGAGCTTGGGATATTAATTCCAATGTTTGTATGCAGGCATTTCAGCCTTCTATATATATTTCTTTTTGACGTTCTGATTTAATAATAACATAGCCAAGCTCTTGAGAGGACTACAACACACAGTATACCATGCCCTGCTATTAGAAGGCTGAGTCCTTGTCATACGGGCAAGCAGCACATTCGTGCAGGAGGAACCCACAGGTTTATGGTTTTAATGAAGCTCATCTTGACAATGTTATTCACTTCTATATGTGTATACATAATAACAGCCATTCCTAAATTTGGAAGTAGTTCTTTGCCGAGAACCCTGTAGTCTAGATTTACTAACACTTTGCAACAGGCCCGGACGGCTCGTAGCCGGCACCAGGTGTTTCCCTGGTGGGCCCCCAGGGTTGGGGCTGGTTTTGGACCCCTGAAGGGCCGTTTTTGTTTCCGGAGGCCGGTTTTGCCGCCTTGCTGCAATATCGTCCCACTGTAACAAAAGTGTTTTCCACATGTGCAACGCCCCCCTTGCAGCTGGCCCAACTTAATTGTCAGGGCAGGTTTGCGTTCCCAGTCCGGCCCTGCTTTGCACCATTGCAAAGTGACTCAAAGGCACGTAAAGTGGTGCAAATCCATGCATTGATATTTACTTTGAATCTTAAACTGTATTTTTTTTTAGGAAAGGCAGTAGCGGCTCGCACAGGTAAAAGAGGTGTAGCGGTGAGGCAGGGGCGGTGTGCGATGGGTTGTGGTGGAAGTCGACAGACGTCGGGTTAAGTAACATTAAATAAGTAAATAAATAAATCCACTTAATTTGCACTTGCAGCATCGCTAACATACTGATGCAGCGAGCACAAGGGAAGTGGCTTTATTTATTTACTAGCAGCCCGTCCCGACGTTGTCCGTTTATGAATTGCTGCTGGCCAGTAATAAATTGTTTTGTAGGACTTCGTTTTGATAGCATTTCTTATCTGTGACAGGCCTGTGAAACGCTCCGATTCACAGTGCACTGCTGATGCACTTAAGAGTGTGCGTTCAGTAGTGTGTGAACTCGAGTTTCCCTACTTTATTTTTCCTTCCAACATTAAATAGCGCGAACTCGACAACATGGCTTGAGCACAATTTACATTACAGAAGAACACATTCATTTGTGGTAGGCCCGGGGAGACAAAGCGATTAGCCTGGATCACAGGATGTTGAGCTGATGCCAAGATTCAAACGTAGCTCCCCAGCTCTAAAGTTCGCAATTCTAGAACTTGTGGCGGAAGGTGTGTCTAAAAGTGTATGTCGGGGCTGGCCATCAATGAGAGAGACCTGTGCATTTTTCAAATTGGCGGTGAAAAAATATGAGTACGGTGCTGGAGATGTGGGCCGCTGTGCCACCAATGTACTTACCGGGGAGGGTAAACACCCATTATTCCGCAACTTTCTTTCCGCATACCATCACTTCGCATACTTTCATTACGAAAGTACCATGACTCCGCAATGCCATTATAACGCATGGTATTACATTTTATATGCTTTTACCATCTGCAGCTGGAGGATGGCCAGGAAGAGAAGCTGCACTGCTCTGACTTGTTAGCTCCTTGAGGAGCAACAAGCAGGACGAATTAGGAAGTGTAATGTTGATTAAAGTACAATAATTCTGTGCAGCTTTGAGTGAGCTTGGGATATTAATTCCAATGTTTGTATGCAGGCATTTCAGCCTTCTATATATATTTCTTTTTGACGTTCTGATTTAATAATAACATAGCCAAGCTCTTGAGAGGACTACAACACACAGTATACCATGCCCTGCTATTAGAAGGCTGAGTCCTTGTCATACGGGCAAGCAGCACATTCGTGCAGGAGGAACCCACAGGTTTATGGTTTTAATGAAGCTCATCTTGACAATGTTATTCACTTCTATATGTGTATACATAATAACAGCCATTCCTAAATTTGGAAGTAGTTCTTTGCCGAGAACCCTGTAGTATAGATTTACTAACACTTTGCAACAGGCCCGGACGGCTCGTAGCCGGCACCAGGTGTTTCCCTGGTGGGCCCCCAGGGTTGGGGCTGGTTTTGGACCCCTGAAGGGCCGTTTTTGTTTCCGGAGGCCGGTTTTGCCGCCTTGCTGCAATATCGTCCCACTGTAACAAAAGTGTTTTCCACATGTGCAACGCCCCCCTTGCAGCTGGCCCAACTTAATTGTCAGGGCAGGTTTGCGTTCCCAGTCCGGCCCTGCTTTGCACCATTGCAAAGTGACTCAAAGGCACGTAAAGTGGTGCAAATCCATGCATTGATATTTACTTTGAATCTTAAACTGTATT
The DNA here is from genome assembly GCF_964261635.1 of Lissotriton helveticus. Lineage (NCBI taxonomy): Eukaryota > Metazoa > Chordata > Amphibia > Caudata > Salamandridae > Lissotriton > Lissotriton helveticus. The sequence goes on along the minus strand of NC_136068.1, from coordinate 1,563,693,324 downwards.
TTTTTTTAGGAAAGGCAGTAGCGGCTCGCACAGGTAAAAGAGGTGTAGCGGTGAGGCAGGGGCGGTGTGCGATGGGGTGTGGTGGAAGTCGACAGACGTCGGGTTAAGTAACATTAAATAAGTAAATAAATAAATCCACTTAATTTGCACTTGCAGCATCGCTAACATACTGATGCAGCGAGCACAAGGGAAGTGGCTTTATTTATTTACTAGCAGCCCGTCCCGACGTTGTCCGTTTATGAATTGCTGCTGGCCAGTAATAAATTGTTTTGTAGGACTTCGTTTTGATAGCATTTCTTATCTGTGACAGGCCTGTGAAACGCTCCGATTCACAGTGCACTGCTGATGCACTTAAGAGTGTGCGTTCAGTAGTGTGTGAACTCGAGTTTCCCTACTTTATTTTTCCTTCCAACATTAAATAGCGCGAACTCGACAACATGGCTTGAGCACAATTTACATTACAGAAGAACACATTCATTTGTGGTAGGCCCGGGGAGACAAAGCGATTAGCCTGGATCACAGGATGTTGAGCTGATGCCAAGATTCAAACGTAGCTCCCCAGCTCTAAAGTTCGCAATTCTAGAACTTGTGGCGGAAGGTGTGTCTAAAAGTGTATGTCGGGGCTGGCCATCAATGAGAGAGACCTGTGCATTTTTCAAATTGGCGGTGAAAAAATATGAGTACGGTGCTGGAGATGTGGGCCGCTGTGCCACCAATGTACTTACCGGGGAGGGTAAACACCCATTATTCCGCAACTTTCTTTCCGCATACCATCACTTCGCATACTTTCATTACGAAAGTACCATGACTCCGCAATGCCATTATAACGCATGGTATTACATTTTATATGCTTTTACCATCTGCAGCTGGAGGATGGCCAGGAAGAGAAGCTGCACTGCTCTGACTTGTTAGCTCCTTGAGGAGCAACAAGCAGGACGAATTAGGAAGTGTAATGTTGATTAAAGTACAATAATTCTGTGCAGCTTTGAGTGAGCTTGGGATATTAATTCCAATGTTTGTATGCAGGCATTTCAGCCTTCTATATATATTTCTTTTTGACGTTCTGATTTAATAATAACATAGCCAAGCTCTTGAGAGGACTACAACACACAGTATACCATGCCCTGCTATTAGAAGGCTGAGTCCTTGTCATACGGGCAAGCAGCACATTCGTGCAGGAGGAACCCACAGGTTTATGGTTTTAATGAAGCTCATCTTGACAATGTTATTCACTTCTATATGTGTATACATAATAACAGCCATTCCTAAATTTGGAAGTAGTTCTTTGCCGAGAACCCTGTAGTATAGATTTACTAACACTTTGCAACAGGCCCGGACGGCTCGTAGCCGGCACCAGGTGTTTCCCTGGTGGGCCCCCAGGGTTGGGGCTGGTTTTGGACCCCTGAAGGGCCGTTTTTGTTTCCGGAGGCCGGTTTTGCCGCCTTGCTGCAATATCGTCCCACTGTAACAAAAGTGTTTTCCACATGTGCAACGCCCCCCTTGCAGCTGGCCCAACTTAATTGTCAGGGCAGGTTTGCGTTCCCAGTCCGGCCCTGCTTTGCACCATTGCAAAGTGACTCAAAGGCACGTAAAGTGGTGCAAATCCATGCATTGATATTTACTTTGAATCTTAAACTGTATTTTTTTTTAGGAAAGGCAGTAGCGGCTCGCACAGGTAAAAGAGGTGTAGCGGTGAGGCAGGGGCGGTGTGCGATGGGGTGTGGTGGAAGTCGACAGACGTCGGGTTAAGTAACATTAAATAAGTAAATAAATAAATCCACTTACTTTGCGCTTGCAGCATCGCTAACATACTGATGCAGCGAGCACAAGGGAAGTGGCTTTATTTATTTACTAGCAGCCCGTCCCGACGTTGTCCGTTTATGAATTGCTGCTGGCCAGTAATAAATTGTTTTGTAGGACTTCGTTTTGATAGCATTTCTTATCTGTGACAGGCCTGTGAAATGCTCCGATTCACAGTGCACTGCTGATGCACTTAAGAGTGTGCGTTCAGTAGTGTGTGAACTCGAGTTTCCCTACTTTATTTTTCCTTGCAACATTAAATAGCGCGAACTCGACAACATGGCTTGAGCACAATTTACATTACAGAAGAACACATTCATTTGTGGTAGGCCCGGGGAGACAAAGCGATTAGCCTGGATCACAGGATGTTGAGCTGATGCCAAGATTCAAACGTAGCTCCCCAGCTCTAAAGTTCGCAATTCTAGAACTTGTGGCGGAAGGTGTGTCTAAAAGTGTATGTCGGGGCTGGCCATCAATGAGAGAGACCTGTGCATTTTTCAAATCGGCGGTGAAAAAATATGAGTACGGTGCTGGAGATGTGGGCCGCTGTGCCACCAATGTACTTACCGGGGAGGGTAAACACCCATTATTCCGCAACTTTCTTTCCGCATACCATCACTTCGCATACTTTCATTACGAAAGTACCATGACTCCGCAATGCCATTATAAAGCATGGTATTACATTTTATATGCTTTTACCATGCATACATTTACAACGAAATTCGTTGTAAATGCATGAATGGTAAAAGCATGTGTTTTTTAAATGTTTGGATAAGGTAAGTATGGGTATAGGGGTATATGTTTTGGGGTACTGATGTATATGTTGTTATTGTTATTGTTATTGTTATATGGTGATTTATAAAGCGCACAGCTACTCAGGTAGAGTGTCCCGGCGCTAAACAGATCTATCAGGCACAGAGCAAGAGAGTACAATGAGGTTATTGTCCTAAAAGCCATGTCTTGAGTTCCTTCCTAAAAGCAAGGAGGTTGTCGCTCTTCCGCAGAGACACAGGTAATGAGTTCCAGAGCTGGGGTGCCAAGCGTTTAAAAGAGCGGCCCCCAATGTGCGCTGGCCTAATTCCCGGGACAGTGGCCAGGGCCAATGATGACGACGTAACGACCTTGAAGGAAGATAGAGGCCCAGTCTTTTCCTGATATAGCGGGCACCAGTCCCATGGAGGGCCTTAAATGCCGTGGTCAAAGTTTTAAAGATGATACGCTTACGAATTGGCAGCCAATGCAGGGATTTAAGAAGAGCTGCAGTGTGGGATCTCCGGTTCAGACCGAAAATTGCTCATGCTGCCGCGTTTTGCATTGTTTGATGACGTGAAAGAAGATATTCAGGAAGACCTAACTATAACACGTTGACGTAGTCCAGTCGCGAGCCTATCAAGGCCTGGACCGTGATCTTCCTGTGTGCTAAGAATAGAAGAGGAAGAAATTTCCTCAGCATTTTTAGGAGACCAAAGCACTGACCAACTACTCCCAAGATCTGAGGTTTGAAGGAGAGACAATTATCCATCTTTACCCCGAGGTTCTTGGCCACCGAAGTGGTCGCGGAGGGAGGGGATATTGCCTCTGGCCACCAGATCTTCCATCCTGGATCCGGAGGGCAACCGAAGGAAAGCACCTCAGATTTATCAGAGTTACACTTGAGGTGATTCTGTTGGTACCAGGCGAAAACGGCGTCCAAGCAGGTCTTGATACTCTCTCCGTTAAAAGCAGTGTTCTTTTCACACGTGAAAAGAAGCGGAGTGTCATCGGCGTACGATACAATCTGGGCGCCATAGGTCTCCGCCAGTGCCGCCAAAGGGGCCATATAGATGTTAAAGAGCGTGGGGCTCAGGATAGACCTCTGAGGAACACCCACATCCAAAGGCGGCACTATAGCATAGTGCGGAGGGGCCCAGATTGTTTGTTGGCGGTCAGATAGAAATGACTCAAACCAACTGAAAGCCGTCCCCCTCAGACCAATCTCATAGAGTCTAGAAAGAAGACGGCTGTGGGGGACGGTATCAAAAGCCGCCGAGAGGTCTAACATCACCAGCATCGCCATTCCTCCAGCATCCAGAACCTCCTTTATGGCCTCCGACACTTCCAACAATGCTGTTTCCGTGCTCATATCGGCACGGAATCCCGATTGAGTGGGATGTAGGATGTCATGCGTCTCTAAGAAATTAGAGAGGGAGGAATGGACATGCTTTTCTACGACCTTAGCAAATGCTGGGAGAAGAGAGATGGGTCTGTAGTTGGCATGTAGGCTGGGATCAAGGCTAGGTTTTTTTAGGAGAGGAAGGATAAGAGCCTGCTTCCAAACCTGAGGAACCCCACCTGTGTCAAGAGATTGGTTTAATACTGGGTTTATTAGGGGATTGATAACGTGAGCTAATTTAGCAAGAACCTTGGCAGGGCAAGGATCCAAAGGAGAGCCCGACTGAAGTTTGGAAAGAAGATCCGATGATGCCATAGGCGAAAGAGCAGAAAAGTTCAACAGTAATGGCCCCTCAGGGGCAGAAGACAATGAGAGAGAGTGGGGTGTTTGGGTATTTTAAGTGTTCAGATATAGTTTTGGGTTATGGGGTACAGGGGTAGTTTTAGGGTTTAGGGATAGGTATGGGTTTTGGGGTACAGGGGTATTTTTAGGGTTCAGGGCTAGGTTTGGGTTTTGGGGTATAGGGGTATTTTTAGGGTTCAGGGGTAGGTTTGGGTTTTGGGGTACAGGGGTATTTGAAGGGTTCAGGGCAGGTTTGGGTTTTGGGGTACAGGGGTATTTTTAGGGTCCAGGGCTAGTTTAGGGTTTTGGGGTACAGGGGTATTTTAGGGCTCAGGGGTACGTTTGGGTTTTGGGGTAGAGGGTTGTTTTTATGGTTCAGGGCTAGGTTTGGGTTTTGGGGTACAGGGGTATTTTTAGGGTTCAGGGGTAGGTTTGGGTTTTGGGGTACAGGGGTGTTTTAAGGGTTCAGGGCTAGGTATGGGTATTGGGGTACAGGGGTATTTTAGGGTTCAGGGCTAGGTTTGGGTTTTGAGGTACAGGGGTATTTATGGGGTTCAGGGCTAGGTATGGGTTTTGGGGTACAGGGGTATTTTTAGGGTTTAGGGATAGGCTTGGGTTTTGGGGTACAGGGTATATTTATAGGGTTAAGATGGGTTAGTGTTTAAGGGTGTTGGGGTATTTTAAGGAGTAAGGGTGGGCTATGATTATGGGGTGCAGGGGTATTTAAAGGGAGCAGGGTGGACACCCGGAGCTGGAATGTACACAACCTGGGAATAAAAAACAATGAAATATTGGGCACAACGCTCGCTTTTTTTTCTGTAATCCCGCGCCCTGCACACGCCCACGCCCCCAGCACGCGCCCACAGCACACGATATGAGACATGGCATGAAGGGCGGAACGTACCACACGCCCCCAGCGTTTGTCACACCCCAGCACACGCCCACAGCACAACGCAGACACGCCCACAAGGGACTACTTTGCTGGCACGGTTCTTTTACCTTTTAAATGTATATGGTGGGAGTCTGCATAGCCTATGTCCTTCTGCTGCAACTGCCCTTTCCAACGCTGTATTGGGTGCTGTGATTGGTGCTGTGGTTCCTGAGATTACCCGCCTCAAATGTTTGGGCTCTCTCTTTATTATATTAGTCTAGATTTAGTATTACTTAAACCATCGTCTGTCGACTTCCACCATCCAACACCCCACCCGGCCCTACCCACCGCTCTTACAAGTGAAAACCGCCACTGGGGAAAGGTGCAATTTTTCAGCATTTGCACTGCAAGAGTCACTGTGTTTCAATAGCCATTAGTGGAGACATGATCTACTAGATAGACAGGCCGGACTCTGCTTCTAAGGCTAGTGCCTCTTTGAAGCAGGCGCTAAAAAGAAGAAATGCTTTAATTTCTCAAAAAAACATAGCCATTGAATGTGTGCTGAAGTTTACAGCACACATCCAGTGCATGAAACCCTCTTATGTTAATCTAAGCATAGGAATGTGAACTGAAAGGGTATGCTCTAACAGGTTTTGCATTGCACAAGACAGCCTTTAACGAAGGGAAAGGCATCAGCTGCTCGACAGCCGTAATAGTTATAGGGGCTAATTTACAATTTTGTGACGCCCAGCAGTGAAGCAAGCCTCCCTGCTGTGCTACCCTGCATCAAAATAAAAGGGCAGGAATGCGCTGTATCTACAAGATAAAGTGCATTCCTGTCCTTCTCCCCTACACTGGTGCACAAATAGCAGCCGTGCGCCAGCGAAGACACCCTTGCATCATTTTGCAGTGGTGCCTGCGCTGAAGGGATAATTGTTTTTGTGCAGGTAGGGACACCTTACTGCGCAAAACAATTATTAAAGGCATTTTCCTCTTTCTGCGTGTGCTGCACCTGGGGAGGCATAGGATTCTGCCATATTCCCAGGTTTACAAAATGTTGTAAATCTGGGAATGCATCAAGTTCCATGGATGTTGTGTGGGAACACCCACAGTAACACCCATGGATTGCCCCTTTCACACAGAGTAATGCGTGAGAGGGATACATATTTACAAGGCCATGAAAAGTCAGGCAGGCTGACTTTACATGGCCTTGTAAATATGGGGAATCCCATTGCGCTGCCGGTGCATCAATCAACGTGACGCACTCGCGGCGCAATGGGCTTGTAAATAAGCCCCATAGTGCTTTGCTGTTTCCCCCTTGCATAGTGCAGCCAGCCAAATTTTGTTGCTACACTGCCCTGCAATAAAAATGAGTAAATCTGCCCATGTATGCTACTTGAAATATGGAAAATAGAAGTAGATTAAAGAGTCTTTGTAAGGGTTTCTCAGTATCCCATAGGCCAGCAGACAGTAGAAGAAATGTTTGTGCTCAGTGCACTGCTCTTCCTCCCATCCATCACCATAGCTCTTAGCAACGCTCAAGGTAATTGTGTAGCACTACATGCTAACAACTGGAACTTGGTAATAAGTAGGAGTATTAATTAGGGGGGTAAGTAGCCACCTCAAGTAAGAATCACAATTCTCGTCAGGGTGAACCATTAGGTTACTAAGTAAATTTGATTTCAACCACCTGGTATGAGGTTCTATAATTCTCGAGACTGACTCCATTTTATATTGTGCCACCATTTTGTGTTGCCCTCACGTAGGCCTGTGAAGGTAGCCTGGCGAACAAAGTGGCCTGGCCTTCTTAGTCCATGTATACATTAACTAGGTTTCTTTCTGACTCTGGAATGAACTGTAAGAAACTGACCTCTTCAACTGAAACTGACCTCGCAAAGCCAATTTCCCTGATCGATCTTTGTCTGAGATTGCCAATCAATGTTCAGGACATTGTTAACTTTTAGTTTCCTTGCACATGCCTTATCTTGTTCATCATCTGTTACTGTTTCTTTTTTTATGTTTCTTCATTACATGGGTTATGCTTTCAATTATAGGTTTGTCCGGCTTTTGGAGATTGAATTTGGGACATTCCTAATGATTAACTTTTGGGTTGGGATACTGTACATGTAATCATGCCATGCCCTGTAGTGCCATCTAAATTAGATTAACCTTTGTGAACTATGTAAATATAATGTTTGCCCATATCCTGCTAAAATCCCAAAAGCTACTCTCCTGCTGACCCTCCAGATTTTCCATTTCTTTAGGAATGTAATTGGTACAAGACCATTCTAGCAGACTGCCTCATTCAGTTGCTAAGGCTTCTGTGTGACGTAGTCTTACCTCATTTAAGGTTAATAAAAATGTTCCTTTATATTTTAGCTTCATGCCCTAATCCTTTATTATTGGTTTGAATGGACTAAGTATCAGTGTGACCCCTGAGAAGGAGTTCAGATTTTCTCAAATGGCGCGGCCAACGCGGGCCTCATCAGAGAAGTGGCTATCTGAGGGAGTGATCTTGTCAGAAGACAGAAATCTACTGAGGAGGACAGGACAGGACTCTACTAAGGAGGTACTCTGTGCACGGAGGTTCTGGGGATTCTTTGTCTCTGCAGCCCAGTATATTTCTGATCTTCCTGATTTTGATCCTCCACATGATGTCACTCCTGACTGAGAACCTTTTTGGCGGTAGTATTTAAAAAAAAAAGACCGTTAGGTCATTTAGAACTTGGCAGTTAGAATTTGGACAACTATTTGCTTGGTATAGCTTTGGAATTTTGGAATTTGTGTTGGCCAACTTTGGATTTGTATAAGTTTGTATATGCAAATTGCAATTCGTGTAGGCAGGTAATGAGGAGACTTTTCTCTACTTTGTATAAGATTTGAACGGTGCAACGTACGGAGAGTACATTAAGCACTATTTTGATTATAATATTTGCATATTCTGCAGTATTTTTGGCATACCTGTTTTCAAGCTCACATCAGAGAATGTGTTGCTTTTTGGAAGGTACCATTGTGTGATGTGAAGTAAATTAGCCGGCTCCCCTAGAGGGAATACCTAAATAGGTTTAGGTATAAAAACATATTTCTTCCTTGGTGATTCTGTATCCCCAGGGAATTAAAATATGGACATAATACATACAAGGATCCTCTGTTCTGTGCAATTTTATGAATGGAGATATGCAGAGCAATTTTTGGTGTTCTGCCAGCCAAAGCTAGTGAATTGAGTATATTTTGGCTTCTTGGATATACATCAGTCTGTTGGGCTGTTTTTGCAGTTTTTTGGAACACTATTGAGAAGCGCTTCTTGTAAATATGACTTACAACTAGTATTTACAAATGGTTTGGTTTAAGTACAGTCTGTGGGCTGTCCTTTTTTTCTGTCTTGAGTATTGATCTGTGGGTTAAATGTATGTTTAAATGTCTATGTGGTTTTCCCATTAGTGCAACTTCTGTAAGTAAATAGCGATGGCGCTATTTATGAAATAAATGACTAAAAGCGCGTTGTATTGTGTGTCCTGAGTGTGTTACCCCTTTCTGTTTATGTCTGAAATTAGCTCAATGTGTGTTTGTGGTTTTTTCTTGATGTTTTCAGTCTGTTATGCAAAATGTTAGTTAATTAATATTAATCAGAAATGAAATAAAAATCCAGAAATGAACCATGTGATATGCTAAAATAGCTATATGTTGCTATTTAATTTATAGAGTAAGCAATTATGCACATGTACAATGCTTTAAAGATAAAATTAAAATTCACATTCACTAGGAATAAAAAAGCCCTCAAAAACGAAATTGTGTGTTTTGCAAAAAATAGACTTACAGCATTTTCCTTAGATACATTGTACTAGATATTAACAGGCAAACACATCATCTGAATACATTGGATTTTGCTGTATTGCACACGCATTTTGTAACTTGAAATGTCTTAGTTTTAGTTTTAAATAGACAGCCACCGTGCCCACGTTTTCAACTCTAAGAAACAGCTGTTGCTGCCGCTAAGCAAGCAACACGAAGCAATCACGAATAGACAGGAATGTTTACTCAGTCAGGACTTTCCCAGTTAAACACAGGTGAACCTTTGCATTTCAGAATAGTGTTTTAAAAAGGTTACAAAAATAAGGTTCATTATTTTGTATTAGAAGAAAACATTTCAATTAAGGGTTTCCTTTCTTTAAGCATTTTTTGTAAGCACATTTTTGGTTCTAATATTAAAATAACTCCTTTTAAATAAAAGTGGCGCAAAAATTTGTCATGTTTCAAGTTAGGCTTATGTGCTTAGGCTTGTGAATGAATGCGTCTAAATATGATAGGCCAGGGATGCAGCTTGCTATTATATGTGGAATTATTAAAAATGGTTTTATTAAAAGAAAAATTACTAATTATGGAAAATTATTTTTTTTTTTTAAATAAGTGCTTTTAAAATTGTTTTTTAATATTTATAAAGCTTAATACTCATACTATGACCTCCTAGCATTACAATTTATTTTAAGTTGTGTTGAACCGCAAAAATGAGAACATTTGCATATGGAATTTCACTTGGCGCAGGTGTAAAAAACTCATTTTTCTAAAGGTTTACATGAGATATGTCTAATGTCCAATCTCTGCAATCTGTACAGAACATTCTGAGGATGATTAATATGTAGTACAATTATAGGATATTTATTTTTAAGTGCCACAAATATCAAAGTCGAATTTGGGTAAATAGACTATTTAAACAGCATTTTCTTCATTTAGAGTAGCTTTTAACCACTTGGATGCTAAGGCTCTTGCAGGCTCCTCATGTAATTTCCATTGAAATGAATGGGCACTTCATGACGAGCTGAGCTCGTCATGAGCGTCCAAGGGGTTTAAGTGCCTTAGGCTTCAGTAAATGCATACATTTAGGTCCGATACAAATTTGCAGGTTGTTCTCATTTGGGGTTACTTTTAATGGCTCAGTGAGCCAATGTGCCCGGTGCAGAGGGTTGAGTTTAATATCAGGGTTGAAGGTTTTAACTCTAGCTGGACCTACTGAGACGTTCATCCATTTAAAGTTGATGAAATGAGTACCATTGCATAGGGTGGTAACAAGTATTTGTTCTAAAGCTGGTATGCTGTGTTGTGTTCTGCGAATTATTCATAGTAGATGTTTTTGAGTCTGGGAATAGGAGTGGATTGTGGCACCTAAAGGGAGTAATATATATGGTATGTGGTTTTGGATAGGGTTGGTTATTGCAGGTTAGAAAGAGTTGGGAAGGTTTTTTTTTCCTTTGACAGCTTCAGAGTGAGGAGCCACGGAGTGCGCGAGGCAGATTTTGACCTTAAGGTCTGTCAGGTGGGGGTTAGGAGTAAGTGAAAACTGATGTTCTGCTGAGGTGTTATTCTTAGCTCTTGGAGGACTGTGCTAGGCTTTCGTGTATGTCGACATCTGCAGCCTATTAAATCAGGGCCTCGTCTCCGAGAAGTGCATTCCTGAGCGGCTTCGCTCAAAGCAGGGCCTAAAAGGGAGTGATACATTTGTGTTTCTGTTTTTGAAAATGATGTCCATGTAAGTTGCTTTCATTTAACAGAAAAATAAATGTTGCATTAGTTTTAGAAGATGGTTGGTTACAGTTGATATTTTGTGTGTTATGTGAAGTGTCAGCAGTATGTTGAAATAAGATGTGGTTTTTGTATGACTCCTTTGAAAAGAAATGTTCATGTGTTTTTCACGTTTTTGCATTTTTGTCCTTCTATGAATTGTTCCTGTTGGTCCTGTGTGTCAGAAGCGACACAGTAAGTCGTATTTGACAGCCAATCTCCACTAACTGGTGATCTGCTGTCAAAAGGAGGGTGTGTAAAGTAAAAACAAAGTGTAATTTTAATTTTAAGCCTGACAAATTAAGCAGGCCCGAATATTGGGTTTTGGGCTGCATGAAGTGCGTGCGTCACCGCTCATTTACATGTGCTATTGTAATTTGTCTATGCTTTTTGTGTTTGGTATACAGCACGTATATCTGATGGCCTGACATGTGTGTTTTTTATTTTATGTATGTTTTTGTTTTATGTTGCTGCTTTTGATACTATTACAAGTTCCCCTGTGTTGTGAAGGGATTTGCTCTGATACTAAATTTCACAGATGTGATATTTTCATGCTGTGAACAAGACAGACAACACTTCACCAGTGTAATCACCCATACTCTTGGTGTTGTGTCACAAACTTGACTATCACCTGAGTAATTTCTAGTTCTTACTATAGATTTTTCTTTTGCCGCTTCTCCCCTTGATCGTAGTCGCATTGTGCCTAGTTATTGGGGATTTTAGGTGTGTCCTAGTCCCATTTCCCTTTTCCGTATTCCTTTCACCAGTCAGCCCATTTATTGTTATTGGTGTATTGTTCAGGTTCACACTTCCAGACTGCAGTAATGTACCAGGGACCCCATATTATGTATAATTCCCTTTTGTATGACCAGACTGGTTTTCAAGAATTTTCTTCAGGCCTACTTTGATGTTTTCCAGTCTGACTGTCAGGGTAGTGATGGACTGGTTAACTGACTTGATACTATAGTAAGACAAGTTTTCCACCTCAATAGGAGATACCTTACGTTTATTTCTTCAAACATGGCATAATTACAATGCCTATTTTAGTTGGTTTTTACCTTTTTGTTCCTGCTGTTTTGAATGTTGGTGGGATCAGATGGGTTTTAAATAGTGGAAATACTAGGACTCTCTAGTCCTTGTCTTTTGTTCCCACATTTTGATCATTAGCCTGTATTGCATCATGCACCTAATACACCATTGTTAAAGGGAGGTATCTGTATGCCTCTGATAAGTTGTTTCATACGTTTCCCTTTTTGATATGTTCTAGATAAGAATTGTAGGAGCACATAGATGTAGTATTTCAAGAAATGTTTACCCCATTATACAATGCTATTGTGTGTGAAGACATACATGCAGATATAATTCCCTCCATAGCTATCTACCCTTAGATGACAGAAGATAATAGAAAGTACCCAATTGAAAAAGCCAGAAGCACTGTCTTGGCCTTTGTATCCTATGAGAGTAACAGTGCATTCTAGAGTAATCCCATGGCGTATGGCCACTCCCTCAAAGATTGCAGGCCACCTGCTTGCAGTCACCTTGTTAAATACTAGGAATTGTTTTTCTTTACTTGGAAGAAAACTAACAACTGTGTCACATTTCCTACATCACTAGGTTCGGCGGAATCTTCCAGAGTCAAAGGAAGAATGATACCCTGCAGAACGGTGATCAAGACGAATCCTAACTCCCATCAATGATAGCTACAGATGAGAGGCGGACGTCTTTGCCCTACAGTCTCAACACCCAGAAAGTAACAAAGCTGGACAGCGATTGCCGGTGCTTCATCAACTGCATCTCCAGAGCATCGTGCTTGCTTCATTAGACGGCGGTGGACTCCAGAGAAGAAGGAGGCCTGTTCAACGCAGAACATGAATTTCAGTGCAAAAAAGCGACAGAGAAGGATCCCTGCTGTTGATGGCAGGGCTGGTTGGAGATTCAGTTTTCTACCTGTCATGTGCTAGTAACCTCTGACAGTGCGCTGTCCCCTGACCCCTTTGTCTGAGTTTTGGCCACCCCCCTTTTCCTTTGCTCCAACGGAATGGCAGTGCACCGGAGGATCTACGGTTGGCAAAAGGCACTACATTTGTGGTACCCATGAAACAGCGGCCCGAGCATCATCTGACACTGAATAGTGAGTGTTGGAGCCTGAAAGTGTTGCTGAGCGTGAAAGTCTGTTGCTCTTTCTCGATTAATAGTACTTGGGTCTGCACGATGTGATCTGCACCCATGACCACCGAAGAGCATGGTATCTGTAGTGCCTGCCACAGAGGAAAGATATTGGTGCACTGCCTTGAGACAGTGAGACTTTCGAGTGAGCTGTGGGTGTTTGCCAGGAGGGCACTCCAACTAAGCAGTACTATTTTCATGAAGAGGCCTGAATCGAGAGGCCCAATGCGGAAGAAGACAATGGAAGCAGATTTGATGGACAATAGAAGCCTGCCAGAGAGGCTTTGAACGGACTTTGGGCACAGTTGCACAATCGGTTCCAGTGCAATTGTATAAAGTAAATGTTAATTAAGTTCTCATTTGACTGAATTGCCATGGAAGAGGAAGTGGCTCCGCCTCTAGCATCCAAAAATGGTCCACCAGAAGTGAACCTTTGTGCTACTATGTGTGTTCGGAGACCTGTCCAGAGAGGAGTAGAGAATAATAAGATGATGTTACAGCAACACCTTGACGACCTAATAAATATCGATATAGACCTTGATTCAGATTAACATGAGTCTTAGGTTATTGCCTACGTAATGGCAAAAGGAGGGTCTGAGGTTCTGTAATTCTCGAGACTGACTCCATTTTATATTGTGCCACCATTTTGTGTTGCCCTCACGTAGGCCTGTCAAGGTAGCCTGGCGAACAAAGTGGCCTGGCCTTCTTAGTCCATGTATACTTTAACTAGGTTTCTTTCTGAATCTGGAATGAACTGTAAGAAACTGACCTCTTCACCTGAGACTGACCTCGCAAAGCCAATTTCCCTGATCGATTTTTGTCTGAGATTGCCAATCAATGCTCAGGACATCGTTAACTTTTAGTTTCCTTGCACATGCCTTATCTTGTTCATCATCTGTTACTGTTTCTTTTTTTATGTTTCTTCATTACATGGGTTATGCTTTCAATTATAGGTTTGTCCGGCTTTTGGAGATTGAATTTGGGACATTCCTAATGATTAACTTTTGGGTTGGGATACTGTACATGTAATCATGCCAGGCCCTGCAGTGCCATCTAAATCTGATTAACCTTTGTGAACTATGTAATTATAATGTTTGCCCATGTCCTGCTAAAATCCCAAAGACTACTCACCTGCTGACCCTCCAGATTTTCCATTTGTTTAGGAATGTAATTGGTACAACTCCCTTACATGCCTCGGGCAGGATAAAGAGTATATAAGACGTGAAGTAAGACCATTCTAGCAGACTGCCTCATTCAGTTGCTAAGGCTTCTGTGTGACGTAGTCTCACCTCATTTAAGGTTAATAAAAATGTTCTTTTATATTTCAGCTTCATGCCCAAATTCTTTATTATTGGTTTGAATGGACTAAGTATCAGTGAGACCCCTGAGAAGGAGTTCAGATTTTCTCAGGTAGCTATGGCACATTATCCCTACTTCATTTTACATCTACCTGCATCTTTACCCTTTTTAAAAACAAATATCAGAACAATTATGTTGTTTAAAAAAAGTACTTTCCTATGTGGTAAAGTGCCGCATTGTAAAGGATGCATGGTAAGGGTTAAAACCTGTACTATGTATTTACCTGCATCGTACTGGTCATGTGTGGAAAGGTGTGGTAAAGGTCATGTGTGGAAGAGACTGTTGTAAAGGCTGCTTCCAGTTTCTAATCATGCATGGACTGGCCAATCTAGTTTTAGTTTTAGTTTTATCCATTTATAAAGCGCTTGGTTACACCGCCGGTGTGTCCCCGTGCTAATAGCAGACTCTCACATAGGCAGTATGCAGAAAGTATATAGAAAACCACTCAGCCTGTGGGGCAGATGGCAGAAGTTCCGGAAAGTCTATTCTGGTTTGATAGTGGGAAACAGCCATGTCTTTAGGTTTTTGCGGAAGGTGGTTTCACACGGATCTGCTCTAATGTCTGCCAGCAATGTATTCCATTGCTTGGCTGCCAGGTATATAAATGAGCATGCACCCATCCTTGCTTTCTGTATTCTCGGTACAGTTACCAGTGCCCTGCCTTTAGATCTAAGGTTCTGGCTCAGTGTGTAGGCTGATATCATAGCTTGGATATACCGTGGACCTTTTTTTTGACATGATTCGGTGGCAGTAGCATATTGTCTTGAACAATATCCTTTTCCCCACAGGTAGTGAGTGCAGGCTTACCTGGGCTTTTGTTGTAGATGTACTTTTTGGAAGATTCATCACTAGACGGGCTGCCTCACTTTGAATTGATTACAGCTTCTTTAGCCCTTTTTGGATGAATCTAAATAAAGGACATTGCCATAGTCCACCTGGGAAGGGACCACATCTTGTACTATTGCTTTCCTTGCATTGACAGTTAATAGGTCAAGGATCTTCCTCAGGACTTTAAGGGTCCAGAAGCATTTACCCGTCACTTTCCGGATTTGACTATCAAATGTCAATTCGGAGTTGAACCACACTCCGAGGTTTTTAGGTCTACTGCCAGGGTTGGCAGTAGACCTAACTCCTCAGGTCACCAAGCAGATGTCCAAATGGATGGGGCATTTCCCACAAGAAGCACCTCTGTTTTGTTTCCATTAAGCTTCAGGCAGTGGTTGGACATCCATGCTGCTACCTCCTCCAAACATTGGGACAATTGGTGGGCTGTTCTTTCCGAATTTTGAGACAGAGTGACGATTAGCTGAGTGTCATCAGCATATGATACGATGATCACATTATGACCCTCCACGAGCTCTGCATGCAGACCAACGTATACATTGAATAATGTGGGGCTCAAAATTTAGCCTTGTGGGACGCCCTGTAACAGGGGATACTCTTTGATGTATGCAAGTGTTGAGTAACTTGGAAACACCGTGAAGCAAGGAAAGCTGTCATCCAACGCAGCGCCAGGCCCCTCACACCGCATGTCTCTAATCTTTGGAGAAGGAGGCCGTGGCAGACGGTGTAAAAAAGCCGCACTTAGATCCAACAGGATCAGTGCAGCCATCTGTCCTCCGTCCACGTATTGTCTTAGTGTTTCTGTGGCCAAGAGCAGTACCGATTCAGTTCAGTGCGCAGCTCTGAAGTCAGATTGTGAGTGGTGCAGTAGGTCATTCTTGTCGAAATGATTGGTGAACTGTTTATTCGTTACCTTCTCAGCAATTTTAGCAAAGAAGGGTAGTAACGAGATGGGGCGTAGATTTTCTAGCACAGAATGGTCTATTGATGGCTTTTTTTTTGTGAGCGTACTATTGCTTGCTTGCATTTATGGGAAACTTCGCCCAGTTGAAAGGAGCGTGCAATTAACACAGAAATGGATTGCATAATGAAGGTTCCTCCCTGCATTAGGATCTTTGGGTGTGCTGGACCTAATGGGGATCCGGATTTAATTCCACTAGCTACATTCTTCATCTCTTCTAGCTCAGGCACCTTGTATTCGTTCAGGGTTTCTCCCTTAAATACTGTATCCGACCTGCAATCAGTATTTCTGCCCTGACGTGCTTCCATAGGGTAGGTGTCATATATTTTTGCAAATTTTCCTGCAAAGAAATCAGCTATTCTATTGCAGGACTCTTCCAATGCTGTAGTTGGATCCGTTCGTTTTTCAATTGACTGTAGGGATTTCAGTATGGAGAACATTTCTTTAGAAGAGTTTTTGTCCCTTTAAATCTTCCCTGTATAGAAATCACAATGTGTTTTCATGATAAGTATGTGGTATTTTTTTAGTTCTGTTTTATATTCTTCCTTTATTTTGATACAGTAATCCTTTCGCCATCTACGCTCCAACTGTTTGCACTTTTCTTTGGCTTTTATTAATGGTTCATTAAACCACAGTGCCGATGCTTTCGACCTCTTAGTGTTCATTGTGTTCCATGGTGCTACTTCATCCAGTGCATCCGTTATACATGTTTCAATTTGCCTATTGGCTATGTTTATGTCTTTATAAGTATAGGCAAATTTTTCGGTAGTGCCTGTGAGAATTATTTAGGGTTGAAACTGGCCCATTTCCTACGAGTGATTATGTGTTTAGGCATCTCAGCAGAGGGACCCTGAGACGTAATACGGAGCGGGACTAAGTCGTTGTCTGACCAAGGGACTGACCATGATGTCCCTACTTCAATCTCTGTTATGTTAGTGAAAATTGGGTCTAATATATGACCTGCTTGGTGCGTTGGAGCATTCACCGTCTGCACTAGGTTAAACATCATGAGGTCTTTACTTACAGATTGTGCCTCCAGGTTTTCCATTTCATCAAGATGTATGTTACGGTCACTTAGAATGAGGAAATTATTGTGACGTAGAACTGGTTGAATCACTTTTTCCTCCAAGCTTGCCACTAAATGAGTTGCCGGGTCAGGTGGACCTTAAATCAAAAAGCCTGCTATGGTGTTATTGTCTGCTACTGAGAGAGTGAAAAAGAGAGCTTCGCATTTCTCTAGGTTTGCTTCATTTAGGCAGCATTTCATTGATAGTTTATGAATTATCGCGATTCCGCCCCCTCTTTGTCCACTATCCCATAGCCTTCAGGAAGCGCATCCAGGATATCTGGGGTATAACTCTCGTTGAGGCATGTTTCAGTCAGAAACATTGAGTCGGGCATTTTTTCACTCAATATTTCAGAGATCTCATATTTATGTTTTGTTAAAGACCGGCAGTTAAGCAGCAAAAAGAGCGTTTTTTTCCCCCTGCTGTTTATTATGTTTTATCGGTGAGAAATCCTTGTTGCAATTCCCACATGTCATAAACAGATCTATATTAATGTTGTGCTTACAGGCCTTCAAAATTGGCGCAACAAATTAGACAGCTCATTTCCCGTATATTTGATTCTTTGTTGGGAACTCCAACCGACAGGGGTTCTGGTCCCAGGACCCGGCCGGGCACAGATGGGCTTGCCTTTGGCACGCCTTTGGTGCGCCTGCAGCGCACATGTGATTGCGTGTCCGCGGCACGTCCACTGCTTCATGGTCTGACACACTGACGTTTTCCTAGCGGGCTACCAGCTACATTGAGGTTGCTTTTAGAGTAGGATGGGCTCACATGGTCCAACGTTGAGCCAATGTACCATTAATAGTTGTAGCCTCCTGCAGCGTAAGGCTGGTTTGATTTTTTTTTTTAAATGGTTGATTTATTTTCCAAGTGGGCCGTGCTTCTGATGCAGTATTTAAGAAAAACTCCATTTCAAAATGGCAATTACATTTAGCGGATTTAGCCCAATCACAGTGTTGCAATATCAAACTGCATTCTATAATATTAATGCGTCCTTCTTGGATAAATATGTAAATTGGTATAATGCACTCTTTGAATGTAGGTGCAAAATGTGATGCATCTCATAGCTAAAATCTACTGGTCCACTGCTACAAAGCATTTTGCCTTAGAGTTGAACCACTAGGTCAAAGCATTTGCTAAGCATAAATGAAAATGCCTTTTGTGAACAGTCTGTATTAATGAAGACTTTTCAAAGTCTGGTAAGGAAATTGATCAGAAGAATTCACAATTTTTCCACCATTTTCACAAAATTATCTTGGACGTGTGGGTAAACTTACACCCTCCAATACACCTGAGGATGCTTACTTGGTACACCATAAAAGCACTAAACAAAAATCACAATCTTATGACTTTTTCATATTTATGTGAAAATTATGCTACCAAATAGACTCTCTGACTCTGTATTTTTATACAAAAGAAATTGGCAACTGGAGTCCTTGCAGAAAGTCAGGATTACTCACTTTGCTTGTTTGCTCAGTACAATTGGGTGAGCGCATTTCACCCTTTCTCTTTCAAAGATCATAAAGAGCCAATCTAGGAGAGGTCCGCCCCTTGGGCAGGAGCAGACAGAAAAATTAAGTGAGATTCCAGGTAGTATAAGAAGTAGTTGAGGCTCACTTGAGTCGCATGCCTGGTTCTGGCTCATCTCGAGGTCATCTTAAAATCTTGTGCCAAAAATGAGCTGTTCCTTCATGAAGCCTCATTGTCCAGGCTTCCCCAAACCTCCTGCCCACCCTTCAGTGCAAGTGTTGCCCAGAGGTGCGATCTTACAGATGGGAACATGCTGAAGACCAGTGGAGTGCCGTGAAAGTGCTTATTATGTTAATGATTCTTTAAGCTTGTGAAATCAGATGATTGTTCCCCTCAAGCACTGTCATGGCAGAAGAAGGGATCTTCCCTATGCCAGGTTGCAAATATAAAAGCCTGCGTACACATGAAGCTCCCTTGCATCACCCAAACCTTTAGTTTTGCTAATAGGTGTAGTTTCTTGTGTTAACTTTTTTGTCAACTCATTTGTGTATGCATTGAACAGGATGCCCTGATTTAGTGCTTAAAAAAATTAAACACATTAATTATGCTCTGATGATAGATGGGAGAGAGATAGAGATATCCATGTGTTGGCAGAATTGTAGAATGTGAGACCAGGAAACTTTACATCATTCATGTCTTTTGCTGAACCACATTGTGGGTTCTTAGGCAATTAATATTTCCACCCAGCCCCCTTTTACTTCATCCTCATGTGAGAACAGCTTGCTATGCATTCCTTCAGGGTGTGCGTTGTACAAAGCCTCTCTTGTATATGGTTTAATAGACTAACTATAATGTTACGCCATCCAATATAAAAATGTTTAGCAGGCATCATTTTTTTCTATGTTTGTGTTTAAAATCTATCTTCTAATAATTGCCACTCAATGCAAAAATATAATCTAATATACTAAAATGAAATGACGCATTATAAATAAACCTGAGCGTAGTCCTAGTCGTTTGCTCAACTAGGCGCTACGTGAATTGCACGTCCCACAGTGCAAAAACGCATATCGTACCGGGCATTTTTTGTTTGCTTGCGGTCCTCAACGTCAAGTTGGCGACTGAGAGCGAGCAAAATAACATCTGGCGAGACTTTTTTCTTGTTCGCGATCAGCAACATCAAGTTGCCGATCTCGAGCATGGAAAATAAACCTCTTGGCGAGATTCTCAACGCGGGGAGGTCAGGCTTCTCATTGCGAGTGGTCGCGTATGCTCGCGACCCCTCGCGATGAGAAAGTACCAGTCCACGTTGAGAAAGCTGCCGCTCGAGTACAAATCTACGCAGGTGTCAGAAAACGACCGCTTTCACTGTGCAAGATGCGGTTTGCAATGATTGCACAGTGCGGACAAGCATCCGGCACTGTGCAATCAATGCTAATGGCATTTTCCCTACGGCACTATGCAGTTCGCGGAGCTACGCATAGCTCGTGTAGTGCAAAGTGCACTTCGCGTAGCTATGCGTAGCACTACGACGCGAACTACGCCCAGGGTTAAATAAATAAAGCTCGCAGTTTTCCGTTTTGACTGATTTTTACGGATAAATACAGACAGAAAACAATTTGTTTCCTGTCTGTATGTATTTTTAAAAGCAGAAAAATACAGAAAATTGTGGTTCTTGTGAGTGACTCTCCATGCTGTCCTTCATAAATTTCAGGCCACCTGGTCCAACGACATTCCCAATCCAGTGGTCTCTATCCTCCCCTCCACAACTGCACCATCCCCCTCCACTGTCACACCCCCTCATACACAACCCACCTCTATCCTCTTGGACATGCCCCGGAACTCCGATAGCCTTTCTTTAATTTCTCCTCCTCCTCACCTGGGCTCTAGTCCCATTTCTCCTCCTCTGAATTTCTCGATTGGGAACATTACTAAGCCTGCACCCTGTGCCCAACCTCTCCCCTCTCCTACTCCTAATCCCATGGACCTGACATACTCTCCCCCCTCTACACCTGATAATAGTAACCCCCCCTCCAAATGTTCCCCTACCACCTACCCTGTCCCTGTTCCTCCGACCCTTACTTCCCCCCTGTCAAACGTCATTTCCAATCCTGTGGACTCTCTCCCCCTTCCCACCACAGCATTCTCCCCCCCCAGAGGTCGCACTCCCACATTCACAACCTGCCTCCACCGTCAATCTTGCTGACTTTGCCCGGAACCCTGACGCCCATCCCAGAATTTCTCTCCCTCCTCACTTATACACCAACTCCACCTCTCCTACTCAGAACTCCTCGAATAGGAACATTACAATACCAACCCCCAGCATACAACCTCTCCCCTCTCCAAATCCCATGGACTCCATCCAACACAGCACCCCTGCTCAACCTCCCTCCATAGACACCAGCCTTCCTCGACCCCTGCCTAAAACGTTAAACTTCTTCAGCTCTATAGCACAGCAACTGAACAGAATGGAGCAGAAAATTAACTCCCTCGTGGCTGATTTCCTTCACCTACAACAGGACCTATTCAACAGGGCCAAGCCACTGTGCTCCCTCCCCCCAAGATGTTATGCTCCCTCTTCACTCAATACATCCCACATAGCTCCCCAGAGCACCCCTCGACCCTCCAGCCCACCTTCGAGCCAGGCCCCCTGTCCCAGCAGTGATAGCCAACTCTTTTCGGTACAGAAACCGATGGAACGCTATGACCCTCACCTCACGTTAGACCAGAAATCAGCCCCTGTCCACATCTCGGTTATTATCAACAGTAACAGAATCGAGAATTCTATCCACTCGCCTAGGCCCACTGCTCAATACACCTCTATCCACCTAACTCCCCCCATCATCGAGGCTCCCCGTCCTCTCTCTTGCATGCTCCTAAACTGCAGGTCAGCAGTACTACACGCTACTGACATTGCTGAAGCTCTTCTCGCTGAAGAAATTGACATCGCCTTCCTCACAGAATCCTGGCTCAATGCCCACTCCACTCCCATTCTTGACATTCTCACCCCTCGAGGGTACAACCTCATCAGACAAGACAGGCAGGTCAAATTTGGGGGGGACTAGCCATCATTCATAGAGACGGAATACAGATGACCAAACTCAATCCTGCTGAATACCTATCTTTTAAATACCTAGGCGTCGAACTCACCACCAAGGGCACCCCACCCCTCAAATTCCACACCATCTACCATCCTCCTGGAGAGCGTACCCTCTTCCCTGAAGAACTCACAGAACTAATAACACGATTCTCCTTGTCAGACACCAAAGATGTGTTCTTGGGTGACCTCAATATCCACTGGAACACCCTGAAGACTCCAATGTCCTGAACCTCTCCAACCTTATGGAAATACATAACCTCAAGCAACTCTGCAATAAACCAACTCACATCAAAGGTGCAACACTAGACGCGATCATAACAAACAACGATCTGCTCTCCTTGAGAGAGATTACTCCCATTGACTGGTCCGATCACCACCTCATTCTGTTCTGGATTGACACACCGGCCAGCCCCCAACCTAGTTGTGTTGTCAAACCTAAACTCTTAACCAGAAACATCAAAGGAATTCCCCTATCCGATCTTGAAGCCAAGATTCATCCCCTTCTCCAACTCCGTCCCTCATCATGGACAGTTAACGACCTCACGTCTCACTTCAACTAAAGAATGACAGAGGTCTTAGACCAAGTAGCTCCTCTCAAACTCAAACAACTGAGGAGTACCAAATCTAAACTCTGGTTTACGAGGAGCTGAATGATGAACGACGCCAACTCAGACAAACGGAAAGGTGTTGGAGACAAAACCCCTCGTCCTTGCACCTAACACATCTTAGATTTGCTCGACCGTCATACAAAAAAAACATCTTCAGTGAAAAGGCCTCTTTTTTCCGCAGCCAACTTGAACAGACGAAAAACAGACCACGAGAACTCTTCCTGTTAAACGCCAAACTAATTGCACTCCCTCTCAAGAAATCAAAGCCACCAATGAGCGATGTGAAGACATTGCCACCTTCTTCACCAATAAAGTCTCTAAAATTGATCAATCCTTCTTACAAACTGCTAAACCCATTTCCCCCTTAACCTACCCCCCGTCAACCTCCCTGGTCCACTCGGAAAGAGCGCTTAGCAAGAACAATCAGACCTACCTCCAGCTAAAAAACAATGATCATTGGTCTGACTTTGAACTTATGTCGGCAAACGAGGTCTTCAAGATAATTTCCAATCTAAAACCTTCCTCTCATACCATGGACCCCCTCCTTCCACAATCATAAAAGAACTCAACCACACCATTTCCCCTTTCTGGACAAAAATCATCAACCCCTCTCTCACCTCAGGCTGTGTCCCTGACTCCCTCCAACTAGGACAAATCACACCCATTCTCAAGAAACCTGGAGCAGACCCTAATGATCTTAACAACCTCAGCCCTATCTCTAACCTCCCATTCCTTGCAAAAACATTGGAGAAATGTGTCCTCCTCCAACACAATAATCACATTGATAAGTTCAACCTCCTTGATACCTTTCAATCTGGTTTCAGAAAAGGCTGTAGCACGGAAACAGCTATGCTCAACGTCACAGACGACATTCACAAGGCCCTATACGAAGGTGATGCCTGCCTTCTCATCCTTATTGACCTATCTGCGGCATTCAACACAGTAAACCATCCAGCCCTTTTGGAGACCCTGTCGAAACGGTCCGGCATTAATGGCACAGTACTAAAATGGTTCACCTCCTTCCTTCAATACCGCTCGCACCAAATTAAAATTAACTCCTGTCTCTCAAAGCCAACTAAAGTCACTCTTGGGGTCCCACAATTCTCGATTCTCTCCCCGACCTCTTCAATCTCTTCATGGAGCCCCTCACAATCATATTGAAAAAAGCCGAGTGAATTACCACCTTTACACGGACGACACCCAAATCTATTTCAGGATCAAGTCTCCCAGCGACATCCAACTCCTCAATACCACCCTAACCGAGATAAAAAACTTGGTTCTACGTTAACCACTTAAAGCTCAACCCAGACAAAACGGAACTAATCCTATTCTCTTGAAAAAGTAACCATCGTCCAATCCAAGAGTGGCTCAAGAATCTGGTTGCCCTAAACTGCCCCTTTACCCTATCCGACTCAGTTAAGTCTCTAGGCATCCCTCTTGACAAGAATTTATCAATGGAGGCTCACATCAAAAACTCTGCTAAAAGTTCTCTCTTCTCTCTTAAACACCTCAAGAAACTGAAACCTTTTCTACCCCACAATGAACTCCAGACTGTAGTCCAATCCCTAGTTCTCTCTAAAATCGACTATGGGAACGCCATCCTTACAGGGACTCCAAAGGCTCACCTAGCCCCTCTAAGAGGCGTTTAGAGCAAAGCCAGACCCTTAGGTGGACTCTCTCCATTAATTGCTGTCTCACTCTCCTCTAAGGATTATGAACTGTCACATGGTTGAGCCATAACAAAGGAGAGTACTTGAAGCAAATAAATTACAATGGGCTATCCCACCAAATATACAGTACGAGCAGGGCACAAAAGTCGGGGGTACACACAGGTACATGGCTTCCACACAACATTCTCACATCTACATAAAATAAAAATCTCTCCTCTACATGTTACGTGATGTGCTTTGCAAGAGACACACTAACCTTATACTACTTTGATTCAAATCTGGGACTTCACAAATCACAGATCTCTCCAACAAATCCGTTTAACTTCAGAGTCATCTCACCATCATTACTATTCACTGGGATTTACTGGGCAGCTTTACAGCAGATGTAAGTCTGAGGAAAATCCCTGGACTGACTTGTGAACAGCACTCTATACGTTGACAACATTAGACTCCCATTTCATCCATACATATCCTCTTTATAAACAGGCCAAAAAGTAAAATGTGACGTTTACACTTTTTTAATTAAAATACAATCTGAATCATTCTTTGTTAAAATTTCAGAAAACACAAATATTCTGAAAACATACAGTCTAATAACATCTCATACATTTGAATAAAATACATAAAAAACATAAGAACTAAATAAATGCAACACATGAAGTACACCCTAGTTCAATAGATATATTTTACACCAAATTCCCTTATTACAAACAAAAACCCCCTGTAGACAAATAATTCGAATGATATTTCTACACATTCATTAGATCCAACAAGCCTTAAAAAGATTAATGGAGGGACACCAATACTCCTGATATAACATATAGATGGTACCCTCTAGGCTTTACTTGGATGCTCTAAAGCACAGTGCGTCGACGCGTTTTGGTGTTAATCCCGTAGATGTGGTTACACCTTCATCAGGACAGTTTTAAGTGGGGTCATCAATTTCATGTAACTGGTATCCATCTTAGATATGCATGGCAATATTAATGATGGGCTTTAAAAGTCTGTGGATCTGTTCTTGCCAAATGTCTTTTGCGGTGTCCCTCGAGTTAGGGTCGTTGTTTGCTGTCTTTAATCTTTTACGAGGTCTGTGTATTGCGTTCCTCTCTCTTAGTTATTATTTGTGTTTTGGTATTCCCCTCTCAGGTATCCATTGAGGTTTCATATGTATACTGGTATCTCATATCATAAAAGAGCAGGGGCGGTGGGTGACATTTGAAAGTGGTGAGGCGCACAGTGATTAGCATACTGTACCGTAGCGAGCGAGCGCAGCGAGCAAGGCCGAACCCCAAAAGGGGGGTTTGGGGGGATTACCCCCCCCCCAAGAAAATTTTGAAAAAAAAGAAGCAAAATCGTGCATTTTCAAGCAAATTTGAGAAAGCAGGAAGGTTAATAAAGCAATTGTGAAAGTGCAGTTATTACACCCATGCCAGGGACCCAAGATAGCAACCATGATGCATCGGAAGACAAATAAAAACACCAGCACTCACACTAAAGACAGTCAACTCAACTTGCAACATTTACAGCAATGTATGTGTGAGAACTATTAACTAAACAACAACTTTGCCCACCTCGAGAATTTTCAGCACCCCACAAAGTAAATGATTTGCCTTTAAGAGGCCAACCACTAGCACTCAAAAACGATCCTGAAGACTATCGGGACTCACCATAGCCACGGCGAGTTGGGGAAAAGAGTAAAAACGGACTCCTAACACACATCTTAATGCTTATCAACACCCACTAAAATCGCCACTGGGTTTGGGAGAAATGACCAACTGCTCTAGACATCGTGATCAGAGCAATACAGAGAAAGACAGCCCGCTACTGCGAGGAGTTTCGACTTACTAGAAAATGTGTTGCGCTGGCCTGGTCTGGTCACACTATCAAGAGAGCAGTTGCAGCCGGCCAGGACTTACGTTTGCAGGAGCCTCGGTAACATCACCTTGCTGGTGTTTTGTGCTTTGCCTCACCCTTCTATGGAGGAGGGGAGACTTTATTGCTCGGACCCCAATAGAGCACTGCGCTTCTACATAGATGGCACCCAAATAACACTGGGTAGACAATCAACTCTTTGTGGGGTTCAATGGAGTGAAAATATACAAGGCCATGCAGAAGAGAACCATCCCCCGCTGGGTCGTGCTCTGCATTAACATCTGCTATACATTGGCTAAAAGGTAGTCTCCGGAAGGACTGCGTGCTCACTCTACTAGGTCCAAAGCTGATACCACTGTGTGAGCACGTGGAGTTCTTGTCCTAGACATCTGTCAGGCGACTAAGTGGGCATCCCTCCATACGTTCACAAAGCACTATTGCTTGGACAGTCAGGTTCACTGAAGGGGTATTTTGCCGGCTCGGTCCTGCAGGACTTTCTGGTTTGGTTCCATTCAGACACCCTCCTCCAAATAGGTACTGCTTTGGTATCTCTTCAAAAGGTGAGCAATCTTCGGTTAGAAGTCTCTGTCAGAAGAACAAGGTACTTAGCCTTCGGTAATACTCTTTCTGGTAGAGACTCTATTTACTCACAGGTTCTTAACTGACTCTCCATCCCCCGCCCCCTGTTCTATGAATTGGAGTCTGTCCCCAAGTCCCAAGCTTAGAAATCTGCAGACTGGTCACACATAAAATGCTTGTGTGGCTCTGCTCTTGGTGTGTGGACAGCCCCGAAGGCAAGTGACTTCAGCAGAATGGATTGCGGCCGCGATGCGGGTCCATGTGGCTGGTGGGGCTACGCCCCTGCGCCCCAATGGACGCACCGCGGCTGAGACACCAGGATCGAAGTTCGGCATTCACTCAAGATCCTATGATTCTCGGCTATTCACATAAGCTTCCTGTGACTAAAGGAAAAGCGAATGTGACCAAGTGTAATAATATAATGGATGCCCTTGTAAAAGCGCTCCAATCCCTTCAGGTCAAGTTCTGATCCATAAAACTGAAAAAAACCTACCCTAGTCCTATTATAGACTGAAAAACATACCCTCCTACAATCGGAGACCAGAAGTCTCTGATACGACGAAGTTATGTTTTTTTTCAGTTTTATGGAGAAGAACGTCACCCGAAGGAATTGGAGCCTAAACGTAAGAGATACAATGGGCAAATTTAAGCATCAGCAAAAAAAAAATAAACTACAAGTCAGATGTTGTTGATGAGCATTAGAAGCACGGACATAGAATGCACACATTTTAAATGCCCAAATAGACAGCTGAATAGTTTTAGGTAAAATAAAACCGAATTGTGCTCATTTCCAAAAGCATACTCAAAGGCAGGCCACAATTAAACGAGGAAGAAAACTGCTGCAGAATGTAATAATATTTTAAAAGCAATACAATACCAAAATGAAAATTAACCAATACCCCCTCAATTGTTACAGGATGCCCGCCATTTCTGAGTACAATCTGATCCCACTATTTCACTGACCACGTTTTTACCTTAAAGGAATTCGAAAACAGGGGCTGGATGCACATCTTGAAGTTGTTAGATGCTGAAAGATGCATCTCAGAATGGCCAAGAAGAGCAATTATTCTCCCTTTTTGGGTACCTCTTCCTGAACCCACTAGGGATCCAGGGGCCCGAAATATGAAAGGATTTTTACAGTCAAGAAGTCTGCAGTTTGCAAAATCACTGGGTGGGGTAACTTCAAAAATGCCTTCATATAAATGTATAATATTCCGTTTGTGAGTCCCGAAACCTTTTCCCCTTACAAAATGGGTTCTACGCCTCATTCCGAGTGGTAATTAGAAGGGGTTATGATGACAGAAACCTCCACTTTTGATTTCGATCACAGTGATATATCATTGGTTTTTACTGCAATTGGGAATGAAAATGCAGAAACAGAGGTCATTTGCCTGTTGTAGGCCACGACCTGTGCATTTGCAGCCAACCAAAGGGGAATAACAAATTGCGACCTGCCTAATTATTTTTCTAGATTTAAAAATGGCAAGTTGGTCCCATCGCAAATTGCATATCCACATCTAGAAACCAGTTTGTGAGCAATTTGCTGATACTGGTTGTGAAAGAGTGTTAATACGTTGGCGCCCGCCCGTATTATTATTAGAGGCTCAGGCTGAGACAGGCAATACAAAAATCGGCAGCAGAAATGAATTAAAAACAATAAACATATGTCAGCCAATTAATATGATCTTTTAGTGCCGCTCCAGTAAGGGGCTCTTTTGCTTCCTTTATAAAGACACGTTTCTAAAACAGACAGGAACACGGTACGTGTGTGATTCAAGTTACATCATGTACGAAATTGTCCAATGCGTTAAAGTTGTGAAATAAATCAATGTAATGGCTGGGATAATTGCCGATTTTCTACACAGTGGTTATTTCAATCCGTTTTACGTGATGGCAAGTTTATGTCACTTCACCCTAACTCAGCCCTGGAAAACTTACGTTCTTCTCAGCGCAGCCTCTTCCAATTAAAGTCGCTCATGCAACAATTGTACATCGTAACAGCTGATGTATTTGAAAATATGTAAAAGCATTAGCATAGGCTACCATGCAGGTAATAAAACCATCGACAAGTTGAGAGATTATTTTGAAGTTGCCCGAACCTTTCCCTTCTAGGATCAGCCATCCAGATAATGATCAGAAATTAACCATACGTTTCTAATGTAAATGGCGATTTCTGCTAACAGCCTGTAGCTATTTCTTCACGTATACCATGTTATCTAGTCTGTGGCGTCAGAAAATGCGTGCAGTATAGCAGCAGACCCGTGTCGCACAAAGTAGTTTTGTATAAAGGTAGCCTGGCACAGAACAGCCATGAAAAGAGGGCCTCGTGTACACATTTGGACGTCTGTAAATGGGGAGTACAGGGCAAACTGCCCGGGAAGGCTCCTCGGAGAAAGTGAGAGGTAATGCAGTCATGACCTAAAATAAGGTACTAATGTAAATGGGGTGCTTGGCCATAGCTGGAAAACAGATGTTGTGTGTAAATAATAGTGCCCAGTTTCAGGAGCGCCTACGTGTTTATTAAGAGAGTTAAAGAGGGACAGCTCGGCTCTGACACCATATGATGATATGTTATTCCTACACTTTCTATCCCTCGATGCCTTATGTAACATTTCCTGTAGACTGATTTCTCCCTGTATTACATGTGTGATCAAAGTGCCATGAAACCTTACATTGGGATTAGTAGTGCTATGAAAGTCTTAAATAAAAAAAATGAATTAGTAGGTGAAATTTAAATCGTTATTTGTGTAATTACTCATGCAGACAGATGCTCTGACATCTGTACAGTGCATGCTTATCTCTTCCATAAAGAGGCTAAACAAAGTGAAAAAAAACTCCATCCAGATCATAATTGATCTTGAGTATGTGTAACGTGATAACAGTCTGTGTGCCTTTGTTTCCCTTCATTGCATTGGCATCCACACAGCTCCCAGCCAGAATGATACAAGAACAACGGAAGACTTTTGGTCCTTTAAATCGGGCCTTCCCTGTAAGAAATTGAAAGAACAAAACCCTCACCCAAGGCATTTTTGCTCGTAACGGAAAGAACAACATGAAGGAACTTTTTTTATGTGTCCCGGTGCCAACAAATTACACCTGTACAAATTCAGTATATTTCACTGGTGCCAGCTGTATCCCGGTTCTAGCTTAGAACGAGCTGAAGGCTTCTGGGTTTGGCTGGATCCCCCTCATTTCCTTCAGTGTGCTATGGATGAGGTTCCATTTATACAAATTGCAATGTGTGTAGTAAGTTGTGCCCACTTTGAAGAATTATTTAGCTATAATTAATGAGAAATGTAAAATATTGTAAGTGCTAGTTAAATCCTCCTCTCTTTAGGAGCTTGCCACCATTGCCCCACTAAATATGGCAGCCTCCATGCAGATGTAGGCTGCATCTCTGACTATTGTTCACCGTCGGTCATGTCTTTGTTATTAATAATTTTAAACCATTTCATGTTGCGCTGTAGAAAGCACTTCTAGTTTTTCTAAGCAATGTATAAATATTAGGTTGCTACTGTGATAGACTTAAGAGGTGATGTCAGTATGCTGTTAGGTAAATATTGTAATAAATACTAGTATAACCATACGGCGACCGTACACTATGAGACACACTCCCAAGCACACTGCTGACTGCTAATAAAGTTTTTATAACACAGAAACAGGAACATTTGTCGCGCCTGTAAATGGAATTTACTTTTTCACGTACCAGTTGCATTAGTTAGTACTGTGCAAACTGTGCAATGCATGTAACATTGAATACAAATTGTGTCATTGTGCAGTATACATATAGGAGTCTACTAGTACAAAGTGGTGTAACAGCCCAGTCCTCCGGTGCGGCCGTTTTAAAACTCGAGAAAGACCGTAGACAACAGCATTTGGTTAGAAGATAAGGCGAGCTCGAGTGGCCTTATACTGATCATGACGACGACACAACTTTTTCAGGGTTCCTGCGATAAACGCATACAATCACAAGGCTACCCCCCACCACCCACCCCCATCCATTCATCCACCCTTCTAAAATACGCACGGGGCGCACTGCGCACCCCTTACAATTTGCAAAGCCCAGCCCAAAGGCCCGTTTAACCCCTTCCACGCTCATGACGAGCTGGGCTCGTCATGCAGTAGCCTCCTGCTACGCTGATGACGAGCCCAGCTCGTCATGAATAATGGTGTTTGTAAAGTTCCAGCACAGGAGAAAAATCCCCATAGCGTTCAAGGTGTTAATGTTACTCCTGCGGCCTGTATAGCGCTGTGATAGCTGAGTGAGTGGGCAGGGCAAGCGGCGCATCATGATCTATTGCCAGCACCCAGGCCACAGGGTCCAATCTCTTTTGTTTTAGCGCTTAGTAGCCCTGCCGACAACCGAAGTACTGGACAGTAAGAGCGCTTTAGGGGCATATACTACTAACTCGGACCGTCCGTCTGTGATTATTACCGCCTGAGATGCTGCACCGGTGCAAATCAGCGCAAGGAACAGGCATATTGTACAGAATTACACAGATTTCCTTTAATCTTTTTTTTTTCTTCATCTTACTTCATATAATAATTTCACAGGACTCAGGAGCAGGATACAGACAGCGTGACAGCGTGTGGCTGAGGTGATGAGGCAGCAGGCAGGCAGGGAGTCGGTCTGCTGCGCACACGAGCCAAGCCTAGAGAGAGAGAAGAGATTCGTCCTGAAATGGCCAATCACTGCATGGCTTCACATGAAGTCATACAGTGATTGGCCATTTAAAGTGGTGCCGAGGGAGTGTTCCACCACACACGGCGGCATCCAATAATGGATTGCCTGCCCTTCTGTTATGGTGGACCAGCCAATCCTGGCGCTAGGGGGGCACATTTACTACTCGCCCGTTTTCTACCCGTTTTCAGCGGCGGCGCTGCTGTAAGAAGCAGCACCCCCTTGGTCCCTCCCTATGGGGTAAGTCCAGCACGCATGCTCGGGCAAGTTTGCTCCTCAACGTGTCATGCGCAGTACTGCTGCAGCTGAGTGTGGACTGTCACTCAAGCTGCAGCAGCCCAGCCAGCCCCACCCCCTGCGCACTCCCGATTGAGTCGGGTGTGTCCCACTCTCGGCGGATTCCCGGCCGCCGCTGGTAGCGCTAATAATAACAACAGAGAGGTAATAATTATTGCCAAAAATGTGACGGTGCGTCCATGTGGCTTAGTGGGGCTCCGCCCCTACGCCCCAATGGACGCACCGCTGCTGTAAAAGAGTATCTTTATCGCCCCACTTCTTTGATAGTTAGCTGGGCTGTAAGATGAATCGCTTCGCTGGCTCCTAGAACTGGATACGTTCTGGTGGATGGCCGCTAACGTCGTCTTCTCGGATCTTTCTGAATCGAGAAAGACCCGAGAAGACGACGTTAGCGGCCATCCACCAGAACGTATCCAGTTCTAGGAGCCAGCGAAGCGATTCATTTTACAGCCCAGCTAACTATCAAAGAAGTGGGGCGATAAAGATACTCTTTTATGATATGAGATACCAGTATACATATGAAACCTCAATGCATACCTGAGAGGGGAATACCAAAACACAAATAATAACTAAGAGAGAGGAACGCAATACACAGACCTCGTAAAAGATTCAAGACAGCAAACAACGACCCTAACTCGAGGGACACCGCAAAAGACATTTGGCAAGAACCGATCCACAGAATTTTAAAGCCCATCATTAATATTGGCATGCATATCTAAGATGGATACCAGTTACATGAAATTGATGACCCCACTTAAAACTGTCCTGATGAAGGTGTAACCACATCTACGGGATTAACACCAAAACGCGTCGACGCACTGTGCTTTAGAGAATCCAAGTAAAGACTAGAGGGTACCATCTATATGTTATATCAGGAGTATTGGTGTCCCTCCATTAATCTTTTTAAGGCTTGTTGGATCTAATGAATGTGTAGAAATATCATTCAAATTATTTGTCTACAGGGGTTTTTTGTTTGTAATAATGAAATTTGTTGTAAAATGTATCTATTGAACTAGGGTGTACTTCATGTGTTGCATTTATTTAGTTCTTATGTATTTTATGTATTTTATTCAAATGTATGAGATGTTATTAGACTGTATGTTTTCAGAATATTTGTGTTTTCTGAAATTTTAACAAAGAATGATTCAGATTGTATTTTAATAAAAAAAGTGTAAACGTCACATTTTACTTTTTGGCCTGTTTATAAAGAGGATATGTATGGATGAAATGGGAGTCTAATGTTGTCAACGTATAGAGTGCTGTTCACAAGTCAGTCCAGGGATTTTCCTCAGACTTACATTGTCTTTTAGTACCCTGTTCCCTGGAACACGTGGGGTCTACTCTCTTACTTTGACCAGCTTTACAGCAGATACATGCCTTAACCCAATCAAACGTTTTAAAATGTAGAGTTTGCAACCAATTAAGTAAGCATAACAGATAACTCACTTATTTGACATAACCCTGATGCCAAATCTCATTTGATAAAGCTCATAATGCGCTTAAATGTTTTCATGATATAGCTACTAATCATATGTGTGAGGTCTTAATATCTGATGTCCCTTCATGTGATGTCACTTCAAGTGAGGTCACTTCCTGTGATGTCACATGCAATGTCCCGCGTCGTGACATCATGCGCTGTGATGGCTTGCGTCATGATTTTACTTCCATACTGGGTAACCTGGTTAGTCCCCCCAATTCTTTTTTAGGACTTTGTTCCCTGAGTACAAGATTGCCATCTAGTGGACAAAGGGTAAAAATTCAAGGGCATGAAAAAGATCTGTCCTAACCTAGAGACAGGTATTAGAGCTACCTTCATCATCCTTGCGCTGAGTACAAAGAAAATAGTATGCTAGTGACACATTTGAGCTGTGCAGGTGTCCGTATGTCCTAGATACGACTCAATGCCTGGGAAAATGTATCGAGGCTGAATGCAGTGTCGGATTGGGAGGCGGGCAATCGAGCATTGGGCGATGGGCCGGTGCGTAATGGGCCGTTTTTTTTAGCCTCTGCAAACTAGTTCAAGGGACTTTGGGGCAGATTTATGTTAACTGGCGCATCCCCAGGGATGCGCCAGTTAACATGCGCCACGGTGCGCCACTGCTACGCCACCCATGGTGCGCCGCATTTATGATGCGGCGCACCATGGTGCAAGGAAGTGAGGATGCGTGACGCATCTCTCGACGTACGGGCAGCGCATTGCAGGAGTCATGTCGCAAGTGCGACATGACTCCTGCAATGCACAGGAGCCACCTATACTATGCATTGTGCGTCACCCTTACGCCTGCTTCAAGCAGGCGTAAGGAAGTGACGTAGAAAGTGACTGAGTGAAATCTCATAGATTTCACTCAGCCACTTTTGCGAGGCGCACCTGCCCCGGAACGCCCACCCTGCGCCGGAACGCCCACATGCGGCGCAGGGCTTTACAACGTGACGCATCTGCCTAGATGCGTCACGTTGTAAATCGTTCGTAGGGATGTGCCACGTTTACGCCGCCTTGCGTGACGCAACAGCGGCATAAACGTGGCGCAAGGGCTTCATAAATCTGCCCCTTATAGTCTTCGCTAATCCCCGCCAGGTCACTCTAATGATGCGCCAGCATCACAGGCTCTCTCCTGACCTGCAGTAATTTGAGACTGGGGGCTTGGAGTTGCTCTGGCCTTTGGGGCATTCTTGCCTCGGCCCCCTGCTCTGTGGAGCCTGCCTGGCAAGAAACAGTGTTATCCCCTGTCGAGCCATGACCTTCAGGTTATCGGGGCAATGGGGAGGGTGTGAATATAATGGGGAGCGGAGAGGGGAGATGATTTTGTGGCCTTTGTGCCTTTCTCACCTCAAGTTATAGTGGGCTGGGGCC
Organism: Lissotriton helveticus; assembly: GCF_964261635.1. Taxonomy (NCBI): domain Eukaryota; kingdom Metazoa; phylum Chordata; class Amphibia; order Caudata; family Salamandridae; genus Lissotriton; species Lissotriton helveticus. The sequence goes on along the minus strand of NC_136068.1, from coordinate 1,563,659,082 downwards.
TAAGAGAAGCCCCTCCCTATGGGCCAGGTGTTGTCACCTCAGCCCCAGTGTCTTTTTGGCCTTGTTGGGAGGGAACAGGGCTTAAATGGCATTAAGGTCAATCGTGAAGCACTGCACAATATGTGTGCCTAGAAAAGTACAGAAAGTACTGAGTGGAACAGTGTCAGTGCTGTAAACGAACATTAACAAGAGCGTAAATGAACAATGCAGCACAGCAAGATGTCAGCGAAACATAAAGCAAGAGCGCACGTGGCACAACCAGATGGGCCCCTGAATATAGCTGAATTAAGTAGAGTATTATTTCATGAACTGAGCGTCTCCTGTAAACCGTGAGCTCCTGTAAGCCAAGCTTCCTAGATCTAATTATCTGAGGCTCCTATGCTGTCAGACAGAAAGGTTGTTATGCAGCTACAGACAGGGATTCCTGAATCAGTGTGTATTGGAAGATTTTTGATGCAAACAAAGGAGGGCTGTTCCTGACTTTGTGAGAGTTGCTTGCAAAAGGTCTGTACAATTTGCACGTCTTGAAAAGTGGGGTGCAGGTTTTTTAAATTGTATTTTTTTTTTTAGGATTGTGGTTTTTAAGAACGTTCAGGCATGGATAGCATCAGAGAATAGTGTGTCCTCATGTAACGTAACTGGTGCTATGTAAAGCGCTCTGATAACTGATTCGGTTCGGTTCTAGTTCGCGCTATATAAAACTCTGCAAAAAAAAAAAGAAGAGAATGGTGGCTGGGAGTGCTGACTTGTATCCAGATTTCTCATTGTTTAGTCACAACACACATTTGTGGCTACATCGAGGCACTGAGAAGGGCAAGGGGTGGCGCTGTATAAAACAAATACAGAACACATCAGCCCTTTCCATTTATAAAGAAGATATTGGGACACAAAGGGGGGCTCCCCCAGCACATTTTCAGATCCTGTTCGCTGCAGCCTTGAGTAGTCGAGGGATATTGCTACACCAGAAATATGAGTGCCCAGCAGTACTCACTTATAGCGCTTATACCCCTGGGGAAACATGAGAGAAAGTTGTGAGTGGACTTCTTTCCACTGTTTGAGATTAGCACTTTTAATGAGTTTTCTTATATTTTCAATACCAGAGAGGCAACTGAAACTTAAAAAAAAACCTTCTCCGCCTTGGAACATGTTGAAAGTTTAAAAAGCAAGAAAAAAAGTGCAAATGATATGAAGGGAGCAGCAGGCAGGGGAAGTTGGAGGGGAGAGAAATAGTATCTTAATCAGCCGGAGCAGCGGCTGGGCATAGATTAACTTGAATCAATCTGTTCTTGGTCCTGCTCCACAGAAAGGGCCAGAAATGATGTTTGGCATGGACTGGCCAATTAGGGAGCCTGTAAAGAAGAGTGACATCGAATAGCTAGTGCATGCTCTCATGGGTTTTACCCTAAAAATTAAAGTAATCTTGTATAATGTAACTGGTACACATGTAAACTGCTTTAATGACTTCAGACTGAGTTCACACTATATAAAACTACAAACAAAAAAAAACAAGAAACAACTAGACAGCTTCTGCAAAGGCTGGACAATGAGAATTAAAGAGAATTCTTTATATAAAAAAAGTCTGCATTCCATTTTAACATTTTTTCAGCTATTCTTTTTTTAGTTTAACTATCAGTCACAGAGCATTAGGCCAGCTTTAGAACACATTTTAAAGTGCTTTTGCCTTACATTTACTACTTAAAGTACATACCTGTCAGATGAAAAAATACCAGCTTTGGGTGATTTTCTTCCGTTTGGTACCGTCCAGGTGGCAACCCTAGCCAGATCAAGTGTTGTGGCCCTAGGCTATTTTATTTCTCCTCTCCTCCTAGAAGTTCTTCTATTTATGCCAATGTCACTGGTTCTAGAAGCATTACAATATTTAATTTACCAAACATTTCTAAAAAAAAATCAGTCTAAGGATATTAACCAGATGGTGATCCATGAAAGGGACGATCCGGGAAAGTGGGCGTGGGGCACTTTTTTGGGGAGTGCCCAGGCCGAAATGTGATCCCAATCCGACCCTGGCTGATTGCTGTCAGGGTCGGACTGGAAAATAAAAGCAGTCCTGGGGAAAATGCTCAAAGCAACGCCGGTCCCTACTTCTCCTCGCTCACTCTCTCTTCCATCCATCAATTCTTTTCCCTTCTCCCCCATCTCTCCCCCTCTGCCCCTCTGCTCTACATCTACCTCCCCTGCTTGTTGCACTTAACTTTGTGGGGGCTGGGAAAAGTGACGGAGGCACAAGGACCTCAGCTCTGGGGCTGGGCTTTCACAACTGGCCGCCATGGCCTGGAAAAAGGGGCAGATCTACAAGAAAGTGCCGCAGTATGACACCACAAGCCCTTTGGCTGCGCCACACTGCGGAACTTTCAGAGCACAGGAATACGACATATTTACAAGAATATGTCGCATTCCTGTGCTCTTCCCATCGCTGGCGCATAAACAGCTGCCATGCGCTGGCGCAGGCACCCTTGCACCATGGTGCAAGGATGCCTGTGTCATGGGAGAATATTTTTATGCAGGAAGGGGCACCTTCCTGCACAAAAACAATCACGAAAGGCGTTTTCCTCTTTCAATGTGTGCTGTAGAATGCAGCACGCATTGAAAGAGTAAAAAACAAGGAGAAATGAAAACATTTCTCCTCGTTGCGCCTTGCTACGCCACCTCTAGGGTGGCGTAGCATTTAAATGCATCTCCAGATTCACAATTTCTCGTAAATCTGGAGATGTGCCTCATTCCATGGGTTTTGCGTGGGAACACCCACATCAACACCCATGGAACGCCCCTTCACCGCAAAGTTCTGCATGTGAAGGGACCGTATTTACAGGGAGAGGAAAAGTCACGCAGGGTGGCTTTTCCTCTCCTTGTAAATATGGAGGAGCCCCCTGCGCCACCATTACGTCATGAAAAGTGACGCACTGGTGGCGCAGGGGGCTTGTAAATCTGCCCCTAAATTTGGAAGCTTTCGTAATTCGACCGTAGGTGAGGAAATCGCCGGGATTCCTTCCTGAACGGTCGCTCCCCCACGCTCTCCTGCTAGATTCATTGATTGACAACACCTGCATCACAGCTGAAGCCCTTTGCACCCGAGTATGCCTGACTGCGCCTGGTATCGTTGCCATTGAAAGATTTAACGCGCTTTGAAGCTCTTGCTCGCGCAGCGCTTTGAGAACGTAATCTCACATAATTGAATTGTGCTTAGTTGTACCTTTAATTATCTGCATCACGCTTTGTGCCTCACTGACTGCGAAGTTAACCGCGTTTATCACAGCTTCTGCATTAGCGCTTTGAAGCTGATTGTCGCTTGGCGCTTCAAAACTTGGTTGTACAATTCTGCTTGGCGCTCTGTGTGTTTATTACTTACACTTCATTGCTGGGTTGTGTTTTCAACGTTGATACTTTGTGAGTGGCGCTTTGGCAGAGGTATTCTGCTGGATATGAGAGCCTTTGGCTGCCTGTTGTCGAGCATTGTGCTGTGCCCTGCTTTTACTTTAATTTTTGCCCTCCATTTTGTGTTTTCCTCTCCCCTGACCCGCCTCTCTGATCCCGCCTCCCAGCTGACCCTCCCACACACGAAGAACAGACTCTCCCCAGCTCGTACCTAGCTGTGACCGCCGGGATTCCTTCCTGAACGGTCGCTCCCCCACGCTCTCCTGCTAGATTCATTGATTGACAACACCTGCATCACAGCTGAAGCCCTTTGCACCCGAGTATTCCTGACTGCGCCTGGTATCGTTGCCATTGAAAGATTTAACGCGCTTTGAAGCTCTTGCTCGCACAGCGCTTTGAGAACGTAATCTCACATAATTGAATTGTGCTTGGTTGTACCTTTAATTATCTGCATCACGCTTTGTGCCTCACTGACTGCGAAGTTAACCGCGTTTATCACAGCTTCTGCATTAGCGCTTTGAAGCTGATTGTCGCTTGGCGCTTCAAAACCTGGTTGTACAATTCTGCTTGGCGCTCTGTGTGTTTATTACTTGCACTTCATTGCTGGGTTGTGCTTTCAACGTTGATACTTTGTGAGTGGCGCTTTGGCAGAGGTATTCTGCTGGAGTTGAGAGCCTTTGGCTGCCTGTTGTCGACCATTGTGCTGTGCCCTGCTTTTACTTTAATTTTTGCCCTCCATTTTGTGTTTTCCTCTCCCCTGACCCGCCTCTCTGATCCCGCCTCCCAGCTGACCCTCCCACGCTCCGCCCCCTCCACTCTCCATTTATGTCCAATGACCCAACACGCAGCGTCCACGCGCTGCGGCCTCGCCGAAGGTGCGCCAAAGGTAAGCCCGTCTACGCCCGTCCGCGCCTGGACCGCGCCCAGCGCCCGTCCCCCTGCCCTACACCGCTCCCAAGCCCCCAGAGTCACTTATGATGCCGCTACTCTCCTCGCCCTCAACGCAGGACGCACCCCACTATGTTGCGTAGCTATCCCAGGACGTACCCACGGACCATTCTCCTGCCTCACCTGTAAGTTCAACTGCTGCAGAACCCTCACCAAACACACTTCCTCCACACTCAGCTCCGAACCCAACGACCTGAAATGCATCCTACTGAACACCCGCTCGATCCACAGACACGCAACCGAACTCTGGGACCTAATCGACACTGTGTCACCTGACATCGCCTTCCTCACTGAAACTTGGATGAACGCATCCTCTGCCCCCGACATCGCCATAGCCATACCGGACACCTACAAGATCATTCGAAAAGACCGCACCATTAAAAAAACTGGAGGAGGCATCGCCATCGTTCATAGAAACACCATCAAAATTACTACCAGTTCTGACGACAATCTCGCAACCGCCGAACACCTCCACTTTCAGATCCACACCGACCCCAGAACCACCCTCAGAGGAACCCTCATCTACAGGCCCCCAGGCACCCGATCTCACTTCAGCAACGACATCACTGACTTCGTCAGCCCGCACGCCCTCGCCTCAGAGAACTACATTCTTCTAGGAGACCTCAACTACCACCTAGACAACATTCTCGACAACAACACCACCACCCTCCTGGACAACATGTCCAATCTCGGACTCAAACAACTCGTTGACACCCCCACTCACACCGCCGGACACACGCTCGACCCTATCTTCACCTCCAGCAAGCACATTTCCTTCGATCACACTACAGCTCTCCACTGGACGGATCACAGCTGTGTCCACTTCAGCTACAAAACAACCCTGACCCACAACCGTCCACAACCCATTCCCAGAAGAAATTGGAACAAAATCACCATCGACCAACTCCTCACATCCCTCAGCCAAAACACTCCCACCCTAACAACGGACCCAGACCAAGCGGCCACAAACCTCAGGCAATGGATTACACACAGCGCAGACGAACTAGCAGCCCTGAAAAAACACCAGTTGAAATCATTCAGCAAAAAGGCTCCCTGGTTCAATGATGACCTTAAAAAATCCAAGAAGACTTGCCGCACCCTCGAGAAGATTTGGAGGAAAGAACCAACCTCGGACAACATGACCTCCCTCAAGACAGCCACCCGCAAACACCACCAACTGATTCGTTCCGCCAAGAAATCAGCATTTAAGGACCGTCTCGACAACAACTCTCACAACAGCAAGGAACTCTTCAATATCGTCAAAGAATTCACCAACCCTCCCGCAGCATCCAACGACATCACTAACTTCCAAGACCTCTGCAATGCGCTATCCTCCTTCTTCTACAACAAAATTGCCGACATCCACAACAGCTTCAAGAACACTCCCAATGACCAACTCACCCCACCCCCTTCCGATCCCACCCCTCCAACTAACTACCTCAATTCCTGGAACCCAATCACCACTGAAGACACCATTCGCCTCATGAACTCAATCCATTCTGGCTCACCTTCTGACCCCTGCCCCCACTACATCTTCAACAAAGCTGACTCCATCATCGCTCCCCAACTCCGTGATGTCATCAACTGCTCCTTCAACTCAGCCTCCTTTCCAGAAATATGGAAACACGCCGATCTCAGCGCCCTTCTGAAAAAACCAACAGCAGACCCCTCAGAACTGAAAAACTACCGACCCATCTCCCTCCTCCCTTTCCCGGCCAAAGTCATCGAGAAAGCCGTCAACAGCCAACTCGCAGCCTTCCTTGAATCCAACAACTCCCTGGATCCCTCACAGAACGGCTTTCGAGCCAAACACAGCACCGAGACCGCCCTCATTGCGGCGACCGACAACATCCGTGCACTCTTGGACAACGGTGAAACAGTGGCCCTCATTCTCCTCGACCTCTCCGCCGCCTTCGACACTGTCTGTCACAGCACCCTCACACAACGCCTCAACAACATCGGCATACAAGGAAAAGCCTTGGACTGGATTAGCTCATTCCTAGCCGGGAGAACCCAGAGAGTCCGACTCCCCCCCTTCTACTCAGAGCCCACCGAAGTCATCTGCGGCGTACCTCAAGGCTCCTCACTCAGTCCCACCCTCTTCAACGTCTACATGAGTCCCCTCGCCCCCATCGCACGTCGACACAACCTCAACATCATCTCCTACGCAGACGACACCCAGCTGATACTTTCCCTCACCAAAGACCCCAACACCGCCAAGGACAATCTTCACGAAGGCATGAAAGAAGTAGCCGAATGGATGCAACAGAGCCGCTTAAAACTCAACTCAGACAAAACTGAAGTGCTCATCCTTGGATCCTCCCCCTCAGCGTGGGACGACTCTTGGTGGCCTTCCACTCTGGGATCAGCGCCCACTCCCACTGACCATGCACGTAACCTTGGCTTCATTCTAGACTCCTCTCTCTCAATGTCCAGACAAGTCAACGCCGTATCGTCCTCCTGCTTCAACGTCCTTCGCATCCTCAAAAAGATCTTCCGCTGGATCCCCCTCGAAACAAGAAAGACTGTCACCCATGCACTGGTCACAAGTCGACTGGACTATGGCAACACTCTCTACGCCGGAATTACAACAAAATTACAGAAAAAGCTCCAGCGCATCCAAAACGCATCAGCGAGACTCATATTAGACATCCCGCGCCAAGAGCACATCACCGGACACTTAAAAAACCTCCACTGGCTTCCCGTCAACAAAAGAATCACTTTCCGCCTTCTTACCCACGCACACAAGGCCCTCTATAATCTAGGACCAGAATGCCTCAACTCCCGACTGTCCTTCTACTATCCCACCCGCCAACTTAGATCATCCAGTCAAGCCCTCGCCGCAGTCCCGCGCATCCGAAAAACCACCATGGGCGGCAGATCCTTCTCCTTCCTGGCTGCCAAGACCTGGAACTCACTCCCCACCCACATCCGCCTCACTCAAAATCACATCTCCTTCAGAAAAGAATTGAAAACTTGGCTTTTCGATAAACAATGAACCCTTCCCTCTAGCGCCTTGAGACCCTCTGGGTGAGTAGTGCGCTATATAAATGCCCGAACTTGAACTTGAACTTGAAATATAGCAAATACGAACATTTAGTCCTAGTGTGGGTCGCGGGTGGGTGGGGGTAATCCATGTGGGCACGAACATCCCTCTGATTTAATTATATCTAGTTTATTCTTTTCTTTACACTTAGTGCCAGGACCAGTGAAATAGCTTTCATTTCTATCTGTCTCTGAGGTTAATTAGTACAGACCATTTTTGTGCTCTTGAAGGTTAGTCTTTGTCCACTAGATGGCAATCTCATACCGTATATTTCACAAGAGGCAAGTTCCTGCTATTTATTTGCTTCAGGCCTCGCAAAAAACAGCCAGGTACAACCCGAGCACGAAGCTATTCAAATTTCAATGAAAAGATGCACCTTGACATCGGTGCCTTCACATGGCATTATCAGCATCATTTTGCTGATCCAAGGCTAGGTATGTCTTGGTTTTAGGAGTCTGAGCACGAGACGAACCACCACCATGTTTGGAATATAGGGGCATATTACCAACAACTAGCGATAATTTTTGTCTCTAACTTGTTTAGAGACAAACATTATCGCCGCACATCGGCGATTTTTATCGCAGATAAACCTTGCTATTAGCAAGGTTTATCGCAAATGCGATAAAAAACGGCCGCAATGCATGAATATCGCTGAAAAGTCAGCGATATTCATGCATTATCGAGCAAATGCTCTTAGCCATGTTATCCACCTCCCATTGGATAACATGGTGAAGAACTGCTCAGGGCAGGTGTTAGCTTTTGGAGATATTCGCGCTTAGCGCGAATATCTCCAAAAGTTGGTAATAGGAGATAGCGATGTTAGCGACTGTTTCCAGTAGCTAACATCTTGGCACGCCCACTTTGCATGTCATTAGTGATAAATATCACTGACATGCAAAGCGGGGCCCAAGATGGTCGCTATCTCCTATTAGCTGTCACTAACTGGTGTTAGCGACAGCTTGGTAATAGGGAGATAATTTTATCTCCGCTTTCTTGGCTTTTAAAGCCAAAAAAGCGGAGATAAACCCCCTTGATAATATGCCCCATATATCGTCCAACACACACACATGTTAGAGAGACTTTTCAAACCTGTGTATTTCTTTATAATGCGACGCATTTCGTTTTATACATTAAATGTTATCATTGCCTTGCGTGGCTATTATTAGAAGTGCTAGATTCTAAACAAAAACGTGGAACATTTGTACCCTCTATACGTAGCCTACGGTGCTACTATAGATGGAGTAACATTATAGTCCATGAAACCCCGTACAAAAGAGGTGTTTGCACAGCTCTTACCGTGAACTGATGTATTTAAAGGTGCTCTTATGTGAAGATGAAGGACAAGATGAAAAAAAATAATTGCTTAGGATCACACACTGTGGTCAGGTGGAAGTCAGGATCGATACAAGGTTTCCTGGTTTCAGTTCAGACAATACATATTTATGTCATTCTCTGTTAAATTCTACATCACTGCTTAGTGATTTTTGTTCAATTCTTTTAGGCACGAAATCAATGCATCTTGTTAAATGCATAGACAAATTAGATGTTAAAACAGGTTAACAAAAGATAACTTGATGAAAAATAATACTAAGTTATGGTAAAGCCGGGTTTGCTATTTTAACTGAGACCGACTTTTGCTACTGGCTCAACACCTCAATGAAGGCGCTTGCACACATTAGCAAAACAAATAGCATGGGGGATACAAGAGCCATCACAACAACCAAGTCATGTGTCAAACCCAGCTGCAGAAAGGTTCACGCAAAGCTCATACCATGTAGGTTTTTATCATTTTTTATATTACAGCATGGCAGTTGAGCAGCCACATATCTTCAGCATATTCCTATCTGTAAGAGGGCAAATATTATATAAGTGTGACATTATATGTGCTATCTTGTTATGTCAGAAATAGTAAAACGTGGTTAAAAAAGGCATCGTTGGGAAGTTTTTGATGTTCGTACAGGGAATATGTCCTACTAAGTCTACAATTGGATTGCTTTGAGGGGTACAGAAGTGTGAGGGAGTATAGGGAAGTGAGGAATACAATGGCATGTTGGGGACTTGTATAGCTACATCCTCGTCATTGCTGTGTCTGCCATTGAACACTTGATGTGGTTTAAGAAAGATATCTGCATGGCACTGTATGCATCAAATGTGTTAGCACTTATTCTATTATCCAATTAGGGCTTGCAATGCCCATAATGTGTCCACGGCATGGCTTATGCGCCTTTCGGTTACTATTCTAAACAAGCTTTCGCCAATGTTTCTGGTGGGCTCTTCCTTGGCATGGTATAAAGGAAGGAAGGAAGCCTAGATGGGCAGATTTAAGCCTAGGACGTGGCAAGTCCAACACCAGAAAACCTAGGGGTCTAATAAGGAGGATATATGCAAACCTCAAATCCAAAAGCTGAATGGATATCACAAACATTAGGAGTGGAATAAACAATAACCTATATAAGAGGAAGTGTTAGTGGTTGTGAAAACGGACTCGCTCAATTCATAGGATCCCCATCAAACTATTGTATGATCAATTATATCATCTGGTCATCCTACTGTGGTAATAAGTCTCTAGATCATTGAGACCCGTATTTACCCAGTTTAGAGAGCGAGATCACTACCCACAAGCACTAGGTGACCAGTGAAAAAACTCATGATGGGTAGAAGTGCAGTGCAAAAAGAATGTGGTGAAAGTAAAATAGGATAGAGGACAGAACATTACTTTTATTGACAATATGCCCTCTTCCTAGCTAAAAACAAAACGAACAGTGCAAGAATGCAGTATGGGAACAAATTACTGCATTAATGGTCAACATGTTTCAACCTGAAAGGGAAGGACCCAAGGCTTTCATCAGGACCTCTGTTCATTAATGATGCTACTGCTTAGTGAAAAAACAATATTGAAAAAGTGACATTTAGAAAAGGATACAACGTATTAGTTGCAACTCCTCCATGTAGATAGATCCATTGCGTGATCTATAAAGACACAAACAACACCAAAAATTCAGGAAACATATATCACAGGATATTTCAACACTCCATGTTACTGCGAAACAAATGGTAATTAAACCACTCACCCAGCTCTACCGGGGAGAAGACCTCACCTCGCCTGGACTCAAACTCAGGGGAAAATGAAGCCACGCTCTAAAGAAAATAAGGAAAGCATATGGTAGAATGCTGAGTTTTGAACAGCTAGTCATTAATCCTCACATTCTATAGCAATAAGTATATGCTCCCTTATCTCAATTAAACTTCAAAAAAACGAAAACAGCTTATGAAACCACTTTATTCAACCTACAAAACCAAACTTAACCTCAATGCATCCAAAGTATGTAAATTTAAAATTGCCTAAAAAGTCTGTATTACAAACCAAAGTCACGCCAGTCAATTATCACAGGGTAACTTAGATACAATCAGCAAAGAAAACCAAACAGTGGACTCTACTGCATCTTAAACGTCCATTGTATGCACGCTCCCACTCACCTCTCCGTCGTTGCCCCAGGCGAATACCTGAGAAAGGGGGAGGCAACGATCAGAGAGAGTGTGGGATATTTAAGCCTATTACTCAAACCACGCCCAAACTAGCGTCTAAGATATTGCGCTCAAATAATGGTGTCTCACAAGGAGCATGATATTCATTAGTTGATACGCCCTCATTGAACATGTAATTAGTGAACCAACACATTGCTGTTTCGATATTGGGCTCACCTCGTCGTAACCTCTTTCCAAACAGCGGGACCGTCCGCAATGCCGTGGCATGCCGTCCCGCGCATGCGCGGAAATGTATATCTCGCAGGTTTACCACGAGAGACTACAAAATGACGTCACTCACGTCAGAATTGTAGTTTTTTAGTTTTTTATCCGCAGAAGGCGAACACTCTAAAGAACGGTGTATCAGCTTCGCTCATATCTACCAGCGGGTGCGGTCTACAAGTAAATGCTAATGCAACCAGCAATAGCTTATTACGCCAAGCTGCTTATAGAGGAAATTATCACAATTAGCGAACGCCCAAATGCCCCCAAGTGCATGTGGTAGTTCACCCATATAGAAACCAACTTTTTCAATGATAGAAGTAGTTTTAAGACATAGTGGTCGGTGGTTGTTTAATTCCACTCTCAGGACTACATCTAATTGCACAACCATAGAGCTAAAACAGATTGTTTACATATTAACAACTGGACTAGTCCATGGGCATTTGGGCGTTCGCTAATTGTGATAATTTCCTCTATAAGCAGCTTGGCGTAATAAGCTATTGCTGGTTGCATTAGCATTTACTTGTAGACCGCACCCGCTGGTAGATATGAGCGAAGCTGATACACCGTTCTTTAGAGTGTTCGCTTTCTGCGGGTAAAAAACGGAAAAACTACAATTCTGACGTGATTGACGTCATTTTGTAGTCTCTCGAGGTAAACCTGCGAGATATACATTTCCGCGCATGCGCAGGACGGCATGCCACGGCATTGCGGCCGGTCCCGGTGTTTGGAAAGAGGTTACGACGAGGTGAGCCCAATATCGAAACAGCAATGTGTTGGTTCACTAATTACATGTTCAATGAGGGCGTATCAACTAATGAACATCATGCTCCTTGTGGGACACCATTATTTGAGCGCAATATCTTAGACGCTAGTTTGGGCGTGGTTCGAGTAATAGGCTTAAATATCCCACACTCTCTCTGATCGTTGCCTCCCCCTTTCTCAGGTATTCGCCTGGGGCAACGACGGAGAGGTGAGTGGGAGCGTGCATACAATGGACGTTTAAGATGCAGTAGAGTCCACTGTTTGGTTTTCTTTGCTGATTGTATCTAAGTTACCCTGTGATAACTGACTGGTGTGACTTTGGTTTGTAAAACAGACTTTTTAGGCAATTTTAAATTTATATACTTTGGATGCATTGAGGTTAAGTTTGGTTTTGTAGGTTGAATCAAGTGGTTTCATAAGCTGTTTTCGTTTTTTTGAAGTTTAATTGAGATAAGGGAGCATATACTTATTGCTATAGAATGTGAGGATTAATGACTAGCTGTTCAAAACTCAGCATTCTACCATATGCTTTCCTTATTTTCTTTAGAGCGTGGCTTCATTTTCCCCTGAGTTTGAGTCCAGGCGAGGTGAGGTCTTCTCCCCGGTAGAGCTGGGTAAGTGGTTTAATTACCATTTGTTTCGCAGAAACATGGAGTGTTGAAATATCCTGTGATATATGTTTCCTGAATTTTTGGTGGTGTTTGTGTCTTTATAGATCACGCAATGGATCTATCTACATGGAGGAGTTGCAACTAATACGTTGTATCCTTTTCTAAATGTCACTTTTTCAATATTGTTTTTTCACTAAGCAGTAGCATCATTAATGAACAGAGGTCCTGATGAAAGCCTTGGGTCCTTCCCTTTCAGGTTGAAACATGTTGACCATTAATGCAGTAATTTGTTCCCATACTGCATTCTTGCACTGTTCGTTTTGTTTTTAGCTAGGAAGAGGACATATTCTCAATAAAAGTACTGTTCTGTCCTCTATCCTATTTTACTTTCACCACATTCTTTTTGCACTGCACTTCTACCCATCATGAGTTTTTTCACTGGTCACCTAGTGCTTGTGGGCAGTGATCTCGCTCTCTAAACTGGGTAAATACGGGTCTCAATGATCTAGAGACTTATTACCACAGTAGTATGACCAGATGATATAATTGATCATACAATAGTTTGATGGGGATCCTATGAATTGAGCGAGTCCGTTTTCACAACCACTAACACTTCCTCTTATATAGGTTATTGTTTATTCCACTCCTAATGTTTGTGATATCCATTCAGCTTTTGGATTTGAGGTTTGCATATATCCTCCTTATTAGACCCCTAGGTTTTCTGGTGTTTAAAGTTATTGAGTAAGGGGCATAACCTAGGCTAGGTCTTTAAACTCCCCTATGACCCTTCGTTTCACCCTTTTTTGTATTAAGTCCATTTTCTTGCCAGGTCCTCTGCGAAAGCGCTTCCTTTTCCTGAACTTGATGCACCTTATTTTTATTATGTTTCCTGATCCAAACATAGCCTGCAGTGGATGAAGCAGTTTTCTCCATTCAGTTATAAAGATTGTGCTCCTGCAACTTGTTGTCTCAGAGTCTTGGACAATATACACAGTGCCCCAGAAAGATTCCAAAACCCAGATTCAACTGAATGTGAGAGACTCTTCATTCATGGTTTAGTGCAGGGGTTATTGTTGCAGACATTAGCAGACTATCCTGAGGCCAGAGAGGACGAGGACTGATGCACATGGTGCCAGTGAAGGTGGAGTACAGCTCGAGGCTGCCAAAAGGAGTGGTTGCAAAGTGGTCGCGAAGTTGAGGGCACAGAGGATGCCGTAACCAAGGTCCCAGAGCATCAGACACATAATGCAGTAGGCACAAGCACCAACTGATCCACCTTCATGGTTAAAATGACAGGGGTACAGAAAGGACATCCAAAATAATACAGCTGAACAGTTTTGCAATTTGTAGGTTGAATCCTCATTTTACTCAGATGTCCATAAACGAAAAAAAAAACTGTTTTTGTCTCTGAGTGTATTTTAATGTAAATATCAGAATGGTCCAACATTTTTATGTCCAAGGAACATCTCAGCATGAATCTGGGACTCAACAGATCTAACATGCACACAGCAAGAGACAGCGGAGACGATCAGGTCCAATGGCTAACGTTACCCGCTCTGGACCCGCTCTAATATCAGATCCACATTTAGGTTTAAACTATATTATTTGTGGCTAATCCTTTAATCTCTACATGCCTAAATTGTTAATGTGATGACGTTGCAAATATTATATATGATTGTCTAAGCCCCATTTTGATGAACACAATCTTGTATGCCTCCCACACCCCCATCTCATTGTACAGTGCTCTTTTCCTCACCAGCTAATCTCACTTGATATAAATGCAGGTCCTTATATATATTATGTTATGAACAGACAACAAGCCCAGATGCTGTGTGTGGATTGCAAATTGAACAAAATGTGGGATCCTGGGAAATGACTTCATCTTCATGTGCCCAGTTCCATTCCTCTCGTTAGCATGTGAGGCTGGGCACCAGTACTGAGTGTCAAGTACAAGTTCATGAGATATAATATAGGATAGCATTTACTCACCTGCATAGAGCAACAGTGAATGAAAAAAGCCTTCTGTTTCTGTGACTCTTTCGCTAAAGTGCTGCGCTGGACTGGGGCCATTGTGTACTGTTTTTGTAGTGCAGCACTTAATTAGGGTGTCCTATCTTGTTATGGGACCGAATAGCATTTCCCCATATATTACACCTGGAGGTGTCAGCAACATAAAGATCCTAGAAAGTTGAGTGGCCGGGCAGTAGGGCACTATGGGTGCAGCAGGTAGGAACGTTCCATCTGCTTGTGCCGAACGTGTGCCCCAGAAGACCTGGTACTGGCAGCATCTGCCACAAGATGCAGCCAGGGACACAAGACTACTATGCCAGGTGCCACTGGCTTGGCCCTAAAAGACTGTGTATGAACCAGATCGCAAAATGCTTGTGTTGAAAATGTCCTCCCTGCCGGGTCACCCTCAACCTTTTTGCCTTCTTCCTCCCCTTTTTATTGAATTTGTTTTTGTTGGCTTTGGGACTCTGGCAGCTTTACCACTGATAACCAGTGTCAGTGCTTGTGCTCTCTCCTTAAAACATGTTAGAAATGGCTTATACCCAATCAGCATATTTAATTTAATTATAACTCTCAGGCAAAGTGCAATACATGTCCCCAGGGCCTGTAAACTAAATGCTACTAGTCAGCCTGCATTACAGCAAACAAATGATGGACGGAATGCTGAAAATGCAAACATTCTCCCCCAGTCAAAAGATCTGGGTTAAATCCATCGTTCTTTTGCACACTACGTCACCCCAGTTTGGACCCGGCCATATGCAAATCAGTCTTGACCCTGTGCCTCGTGGGAACAGTCCAGACCGAACTGGCAGGCCAAGTCCTCCCTGGAGCAGAAACCAGCATCCTGGGACCGGCTTCAGGGTGTCTCACTCTTCTTCAGCCAGGCTAGCTTGAATCCGGTGGCACAGTGAGCAAGGGACCCACGTCTGGGCATATCCATCCCACTTAAGGCGAAAAGTGTTACAGGAAACAAATGATGGACGGAATGCTGACGATGCAAACATTCTCCCCCAATCAAAAGATCTGGGTTAAATCCATTGTACTTCTGCCCACTATGCCACCCCAGTTTGGACCCAGCCATAGGCAAATCA
Source organism: Lissotriton helveticus (assembly GCF_964261635.1). Taxonomy (NCBI): domain Eukaryota; kingdom Metazoa; phylum Chordata; class Amphibia; order Caudata; family Salamandridae; genus Lissotriton; species Lissotriton helveticus. The sequence goes on along the minus strand of NC_136068.1, from coordinate 1,563,643,474 downwards.
GTCTTGACCCTGTGCCTCATGGAAACAGTCCAGACCGAACTGCCAGGCCAGGTCCTCCCTGGAACGGAAACAAGCATCCTGGTACCGGTTTCAGTGCATGTCACCCTTCTACAGCCAGGCTAGCTTGAATCCAGTGGCACAGTGAGCAAGGGACCCACGTCTGGGCATACCCATTCCACTTAAGGCAAAAAGTGTTACAGTAAACAAATGACAGACAGAATGCTGACAATGCAAACATTCTCACCCAGACAAAAGATCTGGGTTAAATCCATTGTTCTTTTGCCCACTACGCCACCCCAGTTTGGACCCAGCCATTTGCAAATCAGTCTTGACACTGTGCCTCAGGGGAATAGTCCAGACCGAACTGCCAGGCCAAGTAACAAGCATCCTGGGACCGGTTTCAGAGTATGCCACCCTTCTTCAGCCAGGCGAGCTTGAATCCAGTGGCTCAGTGATCAAGGGACCCAAGTCTGGTCATACCCATTCCACTTAGGGCACAAAGTGTTACAGCAAACAAATGATGGACAGAATGCTGAAAATGCAAACATTCTCCCCCAGTCAAAAGATCTGGGTTAAAGCCATCATTATTTTGCCCACTACGCCACCCCAGTTTGGACCCAGCCATATGCAAATCAGTCTTGACCCTGTGCTTCATGGGAACAGTCCACAATGCTGACAATGCAAACATTCATTCTTTCCCAGTAAAAAGATCTGGGTTAAATCCATCGTTCTTTTGCCCACTAGGCCACCCTAGTTTGGTCAGCACTGATTATGCCACCCATTTAAGTAGCTCTATAAACATCTCAGGCCAGCCATTGCACAGCATGTGTGTAGTTTACACTGCCATTTTTCTACATGGCAAAATAAAACTTTTGTCAGGTCCAAACATCATTTTTAATACATATAAGACACAAGACAAAGAGAGGGAAACAAAAAACAGCATCAATTAATAAGGATGTATAGAGCATGTATAAACACCCGATAGGGTATCCAGGCACTTGCATGTCTCGGATTCTTATTCGAGCAGCCAGGTCTTGAGGGCCATTCAGAATTCCGGAAGTGAGGCAATGGTCTGGAGGTGCGTGGGGAGGCTGTTCCTGGTCTTTGCTGTGATTTGGGAAAAGGTGCGTCTGCCACTCTGCTTTGGTAGATGAGGGGTGTATGGGTGGGGAGTGTAGTCTTCTAGACGGTTGGTGGAAGTTCAGGTGGTTGTTAATGTATGTATGTGGATCCTTTGTGGTGTAGAGCCTTGTGTGCTTGGATCAGCAGCTTGAATTGTAATCTCTTCTGTATGGTGAGCCTGTGGAGTTGCCTGAGGTGGGGTGTGATGTGGGTCATCAGAGAAGGCTGAGAATGAGTATCGCTGCAGTGTTGTGTATGTTCTGAAGTCTCTGTAGGAGGTTGCAGCGACTGCAGTAGTCCAGTTGGCTGGTGTTGAGGGTCTGTGTCATGGAGCGTCTTGTGTGCAGGGGTAGCCACTTGAAGATCTTAGGTAGCATGCACATAGTGAGGAAGCAGGCGGAGGAGATGGCGTTGATCTATGATTTCATGGTGAACTTGTTGTTAATGATGAATCCGAGGTTCCTGGCGTAGTCAGAGGGAATGGATACGGTTTTTAAATCTGATGGCCACCGGGAGTTGTTCCATGTGTTGCTGCCAAAGATCAGTACTTCTGCCTTGTCTGTGTTCAGCTGCAGGCAGCTGTTCTTCAACCAGTCAGCAACGTTTGTCATGCATCTGTGGAAGTTGATTCTGGTAGTGGTGGGGTTGTCAGTGATTTAGAGGATGAGTTGCGTGTCGTCTGCCTAGGAAATTATGTTGAGACCCTGGGATCTGAAGATGTTGGCCAGCGGGGTTATATATGCTTTGAAGTGTGTGGGGCTGAGGGATGAACCCTGGGGGACATCGTAAGTGTTCCCCTGGGTTCAGAGGTGAAAGGTGGGAGGTGCATCCTTGGGTTCTTCCAGTGAAGAAGCAGGTGCATGAGACATTCCTTCAGTCTTACATGTTTTGAAATATTTCAAGACTACATCTTCAGAATTGCTTTATAATATTTATTAAAATTACTTTTAAAATATGCAATTTGCCCCAAAAAAATTAAAAATCTTAGGAGGACCCTCCATTGCCCCCTGCACTCCCCACAAACCCTCTTAAGCCTGGCAAATCACTTGTTTTACTCACTCACTAAGTCAAACTTGTTCTCTTGTCCCAAACTTTTATGCCCCACCAATTTGAAATGTTACTAGCTGCAACTGTTATAAGGTAGGCTGTATGGGCAACCTACAGGTAATATACCCTAGAATACTACCAGGCATTCATTCCAGGTTTATATCCATTCCTGTCCAGGCAATAGACCTCTCTCATACTGGTTGCTTATGATCTTTAGAAGAGGAGGGGTGTAAATGCATTCATCCAATTTGCACTGAGTAAAGGAGCAAAGTGAGTGTTCCTGACTTTCTCCAAGGATGTAAAAGGAAAAATGGAGCCAGATACTGGAGTACTGGACTGAGGAATTTCACCCGTCCGTGATAATTTTGTGAAAATGGTGGCAAAATTGTGCATTAGTCAGAACAGTTTCCTTGAAAGAATATGCAAGTCTTTGGTAATACAGAAAATGCATCTTCATTTATGCTTAATATTATGCGTTGGCATAGTGGAGCAACTCTAGAGGAAAGAGTTTTGGAGCAGAGGTACTTAAAGTGGATGTATGACGTTACAACGCACACTTTTACACTGCATACCTTTACAACGCATCTTTTACAACGCACCATGCATTACAGCGCATTCCATTACAACGCATGCCATTACAACGAATGCCATTACAACGAAATTTTAAAAACTACATTTACAACGCATTCCATTACAACGCATAATACCTTTACAACGCATACCATTACAACGCATAACATTACATTGCATGTTTGGTAAGTATTGGATAGTGTAGGGGTAAAAATTACTATTCTAACTCCAGGGGGTGCAACAGTAGGGTAAGTGTTGGATATTGTAGGGGTAAAAATTACTATTCTAACTCCAGGGGATGCAACAGTAGGGTAAGTGTTGGATAGTGTAGGGTAAAAATTACTATTTTAACTCCAGGGGGTGCAACAGTAGGGTTAGTGTTGGAGGGTAATGTCATGCGTTGTAGTGGTATGCGTTGTAATTACTGTGTTGTAATGACATGCGTTGTAGTGGTGTGCGTTGTAGTGTCATGCGTTGTAATGGTTGCGTCGTAATTGCATGCGTTGTAATGGATGTTGCATTGTAAAAGTTTTGTTGTAATGGTAGTGCGTTGTAAAAGTTGCGTTGTAAAGGTTGTTTCCCCTTAAAGTAGATTTGAATTACAAGATGCATCACATTTTGCATCTGCATTAATAGAGTGCATCATGCCAATTTACCTCTTTGCCCAAAAAGGACACATTGACATTATTGAATGCAGATTTATGTTGTCACCCTGGTATTGGACTGATGCAATTCTCTGTAAGAAACATATACGTTCAAATCGTGTTTATCTTAAATGCTGCATAAGAAGCAAGACCTAACTGGAAACCAAAATCAGCCCTGGCATAAAAGTTCAGACCACCCCTATGCTGCAGGAGGCGGCAGCTATTAATGCAACCTGGGGCCTGGTTGGATCATGGGAGACCATCCTGCTCTGAAGGCAGCCCCAACCCTAGCTTGTAGCCTTCTGGGAAAAAAAACAGTGTGTCAGAATGGCCAGTCCAGCAATGATCAGAATACAAGGAAAGCAAACAACTGTGACAAGCATAATGCAAAGCAATCTTGATTTTCATCATTTGTACAGCTACTGCAAAAGTCACTTATAATATTGTTTACAAACAAGTTTAACGTTTTGTTCTCCAATACATTATTATAAACTAGGGAAAACTTGGTGGGAGGTGAGTAAGAATTGGGACAAAAATAACGAATTTATTAAACTTCATTTGTCTTCTAATTACAGAGATCAGCACTTGCATACTCCAGGTGCCCTCAACCAATCAGATACGTGGTATTAGTAAAAGGTGACTTTCAAATGGCTGAGGAAGCCTTCATGGAATTAGATGGGGAAAATACAAACAAATGAAGGGCAGCCAGACAAGTTACTAGTTTAGGGCTAGTGTTTTTTATTATTATTTTTTTTTTAAATTATTTTTATATATAGTATACAATTACAAGTACTGTTGCCGGGGAAGCTACGAATGGTAGAAGTCGTTCATACAGTGATGCATATGTAGTTACCCCTTACTGCTTATATTTTGATAGTGAAAGAGATCTAAGTTTGCCCTGTTTATTGCTGTAACAGAAAGTCCCAGGACAGTGGTGACAGACAGGCAATGCGAACAGGTGATCAACCTGGCATTTGGGTGGATGAATGCTGATTGGTTACTCCTTCTTGTCAAACTTCCCAGGCCCAGTATGGTACTTTGGAGAGGAGGGTCCTTGACTATCACCCTCATCCCAGCACGTGGGAGTTTAGGGCCATGGCTTGCATAAAACCGGTGACTCACCAAGGCAGCTTAACAGAGTTGCCTGTCTAGGCAGAGAGCTGCCTGCTTGTGAACAGCAGAATCTGCTTTGATAAGGAACTCTGGATGCTTAGGACACATTGTTTCATTGGGAGGGAACAGTTTCCATTTAAAAATAGCCACAGCAGTGCAGGCGTGATAACAATCTAAGGAAACCCAGAGAGAGGAGAGAGCTGAAGGCTGTCTCTCAAAGGAGTCATGAACACAGTGGGGCTGACCTCAGTAGGACATTGTAAAATAAAGTTTAGACAAGTGAGAACAAAGCTGCAGAAACATAGAACGAAAGACAGATATGAAAATGTTATTTCTTAAAGAACACACCTAGAAGTGATACTTCTATAGTCCTTTAAGTTACAGCGACCACAAAACAGGCGCACACACTGTCCCAGACTCACAATCTCTACCTGATTTGCTATGCAATGCAGAGACAACATTACCAATTGTATTTTTTACCATCCATGCTGGGAAAACCTTGCAATGCACTCAGAGGATTCTGGGAGACAATATGCAAATAAACAGAAAAATACGCATTCCGGTTTCTAAAATAACTCTTTTCGCTTCGCTTCTGATTTTCTCAAAATAGTTAGTAATGCATACATACAGTGCTGCCAAGCATTTGAATGCACAAACAACAGCTTGGTGTTGAACTGGTTGAATTGTTGCAAGAAAACAATCTTATTAGATTTTATCATATCTTGGGAACACTGCCAAGTTCCAATCGGAAACACATAGTCCTTCGCTATTAATTCGAGCATTGCTAAGAGTTAGGGTAATGTTTAGGAGGCAGAGTAGTGGAGTGGATGGCAAAGCAGTATTGGAAAGCAGCTCCAACACACATTTCACTTGTTGCCTGCCAGCCAACATGATGCTGAAAATCCTTTACAAAAAAGCTTTACTCTTCTTTCCATTTCCAATGGTGCTGGCAAGGAGCGGGGGGGGGCAAAATATTTTGGTTTAAAACACTTACCTCTTCACAGCCGCTTCTGTCTCTCCTTTGTCATTGCTTCGCTGACGAGTCCTGGAAGCACACAGGCTTAGCAGCGTTGTGATTAGTCTGAGCGCCGTTGTTTGGCGCTGGGATGGGGACTGGGGAACCTGGTCATGCTCCACCTAGGTTGTGTATTACAGCCTGGTGGAGAACATGCTAACTGCGCATGACTGCTTGGCCGGACCAAGATGGCCGGCCAAATCGTCATGCGCACTTAAGCGCAGGAACCACTCTTCCCCCTGTGGCACCAGCCCCGCCCTGCCTTAACCCAGCCCGTAACTCCAAAAACAATAAAATTATAAAAACTTTATTATTTTATTTTTCCTTTTTCCTGCTCTGAGAGCAGTGGGGTGACGCTCCTACGCCTTAGCTGAGGAGCCGCCCATCCATTTGTCAAGTAATGTACATGGGCAGATTTACTCATTTTGAAAACAACGCAGTGCAGTAACCAAATTTGTGCAGTTGCTTTATTTAAGGCGAAACCCAGTGCAGCATCTTACCACATCAAAATATCAGGAGAAAAAATGTACCTAATATGATCTCCAAAAATGAACAACACCAAACACAAAGAGTATGAGGCAGGGAAATTCTTGCGTGGGACACATGTGTAATAACCCTACGTTCTTATCCTGAATTCAGTATTTCTAAATGAGAAAGCCTCACCCACAATATGTGGCATGCTTCTTCATTGGCTTCCTCACCCCAGTCTGGTAGGATGGTACAAGCAGGGCGGGCTCAACTTCATATTGTGAGGGAGTTCTTCATAAAATATATTTTCTGGGCTAATTCAGGAATCCAGATATAAAAGAGGGCATACCTAAAGGATTTCCCTTTATTGGTCAGTACCCTATGTATGAGTAAAAATAAAGAGGGGATCTTATAGGTACGATGGCCTTAACATCCACTCACTTGTTTACGTATTTCTGTCCAATTAGTTGCCTTAACCCCTCCTGTGCTCATGACGAGCTCAGCTCATCATGAGCCACGGCGCTCCGGTACTCATGACGAGCTCAGCTCGTCATGACCGCGTCCGTTTGATGAACGTTCGCACGCTGGGCTGATTCCCCTGCTGTGCTCAGCGTTCCATTAAAACGGGCGCGGTCATGAAGAGCTCAGTTCGTCATGAGCACCGGAGCGCCGTGGCTCATGACAAGCTGAGCTCATCATGAGCACCCCTGCCCCCCATCACAGCGGGGTGAAACACCCCTGCAGTGAAGGGGTTAATAAAGGCCAGGGCTAATCATCAGGGTTAATAAAGAGGAGCCCTCCATGCAGGTGAGACAGGTCTTTCCAACTTTTACCTACAGGAATATATACATCCTACTGTGGACTGTGCTGTGCATAATGGTCTACAATCAAGGTGGGTGTCTATTGTAGTCACACATTCTTCAAGAAGCCATACCAGTGTTTTGACCTAAACAGCTTTCTCCTGGAGGACCAAACCTTTTCACTTTTTCACAGCACCATAACTGTTAAGATTGGCCAGCAGCTGCTTTCTTCCCCAGTGCTGGCACTCTTTAAGGCTACTTTGTGCAAAGCACAGCCTTGCATGGCATACCCTTTACATTTGCATACCTATGTCTATACAAAGCTAGAAGGGTTGCATGAACTGGATGTGCGCTGTGAACTTCATCACACATGCAATAACTATTTTTTTGTTGTTTTGTTTTGACATGAAAACATTTCTCCTTGTACCACGTGCTTCAAGGAGGTGTTAAGTTTAGACTCAAAGCCCAGCCAGGATGTCTTAGTAGATGGGGCTTAGTATCCAAAATTATGGGTGTTTGCCCTTAAGCGCCTTAGGAATGCACCTTGACCCATAGCAGTGCAGGCAGTGCAAAGTACTTTTTGTGCTGAAAAAAAGGCACCTTTCACACAGAAAATACCCTTTGATTTGGAAAGGAAATTCCTACGCATTACTTTGCAGCTCTTTGCGTGACTTTGTGTGACTTTGAGGAGGTGTGAATTGTTAATAAATCTGGACCATGTCGTTGTGGGAGACTTTATGCTATTAGATAGATGCTGTTTCAATCTCGGCTAAGAACTACTTGCAAATTCAAACTCTGCTTTATTATGCACACACACATGGGGGTCGATTCCGATTCGGGAAAAAAACCGTCCGTACGATTTGTATCCGGAGCCCTCTCCGTACGAATCGTACCCGTCCGTCCGAGTCGCGAAGTACGATCCGTATTCCGTGAATCCGTCCGAATCGTCGCGATCCGTACGTATTGCAAGGCTGAAACCGTGAACCGTACGACTCGTACACATACCGTACGACTCGTACACATGCCGTACGACCCGACGAGTACGATCCGGACCGGGGTATGAGGATGCGATTCGTACGGTCCACGTCAGGTAAGGGCGAGTCGTACGAAAAAGCACACAAACACATACACACCGTACGGTCCGTACCCCCCATAATCACAGGGGTACGCACTGTACCACTGCGATCATGGGGTGTACGAGCCGTACCGCCATTGTACGATCGGTGTATGAGCCGTACCCCCAATGTACGATCGGTGTACGAGCCGTACCCCATGTACGATCGGTGTACGAGCCGTACCCCATGTACGATCGGTGTACGAGCCGTACCCCCATTGTACGATCGGTGTACGAGCCGTACCCCCATCGTACACCGATCGTACAATGGAGGTACGGCTCGTACACCGATCGTACAATGGGGGTACGGCTCGTACACCGATCGTACAATGGGGGTACGGCTCGTACACCGATCGTACATGGGGTACGGCTCGTACACCGATCGTACAATGGAGGTACGGCTCGTACACCGATCGTACATGGGGTACGGCTCGTACACCGATCGTACAATGGAGGTACGGCTCGTACACCGATCGTACATGGGGTACGGCTCGTACACCGATCGTACAATGGGGGTACGGCTTGTACACCGATCGTACATGGGGTACGGCTCGTACACCGATCGTACAATGGGGGTACGGCTCGTACACCGATCGTACAATGGGGGTACGGCTCGTACACGGATCGTACAATGGGGGTACGGCTCGTACACCGATCGTACAATGGGGGTACGGCTCGTACACCGATCGTACATGGGGTACGGCTCGTACACCGATCGTACATTGGGGGTACGGATCGTACACCGAGGCGCGAACTCTGCTTTTACGGCTGTTTTCAGCTCCCGTAGAAAAAGGGTCGTACGGTGCGTACCCGACACGTATCGTACTTGCTGGGTCGTAAAAACCAGCCGCGAACCGTACAAATGTCGCGTACAGCAGGTTCCAAGGGAGAATCGTACGGAGATTAGAGTCGTACGGTGTCTTGTACGACTCGTACGGAGTACGGCTCCTGGTACGAATCGTACTTCGTCGTACGTGCGGGATGTTTACAGGTACGATTCATACGGGAAAAAACGCTCCGTACAACGATTCGGAGCGCTTTTTACCGGATCGGAATCGACCCCATAGAAGGGAATAATATTGTTGAGGTTAACTTCATTTAGACCATAAAACTGCGGGGTTTCTTGTGCACGGCTGTGCTGCTTACACATCTGAAACAAAACCAGCCTTTTAATAGCAGGACATGGGACAGGTCGCTTTCTTCCCTTTCAAGGTGTTGACTATGCTTTTGATAAAGGCAGAATGTAAAGAATAAATATAAGGATGGCTAAACGCCTGCATGGAAGCATTGCACCTAATATCCTTATCTCTCTCAAAGCTGTACATTATTTTGCTTTAATCAGCAATAACTGTAATACCTTTTCTCCTTCAGAAATGTTTTGCTTTTGCTGAAGGAGCTAACAGGACTTTCTCTTCCTGTTTGAGCCTTGAGAGATATCTTAACACATAACAAAGTGAAATAGAATTCTATCATAAAGATGTGGGGCAACATGGTGGATTTTACTGACCGTGAACTGGCATTCTGAAGCAACGTAGGGGCAGATGTATCAAAATATCTATTTGCGATTCTCAAATAGCGATTTTTTAAGAATCGCTATTTGAGAATTGCAAAATGGTATGTATCTACAAAATCGCAATTTTTTTGCTATTTCCTAAAATTCCTTATTTGCGAAGAGCAGATTGCGAATTAGCAAATAAGGAATAATTTCCCGTTCATTTCTATGGGCCAGGAGGCCCATAGGAATGAATGTGAAGTTATTCTCAATTTGTGATTCGCAATTTGCTAATCGCAAATTGAGAATAATTTCAAGGGTGCAAGGGTGTCTTAAGGACACCCTGCTGCACCCCTGAAATTTACATGTGTGCGCATATGGCGCACATCCATGCCCTAAGGGCATGTATGAGCGCCAAATGGCACCTTTACAGATGCCAAAAAGTGCTTTTGTAAAAGAAATCGCAATTTGCGATTTCTTAGTGTAAATTCGCAAAACCTGAATGCTTCATACATAGCATTTAGTGAAGCGCAATTTGCGATTCCTTAAATGCTGACGCAAAATTAAGGAATCGCAAAATTTGCGATTCCTTAAGTTTGTGATGCGATTTCAATGATACATCGCATTTTCCATTTTTTTTGTTGCAAACGCTGCTATTTTGCGTATCGCAGCGTTTGCGACAAAAAAAGTTTGATACATCTGCCCCGTAGATGCATGTTCTTAAAATATTCAAGGCTTCCCTTTTGTGGTTGGTCTCACGCAGGAGCTCTTTTTAAATTAAGACTGCACAGCCACATGGCAGATTGACCTATTGATGACCTATGAACTTGCATTGTTTTGCATTAAAAGTACATATTAATGACTATGCTGATAATTAAGATTTGGTGATTTTTCCTGAAGTTTTGACCACTAAAAAAATGAATGAATAGAAGGAAAAAACAGACACCCAACAAGGAATTGAAATGGTATCTCAGCAGCACAAGCAATGATGGTTGGAGAGATATCATCGATGTAATTGATTGTTGGAAGGATATCAAGAAGAAAACAAGCATTGGCAAAGCCAATAGGTTTGATTCCAGCACTGACAAAAGCAACACATAATACCTGTTGCAGCAGAAAATAATTATTACTTGTTTCATGGATAACTTACTTAGACAAGATAAAGAATTAAATGGTGATTAAAAAGTATATTTTTCAGGTGCAAAATAACCTGGACTATAGATACGGGGAGATGGGGGCCGGGCAAAGAGGTACCTACGGGAGTCTGGACAGTCTATGTTTATTTTTAATTCCCACAGATCAGTGTGGCAGCATTGAGAACTCTGTCGATATGTATTCCTTTACCTTGAAATAATCACTTGATCCCTATAATTCATAGGCAGATTTGTTTGATTCAAAACATCTCTTTCTCTATTGTGGTAAAACCTCATGACACTGCTGCCTCAGGCCAAAGAAGGCAGTAGTCAGTTCGAGTACACTGTTTAAAGATAACTGCTCCTACTAAGGTTTTGGAACATGAAACTCCTTTTGTGACCTTTGGAGCCGTAAGGTAATTCTGCAATGTTCTGCACTAAGCAAGTTCAAGTCTATTTCAAAATGTCAATAATTATGCATTGGGATTTTCTCACGCCTGATTTAAACCCTTTCTGCTCAGCATTTATTTAATGCCCACATGACAGTTCAGCAACTTCATAGTTGATTGATTTTTGAGTGGGAAAAGGCCAAGGTGCTGAGGGTACATTTCAAGTATGACCATATCAGCCAATCACAGTCCTACGTAATACACATTGCAAATCAACATTTTCATACCCACTGATCAAATATTGTATACTTACTTAAGTCACCATAAGTTTTGAAAGTATAAACCAAGGATTGGTAAATGCATTAGGTTTCACCAATGTAATAATAAGCTGTTTTTGTTGTAAGTTTTAGCTTGCTGAGTAGTAGTTTTAGCTTGCTGAGTAGTTGGAGAATATAAGTTACATAAAGTCTGTTGAAGTGTAATGCCTTGTTTATGTACTAAAAGGCAATATAATATGCTGTTACTACTGGTATATAAATTAGAAATAATTGATGTAATAGCAATATGTGTTTAGGTGTTGTTCTGACAAGGTTTGGGTTCTGTGTCACTGCTCCTGCTGCACCATTCAAATCATGCCCATAGTGCTTCCAAGATAACTGCATTCATGACTGCCTGTTTAGTAGTAGCATATAGCAATTTTTGGTGTTTAAAGGAGTTATGCCAACTTTTGGCCCTGGTGCCACTGCACCATTCAAATCATGGCCCTAGCGGCTGCTAGATAAGTGAACTTGTGCCTGCTCGTTTAGTAGTAAAATGTTGCAATATTCTGTGTTTAGCGGGTTCCATAGAGCTTATGGCCCCAGTGCCACTGCACCAGGTGCACTATTCAAATCAAGCCCCATTTAACTGCAAGATAACTGCAATTGTGTCTGCCTCTATAGTAGTAAAATATAGCAATATTAGGTGTTTGGAAGAATCCTACAACTTTTGGGCCCAGTGCGACTGCACCTGCTGCACCATTCAAGTCATGACCCAGTTGTCTACAAGGTAACTGCACCTGTGACTGTCTGTTTAGTATTAAAAATAGCAATTTTAGGTGTTTAGTGGGGTGCCTAGAGCTTTTCAACCTGGTGCTATTGCACTTTCTGTACCATCCAAATCATGACCCTATTGCGTGCTAGATAAATGCACTTGTGACTGTCTTGTTTAGTAGTAACATTTAGCAATAATCTGGGTTTAGTGGGGTCCTTAGAGCTTTTGGCCACAAAGCCACTGCATCTACTGCACCATTCAAATCAAGTCCTTTTTTTACTGCAAGTTAACTGCAATTGTGACTGCCTGTTTAGTAGTTAAATATAAAAATACTATGTGTTTAGAGGAGTTCTAACAACTTTTGTGCCCGATGCTACTGCACCTCCTGCACCATTCAAATCATGACCCTAGTGCCTGCAAGATAACTGCACATGTGGCTGCCTGTTTAGAAATAGAATATAGAATAGCTCTCGTATATTAACTTTATTTTTAACGCACAGTGTTTATTACAACATTTAGAATTTGATCATAATGACCAAATAGATTAAATTAAAATAAACAATCTGATAATGCCTACAAAGTGCAAAGAATGGTTCTGAGGCATGATTACGAAATGCCACAAAAGTTCTAAGGCTAAAGCATCTGCTTTACAAAACTAAATAATAAACAGCTAGCATTCCAACATACTGTTAGATCGGAAGAGATCTTAGCTTGACAGTGAATGGGGCTTAAACAGTGCAAACAGCTTTAGTAGAAGTATGGTAAATGTGTGCAGCAGAGGAAGTTTAAAAATAAGTTTAACACAGAAGCAAATGAACACAGTAATTCAGCAATGGGATTGGATAGGAACATGTGGGCTGAAGACCTGCACCTGATAAAATGAAATGCATAAGTGAAATAGTTTCATGACAGTCAGTTACGTACAGTTGTAAACATAAAGGCATGTTTAAATGGTAAAAGTAGCCGAACTGAGAATGATTGGTAACATTTGTGGAAGCTGATAACAAAAATAGATGATGGTATTCAAGTGCCAATCACTTGCCCAGATCACGCTCTTGTTAAGAAGTGGTTGGGTAGGTTCTTCAAAAAGCTGTGTAGTGACCACTCTGCAGCTGCTTGGCTGTATCGTGGACAACACTCTCCGGATCGTAGTACATACACTTTCATGCCAGGGCTGGTACACTCTCTTTACAGCGTGGTTCATATCCTTTCAGTGGCCCTGCCAGAGCACAGCATTTCCTGTGCACACTGACATGGGGTACCTTCACGTTAACAAAAGCTTATGTTGATGGCAAGTGCTTACACTTACACAATGTACACACTCACCATTATAAAGTATATGCTCTTGAACTGAAACATACAACAGAATCCCTGCACTTTGATGGGAGCACTCACTGACTGCAAGTGCTAGCATTTCAAATTAAACAGCATGACCAGGAGTATCTGCACTTTAAAACATGCAGTGGCACAAGACTCATGGACTTCAGATGAAGTAGACAGTGACAGCAAATATATGCAGTCTAAGGGAACACAAAATGGCAGGAAGTTCTTACACTTCAAATTAAGCACATACTGGCAGGAAGTGCCTGCCTTCCAAAGGAATCACAAATTGACAGCAGGTGCCTGTCTTTCAAAGGAAATATGCAGGCAGGGAGCACAGTCACTTCTTTCCCAGCTTAAGTTCCTTCTTTAGCCATAACGTCTAACTGAGCTGCTCTTCCTAGAAGATTTTATTTTCAAAAAAGTTCTAAACATAGAAAGACTGTTTGAAAGGCTTTCAGGGTATGGTCTACCAACACCCCTAAAGAGCACCAGTATAGAAGTATTAATAAAAGCTGTTATCAGGTGCCTACCCAAATGTATATTCAAAAGACACACACAGGCTATTCAAGAAAGAGAGACCATCTAAGGCCAAGAATACCTTGTCTCAAGTCACTCATGTCACAATGTTCTCCCTTATTAACACACAGAAAGAGGTGGGACAACCCTGATTCAGGCAATCCCATATCTGAAATTAAGCACTGTAACCTGTTGCAGCATCAGTGTTGTATTAAAGTTGATTATTAGTAGGTGGGGGTATTCACCTTCAGCTAGTATAAAACCACAATCTCTAATAGGTCCACTCACATCTCGGGAAATTAATCCTTGCTCAACTCTTGGTAGTTTAGCAAACAAGCAGTCAGGATTAATTTAGGAGATGGGTATTTGTAAAGCATGTAATACCATTAAAACAGTAAATAAGTAAATGACACAACACAATAAAAACCCAACATCAATTTATAAAAATAGAGAATATTTCTATCTTTAAATGACATCAAAACAACGAAAATCCAATGTATGGAAATGGAGACACAAATTCTTAAAGATTACATCAAAAATTGTGCATTCTAGAGCCAAAAAGCCACTTGCAGCTATCTAGTCACGTTGGACCAGGATAAAGTGAAAGTTTTAGGCCGGCCGCAATAGATCCTCTCGTTTGGCTGGACAGGTGACTTCTTACAGCTGTGCTCTCCAGGTTACTGATCAAGGAATCCACTCTTTAGGCACAGTCCTTTCTTTGTGGAGCCATGCAAGTACAGCAGGTGCAGTCTGTCTGGGTCAAAATCTTCTGTGGTGTAGTCCAAAGGCTCCAGCAGGGCAGTCCCACTTCTTCTGAATTTCCAGGCAGTGATCTGAAAAGCTTCTGCAGTTCTGCCATATTTAACTTCCATTCTGGGCTTGCATTTCATTTTGCATTCATTGATGTTATATTATTGCATTGCATTTTATGTTATTGCATTATTGCACTATATTGTATTTTATGTTCTCGAAATTATTGCATTGCATTATTGCATTTTCTTTATTATTGCATTGCATTTTATGGTATTGCATTATTGCACTATATTGCATGTTATGTTATCGCATTATTGCATTCCATTATTGCATTACCTTTATATGTATTATCACGGTCTGATAATACTTCTTTTCATCTGTTTCTCGTATTGTTCTTTGTTGTGAAGAAAGAGGATATGTTGTAATGGTTAATTCCTCTCTTCTTTCTTTACATCAATGCTCTCTCTTCTGTTCAGCCTGCATGGCTGGAGAATGCTGTATGATGTCATGGAATGTTGGTGTGTGGACTGGTGGAAAGAGTGTCAGTTGAGGATGAGAGGCTGAGCAGAGGGAGACTGCTCCTGGTGGGGCTATACTTCTATCTTACTTCAATCTTATTCTCCATCTTACCTTCCTCTCTCTACATATACAATTGAAACTTAATAAAGGAACTACTTGGAACTTACCACCTGGTCTACAACTTGGATTTCTTACTTAGTACAGTAACCTATCCCAGAGGTGTGTCTAACATCTGGCTACACTCCTCTTCCAGTCCCTCTCCTAGTCTAATCTGGCAGGAGATCAAGTAAATGGGGGCTGGCCTGGGTCCTTTGACATCTGTTCTCCTGCCTTTGACGTCCAGCTTATCTCCAAAGATCCCTTCTTCTTTCCGGCTTCTCCAGTAAGCAAATTTTGTCCCACCAAATTGCTGTATTGTTGCAGCTCCAGGCCTCTTCACACCTACTCAGGTAGCAGCTTGGCTCAGGCTGTGAAGGCTAACCAATCAGAAGAGGCTGCTACAGGGCTTCTTTAGGTAACTTCAGGATAGTAAGTCCTAAAACGTATTTCCTGTAATAGTTATAATAAATCTGACCTTGGCAATTTGTTGGATTTATTGTAGCAATTATTTTGAATGATATTGCTAGCTAGCTCCTAGCAAAAGTTAGACTTTATTAAGTCTAATAAAGTTTTCCCTATGTTATCCTATAGGGCTAGCAGCACTACATTAGGGAAAATTACTTTGGCTGTTTTTCCCCACCAGGACATTTAAAATCGCTATCCCTGCTTTCTATAACAAGGCAACCTACCTTTGGGGCACCTAGGCCAGACCTAACAGGTCGCCTATAAGTTGGATATAGTTTTCTTTTTAAACCAGCCTCCAAGGCAGGCCTGGCTTTAAAATGACACTAGACACCACAGTAGTGCACACTTAAGTGCAATAGGTCCACTGCAGTCTCTAAACCTACATGCCCTATTTATTTATGTATTTATTTGCGGGTTTGTATAACGCTTGAATCGACTCCAATGGAGTATCTCTGCGCTTCGGAGCCAAGGACATGAGAGAGCAAGCTGTTAGTGATGGGATTTAGATCTGATTACAGAACAGCAGGGTTTTAAGTTGATTTCTGAATTTAAAATGCTCTGAGCACTATCTGAGGGATAAGGGGAGTGTGTTCCATAGTAGTGGTCCCGTAATTGATAAAGCTGTACCGCCATGTCTTGCCTTCCTGGCACGGGGTACCACCAGAAGACGTTGGTCACTGGATCTAAGAGAGCGAGTGGGAATATATGGGGTACATTTCTTTATCAGGTATGCGGGTCCATGTCCATTGAGGCATTTCTGTATCAGACAGCATATTTAAAACTTCGTTCTCTGCCTGATTGAGAGCCAGTGCAGTTGGTCCAGAAGAGGTTGAGATGCTGCTCTAGGGGGAACATTTAGGACTAAACGGGCCGCTGTATTCTGGATAACTTGTAATTTATCCAATACACCCTTGTTAGCAGAAAGTAGTAGGCCATTGCAATAGTCGATTCGACTTAACACTAGTGCCTGTACCAAAGTTTTCCGGAATGAATTTGGAAGCAGGGGAAAAACTTTGCGCAGTAGGCTGATGGTATGGAAACAGGAGCTTATAACGAGGTTGCTGTGTTGCTTTAGTGACAATTCTTGGTCTAGCTTTATCCCTAGATTTTTAACAACCTGTTTGGGTTCCGGAGCCGCTCCTAAGTCTTGTGGCCACCAGTCTGGAGACCAAAGCATTTTGGCCTCCCCGAATAACATGACCTCTGTTTTATAAACATTGCATTGGAGGCAGTTGGTGGACATCCATTGTGCTATAGCAACCTACCATATACTAGGGACTTACAGGTAGGTTGTCTTGGCCAATCATGTTTATACTAACTATTATATACCATTAGGGGGCAGAGCACTGGCCCTGGTGAGCCAGGGCACTTTCAGAGTCAGTAACCACAAGCATCAATCAAAACATGGGGGTGATCAGGTAAAAAAGATTGACTTTCCTACAGGTGTGAAGCCATATACTGTGTGCCGGTGAGATTTTATACCATGGACAGTGCAGCTGAGGTGTGATAACATGCACTGTGTACAGATGATGTGTGATAGGGTGGCCTGCGAGCAGATGTGATTCAATACTATGGACTATACAGCTGATGTGTGATACCGCGCACTGTGTGCAGATAACGTGATAAGATGATCTGTGTGCAGGTGGGTGTTACTATGACTGTGAGTGTAGATCTGGTGTGATACCAAGGACTGTGAGCAGACAATATGTGATACCATTGTCTATGTGCAGTGAGGTGTCACTGTGTACAGATGTTTTGTGATACCATGGACTATGTGCTGGTGGTGTGATACAGTGGACTGTGTACAGGCGTGTGTAACTGAATGGACTTTATGCACATATGAGGTGTAAAACAATGGTCTGTGTGCAGGGGGCATAATACTATACACTACAATATACTAAACAAATCCATGGATGCTGTAAATAATAAGGATGATCTTTTTCATCTGTGTTAGTAAAGCGAGACTGAGAGAATGGGAGTTTTCTTCTGGATATGCGATGAAATGCTCTCTTAAAGATGCATTATCAGCTCAGAATTAAATTGAATATTCTCATTGGAGGAAATGCCAACTCATGGAATTGATACTGAAGGCGTGTCATCTCTAGGGCATTGTTATCACTACAAGGAACTGACTGGCATTGGGAGGACAGTGCTGCTGATTGACTCACAGGAAGCATAGGTATTCTGCATGGATGCAACAAGACTGACGCAGCACAGGGAGGGTAGCCTTACTGGGTGGACAGAGCAACAATAACTGTTCAGACCTTCACATCACATCATAGATAGACCTAATTGCTGATTAGTTTTAAGAAATACACCTCTAACAGTGCCACTACCTTCCCAATGCTTAATTTGTGCTAGTGGTCAAAAGCGGTGGGCACAGCACACCTTTTTAGTGACCAGGACTTACTTTTCCTCATGGTAGTTTTGACCCAGAGGAAGAGCAAAAAAGACAGAACAGGGAAAAAAGGAGAAAGATAAGAAAATAGTGGCATAGCCTGAAAGTAAGAATGAAAAGAATCCTGCAAGTGAGATAAAAAGACATTAGGTACATGTAGTCTAAGAAAGAGGCATGAGTTGGAATCAAGACTAGGTAGCTTATGAGAACAACCTAGACTTGATTCCATTTCAGCATCCCTGGCATTACACAGTACTAACGCCGGGCTCTGAAGACTGTCTTTTATTTATTGAGTTATTAAGCAATTATTTATTTAGGGCCTGATTACGGTCTTGGTGGATGGGATACTCCGTCACAAACGTGATGGATATCCCGTCCGCCATATTACAAGTTCAAAAGAATGTCATAGAACTTGTAATACTAGGGGCGGGCTCTGAAGACTTTCTTTTATTTATTGAGTTGGTATTTATTTATTTAGGGCCTGATGATGGTCTTAGCGGATGGTATACTCCATCCCGAACATGAAGGATATCCCATCTACTGTATTACAAGTTCCATAGGATATAATAGAACTTGTAATGCGCCAGACAAGATATCCGTCACACTTGTGACTGAGTATTCTATCCGCCAATATCGTAATTAGGTCCTAGTTATTTTACAAAACAAGCACTGCTCCTTCCCCTTCCCACTACAAGGACTCCAATGGCCGTTTTTAGCATTATTACTTCCTTGTAACCCCTCATAAAAAACTGCCTGTAAAGTTGAATTTAAATCCAATAATAATACTGCGGGCAATGGTTCCCTTAAGTGTGTTTTAAAATGTAGAATTTGTCAGTAAATGAAGGGAAGAACTCACCGTTGTATCACTTTCTACATGTTGCTGTCTGTACTGGGGGCTACTCCCAACTAAATATATATATTTTCCTGGCTACGATCCTGAAAATAGTATCTCATGCAGTGAGATGGAATAAACAGGCGACTTGAGTACTCCTGTGGGTGATCTACAGTGTGATTAGCAATGGCTCAAGTGATGGCTGAAGGTTGCTGAGAAAAAAAGCAAATGGCTGAAGAAAGCTGAATCAAAACCCCTTAGTGTGTGTGTGCCTATATACATATACATATGTACACATATAAAAAACGATTTATTTAAGGAGGTTTCGGCTGCACAAGGAGAGCTGGAAGGAGGATATTTCTAATTGTGTAAGTTGGAGCAGGTGAGAATGATACTTCCAAACTACTACATCAAGCATCAGTGGTTTTAACATCAAATTCAGGACACCGACAGGCCAAGAACACCTTTTGGGTGTTTACTGCATCCACGCACATTGGTGATTATATCATCGACTTGTCACTCATCACATTGAAAGCTGCGCACACTGACAATCGTTAGATTCACATGGAGAACAGAAATACTTCAGCCACAATCAAAACCTTGATGACAATTCCTTTTCAGTCGGAAACTCCAAATCGTGGTGGTATTTGGCTATGTCCTAATTATATGGCTTGATAAAGCCTGTCACAGGTTAGTCCCACCCAAAAAATGTCGACCTACTAGGCCGGTACCCTCGGCCCCATGGTACTCAGCAGAGCTTAGAGAAAAGAAAACAATATGCAAAAAGCTACAAAGGATTTGGCGAGTGAATTATAACGAACTGGACAAAGAGAGATTAAAAACCAGCCTTAGGTTATATAAAGAGCACATCAGGAAAGCCAAGAGCGATTTTTACACGGAGAAAATCGAGAAGGCTAAGAACTCAGCAAAGGAACTTTTCGACACGGTGGTCAGTTTAACTTCCCCGAAATTGGTGGCTGTACCTCCCAAGATCGAATTTGTTCAATCACTGGCTGACTTCTTTTTAAATAAAGTTCAAGTAATTTTTTCCACACTTGAACAGCAAGTGACTTTGAGTAGGGCAGAGGATCTACAAGGTGCCCTCCCGGCCGGGACATTAGAGGAAACTTTTGTGGCCTTCAACCCAGTAAACTCAGAGGAGGTCTTAAAACTTTTGATGGAAACCAAGTCCGGCTCACCTCAAGATCCTTGCCCTACGTCAATTGCAAAGCTGGCAGCCGGCACTATTGCAGACTCTCTAACCGGTATTTTTAATTTAATGTTTGAAAAAGGTGACTTTCCCTCAGTATGGAAGCAGGCATCCATCAGTCCACTACTTAAAAAACCCTCACTGGACGCTATGGACCCGAACAGTTACAGACCAATTGCCAGACTACCCCTACCCGCAAAACTGGTTGAGAAAATCATGAACTCCCAGCTCTGCTCCTTTCTAAGTCACGCAAAGGGTTTAGACCCGGCTCAACACGGGTTTAGAGGGGGACACAGCACTGAGACCGCCCTGATTAAATCTACGGAGGAGATCCGGAAGGTGCTTGATGATGGGGGCCAAGCAGTGCTGGATCCTCTTGGATTTGACGGCGGCCTTCGATACGGTTCACCATGCTTTGCTGGTGGACCAGCTGGAGGGCTGCGGGATCCAGGGGCAAGCACTTAACATCTTGAAGGCCTTCCTGAAAGACCGGGTACAAGTGGTGGCTATGGGGGACGTCGAATCAAGACCTTTCGAACTCCCCGGGGGGGTCCCTTAGGGATCCTCCCTTAGCCCCACTTTGTTTAATATCTATGTATCCTCCCTTGCTCCGGTGATTAGAGCCTTCGGGTTCGAGTTAACCTCGTACGCAGACGATACCCAGATCGTGGTCTCGGTGCATCCGGAGAAAGAGCTGGGGGTGGCAGCCAGGTTTCAGGAATGTATGTCTGCTGTCAGTTCTTGGATGGCAAAAAGTTGTTTAAAACTAAATTCCTCCAAGACTGAGGTGATCGTCTTTGGGTCCAACTCAAATCTCTGGAGTCCAAGGTGGTGGCCAACAGATATGGGAGACCCGCCCGCTCCAGCTCAAAAGGTAAAAAATCTGGGAGTCATCACAGACAGCCAACTCTCTTTCAAACCCCAAGTTATGGCGTTGACCTCGTCCATATTTTGGCTCTTGAAAACCACTAGGAAAGTGCTCCCCTTTTTACCTGAGGGAAGCAAAAAGACGGTAGTGACGGCACTTGTTCTCTCGCGCCTCGACTATTGTAATAGTCTATTTCTCGAGGCCCAACAGGGAGTGTTGAACAAGCTGCAGGTCCTTCAAAACGCGGCAGCCCGCCTTATTGGAGGTCTGCCCAAATTTGCCTCAGCTACCAAGGAACTGGAGAAATTGCATTGGCTCCCGATGCGAAAGAGGATCATGTTTAAAGCCCTCTGCATTGTCTTTAAGGCACTGCACGGATTGGGCCCAGTGTCTCTTCAGGATCAATTCCAATGGTACAGACCAGAGAGACAGCTGAGGTCTGCCAGTATGGGAATGATAAAAATAGCTCGGATCAGGAAGGCACGCTGGGGGGGCAGGAGCTTTGTCCGAGGAGCGGCAAAGGCTTGGAACTCCCTGACCCTTAAATCAATCACCAATCTGTTAGCGTTCAGAAAACATCTCAAAACATGGCTTTTCACCCTTTAGCCGGGGAATCTTAATCTCAGGGAGTTACCACTTCAGCGCCAGGACACCGGTTGGTATTAGTGCGCTTTATAAGTGTTAAAATAAATAAATAAATAAATATATGTGCGATTTTCACAGTTACAAACTGCAAACCCTGATCTATTTTACCATAGTGAATATTTGTGCAAATAGCGCAATTCGTAGTTAAGTTTCCTGAAACTCACATGAGTGTTCCAATTTGTGCATTGTTGGACTAAACTTTCATTGTATGACTGTAGTAAAACATAAACACACAGGCCACCTGAAAGGTTCTTGGTGGGAGCTTCTCAGTCTCTCTGGAGGAAATGACTTCTTGCTGGAGGATGGAGGAAGTCCTGCCTACCTCGACAGAACATATAACGGTGGTACGCTTTATAGGGCCCCATTACGAGTTGCCTGGAGTGATCTCCCCGAGGAGAAATAACTCTGAGTTTCCTAATGTTTCGGGGCCCAGAATTATTGGTCTGCAAACGCCGGCCCTAAAAATATCAAGCCCAGGAACAGCCGACCAAGACTTTGCAGGTGGATCTGAGAGGGTGTGGGCAGCTGTTGTGCCCAGACCCTACACTGCAGCAACAAGGCGAGCGGAAAAGATCCCTCCAGGTGATGTAAAACCAGCTCGCCCTTTCCACTACCTGTGCCCACACATTTACCACTTGCTCCAAGCATGTGACTGAGGTGTGCACGTTTTTCCCTGGTAGATGGAAAAGACATGGAACTGAATCCAGTATTGCCAAGTCTGCTTGTATTCCACTATAATAACTCATAATTCCCCAAAATAGTTTAAGGGATATTGACTGACATCAAATATTCCAGCCCTCTGGTGTTCCACACATGTATATGGGGAAGTTATATTCTACTCTCAGGTAGGCAGCAAACTCTCATACTTAAGTCACTGCTAAGAACAGTTGGCTCTCATAAATTGCCTCTGGCGCAGACATCATCCACTCAACAGAGCCTAGCACTGTGTGGTGAGCAAGATGCTCAATTTTCATAGTTCACTTGTCGGTCAAAAGATTCACTAGCAGGTTTCAAGACTCAGGGTTCATATTAGCAAAAAGAGAAATAACTAAACATTGGAATTTGCCGAGAGGTCCCAAGATAGCCACCTGGACAGAAGAGCTTCTAAAATGAGCAGGATGTGAAGGGGGTTCTGAGGAGGGAGGCCAAGACAGGAATGAGACACCTAGGAATTGCCAGGGTATGGGAAGCCATGATGCATGACCTACTACAACCAGATCCAGAAGAGCCGAGGGAAGATGAAGAGACCCAAGAGAGTAAGACCCTGATGAGTAAATTAAACACCTATAGATGAGGCATCACTATATCTACTAAGGGTTGGATTTTCCCCTTACTGACCTAAATTCTAGCCTAACATCGCACAGCCCCCATACTATTTCCCCATACACGGATACATATAAAGCTCCCTGAAGCACACATTAGCGTTTTACTTCACAAAGTGAACTCGCAGAGAGGGGAGGGAGTAAGGGAGGAAGGGACACTGAAGTTGTTTTAGGAGGTGCTCTAGGCAGACATGGGAATACCAGTAACAGATGTATCCGTAGAACCTATATTAGAAATGTATATTCACTGACGGTCTGTTGGGACGGTATAAGAAATGATCAACAGCATTTGCTTAAAAAAAAAAGATTCATAACTCTGGGATCCAGAAGACAATATATAGCATTAGTCAGATAAAATGTGGATAAGTGTGTCACACAAGTACTGCGCCAAGGACTTTCTACCCTCCAACAGTTTTACTGGAAAAATGTAAAACAATGAAATGTGTCATATTATGGTGTAGTGTAGTTTCTATATTCCCAATAGGCTCTGCGCATTGGAATAATATATCCTATAGATTAGACATAGGACTGAGGTCGACTGGGTCTTTATCGAATATACTAGACTTAATTGTGTGTGCCAGCTAGCTCAGAGGTCACTGGAAACTTTCTCGAATTCACAAGAAGGGATTAGTCTCTGACAACCGCATAAACATGACAACTTTGTTTCCCCAAGATAAAACGTATCTTCAGAGTCGTGGAAACAATAGATAGATATTTCACTCAGTCAATCGTGCATGCTTCGTTTCACTAGAGGTGCAGAGAAAGTAGAAAGATGGGCGTTTTCAATAAAAGGATTTATTGAACAGTATTCTTTCTCAAGCATAAGAAATTAACTGCTACAATAGGAAAACTGTTTGTAAAATGTAATGCGTACAGTATAAATAGTAGAATAAAATAATACTGTAAGAGCATTGTATGGTTCCTAAACCATATATAAATACATACATAAATAACAGAGGCTAAAAGTACTCAACTGGTGCTTCTAAAATACGCCTACCCCGGTGTACCTAACCTAAGCTTAGTACGAGGGAAGAAGTAAGTGAGGTGTACCATAAATGTAGTATTCTTTTGCCAAGAATCTGCTCAAGATTTCTCTAAGGGTCGACCCATCTGCCTTAGTATCATTGTTTTCTGAACTTCTGCACTTTTCGGAACCTGTTATAATAGCAGGAGATTTCAATGTTGTACTCGATCCTTCACTTGATAAGACTAGTTCTAGTCGACAAAATATTTTGTCGAAATCCAGAGACTTCTCACTTAAAACCATGTCACAGTACGGTATGATTGACATATGGAGGGTTAGGTCTGGGCAGAAAATAGGTTTCTCTTTTCGAAATTACAAATATCGCCATAGATCTAGGATAGACTTCTTTCTAGTAAGTAGAGTGTTACTAAACTTAACGAAGAGTGTTAACTATCTGCCATCCCATCTTTCGGACCACTCGGCGGTACTTTTAGATCTTGAAGTACTTATTCAACCTCCAATTAGGTCATGGTCTATTGATAAGTCTTTTCTTACATCACTTGAAGATTTAGAGTATATAAGAGCACAATCAAAAGAATTTTTCCTAATTAATGTAGGTTCTGCTAGCCCAAGTACTGTATGGGACGCCTTCAAATGTTTCCTAAGAGGGATCATTAAAAACAAGATAACGTTCCGAAGGAGGCAATATAACCAGGAAGTAGCATCTATTGAGGCGAACCTATTACTGGCCCAGAATGAATTAGATACTTCTGAACCTGAATCTGCAACATCAGTTAAACTAGAAGAAGTGTTGAAACTTAAAGGGCAATTAGCCTCAACACTTAACCAACGTGTACTTCAAAGGTGGGAAGCAAGTAAACTTGCCCACTTTGAATTTGGAGAAGGGGCAAGTAAATTGCTTGCGTGGAAATCCAGAACCGACAGAACCCGTAATAATATAGGGTAGATAAAAATTAGTTCGGGCACCAAAACTTCGGACGTAGAAATAAGATCTGCCTTTAAAAACTTCTTTCAAAACATATATCAGGAGGATAATAATATAATATCTGATAGTATAAAGGAGTGGCTGAGTAAGATCACCTTGCCATCTTTTTCCCCAGAGCAAAAGGCCTTTTTAGATCAGCCTATAGTGGAAGAGGAAGTAGTGATGGCTATTCGTAACAGCAAAAATGGGAAGGCGGCTGGGCCAGATGGCCTGCCCGCAGAGATATATAAACGCCTTACGGAAGACATTTCTCCTTTTCTAACAATATTATTTAATCAAATCCTCTTGGAAGCAGATTACCACCTATATCTTGGAATAATGCAACAATCACACTTATCTTGAAACCAGGCAAGGATTCCTCTGACTGTGGCTCTTATCGCCCCATTTCAATACTTAACACCGATTACAAGGTTTTCACTTCACTCTTGGCTAAGAGGTTGGGTCAGGTTGCTCCTTCAGTCCTGCATTTAAATCAAAAGGGCTTTGTTAGAGATCGCCAGCTCTTTGAGCTGACATATGACTTGATTGGAGCAATAGACATGGCTACTAGCTCTTCATTACCCCTGGCAGTTCTCACGTTGGACGCGACCAAGGCCTTCCACAGGGTTAATTGGTTGTACTTGTCGGAGGCCTTGGGAAAGTTCGGCGTGGGCAGGGCCTTCTGCAGAGCAGTGGAACTCTTGTATCACAAACCATCAGCTTCTGTTATGGTCAACGGCGGTTTGTCAGAACCTATTATAATAACAAGGGAAACTAGACAGGGTTGCCCCCTGTCACCCCTCCTTTTCGATCTTTACATTGAGCCGTTTGCTAAAAAAATTCGAGATGAGAGCAGCATTATACCTTTTAGATATAGAGATTGGGAAAGGAAGGTGTCCCTATAGGCGGACGATATTATGATAATGACGTCAGACATTAGCTCCGCATTTTCATCAGCTATTAAGTTAGCACTGGAATTTGGTAATATCTCCGGCTATGAAGTAAATGCCTCCAAGACCGAGGTTATTGAATGGAATAGTGTAACAACTGGGCTTCCAGTGCAGCTCTGTAGCAGTATGAGATACTTGGATATAAGAATAGTCAAAGACATAAGCCAGATTGCGTCTACAAATTTCACCTTAGTTGCTAAGGAATGTAGGAAGTTAATGGGCTCTTGGAGTCATCTCCCCTTGACACTTTTGGGTCGCTCAAATCTAGTGAAAATGACCATTTTACCGAAGTTAACTTTTATTTTTAATAGTATCCCTCTTTTTTTTTTAAACCTCACTAATATCGAAGATGCAGAGCGATATATCTTCATTCATTTGGAAGAAGAAAAGTGTAAGAATAGCATGGAAAAAATTAAGGCGACGCAGGGAGAAGGGGGGTTTGGCAGGCCCTGACCTTCAGATTTACGCGTGGGCTTTTCAGATGTCGCATGCCCGAATGCTCTTAAACACTCCACTAGATCATGGCATCGGATCAATGTTTAAAACACTATTACAGTGCGAACAGATTGGGCAGAAGGGGTTCCTTTTTAAGTTCGGAGACCCCAAATTTTTCAAAAAAATCAAACTGAAGGTGTTGTCAGGCCTAGCAAAAACCTGGTATAACCTTAGAGTTGCCACCAAAATACGATACTACTCTAATCGATCTCCCATATGGGACCTCCCTATTTCTCTTGGTTGGGCAAACGATGTATTGATATATCCATTAATAGATGCCAACATCTCAAATTGGGGTGACCTGTTTGTAGAAGGGGTTATGCTATCCTGGGTTCATTTAGTAAGCAAAGTGGGCGCTAATCTTTCTAGATTGAAGTACTTACAAATCTCAAGCTGGGCACAAGTGATATCCTCAGGGGGGTCTTGTCGTGTCCACATGCCCATAGGTGGTAGCAGCTACTTGGAATCTTCCCTTCTAGATAAAACAACAGGACCAAAGGAGGTTTCTTTTTCCTACAACTTAATCTTGGAGGAAATAGACGGTGATTTCCATCTCCCAGATCAACTGTGGGGTTCCCTGTTGCCATCTGTTGATCTACATGAATTATGGTTAACATCTTGTAATGTTCTCTGGGATTTAGTGAAACCGGCATGGCTTCGCAGAAATCCTCTTTTCAATCTTCACAGGGCATACTACTCCCCCCAAAGATTATCTAAATTCACAAGAGCGGAGCCTGTGGCGTGTGCCCGGTGTGGCCTAGTGGAAGCTTCGGATACACACATGTTCTATGAATGCCCACAGTAACATCATATTGGCAATCAATAGGTAACCAATTAACATCTCTTATAGGCTCCACCGTGTTAATAGATCTTCGGTTGGTAATATTCGGAGTAGTGGAGCAGAAACGCAGCCCAAATAATAATCTATTGTTCTACTCCATGTTGTTGGCCCGACGAGAAATATGCAAGCAATGGAAAGATGCTTCTCCCCCGACTTTTTACGATTGGTGTTCCTCAATGTTACAAACATCAAAGATGGACATGTCCAGGGCTGGAACATCAAACAAAAGGGCATTTTGGCAGATACTTGTTTAGACCCACAAGTTTGAGCTGGGTTTTTTTTTTTTTTTTTTTCCCCCCCAGTTCCAATGATTACAAAGCCATGATACACTTCTTCTGCTAAAACATCTTCGCTCCTTACTCAGCGACTTGGTGGCAAAAGCAATGGTGGTAACTGGCTATTGGTAAATATCTGTCCAATATAAACACACTGGGGTCTTAAGGTGTATTAGTTGTGCGACATCGCTGAGGGGTGCAGACGGAATCGTACATCGAACACTGCCCCTACCAGCCTTCGGCTGAGGCAGCTTGTCGGGCATACTATGAGCCAGATTACCCTGTCCGAAATCTTGACAGATTAGTACCATGGTAGAGATGAGGAACAAAGAAAAAAAAAAAAAAAGATTTCTCTAAGGGTCTAATCAGCTCCGTACCTTAGTTTAAAATGGAGAAGGTCAGTCTCGGGACTCGATTTCCCAACAACCTGCAAGGGTAGCTTGGAAACACTGGAGCTGGATTTCTCGGCAGGAGAAAAGACAGCGTCTCTCTCAGTGCGTCTGCTGGAGGGTCGGCTTTCTTCGGCACTTGCTGTAGCAGGGTGCGTCGGGCAAGTAGATAGTGGAACTGCTCCAAACCACTGTGTGTTTGCTTGGGCGAGTGTAGGCATATTTATACCTTGAAGGTGCCGACTTTGACGTACAGTTGAACATAATAACATCATCAAATAGTCTCAGTTCTTTGAAAACTCCATGAGTTCTTGGATAAATCAATATTCAAGCAAGGGGAAGTCCCCGGCTGCTGAAGCTGACTTTTCAAGAAATCGTTGTGGATTTTCGGAACTAGTGGAAGTAGCCCTGCCGTATTTGGACTGCAGGAGCTATGCCTAAATATGGTTATAATTTCAATGCCTATATAAGGATATGGTGATTTATAGCTATATAAGGGCATGAATCGGGAAACTTACAATAGGGTCCTAAAATGATACATAACAATGGTAAATTGTTTTATGCAATGTCATGTCATGTTACCTGATGGAGCACGTTGTACTATTAATATGTTCTTATAGCTCTGTTGTTTTGAAAGATATGTATGTATGTGTATATGTGTGTGTGCTATTTAGAAATTAACTTACAAAAATGAATAAACAAACCCTCATTTGTTTCTATTACTCAATTCCTACTTTGTCATGCTTTCAGATTCATCGGTTCTCAGCAGAAGAGAGTCAAATTCTAATGTGAGTACCAGTGTGCCATACAGGACATTTTTTTTTTATTCTGCATAGCTTTCCATGCCCCATTTGGTGACCTGACGGCACTTTGAAATGCCAGAGAAAGAGAGAAAAGAAGGTGATGGGGTGAAGTAAAAGTGTGAGGAGAGGAAGAGAGTCTCAGGAGGGAGGAGTAAAGACTAGGAAAGAACAGTAGAAGGGAGAGGAGAGAGTCTCAAACTACACATGGGAATAGAGAGACAAAAGGGGAATGTCAGTGTGGGAAGGGCTACAAGCAGAGATGAGAAGATAAAAATGCATTTATTTATTTATCTTGGAGAGACGAATGCGGTACACATTATCACTAGGCCTTGGAATAATTTTATTTATGCTGGTTTAATCGAAGTAATTATGTTAATTCTTCAATACTTTTTGACACAGAATTACTCATAATAATGCGATTATACCTGCTCGTTCTGTTGCATTTATCCCTATTTTATTAACACAGGATACATCATTGTGTCAGTTTTAAACACAAGAGTGCATTTTGAGCTAAGAAGCGAGAGCAAAATGTCAGGAGTAAGTTGGGCAATATCCTATGCGCATTTAGCGAGAATGAGTGGCTGACCGCGATACTACTCATATTCTGTTGCATTTCATGATATTTCTTTAGGCAAATATATAATTGCGTCCATTTTGGACATGAGAGGACATTTGAGTACAATGTAGCATTTGGAAAAAATATTGAGTTAAAAATATCAAGTATCAGAAATATTGAGTTTTTAATATTTTGACAGAAACATGGTCTTTAAGCTTAAAGACTTTGCTGTAGAAATGGCAAAATTCTTTGTCGTTTTCTATCTTGGTGTGGATAGCACTGTGCTAATCCTATGCCTAAAGACTTTGATAGAAAAGCAGACATATGTGGTGAGCAGATCTAGAGTGTCGCTGGTGTTGGGAGTGCTCTATACAGGAGCTGCTTTCCACCTAAACTTGAGAACTACCCAGAGTTCCCTGCTTCTTTTTATATATATAAATATATAGAGAGAGAGATAGATAGACAGATAGATTGAAGAACTGAAATCTTCATTCTCAGGGAATACTTACTAATAAAAAGAACTTGGCACAGAAGCTGAAAATATGAAAAGACATCTTTATTAAATTTAATAAGTGAGGCCACGTCACACAGAAGCCGTAGCAACTGAATGAGGTAGTCTGAGGAGTACAGAGAACAGAGGTCTTATATATGCTTCAGGGTTACAAAACTCAGCATAAAAGTAAGGGGCAGTCCTTGCTTTTTGCAAGCATGCAAAATCCCTAACATTCCTTCTTACACAAGCCGGACAAACCCATAATAAAAGGACCACAACCCATATCATAAACAGACCATAAAAGAAGGAACAGAAACAGATAGAAGTAGGATAAGGCATGTTTGTGTGCAGTAAAAATGTATGATGTCCTGTGCTCTGATCTTTAATCTTGATCACCTAAAGGGCAGGAACTGGTTTAACAAGGTCAGCTTCAGGCAACAGGGTCAGTTCACTCAGGTCAAACAGGAGTCAGCACGAACTCGAGCTAAGGTGTACATGTCCTTAAAAAGACTAGTTCAGCCACAATCATCGGCCTATGTGAGGGCAACCACAAAATGGCTGCCAAATACAAAATGGAACCCACGGGTTAAGAATTCAAGGAACCTCAGACCCTCCTTTTGCCCTTACATAGGCAATCACTCAGTCTGTGCCTGAATCGATATCAATATTATCCGTTATTCCCTTCACTAAGGCATTTTTACTCGAGTTATCTTTCATGGAACGCAAGGGATAGACTTCGCTGGCATAAATAAACATCGTCTGATATGCCCATACAGACCCATTGTAACTAAATGGCAGAACCAAATAGGGAATACCTGTATCTGTAGTATGTGGCATAAGACCACACACCCAACAATTAGTGGTGTTCATTACTAACTGATGTTGATGCAGAAGCTGTACAAAGAAATTATTAGTAAACTCTGACCTCCTAACCAGTTCATGTTCAGGTGCAGTATGGAAAGAATGCAAAGAAGTAGTAGTAGGAAGAGACATAGGTTGGGAGGTGGGTAGAGATGTCAATTGGGTAGCAAAAACAATCTAACTCACAAAAGACAACGTCATGCTTAAAAATACTAGAAAACACGTTATTAAGAACATATAGACAACAGGAGAAAGTAATGACCACTATTACAAACAAAAATATCATTTTTCACAACTCTAAGCAGAAAGCAAATCCTAAAATTTTCTAGTAACATTTCTTTATGGCTCCTATGCATTTCAGAAACTTAATATATGTTCAGGTGAAGCAGTGGTGATCCTCATCAATGCTCTGAGGTGAAAAGGGATACTTTTCCACAGGGAATGGACTTTATTTGCTTTTACTAAACAGAATACTACTTTAAAACAATGCCAGCAAAACAGCAAAAATCAGTCTCCTAACACCCATTTTATGAAATCGCACGGGAAATACCCAGAGTCCATCCAAGCCTCTCCGGCAGGCTTCTATTGTTCATCAAATCCTCTTCTGTTGTTTTCTTCCGCATGGGCCTCTTCATTCAGGCCTTTCATGAAAATGGTGCTTCTCAGTATCCGTTGGAGTGCCCTCCTGGCAAACACTCATAGCTCATTCGAAAGTCTCAATGTCTCAAGGCAGTGCACCAATATCTCTCCTCTGCGGCAGGCACTACAGATAGTGTGCTCTCCATTGATCATGGGCACAGATCATCTCATGCAGACCCAAGTACTATTAATCAGGAAAGAGCAACAGGCTTTCATACTCAGCAACACTTTCAGACTCCAACACTCGCTTTTCAGTGTCAGAGGATGCTCGGGCTGCTCTTTCATTTAATCATAGGTACCACAATGTAGTGCCTTTTGCCGGTCTTGGATCCTCCGGTGCACTGCCTTTCTGTTGGAGCAAAGAAAAGAGGTGTGTGGCCAAAACTCAGGCCAAGGGGCTCAATGGGCTGCCTACTGTCAGAGGTTACCAGCACATGACAGGTGAAAAACTAAAACCTAATCCTTCTCTTTCGCTCTTTTGCACTGAAACTCTGGTTCTGTGGCAAAACCAGCTCCTCCTTCTTTTCTAATGTTCAACGCCTTCTGATGAAGCAAGTACAATACGTTGGAGATACCACTGATGACACGTTGGCGATCGCTGTCTGGGTGCTGGGACTGTCACTGATGGGAATTAGCTTTTCATCAAAGGTCCGCAGGGTATTATGACTTAATCCCGCTGAACCTAGTGACTTCGGAAATGGGACACATTTGTTATTTTCCTTCAATTTAGTACAAAAACAGTTTGTTTTTAACAAGAGGATTGCAAGCAGGTGGCCTGCAATCTGCGAGGGAGTGGCCATACGCCATGAGACAATTCTGGTCTAGAACACACTGTCATTCTCATAGAATACAAAGACAAAGGCAATAAGCAAAACAGTGCCTCTAATTTCTTCAATTGGGTTTCCATGTGAGAGCATATCCTCTACCATCTAAGGGTAGATAACTATATGAGAATTTTATCTAAATGGATGTCCTCACACATAGTGACATCGTCTAATGGGGTAAACACATTTTCTCTCTCAATGATTAAGTCTAGGTGTTCCTAAATTCCTTATCTAGAACATCTCAAAAAAGAAATCACATGATACAGATTATCGGGGACATGTAGATACCTCCCTTTTAATAACTGTGCATCAAGTGCACTATGCAATACACAGGCTAATGATCAAAATGTGGAAACTTGTCTCATAATAGCATTGAGTCAGTTAACCAGTCCATCATTACCATGACGGTTAGACTGGAAAACATCGAGTTAGGCCTAAAGAAAACTCTTAAAAACCAGTCTGGTCATATAAAAGGGAATTATACATAATATAGGGGGTTCCTAGTACATTACTGCAATCTGGAAGTGTGAACCTGAACAATACACCTACAATAATAAAGGCTGACTAGTGAAAGGAATATGGAAAAGGGAAATGGGACTAGGTCACAGCTAAAATCCCCAATTACTAGGCACGATGTGACATCAATCAGGGGAGAAGTGACAAAAGAAAAATCTATAGGAAGAACAAGAAATTACTTGGGTGATAGTCAAGCATGTGACACAATACCAAGAGTATGGATGATACACAAAAAGTCAAAATAGTTCACAAATGTAACTCTACCGCTGGCCGCTACACCATATACGGTAATCTCAGCTAATGTTCCAGTTCCTTTTTCAGGGAGGAAGAAAAAAAAATTAAGCCTTGTTTCCTTTATGGTACAAAGCCATACACTATTCAGGAAGCAGAACAAAACTGACTAATGTAATATAAAAATTAGGTCACCATGCACAAAAGTCACAGATCTATAATTTATCCTTACGTCCAATTCAGGATACATAATTTTAGGGCTGCCTGTTCCTTACAGGAAAGGGGGCAGTAACGTGACTGTAGGTGAAACCTTGTTTCCTGTATATCTCTTTTTTATTTTCCTTCAAATACCATTAAAGCCAAATTTGACATACACTGATGAAGTGTTGTCTGTCTTTCTGTGAAATTTAGTGTCAAAGCAAATCTACCCAACTGTTTGCAGGATACACATCGTCATGTATATCCCTTCACAACACAGGTAAACTTGTAATAGTATTAAAAGCAGCAATATAAAACAGAAAACATGCAAAAAAACGCACAAAACGCACATGTCAAGCCATCAGATATACTTGCTGTATATCAAGCACAAAAAACATAGACAAGACAATAACATATGTAAATGAGCGGTGACGCACCCACTTCAAGTCCTGTACTTTATGCACTGTGAACCTGCAGCCCAAAACCCACTATTGAGGCCTTCTTAATTTGTCAGGTTTAAAATCAAAATTACACTTTCATCAAAATTACACTTTCTTTTACACACTTTCTCTTACTTTCCTCACACTTACTTTCACTTTCCCTACCCTCCTTTTTGACAGCAGATCACTAGGTAGTGGAGATTTGGCTGTCAAATGCAACTTACTGTGTGTCACTTCTGACACACAGGACCAGCAGGAACAATTCATAAAAGGATAAAATGCAAAAATATGTAAAATGCACAAACATTTCTTTTCAAAGAAATTACGCAAAAACACATCTCTTTTCAACCAACCAAACTCACGTGTCTTGTCAGCCTTAAAATCACCCAGAACAATCCATGAATGATCTGTGGGCAGAAGCAAAAAATAAATAAATACACAACACACAAAAGAGAGACATTTCTCATAACAAACAGACATCAATTATAACTTTTAATCAGAAGACAAAACATAATACACATTAACAGACACAAAAATAAATTTCCATTACTTAACTGTTACCATCTTGTCAGTCACCTTGCAACATGAAGCCCTTTTAACTTTCCAAAAGTAAAATTCTTTCACTGACACTCCATGTTAGCCTTGCGCCACAATTCGTTCTCACTTAGGCATGTAGCCTTCAAAATTTCAATAAAAAGCTTCGTCTTATTTTCTGTCTAAGACTTAATGCAATGCTTCATTTTCGGTCAAATAAAAGCAACTAGCAGACATTATTTTTTTAGAGGCAGAGATACAAATATATCATTTCTGCAGAGCATTTAGCATGTGTTGGGACTTTCAAAGAAACCTTTTTCATATTTTCCCTTTGGAATTAAGTTCTTTAATTTTGTGAAGAAACCAGAAACCCTTCCTTTAAGAGGCCTGTTTAGCAAGGTCATTTTGCACTTCACAGAGACAAGTCCCTAATTTAAAAGGTTACAAATGTCAACATGACAGCCTCCTTCCATTGTTTACAGGGAAACCAAAGATAGCATCTCAGCGCGGCTTGAGCCAGCTGCAGCTTCTTCTAGCCCCCACCCTCTGCTCATTCTGAGGCTGACAAAGGCAAAAGGCCTTCCTTATTCCTCCTAACCTGCAATAATTCACTCTATTTTGAAAAATAATGTCTCCTTTTAGGCGCTAAAAAAATTATCTCTGTTTCCAGATTATTAAACAACATTTACTGTGAATAATTCACAAAACCTAATAACACACATACCAGTTTTAGAACAAGTGCTTGTTGCAATGGTACTTATTTCATCAACCTTAAATGAATCTAACTGGGCCATTTAAAAGCAAACCCCAAATGAGGACAGCCTGCAAATTTGTATTATACCTAAATGTATGCATTCACTGAAGCCTAAAAGCACTTTAAAGCTATTATAAATGGCAAAAATACCCAAAATCGACTTTGATATTTGGGGCACTTAAAAATAAATATCCTATAAGTATGTTACATATTAATCATCCTCAGAATGTTCTTTACACATTACAGATATTAGACATTAGACATATCTCATGTATATCCTTAGAAAAATGAGTTTTTTACGCCTGCGCTAAGTGAGATGTCATATGCTAATGTCCTCATTATGCAATGCAACACAACTCAAATTAAATTATAATGCTAGGAGGTCATAGTATGAGTATTAAGCTTCATGAATAGTAAAAAAACGAATTTTGTAGCATTTATTTTTAATAATTTTTTCATAATTTAATAATCATTTTTAATAAACCCAATCATTTTTGATAATACCACATATAAAAGCAAGCTGCATCCCTTATATCAGACACAAACAGAAAGGGGTGAAACACTCAGGACACACGATACAGCACGCTTTTGCCATGCATTTCGTGAATAGCGCCAACGCTATTCACTTACAGAAATTGCACTAATGAGAAAACCACATAGACATTTAAACACATATTTAACCCACAAACCAATACAAAGAGCAAAAACAAAGGACAGCCCACAGACTGTACTTAAACCAAACCATTTGTAAATACTAGTTGTAAGTCATATTTACAAGAAACGATTCTCAATTGTGTTTCAAAAGACTGCAAAAACAGCCCAACAGACTGATGTATGTCCAAGAAGCGAAAATACACTCAATTCACTAGCTTTGGCTAGCAGAACACCAAAAAAATCGCTCTGCATATCTTCCTTCATAACATTGCGCAGAACAAAGGATCGTTATATGTATTATGTCATATTTTCATTCCCTGGGAATTACAGAATCACCAAGGAAGAAATATGTTTGTATACTTAAACCTATTTAAGTATTCCTTCTAGGAGAGCCGGCTAATTAATTTCACATCACACTATGGTACCTTCCAAATAAAGCCACACATTCTTATGTGAGCTTTTAAACAGGCATGCCAAAAATATTGCAAAATATACAATAATATGATCAATGTAGTGCTTAATGTACTTTTCGTACATGCACCGTTCAACTAAACCAAATAGAGAAAATTCTCCTCATTACCTGTTCTACACAAATTGCAATTCGCATATACACACCTATACAAATCCAAAGTTGGCCAACACAAATTCCAAAGTTCCAAAGTTACAGTCCTAAATTTGCTAAGACCAGGCATCTTATAGCTCACTAATCTAGCTTCAAACTTCAAGGGGTTATCAAAAACGATATACTCGCAAATATACGAGACCCTCGGCTTTGGTAATTGCAATAACAAAATCAAGACCTTTGGTAATTGCAATAACCAAATCAAAACCAAGAAGCCAAACTAAGTCGTGGGAGCGACCCACTTGTACTTCTTATTCTTACTAATCAAAAGGTTATCCAAATTCTAACTGTCAAGTTCTACTTGACCTAACGGCCTTTTTTAGAATACTCACGCCAAAAAGGTTCTCAGTCAGGAGTGACATCATGTGGAGGATCAAAATCAGGAAGAGCAGAAATATACTGGGCTGCGAAGACAGAGAATCTCCAGAATCCTTGTGCACAAAGTAGCAGAGTACCATCCTCTCCTCCTCAGTAGATTTCAGTCTCCTGACAAGATCACTCCCACAGAAAGTCACTTCTCTGATGAAGCCCACATTGGCCGTGCCATTTGAAGAACTGAAATCTTCATTCTCAGGGAATACTTACTAATAAAAAGAACTTGGCACAGAAGCTGAAAATATGAAAAGACATCTTTATTAAATTTAATAAGTGAGGCCACGTCACACAGAAGCCGTAGCAACTGAATGAGGTAGTCTGAGGAGTACAGAGAACAGAGGTCTTATATATGCTTCAGGGTTACAAAACTCAGCATAAAAGTAAGGGGCAGTCCTTGCTTTTGCAAGCATGCAAAATACCTAACATTCCTTCTTACACAAGCCGGACAAACCCATAATAAAAGGACCACAACCCATATCATAAACAGACCATAAAAGAAGGAACAGAAACAGATAGAAGTAGGATAAGGCACTGAAGGAGACACTCAGAGCCACACCTTTGGGAAGGAATTGCTTAGGCCACACCCTTTGGAAGTTTCTAAGGAGTCATCAGGCCCTAAGAAGGTCTCTCCTAAAAGGACATTGTTGATTAAACTCAGGTCTTCCACAGCCAAGGATTGCTGAGTTTATAGCATGTGGTTTAGTTTGCCTGTCTGAGCCCACTCATTCCAGCTACTTGTGGATGCAATTCTATAGTCTTATTTCCGGTCTCCACACTTGAACAAGACAGTTCAGACCATATTCGTTCTGCAGCTGCATGTGTTTTCTCTTTCTTGCCCTCAATGCCACTGGTCAACAATCTTAGGACTAGAGTACCATACCTAGCACAGTGTAAACCAAACAAACTCATCCCATCACAGTTAAACTAACTCAAACAAAATCAACTTGGTGATATCAAAGCTCTTTGTCTGTTAATACATAATTCACATCAGTATAATGTATATTTGCAATGAAAACGTTCAACATGTGGGCCATCTTGGCGCTGAATAATAGATGTATATTGGTACTCAATTCAATGGCAGTTTTGTAATTGGCCTTAGAATGATGAATAGGTGAGTGGACCTACAATGATTCAGCCTCATAACCATGAGATCAAATGGAGATTCCTGCAGTGTACAAATTAGTCTATTGCGCCATTAGAACCATCTGATGTACTTACTCTCCTATAGTGGAAACCTGACAACCCCTTATTCCACAGTGATCAGCCGACCTGTCCCTTGGTTTGTATGTATGCATATGGTATTTGTATAGTACAATCCTAGCTAAAGGCAGAGGAGCACTGTACAGGGTCAAAGGCAAAGATACAGACAAGGTGGCTGGAGGCAAAGTTCTGTTATGAGAATGGAGGTGTGCAGTTTCTTTGTGGTGATCTAACCTCTTGAGAGCAGTGTCCTCAGCACTTTCCGAAACTGGAGCATGTTTGGAGAGGTCCACATCACATCTGCATACTTTTTTCATGGAGTTGAAATCTTCCACAGTCTACTTTACAGTGGTTTGGCAAATCTGCTAAGGTGGTCTAGCTCCACTCAAGTATCTTGTCCATGCTTCGAGATTACTTTTTGCACATTTACACTAATACCTGCCTACACACATTCAAGTCCAACTAAACCAGGTTATTCTAATGCAGTATCGAACAACTGAATGTATATTAGCTGACAGCAAACATAATCTACCCTGTCTCCTGGAAACAGTCTTTATTATGTGGAATCCAGCTAGGTACAGTTGAGTCAGATCTCAATCAAGAATAGAGAGTTTAAATTAGTTAATCAAGAACCCATATGTTTCAGATAACATAAGGTAGGCTAAATGGCATTTAAATAATCGGAGCATAGCTTGTTATTCACCAAAGGAGGCGAAAGGTAGCCCGTTTTGTTTTTTGAATCAACTCCAGACTAAATGATCATGGCATTGCTAGGGTCCTTCTCAATTCCTCCTTCACAGATGGTGCTTATGCGTTTTTACACCATAAACATTGACAAGCCAGTCCATCGAAGAGGCATCCAAACCCCCAATTCCTCCTAAGACAAATAACGTCATCCATCTTCAAAGACTTCTAACCTCATCCATCATCTAAAACTTGTAACCTCGCAAATCATCAAATACTCATAACCTCAGCCACTGTCTAAGATACCAAACCTCACTCACCATCCAATATATCCAATTTCACCCATCATCCAAGTTACCCAACCTCGTGTGTCATTCAACCCAAGTAACATCCCCTACCCATTCAAGACTCCCTACATCAGTTGTTGTCCAGAAGCACAGCCTCATTCATCATCCTGGGCATTCAAACACTCAATCCGTCAGAGGTACTGTACTATGGAACGAACTTTTAGTTTTTCTGGGTAGACCTGATACTATGTCAATTCAGTGCTTCTTGTTTAGTGCGTCAGAAAGTCATTTTGTCATGAATGGTCACAGTGTGTGGGTTCCCACTGTTCTCTGTATGGCTGATAATGGATCAGGTTGTTTTCTAGACTTCCCCAAATAGTTCCAGGAGGGTTTCCTGTAGTTATTTCCTCACAGAGCTCCTAGAATTCTAATCACTGCACTAATGTAATTGTCTGGAAGTGTTGAAAAGGTAAGGGGGTTGTCTTGATTCATGTCCAAACCCTCTGTCTTGCTCAGTTTAATGTTGTCCTGTGCCACTGCCCCTGCTATACTGGTAAATAGCCTTGTTGCCATGTATTGATTTTGCACAAAAGGCTGTCAGAAAGCAGTGTGGGTTTCTTTGAGTCCCCTTCCTTCCCTCTGTAAGCATTACACAGGGAGGTGGACCCTTGCAGGCTCCAATTATTCATTTACCTCATACCCATGAAGACTGGTGTCTGGTATGCTCGCCCACTCCCCTTACCCTCCAAGAGACATTAATAATGCCCCTTAATCACCTGTAGGAAAAGAAAGCAATGGAATCTCTATTCAGAAATCAATGGTTATGAATAAAATCCAAAGGTCGGAGTGGGCGGGAGTTAGTCGGCATGACATTCCCAAGCCCTTTCATAATTTTGCATAGACCCAGACTTTTTCTTAAAACACACACACTCCCCGGCATAGCTCAGATGGGAACAGGAACAGGGCAGAGAGCTTTCTGCGAAAGAGTGGCATGATAATTCTATAGGGCGAGGCATACACTCACGAATGCCTCTAGTATGAAGACTGCGACGATGATCGCTACATACTGGTACTTTAACACCAGAATGTCTACATCGAAGGAAGCCGAAGCACAGTGATAGCTGCTGGCGGAGCTGCGACTCGTGGGGTACCCTGGTCCACATATTGTGGGAGTGTCCTAAATTGAAACAGTTCTGGGATTAGGTTTTACTGGACATTGATACACACTTTAATACACAACTACCAAGGTTCCCCTCCTATAAAGTGCTGCAGCTCCCCAATCTGCTCACATTCCCACTTATATCTAGACGAGGCCAACACTTTGCATTAGCTTTGGGAGCTGCACACCAAGCGATACTAGCCCTATGGGAAACAGAGAGAACCCCCACGGGTTTAAATTGACTACAAAGACTATGGCACGTTTTGGGGATGGAGAGAATCTCGCTGACTTTGACTCAGCGGGAAAAATCGTACTGGGAACTATGGAAGCCGTTCCTTGGCCTTCTTTCATAGGAGTTCACGGAACTTACATGCTCCAGATACCTACGACTGCTCCGGCTAGCGGCTCTACAGAAGTAAACCCATGACCACGCTGGCTTAGGTGGGGCTTTGCATACACGGCACCCTTTGCAGTACACTCAGTACATCTTAGAGCACCCGGAAAGCGGGTGGGGGGAGGGGGTTGGAAGATTTTTTTTCTGAAAAGTTGACTTTCAGGTTGGTAGTAGTTGTAATGCTATAAGAAAGTGGTATTTTCTCTTTTAACCCCTTCGCTGCGGCGGCAATTACGCCGCAGCTCTAGGGGGGAGGGGGGCTGTGATGGAGCAAGGATTCGCACGTAAAGCGACTTGCTTGTATCAAGAAGCTCAAATAATGTTAATGAAATATAATCAACCTGTTCGTGTTACTAATATTGCACATTTTACATTACACGGGGTGTCCCAGTGACGCTTGCTTATGTGTTTACTCATCCTAAAGCGCTTGCCACTAAAATGGCTGCTGCTACGCGGGAATTTCTTCTGCGCATGCGTCGGTCATACCCATGTGACGTGACATACTCGCAGTTCTGGTGGGAATCCTTTGCACTTGCGCATTAGCGATAAGATGGCTGCTTTGTGTTCTCATATGCCGAAGCTTGCCCTGCAGCTTTTTGCTGTGCTGTTCGTTTTGCACTAATACTAATGCTATAGTTATTATAAAGTAATGGGAGTTATATAGGGATTCCTGGTATACAGTGTAACCATTTATTTCTGTGTTCTAAATTGTTTTCCTTTACTTTTCATGTATCGAATCTTTTGGGCCTGGGAGGTGCTTACTACTCCATCTTAGAAGTCCCTACTGCGCATGTCACCCTGGCAGAGGGAAGAAAACCTTGTACCAGAGGAACCCAGCCAGCGGGCTGCTATAGCCAAGATGCTCCTGGGAACCGACCTGTAACCCAGCAAGACGAAGCTGAACTGTACTGCATTTGAAACAATTGTATATGAAATTTGTATTGGCCATTGTCAGGTGAAAAGCACATGTCATGGGAACACCAAATTCGATGGGAGGTCCCAAAAATGTAAATTATAAGCTTGAGAAAGTCAAATCCTAGTTAATGTGATGACCTCTCCTTCCTTTGGACCAATCGAAATTGGGGATTCTTACACTTGTAACATTTGGGGGGTGGTACACTGACCCGAAAACAGTATAACTAGCCTAGGTTTAGCTAGAGAATTTATCCGACTTGTCCGAATAGCTGACCTGTCACTGACCCAACGCACTCAATAGCTGATCGAGAAACAGAGGTGCTGCGGAGCACTCTCTCTGTAATTTCCAGAGAGCCAATCGGGGTTTTGGAAACCTTAAGTGCTGGCGGAGCACTTTGCTGGGGAATTCGATAACCCAATCGGTGTCCTGCCTGATAGCTGCAGAGAAGGTGTAGCGCAGGCGTTGCAACTGAACTGCGGGTGCTGGTCTTACCTTGGCGGTCCTGTCCTGATCCTAATCTGGTTTTCCTGTCCTGTCCTGGGTATCCATTCTGCACCTGGTGGCCTACTGGCGACTGTCTTTCCTTTGGGGTTCCTACTGTCCTTAACTGACCCGTGGCCAGGGTTGGTCTCCACACCGTGCTAGGTAAATATAAATCTGAGGGAACCCAATTTGCATTCTCCATTTCCTTGCTTGAATAAATCGTACTTGCCCTTTATTGCTTTTTATTACCCTCCCTTTGCTGACAAGTGATAAAGTCCTACATTGTAATGTTATACTAGCATGTTCCATTTTTTCCCATCCTATAAGTACATTC
Source organism: Lissotriton helveticus (assembly GCF_964261635.1). Classification (NCBI taxonomy): domain Eukaryota; kingdom Metazoa; phylum Chordata; class Amphibia; order Caudata; family Salamandridae; genus Lissotriton; species Lissotriton helveticus. Next base: position 1,563,601,729 of record NC_136068.1, on the reverse strand, counting down.
TAAAATTATGGTTCATGAAATATAGATGTTCCTTGACTTTACCCATCCCTTAGGTATCGATAAAACTGTGATATTATAGCATGACCCTTATTTTTCCCCGTCCTTTAATTCACCATTTCCAGTCAGATCTCCAAGTCAGTATGTTCCCTGTTCTTACCTTCCCTTCAGAGTCCTAAATGGTTGGCCTTATTCTTTTCTTGCATAGCTATACAATTTTCGTGCTTCTAATCATTGATAGTTTGACTGCTGAAACATTTTACTTTCTGACCTTGATGAACATAGATAAAGTTTTTCAAAACGTCCCGTGTCTCTGGTTATTATATGAGTGCAAATATAGTAAATGGTAGTTGTATTTTGTGTCTGCCTTTCTTTTACAGCTATCTCCCTGATCCATTGTGATCATAGGTACACGTAACAGTGGATTGGTAAGTCGGGTACATTGGAAATAAATAGGAAGGAACTGGGTTACTGGTAGTAGAGTGTAAGGTTACCCGATTAATAAATATGGTGAATTGAATTTATGGGCCCAATGTGTATATGGTAAAATTATAGTCGGGTGACCTGCGCGCTCTATCAGTAATTTTCTGGTAGCAGAGGAAATGATTAGGGACTAGTTAAAATTAGGTAGGACTAGTTAAGATAGGTAGATAGGTTATTTTAACAAAAGCAGCTTTACGTCGGGACAAGTTTATGCTTCTAGGTGACCTAAATATCCATCTGGACGACCAACTGGACAAAGGAGCTACCCACTTTTGTCAGTAACTACAATCCCTCCAATTACATCTTAGATCTAATGCCCCTACTCACCAAAAGGGCCATTTATTGGACCCTATTTTCGCCAACTGGGAAGACATTCAAGTTAAGGCCCCGTCCCTATTCCCTGGTCTGATCACTTTTTAGTACCTTTCATAATAAAGATTGGTGCTAGCAATACCCAAAATCGTCCCAATTCTAAATATATGAGTCGCAAATGGTCTGCATTTTCCAAAGCCAAGTTCAACACTGCACTGACTAAAGGCGGCAGACCAAGAGGCGAGGATGCTGACACGGCATCAGATAGATTAGAAGGTCGCATTAATAATGCCTTAGATGACATAGCCCCTCTCTGTCATAAAAATCCCACCAGCAGACCCCAGAAATCCGCCCCCTGGTTCAGCGATGAGCTTCGTCTAGCTAAATCGCAATGCAAACAGCTAGAAAGACAGTGGAGGGTAGCCTACCTCGATCAAGCTAAACAGAGGTACATAGACAAACGTAGAGAATATCATAGCCTCATTACGCGTTCCAAAACTACTTACTTTTCAGGGAGGATAGGTGAAGCTAAAAACTCGGTCAAGGAGTTATTTAAAATTTACAAAGAAATCTCTTTCTGCGGCTTATCTGTCGACCCGTCCTCGGTCTCTGAGGAATCCTGCAACCGCGTAGCTGCTTTCTTCTCTGACATGGTGGCTACCATTTATTCCACTTTTTCAGGGGGAACTAAAAAGGGAACAGAGTTTAGGGAAAGCATACTGGAGGTTGTGGGAGTCAATAGGTTGGAATATTTTTCCACCCCATCCCCTGACGGGCTCCAGCAGATATGCCGCTCCATTAAGTCAGGATCCCCCCGGGATCCGGCATCACCTAAACTTCTTGGAGAGAGTATTGAGATCCTTGAACCTTACATTAGGGATGTTTTGGATCTTTCCTTTAGATCCAATACGGTACCTAAAAGTTGGAAGCAGGAGGTAGTCCTCCCTCTTCAGAAAAAAACGAATCTTAGCTGGGACAGGCTGGACAATCTCCGTCCTATTTCACTCCTCCCCTACTTGGCCAAAGTGGCAGAAAAGGTGGTAAATCTTCAGCTTATCGCATTTATTGAGCAAGCCAACCTGCTCCATCCTACTCAGTTTGGTTTCCGGTCCCGCCATTCCACTGAGTCTGCGTTGCTTATGGCCACAGAGACAATCAGGCAAGGGGTAAATGAGGGACATACGATGGCCCTCATTCTACTTGACCTAAGCGCAGCGTTTGACACTGTAGCACATTTCACCTTGCTACAGTGTCTTAACAAAGGTGGAGTTACTGGGTCAGCGCTGAGGTGGATTCAATCGTTCCTGACCGATAGGGGTTTGCAGGTCAGACAAGGAGAACACTACTCATGTATGTTCTATCTTGATCAAGGGGTGCCTCAGGGCTCTGCCCTGAGCCCCACCCTATTTAACCTTTATGCTTCCCCAATAGCCACCATTGTGGAAAGTTATGGTATCCAACTAGTGACATTTGCCGATGACACACAACTGGTCATCTCACTATCACGGGCACCTGATGTTGCGGCAGTCAGCTTCAGTGCTTGCATGCAGGAGCTTGCCTCCTGGATGTCTGACAACTGCCTGAAGCTGAATGGGTCCAAAACTGAAGTGTTCGTGGTAGGGGGTGGTCCGGATGTGTGGTCCTCGGCATGGTGGCCTGCGTGCCTGGGCTCCACTCCAATGCCTTGTAAACAGGCGAAGAATCTTGGGGTGATGTTTGACTCTGACCTGTCATTTGCTCCCCAGATAGATCGTAGGGTTGGGATGTGCTTCGGTATACTCAAGAGTCTACGAAAAATCTTGGACCTACTTCCTGTGGGTGCCAGACAGACCCTGGTGCATGCCTTGGTCACATCAAGACTGGATTACTCCAACCTCCTCTATCTGGGAATAACAGCTAGAAGCCTCAATCGTCTCCAGGTACTTCAAAATGCCACAGCCCGGTTGGGGCTGAGGCTCCCAAGGAGAGCGGCCTCTAGAGCTGCTTTGAAGTCCCTTCATTGGCTGCCGGTCAAGGAAAGAATTACCTTTAAAGCACTATTTATGTGTCACCGCATCATCGAGGGCAAGGCGCCCTACCCCCTACACTGCCTTATTACTCCTTATAAACCGGAACGTAGGCTCAGATCCTATGGCACTGGTCTATTAGTAGTCCCTAAAATTCAGAAAGCCCGAATGGGGGGCAGATCCTTTAGGCTACTCGCAGCCAAGAGCTGGAATATGTTGCCGATGGAGTTGCGTCTCGAACCTTCTGAGGCAAAATTCCGCAGAGCTCTAAAAACACATCTCTTCCGCTCAGTACTGATGTAATCTCCCTGTTCTGGCCATATCATACCTCTCTCTCAGCGCGGGGACACGCCGGGGCGCATAACCAGGCGCTTTAGAAAATTCCATGATAATAATAATAATTTGCTGCAAACTGTGAAAATTGTATTGCTGCTAAAAATATCGATCGATCAAATATAAAAGTGTTTATTGCTTTGAAATATTATGAAATGTTTTAAATTGTTTTTCTTGCTGTTATATTAATATATGTACTAATACACTCGTTAGTGATTGTTACATGTTTGTCTGGAATCCCTGGGGGCAGAATAGCAGGTGGTGAGGAGAATCCACGTCTCAGTGAGGTCAGTTGCTCGAGGAAAATTGGTGCACGTTAGGCAGAACTCGAAGCACTAATTAGGGTTTTCTGTATAAATATATGAATAAATGATAGCAAAGAGTTCGCTGGCAAAACTTCTATTGTGATATAACCTAGTAAGGGTCACACGGAAGGAGTAGCAGGTTCGTCTGAGCTTGATTGATAGCAAAGGGGTTCACTGGTGAAACTTTTGGCTTAGTATATATCCCAAAGTGGATGAGTCGAAGGAGTAGCAGGTTCACTAATGCTTGTGAGAAGGATAGGCAGAAGGGTTCTATCCGCAGTAATTGAGAAGTAAATAGAAGAGGTTTACTTGCAGTGAAACAAATCTTTTCTTTCTAGACACTCGAGTACAGTGGCGAATGTGTTTGCGTTGTAAATTAAACAGAGCACTTGCACTTTAAAAGGTAGAAATTGAGTATTCCGTTACCTTGTGAAGGAGAGAGTCAGTTGCGGAGCTGCGCTGACGTCACTCCGTGCTGCGCTGGTATTGGTCGAGACAGCGGGCGTGTGGCTGAAACAGAATTGTAAAGGAGGGGTGAGCACAGGAGCGTGGGAACTCGTTTACGAGAAACGCCAGGCACCCATTGGTTGAATTATTTTGAAATCGCGCAGTTGGTTGGTTGCAGAAAAATAGAAGACGCATTTGGATTGGAAGTGATTTTTGTAAAAAAAAAAGTAATTCGCGAAAAGGTATATGTGGTATTCGAGACATCTAGAGTCCTGACCGGATCCTAGATATCAAGGGTTTGTAAGGGATCAGTGGAGAATAGCTAGAAATAACATCATGTATGGAAACAAAAGGAAGATGACCTTAGTAAACAAAGTAAAGAATTATTTCAAGAAAGACAAACCTATCAAAACTAGAGAAGGAGTTATCATTCCACCACCTAATACTCCCGCATCAATTATGATGTTTGACAGAGGGTACCATGCTTGTGTATGGTTGGAAAATTGGGTGGAATATACTAAAGATGACAGAATTTTGGCATTTCCATTAGAAGGTACATTTAATGGCAGGATTTTGTTCAATTTGAGAACCCGAATGAGTGATTTACATCCCAGACCCAGACTAACGCAATATGAGGCCTTAGAAGAATGGGAAATAGAAGCTTTTGAGCGAGACAGACCCAGAAATGACAAAGGGTTAACAAAATTGTACCCGAAAGTAAATAGAGAGACCCGAGAGAAACGAATGAAAGAATGGAGACAGAATATGATGGTAGAAGGACTGTACCCTGTAATAACAGTAGAAGTGCCCATGGGAGGGAAAAGGACAGAGAAAACAAAGCATTTAATGACCAGTGGGGATTCAGATGATGATAATCTGGAGGAATTGTTAATGAAGAATCCACCCCCTTATAATGAGGGATCAAGACCCGTAAGTGCGAGAGACACCTGTCTAAAACCTCCTTATCAGGAGGAGTCGAGACCCTTAAGTACGGGAAATCCATTCCTGAAACCTAATTATGGTGAAGGACCAAGTTTGACACATCCGACTGCCCCGAATTATACTCCCACCCTAACTCCGCAAATAGTGCACGAAACAACCATGGAAAAAGTACTGCAGGATAGAGAATGAGACGCTCTAGTTAAACAAAGAACAGAATTAATTCAGAAAATCTCCCAACTGAATACCAGTCCTGAAGCTCTGACAATTCCAGTAACCATTGGACCAGTTGTTCCTTTGTACGGGGATAAACAGGGGAGTCCAAAGACTCCAATTATTACCCCATCTGTAGTACAGCCGAGAAAAGAGCCCTTAATTGTAGATGATCAGGCAAGTGAATGTGAATCTGTGATTTCCTTGATGGATTTACCGATAAGGGAACCAGAAGGGGGTTCACAGAGAAAGAACACTCCCTTCACTTCGAGAGAAGTGCAGATTGAGTCCTCTACGGGTACTAGAAGTGCCACGGTAGTGACTCCTGAAGAAATTGAAAGATGGAGCCAAGAATTAGAAAAACAAAATCCTCAGCCGAGACCATTAGATATTTACAGACTAAGAATAGAATTGGAAGAACTGATGGCTGGAAATGTGGGTTTAGACAGACTGAACACCCTGACCGAGGAAGAATTGCTATTTATTTGCAAAAGTATCACCCGTAATACCAGAGTGTTCCATGAGAAATTAATGGACACAGCGGCTAATATGGGAATAGATATTGGTAAATCTAAAGTGTTGCAAAAACCCTACAGAGCAGAGTTCTCAGACAAAGATTTGTAAAACATGAATGTGTCAGGGAAAAAGGTACAGATCAGAGAATTGTTAAACCTGTTACAAAAATGGGGAGAATTAGAAAAATGGAAAGCCAGGTGGGCAAAGAAAAAAGAGGAACTTAGATCAAAATAAATGGCTTCTGAATATGTCTTAAAAGAAGCAGACAAGGCAGAAAAATTATATCCTATGCGAGAAGTGCCAGGTGGAGGATATGTACATGTTCTATGGTCCAGACAAGATATTGTGTCCTTTACAAATGACTTCCCAAAATTACGAGAAAAACCTGTAGATTGGTACAGACAGGTCGAGAGATTTGTGAAAGTTCAGAAATGCCTCCTGAAAGATCTAGATGGGTTCTTTGACATTGTAGTTCCTGTAGATCTATGGTCAGAATGTAAAATTGCTGTTGATTGGCCTAGTGATGAGTTCCCGAGGGACCCAAAGACAGGGGCTCCTTCAGCAGATGTAATGAAAAAATACAATCAGGTAATTTTGCATCTAAAAGGAAAGGTGCCTGCAAAGGAAACTGATTGGACCCGAATAGACAGAACTACCCAGAATCGAGATGAAACTGTGCATTCCTATTATGAACGACTATTACAAGTGTTCAAAACGTACAGTGGACTGGATAACATTGAGATGAAAGACATGACCCACTTCATTTATCAATTTGTGCTAGGGTTAAGACCTGAGATTTTGCAGTGGATAAAAGACAATAAAATCTGCTGGCAGTCTAAACCAATTGATGAGGTCCTGAAGTACGCTAAGTATTGAGAGGATGAATTGGCAGATAAACGGAAAGAGTTAAAGGAAAAGGTCATGTGGGCACAGGTGAAATTAGCAGAACACCAGGAACAGCAGCTAAATAAATTAACTAGTAATAAGAATCAAGGCCCCGGAGGTGGGGGAAAGCTCAGAGTAAAGATGAGCCGAGAGGAGGCCAAGAAGAAGTTCCCCTGTCACGGGTGCGGACAGATAGGGCACTGGAGAGACGAGTGTAAGGCTGTGCAAAATGGTAATGTACAAATTAATGATTTAAATCCACAGATGCAGAATGAGAAACCACGGAAGACCCAGCAGCAGGTAAAACAGAATCAGTTGCCTCGTGCACCTAGGCCAAATTATAGGAGCAAAGCACAACAGGATGAAGACACCGAAGTGTGGGAAGGAAAGGAGGATAGAAATGCAGCAACTTCACAATTTCTGTTGAATAACACATTTCTCTGTGATGACACCTACTGACGGTGCCTGAGGGGGGAGGACGAGGAGTGCGTGCTTGGCGCCTCCTTACCGGTGGACCAGTCAGTGCTATACATTGAAGGGAAGGTGGAAGGAAATGACGTCACCTTTCTGTTGGACACTGGTGCTACCCGTTCTACTGTGAGAACAGCAGACGTTAAGGATATCACGTTTGAGGAAGTTTTATCTGCCCTGCGAGAGTTAGCGCCAGGGAAAGCATCTGGCCCTGATGGTCTCCCCTCGGAGGTATACAAAGCAATGGAAAAATAGATCGTTCCTCTTTTAGTAGATCTATTTAATGGGATACTGTATTCGGGGGTGGTCCCCGATTCGTGGAAAGAAACTAATGTTATAGTCTTTCATAAGAAAGGTAAACCAGCTGAGAAACCGGGGTCATATCGGCCTATATCCTTAATAAATGCTGATACTAAACTATACTCAAGGATCTGGGCGAAGAGGTTGGGCAGGATCATAGGCGGTCTCGTCTCTCCATGGCAACATGGTTTTGTTCCTGGGCGTGGCACGACAGATCATACCTGTAGAGCAATTACTTTGTTTGATGCCCAGGAAGCCGTGGGGGGAGAGATGGCCATGATCCTGATCGACGCAGAAAAAGCTTTTGATCGGGTGGGGTGGAGCTTCCTCTGGAGCATTTTGGCCGGGAGAGGTTTTGGTCCGAATATCATCAGGGCTATCAAAGCTATATATATAGATCCAGTGGCAACAATTACGGTATGGGGAGAAATCAGATAAGTTTCAGATAAGTAGAGGGACACGGCAGGGCTGCCCCTGCTCCCCATTACTATTCGCTCTGTACATTGACCCTTTTATTCAGAAGATTTTGCCCTAGAATATCTCCAGTGATCTATAATGGCTACGAAAATAAGATCCTAGCCTACGCTGATGACCTGGCGGTAATCACAACAAACCCGCAGCAGGCACTCCCAGAATTGGTACAGATGGCTAAAGTTTTCGGTCAAGGCTCTGGATATCTTTTGAATGAATCCAAAACCCAGATAATTTGCTCTAGGAACATACCAAGACCCGATCTAAGGTATGTTGATTCTGCTACATATTTAGGGGTAAAGATTAATGCTTCAGTGGGTAAGATAGTGGAAGAGAATTACCCCCCCCCCTTTTTAAATCCATAGAGATAGAACTGAAAAGGATGGATGTTCTTCATCTTTCTCTGGTCGGGAGGGTAAATGTCTTAAAAATGGTGATCTTTCCAAGGGTGCTGTACCTATTTAGAGCCATTCCCCTATATATTGAGGAGAAAATTCTGAAGAAATTAGAGTCTGCCTTTATTAGGTTTATTTGGCAGTATGGTAAGGTTAGACGATCAACGACTCTTATGTCCCTTCCGTGGGAAAGGGGTGGGATGGCACTTCCGAACCTGAGACTATATCATTGGTCTTGTCTCCTGATCCAGATGTCAATTCTGTTTCAATGTGACACTGGCGCGACTAATATAGACAATCAGGGTCCCCCTCCAATCTTCAAACTACTGATGGGGGGGAAAGCAACTGGTCTACTGTTGACGGAACTGGAATATAGTTTCTATAGGAAGGCACGATTTAAGACTTTACTGGGGGCATGGCAAGTATGGAAATCTATTTTAAAATTATTTCATGTCCCTAAAATTAACCCTTCTCTTCTTTTGGAAAATTCGAGCCTTTTTCCTCAGTTAAGTAATGATGGGAACCTACAAATCTGGAACGGCTTAGGGGTTAAGACTATTGGAGACCTAATGGTAGGAGACAAGATAAGTGGGTTTGAGGACATGCAAAGGAGATATGGCCTCCCTCTAAATCAGTGGCTAATACACGGCCAAATCTCGGGTATCATACAGGCTTTTAGGCCAAAACTTAAACCCCTTGTAGACTTCCCTGTGGTTGAGGGTATTGGAAGAAGATGTAGGAAGATAAAAGAGGTTTATAATATGCTGGTGTCCAGATTACAGGATGATGTAGGAAAAGTAGAACGTGACTGGGCAATCAAATTGGGAAACCTGGATGTAGATTTGGACCTAGCATTATGGCTAAATAAAAAGATCTTCCGGGCGTCCAATTTACGGGCACAACATTTTAAAACAGTTTTTTATCTGTATCATACACCGGCCAAACTATTTCCCTGGGGTGTTAGGAATGATGATTGCTGCCCGAGATGCAATAAGGGGCAAGCAGACCTATTACATATGTTTTTTACTTGTGAGCAACTGGCCCCTGTCCTGGATGGAATAACAAAATTTTGGGAGGAGCTGCTAGGTCATAAGATCGATCTATCCCCAACACTGATGTTATTTGGCTCAGATTCTAAACTGGTTTTAACAGAGGATGAGGCTGCTTTGGTTTTTATGTCGGTCGCTGTGCTTAGAATCTTAATCTCGGCCGGATGGAAGGATGTTACAGCCCCCTCTTTTCAGATGTGGGTCTCCAGATTTTTGGGTATTTCTTATATTGAGTCTTGTCTCTATGAATTTAAAGGTATTAAAAAACGAGAAATGGGAAGACGATTATGGGCCCCGGTTAAGAAATGGCTGGAGGATAGAATAAGAACTTGAAATGTATTGTATTGTTATGTTTATTGATAGATCTTTTATATCTTTTTTATCCCCACGTCAAATAATGTGTTTTAGCTGCTTATATACGAGTGATCATGTAATTGTATCAGATGTTCTTATACCTTGCTTGTGGCTAATTATGTATTTTCTCATTGCACCATGAACTCTAATAAAATAAAAAATAAAAGAGAACAGCAGACGTTCCAAACCTACCCCTCTCGGGAGAAGCAATCCAAGTAGTGGGTGTTTCTAATCAGCTAATTTAGTACCCCAGTTACAGAACCCATGGAGATTAAAATTTGAAATTTTAAAGAGATGCATAGATTTGTTGTTTGTGATTCCAGTCCCGTAAACCTGCTAGGACGAGATTTGTTGTGTAAAATGAACTGTGCTATCTTTTGCACACCAAATGGCGTCGAAATTCAGACCCCAGACGAAGACGGAATATACAAATTATTGTTAGCAAGACCCGACTCAGAAATTAAAAGACTGACAATACAAGACTTACCTGAAGAACTCCAAGAGACAGTGAAACCGGAGATATGGGATTTTACTGGAAAAGATGTAGGATTAATGGCAAATGTTGACCCAATTAAAATAGCCATAAAAGAAGATGCAGTCTACCCAAATACTAAACAGTACAAAATGAGTGCAGAAGTAAAGGCAGGAGTCGCTATTGAAATAAAAAGATTACTAGAAGCAGGAATTTTGCAAGAAGTATTGAGCAGTCCTTGTAACTCACCGATAATTGGCATAAAGAAACCTAGTGGTAAGTACAGGGTAGTACAGGATCTGCGTAAGGTTAATAAAATAGTGGTTCCTTGTTGTCCTGTTGTGCCAAACCCTGCAGTGATTCTATACCAAATTCCATGGAATGCTGGATGGTTTACCGTCATTGACCTATGTCACGCATTCTTTTCAATTCCATTACATCCAGACAGCAAATTTCTTTTCTCATTTGAATTCGACAGTCATGTCGACATCTGGAATCGTATCCCTCAGGGGTACACAGAGAGTCCTTCAATTTTTAATCAGATTCTGAAAAAGTGCCTTGAAACCCTAATATTGCCCGGAAAATCAGTTCTGGTGCAATACATAGACGACCTCTTGGTTGCGTCTAAGAGTAGAAACGACTGTGTTACTGACACCATTGCCTTGCTGAACCATTTAGGTGAAGGTGGACATAAAGTGTCTCCAGAAAAGCTGCAATTCTGTACCACATCAGTAAAATATCTGGGGCACCAGATAGAGAGAGGTATCAGGAAAGTCACCACAGAAAGAATCAGGATAATTCGAAACATGGAATTGCCAAATACCCAGAAGAAAATCAGAATGTTCCTTGGAGTTGTAGGGCACTGTAGGCAGTGGATTGTGGGATTTGCAGTCCTAGCAAGACCATTGATAAAAATGACAAAGAAAGGAGCAAAAGATCCTGTGGAATGGGATGACGAAAGCATGACTGCTTTTGTAAAATTGCGAGAATGTCTCTTTACTGCTCCTGCATTAGGAATCCCTGACTATTCAAAAGATGTTGCACTGTTCTGTGACACACAAGACAATTGTGCAATTGCAGTCCTGACCCAAATTCATGGTTTGACCAGACGTCCAGTGGCATACTTTTCTTCCACATTGGACCCAGTAGCAGCTGGATTACCTGGATGTTTGAAAGCTGTAGCTGCAACCTGCACGAGTCTTGAACAAAGTGAGTCCATTGTTATGGGACATCCGGTAACCGTGTATGTTCCACATTCTGTTGCAATTTTACTGACAAGAACAAAGACTCAGTATCTCACTCCTAGTCGGCTGACTAAGTATGAGAGAATCCTTGTAGGTGCAGCAAATGTAACTATTTCTAGATGTAATATTCTGAATCCAGCTACCTTACTGCCTAGCTCATTCGCAGCAGAAGTGAGGGAGGAAATTGAACATGACTGCATTGATTTTACTGAGTTCAGTACAAAACCACGCCCAGACATAAAAGAGAACCCTCTGATTAGTGAAGATTATGAGCTGTTTGTAGACGGATCATACATGAGACATGAGGAAGGTGGCCTAAGCGCTGCCTACTCTGTGTGCACTCTAGGAGGTCCAGTGGAAGCATCCTATTTACATGGAGTCAAGTCTGCACAAATAGCTGAATTGGTTGCATTGACAAAAGCCTGTAAATTTGGGAGGAACTCGAAAATAGCCATATATACTGATAGCCAGTATGGTAATGGGGTTGTGCATGACTTTGGCCAGCTGTGGATGCAAAGGGAGTTCCTGACTTCTTCAGGCACCCCTATCAGAAATGGAAAATATGTGCAGGATCCACTGGAATCAATCCAGTTACCAAAAGAATTGGCTGTGGTCAAGTGTGCTGCTCACAAATCTGGTGATGACAAAGTGACAGCAGGTAATCGATATGCTGACCAATTAGCCCAACATTGTGCAAGATATCGAATTTCAATCAATATAAAGGTTGGGGGAAACGGAAACAGCTGCCAACTTGTGATGCTAGAGGGAGTGAATACATGGGAGGAAGTGAGAGACTTACAGGAAGCAGCAGAGCCACAGGAAAAACAAAGATGGAGAAACTTTGGTTGTCGAAGGAGAAGTGAAGATGGTGTCATTGTTTACCTTGATGATATGCCTGTGTTACCAGACTGTATGCTTGCTCCTATGGCTAGGTTAATACATGGAGACACACATATAGGCAGAGATGCGATGATTTGCATGTTCCGCCAGACATGGTTCAATTCGAAGTTCAGAAACGTTGCAGAAGCACTCTGCCAGAGGTGTTTGATCTGTCAACAATTTAACCCTGGAAACAAAACTGTAGTGTTACCAGGAAAAATTGGAAAGGCTCCAACTTGACTTCATTCAGTTGCCCCCTTGTCGAGGAATGAAATATCTGCTTGTCATTGTCTGCCTGTTTTCAAAATGGGTGGAAGCTTACCCTGCCCGTAGAAATGACAGCATCACAGTAGCCAAATTATTACTTAGAGAACTAATACCTAGGTACGGATTCCCAGTCACAATCGAATCTGACAGAGGAAGTCATTTCCAGAATGAAATAATAAAGCAAATCTGTGAAGCATTCAAAATCACGCAAAAACTGCACTGTGCATATCGCCCAGAGGCTTCTGGAGTGGTAGAACAACTGAATGGCACAATCAAAGCAAGATTGGGAAAGATGTGTGAATACACTCAATTGGAATGGCCAGATGCTCTGCCTCTCGTGTTGATGGGACTCAGAAGTATTCCAGATCAGAACACGGGCTTGAGTCCCCACGAGATCTTGATGGGAAGAGCAATGCGGCAAGCATGGGTACCAGGATACAAAATAATAAGCATATCTGATGATTTGGTACTGGAATACTGTAAAGATCTGGCTGACCAAGTGCGTTCTATCTCTCACCAGGTTGGGGGAGACGCCGTCGCCAGGCCGACGACTCCAGCACATGACCTGAATCCAGGTGACTGGGTCGTAATAATGAAGCACACTCGGAAAAGTTGCCTTGAACCAAGGTGGGGAAAGCCACGACAGGTGATACTGGTAACCACCACAGCTGTGAAGTGTGCAGGAGTACCTCGCTGGATCCATGCCAGCCACACGAGGAAAGTGACTGAACCTGACGAAACTGAGGCTGAAGGTTGCGCAGCTGAAGGATCCCAAGATATCGGTCCAGAAGTAGCTGAAGAAGAACAACCAAGCTCCAGTCAAGAAGATTAGGTCCCAATAATCGATCTGTCAATCGACCCTATACGAACCAGAAGGCAGACCTATTTAGATAGACAGTCGGATAGTGAGGACGAGACAGGTGAAGAAGAAGCTACTCAGATCATCGAAATCCACGTTAAATCTGATTCTGAGGAGGACCAGATAGGGAGAGAGCAGGTAATTGACACTCCACCAAGAACACCTGCACCAGAAGTGGGACAGATAGAGATTAGGGCGGAGGTTCAAGCGGAAGAAAATCAAGAGTTCGAAGAACTTGAGCAGGAACAGATAGGACTAGACAATTGTGTTCAGGAAGAGGAGATCGAAACAGAACAAAGCCAAAATCAGCATACACCTGAACAAGGCCAGTTTAGGGACCAGGCAGAAGAAACGAACGAAAGACCTGGACCTAGTCAGTTATGGAATAATACAGAGGACGAACTTGATCCCAATGTGCCACAACTAAACAAAAACAAAAGATTGTTTGAAGAAGGCCAAGACACAGTGCCAGTTAAAAGACTCAGAAAAGGTGACTCAGTACCTAGATTTGTGAAAAGACTGAGATTGCATCTAAAGATGATAAACGAAGAGCCTGAACAGATAAATGAGGTCTCAAGTCAGACTGACCAAATTGTAGTAAAGCCTAAGAGAAGAAGTGCTCGTATCAAAAAGCTGAATAGCAAATACCTGAGTCCTGAGTGGACTTACTTTGTATTGGAAGAATTTGAGAATCTGGAAATAAGTGACGAAAGTGATGAAGAATTGATTGCTGAACAGATCGAAGAAGAAGCAGAACCAACCTGAAAAGTTGCTCGAGTAAGCAAGCTGTGCAGAGTTACAAAGAGGGGTTGAAGCTTCTTTTGAGCCAAAATGTCTGATTCTTCTGTGAATGGGAGACCAAGACGAGGTTGTTGTAAAACATGCTGCCAAGTATGTTTATGTAGTATAGCAATAGTACTGATACTTTGGATAGGACTAACTATAACTATTCCTTCTATGATGAGTAAAAACCCGAGTCTGTACCCAAATAATAACCTACCTGATGACACTGTAGAGTCACACACTAGAAGTACACCACAAAGAGTAGACGTACTAGACAAACCGCTTAGCCTGAAACAAACAAGCATAGATTTAGAAGCACCAGATGAGGAAGGATTACACTTTAACAAAATAAAGAACAAGACTCATTTAAATGTTTTCGCAAACCTGTTAGTACATTATGTAGAAACTATGGAAATAGACGACTGTTACGTCTGCATGAAGCTACCTACTTCTGTGGCTGAAGGTGTGACTTATCATCACCTGCCCTTAACCTATGGAATTTCCTGTAGTATATCAACCATTTTTTTTTTTAGAGGACCTTTACAGTATTATTACTCAAACCTTGACGTGACATTTGCTGAACTTCCTGTTCGAAGAAACCTGAACCCTGTACATACACCTAGAGACGTAGCTAAATACATGAGTGATTATTTTCTAACTGTAGGAAAAATAAATATAGATGACGCACACAAAGTTAACTTGACCTGTTCTTTACATGAAGAGGAGAAAGAATTTCTGGATATGGTAGAAAAGAGAAGAGAAAGTTTCCAAAAGAAAGCCAAGGACAAGAACCAGAAAGTTCCTAAATGGGCAGAGAGTATAGGGAGCACCTCAAATGGTGGAGCTAACGCTGCAATGTTGCTGGACTTCGAAAAGAAAGGAAACTTTGTCTTCATAGAGAAATGACTAGTTATTATAACAATATTTTCCTTGGTTCCAGCGAATGCGAACATAATTACAAGGTAATTGGGGGTTGGGGTTTCAAAGATGGGTCAGAGCCTGTGTTTCCAGGAATTTATTTTATATGTGGAAATAAGGCTTATTTTAAATTGCCCGACCATTGGTACGGGAGCTGTTACTTTGGTATTGTTTTCCCAAAGATATACCATGTGGGGAAAATCACTGGAAGCACTGTAAAAACTAATAAATTAGAGCGTACTAAGCGAGAAAGTGCTGGTGAAATAGTAGGAGATATTTTTAGTGCACTGATACCTACAGTGGGAGTGGTTCTGAATACACACAGAATGTGCAAATTGTCAACAGTTGTGGATTGGTTATCAACTGACACAGAGGGCGGAGTCTGCAGAATGTTGAAAGCGCAACATTGTTGCACTTACATACCTGACAAAAGTGTGGAGATCAAAGGGTATGTGAGGAACATTACAAATTTGGAAAAAGAGCTCAAACCACTTGAGGTTGACAGTGCATGGAAGAGACTTACTGATGGTCTCTCCGCCGTAGGTCATTGGATTTCTAATTTAGGTAAAAGTCTTTTGAGTAAAGTACTGATGCCAATTGCGGGAATAGGTATAGCAATATTTATCATAATAATCTGCTGCAAATGTCGCAAACACCAAAAGAAGTACACTGTGAACAAGAGAGGAGTGAAGAGAAATGTGGATGAACTTGAATTAGAGGAACTGAATAATCAGATTTACAAAAGGGTGAAAAATTCTCACCCTGATAAAGAGACTAAAGAAAGGTTTACAACCATTACAACAAAACTTTTACCACGCAGTGCTGTTACAACGCAGGTTTTACTACGCATACCATTACAACGCATTACACTGGGGGGCGCTCTAGGTAGGGAATAAGTTTAATTTACTATCCAACACCTTCCCTACTATCCACGGGGACTGGAGTTGGAATAGTAAATTAAACTATTCACTATCCAGCACCCCCAAGTGTAATGCGTTGTAATGGTATGCGTAGTAAAACCTGCGTTGTAACAGCATGCGTGGTAAAAGCATGCGTTGTAACGTCATACATTCCTAAAGAAAAGCTGAACCGAATGTTTGAAGAGATTGAACTGGGGAAAAAGTGAAAAAGTTGGCATCTGGTTCCATTAATTTGTGATGATATAAAATATCATCAAAGAGGGGATTATGGAGCAAGGATTCGCACATAAAGCGACTTGCTTGTATCAAGAACCTCAAATAATGTTAATAAAATATAATCAACCTGTTCGTGTTACTAATATTGCACATTTTACATTACACAGGGTGTCCCAGTGACGCTTGCTTATGTGTTTACTCATCCTAAAGCGCTTGCCACTAAAATGGCTGCTGCTATGCGGGAATTTCTTCTGCGCATGCGTCGGTCATACCCATGTGAAGTGACGTACTCGCAATTCTGGTGGTAATCCTTTGCACTTGCGCATTAGCGATAAGATGGCTGCTTTGTGTTCTCACATGCCCGAAGCTTGCCCTGCAGCTTTTTGCTGTGCTGTTCGTTTTGCACTAATCCTAATGCTATAGTTATTATAAAGTAATGGGAGTTATATAGGGATTCCTGGTATACAGTGTAACCATTTATTTCCGTGTTCTAAATTGTTTTCCTTTACTTTTCATGTATCAAATCTTTTGGGCCTGGGAGGTGCTTACTACTCCATCTTAGAAGTCCCTACTGCGCATGTCAAAACCTTGTACCAGTGGAACCCAGCCAGCTGGCAGCCATAGCCAAGATGCTCCTGGGAACCGACCTGTAACCCAGCAAGACGAAGCTGAACTGTACTGCATTTGAAACAATTGTATATGAAATTTGTATTAGCCATTGTTAGGTGAAAAGCACATGTCATGGGAACCCCAAAGTCGATGGGAGGTCCCAAAAATGTAAATTATAAGCTTGAGAAAGTCAAATCCTAGTTGGTGTGATGACCTGTCCTTCCTTTGGACCAATCGAAATTGGGGATTCTTACACTTGTAACATTTTGGGGTGGTACACTGACCCGAAAACAGTATAACTAGCCTAGGTTTAGCTAGAGAATTTGTCCGACTTGTCCGAATAGCTGACCTGTCACTGACCCAACGCACTCAATAGCTGATCGAGAAACAGAGGTGCTGCGGAGCACTCTGTCTGTAATTTCCAGAGACCCAAACGGGGTTTTGGAAACCTTAAGTGCTGGCTGAGCACTTTGCTGGGGAATTCGATAACCCAATCGGGGTTCTGCCTGATAGCTGCAGAGAAGGTGTAGCGCAGGCGTTGCAACTGAACTGCGGGTGCTGGTCTTACCTTGGCGGTCCTGTCCTGATCCTAATCTGGTTTTCCTGTCCTGTTGTGGAAAAGTAAATTTTGCCATGTTCTGTGTCCCTACGTGTTCCCCATCCTATGTTATATGTGCATGATTAATATGCATATGTATTCCCTTATGATCGATTAAAGACGCAATTCTAGTTGTGTCCAACTCTAGTATGCCAGTTTCCAGTTCTCGTGAAAGCTATGAGTATTAGGCCTATGTAAAGCTATGTTGCCACGTTTTACAGTGTGCACGTTAATTCAGTAAAAGTCCCCGTTTCTAGGCCTCAAAAGGGCCCGGACACCAGATTCAGCTCCTGTCTCCTGAACCCTCGCTGAGGAGCGATACAGCCCCCACCTGTATCCCTGACCCTTCACTTACTTCCTGCCTCACAGTGCCCGGCTCGGACTGGCTCTGCCTGCCAGTCTGCCAAGAGTATGTTATGATTCTAGTTATCAGTCCAGCCCTCCTTCTCTGCATTCCTAAGCTACTGAATCGCATCAATAGTTTCAGTCATCGTCTAGCCTTTACGTCTCCATGTAAGAGAAATACTGTATTAATGGTCATTTAATATTCCTTTACACGCACTACATGTAGAATAATGCATGCACCAGTCTTAGAGTCTGTTAGCCTTTACCCTGATAACTTTTGGATTCTATCAACATGTTCTCTAAACATCAGATACTAGATAGTGTTTAGGTACATGTCGCTCTGACTCTCCAGACTTTCGTCTCCTCCTCTAGTGCAGAAGTCATAGCCCCCAGCTTCTCCCTGGTAACACGTCATTGCCAGCTTGCGCGCACCTCTAGGTCAGAGGTCCCGGCTCCTTAGGTAGCCCCCTCCATGTTTCCGCCCCATTTATGACATATTCTGTTACGTTTGCATCACATGTCTATGTTCACGCCTCTTGTCACACCTACTTTCTGCCTTATCTTTCGCGACTGCTACAAACCCCACCCACTGCTACGCCTACTGTATGTACTGCAATGCAATTGTTTTACTATATATATGTTGTACATTGTTATTAAAGTTAGCTTTTTGTCCCGATCCTGCCCCCCGGCAGCTGCCATCCTATTCCCGTGCAGGTTGTCCTGTTGCTGTCCTTTATGCTGTATTAAAACCTGCAAACTCAAGATACCTCGAATCTTGACTCTTATTTATTGAGCTATCTGTTAATATGAGTATCCTGAAAAATAGTATAGGTATTTAATTATTTATTTACCACATAATGGCGCCCGAATAGGGACTTGCCCTTTCCCCACGCGCCGGAGAAGCCACGCAAGCCCCCTGACCCTCTGCAGCCGTGACGGAACCATACTGGCCACGTGCAGATATTTCTGCTTCAAGTATCCCTCAGGCCCACGGAGGAGACGGAGGTTGCGGTCCAGCATCCAGACGAGGCGGTGGAGGAACGCGGCGAGTCCCGACCAGAGCCCAAGCCGAGAGTCCAAGGTCCGAGGTATCCGGAGGCCCACCCGTAACTGAAGTCCGAAGTTCGAAGTCCGTCGTCGTAGCAGTCCAGTCCAGTCCGAGGCCTTCCGTTCTTGCTGCCCGGTGAGTACCGTTGCTGGGGTAGTATCTAGACAGGGTCAATTAATTTGTCTCTGGTCCGTGGGTTTGGGTACGCAAATCCAACACGAAGTGTCCACTTAGGTGGATGCTGGTCCTGACGTGTCTCTTTATGAGACCGGTAAGTTTCGTACTGTTTTAGCAGTGCATCTAGTCATTCTAGTTTCTGTTCTAGTCAGTTCTGTTCTCGAGAAAATTCATGTGTTCTGTTCTCAGTATTTCAGGTAGTATCTTGTCCCAACTATTTATTTCAAATGTCATTTCAATGTGTTTTTAATGTCGTGGTATGAATGTGTTGTTTTCCAGTAATTATCGTGTTCATTGTGTATTGTATTGTGTCTAGACTCTAGTTCAGCCATGCCTCTGTTTTCCAAGTTACGTCAGTTAAAAACTAGAAAAGGGCTGCTCGAGGAAGCAGTTCCTGTCCCGCCTAGGGACAGTCCAGGTCATTTTATGTATCATAAGCATGGCATAAGTGCCATATTATATCTAGATTTATGGGTCGAATACACCAAGGAATTAGAAGAGAAATATAGATGGCCTGTATCAGGCACATGGGATGCCGAGTGCATCATGCGAGTAGAAGAAGCATTATGGAAAAGGAAAGCCAGACAGTCACAGAAAGATGCCATCGAGTTATGGCGCAAAGAATCTCATAAAAGAACCGAAAAAGAAATCAGAAAGTCAGAATTAAGTAGAGAATCCACAGAAAGAGCCCAAGAAAGGGAATTAATTGAAATAGGTGAACGAGTTAAAACCGAACAGTCAGACAGACAGAGGAATGCCCTTATTAAGGGTATGTACCCTCTCCTTGCCGAGGGCTTGCCAAAAGCAACGCCGGAGGCATCCACTAATTTCCCGCCACCATTAGTTCCAACCAAGCTACGTCACAAACCGACCGCAGCTGATATTTTTCTCTCGCCCTATTTGGACAACACAGTCCCAGAATATGCAAATCCTGTTCCGCCAGCTCCTGTAAATAATGTAATTCCTGCTCCTCCAGCCACCGGGGCATCTGTTACGGTACCCCCGGTTCAGCCTACAGTGCAGGTACCCGCTACATCGGTCACTCTGCCAGCACGAAGAGTATCAGTCGACGATTCCAGTTTAGGGGCCGCGGGAGGGGGTCCCCCGGGAACCCCGCCGCCACACAAACGAGTAACATCAGTCGAGTTACATGAACGTGCGTTACAGCGTACGCCCAAACATCAGTCCGTTGCAGATATCAGGCGAGCTCTTACCGAATGCCGTTATGATCCAGTCCCAGGTGATGATAGTATGGTTATCTATTCATTGCGTGTAAGACGGGTGACCGAGTATTTGGACACCCTACCGAATATGAAAGAAGATCTAGACAGAATATATCGTTTTATTCGTACGGGAACAGATTCAGAAAGTATTGGTGAGGTCATGTCTCTAAGGAAAGCTGAGACCCAGCTCATGCTATTAAAGTTTCTGATTAATTGTTTAATAAGGGAACAAGATTATCCGACTAAAGATCCGACCGAAATGAGAGCTCTGACGAAATGGAGTGATCATATAGCCGAGGGAAGACACAAGACACTCAGTAGTATAGAAAGTATGTACAAGAAAATTCGTAAGGAAATAATAAGGTTACACGAGAAACGTAAAGAAGCACAAGTAAGCGAGAAAGAAAATGACTCTTCCACTGAAGAGGTAGACGACGAGAATCCTACCAGAATAGCGTATGTAGGTAGAACTAGACTTTCCGACCGACATTTACGTCTAGACTACAAGAAAGTTTTCTCTCTTCCAGCACCAGAACAAGGTTCTCTAGAGCAAGTATTTCAAGCTACCGATCACATTCTGAAATCACGAATCGGTTATAGTGAACTTAGTACTATGCATGAACAAGAACTAGCCCGATCAGCAGTCCGATGGGCTACTGATTCTACCACTTTTCCAGACGAAATAGTGGCACAAATGTTTCTGAAACTGCCCCCAGCCGAGCAGCGACTGGTGGGTATGTATATGATCCAGCACCTTATTACATTGTATGAGGGTCAGCATTCTGATCCAGGTCCGTTACATGATGTCCTAAACGAGTTACTCCAGTATAGATGGAAAGGTCTAGGTACCGATTTAATTAGTGTCATTCTAGAACAGCGCCACAAATACCGAACGTTTCTGAACCCGCATTTTTTTCATGTCTCACCTCCAGAAAGTAAACCCTTTTACATAGACAGACAGCATCCGTTACGAGAAGTACACCCAGTCAGGACACCAGCTGGTGAAATGCAACGAGTATTTGTTTACACCCTGATTACAAAGATAGAACTCTTAGAGATGAAGAAGTTAATTCCCTGTCATGACAAAGATCCAGCAGGGTTCCACCGTGAATTAAAAGACATGCTCCGTATGGGAGAATACACGTATCCAGATATAATTAAAATGTTAAAGGTCCTGTTGCCTGCGGGCACATATGAAAAACTCAAAGAAAAAGAATGGGAGGTGGGAGAGAAAAAGATAGATTGGACAGCTCTAGAAGCTGAAGATAATATACGTGTACCAGGTACCGGTCTAGGAGATAAATGTAAAGAATTACCTGAGCTGTTAATACAAGTTTTGCCAAGATTACTAGCCACGAAAAAGGAAGACTGGGATGCAATCTCAGCCTGTAAACAGAAACCAGACGAAGATACTAGTGATTTTTATTCTAGATTCGAGAAATGCTTTAGCATTAACAGTGGTCTCAAGACGAGTAGTGAGTCATACCCTCATCTTTTTGTTACTAAACTAGTCGAGAATTCAAGTCCACAAGTTAAAAATCGAGTTTTGAAAGTCGAAAGTACCTGGCAAGCTAATACTCCGTCACAAATGCTTCAGATGCTTCAGTATCACCAGAATAGAATCAGAGAAGAGCAAGACCATGAAAGGAAACGTATGAAAGACACGAAAATGAAAGTATTAGTTGCACAATCTGTTCCTCAAGACAGTCAGAAGAGGGGTACGAATCAAGCCAGTCATCCTGCAGTTCCTGTTAAAGGGACCTGCAATTATTGTAAACAGCCAGGTCATTTTATAAACGAGTGTGCAGTTCTGAAACACAACATAGCTACCGGTAAGACTAAAGAAAGACCACGTCCGCCTAGACAAGAACAAGTTTCACAGACTTCCCAGTCACCACAGAATGCACCACAGACAGCTCCAGCACAGCAGCCTATAGCTGCAACACAGCATGTTACACAGCAAATGTACCAGTATGCACAGTCCGAGTATCCAGAGTACCAGCAGTATTCATGAAACAGCCTAGAGAGGGAGGTAGGCTTGCCTCTCATCGAGATACCTGTAGATCAAGAGGGTCCCTATGTTCACAGTCAAGTATTAGGGAAAGACAGAAAGTTTCTGATCGATACAGGGGCAAGTAGGACTACTATAAGTCACGACGAGGTTCCAGGGGCTCCGCTCTCAGGCTCAAGAAATGTTTCCCTTGGATTTTCAGGAAAGCCTATTGTAAACGAGATTTCCAAACCAGTTACTCTAGAAGTAGGTCCATTGTCCCGAACTACTGACCTGTTACTTACAAAGTCATGTCCCGAAAATTTGTTAGGTATTAAGACACTGAAAGAATTAGGTGCAGTTATTTGTTGCTCCCCAGAAGGAATACGTTTGTTTTTACGTGACTTCAAAGGTCACTATGTATTACGTGATTTTGATCCAAGATTACTGAATGTTCCGCAGCATCTATGGGCACAAGGTCCAACTGATGTTGGTTTTATGCAAATCACACCCCATCGTGTGACTCTGAAACCAGGTGTAGTGTTACCACGAATCCGACAGTACAGATTGCCACCTGAGGCTGTAGCAGCCTTATCCAAAATTATTGACGAGCTCATTGCTCAAGGAGTGGTTGTAGAAACTGACTCCAATGTATGTAATTCTCCTATCATTCCAGTCATGAAACGTACTGATCCACATGCACCTCCAGTATATCGATTAGTGATTGACCTTCGAGAACTTAATAAATGTATCATTCCCCAGTACCCAGTTGTTCCAGATATTTCTTCCCTATTGACAGCCATTGATTCTGAAGCCACATTTTTCACAGTCATAGACCTCAAGAATGCATTTTTCAGTGTCCCCATTCATCCAGACAGCCAGTTCCTTTTCGGATTCTGTTTAAATGGAAGGAGCTATAAATTCACACGAGCTCCTCAAGGTTTCACAGAAAGTCCTAGTATTTACAGTCAAGCACTTAAGAGACAACTAGACAATATTCACATGCCAACTGACACTGCCCTGCTCCAGTATGTCGATGATCTACTGATCACAGCCCGTTCTGAACGTGACTGCGAGCGAGCGTCACTTACAGTTCTGTATTTCCTAGCCGAGATGGGGCACAAGGTGTCCCCTTCGAAGCTTCAATTCTGTGTCCAGCAAGTGGTCTACTTAGGACACTTACTGTCCAAGAGGGGTAGGCAGTTGACACCTGACCGTATCCAGTTAATAGCGAGTCTCCCTCAGCCCATGACCCAGAAAGAGGTACGAGCTTTTATCGGCCTCACTTCCTATTGTAGACAATGGATTCCTCAGTATGCATTTCTAGCCAAGCCACTGATACAGTTAACGACACAGGAGGCAGCCGTATCGACTGTCCTCCCTTGGACATCCGAACATACACTTGCTTTTAATGAATTAAAGAAAGCCTTATGCCAAGCACCTGTTCTAGCTACACCGAACTACAGTAAGCCTTTTACACTTTTTGTTACTGAACGTGAAGGTACAGCATTATCTGTTCTCACACAAGATCAAGCAGGACAATACAAGCCTTGTGCTTATTTTTCGAGCACACTGGATCCAGTAGCCCAGGCTCTGCCTGCGTGCCTCAAGTCAGTTGCAGCCACAGCACTAGCTATCAGACAAAGTGATTCCATAGTGTTAGGACATTCCCTGACAGTACAAGTCCCACACTCCGTGGAAGTTCTTTTAAATCGAACACAGACTCAGCACTTGACGATTGCACGTTTAACAGGTTATGAATTGACACTGTTCCAGCCACACATAGAAATCAGACGCTGCAACGTTCTAAATCCTGCTACACTGTTACCGTCAGTCACTTCAAATCCTGCCCCACATGATTGTGTGGAAGTTGTTAATACCATGACAAAGCCAAGACAAGACCTGACAGATATTCCGTTACCAGATCCCGACCTGACACTTTATGTGGATGGTTCATGTATGAGAACAAGTACAGGAGAACTAGTAGCCGCGTATGCAGTGACTACTGAAACTGAAGTTATAGAGACACACCGCATTGATACTCTGTCCGCTCAAGCAGCAGGGCTAGTCGCTCTGACCCAAGCCTGCATACGTGCCAAGAATCTGAAAGTTAATATTTACACAGATTCACGTTATGCATTCGGAGTCGTACACGACTTTGGAGTGCTCTGGCAAGAAAGAGGTTTTATGACTTCTCATGGAACCAAGATTCAGCACGGTCTCCTCATTCAAGCTCTGTTAGATGCAATACATTTACCGACAGCTATCGCTATCATGAAGTGCAAAGCACATACGAAAGTCACTGACATTATTTCTCAAGGTAATGATCTAGCAGATCAAACAGCCAAGCTCACAGCCCAGACTCCAGACATTCCAGTTAATACGACACTGACACACACTCCAGATCCGACTACATGTATGACAGTTAAGGACCCCACTCAAGATGTCATAGATATCCAGTCACATGCTACTCCCGATGAAATCAAGAAATGGTCCGAACAAGGAGGGGTCCAGACAGATCAGGGATGGTTGACGAAGGGAAAAGCCACATGGTTTCTCCCCGACTCAATGGTTCAAGTCATTATTAATACCGCACATAGTCCTGCACATTTAGGAGAAAAAGCCATGTTAGACAGTATCCAGAACATTTGGTTCAACAAGCATTTACGAGCTGCAGCCAAGCAGAAAGTCCGTACCTGTATGATATGTTGTCAGTTCAATCCAGGTAAAAGTGTCCCGGTGGAACAAGGGGGATTCCAGCCTCCTGACCACCCTTTTGAAGTCCTCCAGATGGATTATATTCAGATGGAGCGATGTTGAGGTTTCAAGTATGTCCTTGTAGTTGTATGCGCTTTGTCCAGGTGGACAGAGGCATATCCAGTCCCAGATTACACAGCCGCGACCACTGCCAAGCAGTTGGTTCGTGAATTTTTCCCTCGTTATGGACTCCCTAGGGTCGTGTATTCAGACAACGGCCAGCCATTCTCATCTGAACTCATGAAGCACGTTTCCCTTCTGTTAGGGTACCAGTGGAAGTTTCATTGTGTACGCCATCCTGAAGCAGCAGGTCTCGTAGAGAGACATAATCAGACTCTGAAAATCCGCATCGCCAAAGTCTGTAAAGAGAAAGGTGTAGACTGGCTAGTAGCTCTGCCAGTCGCCTTGTTCTATATGCGCATGGTCGCACATTCCAGATCAGGTCTGTCCCCTTACGAGGTCGTATTCGGCCGCCCCCCTAATATGTGGGGTACACCTAGACCCCGCAGTATTACAGATGTTTCCAGTAATATGCTGACAGATTACCTAGCTTCCTTGATGTCTGCCCTCCACTCTTGTCGTTCACAGGTTGCCGCTGCATTTCCAGACAATACCGAGGTGAAACCGCATGAAATCGTTCCAGGAAGTTTGGTCCTTGTGAGGAATTTTGATCGTTCAAGTCCGCTGGAGCCTCGCTGGAGAGAGCCGAAACTTGTCCTTTTGACCAACCGCACGGCCGTGAAGCTGGAAGGCCGCAAAGGCTGGGTGCACCTGTCTCACGTCAAGAAGTTCCATGGATTGCAAACTAAGACTTTTTCCAAGAACATTTCCAAGGATTACCTTTCTTCTAAAGACTGCCAAAATACTATTCCCAAGGACTGTCCCGCTACAAACTTTGATTCCAAACCTCCCCTGTTAGAGAAAACTCCGCAGCAGGAGTATAAACAGAAGCTCCGGTCTAGTAAAATAAGTCAGCCAGTTTAATTGTCTAAGTCCCCCTCGGGTGAAACGGTTAGACAGGTTTCTGACATGTATAAGATAGACCCCCATAGTGAGAGAGTTAGTCAAAACTCTATCCGATGTATCGTTATTCTATGTTTTCTTCTATTTTTGAGTTTGATGGTTACCTGCACAAGTTATGCATTGCATTTATGTTTTCCAATTTCTCATGTAAATAAGTTGTCTAATGCTACAGTAGAGCACATCTTTAGTGATCTGCCTCCTCACGAGTTATCCTATCGTCTTGCTATGAGGAATAATACCTTCATCCGTATGTTACACTATTCGCACCAGACCAGCAATGCCACTAATTGTTGGGTGTGTGGTCGACTCCCCCCTTTCCAGACACCGAAGGGAGTTCTGCCACTCTTTCCTTATCCGTTTTCACATAATGGTTCGTGTGGAGCATGGTCCACGTTAACGTCATCCTCAATAGACATGTCCCTTCTGAATAGTACATGTTTTCCAGACAAGCAAGGTCTTTCCCATAGAACCGGGTTAGATCTAGAAAATGAAGTTTATAATTTAGGTAATTATTCTTCGAATTTTATGGTCCTGAATGTTCAATCTGATACCACTCCAGATTTACCTGCAATTTCAGTACTACCAGTCAAAGGCGAATTATGTGTCCGAAAGAATGGTTCCGCACATGTAGGACATAGTGATTGTACTACTATTGTCAAGTATAGTGACAGTGGGAAATCTATTTTCAAAGCCTCACGTCATTCTTATTTTGTTTGTGGTCAGACCGCATATGTTCGTCTGCCCCTTGATTGGGATGGAACATGTTACATTGCCTTCCTACTGCCACCAGTTTTTCTAGCCCCATCCGATTATCATAGAAACACACATCTAGTACACATTAGACATAGAAGGGAGATCGAGTCCCCGATTGTCGATCAAACTGAAACTACTCTAGAACAGTATCAAGATTTCAATAAAGGATTCTTCTTCTTTATAGGCCCTGTCCAGAATAGTAAGTTAATCCGTAGGTTAACCAGAACCCTTGAAGCAGTAGTGAATGAGACTACTTCCGCTCTAGGTAACTTAACCGAAGAGCAATCTGCTATGAGATTTGTCGTTTTGCAAAATCGTCTCGTCCTTGACGTCATACTGGCCGATAGGGGCGGGGCATGTAGGGTCATCGGATCTAGTTGCTGCATTTTCATTCCTAATAACGCGCCGTCTGTTTATTCAGCTATAACCAGACTTCATAAAATTGCCCATCAGTTACACCAGAATCCAGGCACCTGGACATGGTCCGGTTGGCTCTGGAGTATAATTTCTGCCTGGGGATGGAAAGTATTGTCATTCCAAGGTATAGCAGTAATGATCGTTTTCAGTTGCTGCCTCTGTTTACAATGTGGCCCTGCGATTTGCGGCATTTGTGCTACATCCTGTATTCCTAGTCTAAGTCCTAGTCCTAAGTCCCGTTCCAAGACAATTCGAGACGAGCAAATGATACTGTATGAAATGATAGATGGTATCATGAATATTGATGTTTCCTGATGGAAACGTAGTGACAAGGAGGGAATGTGGAAAAGTAAATTTTGCCATGTTCTGTGTCCCTACGTGTTCCCCATCCTATGTTATATGTGCATGATTAATATGCATATGTATTCCCTTATGATCGATTAAAGACGCAATTCTAGTTGTGTCCAACTCTAGTATGCCAGTTTCCAGTTCTCGTGAAAGCTACGAGTATTAGGCCTATGTAAAGCTATGTTGCCACGTTTTACAGTGTGCACGTTAATTCAGTAAAAGTCCCCGTTTCTAGGCCTCAAAAGGGCCCGGACACCAGATTCAGCTCCTGTCTCCTGAACCCTCGCTGAGGAGCGATACAGCCCCCACCTGTATCCCTGACCCTTCACTTACTTCCTGCCTCACAGTGCCCGGCTCGGACTGGCTCTGCCTGCCAGTCTGCCAAGAGTATGTTATGATTCTAGTTATCAGTCCAGCCCTCCTTCTCTGCATTCCTAAGCTACTGAATCGCATCAATAGTTTCAGTCATCGTCTAGCCTTTACGTCTCCATGTAAGAGAAATACTGTATTAATGGTCATTTAATATTCCTTTACACGCACTACATGTAGAATAATGCATGCACCAGTCTTAGAGTCTGTTAGCCTTTACCCTGATAACTTTTGGATTCTATCAACATGTTCTCTAAACATCAGATACTAGATAGTGTTTAGGTACATGTCGCTCTGACTCTCCAGACTTTCGTCTCCTCCTCTAGTGCAGAAGTCATAGCCCCCAGCTTCTCCCTGGTAACACGTCATTGCCAGCTTGCGCACACCTCTAGGTCAGAGGTCCCGGCTCCTTAGGTAGCCCCCTCCATGTTTCCGCCCCATTTATGACATATTCTGTTACGTTTGCATCACATGTCTATGTTCACGCCTCTTGTCACACCTACTTTCTGCCTTATCTTTCGCGACTGCTACAAACCCCACCCACTGCTACGCCTACTGTATGTACTGCAATGCAATTGTTTTACTATATATATGTTGTACATTGTTATTAAAGTTAGCTTTTTGTCCCGATCCTGCCCCCCGGCAGCTGCCATCCTATTCCCGTGCAGGTTGTCCTGTTGCTGTCCTTTATGCTGTATTAAAACCTGCAAACTCAAGATACCTCGAATCTTGACTCTTATTTATTGAGCTATCTGTTAATATGAGTATCCTGAAAAATAGTATAGGTATTTAATTATTTATTTACCACACTGTCCTGGGTATCCATTCTGCACCTGGTGGCCTACTGGCGACTGTCTTTCCTTTGGGGTTCCTACTGTCCTTAACTGACCCGTGGCCAGGGTTGGTCTCCACACCGTGCTAGATAAATATAAATCTGAGGGAACCCAATTTGCATTCTCCATTTCCTTGCTTGAATAAATCGTACTTGCTGTTTATTCCTTTTTCTTACCCTCCCTTTGCTGACAAGTGATAAAGTCCTACATTGTAATGTTATACTAGCATGTTCCATTTTTCCCCATCTAAAATTATGGTTCATGAAATATAGATGTTCCTTGACTTTACCCATCCCTTAGGTATCGATAAAACTGTGATATTATAGCATGACCCTTATTTTTCCTCGTCCTTTAATTCACCATTTCCAGTCAGATCTCCAAGTCAGTATGTTCCCTGTTCTTACCTTCCCTTCAGAGTCCTAAATGGTTGGCCTTATCCTTTTCTTGCATAGCTATACAATTTTCGTGCTTCTAATCATTGATAGTTTGACTGCTGAAACATTTTACTTTCTGACCTTGATGAACATAGATAAAGTTTTTCAAAACGTCCCGTGTCTCTGGTTATTATATGAGTGCAAATATAGTAAATGGTAGTTGTATTTTGTGTCTGCCTTTCTTTTACAGCTAGCTCCCTGATCCATTGTGATCATAGGTACCCGTAACAGTGGATTGGTAAGTCGGGTACATTGGAAATAAATAGGAAGGAACTGGGTTACTGGTAGTAGAGTGTAAGGTTACCCGATTAATAAATATGGTGAATTGAATTTATGGGCCCAATGTGTATATGGTAAAATTATAGTCGGGTGACCTGCGCGCTCTATCAGCTGCGCAGCGCTCCCATGCTCGTGACAGAACCGCTCCGTCACGAGCCTCGGGCGCGCTGTGCTTGTGACGGAGCGGTTCCTTCACAGCCCCGCCCGCTTAATAGAACGCGCCACGCAGGTGCGAAATCAGCGCCACGCAGGCACGCTGAGCGGGCCGTGATGGAACCGCTCCGTCACCAGCACAGCGCGACCGAGGCTGGTGACGGAGCGGTTCCGTCACCAGCATGGGAGGGGTTAAACAACAAAAACAGAGTTAAACCTAAAAAAAACCACACAACCGTTCCTGAACGGTTATTTCTGATCTTCAGCAGGCTCACAGGCTGAAAGGGAAGAAAAGGTGGCACCAGTTCCCATACTTTTCTTCTGAATTTAAACCATTGATAAAAATCATGTGATGAACTCCTCATGTGAAGGATAACTGTGCTTTTCTTGCAGCTCGGAGAACCAAATGGTTTGTAAGCATTTTAGGGCGTGCTGAACAAGGGAAATAAATGTATATACACAGAATTTAGTAGCTGAGACTTTCCACCTCGAAAATATGTGCTAATCGTTCATGCAACAGTAGCTGTTTCCAGCAGTGGGCTGCAGTTGTTTGAAATGTTTGCATGCACATTGTGTAATTTGTTTTGACTGCAATAGCTTTCTGCTGCCAATATGGGAGAGCAAGGAATGGAGTATTGATTACAATAAAGATGCTGTTATGTGACACCCAGTGCACTGCGTTCTGTAGAGGAGTCATTTCACTTCGAGGCTGCTTCTTAAAGGGCCAGCGCGCGTGCACCGAGGTAGGACTGCCGGCACGAACAGGGGCACGCCAGCCTGAACAAGCATTGGCAAAGCAACGAAGTCGCCCTTAATGTGCTAATGCCTGTTTATTGTATTTGAGCAGTGCTAGGTTTTCATGTGTTAATACATTATAGCTAAGTGGTTTTGCCAATGTCTGAATAATTGTAAGAAGCTGGATTGTTGGCAAAATGAGCTTGTGGCTTAGAGGGTATGGGGCTGGGGGGAGGAAACATGTCCACATATGTGAAGTTCAGACGCTCCCTGACTAAACAATAATAAAAGCCAGCAGCAGTACAGTGGGGTAGAATAAAACCTGAATGCTTTCTATATACGATGCGTGTATAAGATAAAAAATATGCTGTCAGGCAGGGCCGGACTGGCCGTAGCGGGCACCGGGCATTTCCCCAGTGGGCTGCTAGGGTGGGGGCCGATTTTGGGCCCCTGGGGGCCGTTTTTGTTACAGGGCCGTTTTTGCAGCATAGCTGCAAAATTGGCACCTGTAACAAAATCACCCGAAACCCGCCCTGGCAAACAGCTTGGCCATTCCCAGGGAGCCGGCCGATCTCTTTGCCAGGGCCAGTTTTGGTTTCCAGTCCGGCCCTGCTGTCAGTGCATTTTTAGACGTAAAATAATTAAATTTTCTATGGAAGCAGAGACGCTTTAACACCTTCAGCGCGGCGCAGATTCCTGCGCTGTGCTGAAGGTTCTAATGAGCCTACCTGCTCATGACGGAACGGTTCCGTCATGAGCACAGCTCAACCGACGCTCATGACGGAACCGTTCCGTCATGAGCGTCGAAGGGGTTAAGACATGGGAAATGTGGGCTCTGGCCCAGGACCCCAACCTTTCCAGTGGGCCCCTGATAGAGCCAATCCTGTTCTACTGAGTCTTTCCCTGATGACCTTGAATAATTCTTAAACAGATTGTTTTAAATATCGTTTTCCTTTAATTTATTTCTAATGTGGGTGATGTGTGAGAGTCTATTACAGGCATTTTGCAGAGAAATGTTGTGTTTATGTTTTATGCTACATCCGTAAAACAAGTTTCTTTCAGATCAATACAGAACCTCTAATATGAGAAAGGGGAGGGTCTCACAGAGATTATTTGCAGTAATAGTGAGCTGCTGCTGTGTTACAATATTGTCACTATCCTTCAAAATTAGATGCAAACACATTTAGAATTTGGACGAGTGTGCAGGTGCACTCAGTGACCTGGCCAAAGACAGCCTGACAGAGCTGAAATAGGATTCTAAATTCACAGCTGTTACGAACAGGGGGCCCCAAAATACGTTTGGCCCAGGGCCACCAAGATCCTTAAGATGTTCCTGTATGGACGTATTCGCAGGAGGTAGAAATATACATCAAATAGCCAATAAATAACATGAGGTGAGTACAATTGTCACTTTAATTACAAACTAAAAGTAAAGTATGCCCCAGGATTGCACTGGGCATCCACGGATTCAGCAATGTTGCATTAAATGCGTTCTTATACAATTAACATTTAGCCTAAAACACAGTTTGAGATATATTTATTAATAAATGGAAAACAGAGTTTCTATTTTTTGCAGTTTTACAATGCGCACAGTCGGCCCATTTGAGCGCTTTACATGAGCACCAGTTACTTTAGAGAAGGCCATATTATTATTATTTTTGTATTTTAGGCACATTGGGCCTTATTTATGAAGGTCTTGCACCGCCGGTGCGCCACTTTTAAAATGGGAAAAAGTGACGCACTAGTGGCGCAAGGCTTTCATAAATAAGGCCCATTGAGATTAAGGGTCTGATTTATATATTGGTGGAGAGAGTACTTCAGTGGAGAGAATACTTTGGGGCCCATTATGATGTCGGGCGGATTGCCCCCGCCGGGCTGGCGGTAGCCACCTCCAGCCTGGCGGGGGTAATCCGCCCGACACCCACACTCGTTGTCCCCCCACCATATTAGTATGGCAGGGGGTACCTCGGCGGACGGTAAGACAGTCCGCCACTTTTCCGCCCCGGTCGCCTTGCGGCCGGGGCAGAAAAGGAATAATATGGTGGCGGTGTCTATCAGACACCGCCAGCCATATTATGATGGGCATTTTTCGATGTCTTTCCGTGGCGGCAATGCCGCCACGGAAAGGCATGTGGTCTTCACTTTGGGGGCCCCCTGCAGTCCCCAAAAGTTAAGGAGGGGTGTGGGGTGCACACGGGGGGTACCTGTGGTACCCCCCTGCATTTGCATTGACAATCCGGTAGGCACCGCGCAGTGCCTGCCGCATTGTGTATGCAAATGCATACATGCATTTATGGCATTGTGGCAGGCGGTGCAGAGAGCATCGCCCGCCACAATGTTATAAATGCAAGATGCGGCCGCCACTGTGGCGGCGCATCCTAATACCACCCATGGGACCCCCGCCCTTATGGCGGGCGGTGCCAAGTCCCGATAGGATGGCGGGCGGACTAAGTCCGCCCGTCATCCTAATGACCCCCTTTGTCTCAACAACAACGGAGATCCCTCCCCGTCAATATAGTGGTCCATCCGCCGAATTTTCACATACAGGCAGACCATAGGGTTTCATTACGGTTGTGTCTTCGCCTTGAATAATCCCCTCCAACGGCCCTGGGGAGTAAGGGCCATCGAAGAAATTACTACATGTCCACATTGCCCAATTTAGAGTAGCAGACATGTAGTCGTTTTTTATTGTTCCTTACTGCCAGGTAAAACCTAGTGGTAAGGAACAGTAAAATTGTTATAATGATCCCCCTGCACTGGGAGAAGACTCCTCCCATGGCGAGGGAAGCATTATATATTTTCTTTTCAAAAAGAAAAAAAGAATACTGTTTGCTACTGGACTGTGTCTGCCAATGCAGCAAATGCATTGACAGGAACCGCTGTGATGCCTTTATAAATGACCGCCTGCTTGGGGGGCATTTATATGTTTTTTGTGCAGTCTGCCAGTCATGGGGACGGAGCAATTTACTCCATCCTCATGGCTGAATGGTGCTGCCCACCTCCTGTTATATAGATCGGACCCTAAGTGATTTGCTCAGAACCACATGATGATGAGTTGACGCTGGGACTTGAACCTTGCTCCCCAGTTCCAAAGATGGCAACTCCAGTCGTAGCCCAACATCCTCTCTCCCTTAACTTAAAAGTATAGTAACTTGTACTAGTAATTGAAAAGAATCATTAGAAGGAGGTTCAGTTCAAATCATAGGGTTAGTCACTAGCAGGAGACTGACCGCTTTTCTTTTCCTGAGCGGCCAAGGTGTCCCATCTCACATTGAGGTAAGTCACGACAAAGCCAAATACGCACCTGTGGTGTGGGGGGAAATCGTGGTGCATCCTCGTTGAGTAACGTGAAAGTGTTTATATCTAAAGTAGGCAAGCCTTCATTCAAAAGATACCGAAGAAGATCGGCTGATGCTGTAGGACCTTAGGGGAAGATACTGCACCCTTCCGGGGATAAGTCCATCAATGAGGTGTGTCTGACAACTGTCTGTGAACACACCTCCCCCATCAGTGTGCCCTTACCTTGCATGTGTGACCTAGAGACCCCAGATGCCCCCAACACACTTTTATAAGAGTGCGGCTCAAGCATACCCGCCGATAGGCCCATCTATACACAATGTGGAGCATTCTCTAACAACTATTAGGTGAATTCCTGTCCAGCATTGGGCAGTGTACTGGTGTGTGGGCTCCATCCAGTGCAAGCAAGGGAAATGGGCACTTTGACCATTGGTTGAATACTAAAATACAGCAATAATGGATGATCAGTGGGGGCTGCAGGCCTGTAGGTCCGAGTGCCACTGTACTTACTGCACCATTGATCTCAGTGCCCTGGTGCACTGTAGCACCCAACATGCGATTTCTACTTATGACATATGGCTCACCCACCCATCAGGCTTTCATTCTGGGGGCATTTGTCAAGATATTTCCTTCCTTTCAATGAAGCTGGGCGACAGAGGGCATTGTGGGGGTCATGTCTTTGGGCGATGGTGTTGTACCTTGGTGCGTGAAGTTCCAGCTACCGCAGATTATTGCATTGCGTTCTTAATATCTTTCTTAAAACTGTATGTGTGCCTGTGAGTGCTACGATACATGGAAGATGTAGTGATGTGCAGCGCATATATGTTATATGCATGTGTTTGGTGTATGTGCGCTTTTGAATGGTCCAATACATGGAAAATTTTGGGTTCCATTTTTGAAGGTCATAGACTAACTGGAGGAGTATGATGAGGTCCAGGAATCCCCCTAGACAGATTGGTGGATTGCTGCATTCCTGTGAGCTGGGTGGGACACACTGGAGGAAAGGGAGAGTCAATATCTTCAGTGTACTTCAAATGGTGCTCTTCGAATCACACAGAGGTCACTGGGAAGGGGACTGGGCACATCTCAGGAAGGAGAAGGGCTTATAAGAGAATCATAAAGAGTAGTACTGAGACCCCGTGGTAACCTTTTGATACATATATTACATATATCATTCTGGTTGACAGCCAGGTGTCAACCTCTAGTCAGTCCCATGGTCTGTGTTGTGGAGCTATCAGATTTGGAGTCGCTCCTGCTGTGAAAGACTGCTTCTGGAGAAAGGGTAAGGCAAAGGAGATGGTTCTTCAAAAGAAAGCAGATCCCCAATATTCTAAATCACATATGGTGTGTGGAAATGGACTATAAGAATGAGAGCTTGAGGCCGGTACAATTGTCAACTGTCAAGCACCTGAAAGGTTGTGGAAAACGATGGCTAACATTGACTCTTACTGTACATGTTTTTTAACAGAATTTGGCATCCTTAACAATGATGCAGCACAACTCCAGAAATTCTCTGTAAAACCATCACCTTAACCCATGGAGCTAATCACAGATTACACATCGGTGGGCCCATAGCACTACAAATCATTCATACACACATTTACCCTGCTCCGAGGATTCGGTGAAGACCAAAGGAGAGCTGCTGGATTATAGCAGAGTGTCTAAAACTAAATTTTATACATTATTTACATCTACAATTTAACTTCTAGTACCATGGTTTTGATTTAAGGAAAACATTTAAAACACCCCACCATTATTTGTTAATGGATCAACTAGTAAAAGTTAACTAAAGGACAACAAAACCACCTTAATTCTCCATGTATTTAATTTTTATTTAGAGACTAGATCTCCTAGCATGAACTCTATCTTTTATTTTCAAAGAAAAAATTATTTTAAACATCAATAACCTGGAAGAAAAAGTTTAACATTCAAAACATTCATTTATTAGTATGACAATTTGAAAAATAAGAAACATTTTATATTACCAAATTGTGGAAACGCAGACATCAGCATAAGGACAGCATAGTTCCCAAAGAACACCTCTATCTCTCTCTCGATGTTCCCCTTTCATAGTACACCACAGCCATTCAAAAGTTAAAGTCCGGGAAAATTTCAAAGTCCCTGCGCAATAGGAAAATTGGGCAGATCGACAGCATGTCAGGGTGCAAAGATAAAATCGGGAAAGCAACCTCTTTTCATGGTCCCAAATGTCCTCTTTTATGCCCTTTTTCACTAACTTATCTATCTAAAATTCGTACATTTGGGGTCTTAGACTGTCCGTGATTGGTCACTTGAGGGGTGGAAGAGCATCACCTCATCACCTTAT
Organism: Lissotriton helveticus; assembly: GCF_964261635.1. Taxonomy (NCBI): domain Eukaryota; kingdom Metazoa; phylum Chordata; class Amphibia; order Caudata; family Salamandridae; genus Lissotriton; species Lissotriton helveticus. Next base: position 1,563,565,981 of record NC_136068.1, on the reverse strand, counting down.
TGTTCAATTTCCGCAGAGTCATCGTTATAATTGAAAAAATAGTAAGCCCATTGTTCATGTCATGCTTCTTCCGCTTGTGTCCTTTAATTTGTTATTCGATGCTCTATTCCCACCTTCAAGATGCTGACATTCGAAAAAGTTGGCATCCATTCCAAGATGCAGGCCACACTGTCCTTGACCCATTCTGTACAGGCACAGGCTGCTCGCTCTTCTCCCTTTCCAAACTTGTGCATCCGTATTATCTCGCAAACTCGGAGTCGCAGTCAGCCTCCATTTTGTATTGGCCACATAGGCCACATTTTAGGAACTATTATAAAAACAAACACAAATAAACGTAAATTTGAGAAATAAAGCCCTTCTGTTTACCTCCCCCCTACTAATAGTATCCCAGTTAGTAGGTATCTAGCTTTAAGCAACATATATGCGTGGTTTACTTACCAATCTTCATGATTTATGCCACAAATAAACCAACAGAAAGCACATTCATGCAATTTTCAGTTAGATTATGACAAATGCGTACTTTTTAGGACAAAATATATTACAAATTAGTAGATTACAATTTGCAATTACATGCAATTTTGTATCCCACGTATATTTGTGTGTAGGTGCATTATATTCTATGTTGGTTAATTTCAAAATGACACAATTAATACATATTACTGTTATGGAGAAGTACCCTCACAAGCGGTATACAAAAAGTTGTATTTCCACCTTGCTCCATCAACTCCCTCCTTTGGTGATTTAATACCAAATATCTCCCAAAAATTAGTAAATTTTTATCTCAACAGGTTTCAAATTCTTTTAATTAGTATGAGTTACACTTTAGTTTCTTCCATTTTCTTTCTGTCTTGTTAAAGTTTCTCTTTAAACTCTTCCATCTCAATATCACCTTTTTCTCGTTCCCTGTCTTGTTTTCCTTCAATTACTTTCTTTAAAGATCTTTTGACATTTCTTCTCTTTCTACATTGGCAACTTAATCTTAAAACTAAGATCACTAGTATTATTACAGTAACTGGAATTAGTATTTTCCCCTATAATAGATCTACCTATTTCATAAAACCAATTTTTGACTGCTGAAAAACTTCTACCAAGTTTCTAAAGAACACCGTCAACCTCCAGTGGTTCGACTTCCTTATGCAATTCGGTAAGATTTGTAATATATCTCTCAATGTTTTGACTTTTATCAGGAATGGTGGTACAATAATGTTGCACCTTCAACATTCCACAGACTCCTCCTTCTTTTGCCAAAATTATATCTAAAGCAAGTCAATTTTGCATCACCATACTTCTCATAGCAAACATTTCAGTGTTTACCATTAAAAATCCTCCAGCTGTGTCTGTTGACAATCGGTCTACTATTGTTGACAATTTTCTAATTCTGTTTGCATTAAAGGATATACCCACTGCTGGTATCAGTGCTCCAAAAACATCACCTATTATTTCAATCACACTTTCTGTTCTTCCACGACTTAAAGGTTTACCTATTTCAAGAATTCCATTAGTACCTATATCTACATGAAAGATTTTAGGAAAGACCAAGCCAATATAACATGAACCGTACCAATGGTCTGTTAGTTTGTAATAAGCATTTTTCCCGCATAAAAAATAAATACCAGGAAAAACTGGGTCATTACCACCTTTAAATCCCCAACCCCCTTTTATAATATAGGTATCTTCACATTGACTTGCTCCCACAAAATAATTGTCATACACAGTGTTATCTCTTCGAATAAATAATTTTCCCAATAATGGTGTATCTATGCTTATAGCCACATTTACATTATGTCCCTCAATATTGTCATCTGCAAACATCCACATTGTAGATTTAGTTTGTTTCACTTTTACTTTCCTTTTATATTGTTGCCTTCTTTCCTCAACCATATTTAAAAAGCATTTCTCTTCATTTCTCATTTTACCAGTCAAATTATGTTTGAAGGCATAATCATGCGTCAATTCTTGTGTTTCTAAGAAATATTCTCCAAAAACTTTAGCAGGCTTAATTTGATTTAGTTCAGCAACATTTTTCAATTTGGCAAATACATCATCAGAATCTGAATAATAATATTCTAATTTTCCTGTCCGATGAAATAAACTTGTTAATACACTACATGTAACTCCATATGTTAACGGTAAATGGTGGTAAGTCACACCCTCAGACACAGATGCTGGCAATTTCACACAGACGTAGCAATCGCTGGTATCCATCGTCCTCACATACTCAGATAACAATCTTGAAAAGGTTTTATGCGAGAAATCACTAATAGAGTTATCTTGATGAATTTCAAGCCTATACACATGTCATATTTCATTTTTCAAATTATTATTCTTTGCTTTCATACTCTCATTTGCTCTCAATGTTTCAAAATCTGGTCTAAAATGAATAACAATAGCAAGATCAAACATAACATTAATAAGCCAGTACATATTAACCACATTCTACACCATTTTCTAAAAATAGAACACTTATATTGGGTTACTTCATTAGTAGCCATATATTTTTTGTTCTTTTCGGTCAAGATTACAGATTTTTGTTTTATATATCTCTTCTTTTTACAATTTTCCAGAAACTTTTTAAAATCTCTTCTCCTTTCTTTCAGTCACAGTTTACTCACTTTCTTTTTCATCACCTTGACAATGCAAATTCTCTTGGCTGCTATTTACTTCACTTATTAGAGGCAGCAACATGTAGGTCCACTCAGGTGATTTATATTTTTGATTTGGTCTCCTCACTCTTTTTGGCCTTTGCACAATCTCTATTTTCTTTCCCAACAACTCCCTTTGATTTGTTATTTCATTTACTTGATCTTCTGGTACTTTTGCTTTATTAACCAGTTAAATTTCAGTCCATCACATCCTTTAGGCCAATTATCTCCTTTTCGAACTCTTTTTATTTCAGGATCAACAGTGTTTCGTTCCACTCTCCAAGCTCTTTTTCTTGAACTTCTCCTTAATTGAGTGTCATCATCACTGTCATCAGTCTCTGTTTCAGATCTTTCTACAGTTTTTTTTTTTTTTTAAAATATTTTTATTCAATTTTCCCCACAATTTTTCTGATGAGTCCAATACAAATTTTTTTCCCAGTACAGATTTGATTTTACAAAGTTATACATCGACAATCTTCAGGGAGAAAGAAGAACTAAACACAGAGAAACGAACAAAAAAAACCAAAAAAAACATGTACTTTTAATTCTTCCTATTCTTCCATTGCTCAATGGTTAACCAAATCCTACCACCCAATGCCCTTGCCCTTCTGCCTTTCCTATCATAGATAGCTTTCTCCAGATTATATGTGGAGAGTAGCCTTGCTATCCATGTCTGGAATGTTGGTGCCGATTTATCCATCCAGTCTTTTGCAATAATGATCCTAAAAACTGCTGTAACCATAAACATAAATTCTGGATATACATTATTATCTCCTATACTAATACCTAATATTATCAGCTCATCCGTTAATTTAGACTTTAACCCCAGAGATCTCTCCAAAAATTCCTCTATTGCCAATTTTAGAGTGTAAAGTTGTGGACATTGTGAAAACATATGAGTAATATTGGCGCTTGTTGAGTTGCAACGTGGACACGTTATTCCAGTACTTCCCCCCCACTGGGCAATTCTAGCGGGTGTATGATATAGCGAATAGACTGTTTTGTAGTGTTGGGTTTGTAGCGTTGCTGAGCACAGGACAGATCGGCCTAGGTCTAATGAGGCTTGAAAAGCTTCAGGATGAGCCCTTATTTGTTCCATCCATTTATTGCCATATTTCGCTCTATCATCTGTTTTATATTCCTGTAGTTCTGCGTACAATTATCTAATCGAACACTGTAGACTGCTCCCCAAGTAGTCCATTATCCTACAGTTTGTCAGTCCTGCTGTCCCCCCCATTTTGTATGAAAGTAGCTCCTCACTTGTAAATATTTAAAGAAACTATTCCCAGATATTTTAAATTTGTATTGGATATCTTGGAACAATAAGAACCCTCCTTTTACATCCAATAAGTCTCCTAATTTCTTGATCCCCCTGCCGTCCCACTCTTTCATGACTGCATCCCTAAAGATCTCTGCAGGTAGCTCGTTATTCGTGTACAGCCTCAGGTATCTATTATACCTTCCCAATCCTAACTTTTTTTTAATTGCCCTCCATATTTTATATACCGCGCTCAGAGTCTTAAACCTCGTATGTTTAAAATAGGCAAAATCCACTTTTGTTACTTGGGCGTTCTCTGCCGCCTTTCCCAAAATTGCTTCGTAAACATTCGCTGGGCATGCTCTCTCACCCTGTTGGTCACTTCCTCCTAATAACCCCTTAGAATATTGGAGAGCTGCCGCCCAATAATAAAATCTAAAATCCGGTGCCCCCCAACCTCCCTTCTCTCTTGATAGTGTCAAAAATCGATACGCCCGACGTGTCTTCCCCTGTGCCCAGATTAATCTATTCACTGTTGTTTCTATTCTATTAAACCATGTGCCATCAAAATATAAGGGAATTGCTCTAAAAAAATATAAAAATTTTGGGAAAGTGACCATTTTAATAAAATTGATATGGCCCATTAGTGTCAAATGTAGATTATTGACTCTTTCCATATTTCTTTTAACCTTCCCTAGCAGTGGTTCCATGTTAATCTCTACTAGTTTCTCTAAGTCCGCGGTCACCCTGACTCCCAAGTACATTGCTTCTGAAACTACTCTTGTGTCTTCAAATGTTGTATATCTATTCCGTACTACTTGTGTCTTTCCTCTATTTATTAGATACCCTGAGACTGCGCCAAACTTCCTTGCCTCCTGTTCTATTTCAATCAGAGCCCCCTCCGGTGCTGGTGTTGTAATAGCCACGTCATCTGCGTAAGCGAATAGTTTGTAATCCTTCTCGTGCAGTATAACTGGGGGATCCTGTTATTATGTGTGAGCCTTCTTAGAAACGGGTCCAGATATAAGGCAAATAATAGAGGTGAGACTGGGCAACCCTGCCTAGTCCCTCGTCTAATCTGTACCGCCTTTGAGTATGATTTATTAATTCTTATCCTGGCTAAGGGTTGTGTATAGAGTGCCTGGATTGCTGTTATATAACCTTTGCCTATACCTGCCCATTCCATGGCTTTCCATAGATAAGCCCAGGAGACCCTGTCAAAAGCCTTCTCGGCATCCAAAAAAATAGCCGCGACTGAGTCTCCTGCAGCCTCCGCTGCATCTAAGATGGTAATCATCTGCCTAGTATGTTGGGTAGTCCCTTTGCCAGGTATAAAGCCATGTTGCGCTGGGGATACCACCCCCTCTATAACCTTGCTCAGCCTGTTAGCTAGTGATTTAGAAAATATCTTTGCATCCGCATTTAGCAGCGTTATTGGCCTATATGAGCCCGGTTCCGTTGGAGGTTTGTCTTTTTTGAGTATCACTATGATATCCGCGCCGGCCCAAGATTGTGGGACTATTCTTCCCCCCTGTGCCAAACAACAGATTGCCCACATGTCCTTAGCTAACACATCCCAAAAGGTCTTGTAGAACTCTGCAGGTATCTGGTCTTGTCCTGTTGCTTTGCCAGAGGAGAGACTGAATGCCGCATCCCTTACCTCCTGGACAGTTAGCTGCCCATCTAACTTATCCCTCTCCTCTATGCTTAACCCTACCTGTGATACTTGTGACAAATATTCCATAGTTTCTGTCTCTAGATTTGCGCTATTTGTGTCTTGTTCGTATAAGACCCCGTAAAACCTTCTAAACACCTCCTGTACCTCCTCTACCTTATTAACAGTTGTCCCTGTGCTATCCTTGATTTCTTTTATCTCCCCTGCTGCTAGTGTTTGCCTGGTCCTAATTGCCAGGAGGTGTCCCACCCTCTCATTAAATTCATAGCATTTTTCCTTTTTTGCTAAATAATTCCCTGCTGTTTTCTGCGCCAATGTAGTGCCTGCTTCTGCCTTCTGCACTTCCAAAGCCAGCAGAATCTGCTCAATAGGTTCTTGTCTACCTACTGCATCCACTAGGCCCTCTTCTAGTTCCACTAGAGCTCTGATCTCCTCTTCCATCTTCTCCTTTTCCCTCTTTCTTCTTAATAGTGTATAACTTAGTGTCTCCCCCCTCACTCCTGCTTTAAAACTATCCCATACCATATCCGCTGAAGCCGAATACCTATTCATGTCCCAGAATTGTGTTATCCAATCCTGCATTCTTGTAATGTATTCCTTCTCCTTCAGCAACCCCCGTTCAAATGTCCATGTGGTCATTGACCTGTCCTTACTTTTAGGCACTGACATATTTAGGACCAGCGGATTATGGTCTGACACTATTCTGGGAAGTCGTTCTATTATGGCTCCTCCTACAAGTGAGCTAGATATAAAGAAGTAATCCAGTCTGGCAATTGTTTTATGTGGGGCTGAGTAGAAAGTACTTCCTGTACCTATTGGGTTATTTTCCGCCCACATATCCACCAGCGCATTATGTCGGACAAGATTTTGTACAGCTTTGTATGTCTTTTTTTTCCTCCCTCGGTATCTTCCCCCACCCTTGTCAGTTAGACCATTCAAACCATTAATGTTAAAATCCCCAGAGCATATCACAGGTTCTGGCCACAATGCTAATTCTCCATCCATAAACTCAATTAATTCAGGTTCATCATGATTTGACCCATACACTGAAGTAAGTGTAAATCTTCCTGCCATAGTTTCCATATCTAGTATCACCCATCTCCCATCCCGGTGCTCCTTTTTCTTTTTAATTTTTACAATGCCTTTCCTAGCCAAGACTGCCACTCCCTTACTTCTCCCTTCCTGTCCTGTATAAGCAAGAACCTCAAATCCCATTTGATCCAGCATAAACTTGTCTTTGGCAGCTACATGCGTTTCCTGTAGACAAATTATGTCAATTCTCCAGAATCGTAGCAGTGCAGTTAGTTTTTGTCTTTTCTCTCCGTTATTTAGACCACAAATGTTAATCGTGATTATCCTGACTGCCATTACTCATTTTTTTTACTTTTACCATCTCTTCAAATGTTATCCACCCATTTTCTCTCTCCCTTCTATATTTTACAAATCTGTACTGTATTGCTACACCAACCATCACCAGTGCCATTGCCCCCCCACCCCCCCTTTCCTTCCCCCCTCCCATTCTGCTGACCCACCCCCCCTGCGACAGGCAAATAGGTCACTCCTGACCTATGCATGACCACTGAGCGTTGTAGTGTCACCCCCCTCTCCTCCCCTCAACACTCCTCCACTCATTGTTATTCTTAACTACCAGGCTCATTAAGCTGATTATTTCTCCCATGAACCTTCTCTTTTTTTTCTCTCTTTGTAATTTCCTTTTTACTTCTTCCTAGCTCCCCCTTGTTCTGTTAATTCTGCCAAGAATTCCCCTGCTTTAATCTCTGAGAAGAACATTCTTGTTCGGCCTGCGGAGATGACTTTTAGTTTTGCCAGAACATTAAGTAAGCCTCTGCCCCTTGACTCTGAAATGCTGCAATCAATTGTCTGAGTCTCCATCGCCTCTCAACTGTTACATGACAGAAGTCTGGTCTAGCGAAAAATGTTATTCCTTCAGCAGTCTTCTTAGAGTCAGGTCTAGCTTTCTCCATCAGTTCTTGTCTTGCTAAAAAATTTCCAAAGAATACTAACATGGCCCTTGGAAGTGCGTCCGTGCCCCCTTCTCGCCTTTTCTTTACTGTGAGCGGGAGCCTATGGGCTCTCTGTACTTCTTGCTCCCATTGCCATGGCACCTCCGGGAAGGCCCCTTTTAGCAGCTTGATAACGAAACCTCTGGGGTCTTGCCCCTCCACACCTTCCTCAATGCCAAGGAGTCTGGCGTTGTTACGCCTCTGGTGGTTTTCCAAATCCTCCACCTTCCATTGTAAATCCTCCACGATCTTTGTCTGCTCCTCTCTAGATGTCTGCCAGTCTGTAACTTCATCCTCTAGTCTACCAGTTCTCTCTTCGACTCCTATGACTCTCTCCTCAACTTCCTCAAATTTTTTATTTATTTTCCTGATTGACGCTTGGATTTTTTTGGTATCGTGCCTAGCTCTCCGGCTTTCAGCTCTAGCTTCTGTTTGCATCTGTTTTAGTGTGGCAAACATTATATTCAATTTACCTCCTTCACTATGAATTTCTTGACCATCCTCTTTATACATCTTAGAGGTAGCAGAATAGTCCCATAGCAGTTTCTTATGTGTGTTCTTATATGTACTTAGGGGGGAGCCTGTCCTTCTGAATGCCATCTTGCGCCTTTTTTGAGTACCTCTACCCCTGGAGCCGCTGTCTCCAGAACTCAAGCTCAAATCTGAAGTGTCTCTCTCCTCGTCGCTGCTTGCTATCGTTGATTCAGACTCTTCAGGGACCGAGAAGAACCTGTCCCCCTCGGCTCCCTCCGTGAAGACCGTCTCTGCCTGTTCTTTCTGTGGTCTAGGGCTCGCTCCACCCCCCTCTTTGTAGCTTTATCTCCTTGTAGTTGGGCTTGCTCCTCGATCATCTCTGCCTCCACCTCTCTGAGGGCGTCTAGCATTTGACCAGCATTCAGTACCTCTGCCCCGCCAGCAGCCTCTCTCACCTTTCTCTCGGCATCACTCCACTCGTCTTGACACCCCTGCTCCAGCTCTCGCTCAGCGCTGTCCGTCATACTCGCTATCGGGAGCTCCGCAGGTAGCGTGAGTTCTGTGTATACCGGTTGCCTGGCGACGCTTCCAGATACGTCCTCGAGGACGTTGCTTCCTGATATATCGGACGGCCGGCTTGCCGTGCTCGGCGGATTTTCCATGACAGATCCTGACCCCAGAGCTGTTTTGACACTGAAGACTTCTGATACGGAAGGCTGCCGGTAAGTGGGATCTTTCTCACTCTTCTTCTTATCTGAGAGGTCCCGCGCCGATTGATTACTGCTGCCGCTTCGTGTGTCTTTGCCCTGCTTGAGCTCTTTCTGCTTCTCACTGGCTCTCTCCAGCTTGCGCTGTTGGGCTTTGGTCGCTGTAGATACAGTGGGAGTCGAGCGTTTAGCAGGAGGTGGCATTTTAGTTTTCGGGATGGTGCCCGATCTCCCGGCTTCTTTCTGGCATGCGTCTTTATTTATCCCGCTAGGTATGGGCTGCTGCTGTTTGTCTTTTCCTCGGAACGCCATCTCCACGTGAAATGCTCTAAACAGCGAAGCAGACAGTGTCTTCACTTTTCGAAAAATGTGCGCGAGACTGCAAAACACACTGTTGCACTTCTTCGAATTCGATCTGTTGTCTCCTCCTTGCTGGCCCTTTGTCCAACAAAAGATAAATTGCATCCTGCTTTTCACGAGTCCATCTTCTGCCTGGGACTAGTCTTAGGTCGGAGAGGGGTCGGAGTGCGACTTACTCCTACAGCGCTTCGGCGGCCATCTTGCCTCTCGACTAATTTTTGTATTTCCTATCCTAATTTTTGTATTTCCTATCTACAGTTTTATTTATAATGAACTTTGTAAGATCTGATTCTTTTTCTGAGCTTATTTTCTCTTTGGTCAGTTCTTTCACTCTGTTAGGAACTTCTCCATAGCTGGTACTTGGAAGTTCATCCTCATTGTTAGTTATTTCCTTTTCACCAGTTTTGAGATTTTGGTTCCTGCTTTCAGAGCTTTCAGACTGTCCTTCAGTATTTTCTTGATTACCAGTCTTATTTTCACTAAGCTCAGTGTCCTTACTGGTATCAGTCTCTACCAAATCTCGACTTACAGGTCGATCTTCAAAATGTGGTATTTCAACAATTTCATTTTCTCCTTCAGATGCATAGCTAGTATCTGATATCTCCAGATGTCGATGAACAGGTCGAGCTTCAGTATCTGGATCACTTTCTGGTTCACCCTCAAAGTCTGAGTCAGTGGTGCTTTCACTCTCTTCCTGTGGATTTTCAGGTTCAGGCACACGGATGGTGTGACTAGCGTGCACCCATCTCTTGACTCCAGCACATTTAACAGCAGTGGTGCTAACCAGAATGACTTGTCTGGGCTTTTGCCAGCGTTCTCCTGTGAACCTTTATTCAAACCCAATCTCCAGGGACTAGATCATGAGCTGGATGTTTTTCTTTCGTTTGTGCCTCAGTTCCCACCTGGTGGAACACAGAAGTTACCACATCAGACAGATTTTTGCAGTAATCCAGTATGATATCATCATTTATAGTCAACAGTTTATCAACTGGCACAAATGTTTGTCTCATTACCCTTCCCATCAAAATTTCATGAGGACTTAATCCTGTCCTTTTATCAGGTATGCTCCTCAAGGTCATTAGAACAAGTGGTAATGTATCGGGCCATTTTAGTCCTGTGGCCAAACACATTTTTGCAATTCTGTTTTTTTACTTGTTCAACTACCCCAGAAGCTTCTGGTCTGTAAGCACAGTGTAACTTCTGATGAATGTCCAGTGCTTCACAAATCATTTTCATTCATTTATTATGAAAATGTGTTCCACGGTCTGTTTCAATGGTTACTGGGAAACCGTAGCGTGGTATTATATCATGCAACAGGAGTTTTGCAACAGTCACTCCATCGTTTCTCCGGGTTGGAAAGGCTTCAACCCACCGTGAAAACAGACAAATGATCACAAGTACATACCGAAGTTTGTTACAGGGTGGAAGCTCAATTAAATCCAATTGCATTCTTGTAAATGGTTCCCAAACTCACAACTGTTTTTCTTCTTGGATTTAATTGCTGACATACAAGACATCTCTGGCACAGGCTTTCAGCAATCATCCTAAACTTAGGATTGTACCATGTCTGTCTAAATATCCTAATCATAGCGTCCCTCCCAATATGGGCTTGACCATGATACATTCGGGCCATATTTGAAATCATGTTATCAGGCATTACTGGTCTTTCATCTTTGTAAACCCACATTTTATCTTCTTCTCTCTGTCTATATCCTGCTTTTAACCAGTTATCTTTTTCTTCATCACTGGCTTCTTCCTGCATTTGCCTCACTTCCTGCCATGTCTCAACTACTGTGGTTAGCATCTAAGGACTTGAACCATGTTTAGTTTGTCTATATTGATTTATAGATGCAAGATTTTTGGCACAGTATTTTGCAATTGAATCTACATACCTATTACCTCTGGTAATGTAGTCATCTCCTTTCTTGTGAGCTGCACATTTCACAATAGCAATCTTGTCAGGTAATTGAATTGCATCAATCAACATTCTCACAAATTCAGCATTTCTAATGGGGGATCCTGCCGAAGTCATATAACCTCTTTGGGATCACAGTTGACCATAATCATGGACAACCCCAAAACCATACTGACTGTCAGTCACTATGGTGACCCTTATCTCTTTTCCCAGTCCACATGCTCGAATCAAAGCAATCAATTCTGCAAATTGAGCAGAACGAATTCCTTTCAGACAAGATGCTTCTAGGACATCTGCATATGCAGCACTCAGAGCACCTTCATCTGTTCTTAAGCATGAGCCATCAACAAACATCAGATTCAGGCAATGGTTCATCTGTGATGTCAGGTCTTGGTTTGGTACAGTATTCAAGAACAGCCAAACATTTGTGATCAACGTCATTTCTTACTTCCACATCCATAACATCAGGTAACAGTGTAGATGGATTTACATTTACACATCTTGAAATTGTCACATTATCTGCACCTAGAATTGTTTTCTCATATTTTGTCATTCTGTTATTGGTAAGTGTAGTATTCCCATTAGTTTGTGATTACTGCACTTTCTTGTAGAATGTTATGCACATGCTTGTAGAATGTTATTGTTCTCTCTGGGTTAACATTCCATGAGTGGGGAGTTGGGAGTAAGAGGATGTTCTTCATGGATTGTGGATGTACAAGCTGTCTGTTGCCATTAAACCTCATCTTCTTCATGAACCCTGTTAATTAAGGTGTTTTTGTGAAGCAACGAACTTGCAACGAAGAGCCTTGGCATTTTTCAAAAGTAAACTATCTATCTTAGCGGAGCGTGATTCCAACTCACCTCATCATTCCGATGTACCCTGCATGACGAGGGTATCTACGTATTGCTCGACGCTGCATTTGTGACTCTGCATCATTCGCGTAGGACGTTCAACCACTTTGAATCACGCGGTGACGTCAGACGTTCAGCGGCCATTTTATAGCTCTTTTGTTTATGTCTCCATGACTACAGCCACAAAGCATTTCTACGGGATCGGTCTCCGTTTTCTAGCGTTACGAAGCATTTCCACAGGATTAGTTTCCAGTTTCATGTTTAGCAACATACTTTTATCACTAGATTGAGGAGAATTACAAGTAAGATGTTTTACTTGTGTTGACTTGATACATTTGTCATCTATTTTCAGGAATATATGTTATACATTACATGTTCAAAATTTGAAGAAAGAAAACATCAATCATTCCGATACAAGACATCAGATCTCGGACCTCGGTGACCACTTTTCTTATATTAATTTAATTATTTTGTAACCATTTCTTTTGTTACAGGTTTTAATTGGACATTTTGCTGTTTTGTATCGTATCTTATTTCAACGGCAATAACATGTCTAATATTGTTGCACCTCCACATTTTCTACCAGCTGCAGGTGAACCTAAAATGGAGTGGGATCTTTGGTATCCTATGTTTTTAGCCTATGTTGACGTGTTAGAAGAAGATGGTTGTTCCGCTAAAAGAAAATTGGCTCTTTTAAGAAATTGTTTGGGAGGAGCTGGTTTAAAGGAACTAGCAAATTTACCTGCCATAGAAAGTTCAGGTGACACTAATGTCTTTGAAATTACTGTTCAAAAGATGAAAATTAGATTTGTCAGGAAAATTAATACTGTAATGGAGAGATTTAAATTCTACTCACGAGCTCAAAAGGACGAGGAATCCATTGAGGATTACGTAGCAGCTTTGCGTACCTTAGCTGGATCTTGTGGTTTTGAGACCATTAACTTTGAGCAGGTATTAAGGGATCAAATCATGATGAAGACCAAAAGTAAGAAAATCCAAGAACGTTTATGGATGGGCACTGAGTCTTCTCTTAGTGCTGTATTAAATATTGCAAAAGGGATTGAACAATCTGAGAAGTTCGTTAGTGAAATAAGAGGTCAAGTGGTTAAATCCAAAGAGGTAATTCCTGAAGTTTTTGTAGTGAAGGATCATACTAATTCTAAAAAAGTTTCTTATTTTCCTCCCAAGAAAGATACTATGGTGAAAGACAAAAAAATATTGGGAAAAACATTTCAAGTAGTTTTTTATAGATGTGGTGGTTTAGACCATGTAGGAAGCTACAGAGGTTGTCCTGCCTGGAATAAAATATGCATTAAATGCAAAAGACCTGGTCATTTTAGCAAAGTTTGCAAGTCTACCCAGAAGGTTAATTTAGTTACGTATGATGAGGGCGAATGTCATAGCCAGATTCCAGAGATCAACAGTATTTTGTGCGTTAATGATAGCGAGTTTAAAAGTTTTCCAAGAGAACATGATTCTCTATCAACCAGAGGTGACAATGCATTCTTAAAAGAATCAAACAAAGCAGAATGACATTCATCATGGGGAATTCAAAGATTTTGAGTATAAAATTGTTCTCAAACAAGATGCTATTCCTATTAGGCACAGGGTGAGAATGTACCTCTAGCGTATCGAGATAAATTAAAGATTATTTTGTCTGACTTAATAGCAAAAAAGATTATTGAGCCAGTGAAATCTTCTCCATGGGTTTCTCCGGTGATCTTATCCCTTAAAAGCAATGGCGAACTTCGTCTATGTGTAGATCTCCGCAGTTTAAACAAGGAGATATGGATAGATAGACGTCCATTACCCCACATACATGAGCTCATTTCAACTTTGTCTGGCGCCTGTATTTTTTCCACTATTGACTTGGCTAGCACTCACCACCAGGTACTGATGCACAAGGAGTCAACATTTTTGACAACTTTTATTACACCTGAAGGTATGTTTCAATTTTGCCGCATGCCATTCGGATTGGCTAGTGCGGCGTCAGTCTTTCAAATACTCAAGAAGGAAGTGTTGGAAGGTTGTGAGGGTGCGGTGGCTTTCCAAGATGATATCTTGATTTTTGGAAAATATATTAAAGACCATGATAAAAATTTAGAATTAGTATTGAAATGTGTACAAGACAAAGGTCTAACCTTAAAATTTGCTAAATGTAAGTTTAGATAAAACAAAGTAGAATATTTGGGACATGAAATTTCCAGCAATGGTATAAAGCCAAAATTTAATCATATCCAAAGTATTTCCAATGCTCCTTCTCCGTCAACCAAAGAACAACTTGTATCATTTCTAGGACTCACTGAGTTTTATAGTAAATTTGTACAGGATTATTCATCTAAAGTTCATGCTTTAAGATCTATGTTAAAGAAAAATGTAAAATTTGCATGGAAAGACGAACATCAAGGTGCTTTTGAATTACTTAAAAAAGAAATAGTAAATGCTCCTTTTCTAAGACCATTTGAAGTTGGGAAAGAATGTATTGTTGCTGTAGATGCAAGCAATGTTGGCTTGGCTCAGTTTTGATGCAAAGTAACAAAGATGAAGAGTATGTGGTCTCATATGCGTCTAGAACTTTGCGTGGGGCTGAATATAATTATTCAACTATAGAAACTTGGGCAGCACAACATTTTCGACAATTTTTGTGGGGCACGAAATTTTGTTTGCGTACAGATCACAAGCCTTTAATCAACATGTTAGCTGCTGGTGGTGGTAGAACGCGTACTGCTCGGTTAGCACGTTTAGCTGCTAAATTGCAAGAGTTTCAATGTGTAGTTGAGTATGTTCCAGGTCGTTTAAATGTACATGCAGATTGTATGTCTCGTTTGCCGTTACTTGATACACATGATTCTTTTAATAATTGTAATGATCTGGACGTTGCGTACACTATTGATGACGTTAACAGTGGAGATTCTAATGTTTCTTCTGATGCTATTTCTGAATCTGAGTGGAAGGCGGCTATGTGCAAGGATGTTTCTTTGTCTAGTGTTGTTAAATTTATTCAAATTGGGTGGCCTGAGGAAAGGAAGTTAACTGGTGATTTGTTGTCCTTTTGTAAGATAAAGGATGAACTTATGTTTTCACAGGGTGTTGTCACTAGAGGTGATAAAGTTGTTCCTCCACTTGACATGAGGAAAAAAATTATTTCAATGGCCCACGAAGGACATACGGGGATGTCTAGTACGAAAAGACGCATCAGAGAATTTTATTGGTGGCCGGGTATTGATGCTATGGTAGATAAATGGGTCCGATTGTGCTCTCCTTGTTCTAACATTGACAAATCTGTCAAAGCTCTGTCAACTGTAGTTCCCCCTATTGAGTATGTTTCCAGCCCTTGGAAGAAACTGGGTATCGATATTATTGGCCCTCTCAATTTGTTTCCCAATAAGGAGGTATATGCGTTGGTTCTAATTGATTGTTTCTCAAAATGGCCTGAGTTGAAAGTTGTGGATCAAATTGGTTCTATCCAAGTCATTGAGTTTTTAGATGACATTTCTTGTCATGAAGGTATTCCTGCAGAAGTTGTTTCGGACAATGGTCCACAATTTATTAGCAAAGATTTTGTTTCTTTTCTTGATAGATGTGGTATTGTTCATAAGGAGTGTCTAATTATAACCCAATGGCCAATGGTCAGGTAGAACGTTTCAACAGAGATATTAAAGATTCTATCCAATTGGCTATCAAAATTGGTTTGGAGTGGAAGAAAGCTCTACGTGCTACTATATTATCGTATCGGGTTTCTCCTAATTTTGTCACCGGTGTATCGCCATTTGAGATGTTGCGTGGAAGAAAACCTGGGTCAAAATTGTTACCTTGGTGGATGAAAGTTAAATTACCACATGATTCTAGCTTTGATTTGTCTCAAGTTAAGGATAAGGTTCAGAGTTATCAAATGAAAATGAAATGTAATGTTTGGTCCCGTACTTGTCACGTTCCAAAAATTAGGACCGGAAATTTTGTGCGTGTTAAATTTGGTGGTTTACTTGGAAAGAAATACGCTAAATGGTCTGATCCTTGCAAAGTGATAGAGGTTTTCAGCAGAACAGTTAGAGTTGAAGGTGGTAAAATCTGGAATTTTAGACGTATCTCCTTGTGTAAAGGGGTGAATCCTAACAATATTTCTCAGCCTGATTTGCAAGCTTCACAGTCTGATTTGCAGAAATTTTGTGAGGATAATGAATGTCATTCTGCTTTGTTTGATTCTTTTAAGAATGCATTGTCACCTCTGGTTGATAGAGAATCAAGTTCTGGGGATATTAGTAATTTTGGTGAATCATCTTCACCCATTTGTACTAACAATAATGAGATTCAAAGCGAGATTGGTGGGGAATGGTGGTGATTTGAGGAAAAGTTCTCGCATCAAGTATACGCCTGTTAAATTGAAAGGTTTTATTCACTGATAATTGTATTTATTGTTTTATTTTTATTTTATTTTATTGGGGGAAGCTGTGTAGTATTCCCATTAGTTTGTGATTACTGCACTTTCTTGTAGAATGTTATGCACATGCTTGTAGAATGTTATTGTTCTCTCTGGGGTTAACATTCCATGAGTGGGGAGTTGGGAGTAAGAGGATGTTCTTCATGGATTGTGGATGTACAATCTGTCTGTTGCCATTAAACCTCATCTTCTTCATGAACCCTGTTTATTGATTACTTCAGTAAGGTACTGCGTTTTGGTTCTAGTGAGGAGAATCTCCACTGAATGAGGTAGATATACTCTCAAAGGAAATCCCATCACTATGCCTTCACTTTGTTCCAGACTCATACTTGTAGCAGCTTCTGCTTTTAAACATCTCGGCAATGCCCTTGCAACGGAATCCAAGTCAGCAGAAAAATATGCAATTGTCTTTCTCAGTTTTCCATGTCTTTGTATTAAAACTGATAATGCACATCCTTCCTCTCACTGCAATACAACTCAAATTCTTTTTCATAATCTTGCATTCCTAATGCGGGTGCTTCACATAGACTTGTTTTTAACTGCTCAAAACTTCTATTTCTGCTTTGTTCAGCGCTATTGAATCTTTTACATCTGCTTTTGTCAATCTTTGTAAAGGTTTAGCTATTAGTGAGAATCCACTAATCCATTGTCGACAATATCTAACCATTCCAAGAAACATTCTCACCTGTCTCTGTGTTTTTGGAGGTTTCATTCCTTGTAACATTTTGATCATCTCTATGGTAACTTGCCTTATTCCTTTAGCAATCTTATGGTCTAAATATTGTACTTCTTTATGACAAAACTGTCATTTTGACGGAGACACTTTATGTCCCTCTTCTGCTAAATGATTTAGCAGTGCAACTGTGTCTGAAACACATTCATCTTTTGTTTTTGATGCCACTAGCAAATCATCAATGTATTGCACTAGAACTGATTCTCCAGGCATACTTAAACTTTCTAATGATTTCTTTAGCAAGGATGGACTCTCAGTATACCCCTGAGGAATTCGGCACCATTCCAAAATACGGTCTCCGAACCGGAACGCAAATATTGGCTGGCTTTCAGGATGTGATGGAACAGTGAAGAACGCATTACATAAATCAATAACTGTATACCATCTGCATCATGTGGAATTTGGTATAGAATTACTGCTGGGTTTGGCACAATTGGACAACATGGAACAACAATTTTATTAACCTTTCTCAAATCCTGTACTATTCTAAACGTTCCATTAGGATTTTTCTATCCCATTAATTACAAGGATTACTTTCTAATTCTCTCAAGATTCCTTGTTCAATCATTTTATTTATCACTGGGGTTATTCCTTCAATATTTCAGTTGTCATTTTGTATTGAGAGATGTTTGGGTAACTTACTCCTTCTTTCACAGAAACTTTCACAGCATCTACATTTTTCATCAAGCCAATATCTTCTCCTGTGAAGTCCCACACTTGTTCTTTGACTACCTTCTTCAATTCATCAGGTATTTTCTCTCGATCAAACACAGGAAACATACTATTCTTCTCTGATTCTATCAGTGACATAGTCATTTTATACAAGCTATCCTCATCCGGGGTTTGAAGCTCAATGCCATCTGGTGAACAGTAAATGGCACAGTTCATTTTACACAGTATGTTCCTGCCAAGAAGGTTAACAGGACTACTGTCACACACTACAAATCGATGCATGTCTTTGAAGTTTCCAATTTCTATTTCAACTGGTTTTGTTAAAGACGTTTTAATCTGTTTATTAGCTACACCTACAACGTGTACATGTTCTCCCGAGAGAGGAGGGTTTTGAACCTCTACTGATCTAACACTAGAACGGGTAGCACCTGTGTGCACTAGGAAAGTCACATCTACATCATTCACCTTTCCATTCACATAAGGACCAGATTGATCTACCTCTAGAGAAGCACCAAGTACGCACTCTTCTTCCCCTCTCAGGCACCGTCAGAAACTGTCATCCGATTCACTCCGTCTTCCTTCAGCCAATACTGCGGACTCACATTCACTCTTGGATTTCTTATTACCTGATCTCCTGCGCAGAATCCTGTCTCTGCACTGTATCTCTGTAGGTTTACCTGTTGCTGTGGCAATGGCTGTTGAATTACCTCATTCTGCACCTGTGGATTCAATGATGTATTTTCTGGGTTAACTCTTTTCTCCAATGCCTTAAAACCTTATCAACTGAGCATGATTGCCACCCCATCAAATTATGCTTAATCATGTCCACTATTCCTGGTCTTAATCCAAACACAAAACGATATACAAAATGAATCATATCTTTTTCATTCAACTCCTCATATCCACTATATTGTTTAAACACTAATAATAGTCTCTCATAAAATGCATGAACTGATTCTTTTGCTTCTTGTATTGTTCTGTCAATCTTTACCCAAGCTGTCTCTTTTGGTGGGATTTTATTTTTCAGAAACACTATTACTTGCTCATATTTTTGCATTACTTCAGGTCCAGGAGCACCTGTTACTTTATCTCGTGGATATTCAGTTTTAGGCCAATCTACGGTGATCTTACACTCTGACCATAGATATGCTGGTACCACTATGTCAAACAGTCCATCTAAATCTTCCCATAAAACCTTTGAAACTTTTACAAATCGATCTAATTGTCTATACTATTCTACTGGTTTCTCTCTTAAACTAGGAAAGTCATTCGTAAACAATAATATGTCCTGTGTACTCCAGGGTACATGTACATATCCTCCTCCTGGTATTTCTCTAATAGGAAATTCATTTACCAATTCTTCTTTTTCTCTTACTGGGAAAGCTAATGTTGATTTGTCATTGTTTTCCTCTCTTTTCTTTGCCCATATTATTTTCTACTTATCAACGTCTCCCCATTTTCTCAACAACACAATCAATTCTTTTATTTGAGTTATTCTTCCTGCCGTATTCATATTTTCTATATCCTTTTCTGTAAAATCCACTCTATTAGGTTTCTGCAGCGCTTTATATTTTATAAAATCTACATCCATTTCACTCGCTAACCCTTCAAATCGATCATGCATATATTTGGTTTTCCATGTAATACTTTTACACATAAGCCAGAAATGATTCCCTTGATCTAAGTTTAGTACCACCACAATTTTTTGTGCTAACAGCTAACAAAAAGAACTTCTATTAAATAAATGATCATTCATTGTTTATTAAAAAAATCAATAACATTGTTCATTTCATAATACAAAACATGCTAAAAAACAAGATAAAAAACAAGTGGAACACGTGTTACTCTATACAAATACAATATCTCCTAAAAGATATATTTACATTTTCTATAAAACACAATTGGTGTTTCCCAACAAAATCCAATTTATGACCAGCATAAAAAAGAGAGACAAAACAAATGTTAAGACGTGACCCCTTGTCTAATAACCATACATATCCAAAGGATTTTTAGGGCACACAGCTATATCAAAGGAATATCGATCAAGCAGTTGGAATACAAGAATAAGAGACAATAAACTGGGTGTCTTGAGAAAGATGGTATTATAATACAGAAAACCATTGAAACGCGTCGACACAATTAAGAACATAATCTATGGAAGGGCATTAAATAGTTAATTGTCGATTGGATCAAGATATCAGCTGTGTGCCCTAAAAATCCTTTGGGTATGTATAGTTATTAGACAAATATATCTATCCTTTCGCCCCACCGCAACTCCCTCCACGGGTCGCGGCTGTTGAACGTATATATTCAGAAGTACTTGGTTGTTCTTCAATGTGCCTCTCCATTCTGTTCTCATTTTTACTTGTTTCATCACTTCGTTTAGGTGTACCAGTAAGTCTAGTTCCCAATAAGGGAACATCAGAATCATATCTCATTTCTACTCTTTCCGAAAGATCTCTAAAATTTGAAAATTGCCTTGGAGTCTCTGCAAACCTGTCCCCCACTGGTGGAGCATTTGGGATTGTACTTATAGAACTTGGTTTATATGGTGGTGGTCTCCTATTTAAGATCTCCTCCAGCACTGTATCCTCTGCTTCACAATCCTCATAATCTTTCCTACCTGAGTGTACATTATTTCTCTTTCCAGTATATTTTCGTCCTACTCCTTCATCAACCATTCTAACCGGATACATCCCGTCACACATGTTAGTATCTTCATCTCCGCATTCTATTCTCATGAGTTTCTCTTCAAAATCCACAAAATCTATTCTTTGGTCCTATGTAGTGCTCAAACCTTTCCCGCTCTAAATCATGCATTTCGTCTTCCCATTCAGCTAAAGCTTCAAACTGAGTCGGTCTAGGTCTTGGTTCAAGCTTCATTATCTTTTATCTCAACTTTCTTAATACTGCAAGACTGAAAGATTCTACTTCTGGAAAGGCTAATGCACCATCATTTTTGGTATATCTTGCCAAATTATCTAACCATATACATGTATGGTAGCCATATTTTGTCATCATGTAAGATGCAGGCATTTTAGGCAGAGGAAGCAATTTTCCCTCTCTTGTCTCAATTACTTTATCCTTTTTAAACACATTTTAAAATTTTTGAAACCATGAAGATTTTTCTCTCACCGCTCCATAGTAAATCTCAATTTTTCTGTTAATTTCCTGTCTTTCAAAAGATTGTGCACTCTTCTGCAAACGGTTTCGTAACACCAGTCTATCACAGCGCAGTTCACACAAACGCACCAATTAGAACAAGATACGTTTCATTAGTCCTCAACCAATTATTTTGCTGCTTTCACTGATGCACCAATCAGCCCTTAGTCTGTCTTGGTCACGCGGATCAATCCCAGCACGACACTTTTGACGTCAGCCCTGCTCTGGCTTCTGCAGCTTTGACTGACCCCTCCTTTACAAAATTTATCGGTACTCTGCATTTACAATTTTATACAGCAAAAGCAGTTAGTAAGTAAATAAAACAACACCATTCGTCTGTTTCGCTAAAACCAAAGTGATAATTTCCTCAATTACACAAGTATTCTGTATTTCCAGTAGACAGCGCTTACCTCTTCTCTACCACAGAATTTTACTTTCGCCGATAAAGTAGCACTTCCCTCTACCTTACCCTTATCTCACGCTTAGGTTAAACTTTATTAGTCTCTCCGGGTAGAGTTTTAAGACAGAATACGCAATGATGCCTATGCTCAGACCCAAGATTTCACAGGTTGCCCTCGCTATACATTCACCACTTTTACACGTAAAGGTCCCTAAATTTGTAACATACGACGATGTCACTACTTTGAACCAGACTATATGATGTGCGACTTCACTTGCTACACTTCCTCTGCCTGCAGACAGAGTGACCAGCTTCCCACACTTTCCAGAAGCCTTTTCCAGACTACATATAACTCAATACAGACTCAACAAATGTCAGTCATAAATTCTGTATGTCAAAATTCTATATACTTTACTCTACACATCATATATCCTAGTTAACCTATAGCAACCTATGCTCTGCTAGCACATAATTAACTGATGCAGTGCGGCTCCAGAAATTCTCTGTAAAACAATCACCTTAACCCAAGGAGCTAATCACAAATTACACATCAGTGGACCCATAACACTGCAAATCATTTATACACACATTTACGCTGCTCCGAGGATTCGGTGAAGACCAAAGGAGAGCTGCTGGATTATAGCGGAGTGTCTAAAACTACATTTTATTCATTATTTACATCTGCAGTTAAACTTCTAGTACCATGGTTTTGATTTAAGGAAAACATTTAAAACACCCCACCATTATTTGTCAATGAATCAGCTAGTAAAAGGTAACTAAAGGACAACAAGACCAGCTTAATTCTCCCTTTATTTAATTTTTATTTAGAGACTACGCCGCCGTTGCGTCACTTTTGTGACGCAGCGGCGGCGCAAAAGAAGCGCCATGCTGCGGGGTATTTACAACGTGACGCATCTAGGCGATGTGTCACGTTGTAAAGCCCTGCACCAGAAGGAGGCGTTCCTGGGAAAGGGGGGGCGTTCCGGCGCAGGAACGCCTCCTAAAAGTGACTGAGTGAAATCTACAAGATTTCAATCAGTCACTTTTGGGCCCATTCTGCGTCAAAACCTTGCGCCTGCTTGAAGCAGGCGTAGGGATTGACGAAGCATTGTAAGAATAAGGCCCCATAGAGCATTGCTGGAGCTGCGTCGTGCTTGCGATGAAACTCCAGCAATGCGACGCCTTTACGGCACAGATGTGTCACGCATCTGTGCCGTTTTTGCCCCACGGTGCGCTGCATTGTAAATGCGGCGCATCCATGGTGGCGGAGGCATGGTGCACAATAACTGGCGCATTCCTGATGATATGCAGGGATGCGCCACTTATTGTAAATCTGCCCCTGAATCTCCTAGAATGACCTCTATCTTTTATATTCAAAGAAAAATGTATTTTAAACATCAATAACCTGAAAGAAAATGTTTAAGATCAAAACAATAATTTATTAGTGTGACAATTTGAAAAATAAGAAAAGTTTTATATTACCAAATTATGGAAACACATACATAATAGTTCCCAAAGAACACCTCTCTATCTCTCTCGATGTTCCCCTTTCATAGAACTCCGCACCCATTCAAAAGTTAAAGTCTGGGAAAATTTCTAAGTCCCTGCGCCATAGGAAAATTGCACAGACCGACAGCATGTCAGGGTGCAAAGATAAAATCGGAAAAGCAAGCTCTTTTCATCGTCCCAAATGTCCTCTTTTATACCTTTTTTCACTAACTTATCTACCTAAAATTCGTAACTTTGGGGTCTTAGACTGTCCATGATTGGTCACTTGAGGGGTGGATGAGCATCACCTTATTGTTCAATTTCGGCAGAGTCATTGTTATTATTGAAAAAATAGTAAACCCATTTTTCATGTCATGCTTCTTCCGCTTGTGTCCTTTAATTTGCTATTCGATGCTCTATTCCCACGTTCAAGATGCTGACATTCGAAAAAGTTGGCATCCATTCCAAGATGCAGGCCACACTGTCCTTGACCCATTCTGTACAGGCACAGGCTGCTCGCTCTTCTCCCTTTCCAAATTTGCGCATGCATATTTTCTCGCAAACTCGGAGTCGCAGTCAGCCTCCATTTTGTATTGGCCACATAGGCCCCATTTTAGGAACTATTATAGAAACAAACACAAATAAACGTAAATTTGAGAAATAAAGCCCTTCTGTTTACCTCCCCCCTACTAATAGTATCCCAGTTAGTAGTTACCTAGCTTTAAGCAACATATATGCGTGGTTTACTTACCAATCTTCATGATTTATGCCACAAATAAACAGACAGAAAGTACATTCATGCAATTTTCAATTAGAATATGACAAATGCGTACTTTTTAGGACACAATACATTACAAATTAGTAGATTACAATTTGCAATTACTTGCAATTTAGTATCCCACGTATATTTGTGTGTAGGTGCATTCTATTCTATGTTGGTTAATTTCAAAATCACACAATCAATACATATTACTGTTAAGGAGAAGTAACTTCACAAGGGGTATACAAAACTTTTTGTTTCCACCTTGCTCCATCAACAACATGTCTTGTTCCTGCCCAGTTGTGCAAAACATTTAGTCATGTGTTAAACATATAAAGGCAACAATTTTAGGCAGGCTCCTGTCTCTTACATCTGACATGGTGCTGTTGGGCATGCTGGAAGAATGGGGAGGCCCCAGATCGGGCCGAATTATTTTGGGTCTTGAATGTTTTGTGGCTCAAAGGGACATTGCAGCAGGAAAGTTGTTGTTAGCCTAAGAAAAAAATCAAGTATTATATTCACCAATGACTTCAACAAAAGGGACAAATCGAGGAGACCACTGTTTAAGCTGACTATCTAAGTTTACATTGGAATATTCTCGCTTGACTTATTTTTGACCACAGTGGAGTCCAGGACAGATACAGCTGTAACATGTGCCTTTTAAGCTCCTATTTGATTTACATCTTTGTGGACATCCTGAGACTGCAACAACACAGGTGATAAATACTACAAAGTTGATCCTGAACAGTTTTGGGATGAGATGAATAATGTCTAGAGTAAAAGCAAAAGGTTTAAAGGTCAAACTTTGTCCTAGGTTTGAAAGGTGTGGAATGAAGTAGATCAACGGGAAACCTTAGTAATTAGTTCTACCTATTGTATCACCTATCATTCAATAATAGTAAATTTAACATCAGTAAATGTGCACTCTCTCAGTAAAACGGCAACAATCTTCATGTTAATAAAAGCACTTCCATTCAGACAACCTATATCCACGAAAAACACATGTTATGTTATGTTATGTTATGGCGCTCTTGTATAGCGCACGGCTACTCAAAAAGAGTGTCCCGGCGCTTTCCACCTGCAGCTCAGAATAAAAATAACACAACACAGTAAAAACACAGGAAAAGAAAGAAAACTGAGACTGAAACAATAAAAACAGCCTAAAGATTAAAAAGCCAAGTCTTCAAGTTCTTCCTGAACTGAAACAAATTGGCAGTGCTGCGCAGCGCAAGAGGAAGCGAGTTCCACAGCTGTGGAGCTTTACAGCTGAAAGAGCGTCCTCCCGCCCGGGCCTTCCTCACCCGAGGGACCACCGCTTTGAAGAGGGACTCCGAGCGCAGAGAACGGACTGGTCGATAGAAGGCCAGTCTCCGGCGCAGATATCCAGCCCCTGATCCAAATAGGGCTTTATGCATTAAAGTCAGGGACTTAAACTGGATCCGCTTCCGGATAGGCAGCCAGTGTAATGCCTGTAGTAGCCCGGAAGCTCGGGCTCGTCTACGCAAGCCAAAGATAGCCCGGGCGGCAGAGTTCTGTACCACCTGTAGGCGCTGGACTAGGTAGTCCGGGAGGCCTAGAAAGAGGGCATTAGCATAATCTAGCCTCGAACCGACGAGAGCCTGCACAGTGATACGCCTGTGCTCCTCAGACAGCAGGGGCAGGAATTTACGGAGCATTTTCAAAATTCCATAACAGGTGCCCGCTAGACCCAGAATATGTGTTCGCAACGACAACTGGTTGTCCAGCTTGACACCCAGATTTTTAGCCACCAAAGAAGACTGTGCAGGAGGGCTCATGTCGGACGGCCACCAATGCTGCCACTCCGGATCGACAACGCAACCAAAAAACAGAACCTCGGACTTACTAGAGTTGGCCCTTAGACTGTTCCATTGGAACCAGTCAAAGACCAATGTAAGACAGTCCCGGATTCTTCCTCCATCAAACTCCTGGTCTTTCCCGCAAGTGAAGAGGAGTTGCGTGTCATCGGCGTAGGAGACGATCTGGGCCCCATATGCTTCCACCAAGGCCGCCAAAGGGGACATAAAGATGTTAAATAACGTGGGGCTCAACACAGAGCCCTGTGGAACCCCAACTCCCAATGGCGGCATCTCGGCAGAGCCCTGGGAAACCCAGACCGTCTGGCGGCGGCCTTCAAGGAAAGATGTAAACCACCTGAGCGCCGTCCCCCTAAGGCCGATGTCATACAGCCTCGCTAAGAGCGCCTTATGGGGGACGGTGTCGAAGGCCGCCGATAGATCTAACATGACCAGCATGGCCCTCCCGCCGACATCCAGAGTCTCCCTGATGATCTCGGTGACCTCTAACAGTGCCGTTTCCGTACTAAAATTAGGACGGAACCCGGATTGGGATGAATGGAGCAGATTGTTAGCTTCCAAAAAGCGCGACAGGACACCGTGGACATGTTTTTCCGTGATCTTCGTGAGGGCCGGAAGAAGTGAAATCGGCCTATAGTTGGCCAGGACCTCGGCGTCAAGACCCGGTTTCTTAAGGAGGGGGATCACCATCGCTCTTTTCCAAGAGCTAGGGACCCTCCCCTCCCTCAGAGAGGCGTTGAGGATGGGATTAACCAGCGGGTTCACCACCTCCGCCATCCTGGCCAAGAATTTGGCGGGGCAGGGGTCAAGCGGCGAGCCAGATTTCAAATTGGCCAGCAGCTGCCCAGACACATCGCTGGAAACAGCAGGAAAATCAGATAGTACTGCCGCCAGTGTATGCGGAGATCCGCCCCCAGACCCGGGGACGCCACTTCCGTCCTCCGGTCCTTCCCCAAAGGAGGCCTGAATCGCCTTAATCTTATGATAACAACTTTATTTCAACTTTGGAACAGATTGTTTTCACAACAATAGTTTCTCATCATAATTTCAAAAACAGATGTTGCAATTTTGACACTTAGGACCCTTTTTGTTCCGGTAAGTGACGTAAAGGCTAATCCCACACAGTGATATGTTATGGTAAGAGGTTGTAAAAGTTGACTGGTATTAACAATACTGTAGTCTTCTTTTGAATGTATTATTGTTCTGTTAGCAATATTAAAAGGTAAGAGTAGAATCTTAGTATGTCACCAGAAGAATGTTATGATTGTTATTTATGGAATAATGGTGAGGGGATACAGGCAGTTTGAGTGGGGCCAATGAGAACTGCAATATGCACATCTGGGGTGGCAATTTAATAGAAACTAAATGCCTCAAAGAGCTCTTGACCAGTGTTGTGTATCATTTTACACAAGAGGACACCACAGATAGTCTGAGCAAATGACACAAATGTTGGTGAAGAAAGGTTTCTAACAAACACTCCACAGTGAATTCCCGAAAGGGAGATATTGATCCCCCCACACCTATGACGGGTGTGATTCTCCAGCAGGGCGGTTTGCGGAGCAGTCAGGAGTTAGGGATACCCGCTTGACTGGAGCAGAGGAGTCTCGAACCTCCTGGAATCTCACTGCGGTCTCCGGAGCATCGGCCGGCAGCCGCGGAGAAGGGATGCCCGGATCCGACCCAAGATGGCGGCCGCCATGGCACAGACTTCGTGACCTGTGTCTCCGACACGGCAGGGGAACAACAGAAAGCCAGGTAGGCCTGCACGCCTCTGCCCCCCGACCCCCTGCCACGGGTTTGCGAGGGCGCAATTGACCAGAGAAGGGCACTCACAGACGGGCACACACGGCGGGGGCCGGTACCTGGGGGAGAGACAGTTGGGGGAAAGCCACTGACGCGAAAGACTGCCCCGGGAAGACAGCGTGCCTAGAGACAGCAGCGGGAGAGTCGCGGATCCTTACTTTTGCAGGCTGGAGTGGATGGGCCGAATCTGCTAACATCAGGGCTTCCTACCAAAGAGGCACAGGGCTGCCTTAAAGTGATATATTGTGGGAAATGTGAACGCTATTTCCCACCAAGATTGAAAGAGGTAAATTTGCAACGATCCACGTGGTGTTTTACTTGATCAATAAATTATGGATAATGTCAATAGGTGAACCGTGGTATTTCCCGCAAAATGGCTGAACAACTAAAATCGAGACAGGACTACTCCCTCATCATGTACATAGAATACTACTCAAGGCATCTCTGAGATTTGTTCATAGAAAGAGAAAGAGGACTATGCAACAGAGAAGCATGGGACAGTGAAAGAGGTATAGGACTACTCCCCAGTTTGGAGCTTCATGACAGCCATCTTAGATGGGGCAATGTTTTTCAAGCACCTACATATATGCCTATGTGTACACCGTAACTAGTCATCTAAATAACCACAGAAGCAATTTAGCGTATACACCGTAACTAGTCTTCTAAATAACCACAGAAGCAATTTAGCACCTAGATTCCTGTTTTAGCCACCCTCTTACTACAAGATTGACAGAACAACAGAAGATTCTTATAGTAAGGTCCAAATGTATTAGGATTTCTTTTCCCATCCTCCTTCAGCACGCCTCCTCACCTATCCGGTACCCGTTAGAGGTTCTTTTCTACCCACGCCTACCACGCCACTCAGCCCACTATTATCCACCTCTAGCGTCTGACTTTTACGTTATCCACACCCAGACGACCCCCCCTAACCTCACACTTCACAACACCCCAACAGTCCCACACATTAGACCTCCCAACACGACTGATACAGCATATGTCCCATCAACCGATACTGAACCCCTACATTACAAGACTATAGCTCCCCCCACCCTAACACCAACATCTCTCTTGTCTCCGCACTATATTGCTACTCCTTCCAAGTACTCACTCTGTCTCAGCCACCCCATGCGAGGCCATGCTTTACCACATGTCTCGACAACACAGGAACTTATTGATCACACATTATCTTCTTAGCTCCCCCTGTTCTCATCTATCCTCACCACTCCCACATTACAACCAGCCACCCCCTCTACTCAGCCACCTACACCCTCCAACATCCCGCCGGTCTTGGCATCACTACCCTATAATGATACTCATCACATGTACTATCCCCTCAACATCTACCCACTCCGAAGTCTTTGGTTGACACATGTCTCGACCTCACACTACTGCGATGATAATGTTCTACCTGACGAGCAACTCCCTCCCCCTACTTCCCCCTCCCCACACACCTTACAACCATCCACTCCCTCAACTCAGACATCTACAGCCCCCTCTCTTCCACCCTCCCACACAATACTACCTCCAACATTAGCCTTACCCGCACCTCTGCAGCCACCCACATGCAGAACACAGCCTCCTACCCCGGTCAAAACTGAACCTGACCTTAGATTTGAGGAAATAATGTTGGCTCTACTCCATATTAAAAAGGAACTCCAATCTTTCAAGTATCTGATATCTAGCCAACATCGGCATAATTTTTCCTCAAGAGCCTTTAACCCAAACTACCGATCACACCACATAACTCACACCCCTAAACTCATTTCACCCAATTGGAATTCAGTTCCCATCCACAATACACGTTTTTGCCCTAAGCGAAGCATCAATCCGTTCTCAGAGAGCGATCTACTATCTCTTCTACAATCCTACGAACCCTCTCCCACTAATTGCATTACCGCTACTCAGTTGACCATACCTACTATCCACCCCAACCCACTCAGAGTTGCCAGACATAACAATAGAGGGATCGTCAATAGCAACCTTAGAAGTGTCCCTCTCACCCAAGACCCCTCCTGCTCCCTCCTTACTCCCCGTCTTAAATGCACACTCCTAAACTGTATATCTGCTTCCAGACATGCTGCGGATACAGCTGAGCTCATCATCTCACAGGAACTAGGCCTGCTATTGTTAACCGAAACACGGCTAACTGATTCATCCACCCCACTGATGGACATTCTAGTTCACCCGAACTACGACATCATCAGATTAGACAGAATCGATAAGAAAGGTGGAGGTATAGCCTGTATTCATCGTAGTGACATCACTGTAAATAGAGCCCCATCCCCGGTCTTCACGTCCTGAGAATACTTCTGCCTAGACCTTAGCAGCAACGGCAAACCAGCTTGCTCACTGAACATCATCTATCATCCGCCAGGTGACAATCTCATATTTTCAGAACAACTCATGGATATGATTTCAACTAACAACGTTAGGCAAAATAACCAAATATTCCTCAGCGATTTCATCTTCACTGGAATGACAACAACAACACAATTGTCAACTGACTCAGAAGCTTCCTGGAGGATCTAGCCCTTACCCAAACCTGCAATGGTCCTACACATAAGAAAGGATCAACCCTGTATCTAATAATCTCCAAAACTGACGCCATTCAACTGGAATCGATACAACCCGGTGACTGGTCTGATCACCATATCATTACCTTCTTTATCAAGGAAACAGTCAAATTTAACTCAGTTCAGGCCACGAAACCAAAAATCTGGAAAAGAGACTTGAAACAAGACAACATAAACACACAACCTTTCTCAAGCTACAACCTTCTATTGCCACCTGCTGGCACCGCAGACGTGCATGATCTCACCAACCACTACCTCAACTCGATGACCGCAATAATCAATGAGGTAGCCCCTCTTCAACTGAAGAGAGTTTCCACTAAAGACTCAAAACCTTGGTACAATAGCCTACTCAATGAAGACAGACGCTCTCTCAGAGTTGCTGAACGTAACTGGAGATCAGTCCCGGCGACTATTCACCTTAAATTACTAAGGAAAAAGAGCAATGCCTATTACAAGACGATTAAGTGCACCAAAGCAGACTTCTTCACACACCAACTAGACCTAGCTAGAAATCGCCCAAAAAACTCTTTGAGCCAATCAAAACTCAATCTAAGGACGCACCTCAACGGTTACAAGACGCCACCCAATCACAACCCAACTGTAAACAATTTTCCGCCTTCTTTACTCAAAAGACCCTCAACATCGAGAACGATCTCTTAAAGGACCGATTATTATATTCGGTGCCACATTCACAACCTCCCCCGTCACCACCAACTACGACACACCAAATCCCTTCAAAGTGTGACCTTAAGAACGATGCCGCCTGGTCGTCCTTTGACACCTATTCGGAAGAGGCTTTGGGTAACATTATAAATGCCTGAAACCTTCCAACCACCTCATCGATCAGCTCCCCGCTAATGCTGTTAAAGACCTTACCTCATGGCTGCTTCTGCTATGGACCAAAATCATCAACAGTTCACTCCAACAAGGTTGCATTCCGGACACCCTCAAAGTCGGTCAGGTCTCACTCATCCTAAAGAAACCAACAGCTGACCCCACGGATCTTAACAACTATCATCCTATATCCAATGTCCCTACCCTTGCCAAACTGCTTGAAAAATGTGTGCACCACCAACTAATGAAACATATTGTTCACTTTGACCTCATTAACAACTACCAATCAGGCTTCAGAGCAGGGCACAGCACGGAATCAGCTATGACTCACGTTATTGATGATGCGCTTCAAATCTTGGACCAGAACGTATCATGCCTACTCATTCTGCTGGACCTATCTTCAGCTTTTGATATGGTCAGACACGAGAGTTTGCTTGATCTGCTCAGGATGGGTCTTTCAGGGTCAGTGCTAAACTGGTCTACCTCCTTTCTACATAACCGAACACAAAAATTCAAGATCAACAACACTCTTTCCAACCCAGTGCCAGTAAGGCTGGGCGTCCCGCAAGGATCCTCACTATCCCCGACATTGTTTAACCTGTTCATGGAGCTGCTCACTGAAATTCTACAAACGGCTAACGTGCAATATCACATGTACGCTGATGATACACACCTGTATCTAAAGATTAATATCTTAGACGACATTAAACAGCTTAACGCCACAATCAAGAAGACCCAAACATGGTTGGCAGAAAATCATCTCAAACTGAACGCTCTAAAGACCGAATTCCTCCTTATAGCCCCCCCTCCGCTAAAATCCTCTTGATGCAAAATTTAATCCAACATCTCACTTCACTCAACATTCAACCAACCATTGTGGACTCAAGAAAATCCTTGGGTATAACTCTGGACAGCAATCTCACTATGCAGAAACACGTTAGCAACACTACAAAGGGAGCAAACTTCCAGTTAAACATTCTAACGAAGCTGAAGCCATTCTTGCCAGTCAACGACTTTAAACAGGCTGTACAAGCGCTAGTTATCCCCCGTGTGGATTATGGTAGTGTCTCTTTATGCGGCTTCCCAAAAGAGACTACAGCCCCCCTTAGAGCATCTATAAACTCTGCAGCAAGACTCATCCCTGCCCTGAACCTTTTTCAACCGAGACGCGCCTCTTATGCTCTTTGACGACTTTTCTGTGTTTTTCTACTATTATCCCATGTTTCGGTAATTTACGACTTGTTCGTGTGTATTCTTATATTTATCCCATGCCCGTTCTCTCCCCCATATTACTTCATGTATATTGTGTCATGCTATTCATTATGTATAATCAACCTTGATCATTGTAAAGCGCTCTGATATTCGCATGGATCTTGTTCGCGCTCTATAAAATCCTCTAAATAAATTTAAAAAAAATGTTGAAAGCCTTAATATTATGATGAATAAGATGCTGCTTGCTCAAACAGAGAATACTATATCCTCTAAAGTGAAAGCTAAGCTGCTGCCTTTGGTGCTAGTTATTTTTTGGTAACACTTCTACTGTCAAGTGCAATTGCCTGTTCTTCTTGCATATCCCTAAAACATACTCTTGGATAGATTGCCAATTAGTGTGCTAACAGAGTGATGCAATAGCGAAGTTGACACACTACTTAGTTTTATTTTCAGATCATGAACCGTGTAAGCTAGCAATAACTATAGCCATAGAAAACGTAGTCCAAAGTATGGAAGCTTGGTATACACTAGGTATTGACTAGCTCCCAGGATGTAGGCAACACATAACACTGGATGCTTGTAAATCAAGGATGACTGGGACTCTCTTGCTATTTGATGCCAGCATGAAAAGAGTGAGAGGCTCAAAACACTATAAATTAGCAGCTGAACTCAAAGAATTAGGGAGTAGCAACAAAGGGGGAAGGTCAGCAAAAGGTCCAGACTAATAACATCTGTTAAAGGACAAGTACATACATTGTACAAACAGCAGAATTAATTTGCTTTGCTGAATTATCACCTGGTTGAAGGCAAGACAAAACCTAGAATTAGTCAACCTTTACAAATGGAACCACTAATTATAACCCTCTGTAACTATGAGTGAGGTAGCACAGGATGACTAGGATTCTTAAGAACTGGCTTGTGGCTCACCAACCCTCTAGGGGTGCTGCCACCTGCCATATTTAACAATCTCTGCCTGCTTGGCAGAGATAATTATGCCTTCACAGGAGCCCTTAACCTGCTTTCAAGAGCAGCCATGTTTAATGCAGCAGCTCAGCAAAGTTTCTTTTTCCACAAAGCATGAGAAATGTTTTTGAAAAACGAGAAAATAGTGGCCTGGGATTTTTCTCCCAAGGTACTTAGACTGACAACCCAGTGTCACCAGCAGAGCCACAGGAAGCTCCACTTTCAGAAATATGATGCTTTGCGCCCAACTCCTATTTGAGTGGTGGATGGACCAAGAGTTTGGCAGATAGGGTGTTTGGTTGAGTACCCTGTCAGTACCCTGTCAGCCAAATTCTAAATAAGACCTTAAGTCATTTAGGGGCAGATTTACAAGCCCCTTGCACTGCCGGTGCAGCACATTGTGTGACGCACCGGCGGTGCAGCCTGCTAAGTGATATTTACAAGAACGGTTAAAGTCACCCAGCGTTGTAAATATGGCCCCTGCTCATGGAACACTTTGCGCGTTAGTGGGGTGACATGGGTGTTGCTGTGCGTATTCCCAAGCAACACTCATGTCCACCGATGCAGTTCCAGATTTAGGAGAAATGGTAAATGTGGAAATGCGTCAGGTGCAACAAGGAGAAATGTTTTCATTTCTCCTTGTTTTTTTCCTCTTTCAATGCGTGCTGCATTCTACAGCACACATTGGAAGTGGAAATCACTTCAATGTATTGTTTTTGTGCAGGAAGGTACCCCTTCCTGCACAAAAACAATCTCCCCACGACGCAGGCATACTTGCACCATCGTGCAAGAGTGCCTGCGACGGTGCATGGCAGCAGTTTGTGCACCAGCGCAGGAGGAAGCACGGAGATGCAACATACTGTTGTAAATATGTTGCATCCCTGTGCTTCGAAACTAACGCAGCGTGGCACAGCAAAATGACTTGCGGCACCGTGCTGCGTTAGTTTCTTGTAGATCTGACCAATTGTGGTTAGATAGGAACTTCCTGCAAATGGTTTTGGGTTACTGTTTAATTTGAGTCTCAATCCAATTGCTTAGCAAAGGCTAAATATTTAGATCCCTGTTCATAAGTAAACCCCTATTATCCTTTTTTACTACCTGTACAGTCTATGGCACCAGCTGTGCAAAGAGTAAGGAATAATGATAACAAAACAAAACATTAAACTAGGTGCAGTCTCTGATAAAGAGATAAACAGCCTGATTCATGTACGGGCTAAATCAATAGCGATTCCTACATGTTCTCTATTTGCGAGTAGCAATTTGCTACTCGCAAAAAAAGGAATAACTCCCCATTCATTCCTATGGGCCAAAAGGCCCATAGGAATGAATGGGGAGTATCCCTCATTTGCGAGTAGCAATTTGCTACTCGCAAATCAGATAGCGATTTTAAGGGTGCCAGGGGTGTCCAAAGGACACCCTGTAGCACCCCTAAAATGCACATTTGAACAGGTGTTGCGCACACACATGTCCAAAGGACATGTGTGTGTGCAACATGCAACTTAGAAAAATGCTTTTAAAAGCATTTTTCTGAGTTTTTGCTATTTACCGAGAGGTCTGACCTCTCGGTAAATAGCGGCCCAAAAGTGCTAAATCGCAATTTTTTATTGTGTCATGAATAGCATTTGAGGAATCTCTATTAGAGATTCCTTAAATGCCATTCCTCGCAAATATGCGAATTCTTAAATAGCGATTTTTGCATTTGGGATGATGAATACCAAATGCAAAAATCGCACTCGCAAAGGGCCAGATTCTCAGAATCTGGCCCTTTTGCGAGCGCTTTTAGCTACATGAATCAGGCTGTATATTCCCTAAAGATGTTTTGGACTTGGTGTCTAATCCTGTACTTTTGCTCATCTAGCAGTTTCGAATTAACTGAAACAATATGAGAACTTGTCAAGCTTCCAGATCCATTTTTTGAAATGTAACCTTAATATTTTGGAATGAAGTAGGGGAATAAGTCTGGCACCATTTTCCAGATCCATTTTTGAAATGTGACCTTAATATTTCGCAATGAAGTAGGGGAATAAGTCTGGCACCATTTAAATAGGATGAAAAAATTGTAACCATTTTGATTTGGGTGTAAACATTATTTACTTGCCATAGGCGCTATCCACACCAATATCATAGATAGAAGCAAATACAATAACATGGAATAGGTTGAGTCTCTTGACTGGGTAGAATGTAAACAATAGAATATCTGACCCACATTTACCAAACATTCTTCAGAAACTTCATATTACAGTTATAGCAACTCAATTAGCACAGTTCCCAGGTAGCAACTTTAAGCTTTGCCTCTATTTTAAATGTCATTAGTTTTTAGTATAGATGTTACATTACTTGTGCAATTTTGAGGAGAGGCACAAGACGATTAAGGGCACCAAAAAGACAACGTACAACAGAAATAGTTGTAGGACAAAAAATCTGTTCTTACTAGATCAAAGAAACAAGAGAATTGTTTATTCTTGTGCTTTTAATGTGTGTGGATCTTATCTATTAAAATTCATTAGAAAGTCAGATGTATTTACTATATTGCACATAATGGAGTGTAATGGATTGGGAACATATTATTAGGGTTCTCCTAATGTCATATAAGGTTTTGTACATATTGTACATATTGTTTTTGAAAATATGCTAAATTATTCCTTTTCTCGGTTGTTCTTTTCATGTTTTGTAAATTGCAATATGTGTGGTATATATATATATATATATATATATATATATATATATATATATATATATATATATATATATATACATAAATATATGTATATATATGTATATATTTTTTTTTCACTGAAATGTTATAGTTAGGCTCGGATTTCATTCATACATAACCATTGAAATTCAGCAGTTATAGCTACCTGAGCTGACTATAACTTATGCCCCAGAAATGCACTGCTTATGACCTCAGACATTACACCAGTCAGGAGATGGTCAGTCAAATCACTGATGACTTCACTGATGAAATCTCAAATGCTGTCACTGATGACATCAACCACAGAACCACTCACAACCCCATACAACCTCTCTGCACCCAACTCATTTTCCCACACAACCACTCACATACCCATTCACAGAACAATACTAACTGACACACACACTCATACAGCCACTCACACAGCCACTTACAGACCCATACAGCAACTCACACACCCGCTCACTTACCCATGCACTCAGTCAAACATACACTCTTACCCATAAGCCCACTTACACATCAAGTCAATATCACAGAGAGCCAGTCACACAGCCACTCAGTCACCCATATAATAACTCACAAACACACTCATCCATCCATAGAGCCACTCACACAGCCACCACAGTCACTGATACAACCACTCAGACTCATGCTCACCCACTCACACAGTCACTCACTCACCCATACAGCTACTCACACACCCACTTATTCTATGGTAGTTTTATTGGTGTTTGAGTGGCTGTGTGGGTCTATGAGTGGGCATGTGAGGGGTTATGCGTGTCAGTTGGTGTGTGAGTGGCTGTATGGGTCTGTGAGTGGGTATGTTAGTAGTTTTGTAGCTGTGTGAGTAGGTATGAGTGGCTGTAAGGGTGTGAGTGTGGGTCAGTGAGTTGCTGTGCGTCTCTTTGAGTGTATGTGAGAGTGGGTGAAGAGGTGACTCGGTATCTGAGTGCATGTGTGGGAGTGTCAGTAGCTGTGTGAATGACTGGGCCACAACAGTACCTCACCTGCCCCTTTATCCAACAAGAGCCCACAGTTTTAAACAAAATGATATCCCAATTGCAGTACTTTCTATTGCTTAGTTATGGTTATCAGGTTGGGTAATAGCTACTGCATATTCTATACTACAGATGCATAATGGACCACAAGGAAATGTCTCCAGTGAGCTTGTGTGCATGTAATTTCAGCAATGTGATTGTTTCTCGAACGTCTTGATCCACAAATATGTGACACTATGAAATCTCATCCAGAGAACAAGATGAGTCTCTAAAGAGGGGACTCTCCACCAAATAGGGTACTTCCTCCTAACTATATGAACTAAATGCTTCTTTGTTGGATGAAGACTCCCCAAAATTCCACTGCATCAAGATCGTGTTACCAGAATCAGCGGGAAACTTGCTCGGAGGCTTTTTTGTAAGCTGTCCATCAACATGGGAAAAAGTGGGAAGACCTCTGCATACCTCTAAGGAAAGGAGGGCAGGGCACATGGGCAGACCTTGCAGATGATTTTGAACATTTGCATACTCATAGTAATTAAAAGGGAGGACCGTGGACTCTTCTCTCAAGACAAGAAAGAAACAAGAAATCGCTAACTATTTGCGAATTTTTATATACATCTCGTTTGCGATTCTCAAATAGCGATTCTCAAAAAATCGCTATTTGAGACTCGCAAAAAGAGTATTTGATACATATGCCCCTAAATGATTATATATCGAAGATATCTGGGATTACAGGCAGACCCTGTGCCTTAGCATTCGTAGATGGATGTTCTATATGTCAGCAG
Source organism: Lissotriton helveticus (assembly GCF_964261635.1). Classification (NCBI taxonomy): domain Eukaryota; kingdom Metazoa; phylum Chordata; class Amphibia; order Caudata; family Salamandridae; genus Lissotriton; species Lissotriton helveticus. The sequence continues at coordinate 1,563,528,723 of NC_136068.1, read as the reverse complement.
ACACAGTGAACTCTTTCCATGTGTTGTGTTTTTGGCTCATGTGCCCATCTATATGATAGGACATGTGTGAACATAAACAGCAGCTGCATTATTGTGTTATTCCTAGGTGCTAGTGGCTGACCAGAAAGTATAACAAGGGACATTGTTGTTTGATCTTGTCTATGGTGCTCAGACTAAATCGCAGCAAATGAACAGAACGTGAAACAATTTTCGGGTTCCGTGTGAAAGTACAATGTGGCACAAAAGCAAACAATCATGTTTATAGTAACATGTGCAAAGGAAAATGAGGCTGTCATCCTAATACAGAGGTCGGCTGAAACCTTCTCCTAAAACAGCTGGTTGGAGGCTTTCCGCATGACATCATTATCAGGCCCATAATGATTTATAGAGCTCTCATTATCCATCTGAATGGTGTTGTGGTGATGAGAGTGTGAGAAGTTAGCCTGGCATATGATGTCCACTATTTCTAGTGGGCACCTTGCACCAGTCTAAACGACCCTTATTGATGGTGGTTGTACAGTCAACCTTATAGAAAGCTATCCTAGGGGTAGCAATGGCGAGCAGACTTCAGGCTAAGACTTCAGAGAGCAAATTACGCTAGTTGTTTTACCAATTATAATCCCTTGAGTAGCAAATGAAAGCACACAACACAAGGTATATATCAAATATATGTATTTATTCTAAACACAACCCCTCTGCACTCTTTATGAGGTCAGAGGTAAAAGTACAATACAAGTTACTTAATTAGCATACGATAAGTTGCACAGTATACGTTTTGCCCTAGGGGCCTCACAAACCATATACTAAAATAGTGATATAAGAACCAAGTGAGAATTAGAAAGCAGGCCTGGGGCCTGTGGAATCACTGGGGCTACGCTAAACAACCGAAGGTTAGGATGTAGGAGGCCCACGGGAGACGCATGTAGTATTTAAACACTGCTGCGGGTTACCATTGACTTTCTATGCGAAACAAACAAGTTACAAATATAAAATGTAAGGACACTTCTAAATGAACTACGATGGAACCCTTTTAGACTTAGACACTAGGAGGGCCAATACTCTCGAGACTACCAGAGTACTCGTGTTACCTCAGCCACGGAAGCCGGGTGCATAGGTCTCTTTTGGTGTCGGGTTTCGTCGTCGATTTCAATGGAGATCTGCAAAGAAGTGCTGCAGGCGACCAGAGGAAAAGTGTCCGGGTGGATCCAAGGGTGGATCGAAGATCTGAAGAACCTGAAAGGAGAGGAGACAGAGTCTGGGCCACTTGCCAGTGACCAGGGCGGCTATAGAAAGATGAGACCAGATGTCGGGTGATTTCAGGTGAAAAGGTGAAGTTTGTCTCTTCAGCTACGAGGACGAGGAGGCGTCGATGACAACCAGGAGCTGGATTGGAGCTGTCCCACAAAGGAACTAGTTGACTGCAGTGTCCTTACCCGGATTGGACCCAACAAGCCTTGGCAAACGCAACCCATACATGATGTCGAGATGGGCTTCGGTGCAGACCAGCAAGGTCTGTGGAACTTCTCCTGTGCATGGAAGTAGGAGCAAGCCTGGAGCAACCAGGAAAGCAAGTTGAAATAAAGGATTGTCTTCTTGGGGGCTCACTAGACAATGGACTAGGAACCGCAAAGACGCGTTGAGCGGGAATGCACAAAGCATGCCCACGGGCCAGTCGTGGAGTGTGGAGCTCTGAGCTTCAGTGCAAAAGGTGCTCGGGTCTGGGGCTTCAAGCACCCCAATGCACAACTTCGGGATACCTCGGGAAGTTGATGCAGGTAGCAAAATGCAGGATGTCCAGGAGTTCCAGTCCCATGTCTCTCGTGTCCGCCATGGGTCTCAGCTTTGCTGTGAGCGAAGGTCGGGGTTAGAGATGTCTTGAAGTCCATGTCCTGTGTCACAGATTCTTCGGGATCCAAAGGAAGCCTCGAAAACGCAGACCTGTAAAGGTGCTGCTGGTGCCTGTTTGAACAGGGTGGTCAATCCTTGACCACAAGGGAGATGTCTTCCATCTTCCAGTCAAAATGGAATGTCAAAGGTCCAGGATATATGTTTCAGAGTTTCACTCAGGGTAATCTAAAGACCTAGGGACTGGGGTTCTATACTTACAGTAAGTTTAGGGGTTGGACTAACTCTAAGGTCCCTCCTATGGGTGGACCTGGGGTGGGGGTGGTTACACCCCTTCCCCTTTGTCCAGTTCGCGCCAGAGCTGGGGCTGAGTGCCCTAGCAACCGGTTTGAACTGGGAAATGCATGGAGCACCTAGTGTGCCCCAGGCAGTACTTGAAAAGCATTCACTGAATGCAATCCTCCCTGCCCCAATACACTAAAGCCTGTCTGGGGAGGTGCCAGCACCTCCTTGGACAGGAAACCTATTGTCCAGGCCTCCCCTGCCGGAGTTTTGTCCAGAAGCAGGAGGGCAGACTCGTGTCTGTGGCAGCAGCAACCATTTTGTGATGCTGAAGCTCTGTTTAACTTTAACTGGGTAAACCAGTAACTACATGTCTTCTCCCTCTAGAAGTGTGGAATGCTACGCCCGCCGCCAAGACTGGAAGGGGGTAGTATTCCAAAGTGTTTGACACCTTACACAATATGTTTTGATAAAGCCAGAAGAAAGTTAGCATTAACCGCAAGGATTATAATGCACTCAAGAGTATATGGTATGGCTATATCATAGAACAGCTATAAGGAGATGGTTCCGAAAGCTGCAGAGGGGCTCAGCTCATGCTAGGGCACCCTCTCACATAAAACCAAGCACTCTGCCTCCAGGATTGTCAGGGCCTGCCATAGGAGTGACTTATAGATATATATGTGTCTATATGTATATATATATATATATATATAGAGATACTATATCTAAGTAAGGGGTGATTACACCAACTTACCCAGGCTTTGTGAACAGACCTGTGGTGTCAGTTTGGAAGGCAAACCAGGGGTGGCATAATACATGCTGCAGCCCCTGGTAGGCCTAGGGTGCACCTCTGCCCTGGGTACCTATGGTACACTATACAGGTGCTCTCAAGGGTGACCCAGTAACCAATCTGCTATGTACCTAAAGTACATGGTATCAATTTAGAGAGAGAACAGCTGGGCTGTGGGCCTGATTAGTAGGTCCACAGCCACACTAAAGTCGAAAAACCAGAGAATCACAGCAAAAAGTCGGGGTAACCATAGGAAGCAGACCCTACTCTCCTACACAACCCCCTCCAAATGCAGGGACATTAAACTAACCTTGACCAGTTGAGTCTTCATGTTCTAATTAGAAATATCTGGAGAGTCCATCTGCATTGGCATGATTACTCCCAGGTCTGTGTACCACTGTACAGTCCATCCCCTGTAGGGACATGGACCACCTGAGCAGTTTGTGATTTTCACCCTTCATCTGTTTTAGCCACATTAGGGGCTTATGGTCTGTCTGAACTGTGAAGTGAGTAACAAACAAGTATGGCCTCAGCTTCTTCAGGGCCCAAACCACAGCAAAGGCCTCCCTCTCAATAGCTGACCAACGCTTCTCTCTAGGGGTCAGCCTTCTGCTAATAAAAGCTACTGGCTGGTCTTGACCTTCATCATTCAATTGTGATAGTACAGCCCATACCCCCAACTCAGAATCATCTGTTTGGACAATTAATTCTTTGGAGTAGTTTGGACTTTGCAGAATGGGAGCAGTGCACATGGCCTGCTTCAGGTCATCAAATGCCTTTTGACAGCTTACTGTCCACTGACCTTTCTTGGGCATTCTTTTATAAGTTAGGTCATTCAGGGGTGTCACAATGGAACCATACCCCTTGACAAATCTCCTGTAGTACCCAGTCAGGCCCAAGAAAGCTCTGACCTGAGTCTGGGTGGTTGGAGCAACCCAGTCCATTATGGTCTGGATTTTGCTCTGTAATGGTTGAACCTGGCCTCCACCTACACGGTGGCCCAGGAACACAACCTCACTCTGCCCTGGGTGCCGCTCGTAGCCAGGGAGGCGATAGTACTTTGACCCTGTGCTTCTCAGAACATTACCTGGACAATCATTTCTTCTGTGGAGAAGTGTGGCTCAGTGGTTAGAGGCGGCAGACCCGGAAGCTGAGATCAGCCGTGGACCAGGGTTCGATTCCCCGCCTCGGCGGGTCTCAGGCTCAAAAAATTCCACGGACTCGACAATTCTCGCTCCGGTGCCTACTCGACTCACGGGGTCACACTCTGCGACTCTGGGCAATAGCTTGCTTAATCTCCACTACGGCCCCTTGCGGCGGGATGCCTGGCTTTCACCTTGTGAATACCCTGCCGGGGTATCTCTCACAGGGGAATACCAGGACGGGTTCCCTAAGCAAGCGCCTTGAGACCCCTGGGTGAATCGTGCGCTATATAAATCGAAATACATTTACATTTACATTCTGAATCAGCGCCGACTTGGGTTTTATTACCGGAGGACCTGTGGCTTTGCCACGGGAGCGGGACTGCGAGGACCAGGTTCTGTGCGGCAGGACATCGCCCGCACCTGGGTCCTCTTCCCACCCCCTCCCCCAGCAGTTCAAAACGCCTCGCGGCCCCTGCTTCGCGGGCGCCGCTCATTGCCGGGGAGGCGATAGTACTTTGACCCTGTGCTTCTCAGAACATTACCTGGACAATCATTTCTTCGGAAGTCATTCCTGAATCAGCGCCGACTTGGGTTTTATTACCGGAGGATCTGCTGCTTTTCCACGGGAGCGAGACTGCGAGGACCAGGTGTCTGTGCGGCAGGACATCGCCCGCACCTGGGTCCTCTTCTTGCCCCTCCCCCAGCAGTTCAAAACGCCTCGTGGCCCCCGCTTCGCGGGTGCCGCTCGTAGCCGGGGAGGCGATAGTACTTTGACCCTGTGCTTCTCAGAACATTACCTAGACAATCATTTCTTCGGAAGTCACTCCTGAATCAGCGCCGACTTGGGTTTTATTACCGGAGGACCTGCTGCTTTGCCACGGGAGCAGGACTGCGAGGACCAGGTGTCTGTGCGGCAGGACATCGCCCGCACCTGGGTCCTCTTCCCGCCCCATCCTCCTATTAACTCCCTATTTAACCACGCCCCAACACGCGGCACGCGGGTCGTGCGCCGGGCTAAGCCCGGGCAAAGGGCGGGCCGTCCAAGGCCGTCCAAGGTCGTGTAAGGCCGGGCGGGGCCCCCTCTCTTTCACTGGTAACTCTTCCAAGCTCCGTAGTTATTCGCTCATTTAGTGAAGTTGAGCGCAGAACAGGTACAATTGTGATATTTGTTGTATAGCATTTAGGTAGATTGTGGCTGAAATCACCATGTCTTTACGGTCCGGAAAGAATCAACATACCACACTTTCTACCTCTGGTGGGGTGGCCACAGGTACTCTGGATCACTTTTTTAAGAGAGCGTCCACAATACTTGAAAAGGAGATGCTTATGCAGAGAAGCGTTTGTCTCTGGATCTAATAACGGGGAAGCGATCGTCCTTAGGTCAAATAGGGTCGGTGGATTCCCCGGTACCCACACATGCTATAGGGGATGAAATTAGGTTGGTGGATATAGGTGAAGATCTAGATAGTTGTAGTATAATCTTGTCTCCCTCGAGTCAGACTTCTAGAGGTAATACTGGTTTATACAATTCTCCGAGGATATCTACCTTATCCCCCCCCCCATTCAGACCCAGGGGTCAATAGTTAAGAATAAACCCAATAGTAAGAAAAGAGGGGGTAGCCCTTTGAAGGGCAGTCAAGCAAAGTTAAAAAAGAAGTCTTCTAATTCGGTCCCCTCAGTTGCTGCCCAGCCTCCTATTCCGCCTAGGGCTCCCATAGTAGCTACTCACACCCCTAATTGTCCTATTAATGAGGATGGATTTCTGGAAAAAATTTAAATCTTGGTGAAATCTTTGATGTTGCCTCGCTTAGAGAGAACCAGGATGATCAATTCTAAACTAGACCAGATTGAGAAACAGGTCGGAGGCAACTCACTTTTACTGGCCGACCTGGTAAAAAGTAAGGCCAGCCCTAAAACTACAGATACTACTATAAAGGGTCCGAGCCCTAGTACTATCGTTAGGGCTACCACTGAGGTATCAGGCAAAAACCGAATGGTCTAACGATACAATCATGCCCAAAGAACCAACCAGTAGGTTCTTCTAGATCTGGTGGGAGGGTGACGGAGTCGGTGCCTATACCGAAACCTGCATCTAGTGGTTTGCCAGCTGGTAGAAGGCCTATTAGGCAACTACAGCAGGATAAGGAAGTTTGTAAAGATCACCTCCCTTGATGAGACCTTCCTTCTGAGTCAGCTCCCTATTCGATTGTACTGGTGGGTGTACGAGCCCTAGGGGCAGGAAAATCGGAATCTTACAGGGATTTGAAAAATAAGGTGATTTTTTGGTTAAATAGGAATAGGACCCTTCCCCCCTCTTCGAACACTGAGATTGTGGGAGTCAGAAGGGTGCACTGGGTGGGTAAAAATCCTAAAGACCTGGAGGGGGACTGTATTGTAGTGAATTTTAGGGACCCCTCGGCGGTAGATCATATTCGGAGAGAAGCTAGGTTTGGTTGGGAAGGGGACATTCAATATTTGGGCCTTGATTATTTCTATTCAGGTACAAATGATGGGCGCTATACTCCCCATCCTAACTCTCGTCAGAGAGGTTCAATGGGCCCAAATCTGTACCATAGGATGGTGTATCCCTTCCCAGTGTTCAATAGGTTTGATCCCCTTACAGATCTGGAGGGTGTAGATTGACTCCCTAACGTAGCTGGCGTTAATAAAGATGACAATGATTTGTTTAAACGACCGGGTAGTATACATCCTGAGATTGAAAGTCTGGGAGAGTCATTTATAGCAGGTGATAATAATATTGTGCGGTCAGGTAGTGGTATCTTGAAGGAGCTAGTTAGTAACAGAGATCATAATGAAGCCTCTTCCCAGTTGACCAATCAGGTCGCCCCTCTCAAAATAGTTTCATGGAATATCGCTGGGTTGAATAGTAGGTTAGATATTGCTGAGTGGGCTTACTTCGTGGATCTACACGATCTACACGATATTGTTTTATTTCAGGAGACCTGGTCAATAAAACCCTTATATCGGCTAATTGAACTTTCATAAACCCGCTATCAGGATGAGAAAAGGAAGGGCCTCAGGAGGTCTTACTATTTGGGTAAGGCAGACAGTTAGTTATAGACCCACCGAGGTGACTGTGTACAACCCTGATATTATTGGGTTAAAACTTACTAAACCAAATTATAGAGATATTTTTATTATTAACGTTTATGCCCGTGGGCCACCAGGGGGGCAGAGCCCGACGATTATCTTAAAGGAGCTCGACTCTTGCACTTTTGAGCCATGTGTGAGTGGCGGGGTTGTTTTAACTTCGGATGAAGATAAGCTCTGGAATATTCCTCCCCTAGAATTGTCACCAATCAAAAAAGGGACAGAAGCTGCCTTACATTGGCTGGGATTTTGCCTAGAATGGGGGTTGAGAGCTGTAAATGGCCGATCGCTCTCAGACTTTCGACAATAATATTAGATCAAGTTGAATTGACTATATTCTACTAAAGGTTGAGTGCTGGTCATCCCTGGTTGACATGTCAGTTCATGCCCACCCGGAGAGTGACCATAACCCCCTGGTGCTTACCTTGGAGCTTGAAAGCACTCCAGTCCACACACATGACTCCGAGTGTGTTACAGCAGAGACCCTTCTTACTAATGACATGAGACGGGTGAGGTGGAGTAGGATACTGGAAGACCAAGCAGTTCTGGCCAAGATATCCCAAATAGTCTTAAATACCTTGCACGTCATGCAAACTCTGGTTGATTCTGTGGATAATTTGGAGCAACTAAGTACTTTGCATGATCAACTTTTTAGTTCCCTGAAAGCCCTTTTCACAAAAAAAGTCAAACCCATAAATACCTCGATAGTAAAATAAGGCCACAAATGGTATACGAAACAGTGCCGTCAGGCACACAGTGTCCTGATCACAGCCTTAAAAAGCTGTGTGAGCCTAGACATTAGGAAGGCAAGGATAGACTACAAAAAGTCATTGCTTGAGGCAAAGAGAGAGTAGGACGATCGCCATTGGCAGGACCTATACGAGGCTAGTTTGTCTACTGATCAGATCAAGTTTTGGCAGATTGTTAAATGGGGTAGTGGTCTAGAAATACAAATCCCTACTAACCATGTTGCTGCAGATGTATGGGTAGACCACTTCCAGTCGCAGTTCAGGGGTCCTGATATTGCTGCCACTGAAGGCCCGGAGAATTTTGCCTTATTGTCTAGGGTTCTGGGTCAACCCGTTGTTGTTTTTGAGCACAAGGATGTTGAGATCGCTCTGGGGTTAACTAAAGGTGGTAAAGCCCCAGGTACGGACTGTATCCCGGCAGATTTATTTCAGAATGCTCCCGGAATGTGGGTGCCATACATAACCATTCTTGCGAATGCAATAGCAGAGGGGGCACGATCCTGGATTCTTGGCAGGGGGCGGAAATTCTTCCTATATTTAAATAGGGGGATCGATCAAACCGGGGGAACTATTGTCCTATTAGTTTGATAGACGCCATCCAAAAAATCATATCTAGGATGGTGCTGGCTAAAATCCAGGCCTGGATGGACATTGAGAATATTCTATCCCCTATGCAGGCCGGTTTTAGATCCTGTGCCAGTAATATCGGCCAGGTGCTAAGATTTATCCTCATCTATTGGAAGGTGGTTACCCTGGGTGGTGGAACTATTTATGCGGCATTTGTAGACTTAAAGTCTGCATTCGACCTTGTCCCCCGAGCTAAGCTATGGGAGGCTTTGGGCAACATGGGTATGCCAAGTGATCTTTTGAATCTGGTCATAAGGTTGCATGGAGCGAACTTCGAACAAATCAGATGGGGTACCCAGAGATTTCCAGTGAGCCGCGGTGTCCGCCAAGGGTGTGTCCTGGCACCCACTCTCTTATTATTATTTATTAATAGAGTGGAGCAGTTTTTTGAGGACACCCCGACGGATGCTCTGGTGCTAGGAGGTACAAAGTTCCCTCTTCTTATTTTTGCAGATGACACCCTCATCCTGTCCAAAACCCAAAAGGGCTTACAATTAGCATTGAATAAATTTGAGTTATTTTGCAAGAATAATGATCTTCAGATTAATGTAAGCAAAACCAAATTTATGGTGCTAACCAAAAATAGACCTATGGGGGTTGTGTTAGCCTGAATGGGAGAGGGCTCGAGCAGGTGGAATCAATGACTTAGCTGGAGGTTGTTCTTGAAAATAGAGCTAGCTGGAAAGCCCAGATTGATGTCCTTTCCCTGAGGTTTGCCCATCTGACTGGCTGTCTTATTAAGGAACAGAGATCCTCTTTAACAAAACGAATTGGTCCAGCACTTAAAATTTATAATGCAAAAATAAGGTCGGCAATTTTGTATGGTGCGGACCTTTGGGGTCACTCTGATTTGTCCCATCTAGTCAGAGTGCAAAGCAAATTTTTACGATGCTTGGTTGGTTTGCCCCAATCTACCCCATTGAGACGTCTGTTATTAGATCTTGGTTGTGAATCAATTGAGGATGTGGCACGCTTTAGGATTGTTGCACTTTGGAGGAGGATTTGGACAACTCCAGAACTTACTTCCTTTGCAAAGGAAATCCAGGATGTGAGATCAATAGTGGGTTCTGGAAATATACCGTGGTTCAAATGTCTCAAATCTATATTGGAGTCCATGGGCTTAAGTGAGCTGTGGTTGGACCCCGGAACAAATGTTTTTCCTCCTAAAAAGGCATTTAAGGAGCTTTACTGGGCGGCTCTAAATAACCAGCTTGTTGTTCAGTCAGATATAGCTTCCCTGACTGGTCGTTTTTTATCACACAAGCTCGATCCCCAGTTTGAAAAGTACTGGGATACTATTACCAAGAGTTTAGATAGGAAATTGTATCACCAATTTAGAGTTGGGGCACTACCTCTAAGATCATTTACACATAAATGGGGGGGGGGGTGAGTCTTTGGCAACATGTCCGTAGTGTTGCGACCAGATAGAATCTACAGGCCATGTCTTTTTTGTATGCCCAGCATACTTGGCCCCCAGGAGAAAATGGTTAAAACCAATTTGTAAGAACTTGAAAACACGGGTGGGCCAGGAAGCGTTGTGGAAGCTGAGGTCTATAACATCTATTCCGGTGGCTGTAGCGGTTGCCAAATTTTTGGGTTGGACCTGGGTTATTAGAGCTAGGCACCAAATCATTACTTGAGAGTTAACTAGCAATGTGATGTTATTAATTGCACTGTATTTTTTAGAAGGTATATATATGCCAATTTAATACTGTTTTATGTATTTAAATTAATGTGTTTTAAACCTGTAATATTCGGATGACTATCTACTCTATGCTGTAAAGAAGGATGTTGTATGTAGTCTTTTATGATTAATTTTATCGAAATAAAGACGTTTGAACCTGACTCTGCCCTATCTGGTACTTGGTAGCCTTGATAGTCAGGCCTGCCTTTTGCAGGGCCTTCAACAAAAATTTTCAGGTGGATCAGGTGATCTTCCCAGGTGGCACTAAAGACAGCAATATCATCAAGATAAGCTGCACAGTAGTCATCCAGGCCTGAGAGTACTTTTTTCACCAACCTTTGAAATGTGGCAGGTGCATTTTTCAGACCAAAGGGCATCACCACAAATTGATAATGCCCACTAGGGGTTGAAAATGCTGTTTTTGGCTTAGCCTCATCAGCTAACCTGATTTGCCAGTAGTCAGATGTCAGATCAAATGTGCTCAGATATTTGGCTGAGGCCAACTTATCTATGAGCTCATCTGCTCTAGGTATTGGATGGGCATCTGTCTTAGTGACAGCATTGAGACCTCTGTAGTCTACACAAAACCTCATCTCTCTCTTACCACCCTGGGTGTGAGGGTTTGGCACAAGAACTACTGGACTGGCCCAAGGGCTCTCTGAGGACTCAATCACTCCCAATTCCAACATTGTCTGGACTTCTGTCCTGAAACAGTCCCTGACATGATCAGGTTGCCTGTAAATCTTATTTTTAACAGGCAGACTGTCCCCAGTGTCCACTTCATGAGTACACCAGGTAGTCTGATTTGGAGTCAGTGAAAACATATGTCTGTATGCCTGCAGAACTTGTCTGCAGTCACTTTGCTGCTGGTCAGTGAGGCTGCCTACCAAGGCTACACCATCAACTAAACCATCATCAGGGTTCTGAGACAGCAGGTCTGGGAGAGGGTCACTCTCTTCCTCCTGTCCTTCATCAGTAGCCATGATCAAGCCAATGTCTGCACTGTCAAAATATGGTTCTAGTCTGTTGACATGAAGCACCCTGTGGGGGCTCCTGGGAGTTCCAAGATCAACCAGATAGGTTACCTCTCCCTTCTGTTCAACAGTCATGTGGGGTCCACTCCACTAGTCTTGGAGAGCTGCTGGGGCCCCTGGCTCCAACGCCCACACTTTCTGTCCTGGCTGTTAAACTGTCAGTACATCCTTTTGGTCATGCCAGGCCTTTTGCAATTCCTGACTTGCCTCAAGGTTTTTGGATGCCTTTTTCATATACTCAGCCATCCGGGAGCGGAGACCAGGTACATAGTCCACAATGTCTTGCTTGGGAAGTTTGAGAGGTAACTCCCATCCTTCCTTCACCAGACAAAGGGGTCCTCTTACAGGATGCCCAAACAAAAGTTCAAAGGGCTGTAGCCAGCCCCCTTCTGTGGGACCTCTCTATAAGCAAACAAAAGGCTGGGTAGCAGGATATCCCATCTCCGCCTGGGCTTTTCTGGGAGACCGTTAATCATACCCTTTAAGGTCTTGTTGAACCTTTCAACTAGACCATTGCACTATGGGTGATAGGGTGTGGTGAACTTATTGTTCACTCCACACTCCTTCCACATTGCAGTTAGGTAACTAGACATGACGTTTGCACCTCTGTCTGATACAACCTCCTTAGGGAAACCCACTCTTGAGAAAACTCCCAAAAGGGCTCTTGCCACAACAGGTGCTGTAGTGGTCCTAAGTGGAGTAGCTTCTTGGTATCAGGTGGCATGATCCACTACCACCAGAATAAACTGTGCCCAGAGGCTGTTTGGGGATCCATTGGTCCAACAATGTCCATCCCAACTCTTTCAAAGGGAACCCCCACCACAGGTAGTGGTATAAGGGGGGGCCTTTGTAGTGCTCCCTGCTTTGCCACTGGCTTGGCAGGTCACACAGGAACGACAAAACTCCTTGGTGTCTTCTGACATGTGGGGCCAGTGAAAATGTGGAACAAGCCTGTCCCAAGTTTTGTTCTGGCCAAGATGTCCTGCAAGGGGAATATCATGAGCTAGTGTCAAAAGTAAGCCCCTGAATGCCAAAGGTATGACCAACCTCCTGGAAGCACCAGGCTTGGGGTCTCTACCCTCTGAATTCAGGAGCCCTTCTTCCCAGTAAACCTTATGGGTTCCACTAGCATTCCCTGCAGCCTCAGCAGCAGCTTGCTGTCTGAGGGGTTCAAGAGAAGGGCAGTCCAACTGCGCCTGCCTCAGATCTGCCCTAGAAGGTCTCACTGTCCCAAGAAACTCAACCTGATCAGGCGCAAGCTCTTCTAGAACAGTTCCTTCTTGAGGCTCACATCAGCTTCCTCAGAAGGCTAATCCTCATCCTGAGGGAGGGGGAAAGGCACAGCCTTAACCCTACTGCTCCTTTTCCTGGAAGGCAACTGGTCCATTATTCCAGAATCCAGTGCCTGTTCAGTGTTGCAGTTTTTTGACCTGTGACCTGGTCACAGCAAGAACATGTGCTGATATGCCCAACATTTCTGCATGTGTCCTAAACTCCACTTCAGACCAAGCTGAAGTCTCTAGGTCATTGCCAAGCAAACATTCTACAGGGAGGTCTGAACTAACAACAACCTTCTTAAGGCCAGTTACCCCTCCCCAGGAGAAATTCACAACTGCCATACTGTGTGCAGTAGTGACATTGCTAGCATCAGTCACTAGGTAAGTCTCACCTAGTATGATCTGTCCAGGGTCCACAAAGTCAGGTATTACCATGGTGACACTAGCCTCTGTGTCCCTGTAGGCCTGAGCCTCTTTTTCATTGACTAAAGGAGTTTGTCTGTACTTGCCCAAATTATTGGGACTCACAGGGAAGGACATATCCATGCCTCCATCACAGATCAAAACAGCTTGAGTTGGTACTCTGACTAGGCCAGAGTCCATCTCTGTTCCCAGGGTTAACCCTACTACACCCTTCTGTTGAGAACCACCACTTGTAGCTGAACTAGGGGGAACAGTTGCTTTGGGGCTATGGTGGCTGGAGCGGTCTCCTTTTTAGTGCACTTACTGGTCCAGTGAGTATTAGTCTGACAGACCTTGCACCATGGTTTCTTTGGACCTTATTTCTTTTTCGATTGTCGGGAACCCCCACCATTAGAAGCTTTTTGGGGACCTTGAGAAGACTTCTGGTCTTTTGCTTTCTCCCCGCCCTTTTGGTCTTGCTTCTTCTGGTCACCACCTTGGTTCTGTACCTTCTGCTTCACCCTAGTTCTGACCCATTTGTCTGCCCTCTTACCCAATTCTTGTGGAGAGGTCAAATCAGCGTCAACCAGGTGTTGATGCAATAACTGGTTCTGACAATTATTAAGAATCTGTTCTCTCATTATAAGGTTATACAATCCTGTATAGTCACTTACTTTATTGCCCAGTAACCAACCTTCCAGAGCCTAAGTAGCACAATCCACAAAATCTGTCCAGTCCTGAGTCTGTGTCTTTTGGCTATCTCTGAACAGCAACCTATACTGCTCAGTGGTTAGGCCAAACCCATCTATTAGAGCACTCTTCAGGACATTGTAGTTGTCAGCATCCTCTTCTCTCACAGTGAGGAGCTTGTCTCTTCCTTTGTCTGCAAAGGAGAGCCACAAGATTGCTGCCCACTGACTCTAGGGTACCTGCTGTACTTTGCAGGCCCTCTCCAAAGCAGTTATCCACTTGTGGATGTCATCCTACATCTGATAGGGAGGGACAATCGTGTTTAGGTTTCTATGGTCATAAGACCTATCCCTACCACTAGGGATTATGCTGCCACCAGTGGGCTCTAGCCCACACACTTTTCTCTTTCTTTCAAGAGCTAGGGTCTCTTTCTCCAGGGAAACTTGTTGCCTCTGGATCCTAAGCTTGACTTGTTTCGCTCTAGCTTCCTGCTCTCTTCTCTGAGGGAATGTTCTCCTCCTGTGAGATGAGGCAGAGGACCATATTGATGAACCAGAATGGTGAGATTCACCTGAGTGAGATCTCTGTCTTCTAGGTACACCAGTAGGCCTACCTGGGGGAATGAAGAAGTGACCCTCGGGGCCATCTCCATCTCCAGTTAGTCCTGCTTCTCCCAGGTCTGGTTCTTCAACCAGTTCCTGGTCTGCATGCTCATCCTCTTCAGAGTCCTGGTGGGGAGCCCCACTAGGATCCTCTTCTGATGATGGATGCCCCCCTCCCCACTACCTAGGGTACCTGGACTTTTGGTAAGTCATCTGCCACCAGAATATCTATGAGGTGTTGGGTGGTTGGACTCTGTCCTTGCCTTAATTTTCTTGTGACACATAATCCCCTTAAGTCTTGGAATGAGAATGTGTCATATTTAGATGTCTGCACTTGGCTGACATCTGGCAAAGAGCAACTAGCTCCTCCCCTTAAGTCCATGACTAGTGAGGTGCGGTGTGTGCACTACCTACACTACTTGGTTTCCTACTAGAACCTCTCTAGAAGTTGTAGTCAGGGTGTGCTAAGCCCTTACTACCTACAACTGCTAAGTTCAGTAGAACTTATGTATTATAAGACTTGATTCATATGTACCTACAGGTACCTTGATGTGATTTTTCAAATGATATTCTCAAGAATATTTGGTAAAACAATGCAAGCTCTTATCCCATCCGCTGCACACCAATGTGAGAAGTTAGCCTGGAATATGATGTCTACTAGTTCTAGTGGGCACCTTGCACCAGTCTAATCGACCCTTATTGATGGTGGTTGTAAAATCAACCTTATAGAAAGCTATCCATGGGGTAGCAATGGCGAGCAGTCTTCAGACTAAGACTTCAGAGAGCGAATTAAGCTAGTTGTTTTACCAATTATAATCCCTTGAGTACCAAATGAAAGCACACCACACAAAGTACATATCAAATATATATGTATTTATTCTAAACACAGCCCCTCTGCACTCTTTATGAGGTCAGAGGTAAAAGTACAATACAAGTTACTTAATTAGCATACGATAAGTTGCACAGTAAACGTTTTTCCCTAGGGGGCCTCACAAACCATATACTAAAATAGTGGTATAAGAACCACGTGAGAATTAGAAAGCAGGCCTGGGGCCTGTGGAATCGCTGGGGCTACTCTAAACAACCAAAGGTTTGGATGTAGGAGGCCCACGGGAGACGCGTGCAGTGTTTAAACACAGCCGCGGGTTCCCATTGACTTTCTATGGGAAACGTACAAATTACAAATTTACAATTTAAGGGCACTTCTAAATGAACTACGATGGAACGCTTTAAGACTTAGACACTAGGAGGGCCAATACCCTTGAGACTACCAGAGTACTCGTGTTACCTCACCCACGGAAGCCGGGTGCATACGTTTCTTTTGGTGTCGGGTTTCGTCGTCGATTTCAATGGAGATCTGCAAAGAAGTGCTGCAGGCGACCAGAAGAAAAGTGTCCAGGTGGATCCAAGGGTGGATTGAAGATCTGAAGAACCTGAAAGCAGAGGAGACAGAGTCTGGGCCACTTGCCAGTGACCAGGGCAGCGATAGAAAGATGCCACCAGACGTCGGGTGATTTCAGGTGAAAAGGTGAAGTTTGTCTCTTCAGCCACGAGGACCAGGAGGTGTCAATGACAACCAGGAGCTGGATTCGAGCTGTCCCACGAAGGATCTTGTTGACTGCGGTGTCGGTATCCAGATTGGACCCAACAAGCCTTGGCAAACGCAACCCACGCAGGATGTTGAGATGGGCTTCGGTGCAGACCAGCAAGGTCTGTGGAACTTCTCCTTTGCAGGGAAGTTGGAGCAAGCCTGGATCAACCAGGAAAGCAAGTTGAAAAAAAGGATTGTCTTCTTGTATTGTATTGTATTGGGTTTGTATAGTGCCAGAATCGACTCCGAGGAGTATCTCTGCGCTTAAGTGGGTGCATATTATTCCAGGGGGGACTATTAAATTATTTAGGAACAAAAAAGAGTGGTTTTCAGCAATTTTCTAAAAGCAAGATGGTTCGAGCATTCTCTAAGTGGAAGAGGGAGGTCATTCCCGTATTTAGGTCCGAGGTATGAAAGAGACTTATCCCCCAGTCTTACTCTCCTGATTCTAGGAACTGTCAACAAATATTTGGTACTAGAGCGCAAGGTTCTCAATGGATGGTAGGGAATAAACTTTTCGGATAGATAACTGGGGCCGAGATTGTGTAGTGTCTTGTGAACGGTGCAGCATATCTGGAACTTTATTCGTTGGCGTATTGGGAGCCAATGCAATTTTAGGAGAAGCGGTCGGGAAGCAGATCTAGGCGGCATGTTCAGGACCAGACGAGCCGCCGTGTTTTGCACCACTTGTAATCTGTTAATTGATGTTCATTAACAGAGAGCAGCAGACCATTGCAATAGTCTAAGCGGCTCAGTATAAGTGCCTGGGTCAGGGTCTTTCGGACAGAGTCTGGAAGTAAAGGAAAGACTCGTCGGAGTAAGCCCATGGTGTAAAAGCAAACACCGACTGTCTGACCAACATGCTCTTTAAAATAAAGAGGTTGGTCTAACCGAAATCCCAAGTTTTTCACAGAGATTTTAGGAATGGGGGGATTTCCAAGATTGTTGGGCCACCAGTTTGGTGACCATAGTACAGGGGCCTCTCCAAAAAGCAGGAGCTCAGTTTTACCAACGTTAAATTGAGGGAAATTACTCCTCATCCAGTGTGAGATGGCATTCATGCCCCGAGAGAAGGTCTCCTGGATAGTCGAGTAAATGCGTCGAAGGGGAAAAGCAGCTGTGTATCGTCTGCATACGATATTGGAATGAACCCATGTTTTCTTAGAACATTAGCCAAGGGAGCCACGTAGATGTTAAATAAAGTGGGGCTCAAACAGGAGCCCTGTGGAACTCCCTTGGTAAGTCCCATGGGTGCAGAACGATACGTGTCAGGAGTCGATAATTGCGCCTACGTAATCCTAGACTACACCTCCCAGCATGCTCTTAGTCAAGGGAGGAGCATACTCGATATAGGTCAGCTAGAACGCACAGGAAGTGCGCGTAATTCTGTTCTACTAGGAGACAAACAGGCTGGTTTGTCCTCGGGACCCTTCTGTTGGTGTTTCAGGAATCCTTAACAAACCCCCCCCCCCTTCCCCCCCCCCCCCGGTGTTGTTTGTTCTTGTTCTGGCCCGGATCCATTGTTCGTTTGGGAAGTCGCGCTGCGGAAGAAGCAGCTCACAGCAGTGTCCCGCTGGGTTCGTACATTTACAAACGCTAGGACACACGTTGGAGCCGTGTTTTTGTAGTGTGGCCTTCAGACCCCCCCCCTTATGTTCCTCTCACGCTGTAGGAAGCGTTAGAGAGTCGAACAGAACTCGGGGCCTTTTGTCCAGACAGCTTTATGTTCCTCTCACGCTGGTGGAAGCGTTAGAGAGTCGAACAGAACTCGGGGCTGTCTGTCCAGACAATTAAGCTGACTGTGGATTCCTTGTTTCCTCCCGCTGACGTAAGCGGCGAGGTTCGTGGATTACTGAGCCGAGTCGAGCCCAGGTAAGCTCCATATTCTTTCTGGTTACTTGCGCTGTGTAGAAGCGCTGGAAATACTTCAACTTGCTTATACACGCTATTGCCTGGCGTGGGGAGTAAAGGACCCGGGGTTTACCTGCGCTGTGGACTTGCGCTGGGAGTATTCCTTCTGGGGGTTTCTAATGACTCTGAGTTTATTGTTTTGTTTAATAACGCTGGAAAAACTATCTGGAACTATTCCTGCCTGATACCTATTGCTGCAGCCCCTACCTACAGTGGGGGTTATTTTCTGTTTATGAGTAGACCATTCCTTGCAGCATCTAAGGTCATCTTATTGGTATGTATGAGTGTACATCGAGTGTTTTTGGCTGACAAACGTTATGATAGTGAGAATAATGTTTTCCTGCATTATCCGTTGTAGAATTGTTGTTTCGTGGAGAGAAGTATCTCTGTTGGTGATCTTTAGTTGGAATCTTGAGGACCAAAAGGCTTCGGCAGCTAGACCACAGGTATTAGTTCAGCCCTAGTGAGACATTACGAGAGTAGACTGTTTTATGCTGGGTATTTATACTGTGTTCTTTCTTACAGGCTTCCCCTTTCCAGCAGTTCTGGCCTATACCTTCACTTCTTTTTTCCCTCACCTGATTGCCTCATTACTCTGAGTTCCATCCAGAGTTGGGGACATCGGGAGGTGGACCACTTTGTGCATCATACCGAATCCAGGAAGCCAACGTGGATCTGACAATACGCACATAATGTAACCGACTGAGTCCGGCCAGAGAGGAAACTTGCCAACCAACGGAAGGCGGAGTCCCTTAATCCGACTTCCTTCAACCTACCGAGCAGTATTTGGTGGGAGACGGTGTCGAATGTGGCGGAATCATGGAATGGCCCTTGTCTAGGGTCATTCTGATGTTATCTGTGACCTCTAGCAGGGCTGATTCGGTGCTATATTTGGGCCTAAAGCCTGACTGGGAAGGGTCTAGACTGCCTGAATATTCGACAAAGCTAGAGAGACATTTGTTGACATGTCTCTCTAATACTTTGCTCGGGTGGGGAAGGAGTAAGATGGGGCGGAGGTTGGTCAAGTCGGTCAGAGGGGCCTTTTTATTCTTTCGAATGGGCATTATCTGTGCTGCTTTCCACTCCAATGGAACATGACCTTCCTTCAAAGATAGGTTCAGAAGATGTTTAAACAGTGGTGCAAGTTGAGGGATAAGAGTATTGGCGATTCTAGCAGGGATTATGTCACTAGGTGAACCAGACTTCACTTGATGCATTAGGAACTCTACATCTGTGATGGAAAGTAGAGGAAAATTTTTGAGTTACGTAGAAGTAGTCTGTCCTAGTACATCAATTGGCACAGATGGTTGCGATGCGCTGCTCGAAAGAACAATGCTGTTGTAAATTGATTCAATTTTTTGTAAGAAATGTAATGCGATTTGGTTACAAAGAGGTTGTGTGGGGGCTTCTGCGTTTTCACAAGCCTTAGGATTAATAAATTGCTTGAGAATGTTATATAGAACCTTTGGTGGTTTACCAGCAAAAGAGAGTTGGGTGGAAATGTGATCCCTTCGTGCACCCTTGATACCCTTATGATAGTTTGACATAGAAGCTACGAACTGGGTTTTGTCACTTTCTTTATGGGAGATGCGCCATCTCCTCTCATGTTTTCTACAAAGTTTTTTTCAAAGAGAGTAAATGGGGTGTGTACCAAATTGCTTGCTCACTAGCCAACGGACTAAGAACCGCAAAGATGCGTTGAGCGGGAATGCACAAAGCGAGCCCAAGGGCCACTCGTGGAGTGCGGAGCTCTGAGCTTCGGTGCAAAAAGTGCTCAGGTCTGGGGCTTCAAGCACCCCAATGCACAACTTCGGGATACCTCGGGAAGTCGATGCAGGTAGCCAAATGCAGGATGTCCAGAAGTTACGGTCCCACGTCTCTTGTGTCCGCCATGGGTCTCAGCTTTGCTGTGAGCGAAGGTCGGGGTTAGAGATGTCTTGAAGTCCATGTCCTGTGTCACAGATTCTTCTGGATCCAGCGGGAGCCTCGAAAATGCAGACCTGCAAAGATGTTGTTGGTGCCTGTTTGAACAGGGTGGTCACTCCTTGACCACAAGGGAGATGTCTTCCATCTTCCAGTCGAAATGGAATGGTGAAGGTCCAGGATATATGTTTCAGAGTTTCGTCCAGGGTAATCTAAAGTCCTAGGGACTGGGGTTCTATACTTATAGCAAGTTTAGGGGTTGGACTAACTCTAAGGTCCCTCCTATGGGTGTACCTGTGGTGGGGGTGGTTACACCCCTTTCCCTTTGTCCAGTTTCATGCCAGAGCTGCCCAGCAACCGGTTTGAACTGGGAAACGCATGGAGCACCTAGTGTGCCCCAGGCAGTGCTTGAAAAGCAATCACTGAATGCAACCCTCCCTGCCCCAATACACTAATGCCAGCACCTCCCTGGACAGGAAACCTATTGTCCAGGCCTCCCCTGCTGGAGTTTCATCCAGCAGTAGGAGGGCAGACTCGTGTCTGTGGCAGCAGCATCCATTTTGTGATGCTGAGGCTCTGTTTATTTTTAACTGGGTAAACCAGTAACTACATGTCTTCTCCCTCTAGAAGGGTGGAATGCTACCCCCTCTGCCAGGACTGGCAGGGGGGTAGTATTCCAAAGTGTTTGACACCTTACACAACATGTTTTGATGAAGCCAAACCAAAGTTAGCATTAACCGCGAGGATTATAATGCACTTAAGAGTATATGGTATGGCTATATCATAGAACAGCTATAAGGATATGGTTCTGAAAGCTGCAGAGGGGCTCAGCTCATGCTAGGGCACCCTCTCACATAAAACCAAGCACTCTGCCTCCAGGATTGTCAAGGCCTGCCATAGGAGTGACTTATAGGTGTATATGTGTCTATATGTATATATAGATATAGGTATACTATATCTAAGTAAGGGGTGATTACACCACCTTACCCAGGCTGTGTGAACAGACCTGTGGTGTCAGTTTGGAAGGCAAACCAGGGGTGGTACAATACATGCTGCAGCCCCTGGTAGGCCTAGGGTGCACCTCTGCCCTGGGTACCTATGGTACACTATACAGGGGCTCACAAGGGTGACCCAGTAACCAATCTGGTATGTACCTAAAGTACATGGTATCAATTTAGAGAGAGAACAGCTGGGCTGTGGGCCTGATTAGCAGGTCCACAGCCACACTAACGTCGAAAAACCAGAGAATCACAGCAAAAGGTGGGGGTAACCATAGGAAGCAGCCCCTACTCTCTGACAGAGAGTTACCAAAACAACCACTGGAAAGTCACCTCAGATTAGGCAGACTTGTTCGGGTCTATTTGAGAAATGCGCCTGAGAACTTACATTGACGCACTAACATGACTAATTACGACTCTAACAAATATTTACAGGGCTGTGAAATTTGTTTTCCACAAACCTAGTTCCATCCCTTCAACTGAACTAATGAAAAAAAAATATATATTTTCATTGTTTCTGAATTTGCAAAAAAAGTGTGAAATTACTTTACTTCAAGTTGTACGCTGGTGCAATACTTTATTTTGGATCTAACTCCTTTTTCACCAATAACTACTATGCTGGCAACACAAATGGTGCATGCAGGCTTACCGTGCCTTCTTTTTTGCCTCAGTGCAATGTTTCCATTATAAGGCTCATGAAGAGAAGTAAGATCCACTTACCTGTCGTAGAATCGAGGATTTAAAGTGTTTAGAAGATGAGCTGTGCGCATCAGCGATAAGCCTAAATGGTTGTGCGCTTGAGATCGGCCAAGTTATGCTGTGCGCATCAGTGGAGTTGTGTGGCTTGCATTCGGTTGCTAGGATGCAAGTAAGATGGCCGCCACACGCAACGTCAATTGTCCCGCTAGCGTCGTCAGGCAGGTCAGGCACAATCGCGTAATAACGCGAGAGCAGCGCAAGGCTCGGTCGCGCAGGGAAAACTAAAAGAGTACCTTAATTCCTTAGTTGGGAAGGATCGAGGGGTTGACGGGCAAGCTGGACACCGTATGAAGCTTCGTGGATGGGCCCAGGAACGAACAGCACTTTCCACAAGAAGATGTCGATTACAAATTTCGACGAAAAGCAGGGGTGCAGAGATCTTCTTCGGAGTTGGGGGGGCTGGGAACTGGAACCGATCGTCGCCACTGAAGAGAAGTAAGATCCACACGACAGGTTAGTGGAATCACGACTTTATTAGACGTCCAGCCACAGCAACTCCCCGGCAGCAACTGCCAAGGAAAGAATTAATTAAGTGTTCCACGCAGGGAACATTCTATGTAGAATGCGAGGAGAGGGAGAAGTCCCAACAGCTCATCATATGGACAATGTGAATTTATCAAATAGTCAAAACGTATGATATAACAAGAAATGTATTGTTACTGTAACAAAAAAAATATAGTTTCATTAGAAAATATTTGCGCCCACTGAACTGTGGGCCCAGGTTTTTATCATACCCAAATTATTGGTCTGGGAGAACCCTGGCCAAGGGCAAGCCAGTCCACGGCCTTCCAGAGCATGAACAATGCTGGGCTGCCCCTCCCTGTCCTTGGTCTCTTGATGTCCTACTTTACCTCTTTTTAATGCAGCTATATTGATCTTTAGGTTATTCATCAAGCGGAATAATTCTGTGCACAGCACATGAAACATGCAAAGCTGCCTCCTTGACTCATTCTAGACCCATGGGTAAGAAGAGACGGTATTTTATTCCAATTGGAATTTTCTTAGAGAAGGCTGTAGGGGTATTAATGCTGAAGGTGCAAGAATCAGAACTCTGTATTAATGTGTCGAAGGGTGCTAATTGGGAAGGCCTTAGTGGGGCATATCAAATAAATTGACAGATAATGAATAGTCCATGTGGAGGTCGTGCAGGGTCTCTGTCATAACTACCAGAACAGATAGCATCATACTTTGGAACACTGAGGGTGAGAAGATTACTCGCACAGATACACATGCTTTCTTGTTGGATGGACCAAGAGCTGAATGAGCAAACAAGCAGAAATGTACAGCTAGAAGTGTCTATACAAATTAATAATATCTGGCTGGAAAATTGCTCCAAAAAGCACAAAGCCTCAACAATTTATATCTGGTCAGGATAGACCGGATCAAAGTCCGGCCGACTTTGATGGAGCGCAGGTCAGCTACATTCAAAAGGTTAGCTCCGCTGAAGTTTTACCTTCTCAAATTCATGCCATACTATTAATACTAGTCTTACACCTATATACAACAATCGGCAGCTGGAAGATAAAAGGTTTGCAAAAGACTTGAGGCTGATCAGCACCAAATTTTAATATTTTGAGAAATAGACAAATTCTTTGTTCAAATGTGGAAATTATGTAGCAGATGGTAGAATATGCGGCTAGCGTTATAAATTCATGAATGTGTAGGAAAAGCAGTGGACATAGAATTGCATTATTTTAATGCCCTTGCCTATAATTTATATGGGCAGCTACCACTCCTTATTAGTTTGAGTAATAGTAGCTTATAACATGAGCACTCTAATGTCACTCAAAACATGAATTTACTATAGGGGTATTCAATTCTCTCAGCATACATTCTAAAAGACCTTTGAATAATATCACCTCAGTTTGGGAATCTGTGAATCAGGCGTTTGTGAAAACTCATTACTTGCCTTTATTATCCATGGGAAATAGTGGCCAGATATAATGCAATGTTATCTGCATACTGCTAATTTATGGGGCACAAGGAGCCTCTCTGATGTCATCTCTATTGCTTCTTATTGTATCCAGTAGTCCATAACGACTAGAAAAAGTAGCAGGGATAAAGGAAATCCCTGCTAACTACACAACTAATGGCAGTCTTACCTAGTGACTGACCTTTATTCACAAGATCAGCCCTATACCTTTCAGTGTTACCTATAAAATCTCCATTTCACTAGGGCAACTTCTTTCCCTTCATTAATAGAAGTCCCAAGATTTGCCGAGCCAGGAGCGCAGTTAGTCAGTTGCAGGCTCCTTGACTGGTGCTTGCGCTGCTTATGCTTACCTGCAATACCACAACAGCACCACAGATGTGGCTCTTGCTCTTTGTGCTCCCTGAGCATGTGGTGCACACCACCTGGAAGCAGTGCTGCCCCGCCAAACCAATGGAAAAGAAAGGTGCTTTCTTACTACTCACCGATCAAACAGACATCAAAAGCTAGTGTGCACCCCATGAGAATCCAGGAGAAGGAAACTAGGTCTACAATAATGGAGAGGGAGTAACTGCAAATGGTGGCCTATGCCCAGGTCCGCCTCCTCAGAGACTAACCGCTTCCCAAAAATCTGAATTTGAGAATCATTGCGCTCGGAGTATCATAAGAGGTTGTCTATTAGAAATTAAGTTGTTTGTTGACTGGGGTGTGAGCCGTGGTCAAGAAACAGCCACAATCCATTGCAGGGTGAACAAAAAAAAGTCACTAAATTAACCTGTGCTTAACCCTGGGTAGCTTGACACAACAAGCATTTACAATGCAATGGTCTCGGCATTCTTAAAGTAAAAGCTATTGGCATTGCTCATGACATTATTTTTATTTATGTTTTTGTTTTTAAAACATAAATAAATGGCATTGTCGTTTACAATGCCAATAGCAGGGCAGGACAGCAAGCACAAGCAAAGAGGGGGCAGGACAGCAAGCACAAGCAACGAGGGGGCAGGACAGCAAGCACAAGCAACGAGGGGGCAGGAGAGCAAGCACAACCAGCGAGAGGGGGGCAGGAGAGCAAGCACAACCAGCGAGGGGGGGCAGGAGAGCAAGCACAACCAACGAGGGGGCATGAGAGCAAGCACAACCAACGAGGGGGCAGGACAGCAAGCACAAGCAACGAGGGGAGCAGGACAGCAAGCACAAGCAACGAGGGGGGCAGGAGAGCAAGCACAAGAAATGAGGGGGCAGGACACCAAGTACAACCAACGAGGGGGCAGGGGCAGGAGAGCAAGCACAACCAGCGAGGGGGGGGCAGGAGAGCAAGCACAACCAGCGAGGGGGGGGCAGGAGAGCAAGCACAACCAACGAGGGGGGGGGGCAGGAGAACAAGCACAAGCAACGAGGGGGCAGGACAGCAAGCACAATGATCGAGGGGGCTGGGGCAGGACAGCAAGTACAACGAACGAGGGGGCAGGGGCAGGACAGCAAGCACAACGAACGAGGGGGCAGGGGCAGGACAGCAAGCACAACGAACGAGGGGGCAGGGGCAGGACAGCAAGCACAACGAACGAGGGAGCAGGGACAGGACAGCAAGCACAACGAACGAGGGAGCAGGGGAGCAAGCACAGTGAGGGGTGGCGGAAAGCAAGCACAGCGAGGGGGGGCCGGAAAGCAAGCACAGCGAGGGGGGGGGCGGAAAGCAAGCACAAGAACACGGGCACAATGAAGGAAGAAACTGGAAATGTAGACTGTGTGAGCTGAGTAGGGTCTACATTGGAATAGAGGGTTGTGCCCACTAGGGGTACAGTGGCCGACGGTCTTGAGTTGGGGCTGATGCCATCTGGCTCTGGTGTGCATCATCGAGTTTTGTTACTGTGTGTTTGCTGGTTAGGGTGGGTGCAATTAAAGTCAGTCTAGTGAATATTTGTCGAAGATGTGTGTCAATGGGGGCAGTAAGGTTGCTTGGAGTGTCAGAGGGTGCAACAGAGGTGGATGGAGGATCAGTGGGGGGAAGGGGGTGGGACAGTTCTGTGTTGATGGGACGGGTGAGGGGAACAGAGGAGCTTAAAGGAGAAACTCTGATTTTTTTATAGTTTTATGTAGCGCGAACTAGCATGTGTTTGTGTGTGTTCAACCTTCAGAGATTGTATGTGTGTACGCATGTGTACATGTGTATGCGTGTCCATGTCAGTGGCCAGGTTGCTGATGAATTGTGGCAAAAGGCAGAAATGGCCTTCAGTCCCACTCATTGGGGTGGTGTGTGATGCTGGATGTAGCAGTGTTGGAGGAAAAGCTGTCAGCCAGGATTCTGATCAGTCTACTGCTGCATGTCTGTCACCACTTATCCACAAGGATAAGTGGTGACTAATAAGCACCTCATCTGATGAATACTCGAGGGAGAGGGGTTAATTACCTACACCTTGATGCTAAATTCTGCCATTATACGGGCTAACCTTTACATGACGTGTGTATGTAGAGAAGTGTGGCTCAATGGTTAGAGCGGCAGACCCTGATGCAGTAGTCTGGCCGGGACCAGGGTTCAATTCCCGCCTCGGCTGGTCTCGGGCTCAATTTCCTCGGACCTGATAATTCTCGCCTCGGTGCCTATTCTAATCATGAGTCCCACTCTGCACCTCTGGGCAATAGCTTGCTTAATCTCTACAACAGCCCCAACAACGCTGAGGATGCCTGACTTCACCTTGGGGGTGCCCAGGAGTGGGCTCCTCACAGGGAAAGGCCAGGAAGGGTTCCTCGGCGTATTCGTACAAGCGCCAAGATGCCTACGGGTAGTCGTGCGCTATACAAGTGCCTAATCATTTAATTTCATTTCATTTCATGGCGAAACACACATTCATGCATTGGGACATCCATAT
This sequence comes from Lissotriton helveticus, assembly GCF_964261635.1. Taxonomy (NCBI): domain Eukaryota; kingdom Metazoa; phylum Chordata; class Amphibia; order Caudata; family Salamandridae; genus Lissotriton; species Lissotriton helveticus. Next base: position 1,563,502,506 of record NC_136068.1, on the reverse strand, counting down.
AACTTGAGTTCTGTTTTGTAAACACTTTCAAAAGAGAGTCTAGAGTGGGCGGAATTCTCTGGTGACGAAGATGTTTGATAGACGATGGCATGAGAATGCCACTGGGAGGAGGGATGGTAAACATTGTCCCCTCCCGAGGGTGCACCTTTAAACATTCTGGAAGCTCACCACACTCACAATCAGCATTTAATATTTACCATCATCGCCGCCTTCCGCGCCACGGCGGGTGCAATCGTTGCTTAAAACAAATCGCCTTGATGGATTGTACACAAGCCAGCACTAAAAGGGTCAATCCATTAAGCAAACAATATGCTTGTGAGATCATCATTGGCTGGAGCAGCTTGTAATTCACTAACCCTCGGAGAGAGACACGAGGCAGCCTAGAGGGATTTTTGCAGGCTTCGGACGCAGCTCACGGAAGGCATGAGCAGTCGCCGGGAGCCGCCCCGGGTCGCCCCTCCGCGGACGCTTTAAGTAACTTTTCATCACTGTGGTGGGCTGTCGCGTGGGAGTCTGCCTCGATAGGGTGGTAGGGTCGCGTGTTTAAACTGGGAATTCAGATCACAGCGAGCTGCTGATTGTACTCGGCGCCAGAACAGAATGTAGTTTTGCTGGCAAACTTTGCGGACAGTCCGCCTGAATGTGTACCTTTTTTTCCAGAGTTAAATGACAAGACATCTCATAATTCTAATGTATCGGGTTCTATTGCAAGCGATAGAAGAAACTGTATTCATTGCGTCAAATAGAAAGGCAGCTGTTTTGTGCTCGTAAAACTAGTGCGGGGGGAGGGGCAAAGGGGGCATTGGAGATCATTTGGAAACTAACATTTGTCAGCATAGCACAAGTGTCCTTGAAAGGCACTTCCAATCAGGATGGCATCACCCATGCCCATCCTATAAACGTCTTTCTTGCCCAGTGGCAAAGAGGGCACTTTATGCTAATTCAGTGCATGTGTGTGTTTTTAGGAGTACATCGACAGCTCGCATCTGAAATTTTAGCTGGGACCACAAGCTGACATTACACGTGTGTTCTGTACACGTCGTTGGCTCAGGAGCAACAATGAGGGAAGAGAGGCAAGAAAAGCGAGTACTCACCGGAGGACTCGGCAAGTTCTCGACTTCTTCCGGCGGTGGTCGGGCAGAAATGGCATCAGGAAAGCGGCGCCATTTTCGCATTCGGGGACGTGTTTTTTGCTGTTGAGTGAGAGATGACGTCACAGACTTAAAAACTGCAAAAAACACGCCCCGGAATCCGAAAAAGACGGGGCTTGAACGGAGTGATGCCCCTCTCCTCCAATGGCTGGCCTCCGTTTAGGAAGCCAGCCAATGAAGAAGAGGGGCGGATTCAAGCCCCACTCTGGAAAACATTAAATCTCGGAGCGAGACTGCGCAAGCGCAGCCTACGGTCCGAGAATTAAAAAGCAGTCAGGCTTAACTTAGAGGCAACGTGTAAATTATTTCTGCAACACACTAATAGTACTAAAAAGAAAAAACAAGAAAAACTCCAAACCATATTAGAAAAATTGAGTATTTTTTTTTTTTTAATAAATCTTTTTATTGTTTCAAAAACAAGAAAAATAGACAGACATATCTGTATCCGGTGCCATATATACATCCAATGATAACAGGGTAAATTGGTACAAAAACAGGATAGACATAGAGCAGCGAAAATTCTTCGAGAGGCCCGCACTATGAAGCGTCGGGATCTTCACTGGCTCAGGATAGAGAGCAGAGTTCGCTTCAAGGCCTTGAACTACATGTTCAAAATAAAAACAGGAGTAGCTCCAAAATACCTCCAATCCCTTGCCTGCCTCTACACGCCAAAGAGAAACCTCCGGTCCCAGACAGCAGCATGCTTCTGTATACCTAGGTTTAAACGGGCAAGATCAGGGGGCAGATCTTTTGCCTATCTTGGACCCTCCCTGTGGAACACGCTTCCTCCAGGCATCCGGAAGGAAGAAAACTATTGTAGATTTCGAAAGCTTGTAAAGACCTGGCTGTACGAACAATAACCACCTCACACAGTTCCCTCCTTTCTGTCCTTTTTTCCAGCTGTGTCTAGGCGCCGGGAAACCCTTCTTGGGTAGCTGTTGCGCCATATAAATTGATAAAATAAAATAAAGCACAAAACAAAATATGCAGCAGTGTAATCGCTAAACAGTTGAGATGCGGACCCTCAAGACCCTCCCACCCATAAATCAAAACAGCAGGAGAATCATGGCAACCAGACATTAGAAGTTAAGGATCAAAGTCAGGATATTTCGCAATATTACGAAGAAAGGAAAGACTAAGAAGAGAAAAAAAAATGAAAAAGGAGAAAAAACCATATGGACGATAACAAAAAGAAAACAATAAACCCCTCCCCCCACCCTGCACCCCTGCAAACGGCTATCACCTAACCCCCAGTAGCAGCGTGCCTGTCGCCCCAACTAACTAGGTTCTAAAAGAAGAAATCTACCAAAGTAGAAAAGAGAAGTGGAGGAGGGCTTATTCATACAGGCTCCCGGTCGCCCCTCCCCCCCCCGCCAGAACCAAGAATCCCCAGATTGAAGTCAAAAAATCTATTGGAGAACAAATATGCATCTCTACAAGGGAAACTTCTAACACCGCCCAGCCTTCCTAAAGCATAAGTTAAGGAGATCCCGAGCCCATCGATACTTAAGTCAAACTCAGTCTTTCAATCTCATCCTTGCCCCTTCCGATCAGACGCATGAGTCCCCTCCGGACAAACCACCTCTTCCACAGGACAGTCCGAGTACGAAGAAACTGTAATAAAACCCAATTCAAAACAAAGCAGAAGAACTAAGGCGCCATGAAGACCGTCAGGTCCAGAGACTCCCTTCCCCATTATGAACTCCCAGCGTTGATTCGTCCGCCATCTTAGCTGCTCCGATGTACAGTGGAGTGACGCAGTTTCATTCCGATAATAGTTCTCATCAAAAGTCTCTGGAGTGGGAAAATCAGTTAGTCCTTCCATAGTCGGAAACGATCGTAGGCTTAACAATCCATTGGTGGCATCGAGCTGGTTCTCATTTTGCAAAACACTGGTCAAAGGCTCCGACACCTCACTCAGTACGGGGTCTACTTCCTCCATCAGAGTGGCCATCTTGGGTATCTCGGTCGTCACCGTTTCTTGTAGTGGAGTAGGGTCCGGTCCAATTCGTATCATCTCAGACAAGCGCGCCACCATCGTCTGAATGCGGCCTTCGACGTACACATGAATGGACCCAAGGGCTGCCAACACAGTTCGTAGCAACGGATCACTCTCGGTCCGTTCAACCACTCTTCTATCGGTGTCGGTCATGATTGCTTCCCCCAGCTAGCTCAATCACTCAGAGGGGGACGGGCGAATAGGGAACAGTTGACTACAGAGGGAGACTTATCAGTTGTTCCGATGATACCTCAGGACCGCCACCGCAGGCGGAGATCCTGACCCAGCGAACACCAGCGGGCCCTTTACCGGGTCACCGGGCAGGACCCCCGTCCACAGCTGCAACCGTTGGGTTGTCACCCCTCCTCCGACTTTCACCAAGGCAGCCGAAACGTCATCCACATCAATTCGAAAAAAGCGAATAAATATTTTTCCCCACTCCGGTAGACCGGACCCAACCACACCACCAAAGCCGATGTTGTTTAACTGAAACCCGGACGGGCCAGTACTCGAGACCCCGGCTTCCGGGCAGATCTAGGCCTCAAACTTCCACTCGACATATCTTCGTCAGCCAAACAGGTAGAGAGCTCGGGATAGCACCATTAATCTCACGGCAGGATCATACACCCGGTGGCTGGGCGCAAGGACAGGATAAATGACAGGATATTCCGGTGGGAGGCAGAGGTCGGCGGAGCCGGGAGCCTACGCGGCCATCTTGGTTGCTAGCGTGACTCCTCCAATTGAGTAAATTTTAATACATTTTTGACACCAAAATAATAAAAAATCTAATTAGGAGAACCGGAGTTATGATTTTTTAAAGATGTTCGTGAAAATAGCACCAAAAAGCACAAAGCCTCAACTATTTATATCTGGTCAGGATAGACCGGATCAAAGTCCGGCCGACTTTGCTGGAGCGCAAGTCAACTACATTCAAAAGGTTAACTCTGCTGAAGTTTTACCTTCTCAAATTCATGCCAAGAGTCCCGTTAACGGTGGAGGGGCTGCAATGTGCAGGAAAAGCTTCTCTGGAGGTTGCCGGAGTAGAACAAAGAGCAGGCCAGGCGTTTCAGACAGGGGATGCTGGAGCTTTGCGCTGGCTATCTCCGCAAGTGGTTGATGCTGTGGGATGAAGGGTTGGGCTGTAGGTGCATAATGTTGATATGAGGTGCGATACGCCGAGGTCTCAGTGCAAACTGACCTGTTTGCAGTCACAAAGAGCCCAAAAGCTTGAATACAGCTCACTAAGCCACACCAAGGGTCCAGGACCTGAGGGGCACCATTTGGGGGTCAGGATCTCACTTCAGCTGGGTCTAGGTACTGGAACAGGATGTTACGGATCCTTTTATGTCCCTAAGGCTCATAAGACTAGCCCTTGGGGTCACTCTGGTAGCCCTAGGTTCAAGATGAAGTTGCAGGTCCAGTACTTCTTACTCAGGCAAGAGACAGCAGGGCAGAAAGTCAAGAGTTCTGCAAGGCAGTCATAGGTCAGCAGTCCAGAAGAGTGGCAGTCCTTTCAGCAGCACAGCAGTCCTTTTTCCTGGCAGGGTGTCCATGGGTCCAAAAGTGTACTGAGAGTGGGTCTGAAGGTCCTATTTTTATATGCTGGTGCCCTTCTTCTGGAAGATGGGAGAAGATTCTGGAAAGGTTCTTTGAAGTGCATGGAATTTCTTGACTCCCCTACACCAGCTCCAAACTGGCTGCAGTAACACTGTGGGGTCGTTAGGCCCTTTGTGTGAAGGTAGAGAGCATGCTATTCAGTTGCAAGTGGGGCTGTGCAGAGCTCCGCCCCCTCTATCCTGCCAGCAGACGACCCATTGAGGCACACCTAATCCCTCTATTGTGTGACTGTCTGGGAGGAGTTCACAAAGTCTAACTGTCAGCTACACCCTGTCATGTGACCCACGACAGACCTAAGGCACAAAGGGTAAAGGGCAGAAAAATGGCAACTTTCGAAAAGTTGTTTAGCTAGCAACCCCTATTTAATTGTAAAGTCAGGGCTCATGACCGGAAATTTTGGATCAGAGAGCTGTTGGTAGATTCCAATCAGTGACGCATCGGAGGAATCACTGCTCCGTATGGTCTGTCAGGATCTGTTGAACAGTGATAGAGATAAATGAAGGAGGCACCTCATATGGACCGGTCCCACAGGGCAAATTAGGATGCGACTGCCACAGTTGCGGTCGCATTGCCCATGTTTTGTATTGCGGCAGGTGCTACGCTCTGCAGCACCCGCCGCAAGACAAAACAGACACCCCACACATATCCCTGCACTGCAAGGCAGGTACCATGCGGTGCCTACCATTTGGTGTAGGGATATGTAGAATGCACCATAGGTGGCCCCCAGGGCCTATGTGCCTGGCCCAGGGGGTTAGGGGAGCCCACTACGGGCCCCCAAATCCGTTTCAGCCTGTCATTTTGCAGCGGGCTGACCAACGCAGAACAACCGGTAGAAAGGGATATTGTAATGCCTATGGTGGTGCCTGAAGGCACCACCGCCGTTATGAGACTACAGGGAGGTCCGACAGGCGGTCGGATAAAGACCCGTCCAGAAGCCATTGTAATATGGCGGACGGAGATCCCTGTTAAGAAGGTCGAGGGACCGTCACCAACAGCCTGGTGGCGGTCCTTCGGCCATCGTAATGAGGCCCAAAGTGTCAGGACGGAGGGGGCCTGCGTTGCGAGTGGCAACAGCAGGGAGCTGTGCGCTTTAAAATGTGCATGTCTGTTTGGCTGGCCATCTTGGGACGGCCAGCCAGACATGCGCATTTTAAAGTTCTTTAACCTAATTGTCTTAGAGAGCTGGATTAGAGAAAGTGCAGGCCTCCAGTGCTCTTAGGAGAGCTGTGAGAGCCTGCTCTAGCCAATCCTGGCACTATTTTCATGCTGTGAGAGCAGCGCCAGGATTGGGTAGTGCAGTTTCCAGCATGGGGAGCTTCCTGGAAGACACCAGAGGGAGGAGGACGCCGCGCTGTGGAGGTAAGTGAATGTATTCATTTATTTATTAATTTATTTAGTGCGTTCATCACCCTTGGTACAAGTAGACGCCACAGTGAAATAGGTGTTACTATGAGAACTATGTCTGTGACATAAACATGAATAGTGAAATATAACAGTTTCATGGCAAAGACAGACGCTTTCTACCCTATTTTAAGGTCATCTAAGCATTTGTTAAATGCTGCAGGCAAAATCCCTTTTCCATCCGAACAACTGCAAATGCTCTACACCATATGGGAGCAACTAGCACTCTTGTTATGCCTGATTAGAATAATAATTTTGGTGGAAGGTGACTGGTTAACTTTTGCAAAGTGTAAACACCTAGCATTGCGCTGCACCCAGTGCCCACCCATCAAAATGATTTTGGATTGATTTCAGCAAGAAATAATTTTGAGGTTTTGTGAAAAAATCTTCAAATTATGCAACTATGGATTATCTGGCAAATGTAAATGTATGTAGAAAATGGCCACAGTTTTTGGTCAAAAGGGTCCTTTCTATACCCACTTTCAGTATCCATGTTGCAGTACTCTTAAACTGGTCGATTTCACATGAGCACTAACATTCATATGGTGACAAATGTAATAAGCCTCCTGATGATTGTTTTGCACATGGCTAATTTATGTAGCGCAAAATCCCTGCTGGCATTAAAGCTTAGGTGCACATTTTTCGTTTAAACAATAACACACGTACACATTTTTTCTCATGCCCTCAATACAGGTGGCCTCTATCGAGGGTAATAATTAACGCAGATGATAAAATCTGACCCCAAAGTGGTTGGAATTTATCAGGAGTGATAACTGTGGTGTAATACAAGCTTTTGAGTAATAACATTCAGCTTCCGGAATTTACTTCACTAAAATCTGCATATTCCGGTAATTACGGGGGCTTTTTCAAGAGTTAAATTCTGGCAGGTCTGACCTCCTGAAGTTTAACAAAGGGGCGGACTGGACTCTCTTATACCTGATAATATTCGAGTGTGAATAAGTCTGCATGAATCAGAATGCTGGCCCTATCAAAACAGGGATTTGTGTAGGGTTCGGAATTCAAGGGTCACTCGTATTGAGGATAAATAAAGTTAGGACCATAAAAATAAAAATACCACAAAACCAGGATACTGTGATGTAAATCACCAAGAGCGAGCAAGGCTTAAATTCAAACATGTCATCTCCCACTCTGCCCCATCCCCCTCCTCTGTTGGCACAGGCCTGGCGTCAGCCTCGTCAGTGCCAGCTCTTGAGCTGAGATTCATTGCATGCTCGAGAGAGTGTTTTATTTTAAAGCTTTCTTGGTTTATCGAAAGGAAACATGTCCTTGGAAAACCAGGGTGAGCGCAGAAAATGAAGGAAGGGAACTTGGCAAGGGCCTATGCGATTCCCGTAACTTCCCCCCTCCCCTCGGGGCACTCCGTATTTACACAATCGTCCTGATGCAAGCTTAGTGCAAGCTCGACACAGGGAAACAATTGGAACTTGTGCTAAAAGGTACAGGCAAGTAGTCTGAATAGTTCAGCACCTTTGAGGGCGACCAAAAACTCACCTGCAAAACTCTCCGCATAAAATCACAGGGCTCAGACTAATACACAAAAACACCCTCACAGATATATACACTTGCAGCCCCGCCTAAAAAAAATACTCTTTCATGGATACATAGATCGTAGTAATGTAAACTCCGGCTATTGCCGGAAGAGGCCGTAAATTCCCCATCGCTGGGATGAAGCCAGGGCCATGGCCATGTTACAACTGACAGCTTTACTGCGAATGCCAGGAATCTGCAGATTTTACATCGCAGCCCACCTCTAAACCGGCCCACAGACATAAACATCAGCACAGGCAGAAGAAAAAACACAATTTCCCACTTTAACAAAAACTGTCAGGTCAGAAGATGTAGATAATTTACTGAAACACACAGTACCATGGGCATACAAAACTCCCACAGACATGTAATACTGTAGGCACTAAAACACACAACTAAGATCAAACATTATTCTAGTCACGATTTCACAAACACACAAAGCATGAATTGTGAAAAAGTAATACATCTGTACCCTTAGACGTAAGGATAACAAGATATATCACTTAGGGGGAAACAGTCCCAGTAGTAAGCCTAGAAAGTTTCATTAGGAGCAGCGTTCCAGTATTATTATTATTATTATTATTATTATTATTATTATTACTATTCCAACTCCAGTCCCCGTGGATAGTAGGGAAGGTTTTGGATAGTAAATTAAACTATTTCCTATCCTCCAGCGCCCTCCAGCGCAAGTCGTTGTAACGACTTGTGTTGTAATACATGCGTTGTACAGGTACTGCGTGGTAAAAGTTTTGTTGTAAAGGATGTTTCCCGCTCACAGTGACACCGTAACCCCCCTAACCTACCAGGGACCGAATGGTTTCTAGCAACCACGGAACATGACAACTCTGACCCCCCAGGGATTGTGGAAACAGTACAGAACCTTTCGCTCAGTCACTCGTGCTCTCTTAATCTCAGAGAAGTATACAGAGAATACACAGTGGGACATTTTCAAACTATTCATTGAACCAAAATTATTCTCATATAGAATACAAGTACTTCTATGATAACTAGACAGGAGCAGATGAAAGTGATTACAAGAACCAATAGCGTGAATAGTGGATATAGTTCTACCTTAGTGCTCAAACTATTTATATAGGCAGGCATATAAATCAAGGCAGTAATCGAGCGTACTCTTACTATGCGAACCCTATTTTAAGTGTACCTAAAGTGGGTGTAGGTGTAGAGCCAAGAATCCTCCCAAGGGACGATCCAACCTCATTACAAGGTGGGAGAGAATGAAGGACCCTGTCTTGGTCACGAACTGGACACCCCTCACAACGATGTCAGACCACTTTGTGGTGAATTCTCAGCATGCTTGGACCTCTGGTGTCAGCTGGAGTGTCTTCTCTGCTAGGCTATTGGATGCTCATCTTTTATAATAGAAAGCAGCCTTGCAATGTGTGTAAAGATTAGGGATGTAATGGATACGTAGATAGCCCTTTCACTCCGTGGATGAGGCTAGAGATGACATTTGTACATAGTGCGAAATGAGACCTTCTACATGATGTTCCGGGCATTTTGATAATGTTGTGCAAAGTTAGAAGTGTTAACAAGTTTAGTTTCAGGTAAACTAGTCCAACATTGTTGCACACGCAAATATGTGCAAAATGTTACTGCTGAAAAATAGGACAATGTAAGAAATAAGCTGCTTCGCTACATGGGCCTAACTCGGGAATATATCATCACACAATTGAATCCTGGCTGATGCAGTGAAGAGTGGCTTGTGTATATTGAGTGCTACAAGGTCCCAGCATGTGACAGAAAGCACTATGAATACATAAATCAAAAAAAAAAAGTCAAAAATACTTTATTCGATTAGTTAAAATCATAAAAGTATACTACAAACACATGAAAAAACATATAAAAGCACATAAATGTGTATAAATGAATGATAAAATTGAGATTACATTTCATACAAATTTCAGCAAATGCAGTGCAAGGAAGTCGTATACGTTTAAAATGATGTTTAAAATGTTTAAAATACATCCTATTTAAAAACTATATTGGACAGGATTATTATACAAGTCTGCAGGGATAAATTATATAATATGTGACACTTATATTTACATGGTTCAATCGGGTATTGTGTGGCACAATGATCTAGATCGTTTTGCTCTCATTGCTGCAACCAAAAAACTTGCGACTCCGTACATCACAATAGGGGTCTCCATAGTTTGTAAAAACAACAATGCCGGTTTCACTTGCACAAATCCCCTGTTTCTCAATAGTGGTAAGATATATTTTTTCCTCCCCTCCACAAAAAAGGGACAGAAAAATATAAAATGGGACTGGTCTTGGTCGGAAAAGGAGTCGCATTTACATGGGACATGGTCCCTTGGCTTGTTCCATTTCAAGTATTCTCCCAGAAGGAGGTGCATCTGGTTGAAACGAAATTTGGTAAGAAGCCATCGATGATAAGGCCTATTCACTACCCTTAAGTATGGCTGGATGTTCATGGTCGATACTACAATATAGTGAGCCCTAACAGTGGTTTTCTCTAATTCCTGGGCTTCACGCAGCATGTTTCTAGTCTCTAAAAATTGTGTCTTAATCCATGTGACATCTTCTTTGCACAGTCTCTCCGGGCTACTATACAAGTCAACACGGCCCAGACGAGTAGCAACCAACTTAATGTAGCTCAGCCATTTAATATCGTAGGCTCTGTCTCTCCCCATGCAATCAATGATAATCTGTCGATTTAACGTCAAATTCGGGTTCAACCACAATTTCACCCATAGAAGTAGGGGGGCCAGGTTAAGAGTATCTTCAATAAATCCCTGCCCTAGTTCTGTCAACACCGAAAAAATGGGTGTAGACTGTGGTAAGCCCAATAATGAACGCATGGATCTATTCTCCTCCTTCTGTATCAGTGCCAGATCCCTGAATCCCCAGATTCCAGCCCCATATCTAGCCAGCGCCAAAGTTTTGGCTCTATACAACTTGAGAATAGCTTCCGTTGGTTTGCCCCCCAGTCTTTTAGCAAAGCTCTGTATTGCTCCGAATGACCGCCGAATAGCCATTGCTTTGTTAACAACCTGTGGGGTCCATGTACCCGTGTCGTCAAAAATGACTCCGAGGTATGTAAATGTTTTAACTTTGGTTAAAATCGCTCCATTGCATCGCAGGGTTTTAGTGGTGTTCTTTCCTTTCCCTAGGGACATAACGTGCGATTTACCCATATTTACAACCAGGTCTAGTTTGTTCATAAAAGCTCCAAATGAATCAAGGAGCAGTTGTAGACCATTAGGGGTTCTGGCAATGAGGACCGTGTCATCGGCGTACATCAGTACAGGCAGCGGTAACCCACCCATATTCGGTATATCTGGGGTAGCAGTTTTTAAAACAGAGTACAGGGAATTAATATACAGGGAAAATAACATGGGGGCCAAAATGCACCCCTGTCTCACCCCTCTTGCTGATCTAAACCCAGTAGTGCACTTGCCTCCTGTGGTCATACGGACCGAAGCCGTCAGGTCGGTATGCAGGAAAGCTAAGAAGTTAATCAAAGCAGGGTCCAGACCCAACTCAGAAAGAATTGTCCACAGCTTCGACCTATTAACTAGGTCGAACGCTGTGGACAGATCCATAAAAGCTAGGTGGATTGACCCACTAGAGGCAGCAGTATATTTGGAAACGGTCATGTACAAATTCAGACACTGCTCCTCGGTACCCCTCCCTGTTCTAAATCCATATTGTGTATCACATAAAATTGCGTTATCCTTTTCCCACAGGTTAATTTTATTTAATATAACTTTGCCCAGTATACATAAATCATTACTTTAAACATGTGTTAAACACAGTATAAGGCTTTTTTAAATAACTGTCCCTTAAAAGCACACACATCTCAGCCGGTAACTCCCTTCCCTATACCACTCAGAAAGAAGAAATCTGTGTCATCATTACAATTCATGTAATTCCATCAATTAAAGCCTTTATCACCTTCCAAGCACCCTTTGCAGATTAACCAGCTGTTAATCCTTTACATTTTCTTCAGGCAAGCAGGCACCCTGGCAGGAAGGATTGTTACCTCGGTTTCACAACAGAGGTGACTTCCTGCTTTACACTTCAGCTGAAGCATCTCAACTGTCGGAAATAACCCTTCCGGGACGACGGCTATCTGTTCACAAAAAAGAAGGGGAACTGTTTTCCGTAATTAAAAAGGATGGGCACGTTGTACCGCTCAGATCCTGCCCACTTTGACCAGTGAGTTTACACCCTTTTTGTGCAGGCTGGGAATGACAGGAGTAGCAGACAGCGGTCTCCCCGAAATCACACAGTGTGCCATTTCTTGTTGCATTGTGACCCCTGTTCTTCAAAGGCCACAAGGAAGAGGAGTGTCAATATTGGCACATTGGGAATGCTAATGTTGGGATAGAGGTCTGCCATCATATGAAGGCTTCTACCACAGCTTTTGCAGCTTTTCACAGTGAATTACAATCAGAAGCATGTCCTTTAATGGTCATGAGCTGGTCGCCTTGCACCTCTTTGCCAACGATCCCTGTTTTCAGCAAAGAAACTTAGAATCCCTTTACAGCAAGAGTGAGTCTGGCTGCTGTACAAAGTAAAGTTTTCTGCATGGACCAGACTCTTTCTGTATCATGACCTTCAAGTTCTTCACATCTCCTAAATAAGAATCACATTCCCAAGAGGAACAGACACCACATTGGAAGGCATTAGGTAGTATCTCTAGCGCCAAGATATCCTCCCGGGTGATAGTGTGTTTGATAGATGCACATAACTCAACATAACATAACATGACATAACATGATATGACATGGCATGATGACTTGACCATATAAAAAAACAAGGGAGCGACCCCACTTGCCAAGAGACAGGGTACCACAAGTAAAGAAACAAAGAGACTTTCTTGGAACTACTGAATATCTCGTTTCATCTGAGTATATTCTGCTATGTATACCTCATATATTCAAACATCCACACAGCTCAAATTGAAACATCGTAAATTAACCCAAAAACCAATTGTGATCCACACAGGGATAAGAAACTTTGCTCAATGTCTCAGATCGGGACCTGATATGGTATTCTTTAATGTAAAATACCATGTAAAATACCATGCGGCTAAAAATACTTTCACACCTAAAATAACAACGGGACGTAATTATGTCGGGCGCTAGACACCAAATGTAATGTTTTTATATAAATATAACAAAACACCACTAGAAATGCCAATACTGTTCACGATTTCCTTCCTTATTCTCTAATTGAGACACATCCCTGACTCAATGTGACACAAAAAATTACTTCATATTATTTTTTCTTTTTTCAAATTGTTCATTATCTTTTTTCTTTTTTATCAATAATAAGATCATATACTTTACACATCTCTTATATATAACCCACAGCCACCTTTTTACAATTATACAAAACACGAACAAAAAATATTTTTTGACATTACCTCATTACAACATAAAAACAAAAACGTTCTTTATACAAAACAATCAAACACAAACATGACAAATATTTACATAGAAAAATTTCTTATTTTTGATTGACTGGATAAACCTCTTGAAATCAACAGTGCCTATTATTAAACAACCCTCTACTCGTGGAAACTAAATCTCATTGATAGAATAGTTCATTCAAGCACTTATAACGAGATAAGGGGGATTTTTTCTCTTTGCGCTGCACTTGTTGTAGAACAATGCGAGGTCGATGCGTTTCGAACCCACATACATAAGGGGTTCTCATCAGGACCAATAGCTGAAAAACCAAAATGTAACATTAAAATATGAAATTCTCCAAAAAAGAAACTCTTTATCTTAGCACCTCCAGTGTTCAACTAGTTCCCTGTTTTTCTGATGAGATCAGCCGATCTCTCTTTCCAAATAATTAAATTCTCCAAAACTCCTTTCTGCAACACAACCATACGGGGGTAACAGAGAGAAAAAAAAAAAAGATAGAGAAATGGTCGTTCAGGGTTTGTTTGAAACCTAAGGTTCTAACACTTGCGATACGCTGTTGTGCACTTACTTGGGTCTCTCTATCGGAAGGCATGGGTAGCCATCCTTGCCGAGTGTTACTGCTTCTGAAAAGTGAAATAAAGATGCAATGTGTTTAACCTGTCGTCTTAATTATGACATGACGCTGTAATCATGCGAAAGCATACCTTCCTTTTTTCTATTATTCACCTTGTGTGCCAGATAGGACGATTTAAGCTGACCTAAGGAATAAACCAAAAACTCCGGTAAGATCATGCTCAATCATGCGTCAGTTTTTCACAATTTAGTTCTAGGCTTTTGTCTCAAGTTATATGCCAGATTCTAGAACTCTACTTGTGAACAACGAAAGTGCGAGCTTCATAAAAGTGTCCGGTTTATGACAACCATTTAGAAAGATTCCTGTGCTAGAACTTTACTTATAACGCTGGAGGCGCTGATTTTTCGTTGTAATACTCTGCCTAATATGCCGTGACAATTCGACCTAGATTATAGTTAGATGACGGGAAACGTTAGCGCGTATTAGTTAAGCCGCGACCGCTGTTCGCTTTTTCAACACTGCGACCGGGCTTCCACATTTACCCTTCATATTAGCATAGTGTGCTTTCTAAATCGGATAATTTCGGCACTTACTTGTTCTATTAGTTAGTAACGCGATGGATAGCTTCTTCTTTGCTCATGCAGACGGGTGAAAATTCAAAGTGGACCCCCAGGGAAGTGTGTTACAAAGGAAAGAAAAAACAAGGAGGGATTGCATGGTATGTGTTACCACATTCTGCTCGAGTACAAATTTTCTAAAAAAGATAATTTGCCAGAATTGACATCTAGTACAGAAATTGGATAACACACTGAACCAACGTCCATTATTCGCACTCAAAAAAGAAAACAGCATCGGTAATCAGGTGGTGCGTGCTGCTCTTCCACTAGTGGGATCAAGACAAACTCTGCGGGAACAACTATGTTTGCCCCCGATTAAGGGTCATCACAAATGTGGTACATGTCTTTGCTGCAATCAGACAATAGAAGGCTCAGTTTTTTCTCACAAGAATGTGAGTTGGAAACATGACACCTTTACGAATTGTAAATCCAGGAACGTTAACTCAGCATAAATCAAGAATTTGAAAAAAGGTACTGTCTGCACCATTTGCCCATCATTGGATCAACCATAATCACACAGAACAAGATTTATGCTGGACTGTGATCTCAAAATTGGAACCAGATCCGCGAGGAGGGGATTTGGAAAGGAGATTGATACAGAGAGAGGCATTACTAATCGTCAAATTTGATACTGCCATTGATGGCCTCAATGAATTATCTGAAATTTATAATCTCTAAGATGTGAAAATCGGCCTAAGAGTAAAAGTATGGCTATGTGGTCAAACACTCGTTTTTGGGCTTTATCTCGATGGCTCTGACCTTTGTAATCATTGTTACTTTAATCTTTCGGATTGATTGTTGCTCCATCTAAACCAATGCTCATCGATGAATCGATTTTTACATTACCATAATAGAAAACTACAATTCCCATGAGTCCAGGCATGCAAGGGACAAACAGGAAGTTCCGGGTTAGGTAAATGGCTCCGAACAGTTTGGATTTTCACCCGTCTGCATGAGCAAAGAATAAGCCATCCGTCGCGTTACTAACTAACAGAACAAGTAAGTGCCGAAATTATCCGATTTAGAAAGCACACTGTGCTACTGTGAAGGGTAAATGTGGAAGCCCGGCCGCAGTGTTGAAAAAGCTAACTGCGGTCGCGGCTTAACTAATAGGCGCTAACGTTTCCCGTCATCTAACTATAATCTAGGTCGAATTGTCGTGGCATATTAAGCAGAGTAATACAACGAAAAATCAGCGCCTACGGAGTTATAAGTAAAGTTCTAGCACAGGAATCTTTCTAAATGGTTGTCATAAACCGGACACTTCTATGAAGCTCGCGCTTTCGTTGTTCACAAGTAGATTTCTAGAACCTGGCATATAACTTGGGAAAAAAGAATTGAACTAAATTGTAAAATACTGATGTACGATTGAGCATTATCTTACCGGAGTTTTTGGTTTATTCCTTAGGGCAGCTTAAATCATCCTATCTGGCACACAAAGTGAATAATAGAAAAAAGAAAGGTATGCTTTCGCATGATTGCAGCGTCATGTCATCATTAAGATGACAGGTTAAACACATTGCCGTCATTATTTCACTTTTCAGAAGCAGTAACACTCGGCAAGGATGGCTACCCATGCCTTCCAATAGAGAGACCCAACTAAGTGCACAACACCATGTCGCAAGTGGCAGAATCTTAGGTTTAAAACAAACCCTGACGGTCCATTTCGCTCTCTTTTTTCTTTTTTTTCTCTCCTTCTCCCTTCCCCCCCCCGTATGGTTGTGTTGCAGAAAAGAGTTTTGGAGACATTAATTATTTGGAAAGGGAGATCGGCTGATCTCATCAGAAAAAAAGGTAAGTAGTTGAACACTGGAGGTGCTAAGATAAAGAGTTTCTTTTTTGGAGAATTGATATTTTAATGTTACATTTTGGTTTTTCAGCTATTGGTCCTGATGAGAACCCCTTATCTATGTGGGTTCGAAACGCGTCGACCACGCATTGTTCTACAATTGCAGCGCAAAGAGAAAAAATCCCCCTTATCTCGTTATAAGTGTTTGAATGAACTATTCTATCAATGAGATTTAGTTTCTACGAGTAGAGGGTTGTTTAATAATAGGCACTGTTTATTTTAAGAGGTTTATCCAGTGAATCAAAAATAAGCAATTTTTTGTCATGTTTGTGTTTGATTGTTTTGTATAAAGAATGTGTTTGTTTTTATGTTGTAATGAGGTAATGTCAAAAAATATTTTTTGTCTGTGTTTTGTATAATTGTAAAAAGGTGGGTGTGGTTGTATATAAGAGATGTGTAAAGTATATGATCTTAGTATTGATAAAAAAAGAAAAAAGATAATGAACAATTTGAAAAAATATAAAAGAATATGAAGTCATTTTTTGTGTCACATTGAGTCAGGAATGTGTCTCAATTTGAGAATAAGGAAGGAAATTGTGCACAGTATTGGCATTTCCAGGGGTGTTTTGTTTAATGGGCCTAGCCTTACTGTTGAGAGGCCGTACCTTCTATTGTTAGCTGTTTATATAAATATATACATTTGTTTATATCTTTTAAGGCAGAAATTAACCGGGGTAACGTTAATATGAGGATTTGATTTGTTCACACTTTGTCTGTCACTCGCTGATTGTTTTTATTGCTTGGACCATATTATTTTACACATCACATAAATGTCATGTTTTTAAATTGTATTTTTACTGAAGCCTAATATCCTTTTTTTATATTGGGCAAAGTTTCTTATCCCTGTGTGGATCACAATTGGTTTTTGGGTTCATTTATGGTGTTTCCATTCGAGCTGTGTGGATGTTTGAATGTATGAGGTACACATAGCAGAATATACTCAGTTGAAATATCTTCAGTAGTTCCAAAAGAGTCTCTTTGTTTCTTTATTTATGACGACATTACCGCCTCATCTTGCTAGCTAGATGAACACTGACACCGTTGGTGCTCTTTATAGCCCGTGACACACTACAGAGCACAGAATACTGTTTAATTATGTGTGGAACTAGATGAGTGAACGGGGCAAAGCCCTCAAGTAGATGTTACACGTTCCTCAAAGGTGTCCTATTCGCGTCTCTAGGAATCCTCACCCATTCTGCTCAACATATAGATATGACCACAGTTCAAATGATTGAGCAGCACCTTTGTTGAATCTCTTAATATATACTCAGAACATTCAGATTCGGAACCTGTCATGATTCCCAACAGTCCCTTCACGCAGTCGTCAGCCCTCCTGAAGTGCATGCAGGACAGGACTTAGAAGTCCCTGTTTCCCCCAATTGAAAAACACACCCGATCCCGTGCAACCAGCACTGCCGTGCATCAAGATAGCTTTTTGTGTTTAGAAATGGTATTATGTGACATGATAATCTATGGATGATATTCATGTATGCACTTGGCCCTGATCTTCTGTTGCCAAAGGTTTGTACTGCCACCAGACTTGTAGGCATATTGGAATTACATCATCACCAAACAGTGACATTCTTCTCTGCAGGCCACTCATTTTGTGGCCTTCTGTTTTGCTACGTCTGTGAAGCTGCATGTACATACCGCCGAGATCTTACGAGATCTTGATGGCGTCTGGCAGCCATGTTGGGTGTAGTGCAAGTATTTAATGCCACACCCAGCCTCTGGAAGGCACTTTGCCTTCAGGATTTGTCGTGGGATAGTGAGCGGATGCTTCCAACTCCTTACCTTGTACCACGAGATTACCTTGGAGTCTCTACTTCCTGGGTTCGGCGCTCCGTTCCCAGTGCACATAATCCTGTATAGAGAGAAATAACACCGTCAAAGTGCAGTCATCTGTACCCAACGCAAATAAGGTTTTTTGAACATTACAGATTCCTGAATCCAATAAGGAACGATTTTTGGAGCAATTCGAGTATTGTTCTTGGTGTGAACATGTACTGTTAAAAACTTGAAACCTTGTGGAGATAAAAGGGTACAATAATATACGCTAGCGTGAAGTGGCAGTACATGCATTGCAGAACGCATTACAGGACTCCTTGGAAGTGTGTTTCATGCGCAGTACTAAGACTGCCAAGATACTTACATCGCTTCAATACTCAGAGACTGTCAGTAATTACAGGTGTACTTACCTGGATGGTATTACGTAAATCTTGAGGACCGTACCTTGGTGTCTCCATCATCTACTTGGTTGATCCATCATCTACTTGATTGAATGGGGGGGGGGGGTGAACTGTAAAAAGTCTAACTCTTGGCTGAGTACACTCCTCCTACAATAGAGAGAATCTCAGATGATACATCACCGCCAGCAACATACCACGTCACACCAAGCCACATCATTGAACGTATAGTTTTAAGGCAGTTGTTCGCAGGACAACAATTGCGTGAAGGCACCAACTACATCCTCCATCAGGCCCTCTTCCCTGAGCTCTACTGAATCTCCCTTGTGCTACATTCGCTTCACAGGCAGTGAGGTAGGGTACTAGAAAGTTGGTCCATTATGTCCCTGCAAATCGAACAGTGCGGACTTCCAGGTAAGCACGCATTGTTGTGATCTTTATAGAACCTTCTTGAGTATGAACCTCCTCCTGACCCTGGCCTGGAAATGTGTGCGATTATAGGATAAGGCAGTGTTAGGTCTGATACTTGGGCCCTGTGTGACTCATAAACAGTCAGGCTGTCCTTGTGACATGTATTGCTCCTGTTCTTGGAAAAACAGGATCCATGTACTAGTCTGAGTTCACTGAATTTGCATTTACGTGTCTTCTGACTGTGATTTTCAGGGGTGAGGGGGTTAGGCAGCTGAGGCTTATCAAGCAATCAATCAATCAATCATGTCTATTCAATTTCCATGTAACATCATAAAAGAACACAATACAATGTATCATAAAGAATAAGATACAATATAAGCTAGCAACTAGTCATAAAACTTGATGCTGCCATTTAATCCAGGGGAATCAAGTCTCCGTACAATAAAATCCAATACAATAAAGGAAATTTTCACAAAAGGAGAACACCTCCACATATACAAGGGCAGTAGGCCCAGTAACTGACATGAGAGGCTCTCCTCAAGCGTCCAAAGATTTCCTTTTACTAAGTGACATTTTAAGAAAAAAACACACTGTAAAAAATTGACTAGCAACGGTAAATACAATAACGCATCTTTACATTTCTGATAGGCAAGGTCTGTACATTTTCCAAAAACAACATAAAATACAACTGGGGCTGCTCAGTGGACCCATCACGAGGACAGGCCGGTTGGTAATCTGCTCCCCCAAAGCTTTGTCCCATTATAAAAACACAAAAGACGCCATACTGTGCTTGCCCTAAATCTGAAGAGAAGAGCCCCTTCCCACCGTGGAAGTACCAGATGTGAATAACATCTCTCCCGATGCCAAAAAATATAATAACCAAGGATATATAATTTACTAAAAACCCCTCCCTCTTTGGGAGAAGCAAAATTCTACATGATGAGACTTCACTAACGTCTTATCAGATTTACTAAAGATGTTTGGGGCGGTAAACATTTCAGAGAGGCCAATGTTGGTAAGAGCCTTATTGACATATGTCAATCAAGGAATTGAGAGGCCGTTGTCTAAATTAATAACACTTTGTACAGAACTAGACCATACCTTAAGCCTCAGCAAAAGCAAGGCTAACGTAACTAAATCAGGAACAAAATACAAATGTAACTCTGAGTGCAAAATAAAATGGAAGGTCGTTGATGGAAGATTCAGAATTAGCCTGCATATCCGATTTTCTTCCACCAGCGCCAGCACCACATGTAGCTTTAGGAATGCAATGCAGATTATAAATCTTAATATAGGGGGAAATATGGCCTATGCCTACTTTCTGGGTAAGAATAAATAAAGATCTTGACGCCCTACTTAATTTCATATGAGCAGCGTTTACCTGTGGCTGCCAAGAAGAGCCCGCTGAGTCTAAGGTAACACCAAGGTAATGGAATTTTCCACAGAACTCAGAGAGTGATCTATAATCCGCAGGGACCTCAAAGTCCTCTTTCCAGGACCACACGCCATTCTGTGGAATTTCCCATGATTGGTCAACAAGTCTAAACTACCCATAAAAGAAATAATGAACTAAACCAAAATTCACAGAGCACTGGGAGCCCATGCATTAAAACAGCAGCATCAGCATATAATAACGCTGGAACAAGTACATTAGCAATTTTCGGCACTACGCTAGTAGCTACAGACAAGTGGGCATTTAACTCATTGATGTAAATAATAAAACGCAGTGGAACCAAAATGTACCCCTGATGCAACCTACTAGCTAAGGGAAAAATATCAGATATTTCCCCTGCACAGTTGTAACGAACACTGGCTCCTAAGTTTTCATGCAGAGTATACAAGAAATTCATTGGAGGAATTTTAAATCCCAGATCTAACAAAATCAGCCATAGCTTAGTCCTGTTCATGCAATCAAAAGCACTGGATAAATCTAAGAAGGCCAGGTACGGTGGACAGAGCCTTGCAATGGTATACTTACCCACAATCAAATGCAGGTTCAGGCATTGTTCCACTGTACTGTACAGGATAAAAACTATACTGACACAGGAACAAAGGGCCAGATGTAGGTAGCCAAATACCGGTCGGTAACGGCCGAATTCGGCTTTTGAGATGTAGGTGGGCAGTTATTTACAGAATCGGTATATTTACCGATTCGGTAAATTTACCACTTCGGTATTTTACCGAATCGGTAAACATACCGATTCTGTACATCCATATGTAGGTGACACTCCTAAGAGTGCCACAGGCCCTTAAGAGTCGGTATTTTACCACCCAATCCTATTGGGTGGTAAAATACCGAATTCAGGTGTGCATGCACATCTGTGCATGCACACCTGTGCAATGTGACACACAGACATGCCCTTAGGGCATGTATGTGTGCCACATGTCACACTAGCCTATACTTGGGGTGCTAGAGGGTGTCAAAGTGACACCCCCTGCACCCTTGCAGGATTCGGTATTTACCGATTCTGTAAATACCGAATCTGTATTTCCCATTGATTCCTATGGGCTTCAACGCCTCCTGCACCTCCTCAACATTTATTGGGCATCCGGAGACAGTCTTCCATAAACTGTGATTAACCACTTACCAAAGTTCATAAAAAAAACATGGGCAATCTTGGGTTGGATGGAGGGGATTCAACAAGTGGCTCTTGATACTTGAATATAAATATATTGATAGCTAGCAAATAAAGCTTCTCCAGTATCTTCTGTTAAACACCCCATGAAAATTGACATATGTTGTTTAAGGAAGACACCAAGCATGGGCTCCCATTTGCACCCGATTCATGGTTAAGTGAGCACATGAGGATTTTGATTTAAGAAAATAGTAATTGAAGGGAGGTTCCCTATTGGCATTAGATTGAAGACAATGTAAACATGGAAAAAAAGGTCAAATTGAGATTTTAGCTTGTGAGCAAGAGCCTGGAATGATCTCCCCTTTTACTTGAGAAACTCCACTGACCTGCTAATTTTTAGGAAGCAACTGAAAACTTGGTTTTTTAACCTATAATTTGTGTCTTTATCTTAATGCCCAGAGGAAAGCAGTTAGCGCCAGGACACCTTTGGGTAACCGTTCGCGCTTTAGAAATACCAATAACATAACATAACATAACTTTTGTTTTGAAAAGAAAATTCAGTTGCCATGAAACAGGTTCTATAAGACAAAATGTGCAGGTCTTTTGAATTTGCTGGTCAATCTCAGAGTGTGGTGCTCGTACAAAGAGGAATTAATGCGATCTCACAACGTGAAGTCCCCTTATACCAGTAAATCCACACCAAGGTATACAGAGCTATATAAATAGTTATAAATAGTTATCGATATCCAGCAGTTCTTCATTTTTTAGTAGCCAAATCACTTTTAAATTTGCCTCATTGGATGCAGAAATGCTGCAGCCTAACTCCTAGCTCAGTGTATGGACAGTGGAGAGCCAATGTTTGTGAGGGATACTAGCAGGAAGTTATTGTCTAATATGTGAAGATGATGGGGGGGAGCAGAGGCTTGTGTTCTGTGGTCCCTAGCACCAAAGCCTACCATACTCTTAAGATGCTAACTATTGGAAAGAATGAGGATATTAACGGTATAGAACCCAAATGAAGCCACTAAGTTATTACTTGTCTGGAAAGTAGACACCTCTCTTTTAGTGACATTTGCACCCTTCAGAGTTTTAGTTTCCACTGCCCAATGCCAATTCCTCTGGCATATTGAGAACAGACAGCTGGCATTTTGAACTTCTGGGCATTGGAGTCTGCTAAGCAACTCCCAGTACTTGTATTCAAACTCTAAACATGTTCTGTGTTCAAAGACCATGTACAATTTGCAGAATACTGAGAAAAATGTTTTTAAACATGCATTGCATTATTAGTACATATGCTTGGGAGTGCGTAGCTTGTAGTGCCAAGATGGCGGACGCACTCTAAAGAGGATCCACACATATAACTCCGTTATCCTCCTGTAATCCTTATTTTTGCCAGCCATTCACCACCTAAATCTGCCCGATTGCATTCCTGGATAGATTATTTTCAGAAGTGTCTGGGCCCCCATGATTGAAGTCAGAGTGCCACCTGGTTCTGGCCTATGGCTGAGTGGCAGCAGGTGGTTACTGGACGCTGAGGGTGGGCCTCACAGATCTTGATTTCCCTGTCTGGCTGCACTAGTACAGTGGTGTGTACTGTGGATGCTGGTAACTCCTTGCCCATTCTTTGGGGCGTCCCTGGACTGGTGGCGGCCTGTAGATGCTGGAGGACCACTGTGCCACAACTGCGCCTCATCTGTGCCTCAAGAGAGCAGCGCTGTCTACTCCCGGTGAGTAGCCATAGAGGAGGCACATTGGAGGTGCCTGTGGCACCAGACGGACAGCGAACCCTGCCTGCAGCAACCGGATGTGCCGGGTGAGCTGGGGTCCTGCATGCTGCAGTGTAGCCGTTCTGCTCCGCTGCGTGGTGGCTATGGCGGCCCAGGGGTTGTATTGGGCCTAGGACCGCCTACCAGCAGTAATCTGTGCTTGCAGTGCATGGCCACTCTAGATGGATAGCGGCTCCCGCAATTGCCATCTATCAGGTGGCTGCCAGCTTGTTGGGGTATGGTGTGCCCAGTGCTGTAGTTTCTGGTAGCAAAAGGGTTCTGTCTCTTTCACTCTATATGTTCTTTTACAGTCTTCAAAGAATCAAATCTGGTCTTTATTATATAAAAATGCTGGCATCCTTCAATGCCTGTCTTGTTGTACCTTGTGAGCCATGCCCTCAGAAGCTGGTGTAAAAATCTATGTTACTGTAAATGAGAGTGAAGGAAATGTAAGCCATTGGTTGATTGGTTTGGGGTCACACATGTCAAGGGCCGTGCTCATATTTGGAAAATAGTTTCGCCCCTACGGTCTATTTATTTTCAACAAACAGATAATATTCAACAATGTTCTTCCTGCTATTGCCTTATCCATGTGCACCATGGTCTTTGGACCATTCCCATACTGCACGTAACTGTAAGGCATGGTAGTAGGTTCTCATGACTAGAAATTCTAGACCCCCTTTTTTTAAGGTTTGTGAAGGACTGTCCTTGGTAATTTCCTTTGCTATCCATAGATATCCAGCTTTTCTATAATGTTTGGTGTGGCATGTTCTATTCTTATTAGAAGTGCTGGAAAAACATCCTCCACTAGTGGGATAATATTGGCTTTGAAAATGGCATGCGTATCCCCAGGTACTTCAAAGGAGTGGCTGTTCTAAAGGTAAAGCTCGTCCTGATGTCATCCTATATTTTACTAGCTATTATCAGTAGTTCCAACTATTCAGGGTTGAGTTTGCATCCAGAAATTTCCTTGAATGTCTATCGCAATTTAGTAGTAGAGAAATTAAACTAAGGGTCAGCCACACATTCGCTACAAATAGGGATATTTTGTATTTTATCGCCCAATGGTCAGCCCTTTTAACTCATTAGAATGTTGAGTTCTGGTAGCTAGAGGGTAGATTGCCACTATAAAGGGCAGGGGTGACAATCGGGTGCCCCTTGCTCGTGCTACTACATGTTACCCATGTTCTGATGTTAACATGGGCTACTATGGGAATTAACAAGGGCGTATTATCAAACCCATTATCGCCGTTTTATCGGCAGTTTCCTGCCAATAAAACGGCGATAATTTTAACACCGGTCCTTGATAATATGCCCCGTAGATTCCCTAAATAAATCCTGTTTAATGTGATTCTGGCTATAGGATTTGTATATGATGCCTTTACTTTTCAAATCCACTCCTCTCCTAGTCCTATCATCACCTTCTTCAAGATCTCCTAGTTTACCCTGTCAAGAACAGTGGTTCAAGACCAGCACTCTACCTAGCAGCTCCGCCTGTCTGCCGGTCTCCAGTCTCCAGCTCGTGCCCTCCGTTCAGGGTTTGAGCCAGCAGCCTGTCCCTGTGCCGCTGTTCCACCCCTGCAGTTTGTCCGTTATTAGTTGTCAGAGGTTTGTCAGAGGTCCCCCCGTCCCTCTTCGTTGCCCTGTGTGCCTGTATTCTGTATTCTGATCCTGCTTGTATTTTCCCGCTTTAGTTACTCTGTGTTAGTTTTTATTTTTCTGCCACTTTAGCTCCCCTGTGTGCTGTGCGTTGTTTTCCCGTCACTGCTGCCCCTGCAACTCCGCCCCCGATCCAGCCTGCTCCCACCCCCTACCCCTGTTCCCACCCCCCTCCCCTTCATATGGCGACCGCTGCGGGGGAGCGCGTGTGATACCTTGACCACTGATTCAAGACCAGCACTCTCCCCAGCAGCTCCTCCTGTCTGCCGGTCCCCAGCCTCCAGCTCGTGCCCTCTGCTCAGGGTTCGAGCCAGCAACCCGTCCCTGTGCCGCTATTCCACCCCTGCAGTTTGTCTGTTTTTGGTTGTCAGAGGTTTGTCAAAGGTCCCCCGTCCCTCTTCGTTGCCCCATGTGCCTGTATTCTGTTCCTGCTTGTATTTTCCTGCTTTAGTTACTCTGTGTTAGTTTTTATTTTTTTGCCGCTTTAGCTTCCCTGTGTGCTGTGCGTTGTTTTCCTGCAGCTACTGCCCCTCTGGCCCAGCCCCCAATCCAGCCCGCTTCCGCCCCCCTACCTCTGCTCCCGCTCCCACCGCGCCCAGTGGCAGACCCCCTGGCCCCAATGAGCGCCACGACTCCTGACACCGCTAACAACCTCCACGCACTCAACGCCAGCCGATCCTCCACCTGCTTCCAGGCCACCCCGAAGCTCACCCACGGACCCTTCACCTGAAACTGCAGCTACACCAGCCAGCGCACACCTGCACATCCTGCTCATCCCACCAAGCAGACCACAACCATCTCAGATGCATACTACTCAACACCCGCTCGGTACACAAGTACCCCGTTGAACTCTGGGACCTACTTGATTCATCCTCCCCGGACATCGCCTTCCTGATGGAGACCTGGATGAATGCCTCATCAGCGCCGGACATAGCCATAGCCATCCCGGATGGTTACATGATCACCCACAGGGACCGAAACATCAAACCAGGAGGAGGAATCGCCATCGTCCACAGGAACACCATCAAAATTTCAACAAACACCGAAGACACCCTCAGCATGGCTGAACACCTACACTTCCAGATCCACGTCGATCACACCACCCTCAGAGGTACCCTCGTCAGGAGGTAGGTTCAGGGTAGTGATTTTGAGAAGGCGTTGGGCATGGGCCCGGACTTGTCCTCTTTAGACAATGATGCTGCGGCATCCCTGTTCAATGATTGGATTGAGGCGGCGGCCAAGCAGGTAGCCCCGGAAAAAGAGCTAATTGTAAGGAAGCCAAGGATATCCTCTCCTTGGTATAGTCCTCAGCTCAATGCAGGAGAATGCAGGAGAGCGGAAAGTCGGTGGAGACAAGATTACAGTGAGAGCAGTAAAACAATTTATAACCATGCACTGCAGAAATATAAGAATGAGATAGTTGTAGCTAAGGAGCAATACTTTACTACCAAAATCAGAGACGCGGCCAACTCTAATAAAGAACTTTTTAGAGTGGTCAATTTTCTGGCAAAACCTCAGCAGAAAAATGCGTTTAAGGCTGACCAGAAGATGTGTAACAATCTGGCCCTGTTCTTTCAAAACAAGGTGCAAGTGGACTTTTAGAATGCACAGGGATCCCAGGATATCATCAAACATAATGAAGAAGATGATTGGCCACTGACGCAGTGCAAGCTATCCTGTTTCCCAGAATTGGCAAAGGAGGAGGTGCAAAAGCTGCTCCTCACCATAAAATCAGGCTCTCCCAGAGATCCCTGCCCTCCCGCCATCATGCATCTAGCCCCTAAGAAGATTTGTGAAAATCTGACTCCCCTCATTAATCAGGTACTGACAACAGGATCATACCCGGCTCGGTGGAAACATGTGGCCATTAGACCCTTGCTTAAAAAACCTAACCTGAATCCGGAGGTACTAAAGAACTACCGTCCGATTGCAGGACTACCCATGTTGGCGAAGGTCATCGAGAAATCACTGAACAAAGTGTTGAGTGACTATCTAAAGTCTTGCAAGCTGCTAGACTCAACCCAACATGGCTTTCGCGCCTGTCATTCCACCGAATCGGCCTTGGTTGGTGCAACTGAGGAAATTCGGAGGGTGGTTGACGAAGGGGGCAGGGCGGTCCTCATACTCCTAGACCTATCGGCAGCATTTGACACCGTGAATCACACGGTGTTAGTACAGCGGCTGAAGGATCTGGGGGTTGAGGACACCGCCCTAGCCTTGATCGCCTCCTTTCTGGAAGATAGGGAACAAAATTTGGTTTGGGATGGACTGGAGTCTAAGAGTTTTCATCTTCCATGCGCAGTGGCGGCTGGTGACATTTGAAAGTGGTGAGGCGTAAAATTAGTGGTGGAGCATCCTTTGTCATCTTTCGTACACAGAACATGAACAGCAGGGAAATGAAGAGTGATAGAGACTATTTTACATATGCTTTTAAACAAACTTGATCATGTGCCAGCCAGACTGACAACCACTTTCATTGGAGAAAGTGCACATTTAAGGACAGCATAGAGTGACACATGAGTCTAACCTCTTCCAGAGGAGAACTTAACATCTCTCAAATTAAACTACTGTTTGGTTAGGTTACTCCCTCACAGCGTCACTGAAATCTCTTGTTTTTCCCCTCTCATGATATATCCTATGTCACTACGATGACACAACGCCACTGAATCACACAGTGAAAGCAGACACACCACACCCTGCGAGCCGCCCCTTCCCTGATTAGCCTGCAAGCAAATTAAAATAGTACTCAAGAACCGAGAACACAAACATCATTTTAAAAGTTGATAAGGATCATATTTTCGATTAGCGTCTCTGTCCCCACTAAATGTACAGAAAGTTAGAGGAAAACTGGAGCAGAGAACGAGGCAAAACTTTAAAATGTGCTGATTCGTTGAATCACACGTACAATAGTTCAAGTTCAAGTTCAGTAATTTGTATAGCGCACTACTCACCAAGGGGGTCTCAAGGCGCTTAAGGGAGGGTGGGTGCATTACTTATCGAAAAGCCAGGTTTTGAGTTGCTTTCTGAAGGAGAGGTGGTTCTGTGTAAGGCGGTGGTGATTGGGGAGGGAATTCCAGGTCTTGGCCGCTAAGTAGGAGAATGATCTTCCTCCCATGGTGGATCTATGGATGCGCGGGATTACGGCGAGGGCTTGATTGGACGATCGTAGTTGGCGGGTGGGTGTGTAGAAGGATAGTCGAGTGTTGAGGCATTCGGGTCCTAGGTCGTAGAGGGCTTTGTGTGATTGGGGGAGGAGGCGGAATGTTATTCTCTTGTTGACGGGGAGCCAGTGGAGGTCTTTCAGGTGACTGGAGATGTGAGCTTGACGGGGGATGTCCAGTATGAGTCTGGCTGAGGCGTTTTGTATGCGTTGGAGTTTTTTCTGTAGTTTGGGTGTCGTTCTGGCGTAAAGGGTATTTCCATAATCCAGTCGGCTAGTAATCAGTGCGTGGGTGACTGTCTTTCTTGTATCGGTGGGGATCCAACGGAAGATTTTTTTGAGCATGCGTAGGATGTTGAAGCAAGAAGATGAGACGGCGTTGACTTGTCTGGTCATTGAGAGGGAGGAGTCTAGGATGAATCCCAGGTTGCGTGCGTGGTTTGTGGGTAAGGGTGCTGTACCCAGGGCTGGTGGCCACCAAGAGTCGTCCCAAGCAGAGGGGGATGATCCTAAGATGAGGACTTCTGTTTTGTCAGAGTTTAGTTTTAGGCGGCTGTTCTTCATCCATTCGGCTACTTCTTTCATTCCTTCGTGTAGGTTTGTTTTGGCGGTGTTTGGGTTTTTGGTGAGGGAGAGGATCAGCTGGGTGTTTTCTGCGTAGGAGATGATGTTGAGGTTGTGTTGTCGCGCGATGGATGCGAGGGGACTCATGTACACGTTGAAGAGGGTGGAGCTGAGTGATGATCCTTGTGGTACGCCGCAGATGACTTTGGTGGCTTCTGATCTAAAAGGGGGGAGGCGGACTCTCTGGGTTCTTCCATCGAGGAACGAGATGATCCAGTCCAAAGCTTTTCCTTGTATTCCGACGTTGCTGAGGCGTTGTATGAGGGTGCTATGGCAGACTGTGTCAAAGGCGGCGGAGAGGTTTCTCCGTTGTCCAGTAGCATTCTGATGTCGTCCGTAGCAGCGATGAGGGCGGTTTCGGTGCTGTGTTTGGCTCGGAAGCCGGACTGTGAGGGGTCAAGGGAGTTATTGGATTCAAGGATTCAAGGAAGGTGGCGAGCTGATTATTGACGGCTTTCTCAATGACTTTGGCAGGGAATGGGAGGAGTGAGATGGGACGGTAGTTCTTAAGTTCAGAGGGGTCTGCTGTGGGTTTCTTCAGAAGGGCGCTGAGTTCGGCATGTTTCCAGATTTCCGGGAAGGTTGCGGAGTTGAAGGAACAGTTGATGACATCGCGGAGATGGGGTGCGATGATGGAATCTGCTTTGTTGAAGATGTGGTGGGGACATGGGTCGGTTGGTGAGCCAGAGTGGATGGAGTTCATCAGGCGGGCGGTTTCTTCGGTTGTTATTGGGTTCCAGGTGCAGAGGTTGTGAGAGTGCTCTTTTGGTTCAGAGGTGGGTGGGGTGGACTGTTCTTCGGAATGGTTTTCAAAGCTGTTATGTATGTCGGCGATTTTGTTGTGGAAGAAAGAGGCTAAAGAGTCGCAGAGGTCTTGGGAGGGAGTGATGTCGTTGGTGCCGGCGGTGGGGTTGGTAAATTCATTGACGATGTTGAAAAGTTCCTTGCTGTTATGGGCGTTGTTGTTGAGCCGATCCTTGAATGCTGATTTCTTTGTGGATCGGATCAATTGGTGGTGTTTGCGACATAATTTCTTGGATTTCTTAAGGTCAGCATTGAACCAGGGGGCCTTTTTGCTATCTTGTTTGATCTGGATGTTTTTCAAGGGTGCTAGTTCGTCAGCGCTGTGGGTGATCCATTGTGTGAGTTTGGTAGCAGCTAGGTTTGGGTCCGATGATATGGTAGGAGGGTTTTGGTTAAGCGATGTGAAGAGTTGGTCGGTGGTGATTTTGTTCCAGTTTCTTCGAGGAATAGGTTGTGGGGGATTGTGGGACGTGGTTTTTTTGTAGCTGAAGTGAACGCAGCTGTGGTCCGTCCAATGGAGAGCTGTGGTGAGATCGAAGGAGATGTGCTTGCTGGAGGTGAAGATGGGGTCAAGCGTGTGTCCGGCCAAGTGGGTGGGGGTGTCAACGAGTTGTTTGAGTCCGAGATTGGCGAGATTGTCCAGAAGGGTGGTGGTGTTTCTGTCGTTATTCTTTTCCAGGTGGAAGTTGAGGTCTCCCAGTAGGATGTAGTCCTCGGAGGCGAGGGCATGTGGGCTGATGAAGTCAGTGATGTCTTCGCTGAATTGCGTGCCTGTTCCTGGTGGTCTGTATATGAGGGTGCCTCTAAGTGTGGTCCTGGGGTCGGTGTGAATCTGGAAGTGAAGGTGTTCGGCGGCCGCGAGGTTGTCGTCAGAGCTGGTCGTGATTCGGATGGTGTTCTTATGGACGATGGCGATGCCTCCTCCTGTTTGGTTGGTGCGGTCTTTTCGGATGATCTTGTAAGTGTCCGGGATGGCTATGGCGACGTCGGGCGCTGAGGAGGCGTTCATCCAGGTTTCTGTAAGGAAGGCGACGTCCGGCGAAGTGGTGTCGAGTAGGTTCCAAAGTTCAATGGCGTGTCTGTGGATCGAGCGGGTGTTGAGTAGTATGCACTTCAGGTGGTTAGTGTCGGAGCTCTGTTTGGAGAATGTGGATTTAGGGTGAGTCCTGATGCAGTCGAGTTTGCAGGAGTGGCAGGTGAAGGGTCCATGGGTTTTTCCAGGGGCGGCTTGGTAGCAGTCTTGGAGTCGGCCGGGATTGAGTGCTGAGAGGGATGCGAAATCGTACGTTATGCGGGTGGGTTGGTGTTTGCGGGGGCCAGGGGGTCTGGCGCTGGGTGCGGGCCAGGCACGGACGGGCGTAGACGGGCTTACCTTTGGCGCGTCCGCTGCGTGTGGATGCTGCGCGTTGGTTCATCTGTCTTAAAAGGAGAGTGGAGGGGGCGGAGCGTGGGAGGGTCAGCTGGGAGGCGGGATCGGGGAGGAGACACGGGCCACAAGTAAACACCACAACAAAATGTCTGCCCGGGACCGAAGACGAAACTGGGGCACAGCCGGAGAGCGAGCAGAGGTACAGTTACAAAGAAATCACTAAAACACTTTACAGGCTGTTTTAAAATTGCCGCCAATGCGCTTAAATAAAATGAAATGCTAACGATACCAGGCGCTATGTGCAATTCAATGCGCTCTGAGTTGCAGGTGATGTGGATAGCCAGGCGCTGTATCAGGGCAGGCAGCGCTGTATCAGGGCAGGCAGGCGAAGTGGTCCGCAAGGAGCAGAGCGTTGGTGGGTCAGGCAGTGAGCGAGGGGAGCGACCGCTATGGAGCAGGTCTAAGTGGAATTCCTAAAACCACCCATCCAATTAGCACAAAATATATGGACTCGCAGCTCAATTTCTTAGGGTTTGAGAGGATTTAAAAACACTAACTTGCATTTAGCATTAAAATGGAAATAGATTTTTGAATGATTCACTATGTGAC
Source organism: Lissotriton helveticus (assembly GCF_964261635.1). Classification (NCBI taxonomy): domain Eukaryota; kingdom Metazoa; phylum Chordata; class Amphibia; order Caudata; family Salamandridae; genus Lissotriton; species Lissotriton helveticus. The sequence continues at coordinate 1,563,471,163 of NC_136068.1, read as the reverse complement.
TAGAAGAGGGATTGCTAGCTTTCACGTGCATCTGCAGCAATAGTACTCCTACCCAAATACGGGTCACGCAAGTTCCCGAGATAGAGCTTTCATTCCTGTCCTTTCTCCTGACAAACCCTGCTTAGTGCAACCCACTGGGACACGGACACTCCTGAATTTCTAGTCTAGGGGCAGGGCACTCCTATGAATAGTTACTTGAAATCAAGATGAAAACTCCCAGTAAACTTAACCCCGAGCCGCGATTGGCATTTGTGTTAAACCCTTCTTCATATTTCCCTTCAGAAAAAAAGTGTCATTTAATTTGGGTCCAGAGACAATGCAACAGCACTGCCCACTTTAGTCACGCTGGCTCGACTCTGGCAGAATTAAGCTTTCACCTTGGCAGTTCGGACCTGCCACGCCGACAAGGAAGGACAAAGGCTGCCAAGGAATGCAGAGGTCACCCACCCCAAAGGAAAGTACAGGCCGTGCCTCTCAAATAATAGTACACTACAGGCCGTGGGGTCTGGCGCTGGGTGCGGGCCAGGCACGAAGGGACCCAAAGATTGAGCTTGCGCGTGGAAAGTGAAATATTTGCCCCTCGAAGAAAAATGCGGACCCCTTCGCCCAAAAGAACCCAGCATGCCATACCCATCCAAAGGAGGAACGGACGGGACCTTAAACAAGTGGGAAAATCGAGCACTTTCGAAAAGTGCAGTACAAACTCTGCATCCCCCAAAAGAGACTTACAGGTTGTGTGCCAAAGTACCATACCAACATGGCTCTAAGAAGAATGTACAAACCGAGTCCGGGGGTTAGCCCGTACCCATAGACAGTGAACCAAAACACTTAACATAATATTCCAACAAATGAACGTGCAAGCAAGCGTGAAGGGTATGCTTAGTTGTATACCTTCTGGTGGGCTACAATATGAATATTTGGACTGAGATCAGTCGCTCCTAAAATAGGTATAACCCATGCCGCCCTCTTCTTACCTGCACCCCGGCTGACAAAGTAGAGACTGTGTCCCCGAAGCAACGTACAGAACAACACATTAGGCACAACTCTCAGCACTGTTGTGCTCACCTCACAGTTCGACATAGTTCGACACCACCACCAACAAGCGTTTGCCTCCTCAATATATCCATGCCCTCATATACAGAATTTCACCAACGCCACATGATTTGGAACGACGTCTCGTCATCTCGAAACATAACCATGGCATCTGCAGTTGAGGCCCCAGAATTAAACTTACCTTGGCTTCCCGCGCTGACTCCCGACTCGAGTCCCGAGACTGCAGACTCCCGCCGTCCTGGATTTTGAATGCCGCCGCTGCGTCTGACGTGGAGTGGGCTCTCGTCACTGAAGGCTGCAGGCAGCCTCCCTCCCCTCCATGGCAGCCGGCGCTGATTGGTTCAGCCGGCTGCCCTAACCGCGTCATTTCTCCTAGTCTGTATCCTGCAGAACGGAGAGTGGGAGGTGGCTTGGGGGAGCGGCTTGCCCACTGTTGCTAATACTGTCTGTTTGGACAGCCTCTCAGGCAGTCCAAACAGTCAGTATTAACAACAGTGGGCAAGCCACTCCCCCAAGCTACTCCCCCCTGCCCTGAGGCTCGAGTAACCAGGAAGTTCTGCTGACTGCTTTCTGGCCGTGCGAGAAGGGCAGGCAGAAACAAATGGTAGTTATAAATAAATAACTACCATTTGTTTCTACCTTCTTCTCGCACGGCGAGAAAGCAGGGGGGGCGGCGCCCAAACGCCCCATGGGAGAACCGCCACTGTCCATGCGGGGTCCTACAGGGATCATCCTTATCCCTCACACTGTTCAACATATATGTCACCCCGTTAGCGAGGCTCATCAGAAGACATGGTTTCACGTTGGTATCTTATGCTGATGACTCACAGCTTGTTATTTCCATCTGCAAGAAGCTTGAGGTCACAGCTGTTAAATTCCACGCTTGCCTATCCGAGATCATTGTCTGGATGAACCACAATTTTCTGAAGATTAATACAGATAAAACGGACGTGATAGAATTTGGAATGGGGCTCCTCCGTATGGAATGACTGATGGTGGCCAGCCGAGGCCGGGAAATGTCAGTTTCCTGTCTCTAAGGTTAGGAACCTGGGGGTCATCTTCGATGACAAGCTAAATTTCTCTGCCCAGGTCAATAGTTTGACATCGTCCTGTTTTTTTCTCCTAAAAACTTTAAGAAAGATTTTTCCTTTCTTCTCACGTGACCTCCAGAAGACGGTGATGGTGAGTCTTTTTCTCTCCAAATTAGATTACTGCAACACCCTGTTTATGGGCATAGATAAAATGCAGATGGGAAAGTTCCAGTCCCTTCAGAATGCAGCAGCAAGGCTGCTTCTGAACATTCCAAGGGGTTGCCCAACCTCAGCTGGCATTAAATCACTGCACTGGCTCCCAGTACAGCAGCGCGTTGATTTCAAGGCCTTGTGCCTGGTTCACAAGGCTCTCTATGGAGGGGGTGCCAATGAAATCTCTAAATTATTCATGCCCTATGTTCCCTCACGTCATCTGAGGTCTACTAATCTAGGGCTTCTTAAAACTATCAGGGTTAAACGGGCTAGATGGGGAGGTAGGACACTATCCAACGGGGCAGCACGCCTGTGGAATAGACTACCTCTGGATATGAGATTCCAACCAGATATGAGGCTGTTTAGGAAGAACCTGAAGACGCTGCTGTTTGTAACTTAGGATGGCATAAACTACGACTTTGGAACTGTACTCACACACATTAACGCCAAGACGCCACGGCAATAGAGCGCTTTATAAACCTTTTATCCTATCCTATCCTATCCTATCCTACAGACCGCTCAGTAACGGCTGCCCTCTGTGTTGAATCACTGGCTAGAATACCTCCCCGCTGGTTGTTTTAAGTTACATCCGGTTCATTACCCTCCCGTGCCATGCTGACTGCCAGATGACGAATAGTAAAAATAGAAATAGTACTCAAAGTGCAGGAAAATCGAAGGTGAAATTTGCGGCCATCGTGAAAGTGACAGAGAGTTGAAATAGGTACAGGAAGTTGAAAGAGAGATGCTTGACAGAATCACACTCAAATAATAACTCCAAGTCTCAGTGACATACTTGCACGATGCTTCACCCACTGTACATGTACTAGTCAGAACAACATTACATTGAAGTAAAACAGATTTCCACAACTTTTTCGTGAGAATACATCGAGGTACATTGTGTAACACTGATTCACAGAAAGAGAACCTAAAAAGTGCCGAAAGTTCACCGGTCAATGGGGGGGAAAAAACCTGTGTTCTTATATTACATCTGATGAAATACGGTCTGGCTCTCTAAAACCTCATCAAAGACTCTCCTGTTAATTAAGATAAACTGTACAGGACTGAGATAGAGTGTAAAAAGTGTAAAAGACCTCTACCCCAGATATATGCAGGTGTTCTGACTGACCTAGATGCTGCTGATGTGTCTAACTCCTGACTGACATGCTGGGGTGGGTATATTAATGCCCTCTCCAGTATTAAAATAGTATGCTCAATGTTTGGTTCATGTGAAGCTGCTTCAAAGAAAACAGGATAACTCCAGCTGATCATTGAGACCCTTGGGGTGATGGTATCCAAGTACCGTATCCAAAACTTTTCTCTTTGTATAATGTATTTTTACATATCACTATTTGTGCGGCTCTTAATGGTTTCCAATGTGGTAAATCTTAACTGGGCAATAGTATGGTGGAGCTCAACCCAATGGCTTGTTAGTGGTGAACTCAGTACCCTGGTCCCAATTCTACTCTTATGTTCAGTTATGCGAGTATGCATAGATCTTTCTGTTTTGCCCACGTGGTATAGACCACATGGACACTGTATGGCTAACCTGTGCGGCTCCGTGACCGGGCTAAACTGAGACGCCCCACCATTGTCCACCGGTATGACCAGTCCGCTGCGTGTGATAAGCATCCATAGGCCGCAGCGGACATGCCAGCTAGTCTGTCCAGAGGCTACTGTTGCCGAAGAGTGATGTGAGTGGTCCCCCTCCCCTTCCCCCATGTGCGAGGCAAAATGGCGGCTCCCACCATAAAGGGAGATGTGTCCCAGCGCGCCTACAGGGTCTGCACTACGCCCCAAGCACCTAGGGACGCCGGGGGTGATCTTTGTGGCCTGTTTTAACAACTATTGGGCGTCTGCTCTTCCCTCCCTGTAAAGCTCCGTCGCACTCAACACTCTCTCGGTATGGAACAGGGTCCAAGGAAGCCTGAGCCCATCATGGCTGACAATGATGACTTCTTCCACCCTTGCTGAACTTTGACTTACTCTACCCGTCCAGGACTGCGGCTGCCCTAATGAGGATGTCTGGAATTCTTACGGACCATGGCTCCCCGCCCCCGCACTTTTCTGACTATCCCTGAGTATACATGTCCTCTATCCTGACAGCGGAGTCAGAGCATTATGTCCGACGCCCAGTGGGGCTGCTCTGTTCAGCTAATGAGGAGATCGGCCTCGGCTCACCCCCTGACCGTCACCTGCCCTGCCGGTCATTCGGCACAGTTTCTCCCCTTCTCCCTGTCTCACCGATACCCCCCTCTTCGTATTTCCGACGCTCTGCCTTTGCCCTGTCTCCTTTCTATCTACCTTTCTTACTGACGCCCGTTGGAGCTTCCTTTGAGAGCTATAGGGGAGACTGGCTTTGGAGTATCTCCCTGGCCATCACCTACCCATTCGGTCTTTGGGCTGACTTTCCCTTTGTCTCTTATTCCATCTTCCCCCACGACCTTTCCCTTCTCATCCCACTCTCTCCCTTCCCTCTCTACTTGTCTCTCCTTCACCCCCATTATTGTGTCTCATTTTTTTGATGTAACGTGAAATTGTTATTATTGTTGTAACATTGCTGACCTTATGTAAAGTGCTCTGATACCTACGGGTCTAGCCAGCGCTATATAAAACTTTTTAAATAAAATAAATAACCTATGGGAGAGATAGGCCTTGATGTAGTGAAAAGCTTATTTGCGGCTTTTCACTACCAGGACATGTAAAAACTTAAAGCACATGTCCCACTTTTTAAATGCATACATCCGGTCCCTGGGGCTACCTAGGGCCTACCTTAATTGTGCCTTACATGTAGCAAAAGGAAAGGTTTGTTCCCTTTAGGTGTACTTGCCAGGTCGACATGGCAATTAAAACTACACCCACAGACTCTGCAGTGTCAGGTTTGAGACAGATTTGAAGGGCTACTAGTGGGTGGCACAATCAGTGCTGCAGGCCCGCTAGTAGTATTTGAGTGGCAGGCCCTGGACACATGTAGTGCACTGTACAAGGGAATTACTAGCAAATCAAATATGCCAATCACAGAGAAATCAAATGCTGTTACCTTTTAGGAACAGAGCATATGCACTTTAGCACTGGTCAGCAGTAGTAAAATGCCCAGAGTCTAAACACCAGCAAAAACAAAGTCCTGCACACAATCAAAAACTGGAGGCTAGAAGCAAAAAGATGGGGGAAACCATGCCAAAAGATGCTAGGTCTAATGGGTGTCCCCCCCAGCTGAAAGTGAAGAGAACTACCCAACCTATTGGGAGTTTTCTTCACTAAGATGGAAAAAACTGGAAAGGCCATCGGTGTTGGTGTGTTCTGTTCCAGGTTGGTGTTCCCCCATAAAGTCCGTTCCCTGTAGGGAGATGAACCTCCTAAATAGTTTAGGATTCTCACCCCTCATCTGCATTATACACATGCGGGCCTGGGGTCTGTCTGAACCCGGAAATGAGTCCCAAAGAAGTAAGGTCTTAGCTTCTTCAGTGCAAAGACCACAGCAAACGCTTCCCTTTCTATTGCAGTCTACCTCTGTTACTGGGAAGTAACCTCCTACTAATAAAAGCCACTGGTTAACCTAGGAACTCTCTTGGGCATTATCGACGCTTTAGCTGGACTTTTTCCCGCTAATGCGGCGATAATTTTATCGCTCTATTAGCAAGCTGTCGCTAACAGCAGTTAGCAACAGCTTGTAGGCGATAGCGACCGGTTTGGGGCCCGCTTTGCATGTCAGCGATATTTATCGCTAATGACTTGCAAAGTGGGCATACCCAACCTGTAAGCAACTGAAACCAGTCGCTAACATCGCTATCGCCTATTCTCATCGCAGGCGAAGCGATAAAAAAAATTGTGAATAACGCCGAAACCTAACGCCTGCTCAGACCACTTTTTATCCAACGGTGAGGTGGATATTCAGGTTAAGACCCTATTGGGCATGATGCCTAAATATCGCTGGATTTCCAGCGATATTCACACATTGAGCCGCTATCGCCGGATATTTTATCGCATTAGAGATAAACGTTGCAAATAGCACGTTATCTCTGCGATAAAATCCGGCGATAAAAAAATAATCGCTAAGCTCATTTAGCGATAATTATCGCTATTTGTTGCTAATATGCCCCTCTATTTTGTATGGTCCTTACAATGGTGGGGAGCACGCTGTGTTCTTTAAATACCCCTCACACACCAAAAGGACCCTTGGTGTCATGCTTCCTCATAGGGGTCTTCGCATCCCTCTACGGAATGTGGCGTGCTACTAACCAGCGACTACATGGAGCCGCGGACTGGACAGTTGGGGCAGTGAGAACCTCTTCCTTTATTGGTTGCTAGGAAGCACGTGATCCCTCCATTTTAAGGCTCATGATACCATTCAAATTATGGTAGCAAGTCCTCAATGTAGGTACTTATGAATAATAATTTAATAAATAGGCACATTTAGTCTATTTTTTGCAGTTAATAAACATATTGTGGTGGCAATTTATGCCACTTATTCAACCCAAAAAAGGGGTGAGGGTCCTATAGGTTTAAACTCTACCACCCCTGACCCCCAGAAATCACAAATGTACACACACAAAAGGGGGTGTATAGAGTAGGCCACACAAGCAAAACACAAAAACATAAATATCCCAAGCAGGCAAATCGCTCTGTTTGGAAAAACTGCCCTCACTCACATACCGAAGTGCTTCATCATTGGGCCTGCTTACAATACGCCCTGGTGTACCCACACTCAGGGCGGAGCATAAGGGAGGGGGAAAAATAATAAATTCCACTTAACAAGACGTACAACTAGAAAGATTCAACATAGGACAACACATAACATAAATTGCGGTGAAAGTCGTGCAGACACCCAGTGACCAAAACTGTAAGTGCGACCAAAAAGTGCAGTTCAAGGGAAGTGCTTAAAACTGATTAGGGGTGCCAACCAAACAAGTATATTTATTCCACTTTCCTTGGTACCCCTAGCAGGATTAAAAAGTAAGAAATGGATAGGAAATGCCTTAAGGAGAAAATTAGGAATCTCAAGGCTTCCCTCCTACCACTGCTAAAGTCAGTCAGTCAGTCGCAATTTATGTTATGTGTTGTCCTATGTTGAATCTTTCTAGTTGTACACATAACCTCACTAGTATAAACTTACTAGGCAAAACAACCTTCTAAGCATGAGCACATTTAGAAATATAAAACAAGCATAAAGGCAAAGCACATTACGCAGAAATCACAGTTAGGCCTAAACAGTATAAATACAGTAGGCAATCACCTTGCGCCACATTTAGAGCACATAAATCACATTCAGAGCCTTGCGCCCTACCCACAAACCAGCCCCCCTGGCCAACTGGCCATCTCAAGGAGGGGCTCAAATACCCTGTGTCCAGAATGTCAAGGCGCGCTGCCAGCGCCAGTCAGCGTGCACCACTGGCGCAAACCTAAACGTTGCAGCTGCCCACTACTTGCTGGGCAGCTGAGAACAATCACAAGGGCCTAAACGCTGCAGCTGGCACTAAGTGCTGCGCAGCTGTGAAAGGCCAAGGTAGGGGCGAAGGGAGTGCGACTCACTCCTGGATTCACAAAGAACAGGTCCCCTGAAAGAAAAGAACCTAAAGGGCGCAGCTGCCCACTAATTGCTGGGCAGCTGTGAATCAGCAAAACTGCGACAGGGCCCTCACTGGCCCTAGGACAAAACTGCGCCATGTGTGAGCCTTCTAAAGATAAATGGGGCCTCGTGGGAGCCCGCAGGCTCTGAAAATGATCAGGTCCCCAATTGTGGGAGCCATTCGGCTCTGTAAAAATGGTGAGGCGGCCCACTGCCATCTGGGGCCGCCCTACAGGTACAATCACACGAGGCCTAAATCAGGCACCAACCTTCGTCTGCAACGAGCCCCCTCCCCTCTTACCGGGACTCCATAGAGGCAGAAGACAGGCTCTGGGGCAGTCGAGATTAGCACGGCGCGGGGCTCTCTCCTCCATCACGGGAGCCCCGCGCTGCTATGGACGTCCTCGGACGCCACTTCTCTTCCCTCCTCTCGGCGGCGGCATGTGGGGCTCTCCCTTCTCACAGGAGCCCCACTTCAACAGGTGCCCAGCTTCACCCGGCCCCCCATCTCGCGGCCGGGACTTTAGGAATGGAGCCGGCGAGGCTTCGGTGCAGATTCTTCCTCCGGGGCATTTCTCTTGCTGCTTCCGGTGGCAGCCGGCAGCATCCCCCGGTCTCCCCCTCCACACGGGAGACCGAAAAAGCACACAAAGGCTTCCCCCAAGCAGGGGGAAGCGGAACCAAGGGTCACCAGGCCCGCCCATCTCCACTACTTCTGGGTCGCGGCAGGCAGCGGCCCGGCAACGTCTCCACAAGCAGCTCAGGGCTGCGGCGGTGATTTTGATATCGGCAAAAGAGGAGTGGGCACCCTCGGTAGGCATATAATAAAAAGGAAGGCGTAGGGTGGGCACCTGCGCCTAAATAATTAAATAAGCGGGGTGGCACCCGTAATTAGAAATATAAATGGGCATAATGCAGGGTAGGCTCCTGCCAGTAGTCACCAGCAGCGGGGGAATCCCTACGTCGGGATCCCCCTCGAAGATGAGCATAGCTCCACTCTGCAGCGCTGCGCTGCTCAGCCCCCAGGCAACATCAAACCTTGGCAAGAGCAAACACAAAGGAAGCAAGTTTCAAGAAATTCTGGGCACCAGGAAAAACAGCTCCCAGAAGTCCTCCAGGTATCCAGGGACAGAGTAGCCAGGGGCTGGGCAGGGCCCAGGGAGGCCAGCCATCTCCCCGGGGCCCCAGCAGCAGCACGCCCCTGGCAGATTCAAGTCAGGAACAAGAACATTTTAAATGAGGTCACAGCCTCTTTTTATACACCATTTCAATTTGTTTCCAAAGGTGCAGGCAAGGGGCGAACCAGATGCAACTGGTTCCTGAACACTTTGTTTTGCTCAGCCCCTCTGCCTATTCACAGGGTGGGTCAGGGACATAAGACACACCACAGGGGGCAGAGCCAGCATTGTGGAGGGAAAACCCAGCCCTATTCAGGTCCCAGGTGCCGCCCCTCCCTGCTATGAACATGCAGATCTCCCCATTCACCACTGGGGCAGACCCATCCTGACTCCAGGAGCCAGGCACACCAGCCAGCTCCAGCCAATCACAAGCCAGTACATTCACTGCACAGACACACCAACTTCCAGAAGTGGCACTTCCACACTAGACACATTAAAGCCGCACACATCATCGCGCAGCATTCAATCTCACGAGTTCGCACATACCAAACTCGACCCTGCACTCCCCACACATCAGGAACTACCATGGTCACACATATTCCCCATGCATTCCTATGGGAGGGCAGGTCACTCTCACCACACACACAGAGAGCACACACACTTTACACTGGACCACAGTGAAAAAGTGCGCAGAGACCCAAAATCACCAACACCAGGTTACAAAAACAGGCTAGGAAAAAGCTAAAAGTTTCGGGCTGAACCTGCCAAAAGGGCCAAGTCCAACAGAGGCCCATTAAAAGATTTTTAGACCTCACGTGCCAGGTATTTTAAAATTTTTATTATTCACGCACTATTCGCTCCTGACCCACCACTCACTCATCATCCAATACCCTCACGTACCACACATATAGTTAACATCAGTGCTCCCGCGTAGTCGCTGGTTAGTAGCATGCCGCATTCCGTAGAAGGATGCGGAGACCCCTATGATGAAGCATGACACCAAGGGTCCTTTTGGTGTGTGAGGGATATTTAAAGAACACAGTGTGCTCCCCACCATTGTAGGGGCCATATAAAATACACTTCTCTGTGGATTCTTTTTGCTTAATAAAATTGTGGCCGGGGAGACCGGGTCGACTTCTCTTTCCACTCCCCTTTAGTTATATTTTGAATCTAGGAACTCTTCATGTAGCTGTGACAGTATGTCCTCCACGCCATGCTCTGAGCCATTCGTCTGCACCACAACTTTCTTGGAGAAATCAGAAGCCTTGAGCACGGACGCCATGGATTTCTCTAGGGTGTCAAAACGGTCTGGCAGGCCTTTGTCCAGATCACCTGACGGGGCTCCTTCTTGGAAGTCGGCTCTATCAAGGGTGCAACAATGATGCTGCATACCTTGAAGAACCACATGCAGTAACCTTTGAGAATTAAGAAGGCTCTAACCTCGGTCTGGGTCTTGGGTGGTCCCCAAGCCAGAATGGTATGGATCTTTGGTTGGCGGGGCTGCACCTGGAGTCCCAAGTAAACCACAGACCCCTATCTTATCTGGCACTTACAGGGCTTGATAGTGAGGCCTGCACTCTGCAGTGCCCTCAACACTACCCCCAGGAGGTGCAAATGGTCCTCCAAACTAGAGCAATGTCATCTACGTAGGCAGCACTGAAGTTCTCTAACCCAGCCAGTACCTGGTTGACCAAACTCTGGAAGGTAGCAAGGGTGTTCTTCAACCCAAAAGGCATGACACAGAATTGAAAGTCCCCTTCTTGCATTAAGAACGCCAACCTCTCTCGTGCTACCTCAGTTAAGGCAATCTGCCAGTACCCAGACGTTAAGCAAAACATGCTGAGGAACTTGGGAGCTCCAAGCCGAACAATGAGCTCAACTGCTCTGCGGTTGGGGTGTGCGTCTGTCCTTGTGACCGCGTTGAGCCCACGGTAGTCAACACAAAACCGAAATTCAGGTATAACACCAGGTGGAGCCGCCTTAGGGACCAGAATGAAGGGACTGGACCAAGGTCTGTTGGAGGGCTCAATGACCCCTAACTCCAGCATCTTTGAGACTTCCTCTTTGATGCTGTTCCTCACTTGCTCAGACAACCTGTAAGTTTTGTGCTTAATAAGAAGGCTATCCCCAGTCAATGTCAATGTCAATGTCATGAGTGCACCAAAGGGTGACTCCTGGGGTGAGTGAAAATAGTGGAGCAAACTGTTCCAATACCTGGTGAAAGTCTCTCTGCTGCTCGAGGGTCGGTTTTGGGTAGAGGTTCATACCCTCCACTGACCCATCGTGCTCTTTGTACCACAGGAGGTCAGAGAGAGGTTCACTCTTCTCTTCCGCCCCATAATACGTGACCAAGAGCAAGGTCAACTCAGTTCTCTCAAAATGTGGCTTCAGATGTAGCTCGGATGTAGGACCATCAAGGGGTTCCTAGGAGTCTGCAAGTCCACCAGTAGGCGATGTCACTCTTGTGCTTCTTCACCTTAAATGGGCCAGACCAGCGGACTTGTAGGGCTTAGGGCTCTACTGGCGCCATCACCTACACCTCTTTACCAGGATGAAATTCAACCAGAGTGGTATTCTAGTCGTACCAACCTTTCATGTCCTCCTGGCTACCTTCCAGATTCTTCTGGGCAAGTTCATGGAACCGGGCTGTCTGGTCTCTAAAGGCTAGCATGGCGCTGAATACATCTTATGGTAGCTTCTTGGGGGCTTGCTTCCAGTCCTCCTTCACCAAACTGAGAGGTCCTCTCACAAGGTGCCCATACAGAAGTTCAAATGGGCTGAAGCCTACCCCGTTTGTCGTGCCTCCCTGTAAACAGACAGATGGCATGGCATGAGGACGTATCTCTTATGCCTCATGGCTCTGAGAAACCCATAATCATGCCTTTCAGGGTTTGGTTGAACCTTTCAACCAACCCAATGGTCTGATAGTGGAACGTGTGGAGAACTTATAGGTAGCTCCACATGCCTTCCACATGGCGTTCATGTACAAAGACATGAAGTTGGCACCGCAGTAAGATACTACCTTCTTGGGGAAACCCACATAGGTAAAAATCACCATCAGTGCTCTAGCCACGGCAGGCACAGTCACCGGTCTCAGAGGGATAGCTTCTGGGTACCGGGTGGCAAGGTCCACCAAGACGAGGACGAACCTGTTACCCATGGCTGTCTTGGGATCCAGAGGCCCCATAGTGTCAATGAACACTAGCTCAAAAGGGGTGCTCACGATAGGAAACAGTTGGAGGGGAGCCTTGCATCTCCCCCTGTCTTGCCACTCACTGGGAGTTAGGACAGGATCGGCAGAAAACATCCAAGGCCTTCCTCATATGGGGCCAATAAAAGTAGTTGACAAGCCTGTCAAAGGTCTTGTCCTGCCCCAAATGACCTGCCAGAGGCATGTCATGAGCCAGACCAAGTAGGAAGACTATCACCAGCACAGGGCTGCCCCATGCTCAGCAACCTTAGGCTCACTATACAGGAGACCATTCTCCCAATAAATCAGGTGAGCTCAAGAGGTGTCATCAGTTGCCTGGGCCTTGGCCTGCTTCTGCAGACCCACAGGAGTAGGGCACTCCTCCTGTGCTGCGCAGAACTCCTCCCTGGAGGGACCTCCTTCCTGCTGCCACTGGGACAGCTCATATAGGTAGGGACTAGCTAGCTAGATTGCCTGCTAGACTCAGGCACACACAACTATTAAGATTTTACAAATGTTTAAAGCAGCTTAAACATTAAACTTAAAGCATGATAATCAATTGTTTCAATTTATTTCAACAAAAAGATTTATATCAACTTTTTGTAAGTACTCAATTCAACAACTTCACATAGTCAACAACAACTTCAATGTGGTTCTCAATAAACACGAAAAAAAATATTCAGTTTGTTAACGCCTTAACCGCGGCGGTTGTGCCGCCCCGGTAGTTAACGCCTTAACCGCGGCGGTTTTGCCGCCGCGGTGCGGGCGTTCTAAGGAGCGGGCGGGGCTGCGTCGGCCATTGGACGTGCGCAGCACCAGCGAGGTAGCACTCGCGACGTCCAACGGCCGACGGCAGCATGGAACGGGTTAATGCAGTTTTCTTTCTTTTAAATAATGCAGATGTTGATAGCACAAAAATTTCGGGACTTTTCATTGTCCCTTTGTCAGGGGCAACACTGTCATTCAAAAAAAACAATCAAACATGAACAAATATGTTAAGCACATAGGGGAATCTATAGGTTCAGCAATACATCATTGTAACATAGTGCACAATAATTGTCAATCATCGTTATTAGATAACCAATATAAAAATATAAAACCAGCTGTGTCATAAAATCACGAATAGTAAGGACAACGTGAAAAGAAACCATCACCTCTGTGAAAAAATGTGCAACTCCTACACAGAATACACTTACTCTGAGCTTAATAGAACAAGAGACAGCCTTTCAGTCGTGCTGCTCAATTGTTCAATTCTTCTGTATTCTGTTCAGTAAAAAACATATAAAGTCAACCAACAAGCACCCATGACTGGTGTTGTAAGGTGAATAGTGCATGCTTCAGTAAATCAACTTACTATCCGAGTTATGTTGATATCGCCCCACCTAAATGCAAAAATCGGAGCACAAGCAATAAGAACTAAATTCCACTGACGACCGCGTTCTGAAAATGATACCAAATCAGTGCCCACACGTACCGTAAATATTAATACTCCTTTCGGAAGAGCTCAAATCAACAAAGCGTTTTCATATAATAACGATACCTTAGGGCAGAAAGAGAAAACCGAAGGCTATAATCAAAGTTTTCCTTTGTAAGTGACATTAACCCAAAACTATTACATTTCACTCTAGTGCATACCTTAGAACTCTGGAACAAACACCTCCTAAATAGCCACCATGACTGCCACGATCGTCCGGTCCTGTGACACAGAGTTTCAGCGTAATGAAGTTACATATTTAACGGCACTTTATGGCTATTGGCCCACGTGATCACGTTGTTGTCTTAGTAACCATTCCACAACGAACAACGAATGTGAAGCAACTTTATTGAAAAAAGCTTCAACAATATCCGCAACTTACAATACTAGCGACGTTAGTGCAAAACTTCCATGAATTACCCGTAATACTCGCTGAAGAAATAAAAGTAGACCTGCGGCAAACGAACAAACATAATACCAAAATTGATGCGTTACTACATACGTCCCAAATCGCAACCCAGACTTTGCCCTTAACAGCGCTTATACAAGTAAGAAACACCTCAAAAACAACGTGGTAATGTAACAGTTCAAATAAAAAATTCCGGCGCAAGTGAGACTGTGACACAAAAGGAATAAAAAAATAATAAGCAGTTAAAATAAATTGAAACAATTGATTATCATGCTTTAAGTTTAATGTTTAAGCTGTTTTAAACATTTGTAAATCCTTAATAGTTGTGCGTGCCTGAGTCTAGCAGGCAATCTAGCTAGCTAGCCCCTACCTTTATTCACATTAGAGGGCTTAGGTACACTCAATCAGACACAGCACACTGATCGGAAGATAGATTACAAACGATATCACTAATAAATCTAAAATAAGGAGTGCATAGACCACCCTTCTACTGGGAATGCTCAGGCAATTTTCCCAAATCAACTACATCTTCCCCCGCAGGTTCTGGGCATCCCTTTCAGGTTCAGCCTTTCTCCCGAACCGTGGAAGTTCTGGGGCGGGTTTCCCACAAGCCTTGCCCTTTCTCTTCCTGGCAGAGACCTGGGAAACTCTTTGAGGCTCCAGATCCTTCTGACCTCCCTCATGCAGACCCCCCCCCATAGACCATGTAGTCAGGCACACCCACTCAGGCAAACCCATCATCTCCAAGTGCGACCTGATCTCCACCTGCTTGCAGGCTGTATGCTCCAGCAGAAAATCCACAGGCATGGATGGACTCACTACTACCCTTAAGAAACCTGAGACCCCCCGCCAATTCGAAGGGAACCTGAGCCATCAATCATTGGCGCTCACTGTTGTCTACAGCAACTACTTGGTGGACCATATTGGGTACTACCTGCTCTGAAGACACCTTATGACACCGGACAGTTGTCATGCTGATTCCTGTGTCTCTCACAGCCTCCACCCTCCCTCCATTGATGGTCACCCACTGCCTGTATTTCGTAGTGTTGTCAGGCTTGAGGGTTCTCTAGACCATTTAGCTGTCACCATGGAAAACCAGGGTCATCTGCGCAGGCCCGCACCACTAGCTGGGACCAACTCCTCCCCAAGTGCTACATTCGCCAACCACAGTGACTGCCCACTGGTGGGGGCTGTGTCCACTTGGGGTACCCCTTGAAGTGCCCTACCTAATTAGAGGCAAAACGCTTCAGGGGTCCCTTCCTTGCAGACGTTCCTGAAGGGAACCAGCTCTTCTACGTAACAGGGGATTAGGAATCCTTACCCTGGGATCTAGTTAGGAGCCCTTTCAAGAACTCCTAATTTTTATTTTCGTCCCCCCCTCATTCTTCTGTTGGGGAACCTGCCTTTCCTTGGCGAAGTCTCCCACATACAACATTTTGTGGACCCTGGTTCTGAGCCAGAGGTCTGCCTTCTTAGGAAGCTTTCTGGGGCCTGTCAGCTTACTTACTATCAAACGAGTGCTGGTGCAGCTCTGGAAAACAAAGACCAAATATGTGCTCATATGCCATCTAATTGTACAGCCTCTGATAGTCTGTTATCTCACTGCCATTCACCCAACCATCCAGTGCTCTGCAGAAAGAATCACCACAATCTACTCAAGTCTGAGTACCAAGTTACACATTTTCCCTAAACTTTTGCCTTTCGTTTTCTGGGGTCTACCATATTTCCTGACCAGTGCTTCCTTCAAGGCCGGGTACCTTGTCTGGTCCTCAACTCCTAGGCCAATAAGGTGTTCCTCTCCTCCCCTGTCAAATGCTTCCATAAACCTGCACCCCAATCCCTCTCTGGAATCCTGTGATTCTGCAAAGCAATCTCATAGGCCTGAAACCACCGATCTATGTCGCCTCCCACTCCATAATCAGGCACCACATGTTTGAGTATGTGTACCTTTCCTTCTGAGTGTACTGAAGAAATGCTACCACCATCTGTGATGGACTTTGCTTTCAAACCCAGGTCCTTTAATCTCAGCTCTTGAGCAAAAAGCATACTCCTTTCCTCCACAGCTAATTTTTGCTTTTCCACATCCACATTGAGTTTTGCCAGCACCAACTGGAGCTAACTTTCTTCCAGCATATCTCTCAACGCTGCTGCAGGCAGGCTTTTAGATTAAACACAACTGCTAACTCAGGAGGGAGCTCTCCACAATTCAGACTGGCCCCCGCCTCACAGGCAAATTCTGGCTCCTTTAGCCATTTAAGATGCAAGCTCGGTTCAACTTCCTCCACAACAAAATTCTTATCCTCTGGGTGCCCAGCTGCATCCCTGGCTGATATCCAGGCCTTCAGTGCCTTTTGCAGCTCTTACTTTTTAGTGAGGCCTTTAAAAGAACACTTTAAATCCCTTCAGAATTTTTTGAGCTGAGGCAACATATAGGTTTTCAACTTCTCCTACTGAAACTCAAAGGGTCTTATTTACAAGCCCCTTGTGCCACCGGTGCGTCATTTTTTGTGACGAACCGACGACACGTTTTGCTGCCACATATTTACAACACGCAAAGCCACCTTGCATGGATTTTTGTGTCCTCTTAAATGCAGCCCCTTTCCACGCAGCGGTTTGCGTGAAAGGGGCGTGCCACGGGTGTTGCGGTGGGTGTTCCCACACAACACCCATGGCAGATGCCGCATTCCCAGACTTACAACCTTTCATAAACCTGGGAATGCGTTAGAATGCTACGCCTCCCAGGGCAGGCGTAGCGATGAGCAATGAGGAGAAATATTTTGATTTCTCCTCGTTTTTTCCTCTTTCTATGCATGCTGCATTCTGCAGAACACATAGAATGAGAAAATCACCTCTTGTAATTGTTGTTGTGCAGGAAGCACAAAAACAATCTTCCCTAAAACGCAGACGCCCTTGCACCATGGTGCAAGGATCTCTGCATCGGTGCATGGCAGCCAATTGTGCACTAGTGCAGGGGAAAGCAAGGGTATCCGTCATATCATTGTAGATATGACGCATCACTTTGCTTCCAAAGTAACACAGTGCGATGCACCCAAATGGCTGACAACACCGTGTTGCATTACTTTGTCGTAAATAAGACCCAAATCTGCCGGTGCACCTTATGGCTCCCTAGACTGAGACATGATTGTAAAAACTCAAAAGGTTGCCAAAAGAGGAAAAAGAAAAATAGTAGGCTGTAATGGTCTGTGATATGGAAGTAGCGGACACCAACCACTGTTTGTAACGCACTAATAAAAGTCCTATCCCACTGCTGATCACCAATGTTAGAAATGGGGTCTATAGTTGGTAGCGGTTTGAACCCTGTCCAAGTAGGTAGGGACCCACACTCGTCAGGGTAAGGGTAGTACACACTAAGTTTACCTGTGCTCACTCTCTGCAGCTTGGCACAGAGCAGTCAGACTAACCTAAATATGCAATGTATGAAGTATTTGTGCACACACACACACACACAGTAACACAGTGAAAATTCTGCAAAAGTACTCCACATCAATTTAACAAAAATAGCCAATAAGTATCTGAGTAAAACAAGACCAGAATGATATAAATCCAACATAGAAACATACACAAGTCATGATATGAATCCTCCAACAGTTAATGCAGTTATGATACAACAGCTCCAACCGGGGCTATTTCGTCACATTTGACCAAGATAAATCCACAAGTTCAGTCCAACCGTGAGGGAGTGAGGGCCGACTACAGGAGTCACACAGACCCCAGTACAGTACCTTGGATGCCCCACAAAGTCAAAGATGGTGCAATGATATCGATATCGGGATCCAAGGAGGAGCGCTGAAGTGGCTTAGGTCATTTCTGTCCAATAGAACATTCCAGGTTTTTGAGGGTAACACCATCTCCACCAGCAAACCCCTGGGCTGTGGAGTCCCGCAGGGCTCCTCACTCAGCCCGACGTTGTTTAACGTCTACATGAGGCCACTGGCAGGTATCGTCCGCCCATATGGTATTAAGATCGTTACCTACGCGGACGATACTCAGTTGGTTGTCTCATTGACGCAGGCTGAGGACCCTACGGCGATAGTCGATCTGGCTGGATGTTTGAGCAAAGTGAACAACTGGATGACCCTGTCTTGCCAAGACAGAGGTTATGATGTTGCGACGCTCGGCCCCATCCTCGCTGAGCTCCATCTGGCCGGCCTGTTTGGGTCCCCCTCCAGTACCAAAGGATGCCATTAAGAGCTTGGGCATTTGGCTGGACAGAGCTCTAACGCTGGACCACCAGGCTGTTAAGCTGTCTGCTACCTGTTTTGGCATTATCAGAATGTTGAGGAAGATTCTCCCCCTGTTACCTTTCCAAGCTAGGCAGATTGTTGTACAGGGATTGATCCATTCCAGGCTGGACTTCGGAAATGCACTTTATTTGGGAGCTCCTGACTTTACTCTGCGGAAGTTACAGGTAATCCAAAACTGTGCAGCCCGGACTCTACTCCAAATCCCTCGCAGGTCTTCCGCTAAACCTGGATTAGCAAGATTACACTGGCTCCCTGTGAGAGACAGGATTGCTTTCAAATCCCTCTGTATTGCCCACCAGTCATTCTGGGCAACTGGCCCTTTGATCAATCGCCCCCTAATTACCCCATACCTCCCCAGTAGACAATTACGCTCAGCCAGCGCGTACCTTGCCACGGTGCCCAAAGTCAACCGGGCCAGGTCAGGTGGCCGTTCTTTTACCTTGAACGCAGCCAAGCTGTGGAACAGCCTACCCCTCCAATTAAGGTCTAACTCAGACCTGACTTCATTCAGGAAACATTTGAAAACTTTTCTGTTCAATAAATAATTTTTCTTCTCTCTCTCTGTGCCAATTGGTCTTACTGCTTACAATGTTATGCAATTTCAGCGCTTGGACGCCCCCGGGCAGCTCTTTCGCGCTATATAAAACGCATTTTCATTTCATTTCATGAGCAGAGAAGGTGAAGCGTCGGTTCCTTACTGCTAGGCAGGTCGTTGGTGCTCGGGGGAAACATCCTTTACAACGAAACTTTTACAACGCACTACCATTACGAAGCAACTTTTACAACGCAAACCATTACAACGCATAGCGCTGGGGGGCGCTCTAGGATAGGGAATGTATTTAATATACTATCCAACACCTTCCCTACTATCCACGGGGACTGGAGTTGGAATAGTAAATTAAATAAATCACTATCCAGCGCCTAAAAGCACTATGCGTTGTAATGGTATGCGATGTAAAAACCGCGTTGTAAAGGTAGGCGTTGTAAAAGTATGCGCTGTATCGTCATACATTCGTGCTAGGGGATGATGCACTGCGCAAAAGAGGTGAGGCGTCACTGTAACAAAGTTAAGCATCAATTCCTGGAGGCAGTGCAGGGTTGTTGAGCCGCTAGAGCCCAGAGATGATACAGGGTGCAGGGGAGGCAATGCGTCAGTTGCAGGTGTAAGACCTCAGGTCCTGAAGGCAACGCGGTGTCAATGATGCGTTGAAGTCACAGCACGGTGAGTCGCTTCTACGGCATCAATTTCAGACCACTAGGCCACCGGCACTGTGTCGGAGCAGTGCATCACAGACTTTGGTGAAGCAGTGCTTGAGACTCCCACAGCAGCGCTACTTCGGGGGTGCTGCGGCACCATTGGGGCTTGCATTTCAAGTCGCAGTCATTACGTTGCGCACTCAGCGAGTGGGGACTGCGGCTTCGTGCAGTCAGCAGCGATGCGTCGATTTTGCAGGGATGCACCAGTTCTAAATTGATTCTTTGGAGTCTATGCATTGGTTTCTTGGTTGCGCCACCAGAATCATCTCCGAGGGTCAAAGAATGGGTTTTGCACTACTTGACAGGTCAGTCCAGGTGCTGGTAACAAGATGCAGGTGAAGTCTTTGATGGCTCTGAGACTTTCAACAGGAGGCAAGCTCAACTCAAGCCCTAGGGCTCTTCTTCATGGCAGAATGTCCCCAGTCCAGTAGTGTTTTATGTTTCCCCCGTTATGGTGTCAGGGATCCAATCGTTTTACCCATTTTAGCCTTTGAACTAGGGACTCTTCAAAGGAAGGTCTTTGTAGTGTACAAGACACTCCGGACAAAACGCGGGCCCTAGCGGAATGGATGCCATTACTGGCATATGGGGACAACTGCATATTTTGGAAAACATGGTGGCAACTTCTGGAGACCATCTGTTTCATTGACTTGGCACACAATGAAAGTATTTGAATATTTAAAGACTGCATTTTGAGAACCTATGATTTATAAGCACTATTTGTACCCATTTTTTTATAAACTTTTCTTGGGGAGAGACCACCATACCCTCGTAGATGAAGTCAGGCTTGCTCACGTTTGCTCGGTTGTTGGAATTCGGACCAAATATTGTGAAGATTGCCAGCCACCTATCGTGCTAACAACTGTTCCACAGCACTTTCTCCCTGTGCACTCTTTTGTAAAGAATTGTGTGAAGGCCATTAATTGTGTCGGATGTTTGTTACTGTATAATCGTGAGAGAAGAGTAAAGTGTGTTCAATGTTTCGTTTATACATGGTTTCTGTAGGTAAGTGTAAAGTTAAGTTGCATTTGATTTTCGAAGGATGGTTGTATATTGCTCAGTTGGAGCAACTTTTCTCTGTCTATGAATTACAGTCCAGGGGCCGTACTATACAATGTGCCCCGGGTGCGCAATGGGCATACTCGCCTGCTTTGTGCGCCCCCGGAATACAATGGTAGTACAGAAGGGGCTCCAGACACTTGTGTGTCCCCTTCTGTAAAACTGATAGACTGGTGCACAGGTAATGCAAGCACTATCATGAGAGGGTGTTCCTCCATCTGCATGGGGGCGTGGCCCATGCAGAGTAGGGAATCACTTTGTTTTTATGACCGACGTGGGCACAGAGGAAAAATGCATTTAGGAGGTACAGTGAAAAAGCGCCACAAACAGATAGTGTACTGAAAGTGTGCCTCTAAAGGCAGCCCTCAGGGCGGGAGAATGGGGGTCACATGGACCCCCCCAAGCATCCAGCTGTAGGCAGGTGCGATCGCTTACTGCACCCGCCTGCAAGGGGATTTCTCACCCCACTGTGAAACACAGAGCGACTTTGAAGGAGCCACTCCGTATTTCACTTGAATGCGCTGCCCCAGATGGGTAATTGTTATGTGACACTTGTGAGAGTGTGGAGCAATTACGCTACATTTATCAGAGGGGTTCTATGGTGTGTGTTACTGTGGTGCATGAGAGTGCTGTTGGTTTAGCTGTGTTTGCCATCAGTGTGGCTAAGCTGCAATGCTATGTGCCTGGAGGTCTTAGAGTTCTGTCTAAGCTGCCCATTGAAAGGTGTGTCTGGAACGATAGGGGATGATGAGACACCCTTCCATCGAAGGTGATCTTGTGAATCCGACCAGACCCGGATTAAGAGCTATCAGACCTATGTTGAGTGTATGTGCATCGGAATGCGTGCACTGTGCTAACTGTTAGTATATTTTGGGCTGTGTCGATGTGTGCATCCTAAAACTGCCGATTGGGGCCCATCGGGAGACGGGGAGGGGAAGAACCGACCGGAAACAGGTATATAGTGTGTTAAAGGCCGCTTTTATTGGAAACAGGTGCATCCTGAACATACCCCAACCTTGGCCTTTGCCGCACAAAACTAGGCCTAACTAAATATGCACAAACTGTCAATCCCCCCACCCCCACCCCTAAACAGTTCCCCAACAACCTCATAAAACTCCTTGTCATTTACACAAACTCCTGGCTCAATGTTTTAACCTCTGCCCTCTGTACACTCCTTCCCTTCCAACCAGTAAAGCTCCTTCCTCCTATCCTACCCCCCCCCTTATACTAGGGAAAAGCGCCAACCCAAAGAAAACCTCCCCCGCACCTGATCCTAGCGACACACTCGAAAACCCTACCACAGAAAGCACCTGATACCAACAAAAACCCTTGCTGTATCCCCCCCGAAACCTAGCTAGCATAAAACAGGGAGGGAGGGAGGGACAAAAAACCCCTTTACCGCCCCGGCTGCTGGGTCACTGTCCCATCAAAATGGTGACTAGTGACCCAAAATGGCCGGTTTTATCCCCACCCAGCCCAAAAGCAGCCCAAACCCGCCGACCAGCCCAACTGCCCAATTCACTTCCTGTGTCCTCTAAAATGCCTCCCCTCCCCTTCCTCCCGGAGCCCCAAAATCCCCGGGGGGGCGAGCCTCCCTCCGGTCGGCCACCCCCCGCAAAGCCCCATTGGGGCCCATCGGGAGACGGGGAGGGGAAGAACCGACCGGACACAGGTATATAGTGTGTTAAAGGCCGCTTTTATTGGAAACAGGTGCATCCTGAACATACCCCAACCTTGGCCTTTGCCGCACAAAACTAGGCCTAACTAAATATGCACAAACTGTCAATCCCCCCACCCCCACCCCTAAACAGTTCCCCAACAACCTCATAAAACTCCTTGTCATTTACACAAACTCCTGGCTCAATGTTTTAACCTCTGCCCTCTGTACACTCCTTCCCTTCCAACCAGTAAAGCTCCTTCCTCCTATCCTACCCCCCCCTTATACTAGGGAAAAGCGCCACTCGAAAGCCTTTACCGCTTTCGACCCCCCCCTAGGACCTCTGTACTTTCGGATACCGCTTCACCCCTATCGCCCTATCCAACGCCTCCTTCAACTGTACCACATACAGTTCTATCCCGTATCTAGACAAATGGACACCATCCTCCAAGAAAAAATATATAGCTCCATACGTTAGCTCCGGGTGTTCCATCCTGCCCACCCCTTCCTTCTCACAAAAAGCCCTCATTTCCCTGTTGATCTTCCTCCTGGTTCTGTCTATCGCCCCCGGCCTCACCGCCCCCCTCCAGCATCTCCTCGGAATGAACTCAGACCAGATAATGTGACACCCTGCCCACTGCCTCTTAATCTCCAATATATCCCTCTGCATTTGCTTTACCAGGGCCAAACCCTTACATTGCACCAGGTCGTTTTCACCCAGATGAACTACCAAAACATCCGGGCACACCCCTCCCCGAACAACATTATTTAAAACCGGCACCAACTCGTGCCAACGCATTCCCCCCTTTCCTCTCCAATGGCATTTAAACAACTGTTCATCTAATTCCAGGTTAAGGCTCCTGCATTTCTCCCATTCGGCCTTTTCTGCTCTTTTAACAAAAGAATGTCCCACCACATAAATGGACACCGCCGCCGCCGTAGGCCCTGCCACTGCACCTGAAAAGAGACACATGTAAGCAACCAGTCCACACCTTCTCATTCCACCACTACCCCTCTTAACCTGACGTATGTCTTAAAACAATCCGACTTCCAGCGCCCCAACCGCTTTATGTCCTCCTTCCCCCAACCCCGGCGCGCCGCCTCCGTCGCCGCCCCTATGCGGAAAGAATGCGTCCCGAAGTCTTTTGGATCCTCACCCATAGACCGCAGGGCGTGCCGCAGGACCCATAACAACTGCGCGGCCGTCACACGTCCCGCCTCTCCCCTGTCAAAAACCTCCGCCCCCGCCAGCGCTCCACCGGCCGCCAACCGCCTCCCCCACTCCACCGGACACACCGCCTCCTTGGCCCCCGGACCCAGTACCACCCACGTGCCCCTCTCCCGCTGGTCGGTCTTGGAACGTCGGAGCCTCACCGCGACCTCCCTTCCCCGAAACTCCACCTCCCCCCACCGCAATCCCGCCTGTCCTTTCAAACCCACCAACTCTGACACCCGAAAGGCCCCGAAATACAACCACAACATCAAAGCAGAAAACCGCACCGCCTCCTCCTGATCTCTACACACCCCCGGCAACCGACTCAACAACCCCTCCAACATTGCCTCCGTAATGGGCCGCCTCTGCCGTACCCGGGCCCCCTTTTCTCTTTCCCAACCCTCCAGGAGACGCCCTCCCAATTCCCCCGCCGAGGGAGCATAGCCCCACCAAAGCTTGCCCATAAACGCCACCCCCGCCAGCTTACCCGCAATGGTCACTCTCGCCAGACCCCTGTCCATCAACCCCAACATGAATTGCACCACCTGTTCCTCCCGTCGCCACTTGTCCCGCTGCCTTACCGCTCCAAAACGCAGAAACTCCAGCCAAGCCTGTTCGTAACTCTTCCATGTGGACACCGCCACGGACGACCTCACCAATCGAACGACCCGCGCTCTCCCACCAACCACATCTCCTCCGGCACCTCCGTCTTGACCGCCTCCGCCTCCGTGGCTAGCCCATGGAATCTCTGCCACTGTTGACGAGACAAAGCATCCGCAATGTCATTGTCCACTCCCGGCACATGTTGCTCCCGAAACAAGATATTGTTCTCCAGGCACCTCAACACAAACACGCGCATCAGCTTCAGCACCTGAGGTTCCCGCGCAGACTGCCGATTCACCACCTGTACCACCGACATATTGTCCACCCTGAACAACACGCGCCTGTGTGCCAACTCACGCGCCCACACAGTCACAGCCACCACCAGCGGGAACAACTCCAAGAAAGCAATGCTTCTCCCCCCCGCCTGCCACTGCTCCGGCCACTGTTCCGCGCACCACCCGCCCGCCCAGTAGAGTTCAAAACCGCCGACTCCCGCCGCATCCGATGACATTGTCACGTCCCACTCCCACTCCTCCGGCGGCGCCATGGGAACACCGTTGAATCTCTCCAAGAAAGCCAACCACATGCACAGGTCTTCTCTCGCGCCCGCCGGCAACCGAACGTGGTGATGAGGCATTGACAGCCCAGACAACGCCAATCCCAACCGTCGACAAAAAGTACGACCCGCCCGCACCACTCGGCACGTGAAATTCAAGTGCCCCAGCAACACCTGTACCTCTCGCACCAGCACCTTCCTTTTTGCCAACATGTCCCTCACCAGAACCACCATTGCCGACCTCTTGTCCTCCGGCAGGCGTGCTTCCATGGCCGCTGAGTCGAGCTCTATCCCGAGGAACGACAGCACCGTGCTGGGACCTTGTGTCTTCTCTGGCGCCAAAGGCACCCCCAGGTAATTCATTAGGTCCATAAAACTGCTCAGCTGTTGCTGGCAGTCCGTTGAACCGGGGCTACCTACCAGGAAGAAGTCGTCCAGATAATGCGTAATCGCCTCAGAGCCTGTGCGCCAGGAAAAAGCCCACTGCAGGAAAGAACTGAATCGCTCAAACAAGGCACATGACACGGAGCACCCCATCGGAAGCGCTCTGTCAACAAAAATCAACCCGTCCAGCTGTATTCCCAGCAACTGATGATCCTCTGGGTGAACCGGCAGCAACCTGAATGCCGATTTTACATCGCATTTTGCCATGAGCGCCCCTCGCCCCGCCGTCGTCACCAATTTTCTCGCAACGTCCACGGACGAGTAGGACACCGACGCCAAGTCTGCCGATATAAAATCGTTCACCGACGCGCCCTCCGGCCACGAAAGATGTTGAATCAAGCGGAATTGACCCTGCTCTTTCTTTGGGACCACACCAATGGGTGAAATGATCAGATCCTCCAAAGGTGCCACCGCAAACGGTCCCACCATCCTCCCCTCTCTTACTTCTTTGAAAAGCTTCTCCCGGACGATGCCCTTGTGCGCGTTCACAGACTTCAGGTTCTCCGCCCAACGAGCAATCCGCGGACCCTCGTACCCCAACCGAAAACCCTCCCTGAAACCCCGACGCAGCACCGACGCATCATCCGCCCGCGGATGCTATGAAAAGCTTCTCCCGGACGATGCCCTTGTGCGCGTTCACAGACTTCAGGTTCTCCGCCCAACGAGCAATCCGCGGACCCTCGTACCCCAACCGAAAACCCTCCCTGAAACCCCGACGCAGCACCGACGCATCATCCGCCCGCGGATAAACCTCCAAGAGAGGTTCCAACCGATCCAGCCTAACCGGAGTACGAGCCTTTTCCCAAGGTACTCGCACCCCCCCTTCCCCCCCCTCTACCCCTACCGGGCCCGGGAGCCGGGAATTGACTCTGCGAGGGGCCTCCCCAAAGCCCCCAGCAACGCGATTCTGGATGTCGTTTCCCACAAGAGGAGCACTCGTGCCTAAATTTGCACGTCTGCCGGAGACAGGAACCCCTGTTAAAATCCCAGCAGGCCCCCCCACTCTGGACGCTCCCGGCACCCCCCGGACCCACCCCCCCACAGGTGGGGCGCGCCGAAAAGGGTGTGGAAGCCAGTGGCAAACCACTGGCCGTGTAAATGGTGCGGCCAAATTTCGCCCCACTCATTGTCTGCTGATAGAGATCCGCATCCAACTCCCCCCACTTCGCCTCCGGATCCGACGCCATCCGCGCCCTAAACTCCTCGTCGTAATGCGACCACGCATTGCCACCGTAAGTCACTTGCGCCCTCCGCACTACGTCCATGTACTTGAACAGCGCGACCGCCCTGTCTGGGTACTTCTCGCAGTATACGCTCACGTAGATTAAGAACGCCGCTGACCAGTTTTCAATAGTAACCGGCACCCTCGGCCGCCGTGCCAATTCCTGTTCCTCCTCCTTCGACCCCTCCTTGGCCATCAACTCCCGGTGAAGTAACCTAAAGATTTCGACATACTCCCCCTTCCATATTTTCTCCCTGGTCGCCAATGACAAATGAGCCCCCAAGGGCTTCGCCACTCCCATGTACGGCAACTTTTTAACTGGAACGTCGCAGCTCTCTTTCGCCCCGGAACTCGGCGCAGCCGCCCCGCCTAACGCCCCATCCGTCCCAGCGGTCCCCACCGCCGCGCTCGCAACCGGACCCTCACCGCTCCCCTTCGCTCCGACACTCGCCGCCACCACCTCACTAGAGGACCCGCTCGCCCCCGCCGACCCGCAAACCGCCTCAGTACACACACCGGCATCCATCACATACCTACCTTTCACCAGTCTCACTGTATCCCCACCCTCCGCATCCGTCCCAACCGACACGTGGTGTCCTCCAACACCACAACCTCCCGCCTTGCCTCCTTGAGGCGTGCCCAAGCCACTCCCCGACCCCGTACTGGTCTTACCTGGCGTCAAGGCTGGCGTCCTCACCGGATCCCGCCGCCTAACCAGATCCTCAGGGGGGGCCGTCACACGCGGCACCACTTGCCGGGGGCATTCCTGCAAAACACTGGCAACAACGTTACAAACCTCCCCGGCCTCCCGCAACTCCCCTTCCTCTTCCGACTCCAGCTCCGCACTCCCTGCCCCTTCTACCACAATCCTACTAGTAGATACCCTGCTCAACCCTGCTCTGGCCCTACACTCCGTCATCAATGCCCCTAGGTCCACACTCACTCTCCGTCTACCCTCATGTTGGTAAGAAGAAACCGCTGCCTCGTTGCTCCATCCCCGTCCCCCGGCGGCCGGATCGACCCATCGGGAGGGGGGCGCTGGAGAGCCACTATCCATCCATCTTCTGTCGGACCACCCCTGGTCCCTCGTTGGAGTGCGACCGCCCGTACTAGGCAGAGCCGGCCCATCCACTCGGCGGGGTGGAGCCGCATGCTGCTCACCCGAGCCCCTCCCGCACTGCTCCTGCCAAGAGAAAAACGGGGAAGTCCAGCAAGCCGGGGCAAAACCATCTCCACTACCTCCCCAACCGCCTCTCCCCCCGCCGCACAATGTCCTCCCCGCCACGCCGGACGACCCCCCCACCCACCCTCCCCCCACCCCCAGCTCCCCACCCCGCCCGGACCCTCCCACGCACTCCCTCCCATACCCCCCATCCACCCCAACCACGCAACTCCCCCCCCCTGCTC
The DNA here is from genome assembly GCF_964261635.1 of Lissotriton helveticus. Taxonomy (NCBI): domain Eukaryota; kingdom Metazoa; phylum Chordata; class Amphibia; order Caudata; family Salamandridae; genus Lissotriton; species Lissotriton helveticus. The sequence continues at coordinate 1,563,443,429 of NC_136068.1, read as the reverse complement.
CCCCCCGCAACCTCAAAACTACCAACCTCTCCGCTGTGTCCCTCCAGGAACCTCCCCCCGCCTCCGTCCGCCCCCACCCCCCGTCGCATCCTCCAACCCCCCACCTGCACCCTCCTGCCCCCTTGCGCACCCCCTCCCCCCAGCACCCCCCTCCCCCCACCCCGCGGTGAGCTCCTACCGCCTGACGGGTCCTGCTGCTCCTCCTCAGATTCCTCCACCTCCTGCCCACTCCCCCCCCAACCAACTCCTCCTCCTCCTCCCCCTCAGTATCCTCAATCAACAGTGGGGACACCCCCCCAGCCCCTTCAACACCCCCCTGCACTACCCCCCTGTACCCCCCTGCGCCCCCTCCAGGAGCCCCTCGCCTCCCTCCCTCCCCCCCCTTTCTTCCACCACTGTCTGCCCCAACTCCCTGACCCCTCCCCCCTCGAGCCCTCCCTCCACCCCCACCATCTCCTCCTCAGAGCGCACAACCGGTCCTCCTGGGCCCTCCCCCCCCCGCCCCCCCGTCATGCCCCACCTCCCCCAGCCCCACGACATCCCCCACAAACACCAGGGGCGCTTTCTTGCCCGGACCGCGCCTCTTCACCGGAGCTCTTTTGCGCTTCGGCGCACCAGCCGCCTGAGGGCCGCCACCGCGCGCCGCCCTCTTCCCCGCTCCCGCCCCCTCCCCCTTGCGCGCACGCGACCTCGGCGGGTCACAGGCAATCACAGCCGCCGCGGCGCCATCAGCAGCGCGCCGCGGTGGCCTTACCCGCACTCCGCTGCACAGCAGGTCGGTCCTGCCCGCTTCTTCCAGCAAGCGCAGCGCCTCCTGCACCCTGGGATCCCCGAACGCGTCCGCCGCCATGACGAGTATTTCTATTTCCAACCGCCGCCTCCTCGCACCGCAGCCCGGCACTTGCAGACAACCAACAGGAACCAGACCGGAAAACCACCCGCACCACTCAACACGCTGCCGCTGTCCTGAACGCCTGAAAAGCCTGACAGAAACAATCGCTTTCCAAGTAAGCACTATTACTAAAGTCTCCACAACAAATAACCCCTTTACCGCCCCGGCTGCTGGGTCACTGTCCCATCAAAATGGTGACTAGTGACCCAAAATGGCCGGTTTTATCCCCACCCAGCCCAAAAGCAGCCCAAACCCGCCGACCAGCCCAACTGCCCAATTCACTTCCTGTGTCCTCTAAAATGCCTCCCCTCCCCTTCCTCCCGGAGCCCCAAAATCCCCGGGGGGGCGAGCCTCCCTCCGGTCGGCCACCCCCCGCAAAGCCCCATTCTCTAACCCTAGACGTTGGATATGGGTGGATGTAGTATTCTGCAGTGCTTCCTAGTTGGGGTGGGCGCAAGCTTGCATGAAAGAGAACAGTATGCAAAGCAGGGTGCAACCTGACAGCTTTAAAATCACCATCTCCTTGAGAGATGAACATAAAATGGCGGACCCTCTGCCTTATTGGCTACTTGCGCATAACAACTGAAAGACCTAAAAAAAAAGACACCTGTCTAAAAAAAAAAACATGACATGACATGACATAGAGCTACGCAATACCCTGAATCATTTTTACAGGTAATGGGTTTGTGACATTTTTTTCAGGTATCCAGTTTATTCTGGGTACGGCCAAACAACAGAGAAGTTTCAAACATTTGAAGTGTGTTTTCTCAAATGGTTGAAACGGTTTACCTAATAGTTTTACTGCTCACGTGCACCATGTTGATGATGTCAGGTTTGGAAAAATCTGATACAAATGATTTTGAGAGTGTGCTTTAAGAAGCCCGATTTACAAAATTCCGCTAAACCAGATTTCAAAAAGTCCTTTAAGAATATTAAAAAATATATATATATATATTTAGGCATAGCATAGTTGTGTGCCAGTTGGCAATCTGAAATGTGATGAATTTCTGTCAAAGATTTGAAAAAGTATAGCCAAAACACGTGACACTGTAACATGGATATGTATTGGGTCCCTGTAATGCCAAATGAGGAGCTCTGGTGAGATAAATTAAACCATGTGAATGAGTCGTTTGTAATACCACCAGACCACTGTAAGAGGTCACCCATGATATATTTCTCATATTACGCCTCTTAATCAGAAAAAAATGTATTGAAACCAGTGCTACAATGCAATTATATAATTCTCACTATTCTATATCTATCTCTAGTTTCTCAGTGGTTGAAATCTATAATTTGCACACATAATTTCATCTCTATAAATTATGGTAAATCAATAATTCACAGGGATATCAAAGTTTCTTTGAATAACCAGTACTAAAAACGCAATGTTAAGAACCAAAATCTAAAATTTCAAGATAATCACAGTTAATATTTCCTACCAAAGTGCCTCCTAAATCACAGCTCAAGGAATCCATATATTCCCTTTACATCGTAGCATTTCCTGCTTTATATGTAAGCTAAGCCTACATACATGCACAGTACCTATCAGCAGCCAGGCCACGCAGAAGTGGATGCAAGATTATATCAAAGGAAAGAAATCTGCAAAGGAAATGCCAGGGTTGCAAAGTGGTTCTGTGTCATTTCTGACACCTTCATCCAAACGTGGCTTTTCATCCAACAGCACTTTTGTATTCTGCGAGCGATATCACGTTTCGCAATAAATTTGTGCTTAAAGGTTCCATGGTTGACTGCGGGTGTAAACAATGACAGAGTTCCACTTGGTGGTGGCAATGTGTCATACAGATTGCACAGAGATAGAGGTTAGCAGATGGCTCTGTGTAATCTACAACGCCATATTCCACTTGTCAAACCAAATGAGGTGGCTGCGGACTACATCTCCCAGAATGCATTTGGTTAAAGTCTGAGACCGGAACCTGCTGGTCCCTTATATGTGGTTAATAGTCTTAATTATAGATTTTCCCAGCAAGATCATCCCGTACCCCCAGCTCCCGCCCCCAACAACTGTTGGAATCAAACATGTATATGGTTATTTTGTCCTCATACAACGCTAGGTCCTCACATCATACAGTCAGATGGATCACAAGATATGAATGTCTCACACGTAAACAAGCATTGTTTTTACTGGTTGCGTTTTCCAAAGAAAAGCACGATAAAAAAATAATAAACATGCGGTCAGTACTGCCCACAGTACGGTACAGGGTGATCCGAGACAGCCGTCAGCTGCACGCGCGTCTAAGCTCTACTGGGATGCAAGGGGGGCGTCGGTAAATACAGAGGAGGAAGGGGAAAAAGAGGAAACGATGAATATTGCAACACGCCGATTGTCAATAGCAATCAGGAGCTGTTCCAGTAAACGCAGGGAAATGCGGAAGCCACGTGCGCCGGGTCAGCCGAGTTCCCTCCAATAAACGTCGTTCAACTGAAGCAGCAAACAACCGGTTTATGTCAGACGCGGGAAAAGAAGGCTCGGGAGCCACTCAGGGACGAGTGAACATTGAGAGCGACGCACAGGGAACAGGAGGCGGGTGGAGGGGACCTCAGCAGGCAGGGAAGCGCGAGAGATCTGGACTAGGAGAGCGATGGACGAAGAAGAGCAGGGCACAGAGAGGGACAGGGAACACAGGGGCAGGGTTGGCTTTTGGCATGGGTAGCCTTGGCCCAGGACCAGGGCGCCAATATTCCGAGGGGCACACAGTGGTGTGTACATTAAGGTTATGCAAACAGCAACACCCCTCATCTTGCTCCATCCTTACCCGTGTCCCAGCATGCTTGCCAGTTTAAAGTGATTTTAATCCTTCATTATCATACTGTGGGCGATGTTTTTAACAGACCATTAGCCACCTTCCTTGCCCTCCCTTCACGCTCTTACTCCTGCTGACACACACCAACAACACCCTCATCAGCATGAGGCACGTAACCTATGGGTGATTTAGGTGAACTGGGGGAGTTATACCTAATTTTATATTCTTACGTGTCCTCTTAATTGCACTTTAGCACTACCTCGCTGCATTCTCTACCACTTTCCTGTCTCCCTATTCTCCAACTCCGCTTCCCAGCTTCCTCTCTATCTTGAACAATTTCTGCCCTTCTCTGCACTATCTGCCATCACTGCTTCTTACTAATCTCTACCCCACTCCCTCCATCTATCTAATCAATCAGAGCATTTGTATAGCGCACTACTCACCCGGAGGGTCTCAAGGCGCTGGGGGGGGGGGGGGGGGGGGGGGGGGGGGGTCCGCTACTGCTCGAATAGCCAGGTCTTGAGCTGCTTCCTGAAGGCGAGGTGGTCCTGGGTCAGGCGGAGGTGGGTCGGAAGGGAGTTCCAAGTCTTGGCGGCCAGGTAGGAGAAGGGCCTTCCTCCTGTGGTGGCTCTTCGGATGCGGGGGACGGCGGCGAGGGCGTGGCTGGTCGATCGAAGCTGGCGCGTGGGAGCGTAGAAGTTGAGGCGGCTGTTGAGGTATCCTGGTCCTTGGTTGTGTAGGGCTTTGTGTGCGTGGGTGAGGAGCCGGAAGGTGATTCTCTTGTTGACCGGGAGCCAGTGCAGGTCTCTCAGGTGTCCGGAGATGTGGCTGCGGCGGGGGATGTCCAGGATGAGTCGTGCTGAGGTGTTCTGGATCCGCTGGAGTCTCTGGAGTTTGGCGGTGGTTCCGGCGTAGAGGGAGTTGCCGTAGTCCAGACAGCTGGTGACGAGGGCCTGGGTGACCGTCTTCCTGGTCTCGGTGGGGATCCATCGGAAGATCTTGCGTAGCATTCGCAGGATGTGGAAGCACGACGAGGAGACGGCGTTGACTTGTCTGGTCATGGAGAGGGAGGAGTCCAGGATGAAGCCCAGGTTGCGTGCGTGGTCAGTTGGTTTGGGTGCGCTGCCCAGGGCAGGGGGCCACCAGGAGTCGTCCCAGGCGGAGGGTGTGGATCCCAGGATGAGGACTTCCGTCTTGTCTGAGTTCAGTTTCAGGCGGCTGTTCGACATCCATTTGGCTACATCTGTCATCCCTTCGTGCAGGTTGGCTCTGGCGGTGGCGGGGTCGTTAGTGAGGGAGAGGATCAGCTGGGTGTCGTCGGCGTAGGAGATGATGTTCAGGTTGTGCTGGCGTGCGATGGCTGCGAGGGGGCTCATGTAGACGTTGAAGAGAGTTGGGCTGAGCGAGGAGCCTTGAGGAACGCCGCAGATGACTTCGGTGGCCTCGGATCTGAACGGGGGGAGGCGGACTCTCTGTGTCCTTCCGGTGAGGAAGGAGGTGATCCACTCCAGTGCCTTCTCCTGGATTCCGACGTTGCTGAGGCGCTGTACTAGGGTGCGGTGGCAGACAGTGTCGAAGGCCGCGGAGAGGTCCAGGAGGATGAGGGCCGCTGTTTCTCCGTTGTCGAGCAGGGCTCGGATGTCGTCTGTGGCTGCGATCAGGGCGGTCTCGGTGCTGTGGTTGGCCCGGAAGCCAGACTGCGAGAGGTCGAGGGAGCCGTTCGTCTCGAGGAAGGCGGCCAGTTGCTTGTTGACGGTCTTCTCGATGACTTTGGCCGGAAACGGGAGCAGCGAGATGGGGCGGTAATTCTTGAGGTCGGTAGGGTCTGCTGATGGTTTCTTGAGTAGAGCGCTGAGTTCGGCGTGCTTCCAGCTCTCCGGGAAGGTGGCGATGTCGAAGGAGGTGTTGATGATGTCCCGCAGGTGGGGTGCGATGACAGCGTCGGCCTTGTTGAAGACGTGGTGAGGGCAGGGGTCTGTCGGAGATCCGGAGTGGATGGAGTTCATCGTGCGGATGGTGTCTTCGGTGCTGATCGGGGTCCAGGCGCGGAGGGTGGTGGTGGGGGGCGGTGGTTCGGTCGTGGCGTGCGTTGGTTGAGTGCTGAAGCTGTTGTGTATGTCCGCGATCTTGTTGTGGAAGTAGGAGGCGAGGGAGTTGCAGAGGTCTTGCGAAGGGGTGATGTCGTTGTTTCCGGCGTTGGGGTTGAAGAGCTCTTTCACGATGTTGAAGAGTTCCTTGCTGTTGTGTGCGTTGTTGTCCAGTCGTTCCTTGAATGCGGTTTTCTTGGTGGCGCGGATCAGCTGGTGGTGTTTTCGGGTGGCGAGCTTGAGGGCAGTCATGTTGTCCGGTGTTGGGTCTGTGCGCCAGGTTTTCTCGAGTGCTCTGCAGTTCTTCTTGGAGCTCTTGAGTTCGTCGTTAAACCATGGGGCTTTCTTGCTGCCGGGTCTGCTCGGCGGGGTCTTCAGCGGGGCGAGTTCGTCTGCGCAGTCGCTGATCCATTTCGTGAGGTTGGTGGCTGCTTGACTGGGGTTGGTTGTGCTGGTGGGAGGGTTCTTGCTCAAGGACGTAGTGAGCTGGTCTGCAGTGATCTTGTTCCAGCTTCTGCGGGGAACCTGTTGCTGGTGATGGTGGAGCGTGGTCCTTCTGAAGCTGAAGTGGACGCAGCTGTGGTCCGTCCATTGGAGTCCCGTGGCGTGGCGGAAGGCGATGTCCTTGCTGGAAGAGAAGATCGGGTCGAGTGTGTGTCCGGCGTAGTGGGTGGGGGTGGTCACCAGCTGCTTGAGTCCCAGGTTTGTGAGGTTGTCCAGCAGGGTGGTGGTGTTGCGGTCGTTTGTTGTTCTCCAGGTGGAAGTTGAGGTCCCCGAGGAGGATGTAGTCGGCTGAGGGGAGGGCGAGCGGGCTGATGAAGTCGGCGATGTCCTCGCTGAATTGTGTGCGTGGTCCCGGGGGTCTGTAGATGAGGGTGCCTCTGAGGGTGGTCTTGGGGTTGACGTGGATCTGGAAGTGCAGGTGTTCGGCAGGTGCGATGGTGTCGTCGGTGTTGGTCGTGATGCGGATGGTGTTCCTGTGGATGATGGCGATGCCTCCTTCTGTCTGGTTGACGCGGTCCCTCCGGATGATCTTGTAGCCGTCCGGGATGGCGATGGCGATGTCGGGCGCTGAGGAGGTGTTCATCCAGGTTTCCGTGAGGAAGGCGACGTCTGGGTCTGTGGTGTCGAGCAGGTTCCAGAGCTCGACGGCGTGTCTGTGGACGGAGCGGGTGTTGAGCAGGCTGTACTTGAGGTGGTTGCTGCTGGTGTTCTGCTTGGTGGACGCTGGTGCAGTGCAGGTCCGGATGCAGGAGAACTTGCAGGACTGGCAGATGAAGGGTCCGTGGGTGCGTCTCGGGGTGGCTCGGTAGCATCCAGGGGTTCGGCCGGCGTTGAGTGCGTTGAGGGTGGCGGCGTCGTACGTCCGGCGGGTGGGCTGGGGTCTGCGAGGGCCAGGGGTCCTGGCGCTGGGCGCGGTCCAGGCGCGGACGGGCGTAGACGGGCTTACCTTTGGCGCACCTTCGGCGCTCAATCGGTGCTCCCGCTGCGCGCGTCCGCTGCGCGGTTGCTCTGGGGGCGTCATAAGAAGGGAGCAGTGAGGGCGGGTCAGCTGGGAGGCGGGAGTGTCTTAGCCAATCGGCTGGCGGGGGGGCGGGTCTGCAGGCAGCGGCGGCGGGAAAACCGGGTGCGGGCTTCTCTGGCGGCCCTGCGGCGGCTGGGGCGCCGGGAGCAGGCGACGATGGAGGTCGGGCGGCACAGGCAGCAGGAGGGCCCAGGAGCAGGAGCGAGGCTCGTGGGGCGACCAGGCCGGTGAGGGCGCAGTGGTTGCTCCTGAGCGGGAGATGAGGGTCCCCTTAAGAAGGGAGCAGTGAGGGCGGGTCAGCTGGGAGGCGAGAGCGTCTTAGCCAATCGGCTGGCGGGGGGGCGGGTCTGCAGGCAGCGGCGGCAGGAAAACCGGGTGCGGGCTTCTCTGGCGGCCCTGCGGCGGCTGGAGCGCCGAGAGCAGGCAACGATGGAGGTCGGGCGGCACAGGCAGCAGGAGGGCGCAGGAGCAGGAGCGAGGCTCGTGGGGCACCAGGCCGGTGAGGGCGCAGTGGTTGCTCTAGCATTCCTATCTCTCCTCTACCTCTATCTCTCCTCTACCTTTCCTTTGTTCCTCAATTGATTTTATTTTCTCTTCACCTATTTTTGTCATGCTTCTGCACTGAGCTGTCTCACTTCTCCTTCTTGTCTCTCTCCACATTGCTCTCCTCACTCAATTCATTTTGTTACTGTCCTGCCATGTCTATTGTCCCTTACCTTTGTCCCTTTGGCCTCAAACAAACGTTTTTCACATTAATGTTTTTTAACAAAAGTGTTTTGTGTTGTAAAAATCCTTTTTCTTTTTGCACATTTTGGTTGTGTTATTTTTAGGGCTCGACCTCTGGCAATGCGCAAGCATTGCAGATGTCAAGACATATTTGGGCTTATCCAGAGCTTAACTAAAGTGGCGATTTGATGCTGTGCCCGTGAAAAAGCGCGTGCACAGCATCAAAGCCACCAGCCTCCCTCCCACAAGCTTTCCCCTTGGGGCGCTCTGGAATTTCTCCTCCCCTAATTATTCACTGCCCACGGCCGGCCAGCACATCAAAGGCTGCTGCTCCCCCTGCGTCTCCTCACCCTTACTCTCCCCTATTCTTCCCTTCTTGCCTCTCCCCGCCCCCCCTCCCCACCACAGCAATGCCAAGGGCTTTTTTTTTTATATTGCAGCCTAACCATCTCGCACACTGCTCTTGAAACAATAACCGTTGTTGGTCATGATATAATTAAACGCTCTAATTATTTTATCAGGGCCACAAAGAATTTTATAAAGTCTTTTGCTGGCATTTTCGTTTTATGCTGATTGCTATTTTACACCTTTCACATGCTGGCGATTTGCTTCAAAGGAATACATTCATCCTGAATCCCGTTACTAGAGCTTTCTCCTCTTCTGCTATATATGGGTTTTAGTTGAATTTCATTGATCTCTTTTACTAATGATTTATAAAAAGTGCGAGATTGTTACACAAATGTTATTTGTTTGAATTGTGTTTGAAACCAAATAGGAAAACATTTAAGTTCATTGTGTCTGAAAATAAAGCTTGCAGGCTTATATTAATCTACTGCACTTCCCCCCATCACAAAACAGTAAACTGCCTTTGTATTTACTGCGCTCTCAATAAAAAAAAAAGAAGTTTCAACCAATGCATGTTATCCACACAGCTCCACCGATGCACCCACCACACAGCTCCACCGATGCACCCACCACACAGCTCCGCCGATGCACCCACCACACAGCTCTGCCGAGGCACCCACCACACAGCTCAACCGATGCACCCACCACACAGCTCTACCGATGCACCCACCACACAGCTCCACTGATGCACCAACTAAGCTCCACCGATGCACCCACCACACAGCTCCACCAATGCACCCACTAAGCTCCACCGATGCACGGTCCACCACACAGCTCCACCGATGCACCCACCACACAACTCCACTGATGCACCCACCACCCAGCTCCACCGAAGCATCCACCACACAGCTCCACCCACACAGCTCCACTGATGCACCCACCACCCAGCTCCACCGATGCACCCACCACACAGCTCCACCTACACAGCTCCACCGATGCACCCACCACCCAGCTCCCCCGATGCACCCACCACACAGCTCCACCTACACAGCTCCACCGATGCACCCACCACACAGCTCCACTGATGCACCCACCACACAGCTCCACCGATGCACCCACCACACAGCTCCACCGATGCTCCAACTAAGCTCCACCAATGCACCCACCACACAGCTCCACCAATGCACCCACTAAGCTCCACCGATGCACCCACCACACAGCTCCACCGATGCACCCACCACACAGCTCCACCGATGCTCCAACTAAGCTCCACCAATGCACCCACCACACAGCTCCACCAATGCACCCACTAAGCTCCACCGATGCACCCACCACACAGCTCCACCGAGGCACCCACCACAGAGCTCCACCGAGGCACCCACCACACAGCTCCACCGATGCACCCACCACACAGCTCCACCAATGCACCCACCACACAGCTCCACCGATGCACCCACCACACAGCTCCACCTACACAGCTCCACCGATGCACCCACCACACAGCTCCACTGATGCACCCACCACACAGCTCCACCGAGGCACCCACCATACAGCTCCACCGATGCAGCCACCACACAGCTCCACCGACACAGCCCCACCGATGCACCCACCACCCAGCTCCACGATGCACCCACCACACAGCTCCACCGACACAGCTCCACCGATGCACCCACCACACAGCTCCACCGATGCACGCACCACACAGCTCCACCGAGGCACCCACCATACAGCTCCACCAAGGTACCCGCCATACAGCTCCACCAAGGCACCCACCACACAGCTCCACCGAGGCACCCACCACACAGCTCCGCCGAGGCACCCACCACACAGCTCCACCCACACAGCTCCACTGATGCACCCACCACCCAGCTCCACCGATGCACCCACCACACAGCTCCACCGATGCACCCACCACACAGCTCCACCTACACAGCTCCACCGATGCACCCACCACACAGCTCCACTGATGCACCCACCACACAGCTCCACCGAGGCACCCACCATACAGCTCCACCGATGCAGCCACCACACAGCTCCACCGACACAGCCCCACCGATGCACCCACCACCCAGCGCCACGATGCACCCACCACACAGCTCCACCGACACAGCTCCACCGATGCACCCACCACACAGCTCCACCGATGCACCCACCACACAGCTCCACCGAGGCACCCACCATACAGCTCCACCAAGGTACCCGCCATACAGCTTCACCAAGGCACCCACCACACAGCTCCACCGAGGCACCCACCACACAGCTCCGTCGAGGCACCCACCACACAGCTCCACCCACACAGCTCCACTGATGCACCCACCACCCAGCTCCACCGATGCACCCACCACACAGCTCCACCCACACAGCTCCACTGATGCACCCACCACCCAGCTCCACCGATGCACCCACCACACAGCTCCACCTACACAGCTCCACCAATGCACCCACCACCCAGCTCCACCGATGCACCCACCACACAGTTCCACGGATGCACCCACCACACAGCTCCACTGATGCACCAACTAAGCTCCACCGATGCACCCACCACACAGCTCCACCAATGCACCCACTAAGCTCCACCGATGCACCCACCACACAGCTCCACCGATGCACCCACCACACAGCTCCACTGATGCACCCACCACACAGCTCCACTGATGCACCCACCACCCAGCTCCACCGATGCTCCCACCACACAGCTCCACCCACAGAGCTCCACTGATGCACCCACTACCCAGCTCCACCGATGCACCCACCACACAGCTCCACCTACACAGCTCCACCGATGCACCCACCACCCAGCTCCACCGATGCACCCACCACACAGCTTCACCGACACAGCTCCACCGATGCACCCACCAGACAGCTCCACTGATGCACCCACCACACAGCTCTACCGATGCACCCACCACACAGCTCCACCGATGCTCCAACTAAGCTCCACCAATGCACCCACCACACAGCTCCACCAACGCACCCACTAAGCTCCACCGATGCACCCACCACACCGCTTCACCGATGCACCCACCACACAGCTTCACCGATGCACCCACCACAGAGCTCCACCGAGGCACCCACCACACAGCTCCACTGATGCACCCACCACACAGCTCCATCCACACAGCTCCACCGATGCACCCACCACACAGCTCCACTGATGCACCCACCACACAGCTCCACTGAGGCACCCACCACACAGCTCCACCGATGCACCCACCACACGGCTCCACCGATGCACCCACCACACAGCTCCACCAATGCACCCACCACACAGCTCCACCGATGCAGCCACCACACAGCTCCACCGACACAGCTCCATCGATGCACCCACCACCCAGCTCCACCGATGCACCCACCACACAGCTCCACCGACACAGCTCCACCGATGCACCCACCACACAGCTCCACCAAGGCACCCACCATACAGCTCCACCAAGGCACCCACCACACAGCTCCACCGATGCACCCACCACACAGCTCCACCGATGCACCCACCACACAGCTCCACCGAGGCACCCACCACACAGCTCCACCGAGGCACCCACCACACAGCTCCACAGATGCACCCACCACACAGCTCCACAGATGCACCCATTACACAGCTCTGCCGAGGCACCCACCACACAGCTCCACCCACACAGCTCCACTGATGCACCCACCACCCAGCTCCACCGATGCACCCACCACACTGATGCACCCACCACCCAGCTCCACCGATGCACCCACCACACAGCTCCACCGATGCACCCACCACACAGCTCCACTGATGCACCCACCACACAGCTCCACCGATGCACCCACCACACAGCTCCACCGATGCTCCAACTAAGCTCCACCAATGCACCCACCACACAGCTCCACCAATGCACCCACTAAGCTCCACCGATGCACCCACCACACAGCTTCACCGATGCACCCACCGCAGAGCTCCACCGAGGCACCCACCACACAGCTCCACTGATGCACCCACCACACAGCTCCACCAATGCACCCACCACACAGCTCCACCGATGCACCCACCACACAGCTCCACCTACACAGCTCCACCGATGCACCCACCACACAGCTCCACTGATGCACCCACCACACAGCTCCACCAAGGCACCCACCACACAGCTCCACCGATGCACCCACCACACAGCTCCACCGATGCACCCACCACACAGGTCCACCGATGCAGCTCCACCGATACACCCACCACACAGCTCCACCGATGCACCAACCACACAGCTCCACCGAGGCACCCACCATACAGCTCCACCAGGGCACCCACCACACAGCTCCACCCACCACACAGCTCCACCGAGGCACCCACCACACAGCTCCACAGATGCACCCATTACACAGCTCCACCGAAGCACCCACCACACAGCTCCACCGACGCACCCACCACACAGCTCCACCGATGCACCCACCACCCAGCTACACCGATGCACCCACCACACAGCTCCGCCGAGGCACCCACCACACAGCTCCACCGATGCACCCACCACACAGCTCTAACGATGCTCCAACTAAGCTCCACCAATGCACAAACCACACAGCTCCACCAATGCACCCACTAAGCTCCACCGATGCACACACCACTCAGCGCAACCACAGCATCACTCAGCCCAACCACAGCATCACTCAGCACCAATACAGCATCACTCAGCGCAACCACAGCATCACTCAGCGCAACCACAGCATCACTGGTTCAAATATGTTCTTTCAATGTTTCAAGCTGTTTTCAAGCTTTCACACTTTATTACAAATCACAAAAAGATGTTAATATTTCACTTCTGTTCTTGGATTTTCGTCACAATAAAAAACACTGAACATAATCTTCACAAAAGTTATTTACAAAAGTTTAAGCTATTGCCATTACAAATTAAATTAATTATTTAAGTATTAATTATTTAAAAAAATTAAAAGCCATTGTTATTTGTAATATCAATACATCTAAGTCACGTAAATACAAAACATGTTGCATTACAAATGCTATAGGTGTCACATTTGCGAAAGTTATAACTATTGGCATTGTAAATGACAAAGTTATTAATTTAACTATTTTAAAAAATAACACATACATAAAAAAATTCATTTATAAGACCAATAGCTCAAACTTTCCTAATGCGAGCCCTATTGCATTTCCAATGCTTGTTTATTTTCCTTCCGTGGTGAACTGGAGTCTAGTCGCAGTTTTTAAAATGTCAAGGCCGCAGCGGGCACCTGTGGCGCATCTGTCTGCTACTGGAGACAAAAGCAGAGCCTCTCAGATGGCCACCACATGTATTCTGTCTGCCTGCACAGCCCACTTCCACTCCAACCCCAGGTAATATTAGTGCTGGCTGTGACACTCAAAAAGAGCAGAGCCACTCTCAGTGGCCTCCCTCACTGTCACGGAACAGGAGGAGACCCACCACATGCTGTGCCTGCTCAGTTCAGCCCATTGTACTACTGCACAAAACAATGAGCCAGCCATTCTCTATACTTGGTTATAATGAGCTCCGATCTTCAGTCTAAGGCCACAGCTGCCTTTAAGTTCAAGCGCCAGCGGCCAAGCCAGCCCAGGAAAATTTGATTTTTATCTACAGCTAAAAAAAATGGCCCACTAGCTGCATTTTGCCCCAGGCCCCTCGGCCAATGGCCGATTGCCCGTCCTTGCAATCTGATGCTGCTGACCAATAAGCACAAAAGGGGGCACATGCAGCCTCATTTTATTAACTAGCATCAGCAAGGGTGTTTACTTTCTCTCTGCTACGGGCACTATCTTAGCAAAGGTCGGCTCTGAACAGGCGTTGGGGAGGGTGCATGTGCTGTAGAGAGCAATGAGCCTGGAGCAGAAGGGGATTGGGTGCAAGTACATGGATGATCAAGGAATCTAGAACAAGAGAAGAAAGGTGGGAAGAACTGCAAACAGTGAGGGATCTGGAACAGGAGGTGAAGGGAAAAGAGTAGGAAACAGCAAGAAATCTAGAACAGGAGGGGAGGTGAGCAAAGGATCATGAGGGTTGCAGATGCAAGAGAAGTTAGGCAGAGAGATCTGGAACAAGACATACCAGAAAAGCAAGGCATATCAAGGAATCTGGAACAGGAAGGTAAATCAGTACAAATAGGGAAGGGAGCTAGGAACCAAACTGGAGGGGCAAGGATGCTACAGCAAGTGAGAATAAGAACCCTGGAACAGTAAGGATGGAGGTTCAAGGACAGTGTACATTGAAAAGTCTGGACCAGGAGGGTTGCAGGAAAAGTAGAGGGGGAGGAATATGGAACAGGAGGTGTTTGAAGGGAAGTGGGGAGTGGAGGTGGGTGAGCCACTGAAAGCTCGAGCCAGATGCCTGGCCCTCGCTCTGGCTCAGCTCGTGGTCCTCATGGAACCACGGGCTAGAGCTGAGCCAATGCAATCAGTGGTTTCTGCTGCCATTCCTACCTAAATCACCGTTTTCTAGAAATACTTCTCATTTACAACTAGCGTGATGTGTATATATTTAACAGTCTATAATGATAACATTCTTCAGAGATTTAAACACAAACCACTAAAATTTGATGACAAACGGGAAGAAGACATACCCATCCAATGGCTAAATTGCACAAGCAGAAAACCTTGGGTCAAACCTAGCTTCCATGCTTGACTAAATCGTGAGATCCTTGTCAGGGGGAAATCTGTCTCTTTTTATCCACCAAGGGCGCACCAAAGGCTTTCTAGGAGAGGTGTAGCCCCTTTACAGTCTTTGGTACTTCCCTATTGGACCTTTCTCTAATACTTTTAAGCTCACGCATTCAATTCAAATTTGCTGTATTCGATAAAACAATTATCATAAAAGCATACTACATATAAGAAGTCACATTATAAAATCTTTTTAAAAAGCAAATAAATTCAACCTGTATGTAAAAATTTTGTGCAATTTTACAGGGTAAATATTCAATTAACCCCATGCGCGCAGCGCGTTTTCCCGCTGTGCGCTGAGAATCGCGAAATCCCACGGTTCATGACGAGCTCAGCTGTAACCGGTTGTGTTCCATCCAACATAAGCCGATAACTCTTCCTTGGGAATAGTCCTGTTCGTATCGATATCTCTGCTCATATTCATAACTCCCTTCACCAAGGCTTGATTACTCAAGTTATCTCTCATGGAATGCAGAGGATAGACTTCCAGGGCATAAATGAACATCGTCTGAAAAGCCCATATCGACCCATTCTGACTAAACGGTAGGATCAGATAGGGAACAACTCTATCTGTAGTATGTGGCATAAGACCACCCACCCAACAATTAGTAATGTTCACTACCAACTGATGTTGGTGCAGTAGCTGTATGAATGTGTTATGTACAAACTCTGACCTTCTGATCTGCTCGTGTTCAGGTAAGATATGAAAGGAATGCAAAGGAGTAGTAGTAGGAAAAGTCGTAGGCTGAGAAACGGGTGCAGAAGTCAATTGAGTAGAAAAGACAACCCAACCCACCAAAGTCAACGTCATGCTAAAAAACATCAGAATACATGTATTGAGAAAGTACTTGTTATGCATTATTTTACATAGTTTCATCTTAAAGTTCATTTTCTCAGCAGCTCTCTCTATCCCAAAAAACTCCATCCTCTAACTGGGCTGTTCGCGGCGGTTGGTTTTCTTCTGCTAAGGAGTGCGTCTGTCAGTCCAGGGAACGCCCTGAGACCAACCAGAACCGCCGACCTTGTGTCTACACGGCTGCAATCCCAAGTCTTTACACCGCGACCCTACAGCTGAACCCAGATGGTGGTTGGAAAAAGGGAAAAAAGTTCAAAACTGTTTTTTGGATGAGAGAGTGCAGTTCTAAAATCAAAAACTAATTATTTGCTCTTTATTTGTCCATTATTTCTAGGTCGTAGATTATAACGGTTTTTACCAAGCTCTGTCTGGTTCTGAAATAGCAGTTCAGGCTCGGTGGTGTCCAATCTCAAAGATGAAGGCACAGCTGCTTGTAAGACATCGTCTTCTTTCTCAGTCCCTTTCCATGTTAACTCAGCGTCGCTGAACGGTGTGAACTTTGGCAACCCTTCAGTCTCGGTGTCTGCAATACCGTCGAGGATCCACTGGTCGTACGGCAGAGGTAAAGGTACCCTCTTACAGTGTACGCCATGAATCCAATTTTTCTTCCCAAAGACCTTTACAGAGGTTCTCGTAGACAGCAACACCTGATGAGGGCCCGTCCAGCGGGGCTGGTCGTTCTTGGTCCGTTGAAAATTTTTCACGAGAACCCAGTCACCAGGATTGATGGTGTGACCTGGGTCCACAGAGGCTGGTGACAGGTTATCGTGAACCTGTTGATGCAAAACACGCAATTTAGCCCTCAGGTCATACAAATAGTCCACCAACACAGGATAGTCAATATCACAAAATTTTGTTGGTCTCGGCACTCCCCACACATTTGCCGGTCGACCAAAGACAATCTCATACGGACTAAGTCCGATTCGAGAATGCACTGTAGTTCTAGTTGACAAAAGTGCCAACGGCAAAACATCGGGCCATTGGAGGCCAGAACTCGCCTGAATTTTGGCTAACTTTAGCTTCAAAGTGCCATTGTAACATTCCACTAATCCAGCTGATTGGGGATGATTTGCAGCATGGAATTTTTGTCTTATGCCCAAACCCTCACACACTCTCTTCATGATGTTCCCCACGAACTCACTTCCATTATCACTCCACACCATCCTTGGCAACCCCAACCTAGGGAAATATTCTTTGAGCAAGACTTTAGCGCTGTGGACAAGGCTGTATTGTCTTTTAGGGGGTATGCCTCTACCCATCTAGAAAAAGCACAGACAACTACAAGGACGTATTTCAAATTGTTGCAGCTCTCCATGTGGATAAAATCCAATTGCAGAACCTCGAACGGATACGTCGGAGGCGCAAAGTGACCTGCTGGAGTTGGAGTTCCCTTACCTGGATTATACATCAAACACACCATACAATTCTTGACCACATTCTCAGCACATTTGGGAATTCCAGCATTCTGCCATACTGGAGCCAACAACTTACAAATTCCTTTCACACTAATGTGAGAAAACCCATGTGCCATCGTAACCACCGCAAGCACATATGCATCCGGCAACATCCATCTTTGGTGTTCTGATAACTCAACCCAACAACCAGTCGAATCCAATCTACCCGTAGTTTCTCTCCACACACTCTTTTCATTTTCAGTGGCTTCAGCCTGGATTGATTTCACACTCTCAATCGTATCTTCACACATTCCAGCTGCACCAATCCATCTCGCAGGGCCTGCAACGTACATTCGACTCATCACATATCTCGCTGTTTCTTACGCGACTTCATCCGCAAACGCATTATTACGACCAACATCATCCGTAACCTTCCAGTGAGCACTACACTTCACAATCGCAACTTGCTTCGGCAAAGTAAGTGACTCAAGAAGCTCATTCACCAACTGCCCATGTTGGATCTTAGTCCCATGCGATGTGAGAAATCCTCTTTCTTTCCACAGGCGTCCAAAACTGTGTGCTACACCAAACGCATACTGACTATCGGTATACACATTCACTCTCTTTCCCTCTGATAAAATACACGCTCTCGTTAATGCAATCAATTCTGCTGCTTGCGCCGAATTATAGCTCACTCGAGCAGTTTCAACAATCGTACATAATGTCGTCACGGCATATGCCGCGGTAGTATCACCATTTGGGAGCTTGTAGCATGACCCATCAACCCATAGCGTACCATCAGGATCCGAAAGAGGAGTATCTTTTAAATCGACTCTCCCCTTCGTTTCCTCCTCCGTTCTAAGAAAACAATCATGCTGTTCCTGACCATCTGTGTCCGCAGAAATCGGCAACAATGTTGCTGGATTCAATACATTACACCGCTTGATGTGAATATGACTAGCCAAAAGCGTCAACTCATAGCCCGACAATCTCGCACTAGTAAGGTGCTGAGTCTTGGTTCTATTTAACAATGTATCCACTGCATGTGGAACCATCACGACCAACGTGTTATCCATGACCAATCCAGCAGACTGTCGGATAGAAACAGCCGCTGCAGCTCTTAAGCAACTTGGCAACGCTCTAGCTACCGGATCTAAAGTCGACTAGAAATACGCACATGGACGCTGCTTATCACCGAATTGTTGAGTCAAAACTGACAATGCACAACCCTCTCTCTCGTGGACGTAGAGCGTAAAAGGCTTACTGTAGCCAGGAGTACCCAACACTGGAGCAGAACACAACGCATCACGCAATTCAGAAAAACCTCTCTGACAATCGTCAGACCAAGGAAGAGGGTTCGGTATATCCTTACAAGTCAATGCCAACAGAGGTTTTGCCAACAAAGAAAAGTTCGGAATCCACTGTCTACAATACAACGTGATACCCAGAAAAGCACGTACCTCTCTCTGTGTACTTGGCACAGTCCTTCGAGCAATCGCTTGAATTCGTTCTGGGGTCAACCTTCTTCCCTCCTTCGACAAGAGATGACCTAATTAGGTCACCTCTTGGCGGCAATACTGCAACTTTGAAGGTGACACTTTATGATTCAAGTCAGACAAATGTCTTAACAAAGAGAGAGTAGCTCCTTTACAAGTTTCCTCATCATCAGCAGTCACTAATCAATCGTCAACATACTGAATAAGAGCAGTACCAGCAGGCAGCACAAGAGTATCAAGCTGAGTTTTCAAAGCCTGGCTATAAATGGAAGGACTTTCACAATAGCCTTGAGGAGCTCGTTTAAACCGGAAGCTTCAGCCTCCTAAAGAGAAGCCAAAAATATCTCTACTCTCCTCGGCGATTGGAATACTGAAAAAAGCATTCTTCAGATCTATAACCGAAAACCAGGCAGCTGAAGCCGGAATCATGGTCAGCAAAGCAGTAATGTCTGGGACAACCGGAAACTGTGGCACGACAATTTTATTAACCTCTCGAAGGTCGATCACAAACCTGTAGACAGGTGGCTGAGAAGAGTCAGTGCGCTTCAGGACAGGCAAAACGGAACTGTTACACACATTACCTCTCGTTTCTTCAATCACACCTTTCTCAATTAAATCATAAATGATTGCTAAAAGCGCACTTTCACCATCGCTAGAAATCCTGTATTGGGGAATACGTGACAATTTAACGTTTGCTTTAAGCGTTACAACGTAAGGTGGAATCTCCAAAAGACCCACATCATTAGGACCAGTAGCCCAAAGAGTATCAGGGAGAGAACGCAATTTCGGTGGAAGCCGATCTTTAGACAAATACATCGGAGAGATCACTTTCTTACCCAATGTAAGCTGTACCCCCGAAGGAGAACAATGCAATGTTGCATTCAACCTTTTCAACAAATCCAAACCTAACAAATTTTCACCACAACCTGTCGTTAAAATGAGAGGTGCTTCCAATTCACAAGGCCCTATAGAAAGAGACAAGGGACTAGAAACTGGATTACGAACTGGGGTGCCAGAGAATCCTACCAAAACATTCGTTAAGCCAGACAAAGGTGTGCCAGGGAGTTTAGAGTGCATGATAGAACTCTTCGCTGCACCGGTATCCAAGAGAAAAGGCACTACCACACCTGATGTAAGTACTGCAACATAAGGCCCACTCTGATCTACTGGACCGACACTACTCCCACTCTTTGTCCATGGCTGTACTAGCAATCATTATAGTCAGCATTCTCACTCTCAACATAATAGTCATCAGCATAGTACTGAGTCGATTGACCAGATCCAATTTTCTGTTGATCAAAACAATTCATAGAATTCTGTGGGGGAAAGGAACGTTCGTTCTGAGGAAACGCACCATGTCCTCTACCCCTAGACACTTGCTGAAAACCACCACGGCCTCTCGGGCCGTCATACCACTCGCGCGCTGTCGCAAAACAGGGCACTCATTTTTATAATGACCTTCCTCCCTACAATACGCACACTGATTTAAACCCAAGGGTGGTCTTGGAGGAAAATACCCAGCGTTCTGTGGCAGTCTCTGAAATGGTGGAGGTTGCTGAAACTGTGGGCGTTGCTGTGACTCTTGCTGATTTGAGCAAGGCGGATACGCCTGCTGCAAAAGAACCTTTGTCTTTAAGTCTTTGGTCTTTTTCTCTACTCTTTCTTTCTCGTCCTTGTCCCTATTCTCATAGTACTGTGCAGTTGCCAATATCTGGGCCGACGAGGAAACAGCCAAAGAACTCTCAGAATCTTTCAACTTATTACACAGTTCAGGAAGTAAGTTGAAGACAAACTTATCTACGAACAATCTTTGGCCACCTTCCGTACTCATATCCTGACCACTATGATCTATAAATGTTTCTTCAAATCTAATGAAGAAATCAGATACACTTTCGTCCTTCTTCTGCTTACATGCTGCTAACTTGTCCCTATTTACTCGTAACGCTGGCATAATCGTTTTCATAAGATCTATAATTCTGCCAGGTAGATCTGCCACTAGAGCCTCAGGCTTAGCACCACCAACTTGTCTAGCGTCCCCAGCAGCAATATTGACCCATGAGTCACCTAATTCAATTGCATGATCCTCATGACGAATCTTTGACCATAGAGGTTGAGGTACTACATTACCCAACAGCATATCTATATCTGCCAAATTCATGATGCATGCGTCAACTATCTGAGACAATTCTTTGTAATAGCCAGCTGGATTCTTACGGGGATCAGGTAAAGACTGTTTAAGGGCCAAAACTTCTACTCTCTTCCATGGCACATGTACCCATACTCTCTGAAAATGAGGCAGAACAGGCTGATTAGCGTTTGCGTCCCCTTCTCTCCAAACTGGGGGAACCTCTCTCATTGGATATTGTCGTACCTTTCTCCTAACTGCGGAATCAGGCTCAAACAGTCGCTGAGAAGGGAAATCGCTCCTAAATGCAAGAACCATCGCAACCGCATCCTCAATCCCGGGACCCACTATCGTCCCTTTCGCAAACTCAGACTGGACATTTAGCAACTCTACCGGGACTGAACCCAAATCATTATCTGCCCATTCCTCACAGAGGAAAGTACACATTACATCAAACACATATCTCTGCTTGGGTGCTTCCCACTGCAAGAAGACATCCATAACTGACTCTAAATTATACCTCGAAACATTCGAAATCCATCTGCGAACCAGGAGATCCAACACTGTCCGCTCTTCGGGACTAGGTAACTGACGACGCAGTTGTTTACGCACAGAAACGGGGGTCATACTCGACGACCCAAAGAAAGGAGACAAAAGACCAGTAACAGTTTCAGTCATTCTTTGTCGAGCGGAAGGAGAAGCCGTCATAAGGACGGAAGACAAAGTATTTTGGGGTGATAGAAACGTAGCAGTAGTAGGAAGAGAAATGGAAGGTACAGGAGAGTAAGATGAAGAAGTTTGAGGTAGAACTGATAGCAAAGTCGGCGGCCCCAGAGGAGGCTGCGCCATAGGAGGAGAAACCAACTGAGGAGGAGCTGGCGGTTGAGCAGGACGAGGAGGCGGAACAACTGGAGGTGGAGGAGGTGCCGTAGCGTTCTGTGCATAAGGGAGTGGTAATCTCAATAGATGCGACATTAAAGGGTCCTTTTCAGGATCCTTTGTTGCCTTCTCAAGAATAGGTGGCAATGCTGGGTAACATTTATCAATAGCCATATTATGTTGCCTATCTGATACCTCAATTGCTTTATCTTCTTCATCTTCTTTAAACTGCCTGGCAGGTTGCATTATCAACAACCCCTTTTCTCTCTTATCTTTTTTAGCTTGTTTGATTTCTCGTTGTCTGGCTTCTTTACGCCAAAGGCAAAAGGAGTCAAACTTTGCCGGCCGGGCTTTCTTCCTAAACAATTTCGTTTCTAAGTTATCCAAAATCTCAGTATCAAAACTACCATATTGGGGCCATCGTAAAACCCCATCTTTTCTGGTATAGCGGACCCATACTTCATTGAACGTAATGGGGCCCACGCCGTGTTTAGAACAAAGTTCATAAGTCGGTGTCCCAACTGGAGGTATCCGACATGAATCCTCCAATCGGGAATCCCTGTTACAACCACAACAGAATATTCTCCTAATTTTGCTAAGACTAGGCATCTTTGCTCACTAATCTAGCTTCAAACTTCAAGGGATTATCTGCAATGATAGTTTCGCAAATATACGAGTCCCTCGGCTTTGGAAATTGCAATGCCCAAATCAAAGACCCAAAGAAAAACTAAGTATTCAAAGAAGCAAAAAACAAAGAACAACAAAGGACTGGGAGCGACCCACGTATACTTAACTAAGGTATCAGTCACATTACCAGAAGACCCGTCTATCGTCTCGCCTTACATAGCTGCACAAAGGGGTGTCCAAGACAGGGCGGTAGTCAGGGCAGCGGTCCTTCGTAGCCGTCTAGAAAGCGGGAAACCTCGCAGCAAAGACCTTCAGTCCACGTTCGACATACTGGGGTCGATGGAGTGGGGCCCTCTTCCGGAATTTCCTCACGAAGCTCCTCACAATCTTCAGGCTTGGAACGGTACCGCTTGATGTCGCCCTGCGTTGGGCGCCAACTGAAGAACCGGGTTATTTAAGACCCGGAGGCGCCAGGGGCACGCCCAAAGTCTTCGGGTTCACCTGTCTTAGAATACAGAGACACGGGACTCTTCGTGGTGACGTCAAAGATCGAATTTTTGACTGCAGCCAGTAACAGAAGTCCTAGAAATCATCACGGTATGAGTTCTCAGGAGACTGCTCAATTTTACAAAGCAAGTCATCCCTTTTTATGCCAAAAATCACATTCCAGACAAATACCTAACATTTACGAACTGACCAATCACATGTAATTAAACCAAAGGTATCGCATGACAGTAAAACCCACTTTTCAATTACCCGGCCCATGATCAATCATCGGACAAACCCAACATTCTTCTTAAGACAGGCCGAACGAACCCATAATAAAAGAGGGCCATGATCCATATCATAAATAGACCATAAAGACGGAAACAGAAACAGGTAAGAGTAGGATAAGGCATATTTGTGTGTAGTAAAACTTTACGATGCCCTGCGCTCTGATTTTAGTCTTGATCAGCTAGCGGGCAAGAACTGGCTCAGCAAGGTCGGCTTCAGGCAACGAGGTCAATTCACTTCGGGTCATGTAGAAGTCAGCACAAACCCCAGCTAAAGGGAATGAGTCTTAAAGGCTCATTCAGCCGCAGCCATCGGCCTATGTGAGGGCAACCACAAAATGGCTGCCTTATACAGAATGATAACTATGGTTCGGAGCAGAATCTTCAAATACACTGCGAGTCTTCGTGTGTAACATGGTGAAGACACTTGTACTTGCCGAACTCATCAGTTACGGTTCCTTGTTACCAAAATCGTAACGGAACCATGACATTTGAAACACGGGTTCAGAATTTACACAACCTCATGCTGCTGAGTGGCAACAGGGAGCTATGCACTGTGAAATTTGCATGTCTCTTTGGCCGGTTGTCTTGCAACTACCACCAGACATGCACATTTTACACTTCTCTAACTCAGCTGTCTTATAAAGCTGGGTTAGAGAAAGTGCAGGCATCCAGTGCTCTACTCCTTCCAATCCTGGCGCTGCTCTCCTACTGGTGAGAACAGCGCCCCGGTTGGTAAGGGGAGTTGGCTGGGCCCCACGTTGGAGCCTTTTTTTGAGAAGACCAAAAAAGGAGGACTTCATGCAGGGAGGTAAGTGCTTTTTATGTGTGTGTGTCCCTGTCTACCACCCTCAATACATGCCAGCCGCCACTGCTGATATTCACCAATGGAGAACAAGCATGAAGAAACAATTTACTACAGAATATTTTTGAAGATTCTCTCATAATGCAATTACATTAGATTCAGATGGTCTCAGGGTTTATTCAGGGAATATGAGTTGAAATAGTGTGTACAATGCGATCTGGGACAGTCAGTTTGTCCTTGATTAGGTATATCAGGATCAGAAGACTGGAAACGTTCCTGTCTTTCAGTGTAAAGGTCACAATTCTTTATTATAGCAGGAGCACTACAACAGCAGTTATCATGTGTTGTATTGCAACGTCATATCAAACTGGAAGAAAGCACATTTTTCAATTAATGTTAGCAGAAGCTCGATTTCTAATACAGGAAATGCTGCAAAAAAGAAAAACAGATTTCACACCTAGGAAATTGACTTATTTTACTATGCCATCTTTACCTTTATAATCACATGTGAAAGTACTTTGCGGTGAGAATGTGCACCAATAAAAATCTACTTGATTGAACAGACTTTAATGTTGGTCCATTTATATCCCCAACCTATGCTACCATACAGGGTACACATGAGACTGACTTGCCGCACAGTTCATGATTGGCATTGTAATAGGACGGTGGGGGTGGACATGAATGTTTTGAGGTTCATGTTTAAAAGCAATAACTTCTATAAAATGACACTCAATACAGTGATGCAATCTGATGCTCAACAGTGAAACTCCTCTGCATGTTCAGGAAGTAGGTTTTTTTATAGTTTTGAAGAGACTTAATCATGCTGACATTGGTTGCACTATTTAAATGCTAAATAGGTTGTCAACTCGACTTGTGTTAGAGCTTCTAGAACCTTACCAGAGCCTCGATTTGGCTCTCCCTGTTATTTTGCAAGTTTGCCCACTTCTAGTTGCGTGTCAAAGAAATCTCACGAATCTATCTGAAAGGTTTTAATAACAAAAGAATAATAAAAAAAATTTGAATCTTAGATTCAGCTGACCAAAAGGTCCTCTAAAAGTCTGAAAGACAAGTGCAGGGCACAGATCCCTATGGACTTGCATATTTTTTCTGGAAAGAGAGCATGTGCCTGGAGCCAAATAAATAATACTGGTGTCCGAAGATTAAAATCATGAAAAAGAAAGAATACTATCCTCAGTTCGTTGTACCAAGCATGTAAACATTTTCAGCTGTGCAAGCTAATCATCACTTTCTCATCTCAGGAGCCTATGCGTGAAAGAGGGGCTTTAAAGGTATGGTTGAGCACTTTCTTTAGGCATTTATAAGAATGAATAGAAACACATGGCTGAAACATTTTACAGTTACACTAATGAAACAATTATTTCACAATTTAGTGGTGACCCAGCCGGTCACCACTGTTCGCAATCTGGGTGTTATGATGGACAACAAACTGAGCATGGAAGCCCAGGTTGCGAAAACAGTGTCCACCTGTTCTGCCCTCATTCGGTCCCTACGTAAGATTTTACCACTGCTTCCCTTACAGGCCCGGACATTAATAGTCAGGTGCACTATTTTAAGTCGCCTTGATTATTGCAACGCGCTGCTACTTGAGTCTCCAGGCCTGCTGTTAGACAGACTTCAAAGAGTTCAGTCTGCTGCTGCTAAACTGGCCCTTGGCTGGTCCAGAAGGTCCTCGGCCACAGCAGCGATGGCTGAACTCCACTGGCTCCCGTTAAAGCAGCGAGTGTCCTTTAAATCCCTCTGTCTCATTTTCAAAGCCCTGCATGGACTTGGGCCTAGCTCTTTACAAGCCATGTTTGCCTGGTATATCCCAACCAGAGCTCTTCGATCTGCAACGGCCTGTCTTGTCAAAGTGCCGAGATTTAAAAAGGCCAGGGCCGGGGGCAGATCTTTCGGAGTTGCTGCCCCTAAACTCTGGAACAGTCGCCCCCTGGACCTCCGCCAAACAGAAGAACTTCTTCTTTTTAGGAAACGTGTCAAAAC
Source organism: Lissotriton helveticus (assembly GCF_964261635.1). Lineage (NCBI taxonomy): Eukaryota > Metazoa > Chordata > Amphibia > Caudata > Salamandridae > Lissotriton > Lissotriton helveticus. The sequence goes on along the minus strand of NC_136068.1, from coordinate 1,563,417,490 downwards.
TTGGTTGTTTCCGAAGGGTTAATTGATGGCCACCTTACTGATCTGCCTCTCTCCCTTGCTTCTTCCTCCTCGAGAAATCTCAGCGCCAGGATGCCTGTAAGGTGATAGCTGCGCTATACAAATATCCAAAATAAATAAATAAATAAAAAACAAACAGGGGATTGGAATGCAAGAGCAGGGGAACGTTATATTCATGGCTTGACAGAAAATGATGATTTTAAAACGGCATAGTAGGGCATTATGAAAGAGCCTATAGAAGAGCCAGCAATCTGGAATGAGTGTGCATGCAGTGCAGTTGATGGGCAGTGGGGAATCAGGAGCAAGCCAGTGCAGGTGAGAGTGCAACAGAAGGGGAGAGCAAGTAACTTAGAGCAGGAAGAATGCAAGAGGAGTGGTGAGCAAAGAACATGGAGCAGGAGAGGTGCAAGGGAGAAAACGAAATCTGATAAAATGGGGTTGCACGTTTAGGGGAGACTGGTATCTGGATCAAGAGGGGCTGAGATGAAATCAGCAGACAGAGGAGTGAGGAATATTGAGGAGAGGATGTGGCCTAATGTCTAGAGCTGTCGACCTCGAAGCTGAGGAACTGGGTTCAAGCCTCAGCAGGACGCTCAACATCCTGTGATTCTGGGCAAATCACTTCATCTCCCGGTGCCTTATCAAAAATGAATGTGTCCGTTTGTAATGTAACTGGTGTTCATGTAAAGCGCTCTGATACCTTCTGGTCGAGTTTGTGCTATAGAAAACTCAAAAAAAATATGGAACAACTAAGGGTGGGTGAAGAAGAAGGAAGGACAAGTATTGTAAAGTAGGATTTTGAGGGGTGCTAGAGTAGTGTAATTTCATGTAGTATCAGGAGAGGCAAGAATGGTACCTGGGTATTTGATTTTGCGAGAGACAGAGATGAGCTGCAGGGATATGAGAAGAAGGAACGAAATGAGGGTCATGGGATGAAGAGAATGAGGCATGTGAATTAAAAGTGTGAGAAGGATGAGGAGAGGGTATGTGAGATAAAGAGAGGTGGAGTGGTTGGAAGGGAACAAGTAAGGAACATATGTTTAACAAGAGGATGGTAAATTATTGATACAAAAAGAGTTCAGAGACTTGCTGCAAGAAGAGAGAACAATGTGAGATGCAGAAAGGAGCCGGGCAATTTTTGGAGGGGAAGAAAATTCTAGGTGGGTGCCGAAGCTGCCACCTGCAAAGTGAATCATATTGCTAGTACAAACGGGAACATTGCTAGAGAGGGAAGTATAGCAAAATATACCTTTGCTCAGGATGAAACATTCTTCTGCTGGCCTTTAGTGGCGGATAAGACGTTAGAAGGAATGGAAAGGAGAAGTAATGGAGGGGTTAAGTGAGTGCTAGACGTGGTGAGATAGTGGGGGGAATGGAAGTGAGTGACAGAAGGTATCATTCGAGAGTAGTTTGGGAGAGAAGATGGAAAAAGAGACAGGTGTAAATCAAAGAATGTGGCAGAGCTGAGGGTGAAGCAAAAAGGTTAAATTGACAAATGAGGGAGAAAGATGAAGAAAATACGAAGAGATTAAGAAGAGAGAGAAATGTAAGCTGTATAGGTGAATATGCGAGACAGAGGAAGGGAAAGAGAAATTAAAATACAAAAGGGAGCAAGGGAAGAATGGATTGAGGAAGAGACTGGGCAGGGAGAGATAGATTAAAGGGGTATCCATACTAATATAATAAAGAGAGAGCCCAAACCTTTGAGGCGGGTAATCTCAGGAACCACAGCACCAATCACAACACCCAATACAGCGTTGGAAAGGGCAGTTGCAGCAGAAGGACATAGGCTATGCAGACGCCAACCATATACATTTAAAAGGTAAAAGAACTGTGCCAGTAAAGTAGTCCCTTGTGGGTGTGTCTGCATTGTGCTGGGGGCGTGTGCTGGGGGCGTGTGGTACGTTCCGCCCTTCATGCCATGTCTCATATCGTGTGCTAATCCCACCCTGCTCCCTTTAAATACCCATGCGCCCCATAGTCATAACCCACCCTTACTCCTTAAAATACCCCAACACCCTTAAACACTAACCCATCTAACCCTATAAATATACCCTGTACCCCAAAACCCAAACCTATCCCTAAACCCTAAAAATACCCCTGTTCCCCAAAACGCAAACCTAGCCCAGAACCCTATAAATACCCCTGTACCTCAAAACCCAAACCTACCCCTGAACCCTAAAAATACCCCAGTACCCAAAACCCAAAGATAGCCCTGAACCCTAAAATACCCCTGTACTCCAAAACCCAAACCTACCCCTGAACCCTAAAAATACCCCTATACCCCAAAACCCAAACCTAGCCCTGGACCCTAAAAATACCCCTGTACCCCAAAACCCATACCTATCCCTAAACCCTAAAACTACCCCTGTACCCCATAACCCAAAACTATATCTGAACACTTAGAATACCCAAACACCCCAAAACATATACCTCAGTACACCAAAACAAATATACCCCTATACCCATACTTACCTTATCCAAACATAAAAAAAACATGCTTTTACCATTCATGCATTTACAACGAATTTCGTTGTAAATGTATGTGTGGTAAAAGCATATAAAATGTAATGCCATGCATTATAATGGCATTGCGGAGTCATGGTACTTTCGTAATGAAAGTATGAGGAGTGATGGTATGCGAAAAGAAAGTTGCGGAATAATGGGTGTTTACCCTCCCCCGGTAAGTACATTGGTGGCACGGCGGCCCACATCTCCAGCAACATACTCATATCTTTTCACCACCCATTTGAAAAATGCACAGGTCTCTCTCATTGATGGCCAGCACCGACATACACTTTTAGACACACCTCCTGCCACAAGTTCTAGAATTGCGAACTTTAGAGCTGGGGAGCTACGTTCGAATCTCGGCATCAGCTCAACATCCTGTGATTCCAGGCAAATCGCTTTGTGTCCCCGTGCCTACCACAAATTAATGTGTTCTTCTGTAATGTAAATTGTGCTCATGCCATGTTGTGGAGTTTGCGCTATATAATATTGCAAGGAAAAATAAAGTAGGGAAACTCGAGTTCACACACTACTGAACGCGCACTCTTATGGGCATCAGCAGTGCACTGTGAATCGGAGCGTTTTACAGGCCTGTCACAGATAAGAAATGCTATCAAAACGAAATCCTACAAAACAATATACTACTGACCGGCAGCAATTCATATCCGGACAACGTCGGACGGGCTGCTAGTATCTAATAAAGGGGGATCCAGAAGGGACAACGGGGGGTAGGAAATCATTAAAGCAGCATATAGGTGAGGGTTTGTTTTTGCCATTTTGTATTTAAATGATCGAGGTGGGCACATGCCTGTCTCTCCATCACAAACAGGGAATATCTCTTAATCGGTTTAGCATATTGGTTTAGCAAGGGCCTAGCCTTTGATATCTAAGGTTCATTGACAAATATGTATGTGAAATGTAGCTGTTGGATCTATGGGAAGTGACAGAAGCAAGATTTCAGGATATAACAACAGAAGTTAAACAGCAGTAACACCAGGTTGCTGAGTGACAGCTGCCAAACTTTCAGGATGCTGACATTGAATATCAGCTGAGAGTAGTATCAGAACTCACATATTCACTCACTCATCCACCTGTACGCACATTCCTCTTAGGGGTTAAGCACCTGCTCCATAGATTTGTCTGTACTTTACATGCTGCTCATGCCTTACCTGTACATGTTCTGTGACTAATGAAACATTGAACTAGTCTGCCCTGTGGGATCTGTTCAGCAAGGAATGGAAGATTGCACTTGTGGCCTTCTGTGAGACAGAACATTGTTCTTTGTTGCTGCCATGCTATACCTGTTCTCTGAGGAAGCAGGCTTAATTGCCGGATTTGTAGATATCCATTGATGATGGAAGCTTGGCTGCCCAAGGTGTACTTGTTATATGAAGAAGGGGTATTTTTACTGCTGCTGCCCATTATATGAAAAAACAAAGGATTTGCACTTGCATAAAACGCCACAAGGACTGTTTCACAATATTTCATGTGAGATAACTAGGTCTACATTCCTGAGGAACACCTGTGTACATAGTAACCTAAAACAATACATGTTTTAGTCCTGTCCAAAAATAGTTCAATGTTAGAACTGTCTAATTATCACACATGATTGACATCTGCCTATTGGATCTGTTCACAAGAAACATAACATCTCATATTGGTCATTGAGCCCCCCAGGGGTGTGGGTGCCCAATCTTTTAATCCAGAATGTCTCTCGACGAGACAAAGCAACAGTATGATCAATACCTGGGTGTTTTTCTACCACTTCTAACACTGTGTATCGCAATTGTGGTATAGTGTGTGATGCACTAGACCAATGTGTTGCTAAACTAGAGGTGGTGGATTTGTTGCGTATTGTACTCTTGTGCTCGATTATTCGAGTCTTGATTTTTCTTGATGTGCGTCCCACATACGTGAGCCCACATGGACATTGTATAGCGTAAATGACTCCTGCAGTGTTGCAATCAGCACTTAATTTCAAAATGATGCTTTTGCCCGTTTGTGGATTACTGTTGTTACAGTGTTGGAAATACCTCTTTGAAGTGCGTACACACAGAACATGCACCGAAAATCAAGGATTTAAACATTTTGAACAAAGGATTACCCCTGAAGAAGGGTCGCATAATGACCCGAAATGCATTGGGATATGTTTTGATTTTTTATTGTTTCTCGTTTGACTTTTCAATTGGTGTAAAGTATGCAAAACACATATGTGATTTAACAGTGTATTGTTAAAGAGTATCATTCTATTCAAATTATTGTATTTACTGAAACCATATGAATAAGATGTTTCACATACAGTAAAAATTTACGTTGATTATGAACCAGAACTTTTTGAATGTTTAATGTTGTTGAATAGGACAAGTGTTCATAAATTAGATTTACATAACCCTTGAAACCTTCAATGGACTGAGTTTGAGCTCCCGGTCAGACCTGGTCACACCAGGTCCTTACAGAGCTGTTTAACCAAGAATTGTGGGCACAATTCTCACTGGGTTAGCTCCTAAAATTGTAGAAGTTGTAGTTACATTCGATTAATTGGTTGAAACTTAGTAGGTGTGCAGGCTAGATCCATTACATTGCAACAATAGGGATATAACATCGCCCCAAACTAGGAAACCATTAACTAAAAGCCTGTATAGCATTAGTACTTCATATACTTCGAAGTGCTAATGTGGAACCCACTTAAAAAGCATACCACTGTTGTATGTTAGGGCTTATCAACCTATGTACATGAATGAATAGTAATTCCATAAGAGGTTTGGTCGTTTATTTCAAGAGTGTTGTTTTGAATGATGAGGCTGTTTATGGAGAGTAAACAACTGTCCTTTAATTCCTGTCACCTAAGTGTGTTAGCTTCCAGGGTTGTGTGTGTGAGAGAAAGCATTCCAAAGCTTTTCATTCTATTGACAATTGTTGTTTATCTTGTCTTCATGTCAGAGAAGCTTGTGCTACTACCAATGTTATACATGTGTTGTGTTTCTACTACACAAAAGACAAAACATCTTTGTTGTAATGCATATTCTGGATAAAAGAGTGAACCCTCACAAAATATGTGAACACAGTTTACATTTTGTTTTCCATGAGGAACAAGAAGAGTGTTTTAAATAGAGTCAACAACTTTATAGTCTTTAGCTGACAGGTAGCTCCATGTCATGTATGACACCTTCATTCAAATATGCCATGTTAGCCAGCAGCACTTTGCATGTTTCAGTTTTAACTTCATAATGACAGTGTTACGAACGAACTCAGCCTTTGTGGAGCTGGTCCAAGCATGCCGTAATATTGAGCTGGAACAGCTCGTACTCACCCAAACCCACTCCAAGGGCCACATCTTGGATTTGCTCTTCGCCGACGCACGTCAAACGTCTCTGAGGAACACCCTACCTCAGTGTTGGACGGATCACGCTCTCGTCCTCTTCTCTCTCTCGTGCTCAGCCGCTGCTGCTAAGAAGGGCAGGATAGGTGGCACCAGGATGGGCAGACAATGGTCCAGAATCCTTACTCGATCTACCCTGCCTACTTTGCTTCCGGACAGCTTTACTTTGGGAGTTAGTGTGGACGTGAGCTACGAGACCTTTCGTCAGCGAATCTTAACTTCTCTAGACTCCTTGGCGCCAATGCGTGCAATTAGAGCTAGGACTCATCTTGCGATGCCTTGGTACTCAGAAGAACTCCGGCACCTTAAGCTGCAGTGCAAACAGGCTGAGAGGGCCTGGAGGAAACAGTACCTAGAATCACAAAGAATCCTCGCTAAACAGGCATTGGCGAACTATAATGCCCAGATCAAGCTGGCCAAGATTAGATTTCTAGAGGAATCATTGAAGGCTGCTGCGAATAAGTCCCAGGCTCTATTCAGAATCGTTAAGGATTTAGCCCTCCCAGCTTGCACTAAAAATGACATTCCGGCCTCTCAGGCTCTCTGTGACTCGTTAGCACAAGCCTTCGAGGACAAAATTGCTACCATCCTAAATAATCTTGCCCCGTCCACCGGCAAGGTGGTGGATAACTCTTCCTCGAATGAGATCAGGAAGGAGGGTGGTATATCAGCTGGATTGGACAATTTTCCTCTACCATCTTTCGAGGACTTTTGCGCTCTGGCTGATGGTGTGTCCTCTGGATCTCCATCTGATCCGCTTCCACCTAGGTTCTGGAAATTGTTTCGGGAAGAGCTCTTTCCCCCACTCTTCTCGATTTGCTGCCAGTCCTTGGGTTCTGCACGGGTGCCAGACTGCTGGAAATTGGCGGTGGTTTCCCCACTGCTGAAAAAAGAAAATCTGGACCCTAAGTGTCCAGCTAACTATAGGCCCATCTCCCTGCTGCCTTTTCCAATCAAAACCCTGGAGAAACTGGCCACAAAACATCTTTCCAACTTTCTTGAGTCTACCGAGTGTTTGGATGTGGCCCAGTTTGGATTCAGGCCAGCACATGGGACGGAGTCGACATTGGTGACTGTTCTTGACGACCTTCGGACGCGTGCCGACCAGGGTCGAGCAGCCTTTCTAGTGCTGCTCGACATGTCGGCCGCGTTCGACACGGTCAGCCACGCTACCTTGATCAGGAGATTGACGGAGGTCGGAGTGTCTGGTCTGGCCCTGCAGTGGCTGGTGTCGTACCTCGATCATAGGCACCAGGTGGTGGCCCTCCCACCCTTTAAATCGGACATCAGGAGGGTTGTTGGACAGGGCGTACCACAGGGGTCGGCCATCAGTCCCATCCTATTTAATCTCTACCTCCGCCCCCTGATCTCGTTGATAACATCCTTTGACATAGCAGTCACCAACTACGCGGACGACACCCAACTTATCTTCTCGTTTGAAGGTAAGGAGGCGGTATCACAGGAGGTCTTCCATCGGTGCATGAGCACCACGGCAGAATGGCTAGGTAACAACTCCCTGCAATTTAACAGCTCGAAAACCGAGGTGCTGCACTGCTCGATGGACCGGACCCCTAGGCCTCTCCCATTGGATTTTTGGCCCCCTGATTTCCAAGGGACTGGTTCACCTGCTGAATCTGTGCGGAATCTGGGTGTGATGTACAGTTCCAGTTTGCAACTAGATGCGTCGGTGAACAAAACGGTAGCCACCTGCATGGCACTGCTCTGCTCGCTGCGCAAGATCCTACCCTTGCTCCCTGCACAGGCTAGACCAGAGGTAGTGCGGAGCATTATTTTAAGTCGACTTGACTACTGCAACGCACTGCTTCTGGGGGCACCTGCCACTTTGTTGGGGAAATTGCAACGAGTGCAGAATTTCGCCGCCAAATTGGCACTGTCGCGCCGACGCATGGACTCCTCTGTTAAGGCACTCAGGGACCTCCATTGGTTGCCAATCTCGCAGCGAATCGATTTCAAAGCTCTGTGCCTGGTATTTAGGGCTCTTCATGGACAAGGTCCGTCCCCTCTGCAGGACCTTTTTTCTTGGTATACTCCGGGTAGACCACTTCGGTCGGCATCAGCCTACCTGGTAGTAGTACCCAAGATCCGGCGGTCCCGGATGGGAGGCCGGGCCTTCAGGTTCATCGCAGCTAGACTGTGGAATTCCCTTCCTCTGGACCTGAGGGGTCTGGAAGACCTCCCTTCTTGTAAGAAAGCCTTGAAAACCTACCTGTTCCCTAGGATGCTGTAATAGGAGTTCGGATGCTGGTAACATCTTGTATGTCATGACTGTCTAAGCGCCAGGATGCCCGTCGGGTGACAGCAAATGCGCTATATAAGAACGCCTATACATACATACATACATACAAGCAAGGAACAACAACAACAAGAGGTTCAGGTACACAGATCAATAACAACTACAAATTCATACTGGAAAAATCATTCAGGTAAAGAAGGAAGGAAAGAAAGAAGCCTATATTTCACAACTAATTACAAAAAATACTCATAATGTATTAGAAATACAGTTTCAGAAACAGGGTAGCATTCTTAACTGTTGCACCTGATTGAATGGAAAGAGTAGATCAAAAGGCTCTTGAAAGAAGTGTATTGCTGATAAGTTTAACTGTTATCAAGAACTTCAAGCATATAGGAACAATAATACGATGATGAGGGTGGCATGTAGACTCAAGAAAGGGGTTTTGTGAGAGTGTGAATGGAAGGTGGTGTAAGGAAAGGTTTATCTGAAAGGTATGCTCCCAAGGAGGCAGTTGAAGTAAGATATAGCTTTGTGGTGTTGAACAATGGTAACAAGTGAAATCTGAGGAGTGTCACAAGGTGTGATGACCTTGAACGTCAGATTTGGATGGAAGGCCTGAACCTGTAAGGGAGTGAAGAAGTGTGTAGGAAAACCAGTGCACAGGTTAAGAGAAGACACAAGAAGCCAGGTGCTTTTCTGTGTAAATAGGAGGTTTGCTTCTTCCCTCTGCTTATATGGAATAGTCTCATCAATGCTCTCTGAGCTTATCTGGTCCATATTTCCTATATTCCTCATAATGAACTTAGCCCAGTAGCTGTCTTCCTTGTATGTTCTTGACCTTTCACTTTTCCATAGTTTTACTTCTGCTATCGGTGTGTTACCTGTGTCCGGCATGATACACTTGGCATGTTTCCAGTCAGGTTAATCCCCAAATCAACTATTATGGTCTTATTTCATACATTTCAGTAAGAGGAATATGTTATGTTTTTGTGTTAGACTCTAGCCTTTTTAAGTTATGTCATGAGTATTTTTTTAAGTGACGAAGAGATGGATATTGTGCTTGCCAGGGATTAGAAGTTCTATTCTTATCAAACACACAAAAGGTGATGATAGGAATGCTTGCAATTTATCTAACCACTGGCAATCACTCGGGGTAGCATTACAACCAATCAATCTTTTTCTCACCATGTCACCTCACTTTAGACCTAGCCATATGGAAGTCAGCCTTGACCCTACTCTAACAGGAGCAGTCCAGCCCAGTCGGTCACGCCAGGTTCTCTCTAAACTGGAACACAAGCAACCCAATACAGTTTTTGCCCTGTGTGTGGCTTGTCCGTCGGGTATAGCTTGATGCCAGTGGCACAGTGAGCAAGGACCCACATCCTGGCATACCCTTGCCACCTTAGGGCCATACATCAAACACACAAAAGGTGATAGGAGGAATGCTTGCAATTTGTCTAACCATTGGCAATCAGTTGCGGTACCATTCCAACCCATTGTTCTTTTGCTCACCATGTCACCTCAGTTTAGACCCAGCCATATGAAAACCAGTCTTGATCTTACTCCAGTTGGAACAGTCCGACAGTTAGACTGCCTGGAACACCCTCCTATCACCTTTTATGTGTTTGATGTTCTTGTCTTTTCTCCAATAAATGTAGTTTTAATTCACCATTCTACACGTGCCTTATCTTTAAAATATCCACATATTATAAATTGTGATATATTTAATGCAAATAGAGTGCATTCTCACAGTCAGTGATTACTGGGAAAATGTGGTAAGCATCAGGCCTTCCTGGCTCTAAGCTACCCACCCTTGAATCTAAGAAGCTGAAGTTATGCCCCTCTGGAGAGGGGTGAAGATCTAAACTGGAAGATGCAGGGGCACAACTTGTTCCTTTCACTCAGAAATGACTTATGCAATTCACTGCTGTTTTTCTGATGTTAGTCTCCACAAGGCCAGTGCTTAATCTGATCTGGTGGTTTCCGGTGCTCATCAACACAGGCACTTATGACAGTCTACCACAAGTTGGAGCTATTTGTCTAATTTAGAAATGAGCACAGCAACAGTTTATTAATTCAATCCACATTCCCGGCCAAACCATTCTTTTTTTTTTATTTTTTTTTATAAAACCTTTATTTTACAGAAAGTGCTCACAAATACGGGCCTACAACCCAACGGGCTGGCCACCACATATCGGAAGCAGAATTCACAGTACAAGAATACCCATAGGAGAAGACAACACGAATACAGGAGGCATGGGCGGAGCGCCATAGAGCAGCCAGCAGGAACAGGATATGAGAAGGTTGATTTTATATTATGGGAATGGGAATACAGGATCGTGGCGGGCAATGAGTCATATTAAAAGGAGGGGAGGCCGTGGTGAGTCGCGAACAGGCAATCAGAAAAAGCTACAGGATAAATACGACAAGGACTAAACATATTGATAAAAACAAGTTCAACGGAGGCACCACCAGGGGAGGCAATCGCGCTCGTCGTCAGCGCCCACCCACCACCGCCACAACCCAGCCCAACATACAGACACCATTACAGCCCGACGCATAAAGCAATACGTCACACACCCCACTAAAAGGAAGAAACCCTCACGAAAGAGGGAGGGGAGGGAAAAGGGAAAAGAAAGGGATTTCCCCTCAAACACGTGCCCCCTGGGGAACGAAACAGGAAAACAATAGCCGGCACACAGCATAGACTAGGATCAGAGACAGGAACATTTAGTGGGCCGTAATCATAATAAGACCAGACGGCCGGTACAACCAAAACACCCCAGGGGAACACGAGACATGGGGGAGCCCCGAAAAAGAGAAGAACAAAGAGCCATAGAACAAAGGGAGGGGAAAATAAAGAAAAAAAGGGGGGGGGAGAAACCCCCAAAGAGACAGACCCCCCCACCCACCCCTCAAGCCCACCCTGCACCCCTGCAGAAGGCTATGGCCTACCCCCCAGCAGCGTGCCTGTCGCCCTAAATGGAACCCGAAATATAGAAGAGCAAAGACAAGACGGAAACATAGGAGAAAAAGGAGAGGGGGAAAAAGGGAAAAAGGGGAAAGAGAACGCATGGGAGAGGGCCTTATAGCAGGATCATGCGCACCCACCCACCAGCCCGAAAAGAAAACAGAGCCCTCGGGAAGCCGAAGAAATAAAAGGATACACTCCAGGAGAACCATGAATTCACACAACATATCGTTACACACCGATCATCCAAGCAGTACAAGACTACCGTACACAGAGGCAAGTCCGTCTCAACCCTGTCCTTGTTTGTCCAAAGTTGTAGTCGTCCGATTCACGAGGAACCAGACCGCTAGGAACAGAAGGCGAAGCACAGGGAAATCAAACGGCAGTCCAGACAATATATGCTGAGGAGAACCAGGATGATCCGAAAAAGTCAGTGAACCTCGTGAGCAATGCAGGCACAGTTCCAGGGACAGTTCAAGGCAAGCCGACCCAGCCGGGTCGTCACAGGAGCCATAGTCGGCCACTCGAAGCGAAGGGAGGCAAAAAGAACCATCAAGTCCAATCCGAATGGGACCCGGCCCCCGGAGCGGTGGCGCAGGAGACAGCACAGGATGAGGAAGGGCAGCAGAACTTCGTACACCCATGGAATCAGCAGTCGCCGGACCCACACTTCCCAGGATATTTCCAGCCGCGCCCGGTAACGGCGAAGCCGCACCCAGTTTAGGGGGCCCGAACGGCCCGGAGAGAGGGTCCACCTCCAGGATAACAACGGGCGCGGCCAAGGAAGCTCCCCAGGAGTGGAGGGCGTCTAGGATGCTCCTAAGTGTGGGAAAACCTTCACAGTATCCGGCACCCGGGCCATGCGGCGGGCCTCCAGCGCTCGTCCAGGCCCGGCAGAGACCCACAGGGCCGGCCGCCATCTTAGGAGCCCTACGGGGCCGCGGCGTCCGCCAACCCCCGTCCGGGCCGCTGCAAGGCAAATGAAGATCAGCCGACCGGCAGCAGGGCCGCCCCAGAGCAGAAAGGGGAGCCACCAGAAGAAGGAGGATCGCCGGCTCCCCAGTGCCGCCGGCCCCGTTCTCCGAGTCCGGGCGGAAGGAATCAAAATGGCCGGACCGGAGAACAAAGGGGAGCAAGCCAAAAGAACGGTTAGCCCCGTCCACAGAAGGTAGCTCCTCCACCCAGGGCCACCGGTCCGCCGGATTCGGCCGGCAAGTCACAGCCGGTCAACACGCACAACGGCCTCCACAACCGCAGCTGCCGCCCCATCAAGGCAGACCATCGCGCTCCGCCCCGTCCGGGCTCGGTCGAGAGGATCCAGTCCAGCCCGCTCCGGAGGCCCCAAAGCGAGTGGGAGCGCCGCTCAGGAACCACGGCACCCCGGACAACCGGAGCCAAAGGTGAGTGCCTGCAAGGTATCCGAAAGCCACAGTAGAGCAAAGAGGACTTCCCGGGGCAGGATAGCAACAGGATATATGATGAAAACGGGCAGGCGAACGGAGCCGAGCTAAAACGCGGCCATCTCGGACGCGAGCTAGGCTCCTCCCCTCCAAACCATTCTTATAGCTTTGTGGGCGTGGAATATCCTGAATTGTCACTGTTGTAGGAGTGTTGTGGTGAGTTGTGTAGTAGTACTGGTACTGTCATTGGCAGTTCTGGCAGGGGCAATAAGTGGTGCAAGCTGCAGTGGGCCCCTGAGGAGAGCCATAGTACTTTTTTTTGTTTTTAACAAATTAAGCACTGTACCTGGCTCTCTTTTCTGTGACCTGGCTAAATCTGCACTCGCTGTAACTGTCATGTTGTCACATTTTGAGGCATGGGCCAAGGAGACCAGCACACTTTCAGGTATCCAATACGGGTTCAAAAGGGGGCTTGGGATGGAGGACCATTGCCTTAATCTCTCCCTTCTGCTGGGCAAGTATTCCATCGCCAAATAGGGCTCCCTGTTTCTGGAGTTTATGGGCCTGTCCAGCACCTTTGACTGTGTCTCTCATAGCAAACTGTGGAGCATTATGGAAGATCTTGGCAGGACATGTCCACAATTAACCCCATTAGGGGAATAAATTGCAACTCCAGTCAATCAATCAATCAATCAGGATTTGTAAAGCACGGCTGCATCACCAGTGAGGGTCTCGAGGAGCTGGGGGACCATGCTCATGTTGCCTGTCATCCTATTGAATGAACATCCAGGTCTTCAGGTCCTTCCTGAACTGCTGGAGCGATGGTGAGGCTCTGAGGTGCAGGGGGATGTTGTTCCAGGCTTTAGCCACCAGGTGGGAGAAGGAGCTGCTTCCACTGTTCGCCCGGTGGATGCTTCAGGTGGGTGCTAGGTAGAGGTATTCAGCACTGAGTTTCCTGTTGGGTTGGTGGAAATTCATTCAAATATTGAGGCATGCCGGTCCTTTGTTGTGTAGTGCCTTGTGGTCATGGGTGAGCAGCTTGAACTGGCATCTCTGCGTAACTGGAAGCAAGTGGAGTTTCCTGAGGTGAGGAGGGATGTGTGTCTGTCTGAGGAGGTTAAGGATGAGTCTGGCTGCTGTGTTCTGGATGGTCTGGAGTTTGGTCATCAGTCAGGCGGTGAATCTTACGTAGAGGGAGGTGCCATAGTATAATTTGATGGTGACGAGTGCTTTCATGACCGCCTGGTGTTGGGTGCGAGCCATTGGAAAACCTTCCTGAGCATTCGGTGGGTGAAGAAGCAAGTAGAGGAGATGGCGCTGCCCTGCTTCTTCCTGGATAGTTGGCTGTCGTGGATGATGCTAAGGCTGCGGACGTCTTCAGAGTGTTTGGTGGCTGGGCCCAGCTCAGGTGGCCACCATCCATTATTCCAGAGGGTGTCCTTTCCTTTCCCGAAGATGAGTACTTCTGTCTTGTCGGTGTTGAGCTTGAGGCAGTAGTTGTTCATCCATACGGCGACGTCTCTAATACATCTTTGGAACTTGTCCTTGGTGGTCGTTGGTCAGGGAGAGAATGAGTTGGCTGTCATTGGCAAAGGAGATGATGTTCATCCGTGGCTTTTGACAATGTTGGCCTGGGGTGTCAGAGAGTAAGGCTGAGAGATGAGCCTTGAGGTACACCGCAGCTGATGTTCTTGGGGAGTGAAGCATAGGGAAGGAGGATGGCCTATTCTTCCTGTGAGGTAGGATGCAGTCCACTTGAGGGCTGCTCCTTGGATTCCAAACTGGTGGAGTCTGTTAATCAGTGTGTTGTGGGATACGGTGTTGAAAGCTGATGAGAGTTGGAAGAGGATGAGGGCTGCTGTTTCTCTGTTGTCAAGCAGCAATCTGATGTTGTTTGTGGCTGTGACTAGAGCTGTCTCTGTGCTGTGGTTAGCTCTGAAGCTTGATTGGGAGAGGTCCAGAAGGTTCTGGGTCTCCAGATGTCTGCTGAGATGGATGTTGATGTCTTTCTCGATGACCTTGCCTGGGAAAGGGAGCAGGGAGATAGATCGGTAGTTGTTCCATTCCCCTGGGTCTGTGAATGGCTTCTTCAGCAGCGGCTTCACGTTGGCATGTTTCCATTTTGTGGGGAAATTGTCTGCGGTAATAGAGGAGTTGAGGACCTTGGTGAGTTCTTTGCTGATGGTTTGCTTTGCCGAGGTTGAAGGTATGGTGTGGGCAGGGGTTTGTTGGGGCTCCACAGTGGATTGATCTCATGATGGCTGCTGTCTGCTTGATGACGGTATTCCATGAGGTGAGCTGGTGTGGGTGTGCGTCGGTCAGCGAGATGTGGTTGATGCTGACCTCGGCAGCGGTTTGGGGTGCGAACTCTTGGTGTTGATTTTGTTGTGAAAAAATACAAGAGGGTGTCACAGAGAGATTGTGAGGGTGTGATGTTTTTGGTTGCCGAGGGGTTGGTGAACTCATTGGCCATGTTGAAAAGTTAATTGCTGTTGTTGGAGCTGTCCTTGATTCGGGTGACTAGCCCGGTATTCTTGATATTCTTCAAGAGGTGGTGGTATTAGTTGAGGGCATTTTTGAGGTGCTTTTGGTCCTCGCTGGGCTTGCTGGCACATCACCTTCTTTCCTTTTTTGTGCTGTCATGATGTTGGTTTTTCAGTTCTGCATTGAACCAGTTGGTGTGTCTGGCTTGTTTCTTGAGGTAGGTGGATTTCTTGGGTACAACTTTGTCAGCGCTTGCATGATTCCGTTTGCGAAGTTGTACTGTGTCTCTGGTGGTGGTGGGTAGGCAGAAGTTGAGGGCGATGGTCCATTAGTGTTCTGATACCTTTGCCCGGTTTTGCCATGTCTCGCTGGTGGTGGAAGTGGGGGTTTTGGGGGGTTCCGAGATTAAGTGGATACCGTGGTGCCTCTGATAGTGGTTTTGCTGTTAGTTTGGATTTGGAAGTTAAGATGCTTCATGAAGGGGGTGGAGTTGTACGTGGTGTAGAGCATTTGAGGTTCTCTTTGTAGATTATGGCGATTCCACCGCCATTTCTGTTGGATCGTACCATTATGCTAACTTGTATCCATTGGGTGTGGCTGTGGCGATGTCTGGAGCAGATGCTGGGTTCAGCCAAGTCTCTCTGATGAAGACAGTGTCCGGAGCGTGGGTTGTGATGGTGTCCCAGATTTCCGTAGAGTGTTTTCCAAGTGAGCATGCATTGATCAGCAGGCACTGGATCTCTCCAGAGGCGTTGGCTTTGTCCTTGTAGGTGTGCGACAGGATGTGGCTGATGGGTGTGGTGTGGGTGGTATCCTTTGTGATGTAGGTGAAGAGGCAGTTTCGGCAGGAAAAAGGGCCTCGGGTGTACATAGATGCAATTTTTGTTGTCCTGGGCTCAGGGCTCGAACTTCTTCCGAGGTGAAGCAGCGGTAGCCGCGGGGTAGGGGTCTGGGCGCTGGGAGTGGTCCTGGCGCGTGTGTGGCGAGTGCTCTGTGTTCGTCCGCTGTGTGGTCACGCTGCTGGCTCCATGCTGGAGGGTATTGGGGAGCTGGGGGAGGAAGGGAGTGCTTCAGTCAGGTTTCGCCTGGAGGAAGGAAGGATGTTCAGAGTCAATTGGCATCCGCTGGAGAGTCATGCAAAGTACTGTTCTTGCGCCCTTCCTCTTGACTCTCTACATTGACCAATTGAAGAGGGACTTGGTTCCAATGTGCAGAGACATGCCTCAAACGAGACATCATACCAAACCAGCCTTGCTGTATGCAGATGATGCTGTACTTATGGGCCAAAGGCCAGTAGTGCTACAGCACCTCTTAGATTGGTTCTCAGCCTTTATGGAAGGGATTAGCCTGAAAATTAATACAAGTAAAACCTTTGCTATGTCCTACAGCTCAAAATATATTGTTAAACCAAAAGTGTACTTGATCGCTGTGCACACATTCAAGACACAGTTGATTTTAACTACTTTTGTGTGACCTTCAGTAGCAAAGGGTCGTAGTACCCACAGCAGGAGATCAGAAAAAAGCCAGTTTGCCAGGACCATTAATGATCTTTTATGCTTTGCTGCAAAACTGGGCAAAAGATCGAATTGCCATATGCTGGCAATCTATCAGGAAAAATGTACAAGAGTGGTGATCTATAGGGCAGGGGTCTGGGGAATTCATAATGCAACTGCGTTGGAGGCTACTGAAAATATTCTGCCCGTTTGTTTGCTTTTATTCCCCCAAGGCACTTCCACCTTGATCTGCCATAAGGAGCTAGCAATTTTTCCCTTGGATGGTAAAATATGGACTTGTCCATTTATGTTGTGGCACAAAGTGTGGTCTAATGAGGCACCAGCAATAAATAGATTGATAATTGAAGATTTCCTGTCTTTAGACCGCAACTTCAAGAGTCCGTGGCTGAGAAAAGTCAGGAACATGGCCACGGGCTCTGTCCATGCCGGAATTGTTACAAGACCCTACAACTTTATCCTCTTTTGACAAAAGGGCAATGAAGGATATGTGTTACACGCTGCATCTGGATACAAGGTGGGAAAAAGCCAGAAAATTGTCATCCGTTATTTCCTACCTATCGCTGGCCACCAATGATGGTCCCCAGCCCTTTCCACTACTTAATGCATAGCACTATCAACACTTTATCCCCAGATTAAACCAATTTCATTGTTGAGTCTCCATTCCACACTGTAACAATTGGGAGCGTAATCTTGATCTATGCCCTTGCGATAAGGCATCTCCACAAAGCACTTTACATATAATGTTCTTCTGTAGTTTTTATTCCAAACCCCGATCTTGCACTATCAAAGCCCTCTTGAATTAACACTCCATCAGACATTGCACACAGACACTATATTTCCTTCAAAGTCTAGGATCTAAAGTAACAACAAACAGTTTACACATGTTATGCCCCCCAGTGTGCATGCACAAGCGGAGGAGGCACAGTGGGCCCTGTAGAGCCCCCTTTGTTTCCTCTCCTCCAAGTTTTACATGGAGGAGGAGCCTCCATGTATACCCTGGAGGAGAGAAAACTCGTAATATGCTTGCGGGTCCGCGGAAGTCCGCCAAGCACATTATGGCCTCCTGATCGCCACACCACCTCCAGGCAACGATGGTTCCATTCCCTGGCGGTGGTGGTCCCAGGACGGTCCAGCCACCCAACTCATAATGGGGTGGTAGGGCCGCTGGTGGGGGTGTGGCAGGACCGCCACCTCTGCACCACCACGAGTCTGGCGGTCTTCGGACAGCCAGACTCGTAACCAGGTCCTAATTGATTTGTCTGGGTTTATTTTGATTCAGAAGGAGCATATAGTAACCCTAATAATTTGAGGTGTTTCTTCTCCTTTCCTTGCACTTGTTGTTTGTTAATGTGTTTACCCGTGTAGGAGGGCCCTGAATTTGCTCTTTCGAATATCACAAAATTATTTTTAATTATGACGAATGCTGAAATCTGGAGCTGTCAAACCATTATGCTGTTTGTATTCGCAATATTTGTAACTATTTGTATTGTTTTAACATTTCTTGATACTATTGTATTGTAATGTCTTATGTTGTACTTCTATGGCCTAGTTTTTATTATACCGAATAAAGTTATTTGAGTTTGACTTTGAACTGTGCATCATTCATACTGCCATCACTCTGCACAGTGCAACATAGCTCATAAGCCCAAGTTAAAAAACAATTTTCACTGCAGTTAATGCCATGCAATGCGGTATCCAATGCCACTAACTGGCAAAACCAGAGCACAAGAAATTAAAAATTCATTAGGATAACATCTAAAGGAACAAACGTGCGTGTAGGCATGCTAAAACTTGCCTGAGGATGACGCTTTGGGCACGCGTCATGGCATGCTGCACAAGCTTAGTCTTTTGGCAAGTCTCCCTTCACTCCTCACCCTCTGGTTTTAATGTAGTCTCACCCACTTACCTTGGGGCACAGTCTGAGTCTGCTACAATGTCATTGGCGCCATGCAGACACACCCATGCACACTCTCTCTTTCTCCCTCTCTTTTTCTGGGTGCAAATCGTTTTCTGGTTGTGAATCTCCTCACCAGTCACTCCTGTAAACCTGAGACAGTTGCAGACCCTCCTGCCCTTTGAGAGGCAGAATCATGTAAATGTCAAAGATTAGGAAAGTACTTCAATGTAGTACTGTCTACATTCAGGAATCAAAGTGATTAATTCAGAATCACACAGTTTGACCACCGGCATAACCAGTGTTGGAATAGGACAGTAAATAGGCCAGGGCTCTAAAATAAAAGTGATACATATGAAGAGGGCCATGTTTTCAAATTGGGGCACTTCTGAACTTGTAGACTTGTTATATGTATTTTGAAAAGTATTGAAGACTTATCATTTTAACAACCAGCTGTAGGAGGTGCTTTGTTTTGGTTTAAGAATCCGAAGCATGGTCAGTTGTTTATGTCTCAACTAAACCTCTTGATCCTCAAGGTTCATCTATGAATCATCTGCAGGTGCGTTTTTAGGCATCAGCTTAATATCTGCTTCAAGTGTGTTCAAAAACTGTTGACCCATTGGTGGCCTTTCTTTAAAACAAGAACATTCCAGTCCATCCAGAGTTAGATGACTGGCGTATTCACTTTCCTTCTTTCATATTGTCCAAGAGGAAAGAACCATAGTATGCTTATTATTGCCCAAACATGGGTTCCTCATTAACTGCATGAAATACTGGTTCACACCCTTTCAAGACCTCGGGTTCAATAGAGCCTGCTTCCAAACTAATCTGTGATCTGTGGTGATTCTTCCTCTATTAAGGAAAAACCACACTGCAACAGCTAGTTATCAAACTTGTGGACCAGGAGGATGCCTCACCCAAGGATTGATTTTGAGTCCAAGGCAACATGGTAAGTCCAGGTTTAGTGTAAACCTTAATTTGAGCCGTACACGAGAAGATAACAATCTATCTGGTTGTCTTTTTGTATTTCCTATGCAGGTCTCCAGTGTATTTGTGCTGCCACTGGTTCGCCTACATCTGGGCCTTTGGTTCAATATGCACTGCTACATTGTTCTCCTCGATCTAAGAATCTCAGTCTTCCAGTACAATATCCAACCTAATTAGAGAGGATCTTCAGTGTGGCTTTTACCCTCAATCCTTAAAAGAGGAGTTCCTTGTTGCCTCATTTCTCCAGTTGTATTGTCACAGATGCAAGCACGACCTGTTGGGGAGCAACGTTAGTTACCCAATAAGCTACGGGAGACTGCTTCAAAAAGAAAGTCTTCACTCATCCAACTGTAGAGAACTGGTTACAGTTTATGGCACATTTCTTTGGTTTGTTCCACGTTTGAGGGGCCCAGTAGTTATGGTCTGAACAGACTATATGATTCAACAAATGGTCAGACTCACGGCCCAGGCTCTGTTGTGTATTCTTCAAGATCCTTGTCATCTCCAGTAGGTGTGTCTAATTTGCTAGGCTTGGAAAGGAGGGTTATGGAGAATCCTACTCCTGTAGCAGCTGCAGTTCAAGAATGTTATCACCAGTCTGCTTGATGTTCTAATGATCATTACTTGGCATCTTGTTTCATGGTGTCTCTTCTTTTGAGGTAAGGTGGCTTCTACAATTTTACAGGGTGGTTTTGATCAGGGTTTAGCAGCGTCCGAATTAAGTCAACTAGATCTCCTGCAGGGGTCTGGGATTTTGGCTGAAACATGTGTCTTTGGTTAATAACATTTTAAGAGGTTTTTCTCTAATATGACATCCAGTTAGACTAACTATTTCAACTTAGGAGCAACCTCCAGTCATTAAAGCTTTGCTGTCACTAATAAAAATACATTGTCAAAAAAACTGCAGTCTCTCCCTTAAAGGAAATGACCCGATTAGGGCCACCCGGGTCACTCACGACCACCTCTCGGCCTTCCATACAAATGAAGAGTCGGTCAGACAGTAGAGAATACAAACCAAGTATATATTTATTCAGATACACTCGAGTGGAACCCCGTCTGCCAAGACGCTTAGGGGTGCTGTAGAGAGGACTGACTTCAGCAAACATAACGATACATTATGTACATTTCAGAATGAAGGAAGACCCGCCAATAATGGAATCTTCCAAGCAGGTGCAAAGAAGTACAGTAGAATGGGTTTCGATTCTGAGGCCGGGCACACAGTATCTCAAACCAAAGGTCATTCTGTCCGTGCCTGCCACTAGACTGGTGGGAGAAGACCTCTATCTGGTGAGAAAGGTATGTGCTAATAAGAACAGTGTATTCATTAGCAGAGCAAGGCCTAACCTTGGAAAAATGAAACTTTCCACAGCCTGCTTCTCGAGGAGAGAATGCAGAGTTAAGGACATGATTCAAAATGGTGGCTAAACATAAAATTGGTGCACCAACTGCTAATTTAAGGAGAACAATGCACAAACAAAATAGTAAAACATTTAATTCAACTCACTTTCGAGCTTATTACATATATTGATCTCAAAGGCCTGTAGGTTAACATACTTTATCTGATGGCCATTGTTTCAGCCCTTAGATTGGAAGAATTGGCATCTTTATCTATTAGAACTCTATATTTACGGAATTTCCCTGACACCCTAGTGCGATTTCTGAGTCTTGGTCTTTGTCTCAAGGTAATGACCTCCTTTCATCAACAACAGGAACTCTACCCTCCTATTTTCCTCCACCTTCTTCTCCTAAAGAGAAAATCTAGCGTACGTTAGATGTATTTTGAGCTGTTCAAGTTTATGTTGCTTACTTGCTAGATCCCTTTACAATAGACAATGTGGGAATATTTTGGTGAACTTAGGAACCATTAGAAAGGGCATAACGCCTCTTCCTGTACTCCAAGTCAATGGGTTTGAGCTTGTGCCTCTATGGCATATTCTTTTCGAGTATCTTCCCTTCAATTTTCAGTACAGGGTTGGCTTTGAGGATGGCATCCTCTTGCTCAGAGGCCGGTGGCGCTTTCTATCTTGACATTTGCCGGGCTTCACCTTGGGGGGGGGAGGGGGCCCTTATGGCTCCATCTACTTTTGTTTCCCACTGTAGACTTAATGTGGGTGATAAAAACATCTTTAGAGTTTGGTTGGATAGTACTCGCAGCCATTATTCCTGTGTGACTTTGTCTTCTGCAAATGCATGACATTTCTCATTAAGCATTAGATAAGTTGCATTATTCAGTAGTTGTGTTATTATTTTAAGGAATCGAGTTGCTGTTACTGCTCCGGTAAATTAGTTGAGGATGTTATGCACCAATTACTTACTTCTAAACTTCATTATCCACATACACTATGAGGATCAACCCTTCTTACTTTAACAAAGAAGGCCTAAAACAAGAACACGCAATTAATGTCAGGGTCGAAAGGTTGGATTTAGCTCCAGTTTTTTTTTACCTGTATGTTAATTTTTCTTCATAACCCCCTCGGGTTAACACTGCCTCATGCAAGGTGATTCCCCGCCCCGGTGGAACATACCTCCTTTCCATGGTCCTGAAGGTCTGGTCACAACATTTCCTTCAACAAGAGCACGTTCCATTTTAAAACACTCCGTCCCCTCACCCACAGCCTCTGTGAGGCTCTGTTATTCCCCATTCTTCTTACGTTGCATGCTAAATGTTTCTGGGTTGAAGTGTCTGGCCTATCCTTCCCCGTTCAATAGTTTGCCTTGATCTGGGATTTGCTTCCCTCAGCCTCTGGGAAATGC
The DNA here is from genome assembly GCF_964261635.1 of Lissotriton helveticus. Lineage (NCBI taxonomy): Eukaryota > Metazoa > Chordata > Amphibia > Caudata > Salamandridae > Lissotriton > Lissotriton helveticus. The sequence goes on along the minus strand of NC_136068.1, from coordinate 1,563,395,327 downwards.
AAAGTGTCCTTTCATGCTTCCTTGGGCAAATGAGGATGGGGGGGGGGGGGGGGGGCGTAGGTTCCGCACAAGCAAGAACTAAATGCCCCCCTTCATCCCCCACATTGCTGTTTGAGGTGGCAGTGAAATACAGTAATTATCAGGGTTGGGGATGTCCCCAGGTCCCGGTGTACAGTATTAAGGCTTAGCGTTATGCAAAAAGAAGGTATTATTAGAAGTCTGACCTTTCACCTTCACTCATGCCCTGGTACAATGACCTTTGGTTGGCCTGACTTCGCTGCACTTCCTCCTCCTCCTCCCGCTTTTGTGTTGTGTGTGCTAGAGGAGGTGGTTGCGGCCTTCTATCACACTTTCCTGGATCTGCCCTTTTGATTTATTTGTTTGTCGAGATCCCGCGCGGGCCCTTGTTAAACATTTATCTGTCATTTACAGCAGGGGGCGGGGCCTGCGACTTCTCGGAAACACTGAGCATATCCCATGTAAATCAGAGAGACACAAAGGAAGCGGGGGGCGGGAGTGCGGGCAGAGGCGGGAGGTAGGCCGAAGGAGCGGGAGGTGGGCTGAGGGGAGCTGGGAGGAAGAAACTCAAGGAGGGAGAGTGGAGGCAGCAGGAGAGAGAAGCCAGGTGGAAAGGAAGCAGAACGGAGGGGTGGGAAGGCTCCGTTCTCTGGGGAGAGAGTATAGCAGAGGGAGAAAGAATCAGACGAAAAAGAGGGAGGGAAAGCAAACAGTGTGATAAAGATTCAGAGCATGTTGCTGCGAGTGACGGTGAAACCGCGAATAAAACTAGAAGGGAGACATGGTCTGAGTTTGAATGTAGTAGGGACTGGAGGGAAGAGAAAGAGATGGAGTGCGATGGTGTGGCTGACGGCATGAGGGAAAGGAGCGGACAGAAAGCGACAGAGTGGAACAGTTTCACAAGCAGCGGTAAGACGCAGGGAAAAAGTACTGCACGCATAGCCTAGGGCAAGCTTCCCTTGCAAAGACAGAAAAGGTTCTGTACTGGTTGTAGTGTGAAATATTTCCACTCACAGTAGGCCTAAGGAGTTCTCTGCAAAGAAGCAAGCTCCCCCACACAGACATATATACACACAGAGCTTTAAGTGGGATGACAAAAGTGTGGGGGTTGTCCCTGAAAGGGGTGGCATACATATAGTTAAGAGCGCGCTTAAACATATGTAATACGTTTTGCTTGAAGCACAACCCTACCCACAAATTTGCATAGAACAACAATTACACCTGGCATACGTGACCATCAGGGCTGGACTGGGAACCCAAAGCAGCCCTGGCAAATTTTGCTAGGCCCTGTACGATGTACAGCGAACAAGTGCATCAAGTGAGCCTGACCACAAGAGTGGTTGGGGGGTGGGGAGTTCTCCAAAGTAAATTTGGGAAAAAATGGTCTATTCTAAAACACATTTTTCATATATTCTTTTGTATTAGTTATTTAAGCGCAGTAAATTATGACCTTATACTGCCCCATGATCTGACAATCTTTGTTGGGGCTCTTCAATGATTCCCTCACTATCACCTTCCAGCAGTACCTCTCATCTCCCCTCAGTCCCTTTCATATGTGTTTCAGTTGTTTTATAGCACCTCACATACCAGTGTAGGGTGTTGGAGCACTTTACATCACACACACATACAGAGAAAATGATTCATACGAGTGTAAATCAATGTATAGAAAATATTACATAAGACAAAGGGTACTACAAGGTGTAGGGTTCGCATGTCATTCATACTGGTAGGCATTTTTTAAGAGTGCTTGGTCAATAGAAGTTCAAACTCAGGATTCAGAACGTAACACAGTGGGAGCGGTTTATTTTACTAATAAGAATTTATTTCTGCCCAAACAAACCGTTTTAAGCAAGTTTAGGATAGTGAAAGACTGGGAAAAAATCAAACCTTTCTAACGTGTACCATGCAGTTTCCATCCAGCTGTTTGATGACAGTTCATAGCTCGCTCTGCTAGATTATGACTTTAATTTATGAACTACACAGTAACAAAAGGATCTTTGTGATAAAAGCAGTAACCCATTGAACTTGCACATAAAATACTGTTCTGTGATCTGCACCGCATACATGTTATCCCTCTGCTCTACTTTACATGAGTCAACAATGCCACTAGACAAAACCCCAATCCCACTCCAGCAGGTATATTAATCACCATAGTTATCTTGACACTTTTATTGTTGCCTGGAAACTACTGGATATACAAGGAACTCTGCAGTGCTTTTTAAAATTGCTACACTTCTACAAGCGTGGCTCCCAATAACAAAAGCAGCCTTCGGGGAAATGACCAATATCTGGTCTGGCTGGTCTTGTCTTGGTGACAATTGCTCCTAACAGAAAGGCCAAAGATTGGATAATCACATATTCTGACACCTTTTTGCCCACTGACGGACACTGAGAGAAACTTGCACTATCAGACACAACTCAATTGTGCCCCATTATAAACACCTGCATACGACTCAATTCAAATTATGCACTAGACAAGAGTAATATGTTGCCTGAAATAAAATGTAACGCAACTTCCTGAAAAAAGCAAACACTCATATGGAATGCAAGATTTACCCGTTTACTGCGGCCGTTATTTTGGCCCAGTGCGGGCGTTTTATTGAGTGGGCGGGGCCGCGTCGGCCATTGAATGTTCGCAGCACCAGCCAGGTAGTGCTCCGAACGTTCAGTGGCCAACGGCAGCACTGATAGGGTTAAATAAAGCATGCAAAACATAAGCAGGAGTGACATGTATTACTTCAACATTTTGTACACCCCTTTAGAAATCGTTTTTGCATGAAAAGCTACGGTAATGAATACAGGGTCCGAAAAGGACCCGTTCCAATGTCCGTTTCAAATTACTACCGGGCTTGAGACCTGGGGGGACCTAGCCCATTTAAAGCCCTGCACACACACTCCCTATGAAGCAGGTAACTCCACCTCAAGGCCCTCCACTCACACCGTCATGTACAACAGGTATAATGCAGGTAACAGCAGTGTATGCTTCACTAGCACTGTACAGGTCATGGGCAGCAGCACTTCAAAATTCACATACACAAACATATCAGGGAAAATGTAAGCACCCATTTAGGCTCCAAGTGATGCAAACAAGCACACAGCTAAGTACCAAGTACTGCAAACAGCATCAGTGTAGGATTCATATACACAGAGCAGACACATAATGGAAAGAAACATGGAAGATTTAATTGCACACAGAGGTGTAATGTAGACCATAGCAATGCAAGACCACTCTCTGAACACACAGGAAGAAACAGAACAGGCAGCAGCAGAAAGCCTTCCTGTTACAGAGTAGATGCACAACCTGCATAGGAGCAGTGTAGGCCTTCCTCAAACACACAAAGCAGTTAAAGCGAAGGCAGCTCTGGTGCAATGGTTGCTAGCCTCTCTCTTGACTGGTGCCCGTTGCATGTTGCACTTTTCCCACACGCTGCAGACCTGTGTGATGATGAAGACATTACATGGGTTTTTCAGGAGAGAGAGTGCTGATGCAGGTGCTGCAGGGATCCAATGTGCCCTCCGCACCAGCAGAATTCAAACGAATGGCACAGTATGATATGGGCCCTGAAAGCTGCATGTGCCACAGTGTGGCATGGCTTTCAGGATGGCAACGGGGCAAGCCCTTCAAGATTGTTGACATCCTTCACCATAAAGGCTTCCCGGAGATTCGTGCTGCAAGGAAATGCACTTTTTGCACGGTCACCCCCAACTTTTTGCTGGATTTTATTGCTGGAATATGGACTCTGAACACTGGAGCCCCGCCGTCAAGCACGCAGTGACTGTGCTTTGACACATAAAACATGTAGAATTGGCTAATCCCTGATTGGCATTTTTAATCTACCTATACATTCCTACTACATGGTGCCAAGTGTACCCAGGGACTGTAAGGTACATGCCAATAGTGGACTGAGGCAATTATTGTGTCATCACTAAATGACAGTACAAATCATGTGTTCAGGCTTGTCTCTGCAGCCTGAGTGTGCAGTTTTAAAACTGCAAATTCGGGATGACAAAGTCAGTCACCCTTTTGCCAGACCTAGAACATACTTGTTCATACCTATAAATCACCCCTAAAGTTGGCTCCAAATACGCTGGCAATGGAAAATACCCAAAGTTGTTTTTCACTGTGGAAAGGCTAGCTCGTCTGTAGAAAAGCACTGGTTTACATTCTAACACCATATAATGCATAACCCCAGGTTGGGAATAGCTAGAATCATGATTCAAGGACTCAGATTAATAGGAAATGAAAATCCTATATAATGGTCATCAGATTTTAACTTACTACTTTGAGAAAGCATCTTTTAAAAGTTGGCATTTCCTGCCTAAAGCCCCTAGTGAGACCTAACTGGACGTAGTAAGGAATAGTGCCAGAATGACTTGAAAAGGACTACCATCAACTTCAACTTACCCACTTTCTTTCACATGCCATTCCCACAGAGTATTGTGGAATAAGGAGGCCAACTTTTTCCTGAACTGCCCCCATGTAGTAATATGGCATGATACAGATGTACAATTAGCACTAACAATACACTGGTGATATACATAACTTAGGTTATGGTTAATAAACAGGCTGCTTGAGGGCTTGGCTAAAAGAATGACACAACCAGTCCAGTATGATCATTGAAATAACAGCTGATGTAAGAGCCATTTTAAGGATTTTTGGGGCCCTGGGCAAGACCTATTTTGGGGGCGCCTATTAGGAACTACTTTACATAGCCATTTTCAAATAATTCAAGCCATCATTATGCCACACAATCATGAATTATAGCCTAAATATTCAAAAACAAAGTCAGACAACAGATAAAAGTGCTAAAGCATTGCACATCATATAGCTCCCCGATAGTGTCCTTAGGTGTCTTCTTCCTATGTACTATTTGGTGGCTATGCCATTACTTATAGTGTAGATCACTCACTGTGACATGCATATCCATCTCTGCATCACCAGCGTCAAATGGGAAGTACACAGAATGTACCGGCCAAGCAGGAACAAGGAGTCTGTGCTCACCAGGGTGCCCTTATCCTGTTTAAGTGACACAGTGCAAGGCAGTTGAATCAGTCTCTGGGTTTAGCAGGGAGAGGTAGAAAGAGAGTTAAGGTAGATATATGGAGGTAAGAGTAAGTTAGAGGGAGATAAAGAGGGATAAGCAGGGTTGGGAGAGAGGGAAATGAAAGAACAAGAGATACATTAAGTAGAGAAAGAGAGTTAGATAGAATAGAAGAGAGTGGTGAGGAAGGGACCTGTAGAGAGAACAGTCAAAGGTAGTCAGAGAGAGGAAACATTTTTGAGATAGAGAAGTAAGAGAGTCTTTTTAATGTCCCAATCACTTCATCAAGTGGGGTCGTGGCAGGTGGAGACCCTAGGCAAATGCCCACTTTGCCCCTGCTTTAAAACATCTCCAGCTGAAGATGAATAGCCCAGGGTAAAGCCACAATGGTTTGCCTAATGTCACCTATGTCAGTGGCTGGCTGCACATTGGGCATTGTGCTCTAAACCCCTTTTGGCACTGTAATGTAAAAAATATAGGCGCCAGGGCCCTTGTCAGAAGGTCACTGTAGCTTGAACTACTCATTGTCCCTGGCAGCGCTGCTAATTATAGTACCAAAACAACTACTATCTTCACTCTCCTACAAGTGTGATAATTCGGACTATTACAGGCCCTTAACACTATAAGAATGGCTTGGGTGGCAGGTATCGGTCATTATTAATATATATTGAATGAATACACAACTCTTGGGGTGCTTATCACTAAATTAGACAAACAGCGTCACCATGTGGCAGACTCTCAAAAGTACGGTGCTGACAAGTGCCCGTGCCATAACCGGAAACCACCAGCTCAAATTAAGCACTGCTTTAGTCATACTATAATAGCACAAGAAAGCAATGAGCCATACAGTAATACAATTAACTTATACAATGAAAATCATAAGTTAAGTGGACACTCATAAGCACAGTCATGTCCAAATCAACACACAATGGAGCTACCACCTGTTATAGACTGCAGAGAAAAGACAGTGGGTCAACCATTCCCCCTGGCATGTTCCAAGCGTACTACCTGAATGACATTACCAATAACTCCTGCTCAGCAGCAACAAAAGTAGTAAGCATGTATGGGAACCTTTGTAGGACTCCAAAGGCAATTGGGCGTTACTGGAATCTAATTGTTACAATAGCAGCCTTTTGCTACTGGTGTTATACCCCAAACCAAGCACCAAGTACACCACATTGGCACTTGTTCCTTTGGGATTCAAAGTTGAGGTGTCCACAGCTTACTTAGTGGTATAATGTGATGCAGTTAACAAGAATCAACTGTCCAATCAGTGATTATCCTTGAGAAGGAAAGTTACTTCGATCAGAACACACATTTACATACTACACATAAGACAGAGAGGGTAAAAACAAGGTACACAGTGGATCCCAGGCACTTCAACAAGACCAGAGGGGAAAAGACACATTCAGAAGGCCCCCGGGATCAAGGCTATATCATCCTCTCCCTTCCCAGGTAGTGGCTATTTGCCAGACAATGATCACAGCACTGTCATTTCTAATTTAGATTAGATGTATTGCAGTGTTTGCAAGAGTTTGCATAGACTCCTCACTTTTGATTTGCACACAGTACCTCTGTTAGCTTGCTTTACTTCCCACAATGCACTGGGGCTGAAACTGAGCCACTGCTCTTGGCTGTGTGTCAGCTTACACACATTCTTCTTTGGAACCACTACGCTCACCTCTGCCCTGGTACCAGGATCTCATGTGTTTCCCGCTGGCAGTGTGGTTGTGCTTGGGTGTACACTTATGGTTCAGATGAGGGGAGGCACCTCAGTCACAGGCAAGAAATGGTTGCTCTTTCCATTAAATCCCAACCCCATTTTCTAGCCTTCTGGAAGGCTCTTAAAACATGGCTTTTCACCTCACACTAATCTTCCAGCTGCAGCAGTCATTGCTGTGGTTGTTCACTCAGCTAGCGGAAAGACATCTCATTGGTGTTCGAGCGCTTTATAAAATCATATAACGTAACATAACATTGCCTGCTTTGATACTGGCAGGAGGGAGGTAATCTCCTTCGGAGCTTTCTCGTGCTTAAAGCTGAAGCCCACCTCCCAAACAAGGAAAGATCCCAACCGAGTCACACTTATATTCTTGATTATGTGATGAACTACTGATTGTGGATGCCAATCATTGTAGCACAAAGCCATCACAGGCACTTCTTCTGGTCGACCATAAACCGTAAATCACAGTAGTGATGTTGTATAGTGCTAAGTCATCACAGCTCTTTTTAGGCAACTCTGTCTTTTGGGGTTGCTTCCCCCACTCCAGTCCCTTTCTGCATGGCTCCTTGAACTTGGTATGGAATTTCACCAGTCGCAGATGTAAAGCAATTTGGGAAGCGAGATGGTGTACGTTGCAGGGCAACAAGGGTCAAAAGCCCTCAATAGAAGGCTTGACTGGGCCGAACCTTCTTTGGCTAAAGAGGTCCGGCTTCTCCTCCCTAGAGAGCTCTTCACAGCCTTTCTTTTCAGGTCAGTTTTCCATTCATGCAAGGTTTCCTCTAGCACCAATCCCAAGCAGTCAGTCAGCTCCTACACTCAAAGTAGCCACAAGGCAGCTTTTTCTGGTGAGATGTAGAACGGCCCGGTTCCTGTTTCCAAACATGGCAAAGGGAAGTTGGTAGTCTGTGCCCTCATCCCCAAAGCACAGATGTCTTTTCTGGTGTCCACGGGTTCAGGACCCTAGTATAAGTCGAGGACAAAGCCTGTCACACCGACCGGGGATTTCTGTCCCCTACCTATACCAAATTTGCAGACAGATATATCATGTACAGATCCACCTGTGGGATTGGGTTCATGCAGTTCCAATGGAACATTTATGTTCTTAGGAGTGGAAGCAACAGTCATTTTGGATTGAATGAAGTCAACCAGTAGATCATATTAAGGAGGCACGGCCTGACTGCTCTTTACTCCACATTCTATTGCCCTCTTCCTTTAGAATCCCCACTCTCCCCTTCCCCTCCCTTCTCCCTGTTCCCCCAAGGTTTTGATGGAAATTCTTGAGTTGTGTCTCAATTGTTGAAACAAGGTTATGGAGGGGATCTGTGTTTACGGATCTGGATGTTTTCAGTGTCCTGCATGGTATTAACCGGAATAAAAGATGTAAACATAAATTGCTGCCAAAATATATGGCCTAAGCATTTTCAGATCTTAAATGTTAGCAAAACATTATTGCTCAAATATTACACAATTTATTTCTGGGAAAAAATTGCAAGTTCCTGGTGTTCTTCTCTTTTCTCATTCAACTAAGAAAGCACCGCACCCCTCCCCCTCAACCCCTCATTCAAGTGTGGAATACTTCCATTTGGACAGTGGACCCTAATTGTAGTTTGCTACATTTACAAATTTCATATGCCAAGTTCTGGAGAGCCTTTGACAGTCTTCCATCTTGATTACTTTCGAGACCTGAATCTGTGAGTCAGCTCTGTGTGTCATTTTTAGATCTAGCTTGATATTACAACTGTCTGTTTGACCTATTCTTCGCAAAACATATACATTTGGGGCTTTGGCACATCCCCACTACAATATTACTCTAGCACCTCATGTTATTGGCTGTTGTTTGAATGAATGCTTCTGCCTTCTTTTGACATGCAAAACACGAGGGACCATTTTACATCTAAAACTCAAACTTGTTTATAAGTTAGTCAATTATCCTACAATGTATACATAAAGAGAACATTACTTCTATTTTTTCACAACAGCAGCCTTTTCATTGCCATTTTTATCTAGGATTACAAGATTAAAGCTATGCCTATAAGCATTTCCAATGCTTATATAATAATTAATAATTGTGACATGACCTAGATTAAGCTTTTATAAAAATCAGTAATGCAAGAAAGGCTTTTCATTGTGTGAGGTCTTCCGCTAGAGACAACTAGGCTTGGCCTTATATTGTGGGAGCTAATGCAGAGTATAAAAATACTGAAAATATTCCTCTCAGATAGCACTGGACATGGCAGTATCGTCCCGAGTTAGGAAGACGTGTTCTTGACAATGATGTTTGTCAATTTACACTAACCTTCTGGAGTACAGAATACAGACCTTTTGTTTACTGTTAGCTAAAAGCGATCAGTAAGCACTGACGGATATGCTAAATGTACCCTAGAAGGTTGACAGAGTCCAATTTATTAATGAATTAGCTCATCATGTTGGTGAATAGAATCTTCCTCTATGAAAACAATGAGTACTTAGTAACCTACATATCAATGACTCAGGCTGCCACCTGTCACATGGACAAGCACACATGGGCAAACACAAGGGATTTAGAACCAGTCAATTTATACAGATCAAGCTTCTTGGCAACCACTTATTTGATGCTGACCATCTCCTTTTATGACACTATACAGTTTAAACATAATTGACATGTTATGTTATGTTATGTTATGTTGGTGGATTTGTAGAGCACGGCTTACTATTCACAAGGGTATCCAGGTACTAGGTAGGGTAAAACTTGCAGTGGTCGGTGGAGGGACTAGAGTGCTAGTCAATTAGCCAGGTATTCAGCTTCTTTCAGAATTCCAGCAGTGATGTGCACATCGTGATGTGGAAAGGAAGGCCATTCCCGGACTTCGCCGCAAGGTGGGAAAAGGATCGGCCTCCGACTTTGCTTCTGACTATGCCGGGTTCTTGGGCGAGAGATAGAGAGAAGAAGACAGAGCAAAGGTATCTGGTGGGTTGATGGAAGTGGAGGTGGTAGTTAAGGTAAAGGATCCGATGTTGTGCAGAGCCTTGAATGCGTGTGTGAGGAGTTTGAACTGGCAACATTTCTGGACTGGACTGGGAGCCAGTAAAGCTGCCTAAGGTAGGGAGTGATGTGGGTATGTCGAGGGAGGTCCAGGATGAGTCTGGCAGGGGAGTTTTGGATGGCCTAGAGTCTCTGTGGGAAGTGGGCTGCTATTTCTGCATAGAGTGCTGTGGGTATATCAATATGTACACTTTGATTCAGGAAGAAGGTGCTATCAGCAATTATTCTACTCCACAAGTGGCCCTATGTTTATGTGCTGAGATGACAACTTTCAAATGTCCTTGGCGGAGGGGACGGTGTTAGAACCTAGTCATACGGTGTAACCTTTGACCGCAATTGGAAACGACATCACATGAAGTGACATCATCGGATGTGATAGGCAGCACTGTCTTAAAACTGTAATGGTTGGCAAAGGATTAGTGCATTAAACGTGAATTCCCATTACACATATACTCAGCTGTTGATAGATCATATGTTGGTGGTTGGGTAGACAGCTTAGATAGTGGGTACCCATCAAAATAAATTAAGAATCCTATATACAAGCAACCTTCCAAAGGAAATTGTATAGATGGGGATTTGGTGCCACCTAAATGGCCTATCCTAAGTAATTACTTAAGGGGAACAGTGCCAATTATGCCATAACAGCGGGAGTCATTGATAAGGTTCAGGGTTGCTGGTGGCATAGGGTGTTCATGCCTCCTCCAGTATCAGAGCCCGATACAACAACCTTTCCTGCTTCCTGTCACAGACTGAGATGGTACAGGACCTTGCAACAGTCCCTCAACAAAGCGAAATTCAATCCTAGACAGGCCTGAAAGCAGATGAACAGCACAAAAAAGGCGATAGCACAGGTGACGAGGAAGGTGTCGTAGCAGAAGGGAAAACATTATACCTGCAAATCAAAGAGCAGCAACCTCCCAAGTTAATTGAAAGTGATTGAAGATCAGAAAATTATTTAAAACTTTTATGTAATTTGGCCTATTTCTTCCTCTATCAATTATGTTTTTGATAAAGGGGTTAAAACTTTGTAACTGCTAACACCTTCCATGAAAGTTATTAAAAGGAGAATCAGCTCCTGAATGTTGAATTGTAACTGTGTCGAAGTTTTTAAGATTTATAAACCTAAATAATAATATATATTATTAGAAAATAGACTATTGCTAGTCTCCAGCATTATCATCAGAAATGTTTGAAAAATTAATTTTAACTATTTTAGATAACATATACTGTTGTCAATAATAAATTATAACATATTTAATAAGCTATTTTTTAATGTAAAAAATAATGCAACAATAAATGTTAACATAACATTTATTGTTCCATTGTTTTTACGTGCAAATTGGTTATTACATATTCAATAATCAAATAATAAATATGTACTCTTTTTTAATATTACTTAATATTTATTTATATGTAAACCATTTAGATGATTTAGTTAAACGTTTGCTATGGTTTTTTTTTTGTAAGTCCCTGCTTTCATTTGTTTCTATGGGAGGATGGCACAGTACCAGTGGTTGGCCTTATGTAATGCTGTACTTACTACAAAAGTGTACGTTACTACAAAAGTACAGTTTGTGAATTCAAAAAAGTAGTTCGCTTACTCAAAAATGTGAACTTCCTCAAAAATGTAAGGTTAAGTTAGTTAAGGCGTGACTGTCCCATCTAGTTTAATGATCTCACTGTCTGCTGCCCTGAACATTCTCATGCCCTATCTTTTGTCCTAACTGATATCCTGAAAAGTGGAATTATTCAGTGTTCTAACGGCCTAATAGGGATCAAAGTCTACACTCATAGAAAAGCTCCTAAAAATGGGTGCAGATTTACTACTTCTCACAATCCACAGAATTTCATGTTAGTGCATCTGGAAAGTGCGTCACAGGCTCCAGGAATGTTACTGGCAAGGCCGCGTGAGAGTTTTACACAATGGATAACTATACACACAGAAGTCCATTCTGGGGGAACTAAGGGGCTCATTTATGAGTCAGTGACGCAGCGCCACAAGTCACCTTGCTGTGCCGCACTGCATGACATGGAAAGGACAGGAATGTGCTGTATTTAGGGCAATACAGGAATTTCAGTCCTTTCCCCTGCGACGGCACCCTTTTGGCAGCCTATTGCCAATGCAGGCACTTTGGTGAGAGGTGCCTTTGTTGCATGCAGGATTGCTTTTCTACAGGAAGGAATGCCTTCATGCACAAAACAATCCTGGATATATTATTTCTCCTTCTGACTTAGAGGTTTGCATCACGCATGTACCATGTTGCGTGGTGCAAACGTGATACGTGATACAAGCCTTTCATAAATATGCCCTGAGTGCCTATGTGCCTTTGTAATGTTTGGAGTGTTCTGTTCCCCTCTTACCCTTCCCCCAGCTCTCTTAAAGAGCAAAACACCCACCATTTCCTGTCCATTTCCAGTTTAATCTAATCCCTACGCCTTAGATTTGGTTTTACTCATGCGTCACTGTATACAGGAATGGCGTAGGATTACACAGGAGTAAATGCATTTACACCTGCTGGGAATCCTGTGGTGGATGGCACCACCGCAGGCACACTGCCAACTGCGGTAGCATCACTTTCTAATAAAAAGCAGCCCCTCATCCAATAGCGACAGTTAAATATTTATTATGTGTGTATCTCGGAAACAGGCACTCTAAAATTAATGAGGAATGACATCAGATCTATTAAAAACAGATGTAAATGGGCGAGGGGGGTTTATTGGTACAACTCCTGACTGTGCCTCTAAGAAATGAGCTTAGCTTGGATAGTATGTTCTTTCCAAGGTTTTTGGGATAAAATCACGGCACTGATAACAATTCATTTAATTTTTTAGTCAAGCAAAAGAATGAGTGTGTCTCCTCCATTCCTTTACATAAGCGGTATTTATATAGTTAACAGACATACATTTCTGATGTGAGAGTTGGAGCAGGTCTGGCCTCTTTACGGTTGCTGTACAGCAAACAAAAGGCACCCTGTGAAGCACATGGACTGTATACATATGTGATACATGGCTTCAACTTGTTTAAGGTTGTGGTGGCAGGGCACATGAGTCATAAGACAGCCACAACTCAAGAGGTGTGGGTCATCAGGAAATGTGAACTCCGTGAGGAGCTGGCCTAACGGCTAGGGCGCTCGACCTCGGACCTGGGGATCTGGGTTTGAGTCTCGGTAACGATGCCAAAAACCTCCTGTGATTCTGGGCAAATCACTTAATCTCCCCGTGCCTAAAGTGAATGCGTGTCCTCATGTAACGTAACTGGTGCTATGTAAAGCGCTCTGATACCCGATTCAGTTCGGGTCTAGTTCGCGCTATATAAAACTCTGTAAATAAAAAAAAATTTAAAAAGTCACATTTCTGTGCATAAATATGGTCGTCCCTTCCTTTATTTAATTTTCTCTTGTACAGAAGTGCAAGCTATAGTTGCAGGTAGGAGTTATAGATAGGTGGACTGCTGGCACCGTTGGTGTCCTCCTTTTGTTGTATGGTGTTTTAGGATCTGAGTGAATTTTCCCGATTCATGCCCTTATATAGGTACAATTCACATTGCCCTAATATAGGCATAGAAATCATTCCCTTATTTAGGCATAGCCCATGCAGTCCAAATACAGGCATGGCTACTTCCACCCGTAACAAAACGTCACAACGATTTCTTGGAAAATCGGCTTAAGCAGTCTGGTAACTCCCCTTGCTTGAATATTGATTTGTCCAGGAACTCATGTACTTTACAAAGAACTACTATTCCCTTGGGGTTCTTTACTGACGTTATTATGCCCGACTTTACGTCAAACTAGGCACCTTCAAGGTATAAATATGCCCTCACTTGCTCTAGCAAGACACGGTGGTTCGGAGCAGTTCGACTAGCTACTTGCCTGACGCAGCTCGCTACAGCAAGTGCCGAAGGAAGCCGACCCTCCAGCTGACGCACTGATGTGTAGAAAGGTAGGGCCGAATTCGACCAAGAACCCTTCAGTATTTGCCTGGCGTTAGCCGCCTCTCATACCATTCGAGATTACCAAACAAAGAGGCAGGCGCTGGAGACAGGAAGGCAGGAAACAGGAGTTTATTCCGACGGAGCAGAACACGTCAAATCAGACAACAGGGTATCTTCTCGAGGTGCTCTAAACGCATCCTTGAGGCCTGGCCTCTTATACACAGGTTTATTGCTTTATTACATGAAACATATTCTTGTCAATACTTTGATGTACGGAAAGACATCCTCGGAATACCCGCTTCACCCCTGTTCCCACACATATTTACAGTAGAGTTCCCACCTCAACCTCAGCATGTGGTGGTTGTCGCGCAGCTGGACATTCCGCTGGGAACGGGAAAGTGAGCGGTCGGTCCGATCTGGAGGTGTGAGGGTATTGATTAACCACCGCTCCTTTGATGTGAGGCGAGGTCCTACTGTAGGGGGCAATAAACTGCATCTGTCGGGCTAGGTGATGGCCTGGGATCAGGCTGGGCAATTGGGCAGGGAGGAAGAGGTTATCTAAAGGGCCTGTTCTTTGATTGAGATGAAAGAGCGAGGGGGTTCAGCACGGGATGTGGCTCGGAGACAGGGTCGCGCTAGAGGTGCGCTTATGGCCCAAGCAGGAGAAACCGGGGGCTGTCGGGGCGCGGGGGAATGCTTGCGAGGCTGGGGAGTGAGGGGGAGAGACGCGCAGGCTATTGGCAGTGGGCAGAGAGGTCGTGACACACAAAATGGCTGCCACCTACGTTCGCGATGGGGCCTAAAAGGGACAAGATGGCGTGGCTACTGTTTCATGATTGTCGCTTTACTTTCAACAGTGGCTGTGGTGAACATAAATGAACGCCGCTTATGTATACCGATTTTAGTCATTTTCCACAGTCCCCAGTTTTTATCATAAGTTAGTTCAGTTCTGTTCATGTCTGAGGTAAGGACGTACAAGCTGACATCTAGTTATACTAATAAGGGAAGCATGTGGCTGGGCTGTCTATTGAGGTCTTTGGTAGCCCATATGCATTATGGGCAGATGGAAATAATCCTGCTATCAATGTTGACAGAATCGTACATAACCACATGTAGTCAATGCGATAGGCGAGGAGGCAGTGCATACAAAATTACATTAGCCGTGTCATATGTTAGACCTTGGAGACGGGGACATTATTTAGACGATGTAGGAAATTCGTTCGAATACAAACATGATGTCATACAAAAATGTTCTGGCCAAATAAGGGCTATTAAGTACATTTCTTGAGGTCTGGACTCCATGGGGGTCAAAACTAGACAGCATGTTCATGTGCATAACTGGTGTTCTACAATCATCAAGGTACAGAGTTAACGCCTTCTTGGTTAATCATGTACAGTTGGAAATGACCGATGTAAGGTTTCGAGAACTCAATTGGGTGGTAATCAATACAAAGCGGTTGGGAGAGAAATTCAACTTGATACAAGGGACAGTCAAGGGGTGGCAATGTTCAAAAAGGGTTCGTCTTTCCAGTGTCCTTTTACAGCGAGCCATCACTGGTAGGCTCTCATTGTTTTTCTTCTTTCGTTGGCACTATTGAGCACCGGCGGTGGAGCTATGCGTCCAGCTCTACTTCAGATCTCGCGTTGCAGGGTGTGGCCATTCTTTGCTCTTGGACCACAGTCCTGTGTTTGTCCTGTTCCCTAACTAATCTATCATAGGTACCTTAGGCGGGGTACCCGCATTCCGTTCTTCCTTCGTGACAAACCCTATTCTATCTTTTGTGCTGTCTTTCTTCTCAGAGTCAAGTTCAAAAATTCCATATGAAAAAAAAAAGGGGGGTGATGGGGGCGTGCTTTGGGAGGCCGAGGGAAGAGAGGGTGGTGTGGGATCAGATCTGAGGCGGACCAAGGAGGGCAGAAATTTCAAGCAAGTGGGCCCACCAATCGGGCACAATGGGCTGGGACTTTCGGCACGAGTTCATCAACGTGCAGGGGCTTCTGGGCGGCCCTTCTTTCCTTCACTTTCCACGCTGAGAACGGTGCCTTGTCCCGCAACTCTTTGCTCCGTGGCTCCACCTTGGTTGAGGTCATAGATATTCCCCGATCTGCAGCCAGGCTGTGCGTCACATCCGGCCCCTCTCCTCCGACGACTGCACGTTATCCTTAAATGAGTATAAAAAAACAGTTTTTAGAGAATTGGCAGGGGAAGACGTTTACACACTTTAATTTCTCTCCCAACCCCAAGTAGTTGGGGAAACGTTCATTGGTCACGATAGGGTGGATGCTTAGTAATCCTTACATCGGTGTATGTTGTTAACTCATGCATCATTGTTGTAGTGCAGGTCGGCAAGCATTTTTTTTAATTTTCAAACAACATGTCTGTCTGGCGTTTTACACTT
Organism: Lissotriton helveticus; assembly: GCF_964261635.1. Classification (NCBI taxonomy): domain Eukaryota; kingdom Metazoa; phylum Chordata; class Amphibia; order Caudata; family Salamandridae; genus Lissotriton; species Lissotriton helveticus. The sequence goes on along the minus strand of NC_136068.1, from coordinate 1,563,379,192 downwards.
GTTATATTTGCGAACGTGGCAAGAAGTCTGATATCTAAAAATTACATAGTTTATCGAATTCGAACCAGCTCCTTCAGTAGAGACTCGCGTTTGTCTAAAACAAATCCTGTTGAGCTATATGTTTCTTCAAGGTCTGTTAATTTATAAAAGGTGTGAAACGCTATTATCATGGGCTTATGGCTACAGTCTTTAAGATTTTCTGGGACGGCTGGTACAGACCTGGGGCCATTCTGGAGAAACAGGGACGTGTCGGACATTCTATTTTTGTGCAATGGGCGGTGGTAATCCGAACGATGAGGGTGATGTTTACCAAAGTACTTAAAACAAAAGCCACTGACATATAGTTCCCTTTTAAGGGTCAGATTAGGGGACATCAGTCGTCTTACCTGTCCTTTCTTTCTCAGCCAATTAAGTTCCATCATTTTACAGAAAGGAGAGGTAGTAATATGGCTAAATATGATCGTTTTGTTTCTGTCAATTTGTTCAAACACTGTCGTGTCTAAAGCCAATTATACCTGTACCGGCGAGGTACAGTGTCGTCATTTTTTTTTTTTCACAAGGGAGCAAGGGAGCCCTCAGAGGGAGAGAGCGTCGTGCATACCAAATAGGCTATTAGTACACGTACAACATAAAAAGAGAGAGAGAGAGAGAGAGACGTGTATAATAATAGGCTATTCAGTGCACACACATATAGATCAGTACGGGTCAGTTTCACGTATAAAACACAAGCTGAGGGAAAACATAAATTCATAGTTTACGTATACACAAATACCAGATAGGGTGCGACAGTACATACATCAAGTACGAAAACTTAAGATAAAACAGAGGGCTATTTTTGGCGAAAGAGCCTTTCCATGCGTGTTGCATATTTTCAGTACTCCATTTAATTCATTTGGGGGTCGAGCTCTACGTTCTCCTTCCTTCCTAATAGCAGACAATTTCTGTTGGTAACCTCGCTTCAATAAATACTTACTCCTTTTAATTGGTCGGACACTGGTCCAGTCGTGCTTATACTCACGGTGGGGTCTTCCAACATCTAACAAATGACGATCCAAGTTGAGGTAAAGGAGGGGTGTCTGTCGGACGTGCGATGGTGCAATTCTGACTTTTCTATGAGGATGGAAGAAGAGGGGGTGAATCTAAAACATGACAATATCCCTAATTTCTGGGCTGAGGGGGGATTTTGGATGAACCCCAACCCGGGGTATCCCTAACTTTTCTCATCTAGTCCGCACATTAAGTTGACTCACTGGTGCGCGTCATTTAGGGCGTTCATTTGGGATATCGGTTGGGGTTGGGGTTGGGGTCGTACTGAAATAGGCCTTCAAGTTTCTGGCATAGGCCACTCCCCCAGTCGTTAGCTCCAGAGAGAGTCGTTCCTAAGTAAGGAAAGTGCTATATCTTTATTCGTTTTTCACATGCAGGTACCATGTTCGGGCTTAATTTTCCTATCCCATTGACCGTTCGATCAACACCTTAGTCATACCAAAAAGCATTCGTTCGTCAACCCAGATGTGCGCCACACATAAGCATTCATACGACACAAATCGGGGCCCACGCGCACATTCACACCATACAATTCTTCTTCTTTCTGCGTGGAACACGGTGCATTCTGGGTCTTCTCCATACTTCAGCTGAAATTCCGATATTAACCTGCAGAGAAAGGAAAAAAGGGGGGGCGACAGCGTTCAAAGCACATCAGCGCGCAAAAACACGAAAATGTTTTTACCTACCACGTACCTAACTTATCTTCTTTGGGATGCAGTACCTTGCCTCTCGGCCTTGAAGCCCAGAGGAACTGGTCTATTGTCCTATTCATAGATATATCTAAATATCAGGATCTTTTACCTATTGTTTATGCTGCAGAAATGTAAAACGCGACAGATCCTGACTATTCCTTTCGCATTATTTCTATGTACCATGTCTTTCTAATTTTTCATGACCAAAATTGCTTCATTTATCTTGTCCCTTTCTTTATTCGAGAACCTACCAATCTAAGTGACTGTTATGAGGCTAGTTCCATATATTTATTTGTGAGGATGTCAGCATTCAAATACGGGCCTCCAACCATGTAGGCCAGCCACGGGGCAGACGGGAAACGCATGAGGTAAGGAGACATTACACTGTAGTATAGATGTAAGCAAAGGACGAGCCATTTAATTGAAAAACTAAACGCGACTAACGGTTGCAGGACCGGTGAAGGTTTATTTTATAGTTGGAAATATAACAGGCGAATGCATTTGGGTTTGTTGTTGCAGCCGGCTGCCATGTAAATAGTTGTTTAATAAAAAGTTTTAAATAGTTGTTTAATAAAAAGTTTTAACATGTTACTTTGCTGGAGTGTTGTATATATTTATAATATTTGCATATTGTTTGTCGTTATTTGGGCGGGGTGGGCGGTGGAGCCGAGCTGTCTTGCAGCCATCATGGCGTCGAGCTCGATTCTTCTCACTAGTTTCATATTTCTCATGAGGGGTTGTTCCTAATGTTTCTATTTTAGCGAGGTCAAAAAGAGATCCCATCAGTGGCCTACTGATTTTGCTCGATTCCTTTTGTTTTTCCTAACGATTTTTATGTTATTGTTTGCTAGCACGATACAGCGGCTAATCCACATTTTTTTTATATTTATGTCCTTTTTATTAGGGGCGTCTTCCGGTGGAGCCGGATGATCTACCTCTAATAAACGGTCCGGGCTGAACCAACTACCAACAAACGGGGCTAAGATAGGCATGACGGGTTACAAAGGGGACAAAAGTCTGCACTACCTATCCTTCACTATTCACAAAGACTAAACAGAGCATGGCGGCCCTGTGCTTATTTGTAAATAGAGAATAACCCAAAGAGAACCATTTCAGAACGATCAATGTTCGGTCAAACAATCAATCAAATGAGGGATAAAAATAGGCACGACGTATTACAACGGGGGCAAAAGCCTGCGTTACCTATCCTTCACTATTCACAAGGACTAAACAGAGTATTGCGACTCTGTGCTTTTTTGTAAATAGAGAATGATCCAAAGAGAACCAATTCCAAAACAGTAAATGCTTGGATAACAATCAATCAAATGGAGAGGGAAGTAGGCACGACGGATTACAACGGGGGCAAAGGCCTGCGTTACCTACCCTTCACTATCTGCAAAGACTAAACAGAGTATGGCGACTCTGTGCTTGTTTGCAAATAGAGAATCTCTCAGAAACAATCAAATGAGTAATACTAGTATTTTCAAACAATCAAACAATCAATTCGCAATTCGTCGTGTTTACACGACCTTACCCGGACCGCATGGACAGTTTCTCGCCTTCCGCTTCCAGCACCTGATCGTCCTCTATTCTCCGTAATTGCTGTGGCACTCCTGATGGTTCCCAGTCAGGACCGTAGTTCACTCGAGAGAGGTCTGCTCGGAACCAGTGAAGTTCGGATGATCAGCTGCCAGACAAGGGTCTATCGGGCAGGTGCACTTCCCGATCGTTGCAGTCGTTCACTCTGTCGTTGGGACCTCTCCCACTGGATCCACGTGTCGCTGATGGGCCCCACGTTTGGGACGCCAATTGTAGAAAGGTAGGGCCGAATTCGACCAAGAACCCTTCAGTATTTGCCCGGCGTTAGCCGCCTCTCATACCATTCGAGATTACCAAACAAAGAGGCAGGCGCTGGAGACAGGAAGGCAGGAAACAGGAGTTTATTCCGATGGAGCAGAACACGTCAAATCAGACAACAGGGTATCTTCTCGAGGTGCTCTAAACGCATCCTTGAGGCCTGGCCTCTTATACACAGGTTTATTGCTTTATTACATGAAACATATTCTTGTCAATACTTTGATGTACGGAAAGACATCCTCGGAATCCCCGCTTCACCCCCGTTCCCACACACATTTACAGTAGAGTTCCCACCTCAACCTCAGCATGTGGTGGTTGTCGCGCAGCTGGACATTCCGCTGGGAACGGGAAAGTGAGCGGTCGGTCGGATCTGGAGGTGTGAGGGTATTGATTAACCACCGCTCCTTTGATGTGAGGCGAGGTCCTACTGTAGGGGGCAATAAACTGCATCTGTCGGGCGAGGTGATGGCCTGGGATCAGGCTAGGCAATTGGGCAGGGAGGAAGAGGTTATCTAAAGAACTGTTCTTTGAATGAGATGAAAAAGCGAGGGGGTTCAGCACGGGATGTGGCTCGGAGACAGGGTCGCGCTAGAGGTGCGCTTATGGCCCAAGCAGGAGAAACCGGGGGCTGTCGGGGCGCGGGGGAATGTTTGCGAGGCTGGGGAGTGAGGGGGAGAGACGCGCAGGCTATTGGCAGTGGGCAGAGAGGTCGTGACACACAAAATGACTGCCACCTACGTTCGCGATGGGGCCTAAAAGGGACAAGATGGCGTGGCTACTGTTTCATGATTGTCGCTTTACTTTCAACAGTGGCTGTGGTGAACATAAATGAACGCCGCTTATGTATACCGATTTTAGTCATTTTCCACAGATGGAGAGGCTGCATTTCTCTCGGCGAGAATCCAGCTCCAGTGCTTCCAAGCTTCCCTTGCGGGGTGTTGGGAAATCGAGTCCCGAGACAGAGATACTAGACCTCCTTCATTCTAAACTAAAGGTATGGAGCTGATTAGAACCTAAGAGAAATCTTGGATAGATTCTTGGCAAAGAAAACTAAACCTATGCTACACCACACTTACTTCCTCCATCGTACTAGACTTAGGTTAGGTACCTTGGGGTAGGCGTATTTTAGAAGCACCAGTTAAGTACTTTTATCCATTGTTATTCATGTATGTATTTATATATGGTTTACAAACCATACAATGCTCTTACAGTATTATTTTATAAAATTGTTCTCGCTATATGCATTATACTTTGCAGTCTGCATTACGATTGTAGCAGTTCACTTTACTTGCATGAGAAAGAAGACTGTTCAATAAATCCTTTTATTGAAAATGCCCGTCTCTCTATTTCTCTGCACCTCTGTTGAAACGAAGCATGCGCGATTGACTGAGTGAAATACTTATCTATTGTTTCCGCGACTCTAGAGATACATTTCTTATTTTTGGGACACAAAGTTGTCATGTTTATGCGGTTATCAGAAACTAATTCCTTCTTGTGAATTCGAGAAAGTTTCTAGTGACCTCTGAGCTAGCTGGCACTCACTATAAAGTTTAGTATATTCGATAGAGACCTCGTCGACCTCAGTCCTACGTCTAATCTATAGGATATATTATTCCAATGCACAAAGCCTATTGGGAATATAGGAACTACACTACATGGCGCCCAACATTTAGTAAGGCACTATTCAATTCAAAATTAGCTTTATTCGGTTGGGACAATCAACCATAAAAGCACAGATTATACATAACAGTCTAAAAAGCGGTTCTTTGTAAAAATAGAAACAAGTACATCTAGATTCATATGAGGGTGTGTACAATAGTACAACTCTTACTTGGTTAGTGAACAGTTGAGTTAAAGTGCATAAGTGTAGCATATACATCGCCTCATATAAACATTAGCAGCTATTAGGGGTGGTAGACATTATCATTATTAAATCAAGACATTACAAGTATACACAAATAAAAACTGATAAAAAGCAAATAAAAACAAGCACAACCCCAGAATGAAAGGCCACCAATTTTGCTGTGGTATATATACATAATTAAAACTCAGTGATATATACAAAGTAAAGTGCAAAGTGCATTAGTGATCCAGACCACCACAGGCTTTCTGACAATTTAAAAAGAAAAGAGGAGAAATTTGTTAATACACCATACTTTTTCTGGCCTTAATTGAACTGAGGATAAATGTAGCAGTAAAAAAGCAAATCCCTGGTTCTTCCATGGTGAGTAATAATGACATAGCAGCTGTTGTAGTTTTAACCCCATGTTTTTAAAAAAAATGGTGTGAGGAACGTAATTCTAAAAGCCAAAAACAGATCACATAAAAGTAAAAAGTTCATAGTGCTCTGCTTTGAGGACAGATACTTTTTCATTATTGGGAACGCAACCAGATGATGCACTAAACCTAGCCTCGTTCTGATCAAGACAAAAAGGTGAGGGGGCGTGGCCAACAGCTGACGGGTATGGTCGCTTGCTAGTGCGACTCCCGATCCTTGCCCGACAATCCGCCCAAGTGATCCGTCTACACACCGGGGTTTCCTCTCCCGCTAAGGGGTACCCCGACAGGAATCGACTGCGCCTCAGGCTGCGAAGTGCTGGTCCCGTTTGAGGCTCCCTGGAGGCAGTTGGACCCGAGACGGAGAAGTCCCCCGGGTCCCGCAAGATGGCGGCCGTGTCGGAGTCCCGGCCGGCCTTCTAACACGGCCTTGGCTGGGCGCGGCTGAACCAGGATCGGACCCGAGACACGTTTTGCCCCCGAGCTGCCAATCGGATCTGCTCTCTATCTGGCCGGAGCGAGGTGGGCCCCATAAAAGACTCCCGGAGTTGTTCTTGGCCTGCGGGGAGTGACGCTGTGGGGGTCCCCTCCGTGCCAGGGAGCTGTCTGCGCGACTCCCCGGCTTTAGGGCCTACTGACTATGGAGCTCCGGCTCGCCCGCAGATAGCTGGCTGGACCCGCATCGGACCTCCTTCCTTCCACCTGAGGAGAGGCAGACCTTCGGTGTGTGCCGCACAGCTACCCTGGCCCCACGTGAGGGAGAACAGAGAGGACTCCTTGTGTGCAAGGGGGCATATGAGGCGACGTCCCGGCTCTGGCGCTCTTCCTTTTTAAGGCACCGGTACACCTTTCTTTGTCTTCTGAAGACCTGTGGCCCCCCCCTGCCTTTGATCCACGGGCGGCGCTTCCCTTGAGATCGCTGGGAGCGCACCCTGGGGGCCCTGGTGGGTCCCTGCTTTCACCGGCCCTACTCCAGGCCTGCTCAGTGGGGCTACATCCGGCTCTAAGAGCTCACTAGAGGCCGAGTCGGAGGTCTGCTGCCCCGGAGGTACTCTTGCCACCCACCTGCCGGCCACGCCGCTCCTGTCCCGCCAATCGACCCTGGTCTGCGGTGGTGGGGGGCGCTATTGGCTGTGTCGCCCCTCACTGCCCATGAGTTTGGCACCTCCTATCTACACCTGGGGGAGCCCCTACTCCCTTGAGCCCACCATCACCTTGCTGCACCACGGAGACCAGGTACGCGCAGCTGCGCCACAACGCGGGTGGGGACTGAACTCCTCAATATTTACCCCGTCTGCCCCGTGGCCCCACCTGTCTTGCCTCACACACGGCGCCCGGATCCCTGGAGGCGAGGACGCCCTGCGCCCCCAGACCTACGCGAGGTGTGCTACGCTGAGTGGTTTCGAGGGTCCTGTGTGGTGTGCTCCTGCTCCGCTCCTACGCTGTGGGGAAGTGCCGGCCTCCACTCTTTACCTCAGCGCCGCCTTGCCCAGTCTGTTCTTGGCTCCTACCAGTGAGAGGAGATGGCGTCCGGCAAGGGGTCAAGGCCCCCAACTCAGAGACAGATTAATAAGAACTCCTGGGACGTCAGAGTGGACAACAGGGAGTCTGCTCCCCCGGGAGATCCGAAGCTCGCGTCCCCCACGCAGGGAGCAAAGTCACTCACCCTTGAGGACGTAATGGAGGCCATCGCTGGGGTCCGCTCCTCTCTGGAGACTCGAATTGACTCCGTGAACATTGAGGTGACCCTCCTGCGTGCCGACTTGCGTAAAATGGACACCAAAGTTAAAGAAGTAGAGATCAAGACGGCAGCCTTGATCGACGATACCTCTACACTTCAGCAGCAAGTTGCCCAGCTTCAGAAACAGCAGACGCTGATGAGTGACCAGTTCGACGACTATGAAGGGAGGGTGAGACGGAACAACATCCGCATCCTAGAGGTCCCGGAATGAATGGAGGAGCCCTCAGCTGACTTGTTTATAGAGTCCCTGGTTACAACGCACCTTAAACCGAAACAACTTTCGAATTATTTTTCTATTGAAAGAGCGCACAGGGTCCCGGGAGGTAAACCTAAGCTGGGGGCCCCCCCACGTCCCATCATTGTGAGGGTCTTCAACTTTAGAGATCGTGATGCTATATCACAGGCTGCCAGATCTGGCCCACCTCTTCTCTTGGAGAACACTCGCATCTCCATGTTCCTGGACTTTACAGTCAAGGTGCAGGCGAGGCGTCACAGCTTTCTGGAGGTCAAGAGAGCGTTGCGCGAAAAGGGCGTCAAATACTCCATGCTCTTCCCGGCGAAATTACGTGTTGAAAAGGATGAAAAAACATGGTTCTTTTTCTCGCCGGGGGAGGTGTGGGACTGGCTGGAGGGTTGGAGAGGAGTGGGAGGTTCTCCACGGAACCGATCCACGCCGGATGCGGCCCTACGGGAAGACCATCCGCCTGAGAGCCAGGACCTCTTCACTGGACCTTTTGATGGAGTGGAATGACATCCCTTTGTCGAGACGGGCCCCGTCACAGACTGCAGGGGTCTCCTCCATGCGGCTGCCTCATGATCGATGGGACTGCCCGGTGCAGCGAGCTTCCTCCTTTTGTGCTGGCCTCTGTCTCTGGGACCTGTTTCCTTCGGCCAAGATCGGGCTGCACCAGCTGACTGACAAGTAACTTTTCTAATATGTGAATGCTGTTTAAGTCTTATGGTACGACCTTACAAGTGTATTAAATTTATAATGTTTTTCAGTCGGGCAAGTGGCACTGTCGGTCCTTCAGTACCCGGATTATGAGTGGGAGGGCGACAGGCACTCTGCCTAGTTAGGGTGTGGATAGTTCTGAATCCGCGGGCAGGGAAGCAGGGTGGGGGGGAGGAGTTGGCAATGTTTTGTTGCTGTCATGTTGTTCACTTTTGTCCTTAGCAGAGTTTTCACAGTTCGTTTCGTCTCGCTCATCTATCCTTGTGCTTCCAGCGGAGCCGTCTTTAGTTTAGCCTTCCTGCCTGTCCAGGGTCCCGTGGTGCTTGGCCTGCTGTCCCGGCTGCTATCTGGTTTCCGGAGACAATATGTCCTGACCTGTCCCGTGCCTCGAGTGGCCCCGGGACTCCGCCGCCATTGGTGGTTCTTTCTTGGGTGACCCATATACTTGACCCCCCAATCTTGCAGTCATGACTCAACTACTCTCTAGGTCCCTTACTATCCTCGCATGGAACGTTAATGGTCTAGGTCACAAAATAAAAAGAAGTGTAGTCCTCCAGTTCCTCAGGCGCCACTCCCCCGACATAGTTTTGTTGCAGGAGACCCACTTGGTCGGTAACACCTTTTGGGCGCATCAGCGAGGGGGGATACAAGCTTTTGGTCCATGCTGGGTTTACTTCTGGGTCCCGAGGTACTGGGGGCCTCATTTATGAGAAATGACGCATCGCTGCGTGAAAGCAGCGATGCGTAACTTCTCAGTGCGCACTCCTTGCGACATTCCTGATGCGTCATATTTAATGTATGACGCATCATGTCGCAAGGAGTTACAGATACGTCAGTATTTCTGACGTATCTGTAAGCGCAAAAGTGACGCATTGCTGGAGTGTGTCACAAAAGTGACGCAACTCCAGCAATGCGCCCTTTCACATGGGGCAGGCCCCATGTGAAAGGGCTTGCATCAGTCTTACGCCTGCTGTGAGGCAGGCGCAAGATTTTGACGCAACAGCGTCCTAAAAGTGACGCAGTGAAATCTCATAGATTTCACTGCGTCACTTCTACGACCCTTCCTTGCGTCAATACGCACCCCTTGCATACATTATACCTGGCGCAGGTATAATGTGGCGCAGGGGTTTACAGAGTGGCGCATCTTCCTAGATGCGTCACTTTGTAAATATGGCGCAACTAGGCGCATTTTTTACGCCACTGGTGCGTCACAAAAAGTGACGCACCGGCGGCGTAAAAGTGACGCACAGCCTCATAAATGAGGCCCCGGGATTTTAGTTAGGAAATCTCTCGCACTCACTTACTCACGCTGCTGGGCCGACCCCCTAGGTCGATTTGCTATTGTGGAGGCCACCTGGGAGGGGCGTCCCTTGAACATCATCTCTGCGTACCTCCCGCCAACCTTAGTACGAGACTCCCTCAAAGAACTGGGCACTCAATTGTTAGGCCTCTCCCCGGGTACACTCATAATTGGCAGAGATTTCAATGCCACGATGTGCGACGACCTGGACCGTAGGCCTAAGAGAGGCTCACACCGTCAGAGCTCGGATTTAGCTGACTTTGCCCAGGCTTTAGGTTTAAAAGACATCTGGCGCCTTCACTTTCCAGACACACCATACTTCACGCACTACTCTAATGCACACAACAGTACATCAAGAATTGACTATTTCTTTTGCCCCGTCACGGACATTGGCTGCTTTGTCCGCCCGAGAGGTCTCCCTTGTGGTATTTCCGATCATTCGCCACTCATGGTGGACCTAACTTACAATCGCCAGCTGGTGAGGGGACCTATCGTCATTAATCCCTGGCTCTTGCAGACTCCCGATATTAGAGAGGCATTGCGGGAGCGTACCGAACTTTATTTTGTGGAAAAGGTAGGCTCAGTAGACTCGGCTGTTACGCTCTGGGAGGCCTACGTGGCAGTTGTAAAGGGTGAAGCACTAGCCCTTACGACGAGTCATCTGCGTAAACGTGCCGAGCACATTACGCAGGCGGAAACTGCTCTCATCGGCCTTGAGGCGTCCTATAATGTGGCACCATCGGATACCACTGCTGAACGTCTCCATGCCCAACAATTGATCTACAAAGCGCTGACCCAAGAGAAGGCACAGGCGCGGTTGCTCCACACGCGTCATCGGGTCTACGAATTAGGAGACAGTGCAGGCAAGATGCTTGCATGGCTGGAGCGTCGCGATCAAGGATCTAGATGGGTGTCATCTATAACTAGGCCTGATGGATCTGTGGTGGTGGATCCCCAAGACATTGCGGAGGCGTTCGCTGATCACCTTGAAAATGTATACACCGCTGGTAACGGCTACTCGTCCGCCGAATCCAGACAACTGTTGGGAGAGATGCGCCTCCCGACCATCTCAGACTCTGACCGGCTTGCCCTAGACGCCGATCTCTCCGCTGACGAGCTCACCACGGCGCTTTTTGCTGTGAATTCCAGCAAAGCTATGGGCCCTGATGGAGTCCCAGTTGAGTTTCTGAAGGGAATGGTCCCTGATATTATTCCCCATCTCTTAAATATGTTTACGGAGATCCTGGAGCTTAGAGTGCTCCCTCTCGATCAAAGACTGGCCTCTATTGCGGTCATTCTCAAACCTGCCAAGCCCCCCACTGCATGTAGCTCCTAGTCCTATTGGCCGATTTCCTTGATCAACGCTGGGGCCAAAGTCCTGGCTAAACTACTAGCGACTCGTCTTCTTCTGGTCCTCCCTTCCCTAATTCATGACGACCAGTCCGGTTTTCTTCCGGGCCGTAATACGGCGCTAAATCTCCGTAGGGTGCAAAACATGTTGAGCCGTCAGCCCACTTTGTCTCAGGATGCCGCTATTTTATCCCTCGATGCAGCGATGGCATTCAACTCGATTGAGTGGCCTTACCTGTTTGAGGTCCTCCACCGCTTTGGCTTCGGACCCAAATTTATTGGATGGGTGCGTCTTTTATATACGGACCTCTTTGGCCAAGTCCGGGTCAACAATTTCCTGTCCCGGAGATTTCCTCTCCATCGGGGCACCAGACAGGGCTGCCTCCTCTGCCCCTTGTTGTTTGCCCTCTCCCTGGAGCCTTTGGCTCACTGGGTCCGCACGGATGTCTCAATCAGAGGCCTACGATGGAGCGAAGAGACTGTTGACAAGATCTCTCTCTACGCCGACGACATCCTGATATACGTGTCGTCTCCCCAGTCCTCCATTAACAGCCTGTTCCACGTCCTTACCAACTTTGGAAAATACTCGGGCTACGCTATAAATTGGACCAAATGGGTGCTGTACATGTTACATGGTCCGCCGCCTCGCCTGCCCAGGGGGTTCTCAATCACGTTAGCCACTGAAGTCTTTACGTATCTTGGTATCTTCATCACCCCTGACTTCCAAAAGTTCTATGATCGTAATCTGTTGGGCCCACTTCGCAGGCTTCGTAGCGACGTTGCTCATTGGCGCTCCCTCCCGCTCTCTCTCCTGGGACGGGCGGCACTGTTTAAAATGTTAGAGCTCCCACTCTTCCTGTATGTCCTACAGAATTGCCCCTTCTCCATTCCAGATTCATATTTCAGGGCGGTAGAAAGTGAGCTCCGACTGTTACTCTGGGATGGCGGTGCCGCTCGGATTGCTCTCTGTAAGCTGTTTCAGGGATGGTATGACGGGGGAATAGCCCTCCATAATCTCCGTCTTTACTACTGGGCCTCCAAACTAGTGGTGATTAACCACTGGATACACGGCTCACCTCTGAATCCGGCCTTCCTATTAGATAGAGATCAAACTGGGCGGGAGGGCTACTTGGGAGCCTTATATAGCAAACCCACAAAAGCTAGGTACGTTGGGCCTATGGCACATACGGTGGCCATTTGGCACAGAGCTAATACACGGCTGGGCTGGGCTGACAAACTTACCAAAACCTCGCCTCTGTGGTCCGCTCAACGTTTGGGCTCCCTTTGTTTCTCCCGTGGTTTTGACAGGTGGGACGCGATAGGGATTTCTGAGGTCGGAGACCTAGTACATAAAGGTAAATTGCTGACCTTTAGTGACCTACAAACTAAATATGCCCTAGCATCCACTGAGTATTTTCGATACCTGCAGATCACACACGCCCTACAGGTCGCCTTTCCAGACTTCGCCTCCATACCTGATACCTTCCCTTTGGAGGATAGGCTGTTGTCGGAACCTGTTCCTGAAAAGGCCATATCCCTGACCTATCGTAAGCTCTGCAACAACCTTCCCGACTCCTTCTTGCCATTACGGGCCAAATGGGAAACAGACCTGGGTCCTATGGAAGACGACGAGTGGCGTTCGGTGCTAATGTCCCCGAGGGAATTGGCCATATGCCACAGGTTTAGATTGATTCAACTAATAGTGCTGCACAGAGTATACATGTCCGCCCTCACCTTGGCCAAAATCAGTCGGCGACCTGACGCACTATGCCTGCGTGGTTGCGGACTCCTTGGGACCTTCTACCATATCTTGTGGGACTGCCCCGTGATACAGCAGTTCTGGTCGGCTATGCTGCGAAAAATGAGCAGCTCCTTGGGTAAACCGCTCCCCACGTCGCCCAAGGAATGTGTCCTCAACATTTGGGGGCCGAACGACCTAAATGCTCCTGAGCTACAGTGGGCGGCACTGGGGTTTCTGTTGATCAAGCGTTCCATAGCGATGGGATGGGGCTCCCCGTACAGACCACTGGTGGTGAGATGGGTGGCCGCAATGGACCAATGCATGATAGCTGAGAAAACCATATATAAAATAAGGGGCTGCCCCGGGGTGTGGGACAAGAAGTGGGGACTCTGGAATGCATACCGTGGTGACCTGTGTGATTCTCCAACGGCGGAACTGGCGATGCCCCGTAGAGGACCTAGGAGCGGGTGTGTGGGCTGAGGAGGGTGGGACTGGCCTCTAATGTGTTCTGCCTCTATTCCCTCAGCGAAACGTGTGATGCTCCTATAATTCTGTTTTATACCAACAGGGGCCTGGGGCGATGCAGCACCACTAGTTCGAGCTGGACCCTTGAGTTGGACTGTAGGCTATCTTGACTCTCTCTGCTGGATTTATTTATTTGAGTATTGTTTCTGTTTAAATGGAAAAAGTGGTGTGACTACCCTGTTTGTGTCCAATGCTGGTATTGCTTTTCTTTTCTTATGGTTTTACTAGACTTCGACGCCGTCCGACCTCAGGGTTGTGGACCGAAAGGCTGTGTACTATTACTTAACCTGATTCCTGCCCTTCATAATTGCCTGCATGTACACATATGTGAATATCCATCTGTTCTCTTGACAATACACCACAATAAAAAGTTAAAAAAAAGACAAAAAGGTGAGAAGGTATAGAAACAAAAGAAAGATACCCTTGGAAACCAGACGTATCAGTGTACATATGGTAAAACTGATACGTAATCTGTTTCCTAACTATTACCTTCCTCTTTTCAATCCTATGGGATAAATAGGTTCTTTTCAATTCCTGCTTGGACAGAGATGGTAAATTGTTAAGGTTTCCCAAAATCGATCTGTGTAATAAATCATAGGACTTAATTAGATAGCTAAGCCGGGGTATCTTAGTACCATGGTCCAATCTCAAGCAATCATTGATAATGGCCTTTGTAAAAGAGGTTTCATCCTTGGACCATATTAGTCTCCATAGCTGTAGTGGTCTCATTGCTATCAGATCCGTCAAATAATTGAGGCCAACTTCGCTATGTATAAGTTCAGTGGATGCTGATGCTGGGAGGCATAATAGCTTCTTTAGAAAAGTATTCTCTTCAGATTGGAGGGTTGAACAAGGTTGGTGGCCCCATATACCCGCCCCATATAGTGCGACCGTAGTGCATCTAGCTTTGTATATGTCGATTATGTCTTTGATCCGCCGATCCCCTAAATTAAAAGCAAATTTAAAAACACCATTTATACTCTTTCTGAGTTTAACCTTAACATTTGACCTCTCATAGTTCCATTCCCCATCAGACGAGAAATAAATACCTAGGTAACAAAAGGTCTCCACATTCTGTATCTTGTTACCCTCGACAGCGAATGGTTTCAGGTTTTTAAATTTAGGTCCGCACACCATGGTGAAAGTTTTGGTCTTGTTTATCAACAGCAACCTCTTGCTGATAAAAGCGGCGAACCCTTCAATTAACTTCTAGAGGCCTACCGGTGTTCTTGATAGTAGCACAGCATCATCCGCTTAAAGCAGAATCGGTGCCGCTTCCCCCTCAACCAATGGGGAATCTGCTTGAATTGTTTTAAGGGCCACATCCACATCATTAATAAATAAAGTAAAAAGTAGTGGTGCCAACACACAACCTTGGCGAATGCCACGCCTAACTGTAAAATTAGGGGTGCATTCTCCCTGTTGGCTGTACCTAACTTTAGTTGATACATTTTCATACAGCCTGGCTAAAAAGTAAATAATAGGTTTGGGTGCACCTAAGTTAATTAAAACAGGCCATAGGACTCCATAATTCACTAGATCAAAAGCACTACTTAGATCAACAAAACATAAAAACAGCCAGCCCTGTTTGGCTTTGATATATTTTCCTATTTTCCCAAGTTGATACACTGTTCTTGGGTACCTAGGCCTTTTCTAAAACCATACTGGGATTGTGCTAAAATATTGTTGTCCGAAACCCACTCCTCCAGCCTTATCAATAAAACTCTACTCATTATTTTAACCGAGGAGTCTACTAAGGAGATGGGTCGGTAGTTTTTAGCTTCCGATTTCTCTCCCTTTTTATAAATAGGGATAATTACCGATTCCCCCCAAGAGGGGGGGGGCATCCCTCCATTACTGCCACGTTAAAAACCCTCGTCAACATGGGCCCCCATAATTCTGGAACGGATTTGTATACATCTATGGGGACACCATCAGCTCCTGGTGCTTTCCCCCCCTTGCTGGTACTTATGCCTGTTATTACTTCA
The DNA here is from genome assembly GCF_964261635.1 of Lissotriton helveticus. Lineage (NCBI taxonomy): Eukaryota > Metazoa > Chordata > Amphibia > Caudata > Salamandridae > Lissotriton > Lissotriton helveticus. The sequence continues at coordinate 1,563,363,722 of NC_136068.1, read as the reverse complement.
TCCCGGGGTGATATCTAACTCAATTGTGGGCCACTTACTTAGAGTCGATGGTTCTATCGGTGGGATTTCCCTTGGGTTAAAAATATTAAAAAAGTGGTCTACCCATTCTTCACTCCTCACATGCGCCAAAAATTCTGGGAGTGTTTCATTTTTAAGGAATTTTCTATTCACCGTGTCCCAGAAAAGTTTATTATTGGAGGTTGCAGCCGCAAGGTTAAGGTTGTCCCAAGCCTCCTGTTGTAGCTCCGTCTTTTCAGATTAGAGTTATAATCAGCTCTGAGACCATGAACTACTACACTGTCTCTTGTTTTCTTCGATAGGGCAAATTTATAGATTATTCAATGAGAGTGCAGGAATGGTCAAACCAACCCTTTTGCAGTGTTAATTTCTTAGAGGAGGTCACAGTGAATAGATTTGAAATACGTTCATTAATCTTAATAAAATTGTACATGATCACAATGGATTCAGTCCTGACCATTAGACTATCCAATTTTTCCTTGCTACAGCTACAGGCTAGTACAATTTTTTTAGAAAGTTCGGCTGAGTTGGCTCCCACCCATTTAATTCTAAAACCATTTGGGCGAATCGGGACAGTATTGGTTACAACAGTACATACTTCAACCTTCTTATCCCCCCCAGAGGTGCAGTCCCATTATAATTGGATTATGATCACTCATAGACAATTCAGCTATCTGTAGGGTTGAACAAACTTTCACAATGTTAGCAGAGACGATTACATGATCGATACTACTCTCTGCTGACCTTCTTGTGAAAGTCAGGATCTCCTTCCCACATACATCTTTAGCACATTGCAGAATTTCCAAGTCAAATTCAATAAGGATCGCATTTAAAGTATTACCATAAGTGGTGTGGGGGAAATGTAAATAATAATTACCTGCGTCTGTTTGAAGCCCACATACTTTTGTGAGTGATAAGGGGCAAATAGGCACATTAAAATCCCCCAGCCAAACAATATTCATGTTAGGTAAATCCAATTCTACCAATCTTTCCAATTCGTATCTTACTTCAGCAACTATACTGTGGCGCGTGGAATTAAATATGTTTTTATAGAAATCAATCAAAAGAAGGTCCCGGCCATCTTTACTGTGCAACCAGAGTAATTGTGCGAGATAACTTAGATTAATACTTTTCTTAACTTTCACTGGGATGTTAATTTTCAGTAAGATCAACAGGCCCCCCTTAGCTCTGCCTGAAGCAGACGGTATTGCAGGCAGATTATAGGCGGTAAACCCCTCCAAGTGGACATCTACGGTACTTCATGTTTCTTGTAGGCAAACTATATCATGTGAGCCAATAAATTCCTTAAATCCTAGCGGGTTTATTTTATTCGCTAGGCCGGCGATATTCCAGGTAACAATAGAGTAGCCGCTGTCTTGATGGCATACTGGAAGATTTGCCCCTAGGCCCTGCTGTATACTGGAAACACCATTGCTAACTGCCCCCCTACTATCCTCTAAATGTGTACTAGAGGTATGATTTAATGATGTTCCTGGCCTGTTGCTCTCTACCTTGGCCCCTATGCCCTCTGGGGTTAACACTCCTTCGTTACCTGGTGTTATATTAGTATACGAAGGCCTATTAAATAATGTAGGGACATTGAGAACTTTGTCATACCGGGGCCCAGATGTTAGAGTCATAAACAGGGGCCTAGCAGCAACCCCCCTCCCCACTAGGTATACTGGGTCCAGTCAGTCATTGCAATCTAAGGAGCTAAGGACATGGAATCTGTTCATTACCGGGACAGCAGAATGTATTTCTGGAATATCTATGAAGTTGGATCTATTTACTTGAGGATTCCTACCCCCTGCTGGAGGGTTACCAAGGTGTCTAAAAATAACCAAGGGGGTAGAGTTAGACTGAACGTTCTGTATGAGAACCATACGTGGCTCTCTCCAGGGACATTTGTGCCCAGGACGGCTTCTTAAAGTTAATGATAATGCAGTCCCCTTGCACTGTTTTTCTAGAAGGACCTATCCATTTCACCCTTCTTGTTAGTAGAATTTGATCTGCTCTGCCCACAGGAAAATCACAGTGTTGATGTAACCAATGTATCACTTTATTCTTCAGGGCACTATAGCTTTCTGGTTGCTCCTCCCTGAGTAAAGGTACATTGACCATGACTGCCACGTATGGGCTGCAGTCAAGCGGTAAATTAATCTCTGCCTGCTCTCTCGGGCCCTTAGATATGTACGGGTCTTGGGGTGGATTCTTATGAGTACCCAAGTCTCCTCTCACCGATTGTAGGGTGCTGCTCTGAGGGCCTATCTGTGGAACCCCACTAATGATGGTAGTGGCACTAGCTCTAGTGGCAGAGGATGATTGATTGCTATGCCTAACTGCCCAACATCCCTACACAAGAGATTCGGTTTGGCCATAACACTGGGGCGATCATAAGCTGGCTCCGTCCTTTGTAAATTGATTATATTGCCCGTCCCTTGAGGGTCGATTCCATTGTTCCTGGTTGGACCACTAGTATCCTTTATGATAATACCCAACTTCTGGACCTCTGCACTTAAAGCATCTATCTTATCGACCAAGGGCTTAAGTATAGATTCAATTTTTTGTGTCATTATTGAAATAATGGAATGAACTAATTCTTCAGGTATCATGTTTGAAGTACAGATTTTCTCGGGGGCCTTACTTTGGTTCCCTGTCGGGGGGCCTTTTTTTTGTTTACCTGGATTCCCTAATTTAGGCAGGTCTTTCCTGCAATTCCTTCTACGCTTCGGGGTTGGTGGTCCGCTAGGATTTGGTCATTGTAGTATTTTGTTTGCCAAAGGGGCCTCCTGACAATGGGAAGAGGACTCCTGATTGGAAATAGAGATAGATTGTTGTGGATTTACCAAAATAATGTCTGGCTCTAGGGTCGGAATATTTTCTGTCCCAAGGCCTGCCCCAAGGGAGAGGCGGCGTTCTGCCCTCGTAATTTCAACATTAATTGCACTCAATGCCTTAACCAGAAAGTCGTCCATGGTAGAGCCCTTGCTAGCATTGCCATTGGGTGTTTTCTGTAGCTTGCGATTAGACATTTTGTCCACAGTAAGGCCTCATTAAAATTCTCCAGCTCTAGTAGGGGTCTCTGCTAGGGCCACAATAGTACTTAAAGAGGTGTGTGTATATTTAGAGTTAGTTACATGGGGAGACAGTACTAGTACCAGGTGTAATCCCCTAAAAAAATAAATAATAAAAATCCAAACAAAAGGGGGATACACGCATATACTATGACTTAAAAACTCAATGACCTCGTCCACAATTACGATTAGGCCTCAGAACCTGTATACAATGTCACCTGGGAGTTCTGTATAACGAGGGATCAATAGGGTGGCCCAGCCCTGCCACGTTCTGGCGCGGACAGGCACAGACGGGCCCGCTCTTGGCCTGGGCTTCGCCTGGGCGCTGCCCGCGTGCGGCCCGTGTCGCGGGAAGGCAGCACCGCTTTTGTGCCGCAAGAAACTCCTCCCCCTGCAGCTGTGGACAATTGCACTCAGCGCGGAGCTCCCTGGGACATGAAGTCCCACCAGGGAGAGCGCGAGTGACCAGGGCGCTGGGAAACTGCGGGGAGATGCGGGCAAATGACGAGAAGATCTGTGAACAGGTTCCACGAGTTCCACCAGAGATGCAGTTAATAATGATGTCCCCCAGCAAGCAGCTCCTACCGGACCCCGTAAGGCACTAATTTAACGCTAGATACTAAAGTAACTCAGTCGTGCTTTTCTCAGAGATCCCTTTTTCCCGTAAAATACTCCATTAGACATCTGGAGTGGGTAAAAGGATAAAATATCCGCCCTAACAGAGTAGGACGAAAATCCTATGTATTAGTTTTTGGTTTTGTTCAACGTTGAAGGATACAGTGTTCCAAAATATTGTGCATCTTATCTTTGTTCCCTTTAAACTTGCTCTGCAAACTTTCCTTAAACAATGCCGGACGGTGACAACAACGCAACCGGTGTAGCTCCAGCAGCTGCAGCCCAACAAAGCTTAGATGTTACAGGCTTTAATGAAGATGACCTGGATGCTATAATCATCCCGGAAAATTTAAGGAAAACCATCACTATAAAACTTATAACAAATGGCCTATCATCAAGAGGTGTTAGGGTAATTTTTGTCATAGAGGCACATGAATATCGGGAGACAGAGGTATTCTATTCATGGATTATCTTCCCTGAAGCAAATCCAGTAACACATGTGTTTCACTTCTACAAAGAAGAGGAACATCCAACGGAATACATTCCTTTCGAGGATGTTGAAATTCCACTAACATACCAAGAGCATGCGATCTGGTTTAAAGGCGCCCTACAGCATCAAAATCACTTACCATGCACGGTCTACTAGGTAGACCAGGAGCAACATGGCCGGTTTTAGCTAGCTATACACCACATCTTCCCATTGAAGAAATGACAGGTGCGGAACTATTAGTTCAACTGAAACAACTAATCAAAATCCATAGACAATTGGTTCAATATGTCATGCGGACTCTAACAGTCCAACCTCCTATAAGGATTCCATAACACACCCCTTACCAGGGGAACACAAATAAAATCACACCACAGACTATACAATCAGTTTTTGGTAAATTGCCTGCAAAACGGGAACAAATTCCATTCTGGATAGCTCAAAAAATTACTCAAATCGAGGCAGTATTTCCCGATGCTACCCCTCATGAGAAACACAGGATTCTAACAATTTGTTTACCAATGGGGATCGCACCACACCTGGAGGACTGTGACACTTGGGGTACAGTCTTTGCTGCAATCTATACAAAAACACATGGTGTTCCGTCTATGGCGGTAATACCAGATGTCCTGAAACAGATTCAAAATTAATACGGGGCAGAGCCTGCTTTAAATCTAGGTATGAAATTACTGAAAGATTTCAAACAGGTCTCAACAATAATATTAGCTAACATTAAAGGTGAAGCAGCATCCCAGGCGATCCGCTAAAAATTAAGAGGAATTGACGTAACTGTGCAACCATATGAACTGGCCAGAATAATTGAAAAATCCTATGAAGAACTAGGTAGAGACAGTTTGGGTTTTAAACCAGTAAAACCCCAGCTGACTGAAAGTCCTGAAAAGGTCTTTATTAAAAACACTCTCACTGTCCCTAAAAAGAAGTGGGAGAACTCTAAACAAGCTTCTAAAGAGAAGCGTTCTCAATCCCGAGGTAGGTCTCCTCAAAAGGAGCCCTCTGAAAACAGGAACAGGGATAATTTGAGAAAACCTGATAGATACCAAGATACGGATACACGCTCCTCCGGTACCTTGCAGACCTCCTCACAGAAATCCGAAAGAAGAGCAAAAGGAAGAACGCTTGAAGTCCAAAGACGATCAACGCTTTCCAAAAAATAGGAAAACTCAATTCACCAAAAAGAAGGTAGCAGGTCTAAAAATCAGACATGCCAAGGATCTTGAGGACACAACTCAAGAACGGAGAGTGGGCTCAGACAATGTTGGAAAGCGCAGCAGAAGTAACCATAGCTCGCAAGATCTTGAAGGATTATCTGGAGACAGTGGACTTGAATGAGTACATCCAAGTTGAAACTGCAGATACCAGGGTTAGTGTCCCACATACGTTATATGAAGTAACACTCCGGATGGAGGGGGATATAACTAGAAAAATAAGAGCTCTCTTTTGGGAAAAGCTCTCTAAGGGTTATGACATTCTTCTAGCTGAAAAAGACTGGCCCCCTGAATTTGTCAGGGAATGCCCACATGGTGAAGACATCATTATGCCAGCCTTCTCCAATAATATTCCAAATCATTTAAAATATACTTATGCCAGAAAATGGGCTGTAGCCCAGGCTCTTGCATTATACAAAAATCATGTAGGATGGGATGGGGATTCCCCTCACCATAAAATACAATTACAAACTCAACCAACTGTAAAAAGGCAGTACCCAGTTAAACAAGAAGCTGAAAAACAGGTCAGGGAGATCTTAGATCAACTGGAATACCAAGGGATGATTGAAACATGCACCTTGTCCATGAACAATCCTTTGTTTCCTGTCTCCAAACCAGACAATACATATCGTCTAGTATTGGATTACAGACATCTAAACTCTTGTTGCAAAACTTTTGCAGTACAAAATGCACACAGTGCAGCACTAATGAATAACATTGTGCGTACAAAATATAAAACCACATTAGATATTTCTAACGGTTTCTTCTGTCAAAACATTGCACCAAAAGTAGGTATTTGACCGCTTTCTCAATTATGGAGACACAGCGTCACTTCTGTCATCTCCCCCAGGGATTCACGAATAGTCCAGGGTTATTTTCAGCCAGAGTAACAGAGTTACTACAAACCTATGATGAAGAGGCATTATCATATGACAATGACATCTATCTAACGGACGATGACTTGGATAGGCACTTGAACAGGGTGAACACCATAATACTTGGCTTCGCATCTGAAGGGTACAAATTTAATTTTAAGATATCACGAATCGCCCATTTAAACGTCCTTTTTCTAGGATACGAATTATCAAGTGAAGGCAAAAGTGTGCGCTGCTCCAACCTCCAAAAACGCTGAAAAACTTACAGTCGATTCTAGGTTTTCTGAATTTCGGAAGAACTTACATTCTAAACTACGCAGAAAGGGTAAAGTGCAAACAGACATGTTAGCAACAACACATTTACAGACTCGCATAAACGTACGCAACCTTGTAATCCAAATCATTCCAGGAAGATGCAGATTCACATACCTAACCTTTAATGAAGGAGGAAAAGTACCAATAGCTTATAAATCACACTTTTACACACAAGCTGAAATGAAATTCACTTCTACAGAAAAAATTCTGACTGCGGTACAAACTGCTGTGGCAAAGGAAAGAGCCCTTGCACAGGGAAAACGCATTATGGTCGTTACTCCTGTACCTGCTTTAGAGGCAGTGACAAAAGCGAGCATTCCAAATGCAAAGGCTTTACATCTGAGATGGATACAATGGGTTAATTCTCTTGCTGCAACACGTTGAATACGTTTTTGATCCCTATTTGAAAACACAAGAATTTCTACAATACGAACAAGAATGTCCTCTGCCCACTGAAATTCTGCCTCTACAACAGTACGAATGTATAATTTATACAGACGGATCAGCACAGCCTGCAATTGGGGTAAACAAGCTTATAGTGCTGCATGTGCCATCGTTAAAGGTCACTGGCGCCATGGTAAATTCTGACCTATGGTCACTAAAACACAATCTCTCGGAGATTGTACATCTCAGCGAGCTGAACTACAAGCATTCAAGATGGCGCTTGAAAATACTAATCGCGAATTCCCTCCACTCATAGTGTGCCATTCTTATTATTGCGTTCAATCTTACAATGAATACTTGCAGAACTGGATTCAAAAAGGTTTCAAAGATGCAAAAGGTGGCACAATCAAGCATAAATTGCTTTGGGAACAAGTAGTTTAGTTACAAAAAGAACTACAAAAACTCATGTGATCCATACACTGAGTCATCAATGTGATGCTGTTCACGTTGCAGGGAATTCATTGGCTGATAAAGCCGTGAAGGCAGCTGTGCAAACGGCTTCCGTAGCTGCAATCACTCGTTCAAAAACAAAAATAGACAGCAAAATAATGCACGCTGTCACTGCTTCAAGCAAAGACAGCGGTAAAACATTACCAAAAGGCTTTCCACTCAAATACTCGTATATAACTGATGCAAATAATTTTCAGTTTGCTCGAATCCCTGGAGTGGGGGATAGAGTAATTCCAAACATGGAACATAGATTAGGACTAATTTTAGCAGCACACTAAGGGCTTGCCTCTGCACAGGCAGGTGTTTCCGCCACAGTATTGTTATTAAAACAGAGATACTGGTGGCCGCGCATGAGGAAACAAACAAGAAACCATGTTTTGGAATGTGAAATCTGCCAAAAGATGAAAGTGTCTACAGTGAAACGTCCTGCGCAGACGCCTCTGTTAATATCAGATAAACCATTAGCTTGTGTTTACCTTGACCATTGTGGCCCCTTACAGAGGTATGGCAACTATAAATATATCATGGTTGCAGTGGATTCGTGCTTAAGATTCATTTGGATGTGGCCTCAGCGCTCGGCTGACGCCCGAACTGTTATAAAAGATTTGCGAGTTTTTATCGGCACATACGCAGTCGGCACGCTACATTCTGACCAGGGTCCTGTGTTTTTCTCAAAAGCTTACAAGGAGGCCACGGCCAATCTGGGCATTGGATTGCGGTACTCTAGTCCATTCCATCTTGAGGGAAATTCGGTTGTGGAGAGAAAAAACTGGGACATAAAGCAATCTATAACAGCTAGGGTATTAGGCTCGGGTGACGGGTGGGTCAAACATCTAATAAGTGTCCAACGCAGTCTTAACAATCTGCCAAGAAGTTTTCTGGGAGGAATCACTCCATATGAAATCCTTTTTGGAACTAGAATGATTGTCCAGGACCTTGATCGTCACACTTCAATGGTAGACCAAAACCCTTTTGATATCAAAGACCGTTTGGCTGTTTTGCAGGACTTAAATGAAACAAGGAAAATTCAAAGCAACCCATTGCAGAAGCCAACGACCACTGAAGGAGAACCACCAGTCCCAGCAAGGCCTGCCTGGATTCCAAAGATTGGGGATCTAGTTTGGGCCTTCTTACAGACAACCAGTACCTGTGCTAGCAATCCACGGATCAAGAACAGTGTTACTACCGCCCCTTGCTGGAAGAAAGGAGAACAGGTTCGTATACATCGACCTGGTCAAACCACATCATGTGGCCAATCATAAATAGTAGGCCAAGCGGTCTCCAAAGATGTAGCAGACGACCAAATCTGGCTACTATCCAAGAGGTTCAAACTGAGAGACTGATAAAATTGGAACGACTCCGCAGCACAGAACAAAGAACTATGCAACAAAGCCATGGAAGTTGTAACTCTTGAAACCCAAATAACAGTTTGTCAAGAAACGCCTGTCTACAATGATATAGCATCTGACTATACTAATATCACAAGGGATCAAGTAGCTCCAGCCATTTGAAATAATCCTGACGCAATACGTACAATCGACAGAACTGCCTCTGGCTGTTTCATTAACTTTGATACGTTTTTCAAGGATCCCAGTGACCTGGAAACATCGCCAGTAAAGAGAACTTTAAAGAACAAACTTCAGAACTTTTTCATCAACTAGAAAAAACTTATATGGTTTCACCATGGGCTGAAGTATGGATTGTCTTAGGTGTACTTTTTCTACTACTTTGGTTGACTATGGTATTTACCTTGGGAATGCTGATCAGTGGGAAATATAGTACAAGGGACACAGTGAGGAAGAACATCAACTTACTCCTCAAGCCACATAAACGATCCCATTGTGAACAAAGAGACTTGTCAGCAGTGAACATCACAGCCATTCCTATACCAGGGGGTATAGCTTGGGAGACAACTGAATATGACATTCAAAGTTCGGCGGAGCTGTTGAAGATTCCTCACCAATTCAAGGTTTCCTTGAGTGACTTTGTTTCACCCAGCAGGTTTTCTGACAATTGGGACTTTGAGACTGATAATAATATGATGTCAGACTTAGAAATCTCTGCAAAATTTTCCAAACCATGAATATTTAGAAGGTTCATCAGATTATGAACAAATGTACTGTTATAATCACTATGGTCATCATTTTTTGTGCACATATCTGCAAATCCTAGAAATGTTTATACTTATAATTAATGGGAACATTGTCCAACGCCACAAAAGGGTAGCTCAAAAACATTTTAGGAAACGTTTTCATACTTTTCAGGTTTTAATGTCTCAAATCCAGAAGCATTTTACTTTAAAAATGTTAATAAGACAGGAATGAAATGTATGTTGACTAATACTAAGCAAATGTATTCTGCTGCCTTTTATGCTCAGCTGTCCACATTAGGTTTTGACTTTTGTAAAAGAACATTGAGACAAAAACTGTCTGATGCACAAAAGACTGGCAGGTGCAGGGATTAGAAGCTTTATTTAGAGCCTGCATCATCCCTGAACAAATAATGTTTTTAAATGACACTGTTCAGTAGACATAATGTCTTGGTCTAGCTAAGATAAAATAATTAAACAGATCGTCAATACCTACACCTGATAGTAAGAACACTACAAAGGGGGTGGTCGATGTAAAAACTATTTTACTTAAAAACAGAACAGATCCTGATTGGAAAAAAATGGTTAATCGGGCCCACAGACACAAACAACTGTCAAGATAGATTCCTGAATAAGACACAAGGGTTCACATTCACTAGGCCAGATCCAAGATATGTCCAGAAATAACAACCAGGGTTAGTAACATCATACAGTGTAGGAAAACTGTGCCTTTAGTAGCTACTAAAATCTACACTAAAAGAGATAAAACAATACTTATCTTTACTTAAAAATAGCATTGATTTAAGGGACTTCTTGCAAGGACCTGCAAAACCGCATCATAAACATTTTATATACACTTGTATCTATGCCAGTTATAATGAAGCATGGAAAACGACTCAAGCCGAGACTGCAGAACGAATACGAGAAATTGATCGTATTAATTTAGAGAAATCTCTCTCTGTAGTTGACAATGGGTTAACAACTCTGTCATCCAGAATGTATTCTTTGGACAGCATAGTATCCTCTGCCATAGACATAATGGAACAAGACTTGGTCATGATGCAACATGGTCAGTCACAATTGCGTTCTATAATGCTTTTGGGCTGGACGTTACAAAATCTTTGTTCTGGCTATGTGCCATGGCGTTTAATCAACACCATGTCATTGTTTTCTGAATTTAACCTTACAGATAAACAAATCACTTTGGCACAAAGAGGAGCAGACTATACTGTGCTGAGCATTGAAAAACTGGAAAGATTACCATTAACTGTTTCTGAAAAACCAGCGACAGAATGGATAATACATGGGACAATCACTCTGCCTGTGACGGTTTTCTATTTTCAGTATTGTTTGAAACATATACCTGTAGGCGTATATGAAAGGTTGGGTAAAGAATACATCAAGACATCCTGGGGCTTACCATATACACACAGATGTTGGAGTGGGGGAAAAGAAGTATTTCTTAGTGGTACAAACTGCAAAAACGCACTTAGCGGTACACTTTTATGTCTGGGTATTAACTTACACTGGGCCTGCGATGGTCTTCGACCAACTTATCCTGCCACCTGTAAGGTTCTCCAGCTGCAGTGATAGATCCAATTTTTAGGCAGCTTTCTAATGGAAGTTATATTATGTTGAATGATCACAGCTGCTGTGGCATGTTGCCAGGAATACCCTATCTCGTATGTGTGTAAGCCAGGGTCACTTGCTGTATGCAAGTATTGTGTCCTAAAACGAAGACAGACGCGGAGTTGCCGTTATGGCCTTCACTGAACATCTCTTCTATACGAATTGATACTTTAAACAGAATAAAAGCCATTCTTTTACAAAAAACTGTGCCACTGACCTCGTCCAAAGAGACGTATGATCTGCAAGTTGCAAGGACTTCTGCAGAGATATATGCCCTTTTATCCACAAACTGCCCTATACATTTTTCAGAAATGTTAGGTCGTATCTTAAACATTTCTGATACCAGTGGTATTGTACATGTATTTAAGACAATTTTTTCGGGACTGTTAGCACCCTTTGAAGCAGTCCTCGGTATATTTCCAAACTTTGTGCACTCAGTGTTTGGCGGCCTGCCTCTCATTTTGAGACTCGTAGCAGGAATACCATTTTTATTAATTCTGCTCCAATATGGCAAGTCAAATCACGTGCGACACCCAGATTACCTTAAAGAACACTTTCCTGGCATTGAAGTGTCGTGAGCGCATGATACAGATTCTGGGACTTACTCGTTTAAGAGATTTGAATACCACGTGGTTTCTATCATTCCGACCAATCTGGCAAGATTGCATCTTACCTGTTCTATGATGCCTGCTATGTGGAGAAGAATGCGCGCTAGACATCTGTCTAAAACTCCCATCAGTCCTGGCAATGGATGTTGATACTTTGCTTGGACCAGTAACGGCTCATGCACTGTGTTGTCCCCAGCGGCTACCAATCCTGATGAAGTCATTCATTGAGATCTCACAGACGCAAACTGCAGCCGGTGAGATACGTGGCACACAGTTACCATCTACTTTGAGAATTGCTAATGCGACTGACGCTGACGGCGATGCTTCGCATCTATGTGCTATTGATCTGCTTAACGAGGTTGTCCAACTTTCACCTACAGTAGTAGACAAATTCTTTACCAGCTTAGAAGATTTGATGTTTTCTCCAAACAATGAGACTGACTTTTGAAGTTAGCACACAGTGTTCTGTGAGACTCTGAATTAGACCTTCACTTTCCAAAACAAACTTCTAACTTTGAAACTCTATTTTTTTATGATTTGACTTTTTTACAAAATTGATTTTTTTTTGGGCACAGAGAAATCTGCTTAAAGTAGAACTATTCCTAGAGAACAATAATTCTTTGAATACTTCCAAGAGACAATATTTTACCTTGTCCACAACCAAAGTAATTATAAGTTATGTCATGGAATGGTCTCGATGGTTTTCCCTTCTGTATTTAAGAGCCAGTTCATAAATGTATTTTTTCATGATTCATTCGGATAGCATTTTTAAAATGTCATCTATATGCTTTGAATGAAACATTGCTTTTATATGCGTACAGCACAAATGCTCTTTTCGTGTACAGCCATTTCAAATGCATTTTTATGCATTTAGGATGGGGGTTTTAACACATCATGTTTTAGATATGTTTTATGTGCTTAGAACTTAGTAATGTCATACATAAGAGAGTGGAGTGGGTGTTATATGGCGTTTTAGGATCTGTGTAAATTTTCCTGATTCATGCCCTTGTATAGGTACAATTCACATTGCCCTAATATAGGCATAGAAATCATTCCCTTATTTAGGCATAGCCCATGCAGTCCAAATACAGGCATGGCTTCTTCCACTTGTACCAAATCGTCACAACGATTTCCTGGAAAATCGGCTTAAGCAGTCAGGGACCTCCCCCTGCTTGAATATTGATTTGTCTTTACTGACGTTATTATATCCGACTTTACATCAAACTAGGCACCTACAAGGTATATATATGCCCTCACTTGCTCTAGCAAGACACAGTGGTTCGGAGCAGTTCGACTATCTACTTGTCCGACGCAGCTCGCTACAGAAAGTGCAGAAGGAAGCCGACCCTCCAGCTGACGCACTGATCAAGAGGCTGCATTTCTCTCTGCGAGAATCCAGCTCCAGTCTTTCCAAGCTCCCCTTGCGGGGTGTTGGGAAATCAAGTCCCGAGACAGAGATACCAGACCTCCTTCATTCTAAACTAAAGGTATGGAGCTGATTAGAACCTAAGAGAAATCTTGGATAGATTCTTGGCAAAGAAAACTAAACCTATGCTACACCACACTTACTTCCCCCATCGTACCTGACTTAGGTTAGGTACCTTGGGGTAGGAGTATTTTAGAAGCACCAGTTGAGTACTTTTAGCCATTGTTATTTATGTATGTATTTATATATGGTTTAGAAACCATACAATGCTCTTACAGTATTATTTTATAATATTGTTCTCGCTGTATGCATTATACTTTGCAGTCTGCATTACGATTGCAGCAGTTCACTTTACTTGCATGAGAAAGAAGACTGTTCAATAAATCCTTTTATTGAACACGCCCGTCTCTCTATTTCTCTGCACCTCTGTGGAAACGAAGCAAGCACGATTGACTGAGAGAAATACTTATCTATTGTTTCCGCGACTCTAGAGATACATTTCTTATTCTTGGGAAACAAAGTTGTCATGTTTATTCGGTTGTCAGAAATGAATCCCTTCTTGTGAATTCGAGAAGGTTTCTAGTGACCTTTGACCTAGCTGGCACTCACTATTAAGTTTAGTATATTCGATAGAGACCTAGTCGACCTCAGTCCTACGTCTAATCTAGAGGATATATTATTCCAATGTGCAGAGGCTATTGGGAATATAGGAACCACACTACACTTTCTTTCCAAGAAGGGCTTTTCCCAATAGATTTCGTTTGGGGGTAGCAAAAATACACCAGCCCCACTCCTAAAGATGTAAGTAGTATACTTGTAAACATTCCATCAAACATAAAGGTGAGTATGGTTTGCATATAGTGGGAAGCACCCCGTCTCTTTTTCGCTCCATCGTATACCCACCCCTGAAGTGGCATCGCTGTGTCCTCTAACCTGGGACCAATGTCACCCACGGAAATCCTCACTCAGAAATTGCATCACGCATATACAATGACCTGGAAATGGTGTCACCCACAGATCCTGACCCAGTAGTGGCAAGAGCCAGGCTCTTTGACCCTGATCTCAAGCGGGGATACTGAATTTCCACTCGAGGTAGAAGGCACCCACATACCCATGACCCAAAAGTTACATCTCCCACAGACCCTAAATAAGACAGCCTTCCACAGAACTTGCTTCCCACTGAAATTCTTCAAGTGACCACAACATCCAGGTCCAAAGCATCAAACCGCACTCACCCGTCAACCCTTTCCACCATGCAAAGAACAGGAAACAACATAATTGGTAACTCCAACATCTGCCTGGCAATGGTCAAGCTAAGTGCATCAAACAGCTTTTAAGACATGACATCACAGATGAACACAATATACGGATCCCAATAATCAAACCACACTCGCACTTTAACGCTTCCAACAATTCAGTGCACCGGAAGTGAAGCAGCAGGAAGTGACCCCAACATTTGGATGACAAGGGGTCAAGCCATTCTTGCCATTCAGCCTTTACTCCCATACAGTGTGCAGCAAGTTACGTCACAAATTGCGACCCTCAAGACGTGGTTTTGAAATATGCATGCAAACATACCTGGAGATATAATGTGAGCTGAACAAGGAAAGAAGGTATTATGATTATAAAATATTAATCATGAAAAGGGTGTAGGCGTCCTTATTGCCAGTGTGTGTGTGTGTGTTTGTGCGGGTGCATGTATAGGTATATGTGTTAAGGAGTGTATGCAATTGCAATATTTTTTGTGATAGAGTAATGCTAATGCATTTTTCCTACAGCACAAATTTGTCCTAAGGTAATTTCGTAACTTCATACCCACCCGCTATTAGGAACTCTGGGGTCCAATGGTATGATAATCTTGACTTGGACTCTGTCACATTGGACTTCTCATTATGATATAGTCTGGTGAAACTTCTATACTATAATTTTGTCAATATTGAGCAGTCATCATTAATTAATTCCTAGCAGCACAACTGCTTCATAAACCCTTGACTGCCGTATTGGCTTTTGATTTTACAAGTAATCTGTCTTATTTCCCGATTCAATACATGGTCCATAACAATGCTTTTTAAGGTTATCAACATTCAAAGCCCACTGTTACTGTGTTAAGAAGGATGGCTCCTTGGTGTAAACACTCACCACTTCAAGGAACACAAGTCTGAATCCCAGACTTCCATCCTTGAGTACCATTAAATTGAATAACACCTTAAATGTGCAACACTTGGAAATAGTGGAAGAGAAGTATATTAAAAAATATATATAATCTCTCTGGCTGCCACAATATCAACTATGATTAACTCACACCGCTACGGTGGCAATCCTATGCAGTATTCAGGGGCATTTCAAGAGTATATTCCACTTATTCTTATGAAGTCCCCCAGACTTGTTAACATTTATTTTGGTATCTTATTTAACCTTTCACCCAAAGCGATTGCCTCAGAGTCTTCCGAAGTTAAGTACTTGTGGGGTACTCCAAGATCACCTCAGGTATACAGAAATCCGAATTCAATAAGCCACCATGAAAGATGGCTTGCCTGCTTGCAGTGTAAGCATCACGCTTGACAGATACCCTGCCTCACCGCTTGACAGATACCCTGCCAACACTCCATTAGGACCAAGTACTGCACATAGCCAATGACTTTTCCTGAACAGTTTGCACCATGAGGGCCACACCATTTCCAGGATAAGACCAGTTACCCTGAAATCTCCATTTCTGGTGGTCCACGCTCTCCTACAACAATGCCATTTCATGGAGTCTGCAACCCATGCAAAAAAGCCACTCTGTGGGTATTTAGACAGAATATCGGAAATAGAAATATCGTGGACCAAAATATTGTGTCAAGAATAACGAGGGCACAGATATCGTAAAGGTAAGTTTCTATGTGTAAGCAAAGTTTTACTATAAATAACTCTCATATATGTATCTTGACGAGATATATATATATATATATATATATATATATATATATATATATATATATATATATATATATATATATATATATATATAAATATCTTCAAGGTACCTAGCTATGGATTTAAGAATACTACAGCCAAACGTACCTATTTGTACTTACCTTCTCGATATTTTGGTCCTCGATATTTTTGGCACAATATTATGTCCACACAATATTTCTGATATTCTATGAGTGATCCTTTGGGCGACACTACAACTTATTTGACTATGATGTTTTGTAGTGAGTCGAAAGTCCAGCTGACAATATACCTCCTATGGTTTAAAACACCATTCAACTATCCATAATACCATTGAGCATTCAAGCTACACCCAACACCTCCAGAGAGGTAATTTCAAACCAATGTGACACTTCCTGAAATGGCTATCAAGTGAATGAACTCACAATGGACCTAAAAACTGAAGCTGATATTACCAAACATAGTGAAATTCTTAAACATCTATTACTGGCGACTATCAGCGATGTCGGGCTGGGCTTAAAGAGCTGTTGTTTTTCTCTACAGTCACTATAACCCCTCTAAAGTTCCTTAGCTCTTTAACTTCCACGGTAGACAGGTTCAGTGTTTTCACTTCCAGAGCAAGAAGACCAAGTGAGCTGGTAGCATTTGATCATGCCGTTGTGTAACGATTTAGATTCTGTATGCGTTTTTCCCGATTCATGCCCTTATATATGTATAATTCAAATTGCCCTTATATAGGCAGAGAAATCCAGTCCATATTTAGGCATAGCCCATGCTACCCAAATACAGGCATGGCTACTTCCATCCGTTCATCTATGTCACCAAGATTTCTTGGAAAACCAGACTCTTAAGCAGAAGGGACTTCCCCTAGCCTGGATATTGATTTCCCGTAAAACTCATTATTATGCATGAACAACTATTCCTTAGGGGTTCATTCATGATGTTCATATGCCTGACTTTACGTCAAAGCTGGCATTCCTAAACACCTTCAAGGTATAAATATACCTTCACTTGCTATAGCAAAGCACAGTGTGGTTTGGTGCAGTTTGACTACCTACTTGCACTACGTAGCTCGTTACAGCAAGTGCCGAAGGTAGCCAACTCTCCAGCTGACGCACTGACCAGAAGCTGTCATCTCCTACTGAGAATCCAGCTCCAGTGTTTCTGACTCCCCGTGCGGGGTGTTGGGAAATCAAGTCCGTGAAAGAGATACCAACCTCTCTCATTCTAAGGCATGGAGCTGATTAGAACCTAGAGAAATCGTTGGCAATTCTTGGCAGAACTAAACCTATGCTAAAAGACAAACACCTACCTCTTCCCTGGTACTAGACCTAGGTTAGGTACACTGGGGTAGGCATATTTTAGAAGCACTGGTTGAGTATTTTAGCCTTTGCTATATATGTATGTGTTTCTACATGTCATAGCAACAGACAATGCTATTACAGTATTATTTTATATTACTGTTCTCGCTGTACGCATTATACTTTGCATTCTGTCTAACAATTGTAGCAGTTCACCCGTCTTGCATGAGAAAGAAAACTGTTCGATAAACCCCTTTTATTGAAACGCCCGTCTCTCTATTTCTGTGCAACTCTGTAGAAACTAAGCATGCACGATTGACTGAGTAAAATAGTTTTCTATTGTTTCCACGCCTCTGAAGATATGTTTTGATTCTTGGGGAAACAACGTTGTCATGTTTATGCGGTTGTCAGGAACTAATCCCTTCTTGTGTATTCGAGAACGTTTCTAGTGACCTCTGAGCTAGCTGGCACACACAATTAAGTTCAGTATACTCGATAGAGACATACTGACCTCAGTCCTATGTCAAATCTATAGTATATATTATTCCAATGCGCAGAGCCTATTGGGAATATAGGAACTACACTACAATTCCATATTGTTGGCCCTGCATGTGACATAACAGGATATATGGTTCCATCACGCCCTTTCTTAAACTCCTCTCTCACACATTACTTTTGAAACTCTCTTTGGCTTTCTTCAGACAAAACTCAAGGATGGGCTCCCCAAGAACCTCTAAGAAGCCACATGTCTTCCTCCTCTCCAAGATGAAGCCTTTGAAACAGCTGTGAGGAGTTTGATGTTCTAGTTAGTGACATTGCAGTGTTGTAAATTGGCAGCGATCGGGTTAGCGTTAGCAGAAGCCATCCTTTATTTAGAGGCTATCTTGCCCGTTTTGTGGAATCCATTTTGTATTTCTGGCAGCCATCTTGTTTGCCATGTGCTACCTCGTGTTCACCATGTGCTCTGTCCTACCTTTCCGTTAACTGCTCATGTATTCTGCCTAGAGACAGGTTTTATTTAGCTTCTTCTGCTTCGCACATGCTCAGTTGAGCTTGCAGCTGTCCTTGCAGCTGTTCCTAGTCTGTAACTGTCAGGATGTGTTCACCAGAATTAGCAACTGTTAGCTCCTCCCACTTATTGACTGTGCATTTTCTGTATGACCATATATGTACCTAAAACCAGTATGTTGTACTTGTACCGCCTTCATTTGAGCCCCTGTGTGGGTATAAAAGGACCAAGCTCCTTCCATTCGGGGTGCTACTTCAAACACTACCGAAGTGTGTTGTGTGAATGTAGTTCCACCTCATGAAGTTTAATAAATCTTGTATTTTCTATTCAAGTTTCTGTGCCAACTTCTATTCTATGGTCTGAGGACTCTGTGCAGAGAAGGGAGAACCTCTAGCACTGGTAGACCTTGCTGAGGCCCACTACTACAAATTGGCGCTCCAACACGGGGCTCATCCACGACTCGGATGCCCGAAGGACTGGTCAAAACAAAGGATTGGAATCTCGCTTTGGATGCGATCCCTGCCTGAGGAGACCCGAGTCTTGGCAACCACGGCATTTTTCCTTTCTTTCTGATCTGACCATCCAGGTGGTGCTGGTCCTCGACTGAGATCCCTTCTGTTGATTCGCCGTGCAGTGACCATTTGGTCGATTTGAGAACTTGGCAGTTGGAACCTGAACACCATTTGATTGGTAAGAGTCGTTCTGCGGCACTTGCTGTTGGTTTTCAATGCCTTGGATTGGTAAGGTAGTTTAGTAACACTTACTGTGGCTTTTGATTTGAAGGATTGGCCAATATTTGTATTTGTATGTATGTAATAAATAAATTGCAATTTATATAGGCAGGTAATGAGATTTTTCTCTATTTGTTTGAACAGCGCAATGTACGAAGAGTACCTTAAGCGCTAATTTGATTATAATACTGCATATGTTGCACTATTTTTGGCATGCCTCTTTCCAGCACACTTCGTAGGATGTGCTGCTTTTGTAGAGGTACCAGTTTGAGACTCGATGAAGCACAACCACCTCCCCCCGGAGGGGACGCCTAATAGGGATATGTATATTAAGTATGGTATTTCTTCTATAATGTGCAGTACGTTATGGAATAAATATACTCGTAAGGATCCTGAGTTGCTTTGGCCTATGCATGGGTCATTTGATTTGTGAAAGATTCAGTATGTGGAACAATGTATGTTTAAGCGAAAGACTAGGCAAGATATGTTTGACTGTGTGCGAATGTGGGAGAAAGAAGTGCGTGAACAAATGAAGCGTGAGCAAGCCTTGATTGAAAAAGAACAGCGAAAGAACATTTATGCAAAAGCATTAGAGTTGAAAAACAAGGAAATAAAGGAACTGAAAGAGTGAGAGGATAGGGAGCGCCATTTACAGGTAACTGGCCAATACGCTGTTAGGCAGCCCCTTTATCCTATCCTTAACAAACCGCAAGATGATTTCTTGTTATTAGATCGTTCTCTACCTCCGTATACTTTCCCTTCCGCTACTCATAAGTCCGATAAGGAAGCTTCTACAGATCAGGACAAAGCACGAGAAACTCGTTCTATGTTGACCACTGCGTGTTCTGCTGAGCTTAGATCTGCTGCTCGCAAAGCCACCTGTAATACTGCTTCTGCCTCTGAACTTTTAGATGACATGAAGAATTGGCAGGAAAGGGAGCAAGTACTGTTTACGAGGTGTTTGCCGCAGAAGTAGCTGAACGGTTTAGGAAACATTCTGAGGAATTGGAGCCTGTTGATATAGCAAATGATTATAAGCAAATGCGTGATGGTCTTTTTCTCTTTTCTCAGGTGGCTGACTCTATCAGGCGGTCGGTTAAATTACGTGTTGAGGCAGTCCGTTTGCGAGAGGAGAAAAAGGCAGCAGATGCAGCTGCACAAACATCTCAGACCGGCGTGGCACAAGCTTCTATCTTTGGAACAGATAAGACTATGATAGTTCATGCAAAACCTATGCGGGACGCCGCGCCTTTGTATGTTCCTCCTAGAGGCGAGGGAACAGATGATGATAAAAGTTCTGCTGATTCGAAGGGTTACTTTATTTATAATTGGGTCTATACTCATTGGAATAGAGCGGATGTTATGGCCCTTAAAAATGCATTGCCTGATCCGCGCAAAAATCCAGCAGCTTTTTATGAGGAAGTTGAGGGTGCTATTAGCTCTTGTACCATGACTTTGCCTGATATTGATTTGTTTTTCGGATTGATATTGCCACCTGACATGTGAAGAACTCTGCGTAAAGTTGATGATCGTGTAACTTTTGGGGCATTATGGAAAGAGTTAGAACAAATGGATGTAGAGTGGGAGCCTGCACAGAAACCGTGTACATTGATTTAAAATCTCCCTACAGCTATATTAATTAAGTTAAAGGCGATTATTCCCCCTAAAAAGATAGATTGGACTGTATTAGCGTCGTGTAAGCAAAAGTCAGATGAATCGGTTTCAGATTTCTTTACACGCTTTGAGGAGGCACTCCAGGATTTTAGTGGCCAGTCATTGACAGATGATACAGGTAGACATCTGTTTGTCGATAAATATGTCACAAACCTTTTGCCAGGAATAGCTAGTCGCCTAAAGGCCAGTGAGAGTTCATGGACTACCTGTTCTCCGGTTTCTCTTTTGACTATGGCTCAGTATTATGAACGCCAGGAATTGGAAGCGAAGGGTAATGAGGATAAAAAGACTAAAGAGTTGAAAACAAAGGTTATATTGGCTCAGGCTTATGGTCCGTCTTCTAGAGGTAATGATAGAGGTGGACGTGGATCTAATGGTTCGCCTTTTTCTTCTTATGCTTGTCCGAATTTGCCTATTGACCAGTGTGCGTACTGCAAGAAATTTGGACATTGGATTTCTGATTGTCCAGTGCTGCGTGCTCAGCAGTGTCCACGTGGTCAGGATCAAATGACAAGTCGTTCAGGATATTCAGGGCCTAGAGGAAGCACAAATGATCGCGCTAGGTTTGATGCAAATACACGTGGGCAGGATGGGTTTAACACTTTTGATAGAAGGAACCAATATTAAATGTCTGACTATATGCCGTCTGCTCAAGCATAGGATTGCCTAGGATGGGGTAAGGAATCAGTTGAAGTTCCAGTAGATCAGAGGGGTCCCTATGTTACAGGACATGTTTTTTTGGTTCTACTGATCAGTTTCTGGTTGATACAGGAGCTACTCGTAGCGCCTTATCTAAACAATTGGTTCCAAGGGCTCCCCTGTCTGGCTCAACCATTACATTGATAGGGTTCGATGGAACGCCTTCCCTTAGCCCATTGTCACAACCACTCGCATTCCATGTTGATAAGTTTGCTGCTCCATGTCCATTTTTGCTCTCTCCGAACACACCATACAATATTGTGGGTTTTGATATGCTCTTGTATTTCAGGGCTACAATACGATGTTCTCCTGAAGGAGTGCGTGTTATTTTGAATCATAACTACCCCATGACTGAGAGATCTTGTTTGGTTAAAGAAGATACTGCATTAGCTTCACTCCCTAGTGCTTTGTGGGCTACTTCAGACACTGATGTAAGACAAATGGTTATTCCACCAGTGCATATTAGTGTCAAGGAGGGCGCTTCATTGCCGCGCTTGCCTCAATATAACATTTCTCAGGAAGGCGAAGAAGCACTCATTCGCATTGTCCATGATCTGATTAAAGTGGGGGTTATGGAAGTCCTTTACAATGTTTGTAACAGTCCTATTCTGCCCGTTTTGAAAAAGGATACTGATACTAGGATTTACAGATTCATTATTGATGTGCGAGAAGTTAATAAGATTGTAGTACCACAATACCCAGTGGTTTCTGACATAACAACACTATTTACTTTGGTTCCCCCGACAGCGACTACATTTAGCGTGATTGAATTGAAGAATGCTTTCTTCTCAATCCCTATTCATTCTGATAGCAGATATTTGTTTGGTTTCACTTTAACTAATCGATCATTCTGATTTTGTAGAATTCCTCAAGGGTACACTGAGAGTCCTAGTATCTATAGCCAAGCACTGAAAAGGCAGATTGATTCTTTCGTTTTACCTAAAGGAGTGGCTCTCATTCAATATGTCGATGACATCTTGTTGGCAGCCGATACGCCTGAACTATATGAAGAGTGTACTTTGTCTTTGCTTTCTTTTCTTTCTACACACCATTATAAAGTGTCTCGAAAGAAATTGCAATATTGTAGACCGAAGGTAACCTACTTAGGTCACCTTCTGTCTAAGAAGGGCCATGCACTTACATCAGATAGCATTCAAGCAATTTTAGACACACCAGTACCTTCCACTCAGAAAGATGTCTGTGCATTCATTGGTCTGACGTCATTTTGTAGGCAATGGATATTAGGGTTTTCTCACATTGTCAAACCCTTGCTAGCACTTTTGACGAAAGATACTCCAATGACTTCCTCATGGACAGATGAATGTGAGAATGCTTTTATACAGTTACGTCAAGCTCTTTGTTCTGCACCAGTGTTAGGCACTCCAGATTACACGAAACCTTTTACACTCTATGTACACGAAAAAGATGGATGTGCAGCGTCAGTTCTAGTACAAACACACGGTGATAAGCAGCGTCCCCGTGCATATTTTTCAGCCGTCCTTGATCCTGTTGCTCGTGCATTGCCTGGGTGTTTTCGTTCAGTTGCAGCAACAGCTGTGTCCATACGTCAGAGTGAAGAGATAGTTTTGTCACACAAACTGTTGGTGCTAGTACCCCATGCAGTAGATGCCCTTTTGAATCAGACTAAGACACAACACTTAACTAGTGCTCGCTTGACAGGATATGAATTGACACTGTTAGCACCTCATATTACATTGACGAGATGTGCGACACTAAACCCAGCCACTCTGTTGCCATATCCTGTGACTCAGTCTCAGTCAAAGGAGCCTCATGATTGTATATTCCTCACTGAGGAACAGACAAAGGGTCGAATTGACTTGCAAGATACACCCCTTTTAGATGTAGATGGGGAACTGTGGGTTGATGGGTCCTGTTTGAAGTTACCAGATGGCACGACCCCAGCTGCATATGCAATTACGACACTTGAGACAGTAGTGGAGACAGCTGGCATACCACAGAAGTCGGCTCAAGCAGCTGAACTAATAGCTCTGACACGAGCGTGTCAACTTAGTACTGACTTGTGTGTGAACATCTATACAGACAGCTGCTATGCTTTTGGAGTGGCCCATGATTTTGGCCTGATTTGGAAGGAAAGAGGCTTTCTTACGTCCCACGGGATGCAGATAATGCACGGAGAATTGGTGCATAATCTCTTGACTGCACTGACATATACGAAGAAGATAGCGATTGTGAAATGTAGCGCACACAAGAAAATGACTGAAAAGATAGGACAAGGTTTTTGCTGATCGCGTAGCTCGTGAGACTGCAAGGCAACAAAGCACTACTTCCATGTACGTAGTGAAGTCTCAAGCTGAGCGATGGCATGATTTTAGAGAGGAAGTACTAGATGTACAGAGATCAGCTTCTGTAGCAGAACTTGAGCAATGGGCCAAAGAAGGAATATTGGACAATGAAGGTTGTTGGCGTAACAAAGATATGGATAAATGGAAATTGCCTGCAGCCTATTTACAACCTATGGTTCAAATGGCACTTGGTCTGGCACATGTTGGAGCTCTAGCGATAACGAAAGTACTTACACAAGTTTGAGGGTGAACAACACTTACAACGCAACTTTTACAACGTAGTGCTTTTACAACGTGGTATTTACAACGCAAACCATTACAACGCATTGCGCTGGGGGGCGCTCTAGGATAGGGAATAGATTTAATTTACTATCCAACACCTTCCCTACTATCCACGGAGACTGGAGTTGGAATAGTAAATTAAACTATTCACTATCCAGCGCCCCAAAGCACTATGCGTTGTAATGGTATGCGTTGTAAAACTCGCGTTGTAAAAGCATGCGATGTAAAAGCATGCGTTGTAATGTCATACATCCGAGTTTGAGAGCATCCTGAAATTGCCAGCACAGCTAAAAGAGTAGTACAGTCCTGTTTGATCTGTTGGCAGTATAATCCTGGTAAAGGGACACAGACTCCTACAGGAGGGTTTGCTACACCAACCGCACCTTTTGAAGTTTTGCAGATGGATTACATCCAACTTGAACGCTGCAATAACTTGAAGTATGTCCTAGTGGTGGTATGTGCCTTCAGTAAATGGATAGAGGCATACCCTACAAAGGATAATACAGCTCTCACTACAGCGAAGGTTCTTCTAAAGGAGTTTTTCCCCAGATATGGTGTTTGTAAACTTTTGTGGAGTGACAACGGACCTCATTTTATTGGGCAAGTTGTTGAGCCTGTCCTGAAAGGATTAGGGATCAAGCAGAAATTCCATGCAGTCTTCCACCTGCAATCAGCAGGATTAGTAGAGAGGTACAACGCTACTTTAAATTGAAGTTGGCGAAAATACTGGCTTCCTGGTCTTTGAAGTGGCAAGATTCCCTACCCTTGGCATTGTTGTCCATTAGATCGATACCACACTCACGATCCGGCCTTACCCCATATGAAGTGGTCTTTGTGAGACCAATGAACATTTGGGGAGTTCCTAAGCCACGCCCCATATATGATGTTCCATGTGTTCTGATGAATGATCATTTGGCACAGTTAACCGACAGTTTGATCTCTATTCATAAACAGGTTCGAGAAGCTCTTCCTGACAGGTCTACAAGTGAGGCCCATAAACTCCGCCCTGGCGACCACGTGATGGTCAAGGTCTTCGACAGATCGAACAGCTTGGAGCCGAGGTGGCGAGGACCAAAGCAAGTGCTCCTTGCGACAAGGACTGCAGTTCGAGTGACGAACCGGAAGAACTGGGTCCACAGCACACACTGTAAGCGTGTGTCGCCTGCCTTGGTGCAACCTGCTGTGCTAACTGATCATCGAGAGATCCTGATACGGAGAAAAACCAAGCCAACCCACCTGATGAATCTGAGGAAGTCTTCCCGGACCACACGATCGCTGGAGAATCCCGAGATCAGATGAGACCAAGGAAAGAATCCGCTTTGCCGAAAAAGACTGGTTGAGCTACCGCCCTGGGTTAGTGAAATGGAACGCCGATGTGGCAAGGGGGGGGGGGTTAGTAGTGTAGTGACACCCGTCTTGGCCCGTGGTGAAGAAATCAACGGCTGCCCAGGGATAAGAGCTCCAACGATTGTTTCAACGAGTTTGTAGAAAGATCAATTATCGCTGTTGCTAAAATGCATAACAAAATAATCATTTGTGCTGTAGGGTTTGTTGTTGCTCTGGTGGCTATGGCAATAATCACCTGGTTTGTTGAGAAAGTGGCTCCTGCTCAACAGCTTTTTGTTGCCACTACTACAGTACCAATGGAACATCACTACTTCACGCTTCCCTATCACGAGCAGAAGCATCGACAATTCTACTTAAACAACACTTTCATTCGAATGTTACATGATACACATAATGCCACGAATACCACCAACTGTTGCGTGTGTGGGATGATACCAGCTCACCAGAAAAAGGGAGGAACACCTTTTATTCCTCTGCCGTTTTCCCATAATGGTTCATGTCAAGCTTGGTATGCACTTTTGTTTGCATCTGGAAAGCCTTCAGTAGGTGGGATTAACTTCCACCTTAATAAAGTATGCTACCAAGATAAAGAAGGTTATCCACAAGCTAAAGGGACTAAATGGGAATGGGAAGAGTATCAACTTGACAATATTTCGACACCATATGTCTTCACGAATATGAGAGCTATTAAGACTAATGGACTATTTGTGATTTCTGTTACTAGAGCTAAAGCAGATTTGTGTATTAGTAGTGTTGGGAGAATTCTATTAGGAAGGAGTGAGTGTATAGTGGTACTGACTATTGAAGGTGCCAATAATAGCAGTTTTACAGCCTCGCATAATACTTACTCTGTGTGTGGCAATAAGGGATATTATCAACTACCTATTGGGTGGTCAAGGATTTGCTATGTATCCTTTCTATTGCCCCCTGTGTTTCTGGCACCTGCATCTTATCACAGAGACTTTAAACTTTATAATGATATCTCTATGAACCGAAATAAGAGAACAATAAGTATGGGCGAAGTCGATCAACTGACACTGCTCTACAACAATACGTCCATTTTAACTTAGGATTGTTCTTCTTTGTGGGTGCTGCATTGAATAGCAGAAAGATAAGGCGATTGACTCGTGTTGTGGAAGCTGTCACCAATCAAACAGCTATGGCACTTGGGAACATTACAGAGGAGCTGCAAGTTGCGAGGATTGTGTCACTCCAGAATCGCATGGTATTAGATGTTATTCAAGGTGGTGCATGCCGCATCATTGGCAGCAGCTGTCTTCATTCAGGATCACTCGCCTTCAGTATACGATGCAATTTCTAAACTGCATAAGATTGTTGCAGAAATTCACCCAGAGACTAGTACATGGACATTTTCAAACTGGATATGGACACTCTTTATCATTTGGGGCTGGAAGCTACTGACTGTTCTATGTATACTATTGGTGATACTATTTACATGCTGTTTATGTATACAATGTAGTCCCATGCTTTGCTCTATTTGCATTACTGCTTGTACACCTGCCAAAAGAAATGTTGCAGAAATGAAAGCCCAACAAAAACTAACTAAAGAGATCACTGAACTAATGAGCATCGATGTACAGGATGCATATCTAGATTACCCCAGATAAACGAATGTCTTGAGCTAACGCTAAAAGGGTTGTCTGTTGTAAATTGGCAGCGATCGGGATAGCGTTAGCAGAAGCCATCCTGTATTTAGAGGCTATCTTGCCCGTTTTGTGGAATCCATTTTGTATTTCTGGTAGCCATCTTGTTTGCCATGTGCCACCTCGTGTTAACCATGTGCTCTGTCCTACCTTTCTGTTAACTGCTCATGTATTCTGCCTAGAGACAGGTTATATTTAGCTTCTTCTGCTTCGCACATGCTCAGTTGAGCTTGCAGCTGTCCTTGTAGCTGTCCCTAGTCTGTGACTGTCAGGATGTGTTCACCAGAATTAGCAACTGTTAGCTCCTCTCACTTGTTGACATTTTCTGTATGACCATATATGTACCTAAAACCAGCATTTTGTACTTGTACCGCCTTCATTTGAGACCCTGTGTGGGTATAAAAGGACCAAGCTCCTTCCATTCAGGGTGCTACTTCATACACTACCGAAGGGTGTTGTGTGAATGTAGTTCCACCTCATGAGGTTTAATAAATCTTGTAATTTCTATTCCAGTTTCTGTCCCAACTTCTATTCTATAGTCTGAGGACTCTGTACAGGGAAGTGACCCCTAGCACTGGTAGGCCTTGCTGAGGCCCACTACTACAAATAGACAGGATAAGCAGTCACTTCATGATATACCAAGTAAAGCAAATCAGTCTTGTGTTGGCCTCCAGCCTATTCGGTTAATTTTATTCATGGTTTTTGCAAAACTTTTGGGGAAGATGCCAGGCTGCGAAGGGAATCGATCTGGCTTACAACTGAAGGTGTCTAGATGCTTCCAGGTATGCATTCACTCATCCGCCATGCATGCACTCAATCACTTTTTGTTTGATCACAATATTGAAGGAAAAATATTATGTGAATGTAATATTGATACAGAAATATAGAGGTACCAAAATATTGTGAAGGTAAGTTTCTATGGGTATGCAGAGTGCTACGATACTTACCTCCACACAAATACACCATCACAATATGTATATGTTCAAGGTACATAGATGTGGAATTAAGAATAGTAAATCTATACTTACCTATGTGCTCTTACCTTCTCGATATTTTGGTCCTCGATATTTTAGAAACAATAGTTTTGTTACATGATATTTTTCTCCTTGTTGCATTCACCCACTCACCCATCTACAATACTATACATAGAAACTCTCCAGTCATTGAAGTGGCACTTTAAGTTAGAAGCAGAACCTACTGGGTTTGCTGGTGGTCTGTGAAAGTGGTGAGAGTTGTGAGAGGTGCGCGCGTGTTTAGTTTTGTATGACTGCTGGTCTGTTAAAGATGTAACACTGCTGTAGGCAATGTGAGACTTTTAGCATATTAAGAGTTTGCATGTACAGTCACTAGTGTGAGCCTACTAGTGGGAGGCATGTAAGAGGGCTGTCAGAAGTGTAAGACCGCTAGTCCATGGGTGATGTGAGAGTGCTTCCAGTGGTGTATAACTGCTAGTGTGTGAGGGATGTCAGAGTGCTGACTGTACTGTGAATATTACTGTGTGAGGAGTATGTGAAGGATGACTAGTGTCTTCCTGATAGTTTGTAGAAGGTATAAGAGACTACCACTCGGGGTGTCAGAGAGGCTTCTGATAGTGTGAGGCTGCTAGACTGTGAGGAGTGTGAAAGTGCTCTCTGTAGTGTGACTGCTACATCATGAGGGGCATGAGGCTGCTCATCAGTAGACTAAGGCCCCAATTACGAGTCTGGTGGTCCGTGGACCGCCAGACTCGCGGTGGCACGACACTGGATGTATCCTGATCACCCTATCATGAGTTGGGTGGTGGGACTGCCACAGGCCTGCTGCAGCCACCAAGGAACAGCGGTTCCCTGGTGATGTGCGGCATTCAGGAGGCAATAAGTCCTGCAATAAGTCCTGTCAAGCATATAAAAAGTTTCCTCTCTGCCACAGTTTTCATGACGGTTCCACCGCCATGAAAATTGTGGTGGAGAGGAAACAAAGGAGGCCCCACAGGGTCCCCTGGTTCCTCCTGCTATGTGTGCATGCACACCAGTTCCTCCAAGGCATGGACATTACCACCCATGCCGTGCAGGAACCGGTTTTGCCGTTTTGCCCTTCCCATTGCGATGCCCCTTTTTCAGGGCACCACGTGGAAACGTCAAAAACAAAACCTGGCAGACTGGAGGAAACTCCTAATTTGTTGGGCTGTCTGACCATGGCTTTTTTGGTACAGGGCAGGGCAGACCCGGCGCTGCACCACCAATGTCACAATCGGACCCAAAGACTACTTGTTTGTGAGGGGTGTGAGTGCTATCAGTATCACAAGTCTTCTATTGAGGGGTGTGAGTGTGCCGTCTGTAGTGTGAATATTAGTCTATGAGGGATGTGAGTGTTATCATTAGTGTGTGATGTTAGTGTATGAGGTATTAGAATGCTTTCAACTGTCTGAGACAGCTACTCTGTGAGGGGAGTGAGAGAGTTGTCTCTAGAGGGAGCTTCCTAGTTCGTGAGGTGTTTGAGAGTGCCTGTGGCAGTGTGAGACTGCTTATCTGTAAGTAATGTGTGATTGCTTGTTTATGAGGATTGTAAGAATGTTATTGGTAGTGTCTGAATGTTACTCTGAGAGGAGCGGGATTGCTGTCAGTAGTGTGAGATTTCATATCTGTGAAGGAAGTGAGTGTTTTCCGTAATGTGTGACTGCTATTATGTAGGAGTGTGAGAGCGCTTCAAACACACAAAAGGTGAAGGGAGTAATGCTTGCAATTTGTCTTACCACTGGCAATCGCTCAGGTTAGCATTCAAACCCATCATTCTTTTGCCCACCATTCCACCTCAGATTAGACCCAGTCATATGCAAATCAGACCTGACCCTTCTCCAATAGGAACAGACCACCTCAAACTGCCAGGTCAGGTCCTCTCTGAACCACTACACAAGCAAGCCAAGACCGGTTAAGCCCTAATTGCGGCTCATCAGTTGGGTACAGCTTGTTCCAGTGGCACAGTGAGCAAGGGACCCATGTCTGGACATACCCATGGCCACTTAAGGTGTTACATCAAACACACAACATTTTCCAAACCTTATAAAATGAGTGTTTATCTGTGTTTATTCAGCCCCCAACCCCCAAAATAGACAAAACAGTTTTTTTCAGTGTGTACAAAACATGCTACTTTTTAGCAGTGATTGTTTTGAAGCACATATATGACGGAATGGAGCAGTAATGCAGGATGTGTAGTATCTTTCCATTGGGAGTCTGTCCAATGGACTTATGGAATAGAAAGTCTGCATAGTGCACTCTAACTCACATCTAAGTACCCTCTTGCACATCTCATTACCTCTCTCATAATGTCTGGTTTATGGAATGAATAATACATTAAAAAAGTAAAAGTGTTATATTCAGATATTTTAATAAATAAATTCCTGGGCAAAGTTGAAGATCATTCATCTACTCCTTCCAACTCGTTACTGAATATTATGACATAGTAGGGGTGGTCAACCCTGCCGACAGATTTGTACCTTATGAAACCTTTACAATTTTGAATTGCTGCAGGTTTGTTTGTATATCTACATTCTAAGGCACCTCAACATTGATTGATTTAATTAGGCTTACCACTGCTTTTCTGCACTTTTTGTCTGGTGATATTATAGTGGTACGGGTGCTTTGTGGACAGTCATAGCTGTCAAATATCCTGATGCCAAATGTCTTAATTTAAGGCATCCTGGCCTTTTAATAGACATCACATTATATTCGGGGACCATCCATTTTGCTGTTAACATTATACCTATGAGCTCAATGACCCCAGCAGTAAAGTGCAATTGTGTAAAGAGCCACTATACGCTGAAGATATCCCCTGAAACAATTGGCAACTTTGCTGATATGAATTATGTTGGTATACAGAAAATCTTGTCTCATGTTTTCACGACTATCCCATATGTACGATGACAACTCTCTTTTTGCAAGTAGCTGTCACTACAGCTTACACTGAACTTTTAACGCCTGGGGTGTTTAGCAGTTGATCTGCTTTCAATACTGATCTGCTAGAAAAGGGGGCTGATGTATAAAAGGGCTTCTAACCATTCTGGGTCTGTGGGCACATGTTATAGTACAAATGAATATACCTCTTTGTCCCGCAGTCTTTCTTCCTGCATGGAATCACAACGCGGTCGTTATCGCGACCACATTGTGATTCCGCATTCCATTACTCCGCAAGTCGTAACAACGACTTTCGGAGGGGGCGCTGGATCTTGGAATAGTATAATTTACTATTCCAACTTCAGTCTGTGCGGACACTAGGGAAGGTAAATCCAACACCAAAAAGAGGCTCACATAAAATCCCAAAATTGTATCATCAGTATTAAGCTCACTAAGACGTAAAAAAGAATCATAATAACCAAAATAGTTGGGTCATGAAAAACCATTTCTTATTCATTCCATCTTTTCATAAATGTGGATTTTTTTAATTATAACAAAACATAATAGCAATAGAATATTATAAAGTCAAATCATTCAACCTAGATCCCACACATCCCTTCAATCAGTCATATCCACCTCACACATACTCAAACACTCTTCATACATCCAATACATATCACACTTAAGTTGCCAGTTGTTAACGATGTATCCAGTCCTACATAGTCTCACGGAGAACCGAGACTAGATGACAAAATAGTAGGAAAAGCTTGAGGCGCCAACGCGCGTTTCTGTGCTTGGCCGGATCAAGGGCCACACCTTCATCAGGGCACACAGTAGAAGAGAAGGGGACAACCGCAGACATCTGCAATAATTAAAAATTTCATTAAGTATCTATTTCATCATATTTACAATTACATCATCTGAGTCAATCATATAATACATATAACAAACATATTTCTCATCACAATAAATCTGGTCATAAGCAGTGAACGGATCACATAGTTTCAAAAATTACTATTAAAAAAGAGAAAATGGGAACCGAGACACTGAAGGCAACATACAAAAGCAAAACAGAATGCATGATACATAATATATAGAGACCCTGCACCAACCTCAAACATGAAACAGAATATTCAGGACCCTCCCCTGTGGTCATATATGTGGTACACTCTCTAGTGGGTTCGTACATCAAGTCCGATGGATCACCGCTGCTATACAGCCTGTAAAGATAGCAGTAATGGCAATCATAAGAATACCCACCTCGCACTTCAGATCAATCATTCACTGTATGGAGGTCGGCCATATATTCACGGCCAGCCGTCAATTATCCCAAAGGAATTGGGCTGGCACACAAGACGCGGGCTAATGGCACGAGAACCACCACAAGTGCCGTTAGGAGGGCCTGAAATGGGAGAAAGAATGAAAGTAGAAGAACCTCCAGATGCAGTCACCGTTCTAATCCCTATGGACCTCTAAAAGGTCCCTTCAATATAAGATTTATGTTCCAAAAATTACAAGATACTCACCCCTGATAGTGAACAGGGGGGGGGGGATGCGATTATCCGCGGAAATGGTATCCCAAGCGTCTGTACTGGTACTGTAACTGGTTGAGATTCCCAGACCAGTTTCACAAGAGGTTAGAAATTCCGATTCTGTAAAAATATGAACATAGTCGGAACATTCAGTCTAGGCACCCTCTGACTCCAGAAGAGTCAGTCGAGGTCCTTAGTTAGTCGGATTCTAAAACTTTTCTAGACCTCGACAGAAGAGTATCTTCAAAATATCCGGCGTCTGATCTGCCCGCATCGACCCGCGCCCAACTAAAATAGCTCGACAAGTAGGTTTGCGGACCGCAGAGTCAATTAATTCAGTCACACCCTCTTAGGTACCACGCTCTCAGTTCGCAATAGAGTAGTAGCATAGACACATAAAAAATCTCATTACATTAGTTGTTTAGAAGGGATACGTATGGTGATCCAGTTATCCAAATCGACAGAGGATACAAATATCTGTTCGAAACTGTCGAAGAAAACAGGCAGAATGCAAAACATCAGGATAGAGATTTAACGTATAGTAATGAATTTAGCAGGTTGGTAATAAGAGGCCCCATTAAACAATGAGTGTAGATCTTAAGATTCTAACGAATGCGGGCCAGAGCAGGGGAGCAAATAAATATGGGCCCGGTGTGTCACTTAGATCAA
The DNA here is from genome assembly GCF_964261635.1 of Lissotriton helveticus. Lineage (NCBI taxonomy): Eukaryota > Metazoa > Chordata > Amphibia > Caudata > Salamandridae > Lissotriton > Lissotriton helveticus. Next base: position 1,563,330,431 of record NC_136068.1, on the reverse strand, counting down.
AATAGGGGAGTGGAGGGGGCCTATGCCTGTACGGGCCGTAGTTCGTTAGCCCGAGGGCCTTAGTAGATGGGACAGGGATCAGGTTACAAATCGAGCGACGCGCGCACAAACAGAAAGAAGAAAGAAAGGAATAGTCCAAATTCGTCATACCCGAAAGTTATACAGATTTCTTCAAAACGTAGTCCGCATCAGGCTGCACCAGGATGTAAGCGAAGAAAACGCCGGAGGTGAAAGGCGACCGAGCCGATTTGATTTAAGGGACCCGCCCCTCGATAGCAGGCTATCATAAAACGGCGGGAAGCAAGGCATTTCAAAAAGTCAAAAGCAAGATCCGAACTGGATCCGATAGGTCTGAAAAGACATATTGTATCAAAGAACGAAATGGATCGGAAAAGTTGGGTAGGCTGGAAGGCGGGGCATAGCAAGCCCATTCATCTCATAGACACAACCATAAGTCAAATAATTAGCAGTAAAGCAAAACACAGAATCATCTGGGTATCAAATTCATCCGCAAAAACCTACCCGCTATATTTAAAAAAATCAACCCCCAGGAAAGTGCAGAAGCGGAAGATCATCCATTTATCAACACACCTTTCTAACCTCACCTCATTTTTACGTAAAAAATCGACAGAGGTCAGAAGAAAAGATTCAACGCAAAGGCCCAGGGAGGAACCACATCGCCTCTGGGTATGCACACTAGCCCAGCAATGCACGGCACGGGGGGACACGTACACATAGTCTATATGAATCGCCTGTCTGCCGACCATCAAAGACCAGGCCCACAACTGCGGGTACAATCAGGGGATCACTAGTACATAAAACGTATCAAACTTTTCTGTGACCTCATCTGCTTTCTTAAGATGGAAATCATGGGGGATGTTCATAAAATGGCGTTTTCCCATGAACAGTGTTCATTGAGCCCCTTTTTGTGTCATCATGCAAGAAAATCCAAAAGACTTCCCTTTTCTTTCTAATGGAAGTGGTATCCTTCCCTGGGACAGCACGTTTTCTTTCCAGATGGACCATGTAAGGTCAAGTTCATCATGTTTTTTGTTAAGCCAATGTTGCACCAGCGGAGTCCCATTTTTATGGTTTCTTATGTTGGACTTATGTTCTCCAATTCTGATGCGACATTCGCGGCCCGTTTCTCCAACATATGGGAGTTCGCATGGGCACAGAATGACATACACCACATTGGACGAACGGCAATTACTCATTTCGTTCAGCTGTATCGTCCGATTGCCAATCACCAATTGGTTGCCTACCACAGCATGGGAACAGGCTTGGCAGGTACCACAGCGGTGGTTTCCCTTGATAGGAGCCAACCCCAGAACAGCAGTTTGACACATTTCGTTAGGGGTAGGCAATTTGCCACACACCAGATGGTTCCTAAGGTTCTTATTTCTTCGAAAAGCGAAGAGTGACTTGGGGATCGCGTTCTCATTTTCTCCAATGTTTAACAAGTACCAAAGGGAGTTGATGGTCTGTCTCACCTTGTGATTGATGGTCAAATGTTTTTTTATGCAAACCAACTTATCCAGTGTCAGCTTGTTTCGATCCAGAAACATTGACTCCCTATCAAAGTATCTAGCTCGTTTAAAGGAGTCTCGAATAAGTTGATGAGGGTATCCACGTTCGGCCAGTTTATCTTTCAAGATATCTGCCTGAAGTAGGAAGTCCTTCATTTCAGAACAGTTCCTTCGGGATTCCATCCCTCTGGCAGCGGGGATGGTAACTCCCATATTGGAGTAGGGTATTTCTGGCCGTAGGTTTTACATATAAGTAAACCAAAAGTTCGTTGTTGGCATGTTCGACCCAAACGTCCAGAAATTCGATCTTGGTACAACTGGAGTTCGCTGTAAATCTCAAATTGGGATCGGCAGCATTGATCCACATCACAAATTCATTCAGGGATGTCGGGTCGCCCTCCCAGACGAAAAAATATCGTCGATGAAGCGAGACCAGGCTCGGACGTTTTAAAAAAATGGTGCCATCTCATTGTAGATGTTATGATCTTCAAAATTGCCCATATAAAGGCAAGCAACACTGGGGGCACAAGATGCCCCCTTGCTCACGCCTTGAATTTGATGAAAAAATTCATTGTTGAATTCAAAGTAGTTTTCACATAAAACAATTTTTAGACATTCAACGATGAGTGGAGCGTAGGAGAGCCCGCTTTGGGTGGACAAGATTTCTTCCAGGACCTGGATCGCTCCATCTTGTGGGATGATAGTGTAAAGCGATTCCAGGTCCATGGTCACTAGCAGTTCCCTGTCACTATCAAACGTCATTTTTTCCACCTTCGATATAAAGTGTCCAGTGTCCTTGACAAAGGACCGTAATTTGCTCACCAGGGGTTTTAGAAACTGTCAGCATATTTCGAAAGTGGCTCAGTGGCTAACCCGATCGTCGATACGATCGGTCTCATTGGATGGTACAGAACATTTTTGTGAGTTTTCGGTAAACCATAGATGATGGGCATACAGGTGTAAGTAGGGGTCAGATATTCCGCCTCCTTAGTGCAGATATATCCATCATCTACTGCGTTCCTCACTAGAGCTAAAATCCGTTGTTTTAAAGACTCCTCTGGACATCTGGTGACTCGTCTGTAGTGTCTAGTCGAGGAGAGTAGGGTAGTCATTTTGGTGACATAGGTAGGGGTATTGAAAACGACAATGCCACCGCCCTTGTCACACGGTTTGATTGTTAAATGTTGATCCTCTTGCAAGCTTTTTAACACCAAATGTTCTCCAATGAGGAGATTATTATTGGGTCTGGGTACAAATTTGATGATTTTATCCATTTTTTCAGATACTGCTTTTTCGAAGATTCCTACCTCTGGTCCTAAAGTATCAAGACTGGGAGTGAAGTTGGAAGGAGGTTTCAAACCCGATAGGTTTTCGGGCCCATCTAGAGACGGTCGAGTAAGGAAGAACTTTTTAAGGCGTATCTTCCTGAAGAAAGAATGAAGATCCTTCATAAATTCAAACCGATCAAATCCAATGGTGGGTACAAACGTGAGTCCCCTGGAAAGTAAGGTCAGGGAGTCCGAGGAAATAGATGTATCCGACAACTTGAATACTGGGATAGTACTCAGGTTCTCCAGTATTGGTTTTGTCTTGTTTGAATGTATCTTTGTGGTCGCCCCTGACCCTGATGGAATGCCCTCACTTGGGGGGTCTGGTTTTTGGGTCGCAAATTGCCCCTACGATTCCCTAAAAAATGTTCATGTCCAGATGGTCTGTCAAAGGAATCTTGATGGGGCGTATAGTTGGTGTTATAATTAGGGTCATAATTAGATGATCCTTCCCCATCTGAATCAGTCTTGTCAGAGAAGGTGGTGACTCTTCGGTTACCCCAACGTGGGGGACCCTGGGTTCGATCGGTTCCATCAGAGGTGGAGTAGAACTGGGGTGCCAGATACGGATACGCCCGTTCCTGTGAAAATAGCCTGATGTCCTTTCTAAATTTCTCAGTCTTGCTTTTAAGAAGATATTCCGAGAACGAGTCCAATTCAAGACTAATATCTTCCAGTTTTTTCTTTCCTAACTTGACAGGATTGTCTTTTTTGAGTTTTTCTTCCAGCTCCTCAATTTCTTTGGACAAAATAGCAAGAACCTCTCGGACGGTCTCGATTATCAACATCATGTAATTTCTAGAACATCTATTGGAGATGAGAGCCCACTTCTCAAAAAAATGTCTAATTTCAATGAAAAGGCCAGGAATATTCCTGACCCTCAGACCAATCGGGATGGTTCCAGCTTTCAAATAGTCCAACATAAATTTAGCATGAGCTTCTGTTCTAATATATTTATTTTTCAAATTAAGGAGTTTATTCCATTCACCTTCAATTCCCTTGGCAAGGGTGAACTGTTTATCGCCTCCATCAGATGCACCTATCATCCGTGCAAAATCCTCGTCTGAGAAGCCGAATGTCTTAATGCTCTCCATCAGGAATAAATATCGTAGAGAGAAAAAGTGAGATAATCTTCGAGAAACAGGAGGGGTTGAGGGGGAGGGGGTACACCAAACGTAACACCCGATATTGCAACAGCCAAATGGAGGGCTTATCTCAGCCTGTGGCTGTGGATATAAGTGCACATAGATAGTAGTGAGAAAGGAGAGATGTTCAAAACATACATCTATAAGTACACATAATTTTATACGGAAGGCCACGGTTCCACAACAACAGGACACAAAACCCCACAGCACAGGGCTGGGAAAAGGACCAATGAGAATAGGGGCCCCCTGAATGCACAAATAAAGGGCCGACGGGCAGGGGAATCAAGAGCAATTCAATACAAAAGACAGTCTGCCCCTATATATATAAAAAGAGGCTGTGGAGTGGTGTGGCTCACTAGTTGGAGGCGGCAGACCCGGAAGCAGAGGACGGCCCGGGACCAGGGTTCAATTCCCGACGAGGCAGGGTCGTGGACCAGGGTCAGCGGACTCGATAATTCTCGCTTCGGTGCCTACTCTAACCAGGGATCACACTCGGTAACTCTGGGCATTAGCTTGCCTCATCTCCACTACGGCCCCCCACATACACTGGGGATGCCTGGTTTCACCTTGGAGATACCCAGCAGGGATCATCTCCCAGGGAAAGCCAGGACGGGTTCCCCAGTGGTCTACAGCGCTGGGACGCCCCATTGCTGGGATAGCCATGCGCTTTACAAGACAACCTAACATAACATAACATAGAGTCCAAAAATTGTATCATCAGTATTAAGCTCACTAAGACCAAAAAAGAATCATAATAACCAAAATAGTTGGGTCATGAAAAACCATTTCTTATTTATTCCATCTTTTCATAAATGTGGATTTTTTAATTATAACAAAACATAATAGCAATAGCATAATATAAAGTAAAATCTTTCAACCTAGATCCCACACATCCCTTCAATCAGTCATATCCACCTCACACATACTCAAACACTCTTCATACATCCAATACATATCACACTTAAGTTGCCAGTTGTTAACGATGTATCCAGTCCTACATAGTCTCACAGAGAACCGAAACTAGATGACAAAATAGTAGGACAAGCTTGAGGCGCCACCGCGCGTTTCGGTGCTTGGCCGGATCAAGGGTCACACCTTCATCAGGGCACACAGTAGAAGGGAAGGGGACAACCGCAGAGATCTGCAATAATTTAAAACTTCATTAAGTATCTATTTCATCATATTTACAATTACATCATCTGAGTCAATCATATAATATATATAAGAAACATATTTCTCATCAAATAAATCTGGTCATAAGCAGTGAGCTTAGTACTAACGGATCACATAGTTTCAAAAATTTCTATTAAAAAAGAGAAAATGGTAACCGGGACACTGAAGACAACATACAAAAGCGAAACAGAATGCATGATACATAATATATAGAGACCCTGCACCAACCTCAAACATGAAACAGAATATTCAGGACCCTCCCCCAGTGGTCATATATGTGGTACACTCTCTAGTGGGTTCGTACATCAAGTCCGATGGATCACCGCTGCTATACAGCCTGTAAAGATAGCAGCAAGGGCAATCATAACAATACCCACCTCGCACTTCAGATCAATCATTCACTGTATGGAGCGTGGCCATATATTCACGGCCAGCCGTCAATCATCCCAAAGGGATTGGGCTGGCACACAAGATGTGGGCTAAGGGCACGAGAACCACCACAAGTGCCGTTAGGAGGGCCTGAAATGGGAGAAAGAATGAAAGTAGAAGACCCTCCAGATGCAGTCACGGTTCTAATCCCTATGGACCTCTAAAAGGTCCCTTCAATATAAGATTTATGTTCCAAAAATTACAAGATATTTAAACTTTAGCAAAATAATCTCTTACAAGAAATTATATATACACACTGATAGTGAACAGGAGGGGGGATGCGATTATCCGCAGAAATGGTATCCCAAGCGTCGGTACTGGTTCCGAGAATGGTACTGTAACTGGTTGAGATTCCCAGACCAGTTTCACAGGAGGTTAGAAATTCAGATTCTGTAAAAATATGAACATAGTCGAGACATTCAGTCTAGGCACCCTCTGACTCCAGAAGAGTCAGTCGAGGTCCTTAGTTAGTCGGATTATAAAACTTTTCTATACCTCGACAGAAGAGTATCTTCAAAATATCCAGCGTCTGATCTGCCCGCATCGACCCGCGCCCAACTAAAATAGCTCGACAAGTAAGTTTGCGGACCGCAGAGTCAATTAATTCAGTCACACCCTCTTAGGTAGCACGCTCTCAGTTCGCAATAGAGTAGTAGCATAGACACATAAAAACTTTCATTACCTTAGTTGTTTAGAAGGGATACGTATGGTGATCCAGTTATCCAAATCGACAGAAGATACAAATATCCGTTCGAAACTGTCGAAGAAAACAGGCAGAATGCGAAACATCAGGATAGAGATTTAACGTATACTAATGAATTTAGCAGGTTGGTAATAAGAGGCCCCATTAAACAATGAGTGTAGATCTTAAGATTCTAACGAATGCGGGCCAGAGCAGGGGAGCAAATAAATATGGGCCCGGTGTGTCACTAAGATCAAAATAGGGGAGTGGAGGGGGCCTATGCCTGTACGGGTCGTAGTTCGTTAGCCCGAGGGCCTTAGTAGATGGGACAGGGATCAGGTTACAAATCGAGCGACGCACGCTCCAACAGAAAGAAGAAAGAAAGGAATAGTCCAAAATTGTCATACCTGAAAGTTATACAGATTTCTTCGAAATGGAGTCCGCATCAGGCTGCACCAGGATGTCAGCGAAGAAAACGCCGGAGGTGAATGGCGACCGAGCCGATTTGATTTAAGGGACCCGCCCCTCGATAGCAGCCTATCATAAAACGGCGGGAAGCAAGGCATTTCAAAAAGTCAAAAGCAAGATCCGAACTGGATCCGATAGGTCTGAAAAGACATATGGTATCAAAGAACGAAATGGATCGGAAAAGTTGAGTAGGCTGGAAGGCGGGGCATAGCAAGCCCATTCATCTCATAGACACAACCATAAGTCAAATAATAAGCAGTAAACCAAAACACAGAATCATCTGTGCATCAAATTCATCTGCAAAAACCTACCCGCTATATTTAAAAAAATCAACCCCCAGGAAAGTGCAGAAGCGGAAGATCATCCATATATCAACACACCTTTGTAACCTCACCTCATTTTTACGATAAAAATCGACAGAGGTCAGAAGAAAAGATTCAACGCAAAGGCCCAGGGAGGAACCACATCGCCTCTGGGTACGCATACTAGCACAGCAAGGCACGGCACGGGGGGACGCGTACACATATATGTAGCAGAGTCTATATGAATCGCCTGTCTGCCGACCATCAAGGACCAGGCCCTCAACCGTGGGTACAAGCAGGGGATCACTAGTACATAAAACGTATCAAACTTTTCTGTGACCTCATCTGCTTTCTTAAGATGGAAATCATAGGGGACGTGCATAAAATGACGTTTTCCTATGGACAGTGTTCATTGAGCCCCTTGTTTGTAGCATCAAGCAAGAAATTCCAAAAGACTTCCCTTTTCTTTCTTATGGAAGTGGTATTCTTCCCAGGGACAGCACGTATTTTTTCCAGAAGGGACCATTTAAGGTCAAGTTCATCATGTTTTTTGTTAAGCCAATGTTGCACCAGCGGAGACCAATTTTTATGGTTTCTTATATTTGACTTATGTTCTCCAATTCTGAAGTGACATTCGCGGCCCGTTTCTCCAACATATGGGAGTCCGCATGGGCACAGAATGACATACACCACATTGGACGAACGGCAATTACTCATTTTGTTCAGCTGTATCGTCCGATTGCCAATCACCAATTGGTTGCCTACCACAGCATAGGAACAGGCTTGGCAGGTACCACAGCGGTGGTTTCCCTTGATAGGAGTCAACTCCAGAACAGCAGTTTGACGCATTTCCTTAGGGGTAGCAATTTGACACACACCAGATGGTTCCTAAGGTTCTTATATCTTCGAAAAGCGAAGAGTGGCTTGGGGATCGCATTCTCATTTTCTCCGATGTTTAACAAGTACCAAAGGGAGTTGATGGTCTGTCTCACCTTGTGATTGATGGTCGAATGTTTTGTTATACAAACCAACTTATCCGGTGTCGCCTTGTTTCGATCCATAAAACTTGACTCCCTATCAAATTATCTAGGTTGTTTAAAGGATCACAGGGCACACATTCTGAGGATCTCAAGCTGTCGCAACATGCGCCCACCACGTCGCTTGAAACTTCTTCGGAAACTTTTATGTTGCTGTATTTCCAAACAGGGAGCCAGCTCACCTCGGGCTCTTGGGGTAACAAGACACAGCACAAAGCACAGTGTTCTTCTAGCAGGGGGACCCAGCGCACAAGGCACAGTCCCAACAGCCTCTTCCTTGGTTAAAACAGAAAACTGCAGTCCAGCCCCAGATCCAGAAGCAAGGGTCGGTCCTTCCCAGCAGCCTTTTCAGTTGTTCCTTTCTTAGCAGAGGTCCCTCTTGACCACGAAATGGTCCCCCAGTTCAGCCACTTTTTACCCCGTAGGCTCTAGGGTATCCCCCTCAAAGGGTGCCTCCTCCTGGACTGTGGGAACTGTGGAGGCCAGTTTCCCACACCCCCTGCCTCTTCTCTTACTGGCAGGCACCTGGGCCACTGTTTCAGGCTCCAGGTTCTCTTGAATACCTTTACTGGCTACCATAGACCAAGTGGTCACACAAGCCCACTCAGGTAGACCCAACATCTCCAAATGCGCCTGGCGCGCCACCTCCTTCCTGGAATTACTTGCTCTTCAGACACCCACTGACACCTGACTGATGTCAAACTGGCTCTGGTGTCCCTCAGAGTCACCACCCTCCGTCCATTGATGGTCACCCACTGCCTGTACTTTTTAGTGTTCTCAGGCAGAGAGATTTCTTGGACCATCTCTCAATTCCAAAGGAGACCAGGGTCATAACTGCTTGCACCTCCCCATTCCAAGTACTCAATTCCTCCCCCTACGCTACACACACTAAACCAGGTGTTGGAGCACCAGTGGGTGCAGATGACTTTTTGGGGCATTTAGGGGAAATACGACCCACTTCTTTACCGAAGTAACATGTAGGGGGACCTCGGGCTGCTTCTTGCCCTTGACGGCCCAGGCCCACTTGGCCTTGGGGGTCTGGGACCCTTTCTTGGGGGAACTACCTTGGGGCCCTTTAGAGGACTCCTTATGGTTACCCTTGTCCTCCCCCATCTTGTGTGGGGGTCCCTGCATACTCTTGGCACTGGTACTCCCAATCCCCTTGTGGACCTGGGTACTAGTCCAGCAGTCCGCCTCCTCAGCAAGCTTACAGAGATCAGTCAGCTTACTATCCAATAGATGCTGGTGCAGCTCTGGAACACACTGACTACTCAAGTGCTCCCAGCTGATTAAATTGCATAAGCCCTTAAAATCATTGGCCTTGCTGCCCAGCATCCAACCATCCAGTGGCCGTGTGTACTCATTCACACATTCTACCCAAGTACAGGATTCTAGTTTCTTGGAGGTCCTGAACTTCTGCCGGTATTGTTCGGGAGTGAGCCTATAACGGAGGCATAAAGCCTCCCTCATGTTGGCGTAGTTCAGGGTACCCCCCTCTCTAAAGGTGATAGAAAGTCCCTCCCCAAAGCCTCAAGGTGTTTCCATAGGCTCGACCCCAATGCTTTTCAGGCACCTCATTCATCCTTAGTGCGATCTCATATGCCGCGAACCACGCATAAATGTCATCACCCCTCTGGTAACCTCGCACTAAATCCTTGGGAATGTACAGCCTCCCTACTGGCACTGGTGATGCGCTGCCACCATTCAAACTGGGCTCGGCATGTCTACCCTTAATGTCCAGTTCCCTCATGCTTAACTTATGAGTGAAGATAATTTGTTTCTCTTCCAACGTGTGAGCGTTCCTGCTTTCCTCTGTTTGAGTTTAAAGTTTTCACACCTCCAACTCATGCAGAATGACCCTTTGGTTTTCCTCCAACTCCTCTGGTGAAAAACGCCTCCCTGAATGGCTACTACTAGCCCCTGCAGCTGGTTCCTCCAGAGGCAAATCCTGTGGACCAAATCCATTCCCTGGTTCATCCTCATCCACCTCAACATCACCCGTATCCTGAGCCTCTTTGGCTTCCCATCAGGCCCTCAAGGCCACTTGCAGCTCCTCCTTCTTGGCGCTACCCTTCACGGGACATCCCAAAGCTCTGCAGAATTTCCTCAACTGATTAAGCTTGTAGGAAAACAATGCCTCAATGTTGAACTCTAATTCTGCAGCCGCAGCCTCACCGGCTATCTGGCTCCCCTCCTGAGACATGATGTGTAGTTTAAATGTTACTCAACAATAGAACCAACAATTCAAAACAATATGTTGTTGCGTCGTGGTCTGCGATCAATTTACGATGATCACCAATTACTGTGAATGGTTTTACACACACACGTTTCAGTTACGTTAGGATTGTATCCCACTGCTCTGCCTCCAAATGTTGGAAGCCGGAGTCCTAGTCCTGCACCACTGTCACCGAATGTGAGACCCGGGACTCCTCACTCAACATTAGGCCAAGTGAGGACACATTTTGAGATAGCCCTGCTCACCCCCTTAGTAGCTAGGCACAAGCAGCCAGGCCTATCTCCAAGGCACGAGTCTACAGTATGTGCAACCACACTCACAGCAACCCACTGGTGACACCACAAATGGACTCCACACGAGCTTGATAAAACGAGTATAAACTTTATATAAAAAGATATATGATCAGACCACACAATACAAAAGCCAACATATAGTAAAGGGTAATATTCATTCGGGCTGGCTGCTAAATCCCAACCACCGCTTTCAAAATGCTATGCTGGTCGCAATGCTAGAATGACACAGGTTGCCATGGACAAACAATAGTGCCCTGCATAATGATACAATCCTGTGCTGGGCAAAGAAGAAATAGTACAATGCGTAACAATACACCCCGGTACCTTGCAATGGGAGAAATAATGCAATGCGCACCGCTACAATCATGTACTTTGCAATTAAGGAATAATGCAATGCGTAGCTACAATCATGTACTTTGCTATGAAGGAATAATGCAATGCAGGCCGCTACAAACCTGTACTTTGCAATGGAGAAATAATGCCATGCGTAGCGCTACAATCGTGTACTTCGTTATGCAGAAATAATGTCAGGTGTCATAAGACAGTCCAGCAGTTCGCTCGCAGCAATATTGGCAATGTGCATTATGACATTCAGCCTCTTCGATAACAGTTGCCCCCACACGTATCAACGATGACATAAAGTACAGCTTCTCACTATGGCCCCAGTACTGCCACTCCTTTGGTCAGTACGGGCCCCAATCTGAGCCGTAGCAAAGGCTCACATCCCCCGAAGGACTGAGAGGCCGAGAGAGTGTCCCTCTGAGCCCGCACCCGCCCAGGTAGTGGTCCACGTTACCTGGGGGCGCGACCCCACTCTCCTCTCTACCTTCAGCAAACTGGGTCTTCCATGCAGAACTTTCTCCATGGCCTCAGCGGCTCGGCCTGGCAGCTCAGCTCCTCTGGGGCTGGCGGTCCGGGCCGCGACTGTTAGGAAAGTCTCAGGCGGCCGCAGGGCACACGTACCCCACACCTCTGAGATTACGTCATTCCAGGTGCACGTTCACTACACAACCTTCCGGGTCTCCTCTGGCACAAAGCCGCACACACAATGCTGATGGGACTTCACGTCGACCCGAGTGCACGTTCACCAGGCACTCCTTCTTGCAGTCTCAGTTGCACCAAGACACGCACAGGGCCCTGCAGAGACTCACTTTCTTCCAGTGCACACGATGATCAGCTGATCATCTCCACAGTCCCAGGTTGCACCAAAGCAGGCACACTGCTTCACGGAGACTTACTCTAACTCCGGTGCCCCGATATCCAGGCGCTCTTTACCAACACTTTCGGCCGCACCCTGACACGCTCACCATATCCGAGCCTCACTTCTCCTCCGGTGCACGTGATGACCAGGCACTCCTCACCAGCGCCACCGGTGCACCCCGACATGCACCCTGCGTGTCCGAGGCCCCATCCACTTCAGATGCACACGTTTACCAGGCGTCCGAGACTCCCTTCACCTCCGATGCACACGCTGACCAGGCCACTTAATCAGCACCTGCGTTGCATCATGACACGCACCCTGCACGTCCGAGACTCACTTCACCTCTGAATCACACGTTTACCGGGTGCTCTTCACCGCTTCCTGTGCACCACGATACGCACCCAGCACGTCTGAGTCTTACTTCTCCGTGTGTCCAAGATCACAGGGCACACCTTCCAAGGGTCTCAATCTGCCACAGCACACGCCCACTGCATCGCTTGAAACCTCTCCAGAAACTTTTATGTTCCTGTGTTTCCAAAGAGGGAGCCAGCTCACCTCGGGCCCTTGGGGTAACAAGACACAGCACAAAGCACAGTCTTCTTCAAGAAGGGGGATCCAGCACACAAAGCGCAGTCCCAACAGCCACTTCCTTGGCTAAAACAGCAAACTGCAGACCAGCCCCAGATCCTGAAGCAAGGATCGGTCCTTCCCAGCAGTCTCTTAAGTTGTCCCTTCCTTAGCAGAGGTTCCTCTTGATCACAAAATGGGTCCAAGCCTTTTCAGTCTCAATCCATTTCTATTCCAACGTTTAGGGGTCTCCGCTCTCATATTTATACCCTTAAATGTCTTTGAAGTTCGTTGTGCTCAGGGGTCCCTGATCCCTGCCTAAATCAGTTCTGGGTGTCTCTCTCCCAGTGTCAGCTTTCTCCCTTTGATACTGGGGGTCTGGAGCCTTAATCACTCAGCAGGAGATGGGTCAATTGTTTTATAGCGCAACCCAGTCCTCTTCACCTCCCAGGATTTCTCCTCCGCCTACTCTCCAGATGCAGGTCAGCCTGGTGCCATCTCAACCCCTCCCTGGGTCAAGACCTCCCCCACATCCTCTCAGATCCAGACAGTCAATCCACATTCAGCAGAGACACGCAGAAATGCTTAACCCCTTCGCTGCTAGGCCTTTTCCCCTCCTGTGCTAAGCCTTTTTTTGGCGATTTTGGGTAGTGCGCGCTTAGGCCCCTGTAACTTTTTGACCACATAAGGTATCCACGCCAAATTTGCGTCCTTTTCTTCCAACATCATGTGGATTCCCTTGGAGGGGTCCCAGAAATTAAGCAAAATACAGTGAAATTCTAGTTTTTTTCAGAAAAATTGGAAAAACGGGCTGCAAATGAAAGCCTCTGGGTTTTTCCCTGCAAATGTTATCAAAAAAGGGTTTGTGGGGCTGAAATCTCCATTTTCTCAGCTTTTAGGGAATGACAGTCTTTTGTCAGAGAACCAACATTTTTCACACAGTTTTTGCATTTTTCTGGGACATAGCCTATTTTTGCTATTTTTAGAGCTTTCAACCTCCTTCCAGTTAAATGGTAGAAATGAGTTTGAAAGCAATAATGGGTCCTGGAAAGCTATACATTTTCAAAAAGTAGACAAAATTCTGAATTCAGAAAGGGGTCATTTGTCTAAATCCATGAAGGTTTCTTTATAGAAACTAACATTTAAATATTGGAATAATTGAAAATTAGTTGAAAACAACAGCCTTTTGTCTCAACGTTTTCACCTATAACTTCTTGTAATTTTGACAGCTCTTTAAAAGCAATATACCGTTCCATCCGTTTGACCTTCCTGGTTGTGGGGATATATAGGACTTGTAGTTTCAGCAAGAACCCGACGAACCCCGAGCCAAAAACTGAGCAGCAACTTTCAATGGTATTTTATTATTTACTGGGTATAGAGCACTTATTCTTGGAAAATGTATACATGGAAAAATTGGTATGAAAGACACCTATGTATTTCTGAATTTGGTACAAATTATAGAGTTTAGAAACAGTATATATTTGTACATTTTCAAAATTGGGAATACTCATACTAGCATGAGAATTATTGGTCATTTTTTAAAAAGATTTTTTTTTTACACAATGTCTTTCATTGGGAAGGGAGAAATGTATGAAAACTCAATAGGTAATAACAGTTGATTTACAAATCTGAATTACCCTAAGTCTCCCGATAAAAACGGTACCTCACTTGTGTGGGTCGGCCTTGTGCCTGCGACAGGAAACGGCGCAAAATGCAACGTGGTCACACCTCAATTGTGCAGTTAAAAATTGACCCTTTTATGGCAAAGTGCCTAGCTGTAGTTTTTGCACTCTAGCTCTGCCGGCACCTAGGGAAACCTAGCAAACCTATACATTATTGAAAACTAAGCACCCAGGGAAATTCAGGATGGGGTGACTCGACTGCCTCCCACCAGGTTCTGTTACCCAGAATCCCTTGCAAACCTAAAAAATGTGGGAAAACTTGCATTTTCCTCTCTTTACTGTGCAGGAAAGTTCTGGAATCTGCGTGGATCTTTAGATTTCCACCCACCCCGCGTTCCCCAAAGTCTTATGAGAAAAATGGTACCTCACTTGCCTGGGTCTGCCTAGTGCCTTCGACAGGAAACGGCGCAAAACGCAAGGTGGTTGCACCTCAATTTCGTAGTCAATACTGGCCCTTTTTTGGCTAAGTGCCTACCTGTAGTTTTTGAACCGTAGCTCTGCCGGCACCTAGGGAAACCTAGCAAACCTACACATGTTTGAAAAGTAGACACCCAGGGGAATTCAGGATGGGTTGACTCGAATGCCCCCACCAGGTTCTGTTACCCAGAATCCCTTGCAAACCTAAAAAATTGGGGAAAAATACGCATTTTCCTCACATTTCTGTGGTGGAAAGTTCTGGAATCTGCGTGGATCAACACATTTCCACCCACCCAGCATTCCCCAGGTCTCCCGAGAAAAATGGTACCTCACTTGCCTGGGTCTGCCTAGTGCCTGCAACAGGAAACAGCGCAAAACGCAATGTGGTCGCACCGAAATTTCGCAGTGAAAACGGGCCCTTTTTTGGCAAAGTGCCTACCTTTCGTTTTTGAACCCTATCTCTGCCGGCACCTAGGGAAACCTAGCAAACCTATACATTTTTGAAACTTAGACACCCAGGGGAATTCAGGATGGGGTGACTCAACTGCCTCCCACCAGGTTCTGTTACCCAGAATCCCTTGCAAAGCTAAAAAAAGTGACAAAAAAATGCATTTTCCACACATTTCTGTGGTGGAAAGTTCTGGATTCTGCGTGGATCAACATATTTCTGCCCACCCCGTGTTCCCCCAGGTCTCCCGAAAAAAATGGTACCTCACTTGCCTGGGTCTGCCTAGTACCTGCGACAGGAAACAACACAAAACGCAACGTGTTTGCACCGCAATTTCGCAGTGAAAACGGGCCCTTTTTTGGCAAAGTGCCTACCTTTCGTTTTTGAACCCTAGCTCTGCCGGCACCTAGGGAAACCTAGCAAACCTATACATTTCTGAAAACTAGACACCCAGGGGAATTCAAGATGGGGTGACTCAACTGCCTCCCACCAGGTTCTGTTACCCAGAATCCCTTGCAAAGCTAAAGAATTGACCAAAAAAAACGCATTTTCCTCACATTTCTGTGGTGGCAAGTTCTGGAATCTGCATGGATCAACACATTTCCACCCACTCCGTGTTCCCCCAGGTCTCCCAAAAACAATGTTACCTCACTTGCCTGGGTCTGCCTAGTGCCTGCGACAGAAAACAGTGCAAAACGCAACGTGTTCGCACTGCAATTTCGCAGTGAAAACGGGCCCTTTTTTGACAAAGTGCCTACCTTTCGTTTTGGAACCCTAGCTCTGCCGGCACCTAGGGAAACCTAGCAAACCTATATATTTCTGAAAACTAGACACCCAGGGGAATTCAGGATGGGGTGACTCAACTGCCTCCCACCAGGTTCTGTTACCCAGAATCCCTTGCAAAGCTAAAACATTATAAAAAAACGCATTTTCCTCACATTTCTGTGGTGGCAAGTTCTGGAATCTGCATGGATCAACAAATTTTCACACACGCCGTGTTCCCCCAGGTCTCCCGAAAAAAATGGTACCTCACTTGCCTGGGTCTGCCTAGTGTCTGCGACAGGAAACAGCGCAAAATGCAACGTGTTCGCACCGCAATTTCGCAGTGAAAACTGCCCTTTTTTTGGCAAAGTGTCTACCTTTCGTTTTTTAACCCTAGCTCTGCCGGCACCTAGGGAAACCTAGCAAACCTATACATTTTTGAAAACTAGACACCCAGGGAAATTCAGGATGGGGAGACTCAACTGCCTGCCACCAGGTTCTGTTACCCAGAATCCCTTGCAAACCTAAATATTTGACCAAAAAAAGCATTTTCCTCACATTTCTGTGGTGGAAAGTTCTGGAATCTGCGTGGATCAACAAATTTCCACCCACCCCGTGTTCCCCAAGGTCACCCAAAAAAAATGGTACCTCACTTGCCTGGGTCTGCCTAGTGCCTGCGACAGGAAACAGCGCAAACCGCAACGTGTTCGCACCGCAATTTCGCAGTGAAACCGGTCCCTTTTTTGGCAAAGTGCCTACCTTTCGTTTTTGAACCTTAGCTCTGCCGGCACCTAGGGGATCCTAGCAAAGCTATACATTTCTGAAAACTAGACACACAGGGGAATTCAGGATGGGGTGACTCAACTGCCTCCCCCCAGGTTCTGTTACCCAGAATCCTTTGCAAAGCTACAAAATTGTCCAAAAAAACGCAATTTCCTCACATTTCTGTGGTGGAAAGTTCTGGAATATGCGTGGATCAACACATTTCCACAAACCCCGTGTTCCCCCAGGTCTCCCAAAACAAATGGTACCTCACTTGCCTGGGTCTGCCTAGTGCCTGCGACAGGAAACAGCGCAAAACGCAACGTGTTTGCACTGCAATTTCGCAGTGAAAACGGGCCCTTTTTTGGAAAAGTGCCTACCTTTCGTTTTGGAACCCTAGCACTGCTGGCACCTAGGGAAACCTAGCAAACCTATACATTTCTGAAAACTAGACACCCAGGGGAATTCAGGATGGGGTGACTCAACTGCCTCCCACCAGGTTCTGTTACCCAGAATCCCTTGTAAAGCTAAAAAATTGTAAAAACAAATGCATTTTCCTCACGTTTCTGTGGTGGAAAGTTCTGGAATCTGCGTGGATCAACAAATTTCCATCCACCCCGTGTTCCCCAAGTCTCCCGAAAAAAATGTTACCTCACTTGCCTGGGTCTGCCTAGTGCCTGCGACAGGAAACAGTGCAAAACGCAACGTGTTCGCACCGCAATTTCGCAGTGAAAACTGGCCCTTTTTTGGCAAAGTGCCTACCTTTCGTTTTTTAACCCTAGCTCTGCCGGCACCTAGGGAAACCTAGCAAACCTATACATTTTTGAAAATTAGACACCCAGGGGAATTCAGGATGGGGTGACTCAACTGCCTCCCACCAGGTTCTGTTACCCAGAATCCCTTGCAAAGCTAAAAAATTGACAAAAAAATGCATTTTCCTCACATTTCTGTGGTGGAAAGTTCTGGAATCTGCGTGGATCAACAAATTTCTGCCCACCCCATCTTCCCCCAGGTCTCCTGAAACAAATGGTACCTCACTTGCCTGGGTCTGCCTAGTCCCTGCGACAGGAAACAGCACAAAATGCAACGTGTTCGCACCGCAATTTCGCAGTGAAAACGGGCCCTTTTTTGGCAAAGTGCCTACCTTTCGTTTTTGAACCCTAGCTCTGCCGGCACCTAGGGAAACCAAGCAAACTTATACATTTCTGAAAACTAGACACCCAGGGGAATTCAGGATGGGGTGACTCAATTGCCTCCCACCAGGTTCTGTTACCCAGAATCCCTTGCAAAGCTAAAAAATTGACCAAAAAAAGCATTTCCTCACATTTCTGTGGTGGAAAGTTCTGGAATCTGTGTGGATCAACAAATTTCCACCCACTCCGTGTTCCCCCAGGTCTCCCCAAAAAATTGGTACCTCACTTGCCTGGGTCTGCCTAGTACCTGCGACAGGAAACAGCACAAAACGCAACGTGTTTGCACCGCAATTTCGCAGTGATAACGGGCCCTTTTTTGGCAAAGTGCCTACCTTTCGTTTTTGAACCCTAGCTCTGCCGGCACCTAGGGAAACCTCGCAAACCTATACATTTCTGAAAACTAGACACCCAGGGGAATTCAAGATGGGGTGACACAACTGCCTCCCACCAGGTTCTGTTACCCAGAATCCCTTGCAAAGCAAAAGAATTTTCCAAAAAAACACATTTTCCTCACATTTCTGTGGTGGCAAGTTCTGGAATCTGCATGGATCAACAAATTTCCACCCACTCCGTGTTCCCCCAGGTCTCCCAAAAACAATGTTACCTCACTTGCCTGGGTCTGCCTAGTACCTGCGACAGGAAACAGTGCAAAACGCAACGTGTTCGCACTGCAATTTCGCAGTGAAAACGGGCCCTTTTTTGACAAAGTGCCTACCTTTCGTTTTGGAACCCTAGCTCTGCCGGCACCTAGGGAAACCTAGCAAACCTATATATGTTTGAAAACTAGACACCCAGGGGAATTCAGGATGGGGTGACTCAACTGCCTCCCACCAGGTTCTGTTACCCAGAATCGCTTGCAAAACTAAAACATTATAAAAAAAACGCATTTTCCTCACATTTCTGTGGTGGAATGTTCTGGAATCTGCGTGGATCAACAAATTTTCACACACCCCGTGTTCCCCCAGGTCTCCCCCAAAAAATGGTACCTCACTTGCCTGGGTCTGCCTAGTGTCTGCGACGGGAAACAGCGCAAAATGCAACGTGTTCGCACCGCAATTTCGCAGTGAAAACTGGCCTTTTTTTGGGAAAGTATCTACTTTTCGTTTTTTAACCCTAGCTCTGCCGGCACCTAGGGAAACATAGCAAACCTATACATTTTTGAAAACTAGACACGCAGGGAAATTCAGGATGGGGAGACTCAAATGCCTGCCACCAGGTTCTGTTACCCAGAATCCCTTGCAAACCTAAATATTTGACCAAAAAAAGCATTTTCCTCACATTTCTGTGGTGGAAAGTTCTGGAATCTGCGTGGATCAACAAATTTCCACCCACCCCGTGTTCCCCAAGGTCACCCAAAAAAAATGGTACCTCACTTGCCTGGGTCTGCCTAGTGCCTGCGACAGGAAACAGTGCAAACCGCAACATGTTCGCACCGCAATTTCGCAGTGAAACCGGTCCCTTTTTTGGCAAAGTGCCTACCTTTCGTTTTTGAACCTTAGCTCTGTCGGCACCTAGGGGATCCTAGCAAACCTATACATTTCTGAAAACTAGACACCCAGGGAAATTCAGGATGGGGTGACTCAACTGCCTCCCACCAGGTTCTGTTACCCAGAATCCCTTGCAAAGCTATAAAATTGTAAAAACAATTGCATTTTCCTCACATTTCTGTGGTGGAAAGTTCTGGAATCTGCGTGGATCAACAAATTTCCACCCACCCCGTGTTCCCCAAGTCTCCCAAAAAAAAGTTACCTCACTTGCCTGGGTCTGCCTAGTGCCTGCGACAGGAAACAGTGCAAACCGCAACATGTTCGCACCGCAATTTCGCAGTGAAACCGGTCCCTTTTTTGGCAAAGGGCCTACCTTTCGTTTTTGAACCCTAGCTCTGCCGGCACCTAGGGAAACCTAGCAAACCTATACATTTTTGAAAATTAGACACCCAGGGGAATTCAGGATGGGGTGACTCAACTGCCTCCCACCAGGTTCTGTTACCCAGAATCCCTTGCAAAGCTAACAAATTGACAAAAAAAATGCATTTTCCTCACATTTCTGTGGTGGAAAGTTCTGGAATCTGCGTGGATCAACAAATTTCTGCCCACCCCATGTTCCCCCAGGTCTCCTGAAAAAAATGGTACCTCATTTGCCTGGGTCTGCCTAGTCCCTGCGACAGGAAACAGCACAAAACGCAACGTGTTCGCACCGCAATTTCGCAGTGAAAACGGGCCCTTTTTTGGCAAAGTGCCTACCTTTCGTTTTTGAACCCTAGCTCTGCCGGCACCTAGGGAAACCTAGCAAACCTATACATTTCTGAAAACTAGACACCCAGGGGAATTCAGGATGGGGTGACTCAACTGCCTCCCACCAGGTTCTGTTACCCAGAATCCCTTGCAAAGCAAAACAATTGACCAAAAAAACGCATTTCCTCACATTTCTGTGGTGGAAAGTTCTGGAATCTGCGTGGATCAACAAATTTCCACCCACTCCGTGTTCCCCCAGGTCTCCGGAAAGAAATGGTACCCCACTTGCCTGGGTCTGCCTAGTGCCTGCGACAGGAAACAGCGCAAAACGCAACGTGTTCGCACCGCAATTTCGCAGTGAAAACGGGCCCTTTTTTGGCAAAGTGCCTACCTTTCGTTTTTGAACCCTAGCTCTGCCGGCACCTAGGGAAACCTAGCAAACCTATACATTTATGAAAGTTAGATACCCAGGGGAATTCAAGATGGGGTGACTCAACTGCCTCCCACCAGGTTCTGTTACCCAGAATCCCTTGCAAAGCTAAAATATTTACCAAAAAAAGCATTTCCTCACATTTCTGTGGTGGAAAGTTCTGGAATCTGCGTGGATCAACAATTTTCCACCCACTCCGTGTTCCCCCAGGTTTCCCCAAAAAATTGGTACCTCACTTGCCTGGGTCTGCCTAGTGCCTGCGACAGGAAACAGTGCAAAACGCAACGTGTTCGCACCGCAATTTCGCAGTGAAAACTGGCCCTTTTTTGACAAAGTACCTACCTTTCGTTTTGGAACCCTAGCTCTGCTGGCACCTAGGGAAACCTAGCAAACCTATATATTTTTGAAAACTAGACACCCAGGGGAATTCAGGACGGGGTGACTCAACTGCCTCCCACCAGGTTCTGTTACCCAGAATCTCTTGCAAAGCTAAAAAATTGTCAAACAAAACGCATTTTCCTCACATTTCTGTGGTGGAAAGTTCTGGAATCTGCGTGGATCAACACATTTTTACACACCCCTTGTTCCCCCAGGTCTCCCGAAAAAAATGGTACCTCACTTGCCTGGGTCTGCCTAGTGCCGGCAACAGGAAACAGCGCAAAACGCAACGTGTTCGCACCGCAATTTCGCAGTGAAAACTGGCCCTTTTTTGGCAAAGTGTCTACCTTTCGTTTTTGAACCCTAGCTCTGCCGGCACCTAGGGAAACCTAGCAAACCTATATATTTTTGAAAACTAGACACCCAGGGAAATTCAGGATGGGGAGACTCAACTGCCTCCCACCAGGTTCTGTTACCCAGAATCCCTTGCAAACCTAAATATTTGACCAAAAAAAGCATTTTCCTCACATTTCTGTGGTGGAAAATTCTGGAATCTGCGTGGATCAACAAATTTCCACCCACCCCGTGTTCCCCAAGGTCTCCCGAAAAAAATGGTGCCTCACTTTCCTGGGTCTGCCTAGTGCCTGCAACAGGAAACAGCACAAACCGCAACGTGTTCGCACTGCAATTTCGCAGTGAAAACGGTCCCTTTTTTGGCAAAGTGCCTACCTTTCGTTTTTTAACCCTAGCTCTGCCGGCACCTAGGGAAACCTAGCAAATCTATACATTTCTGAAAACTAGACACACAGGGGAATTCAGGATGGGGTGACTCAACTGCCTCCCACCAGGTTCTGTTACCCAGAATCCCTTGCAAATCTAAAAGAAATTCAAAAAAAATGCATTTTCCTCACATTTCTGTGGTGGAAAGTTCTGGAATCTGCGTGGATCAACAAATTTCCACCCACCCCGTGTTCCCCAAGTCTCCCGAAAAAAATGATACCTCACTTGCCTGGGTCTGCCTAGTGCCTGCCACAGGAAACAGCGCAAAACGCAACGTGTTCGCACCGCAATTTCGCAGTGAAAACAGGCCCTTTTTTGGCAAAGTGCCTACCTTTCGTTTTTGAACCCTAGCTCTGCCGGCACCTAGGGAAACCTAGCAAACCTATACATTTTTGAAAATTAGACACCCAGGGGAATTCAGGATGGGGTGACTCAACTGCCTCCCACCAGGTTCTGTTACCCAGAATCCCTTGCAAAGCTAAAAAATTGACAAAAAAATGCATTTTCCTCACATTTCTGTGGTGGAAAGTTCTGGAATCTGCGTGGATCAACACATTTCTGCCCACCCCATGTTCCCTCAGGTCTCCTGAAAAAAATGGTACCTCACTTGCCTGGGTCTGCCTAGTGCCTGCGACAGGAAACAGCACAAAATGCAATGTGTTCGCACCGCAATTTCGCAATGAAAACGGGCCCTTTTTTGGCAAAGTGCCTACCTTTCGTTTTTTAACCCGAGCTCTGCCGGCACCTAGGGAAACCTAGCAAACCTATACATTTATGGAAAACTAGACACCCAGGGGAATTCAGGATGGGGTGACTCAACTGCCTCCCACCAGGTTCTGTTACCCAGAATCCCTTGCAAAGCTAAAAAATTGACCAAAAAAACGCATTTCCTGACATTTCTGTGGTGGAAAGTTCTGGAATCTGCGTGGATCAACAAATTTCCACCCACTCCGTGTTCCCCCAGGTCTCCGGAAAAAAATGGTACCCCACTTGCCTGGGTCTGCCTGGTGCCTGCGACAGGAAACAGCGCAAAACGCAACGTGTTTGCACTGCAATTTCGCAGTGAAAACGGGCCCTTTTTTGGCAAAGTGCCTACCTTTCGTTTTGGAACCCTAGCACTGCCGGCATCTAGGGAAACCTAGCAAACCTATACATTTCTGAAAACTAGACACCCAGGGGAATTCAGGATGGGGTGACTCAACTGCCTCCCACCAGGTTCTGTTACCCAGAATCCCTTGCAAAGCTAAAAAATTGTCAAAAAAATGCATTTTCCTCACATTTCTGTGGTGGAAAGTTTTTGAATCTGCGTGGATCAACAACTTTCCACCCACGCCGTGTTCCCCAAGTCTCCCGAAAAAAATGGTACCTCACTTGCCTGGGTCTGCCTAGTGCCTGCGACAGGAAACAGCGCAAAACGCAACGTATTTGCACCACAATTTCGCAGTGAAAACGGGCCCTTTTTTGGCAAAGTGCCTACATTTCGTTTTTGAACCCTAGCTCTGCCGGCACCTAGGGAAACCTAGCAAACCTATACATTTTTGAAAACTAGACACCCAGGGGAATTTAGGATGGGGTGACTCGACTGCCTCCCACCAGGTTCTGTTACCCAGAATCCCTTGCAAACCTAAAAAATTGACCAAAAAAACGCATTTTCCTCACATTTCTGTGGTGGAAAGTTCTGGAATCTGCGTGGATCAACAAATTTCCACCCACCCCGCGTTCCCCCAGGTCTCCCTAAAAAAATGGTACCTCACTTGCGTGGGTAGGCATAGTGGCTGCAACAGGAAAAGGCCCAAATCGTACGGGGCAGATTTCAAAATAACCTATAGCAAAACTTTCTTCTTTTGGGTGGGGGCACCTGAGTTTTTGGCCTGGGGCTCGGAGGCAAACTTGTGAAACTACCAAACCCAAACAGTTCTGAAAACTAGACACCCGGGGTAGTCCAGGTAGGTTTGGCATGCGTGGGTCCCCCAATGTTTTCCTACCCAGAAATTCTTGAAAACCTTAAATTTAGGTAAAAAAAAATCACTTTTCCAAACTTTTTTGCGTGGGATCTCCATGCCGGCACAAATGTCCTACCACCCAGCATTCCCCTAGTTCTCCCGAGTAAAATGATACCTCACTTGTGTGGGTGGGCCAAAGCAGAACAGGCCAAAAATTTATTTTTAAGAAATTGTAGCATTCAGGATTGACAAATTAAGCACAGAGAATTCTACTGTTTTGGGGTCATCCTAGTCACAGGCCTTTGGTCCACCCACACAAGTGAGGTATCATTTTACTCGGGAGATCAAGGGGAACGCTGGGTGGTAGGACATTTGTGCCGGCACGGAGATCCCACGCAAAAATGTATGGAAAAGTGTTTTTTTAGCCTAAATTGAAGGTTTGCAGGGATTTCTGGGTAGGAAAACATTGGGGGACCCACGCATGCCATACCTCCCTGGACTCCTCCGGGTGTCTCATTTCCAGAACTGTTTGGGTTTTGTAGTTTCCAAAGATGCCCGCCGAGCCCCGGGCCAAAAGCTCAGGTGACCCCCCCAAAAAATAAGGTAGTTTTGCTAAAGGTAATTTTTAAGTCTCCACCGTACGAATTGGGCCTTTTCCTGTTGCAGCCACTATGCCTCCCCACGCAATTGAGGTACCATTTTTATCGGGAGACCTGTGGGAACGCTGGGTGGGAGAAAATTTGTGTGAGCCCAGTGATGCCACGCTTTCCCACACAGAAAAGTGTGAAAAAACTGATTGTTTTCAGCTAAAATTGAGGTTTGCAAGGGATTCTGGGTAAAGGAACGTTGGAGGATCCATGCAAGCCATACCTCCTTGGAAGCCCCCGGGTGTCTGCTTTTCAGAAATGTGTGGGTTTGGTAGGTTTACCTAGATGGGCGTCTAGCACGGTCGAAAAACCCAGGTAACCCCCTTGCAAAACCTGGTGGTTTTCACATAGGCAAATTGCCTATGTGAAAACCACCAGCTTTTGCAAGGAGGGTTACCTGTCGCAGGCACTAGGCAGACCCAGGCAAGTGAGGTACCATTGTTTTCAGGAGACCTGGGGGAACGCTGGGTGGGTCGAAATTTGTGTGAGCCCAGTGATGCCACACTTTTAAACACATAAATGTTTGAAAAAAATAAATTATTTCAGCTACATTTAAAGTTTGCTAGGGATTCTGAGAAATGTGAGGAAAATGTGTTTTTTTGTCAATTGTTTAGGTTTGCAAGGGATTCTGGGTAACAGAAACTGGTGGGAGGCAGTCAAGTCACCCCATCCTGAATTCCCCTGGGTGTCTAGTTTTCAAAAATGTATAGGTTTGCTAGGTTTCTCTAGGTGCCGGCAGAGCTAGGGTTCAAAAACGAAAGGTAGGCACTTTGCCACAAAAGGGCCCGTTTTCACTGCGAAAATTCCAGTGCGACCTGGTTTGCGTTTTGCGCTGTTTCCTGTCACAGGCACGCGGCAGACCCTGGCAAGTGAGGTACCATTGTTTTCAGGAGTCCTGGGGGTACACGGGGTGGGTCGAAATTTGTGTGAGCCCAGTGATGCCACACTTTTAAACACATAAATGTTTGAAAAAAATAAATTATTTCAGCTACATTTAAAGTTTGCTAGGGATTCTGAGAAAAGGAACGTTGGAGGATCCATGCAAGCCATACCCCCTTGAAAGCCCCCGGATGTCTACTTTCCAAAAATGTGTGGGTATGCTAGGTTTCCCTAGATGGCAACCGAGGAAGGAGTGAAAAACCCATTTGACCCCCCTAGCTAAACCAATTAGTTTTGACAAAATTAGTTGTTTACTTGTGCAGCGTGACAATTTGGGCGCAATATTGCAAGGAAAATATGACGGACATTGTGAGTTTTGCAGGATATTGTGGATACAATTAATTGATAGATTTCACCAGAGAGACATCACCATGTAGTCCCATGGGTTTTCAAGAATATCTACAATTGGCAGGTTATTCGTAAGCGGAATGTACACCTTGGCACAGAGACTAAGACAAAAAAAGATCCCCACACAGCCATCTATTCCTCAAACACACACACATACTGGTTGGATTTGGCACGAGGGCGAGTGATGGTTCAGTATATATAATTTTATTAACAAGAGATTTCCCAAAAATTAAATGCACTGTCAATTACATGAACAAAAAAACTGAACCAATGACTCGCAGCTCGTGAGCTGTAAAGCCACTTCAAGGCACCAACCGCTTTACAGGCCATTCACACTCCTTTCATACCTGACACACAGAACACCATTCACACCACCAGGCACAAAAGGAACAGATCACAACATTTACAAAAAAAGTGACAAGGTGCGTCCTGCTTAAAAAAAAAAAACTACACAGACATCAAGTTTTCAAACACACACACATACTGGTGTGAGTGATGGTTCATTATATACCATTGTATTAGCAAGTGATTTCACAAAAAATTAAATACACTGTTAATAATGGAAAGGACAAGAAACTGAACCATTGACTCACAGCTCGTGAGCTGTAAAGCCATGACAAGGCACCAACCGCTTTACAGGCCATTCATACACCTTTCATACATGTGACACATACAAAACATACACACCGCCAGCTGTGGACCCATCACATTACTACACTTCCACCAGCAGGCAACGCCAATCAAGGGCCCATCATTTTCACACACCCACATTCCTGACACAGCAACTACACAAACTCATGGATTACATGGAGTGGAGCTCAACTAGCACTGTGTGTAGTAACCAGCATTAAGTCACTTCCCACACACCCCCAGCCAAGCACCAGTCCACGCACACCACCAGCCAAGCACTAGACCACACACACCGCCAGTCAAGCACCAGACCACGCACACCGCCAGCCAAGTACCAGTCCACACACACACCGCCAGGAAAGCACCAGTCCACAGACACCGCCAGCCAAGCACCAGTCCAGTCACACCACCAGCCAAGCACCAATCCAAACACAACACCAGGCAAGCGCAAGAGCACGCACACTGCCAACCAAACACCAGACCACGCACACCGCCAGGCAAGCACTAGTCCACACACACCGCCAGGACAGCACCACTCCACACACACAGCCAGCCAAGCACCAGTCCAGGCACACCACCAGCCAAGCACCAATCCAAACACACCAACAGGCAAGCGCAAGACCATGCACACCGCCAACCAAACGCCAGACGACACACACCACCAGCCAAACACCAGTCCACAAACACCACCAGGCAAGCACCACTCCACACAAACCGCCAGCCAAGCTCCAGCCCAGGCACACAACCAGCCAAGCACCAATCCCAACACACCACCAGGCAAGCGCAAGACCACGCACACCGCCAACCAAACAACAGACCACGAACACCGCCAGCCAAGCACCAGTCCACAGACACCGGCAGACAAGCACCAGTCCACAGACACCGCCAGCCAAGCGCCAAACCATGCACACCGTCAGACAATGGATACTACACGCAAACCAACATCATACTTTAGGTTTTTTTCAAAACAAATGAAAAACAAAAACAAATTGCAAATTGATACAAATCTACTAACACAACAACTAAATATAAAAAGACTACACAAATGCCAACTTTGAAACTGAACAATAAGTTTTAAAGAATAAAGACCAACCAGTTCACTTTACCACTCATGGATGCTCCCAAAAATTATTTTGCGTGTGGTACAATCTATAACAAGCAGGTACACACAGCCCAGGGTTTGAAGGGCAGTCGGGGCAGTACATACGAACCTCCTTCCGCAATCCTCTTCGCCAACAGGCTCTACATCTCCGACTGGGAAAGTCTTTTGAGGTTGTAGGAGGAATTTGATCAGGAAAGTGGCGATCTTTCAATCTGGCAACATCCTCCACCACTCCAACTCTAGGAACACTTGCCTGTTCCACTAAAACAAGGCTGCCTATTACAGACTCCCGAAACTTTACAAAAGTCATCGTTGACTGGGGACAAGATTTCTGGAACACAACAAAAGCATTAAAGGTTGCCAAGTGGAAAAGATTGATAGCCAACTTCTTGTACCAGATGTAAGCCTTACGAAGAGCAGCATACGGTTCCAACCTCTGATCTACTCTGTCAACACCACCCATGTGCATATTATAGTCCATTATGCACACAGGTTTGCGCGCTTCTGCAACCTGACTTCAAACAGTCACCGGTTCAGTGCTTTCATCATGTATGGAAGTCAACATGTAGACATCTCTCCTGTCTGAAAACTTCACAGCTAGAAGCTCCTCACAACGCAATGCACTGCACTGTCCCCGAGCAAGCTTTTGACAAACAAGTTCTTTTGGGAAACCCTTACGGTTTGAGCGGATTGTGCCACAAGCAACAGTGTCCACCTTGGCCAATTCCCTGAACAACCACACACCAGTATAGAAGTTATCTACATATAAATGATGGCCTTTGTTAAAAAATCCACGACCAAGTTCCCACACAATTTTCTCAGTCACTCCAAAAGTCGACAGACAACCAGGGGGGTTAATCCTGGATTCCTTACCGGTGTACACCCTGAAATTAAAGACATATCCAGTCAGAATGTCACACAGCATATAAAGCTTAATTCCATAGCGTGCCTTCTTACTAGGAATGTATAGCCGAAATACCAAGCGGCCCTTGAACAACAGCAAAGACTCATCCACTGCAATTTCTTTCCCAGGATAAAAGATCTCAGGAAATCGATCAACGAAATGTTCAATTACAGGCCGAATCTTGAAAAGACGGTCACAATCAGGGTGATCTTGTGCCAAAGCAGAACTATTGTCAACAAAATGCAGCATCCGAAGCAGAAGCAAATACCTATCACGGCTCATGACTGCCGGAAATGTAGCTGTTGCCATCAAGGGACTAGTAGACCAATATGAAGCCCTTGATGGTTTCCCAAGCAAGCCCATCAAAAAAGTTAAACCCAAAAACTTTTTTATCTCCTCCAAATTTGTGGGAGTCCACCGGGTAGCTCTAGCGTGGGGCTTAAGGCTGGCACTGTTCACCCTCAAAAAAATGTCTGCATACAAATTAGTCTGCTCTACAATCGCTGCCAAAAACACATCGTCCATAAACAACTTGAAAAAATCAATTGGCAAAAAGTTTTCAGTGTTCACCCTACACCCTGGAACACCAGTAAATTCAGGCAATGCCGGCTGCACCATGCCTGGTGCAACCCAGAGGTCAGAACTTTCAACGTCAAGTCTTGCAGCCGCAGGCTGCCGCCCAGCTGCCTCTTGTCTCACTACACCAACTGGAAGTCTAGCAGCCCCAGGCTGCAGCCCAGACGCCTCTTGCGGCACTATTGGCACAGCAATGTTTCCGCAACCACAGGCACTTCATCCACACCAAAAGTAGCTTCATCAGTACTCAGAGTATCTTCATCATCAGATGAAGCCATGTGTAGAGAAAACCCACTACCTGAATCTTCACCTCCCACCTCTGGCTCAGAATCAGAGTCAGTCTCTGGACCATGGTCAGAGGAAGAATCAAAAAGCATTCCAACAACTTGCTGAGCAGTAATCCGTCGGCTAGCCATTATCCTTACAAATAAAGGAGTCTGCACAAACAACTGAACAACCCCAACACTGTGCAAAGTAAGTAAAAAAACGTAAGCCTTTATCACAAATATCTATATATTGAAAAAATGTACAATTCACTTACAAGAGACAGCTACACTCACCAGCACCTACTCTGCAAAGACACAGCAAATAGGCAACGATATCCCACTAGAAAGAAGAAAAAAAAAATTACATCTACAGAAGTACACATCAAGAACAAATGCAAAACATGTTTTACAATCACAAAAAACAGAAACCAAACATACTCGTATTATTACACACTTTGCAAAAAAACAATTACATTACAATTGAACAAAAAAGGTCTCTTACCAAACACATACAACTACACAAACAGCAGAACAACAGAACCACCAGTAACGGAACCGCACACTGCAACAATCTAAAGAGAAAATAAAACAATACACATTAGAAGAAACAAAAACAACACACATTACAACAGGCCATGTCACAGGGTATGTCACAAATGGGGTGTCTGTCCCCATGGGGGGCAGAATATAAATCTTTATAAATGTGGGCCCCCTGGAAGCAACCCTACGGAGGGCAGAGAGGCCAAATTAAGACACTAATCTGCCCCCAGAGGGGGCAGAACATATTTTTGAAAACAAATGGGCCCAAGGAAGCGACCCTTGGCCAAGGTGTCGCTTCCTATAAAAAAAAACAATCCCTGGTGTCTAGTGGGCTGTTCTATCCCCCGGGTCCAGAAACGGTAAAAAAAACAGCAGATCTGTCCCCAGGGGGGGGCAGAACAGTCTAAAATATTTATATTGCCCCCTGGAAGCGACCCTTGCCCAAGGGGTCGCTTCCTTTATAAAAAAAAACAAATCCCTGGTGTCTAGTGGGCTAATCTACCCCCCCGGGTCCAGATTCAGCCCAAAAAACGGCCGATCTGCCTCCAGTGGGGGCAGAAAGGTCTAAAAAAAATGATTTAGCCCCCTGGAAGCGACCCTTGCCCAAGGGGTTGCTTCCTTTATAATAAAAAAAGAACAATCCTGGTGTCTAGTGGGCTTTTCTACCCCCACCCCCCCCTGGGTCCAAATTAGGCCCAAAAAACGGCCGGGGCAGAAAAGTCTAAAAAAAATTGTTGGCCCCTAGGAAGCGACTCTTACCCAAGGGGTCACTTCCTTTACAAATAAAATACAATCCCTGGTGTCTAGTGGGCTTTTCTGCCCCCCCTGGATCCAGATTCGGCCCAAAAAATGGCCGATCTGTCCCCAGGGGGGGCAGAAAAGTCTAAAAAAAATGTGGGCCCCTAGGAAGCAACCCTTACCCAAGGGGTCCCTTCCTTTATAAATGAAATACAATCCCTGGTGTCTAGTGGGCTTTTCTGCCCCCTCCCCCTGGGTGCAGATCGGCCAAAAAAACGGCCGATCTGCCCCAGGGGGGGCAGAAAAGTCTGTAAATTTATTTGCCCCCAAAGGAAGCAACCCTTGCCCAAGGGGTCGCTTCCTGCACAACAAACAAAGACAAAAAAACAATCCCTGGTGTCTAGTGGGGCATTCCTGGTGCACGATCGCAACGCTGTGCGCGATCGTGCACCAGGAATGCCCTGCATTGGGACATCAAGGGAGAGGAAACCCTGTTTCCTCCCCCCCGATGCCTCAAGGCACTGAACAGCGGCCCCCCCGCCCCACCGGAGGCCAAAACCGACCTCCTCTCGCTGGATGCGCTGGAAACAAATGGCTTCCAGCGCTTCCTGATGACGTCGGCGCGTGCTGACGTCACCAGGAAGCATCGGGGGCCAGGGGTTGGCAGCGGAAAGTCTTCTGCTGCCACCCCAGGGAAAAGCACCGAGATCGATGCCCCAGGGGGGGAGCACCAGCGCTCCCCCCGAGGGCTGTGCCTATGATGGAGCGGTTCCGTCATCAGCACAGCCCAACCGACGCTGATGACGGAACCGCTCCGTCATCAGCGTCGAAGGGGTTAAAGCACAAAACTCCGCCACTTTCTAAAAGAGTGTTTTCTGAACACACAGTGACAAATCCACTTTCATAGAAAGATGTGTTATGACACTGTGAGTTCATACATACTAAACTTCACCTCTCTATTTTAAACTTATGGGAAACTAGGCTAACAAACACAATACCCAGCCTCGCCCATTCTGCCCTATGAGCAAGATGGCCTTTCACGAGTGAAAAATGAAATGGAGTGTTTTTCACTGTCAGGACATAGCACACACCTCGGTATATGTCCTGCCTTTTACTTACACTGCACCTGCCCAGGAGATACCCGGGACCTACCACAGGGGTGCCCACTGTGTACGTAAAAGGGAAAATAAGGCCTGACAAGTGGTTGCACTTGTCAGGACAACATGCTAACTTAGCAAACTGCGCGCAGGCCCTCCACTGCAGGCCTGAGTTCTCTTCTCCGCACACCTTTGCATTACTAGACCTGGCACACACAGTGCACATAACTTTACTAGTAAGGCACACATACCAATCATGGTCAACCAATTACCATTACACTTTACACAGGAAACACTTGTACTTTGACACTGATCAGCAGTGGCAAAGTACCCAAAGCATCTAAAAGCAAAGGAGGTAGAGGCAAAAAGTCTGGGGTAATCATGCCAAGATATGCCAGGTCTAACGAAGCCCATCTGCACCCGACGGTGCCGGGACCGTACCCAGCACCACAACCCCTGGCCGAAGATACACCATCACTGAGCGTTACATCCTAGACCCTGGACGCCGACACAAACACGGCCATCCCACCGACCCACGCTCCACAGTAGGACATTTCACCTACACACACAGCCACTTCACCTGCTACTGCAAACACACCAGCCCACCGACCAGTCCTACCCCGAACACAGCACAGAAACCACCTGAACAAAACACCAACTCGCATGCGCCCTTCTCATCACACGCTCACTAGGCAAGCATTCCAATAAATTGTGGGACCTCATCACCAGCCTCGCACCCGACATAGCCCTCACTGAGACCTGGCTCAACCCCACATCCACCCCAGACATTGGGACTGCAATCCCCAATGAATATAAAATCACCCCAACAAGCCGAGAGGAGGAACAGCCATCATTCACAAAGAGACCATTCAGTGTACCACCACTTCCGACACCACCAAACCCATGGAACAATCAACTTCAAACTCAACACGGACGACAAGAGAACCATCAGAGGCACCCTCACTTATCGAGCCCCAAGCCCACGCTCCAGCTTCTGCAACACTATTGCAGACTTCATTACGCCCCTAGCCTTAGACTCTAAGGACTACATCTTCCTCGGTGACCTAAATTTTCACATCGACAAGCCCCATGACAAAAACACTGCACACCTCCTCGACAGTATGAGCAGCCTCGGATTGACCCAGCTCATCCACAACCCTGCACACTCCGCAAGACAAACAATGGACCTAATTTTCATCTCCAGCATCAGCGTCAAATACAGTCATGTCACAAAACTCAGATGGATGATCACTCTATTGTACCTCCTGCTTAGCCAGTAGGATTGTGGAGTGGAATGTTGGTGTGGATGGAATGTTGGATGTCTGTGAGTGTCAGTTGGGTATAGGCTGAGCAGCAGGGTGGCTGCTCCTGGTGGGATTCCTTGTTTTCTCCTTGTAACTGCGTAATAAAGAATCCAACTAATCTACGTATTACAACATTTGGCGTCAAAGGTGAGATGGTAGTTGTTTGGTCTGTGATTTTGGATGGTGGTTCAAACACACTCCATCTTCCACTTCAGCGTCTCTAGCCCGCACCGCTATCCCCAAAATGACCAACGCCCCCCACCAGAGGTGGAACAAAATCTCAGAGACCAGCTGGGTGAATGCCCTCAATACCTCCAACCTTGCTACCACCACCAACCTCGAACAGGGAGTGAAAACTTCGACCCCTGAATCACCAATTGCGCAGGCAGCATTGTCTCCATCAAGAGCAATATCCAGAGAAAATCCTCTAAAAAGGCCAGCTGGTACACCCAAGAACTCAGAACAGCGAAATGAGACAGCAAAAAGTTGGAGAGAAGATGGCGTACTTGCAAGGACATCTCTGACTGGGCAACCTTCGAGACCTCCCTCAACATCTACCACTGCCAGCTGAGGGTAATAAGGAAGACAGCCATTGACACACGGATCGAAACCAGTGCCAGCAACACTAAGGAACTTCTTAACATCATTAAGGAATTCTCCAACCCATCTGCCAGGGAAAACAACATCAAATCCTCACAGGAGCTGTGTGACAACCTCGCCCACTTCTTCCACAACAAGATCACAACTATGTACAGAAACTCCGAACCCCAACCCACACCTATGAACTTTCTCAACAGATATGCCACCATTGTAACTAACATGACCACACACTGACCACCTGGATCATCTTCTCCACCCAGGACACCACCTCCACCATAAAATCCATCCACTCTGGAGCTCCCACAGACCCATGCCCGCACCACATCTTCAACCTCGAAAATCAAAGGATCAGCCAGGAACTCACTACCCTACTCAACACCTCTATCATCACTGGAGCATTTCCCAACACCTGGAAACACGCCAAAGTCATACCATTACTCAAAAAACCCTCCGCCAACCTCAGTGAACTCAAAAACTACCGGCCAATCTCCCTACTCCCATCCCAACGAAGGTACTAGAAAAGATCATCAACAATCAACTCATGACATACCTGGAGCAGAACCAGCTACTACACGCCTCCCAATCCAGCTTTAGCAGCAGTCACAGCACTGAAACCACCCTGATCGTAGCCACCAACGACACACTCTCCTCAACGTAGGAGAAACAGCGGCTTTGATCCTCCTCGACCTCTCTGCAGCCTTCTACACCATATTGCACCGCACACTGATCGAAAGACTCCACCACAACAGCATCCAAGGGGACGAGCTCAGATGGATAACCTCCTTCCTCACAGGAAGAACCAAGAGGATCCACCTCCTACCTTTCACCTCTGAACCCAAGGAGATCACCTGCGGTGTCCCCCAGGGCTCAACACTCAGGCTACGCTCTTCAATGCATATATGACCCCGCTGGCCTACATCGTCAGATACCATTGTCTCAACACCCAACTCATCCTCTTACTCACCGACGACCCCACCACCACTAGAACCAAATTCCGCAGATGCATGAAAAGGGAAACAGTCGGAACCCCATGGCCTAAGCCACGTGTGTTGTGACATCGCAAGCGTAACCCCGCATGCCTTAACCACACTTGCCTTAATCACGCATATGCCTTAACCATGCATAGTTAAGGTATTTGCGCGGTATAGTTGCTGGCAGTTGCTCAGCGGAAGGGCAGGAAGAGGAAAGATTGTGAGGAGGCGGTGAGGTAAGTGAGGTTTTGGGTGGGTGGGGGTAGTATGTAGGGGGTGCGTGTACTTTGTAGGGTTTGGAGGGGTCAGGAGTTTTAGGGCTCGGGCAGAGGATGGGAAAGGAGCAGTTTACAAGATAAGAAGGCGGTTGGGCTGGGGAATGGGCTAGGTAGGGGTAGATTATAGGGGTCAGGCTGGTTTTAGGGCTCAGGGAGGAGGGCTGGGATTGGAGTAGTTTTTAGGAGCCGAGTTTAGGGCTCAAGGCAGGACCCGGAAGAGGGGCTGTTTACAGGTTAAGGGGGCAGTTGGGCTGGGGCGGGAGGGAAGTGGGGTAGGTTTTAGAGGGTGGGGCTGGTTTTAGTACTCAGGGAGGGGGGCTGTGGTGAGAGTAATTTTTAGGGGCTCAGGGTCGAGTATTAAGGTATAGGATAGGGGTTGGAGAAAATTTATAGTGCTGGGGCAGGAAGAATAGACCACAGGAGGGCTGAATTTTAGGACTCAGGCCAAAGGGGCAGGAATGTGATCTTTATCACACATGTCCCTTTACCAATCATATCTTTACCATGATATTGCGTGGTAAAGGCATGCATGGTAAAGGCATGTGCATTAAAGATGCCGTAGTGGTTAAGTCCGCGTGGTTCAGGCATGCGTTGTTGAGGCATGTGTTGTTACATCACACAACCACATGACAAACATCGCAGACTGGATGAAGAACAACTGCCTGCAGCTGAACAGAGACAAGAATAAAGTACTGATCTTTTGCAACAGCAGCAACACATGGAAAGACTCCTGGTGGCCATCAGACCTAGGACCCACAGCCACTCCCTTCATCTACGCCAGAAACCTCAGAATCATCATTTACAAGCTCACCATGAAATCACACAGGAACGCCATCTCTTCTGCCTGCTTCCTCGCTCTGCGCATGCTTTGTAAGATCTTCATGTAGCTACCCCTACACACGAGACGCACTGTGACACAAACCCTCATCACCAGCTGACTGGACCACGGCAGTGCCCTCTACGTAGGAATCGCTGCACACCATCTACAGAGACTTTAGACCATACAGAACACCACAGCCAGCCTCATCCTTGGCCTTCCCCAACAAACCCAATTCACACCCCACCTCAGGAAACTCCATTGGCTCCCCATACATAGGAAATGCCAATTCAAGCTGCTGACCCACGCACACAAGGCTCTACACAACCATGGACCAGCCTACATTAACCCCGCATGAACTGCGACCAACCTTTGAAAAGACTATGCTCCACTTCCAATTCACTTGCCCATACTCCTCGCATCTATGGAAGCAGAAGTGGAGGATGCTCCTTCTCCCACATCGCAGCAAAGACCTGTAACAGCCTCCCCATGTACATCCGAGCCATCACCTTACTTCCTGAATTCCAAATGACCTTTAAGACCTGGCTGTTCAAATAACCCTTCGGGGCCTGCAAGCGCCTTGATACCCTATCGGGTGATTAGCCGTGCTTTAGAAATCCTAATTGATTGATTTCAATGGTATTTTAGTTTGTGGTTGTGGTTGTGCAGGTGTTTTTCACTATTTATTTGTTTAAACTTAAAAGAGGACCTCCTAAATATAATGTTGGTTAGGGCATTTCCGTGTTTTTTTACATCTTACTGACTTGTAGGCTCCACATTTTTAACAGGTGTGTACTGAGTATCGTTTAACTTTGTTTGCAGAGTAAGGGCCAGATGTACGACCCTAAATTGCACGCGCTTACGGGTTTGCAAAAATTCACAGGGCCATGTATCATTTCTAAATAGCGAGTCACAATTTATTTGCGACTCGCTATTTAGGAATTGCGAGTCTTTATTAGGAAGGGGCATTCCCTTCCTAATAGCTACCCCAAAGCCATGTATGAATGTTTTCACTCGCATATTACCACCCTATACAAGAGGGTGGTAATGCACTAGCATCCCCTTTGCAAAGGCAGGGGAAAATATTTTTCAGGGTCAGGCAGTTGTCCCAGGGACCACTGCCTGCCCTTAAAAAATGAAACGAAAATGTTACATTTTCTTTTTTTTTAATGCATTCCATTTTCCTTTATGGAAAATGGGCTGCATTTAAAAAAAACTGCTTTAATGAAAAGCAGTCCCAGACATGGTAATCTGCTGAGCCCAGCAGGCCACCATCCCTGGGAGGGCCAGCCTTTCTAAATGGGGTCGCAAATTGCGAGTGGCTCATTAATATTCATGAGCCTCGCATTTTGCAACCCCATTGGGAATCGCTAACAGTGTCTGGGACACTGTTGTACATTGGAATTTCTGACTCGCATATTACGACAAGCAATTTGCGAGTCGCAAAACAGAATGGTCGTACATCTGGCCCTAATTTCTTTGCAGTGTTATTTGTGAATGTTACGGTGTATTAGGATTCATTTTTAACTAGTGTTAAGAATAATTGCAATAGGTTTGGTTTCTTTTATCTGGCTAAGGCTTTCAGGAGTAATTTTGACTATTATATACTTGTTTCTAAAACTCATAATCATCAAAGTTACAGTATGTGGTATTTCACTAGTGAATTTTAGTAGTCAGTGTTTGGGTGAGAGCTAATTTGCTGTACCAAATTGCCAGTGGTAAATCCATGCACACAAATTACATCTGTTCAATTCTACCACACTATTGGCAATATAATCAAAGTGGGTACATGCAGTACTACTATGTGGTATTTCTTTTTATTATGTTTTTGGAAATACCTCCTAACGTCAATGAGGGGTAAGTGTTTAAGAGGGAAAGTTATTTTACATCCGTTTATTGAGAACACTTTAGATTTCTGCCACAACGTTTCTTGTCAGCTTCGTAAACAGCTAGAAGCTGTTGCATGAACAGCTGTTTTCAAATAACTTTGATAAATTCACCAGGGATGGGAGACGAATGGAAATTGTGTTCCGCGAAACCGTTGATGAGAATGATGGGATGTCTGAGAATAGGTGACTCACATTCATGCATCAGGTACATTTTCGACTTAATTGTTAATTAATTTGGTATAAAATGGTATTCTCCTTGAGCGCTTAGCAGAGTGAGGTCAAGATTGGTGGATCTGTGCTAGCAAAGACTGTTTATTAATCGCAGCAATATCCGCGTGCAGTTAAAAAATGGCAATCCAAGTGTTCTGATGTCAAAGATAAACATTAACATGATCAACAAGACTTGCTAACACCTGAAGTCCATTTCAGGTAGTTAGACCTTCAAGCAATTCCAATGGAGCGGTATAACTAGGTTTAAGTCATCGAGGAGCACGGCTAGCAAAACTAATTTCAAGTACATATTTCAGGATTAAGACAAGACCTCGTTATTTGTCAATAATTTTAAAGAATGTCATCGATTGTATGTTGCATACATACATGCAGAGTGTGGCCATTATTTAGAAGCATTTTTAATTGCTAAGTGAAATATATTTTAGGTTTGTCGCGATCTCAGATGTACCAGCTGAACCATTATCTAGAACAATTCGTATGATTAGATAATACCAAGTGGGGAATGTAAAGCAGAGGGTAATGCATAAGCCACAGGTTTACGAAAGTGTTTGAACGTGAATGATTTAGATTTAGTGGATAATGCGAGAAGGCTAGGCAAATAAAAGGGTGGGAACAGTTGAATAGAAAAAAAAATGTGTTATCTTTCATCATATGAATAGCTCGCCTATAACAGTCAGCAGTTCAATGTGAGCCACCATGACCCTGTACTGGTAGAATATATGAGGTAAGAGTACTGTCAGAAAGTTAACAGAGTGTATTTATACAACAACTTGGCCAATGGGCTTACGATGGACAGGGGTGCACAGGGTCAGCTTGGAGAATACATAATGTATATTGTACGAGTCTGGAGAAAGATGGATCATGATAAGTGGTGCCTGCCGAGTTGAGTCCTAATCTCTGGAGCAGGCTAACAACAGCCCTTGGGTTGTGTCGAAAACTGAGATGATGATGGAACATTCAGGGGGCATACTGTGGCACAGCGCCAAACATTGGTTTCTGATGCAGGCTCAAGTGGGCGTGGCATGTGGCGCATCTCCAGTGGAAGTGGTGCAGAGGGCTCCAACGGGCTGCCAAAGTCCACTTACTTACATCACGTACCTTTGGTTCCTGCCCTTCGTATGACTCTGCCTCGCTCTGTATTCCGGTTTCTTGGTCAAGTCTGTTGCTCTCTAACTGGAAGTTTTTTGCCAAGTTGGCCTTTCCTTCCAACAACGGCTTTTTCTGGAAGGCAGTATTTACTCGGGCACTTCCTAGCTTTGGCAACATCGTTGCTACCATAAAGGGTTACCCATACCTCTGGCAAACCAAGACCGTGAAGAAATGGGGCCCGATTCACAGAACTAACTTAAGAGAAAATCCCAAACTTACTACCATTTTGGTATTCACAGAAGGCACTTACTCATTTTGGTATTCACAGAAGGCACTTACTCATTTCGGTATTCACAGAAGTTAGGAGTCCTAACTTTAGGACTCCTAAATGCCTTCTGTGAATACCGAAAGTCTTAAAGTTAGAATCTTTCTCAGTTTTGGAGTAGTAAAGTAAAGTAAAGTAAAGTAAAGTAGTTTCCTGATAAACCAGGAGCTTTTGAGGTGCATACTGTGGTGACCGCACCCAATACCTGTTTCCGATGCAGGCTTTAGCACAACATGCAGTGCATCCACCACGGTAGCGGTGCAGGGGGCTCCTGTTGGATGCCACGCTCCTCATGTTTACTTACCTTACTACAAGTTGTCCTCAGCGCCATCGTATTGTCCGTGGGGGGCTTAATGCTATAAGGTACCAGGCTTACCTCAATTTTCCCAGTTTTTCTCCCTCCCAAAATCCCTAATGAGACATATATGTATATGCAATGAATGTGACTTCTCACCAATAAGCCACACCCAAACCCTGCACACCCACTTTGGAGGCAAATATACCACTGCACCTTTAAATAATACACGGTTTGAACAGCACTCCCTTAAGGCGAGGCAAGAAAACAAATCCAGGTGCATTTAAAATGACACACACAAGTTTATTAATGCAATATTTTAGAAAGGTAGGCCGAATATATCAGTAAATGCACATTCTCAAGTATCAAGTGACTAAAATGAACAATTAGAATAAAATGCAGTATATACAAGTAGCAAAGAGTAGAAAATATATATATGTTGGTTAGGAACACCTCACCAATCGATTAAGCAACATCCTTGCCAGCTGGGAAAGCCCGTCAACAGCCCAGGAAGGAGTTTGATCAGGACCCAAATTCCGTCACCTCCATTGCAATACGTCTACTCTGTAGTGAGCTTCCACCTGGCCCGAAGGCTCCCAGCTTTATTACCATTACTCAACATGAGGCGAAGCTTCTAGAAAACCTCGCCCCCTTCTCATTGGAAAAAACGAGCTGGCTGTACCAGTCTGTGTTAAGGCCAAGACGGAGGCTGGACAAGCTCCCGTATTTTCACTTCGAGGCAGAGTTACCCATTCCACAGATAATAATTAGTTCACTCTGGTCAGTGAGGAGTGAAAAACAAGTGAGGAGCAGAAACATGCCCTCCCCACTTTGCAGCTACATGGGAGCACAGAAAATGGCGTCAGGTCAGAAAATGGAGTCAGTTATGCAAAACTGAGTCAATACATTTTTCTCTCAATTACTACAGTATATTATCCCAATCCAATAGGGCAGCCATCCATAGTCTCACATAATAATTTCCCAATCCATCTGGGCTTCCTCCTTCACTGATGTAATTTGCTGGGATTTGTGTATAAAAGGAGAGCATAACTGCCTTGCATTTGTATCGCAATGCTTCATCAGTCCCGTCTGGAGTTCTTCGTTCTTAGTTGTTTCATGAGTCTTGGTACCTGTTCTACAATTCACCTCTGGTTCCTGCCCTGCTTCTGA
Source organism: Lissotriton helveticus (assembly GCF_964261635.1). NCBI lineage: Eukaryota > Metazoa > Chordata > Amphibia > Caudata > Salamandridae > Lissotriton > Lissotriton helveticus. The sequence goes on along the minus strand of NC_136068.1, from coordinate 1,563,290,256 downwards.
CCCCGCCTCCTTCAGTATTCCGGATTCTGGCACTAGACTGTTACTCTCCATCTAGAGGTTTTTTGCCAAGTCGCTTTTTCCTCCAACACAGGCTTTTTCTGGAAGGCACTATCTGCTCAGGCACCTCCTACCATCAGCAGCATTGAAGCTACCAGAAGGGGTTGCCCATACCTCTGGCAGACCAAGACCATGAATCTGGGCTATCCGCTAACATTAAACTCAGAGGCCCTCAGTCCAGCCGGGTTTTCCTGGGCCTGACAAAGGTGGGGTGGCTCCAACATCTGCTTCCATAGCAGAAGGTGACCTTTTCAGGGGCATGACCTGCAAAATGGTAGTTTATGTTATGTTATGTTATGTTATAACCCATTTGTAGAGCGCACGTAGACCAAGGTTTCATGGCGCTGTTCAGAGTAGGATGCGGGCAGGACTAATTTACTCATATGCCTGTGTGAACAACCAGGTCTTAAGCTGCTTTCTGAATCGGAGTAACTCAGAGCAGGAGCGGATCTCTAATGGAAGTGTGTTCCAGAGTTGTGGTGCCAGGAACCCGAAGTGACGACCGCCATGTCGCTTCCGTTTGAACCTGGCACTCACTAACAGATTTTGATATTTGGAACGGAGATCACGAGTGGGAGTGTGCCTTAATATCAGGTTATTAATAAAGATGGGGCTATAGCAATATAAGGACTTGAATGCTAGGCAAGCTGTTTTAAAAATGGACCGTTGGAGCAGTGGAAGCCAATGTAGCTTCTTTATTAGGGGTCTTACCAATTGCCATTTAGGCTGCTGATAGATCAATCTCGCGGCATGGTTTTGTACCAGCTGGAGCCTCTTGATCTGATACAAGGGGAGTCCTAGATAGATTGAATTTGCATAGTCTAGGTGAGACAGGACCAATCCTATCACAACTTGTATCAGTGCTGCCTGGGTGAGCAGGTGGTGTATCTTCTGGATCTTTCGCAATTGAAAGAAGCATTTAGATATTACTGTACCCACCTGAGTATTCAGAGAGAGATCTCTATCAATAGTTACCCCTAGACTTTTTACAGAGGAGGAGGGTTTGGGAAAAGGCCCTAATTCTGTAGGCCAATAGTGGGGGCCCCAGGAGATGCAGCTGTCTCCTATCAATAGCACCTCCGTCTTCCCGGGGTTGAGCTTTAATTGATTATGATCCATCCAATGGCGGATAAACACCATAGTTTCCTGAAAATTAGTGATAGACTCAGTTGAATTATCTATGGTGAAAGAGAGCTGCAAGTCGTCCGCATAATTAAATGTGGATACTTTCCTCTGTTTTAAAGCTTTAATCAGGGGATGAAGGTAGAGATTGAACAAATGTGGGGACAAAGAAGATCCCTGTGGGACCCCACATGTGGTGTTCGACCTAGAAGCAGTGAAATTTGCTAAGCGAACTGCCTGCATACGATCTTCCAAAAAGGAGGCGATCCATTTCAAGGCCTTGCCCTGAAAGCCTGCCCGTCCGACACGGTCCACCAAGATATTGTGGTCCACCGTGTCGAACGCGGCAGACAGATCTAAAAGGACCAGTGCTTGGGGGATTCCAGCATCAGCCTTCCTTCGGAGCTCGTCCAGGACTGCCAAAATAACCACCTCCGTGGAGTGATCGGGCCGGAAGCCGGCTTGGTGGGAGTCCAGATATCCAGTATGTTCCATAAAGCCGGACATACATTTTGCCACGTGTGCCTCCAGGACCTTAGCCAGGTAAGGGAGCAAGGAGATGGGGCGATAATTGGAAGGTTCCGAAGGATCGGCACCGACCTTTTTTAACAAAGGAACCACTATGGCATCTTTAAACGATTTAGGGACACAGCCTTGAGTTAATGAGGAGTTGAGCAAGGACAAGGCAGGCTGAGGAGGGATGGAAAAAACCTCCCTCAGTATGTGCGGTGGACAACAATCCCGGGGGGAACCTGATTTTACTTTAGACAGTAGAGGAGAGAGTGATTCAGCATTAATTATAGGGAAGATGTCCATTGTAGAAGTATTCATGATAGTATCAGTCGGAGGCTCAGTTAATGGAGAGCATACAATGCTAGCTTTGATAGCTACAATCTTTTCCAGAAAGAAAGGGTTCAGCTTGTCGCATAGCTCCAATGAAGGAGTTGGTTTAAGTGACAGTCTATCCGGGTTAGATAGCTCATCCACAATCGAGAAGATTTCTCTCGACTTGTTGGAAGAGGTAAGGATCCTCGAGGAAAAGTGTTCTACCTTAGCTGCTTTAATGGCTTTATTATATTTTACCTGCTCTTGTTTATAAAGGATCCTGTCCCCTAAGCCATAACGAGCTCTCCATTTTCTCTCCCTCTGGCGGAGTAACAGTTTCATTTCTTTTAATTCCTTGGTAAACCACTTATGAGCTTCTGCCTTTCGATTAATCCTGATCTTTTTTTAGTGGTGCAGAGTGGTCGCTCGCTGTTGTTAGCCACAGCGAGATCTGAGAATCGTAAATGTCCACATTCTGCACAGGACTTGGCATAGAGCGAGTTAAAATGTTCATAAATTCTGGCTTGTCAATAGTATTCCAGCATCTCACTGAGCCACCCTCAACTAGGGGGGGCTTGACTCTTATGGACAGAGTTAGTTGGAATGTGACCAAAAAGTGGTCAGACCATATGCATGGGAGTACCCTCAGGGCAGAAATAATCGGGTTTGTCGTCCAGATCTGGTCCAGTATATGGCCTTTCTGATGCGTTGGCGTTAAGAGATGTTGTGTAAGATTAAAATTTGTTAAGAGGTTAGTGAATTCGAGAGAATGAGGGCCGCCTAACGGATCGCCGAACCAGTAGTTAAAATCACCAATTAGCTAAATATTTGAGTATTTAGTTGCTAAGTTTGCTATCTGCTCGCTCAAGGTGAGGGGGAAGAGGGGCATAGGCTGAGAGGGCCTGTAGACAATGATGCAGATCAGAGAGGTGTGATCAGAATCTAACTTGATCACTACATTGTCTGCTACAACCAAATTAAGAAGCGTAATAGTCGTAAAAGTATGTTTACGCTGAATAATAGCAGCCACTCCACCACCCACTTTTCCTGGAGAGCGATCAGTGTGGAGTATATAGTAATCTGTAGGGAGAGCGGTCAGTATATCTGGAATGGAATCAGGAGTCAGCCATGTTTCGGTAAGAAACAGAATGTCCGGTGATTCATTCGAGAGTAGTGTAAAAATCTCCAATTTATGTTTCACTAATGAGCGTGTGTTTAAGTAGGAGATCCGAAGAGTCACCTGTTTTGAGGGGATAGTTGTGTGTATGTGTATGTATTAAACATACCATGTGTATAAGGAATATTAGGTTTGTTACTGGACTAATCCTCCAAGTTTATGGCAAACCCAATGTTCATGTTATGAATGAGAGGGAATATTTCAGGTCTTATGGCTCGTTTTGACATGTTTAGGGATGTAGACTCATACTTCAGCCCATCATAATGTGTAAGGCTAAGGGTGTTTTCTGTATGGTCATATAACCATACCTCCCTTTTGTGTACAAGACATCAGATTTAAAGGCAGCATACAGTTGGGTCTTTAGCGTTTCTTAAAGCCTATCATAATGCGCAAGATTCAGTGTGTTGGCTGTATGGTCCTTATAACAGAGCTTCTCTTCTGTGGTCAAGACATGCCAAGCTGACCTTCCTTTGGGTCTCTAGTGTTGCTTAACAACGGAAGGTGTAGTGGTGCGATTTCAAGTGTCATATGCGGTTGCCAGTGCACACGAAGGGTGTTATGAGTTTGATATCCATGTGAAAGCATTATGTTTCTGTGTACTGTGTTTGAAGTACAGGTGCGTGGGGAGTACTAATGGCCTTATTTAGTGTTTGGCAGAAGGGATACTCTGTCAAAACGTGGCAGAGATTCTTTCTGCCATATTACAAACATCATAGGCTATAACACACTGGTAATATGGTGGACAGGATATGCACCACTTTTGTGACATTGTATCCTGTCCACCAAACTCTAAATAAGCCCTTAACGTTTTAAGTTATGTAATATAATGTCCTGTCATTTCTTGATAAGTTATGCAGGTTTATAGGTTGTGCCTAACCCAGGAGTTTTTTTTAGGAAAGAACATCAATGTTCTAGACCCAATTCACAAAAAGCCTCTGCAGTTGTGGAGGATGGTCTTCACTCGTGGTGGAATATCCGCAATGAGAGTTCTCATTGTAGAGCTCCGACACGACTAAGGAGTAAGGGTGGGCGAAAAATTCTGCTGCGCCAGCAGAGTTCACGGAGATTTGGCAACTCCGCGCGTAGTGCAAAGTTCTGAACAAACTCAGCAAAGTGACACGGTATGGTGTGCTGGACCTCCTCCCGGGGGGGATTTCTCAATGCGGGTGGTGGCAGCAAGTTGCGACTGCTTGCTTTGAGGAATCTGCAGCTCTCTTTGAGGAAGCTACTGCTCGAGTAGAATGTCTACTTGAGTGGCAGAAAGCGGCATCTGCGCTGATTTTACAGCGCAGGACAAACTCCTGGTGCTAGAAATCAGTGCAAGCAGTGCAACTTAACAGACTCCGCCACTGGCAGTACTCCGTGGAATGCAACAGAGTTTTTTGGCACTTCGCAGAGTTCCGCATGGTAAAACTCTGCAAACTCCACCTAGGCCTACTGAGGAGCCGCTTTGTGAATCAGATCAAACAGAGTTTAACACTTTGTGCTCAATTCTGGGTGGAATTTTAAGTGATGACCCAGGGCAGAGAGTTTCCTGGCAGGGTACTTTCTATACGGAATGCCCTTTCCCAAGCCACGGCTATCTGAAGAACAGAACATAGAATATGCAGCTACATGAAGATGCAAAGCTTGCCACTGTTGATACTTCTGGAATCTATATTTCTCAGAAGTGTTGGGCCTGAACCAAACAAAAGTCAGATGGTTCCGGCTGAGAGATGTAAATAGAATTGTTTTCTGTACAGGAAGTCAGTGGCGGGAAGGCAGTGCTCATGGATTACATTGCTTTACAGGACTCTTGCAGCCACGTTGAACGTGTGGTAGACGTCCGATGCGTAGCTGGGAAGCCGTGATGTGTTTATAATCAGAGCAGGCACGTGACGTGTTCATAATGAAATCAAACACGTGTTCAAAATCAAAGAAAGGACGTGTTCATGGGACTGGAACGTGAAAGAAAGTTTATTTCTGCTGTTTAAATCGTAAAAATCTTCTTGATCATGGAACTAACCTGAGGAGTAAGAACAGGCCATTATTAAAAGTGATTTCAAAATACTGATCACAGTGGTGGGAGATGGATACTGGCTCAAAGAAGAAGCCACAATCTGGTCTCCTAAAGAAGGAAGTCATCCTTTGACAGTGGGATTTTGGATTTCGTTCACTTCCACTATAGAATATCCTCTGGCGTCTGCCAATGGATGGCCGAGGTGCACTCAGCAGGGCTGATGTTAGGCTTGTTTTTGAAACTCATCCTATGCTTAGTATTTTTTTTATGCTTGAAATATTTCACTCATTGGCATGAAGCAAGAACACTACAGGGCTTACTTACAAGCCCCTTTACTAAGCCCCTTGTGCCGCCGGTGTGTCACGTTGCGTGGTGCACCAGCAGTGCAACCTGCTGCGTGATATTTACAATCATCCATAAAGCCACCCTGCCTGGCTTTATGTGTGCTTGTAAATATCACCCCTTTTTACGCAACACTTTGCGTCTTAGGGGCGTGACATGGGTGTTCCTGTGGGTGTTCCCACGCAACAGCCTTGTCCACTGATGCATTTCCAGATTTACAAGCAATCGTAAACCGGGAAATGCATCAGAATACTATGACACCCCCAGGGATGATGTTTACTCTTTCAATGCCTGCTGCATTCTACAGCACACATCAAAAGAGGAAAGCACCTCAATTTATTGTTTTTGTTCAGAAAGGTGCCCGTTCCTTTACAAAAACAATTTCTCCACGACGCAGGCATCCTTGTACCACGGTGCAAGGGTGACGGCACCGGCGCATGGCAGCAATTTGTTTGCCAGCACAGAGATTAAATATGTTGTAAATATGTTGCATCCCTATGCTTCGAAACTAATGCAGCACGGCGCAGCAAAATGATTTGCGGCACAGTGCTGCGTTAGTTTCTTGTAAATAGGGCCCTACATTATTAGGTACTAATGCTATTAAGTGGTCAAACAGCCGATCATTGTGTCACACTCCACACCACCAAATAATGGAGGGCTACCTGCTGTAGAGCGTGTTGGCGCCGGGGGAAACACCGTCCCTGCCGTCCCTGCCACTGGGAAAGCCTTCACCACCACCGCCCACGCAACGCCCGGTCTCTCCCCGCTGTCGGCGCTCCTCTAACTTCAGCGCGACAGCAGAGGAGGGGCGATCGAGGGGCACGGAGAGACTGCATCTCCCAAGTGCCCTTGCATTGTGCAGCTGACGCCGGGGGATGACGCGCCAGGAGGCGCCTTAAAATCACCTGTGTACTCGGCGGAGCGGGGCTACCTGCTGTAGAGCATGTTGGCGCCGGGGGAAACACCGTCCCTGCCGTCCCTGCCACTGGGAAAGCCTTCATCACCACCACCCAGGCAGCGCCCGGTCTCTCCCCGCTGTCGGCGCTCCTCTAACTTCAGCGCGACAGCAGAGGAGGGGAGATCGAGGGGCACGGAGAGACTGCATCTCCCAAGTGCCCTTGCGTTGTGCAGCTGACGCCGGGGGATGACGCGCCAGGAGGCGCCTTAAAATCACCTGTGTACTCGGCGGAGCGGGGCTACCTGCTGTAGAGCGTGTTGGCGCCGGGGGAAACACTGTCCCTGCCGTCCCTGCCACTGGGAAAGCCTTCATCACCACCGCCCACGCAGCGCCCGGTCTCTCCCCGCTGTCGGCGCTGCTCTAACTTCAGCGGGACAGCAGAGGAGGGGAGATCGAGGGGCACGGAGAGACTGCATCTCCCAAGTGCCCTTGCGTTGTGCAGCTGACGCTGGGGGATGACGCGCCAGGAGGCGCCTTAAAATCACCTGTGTACTCCGCGTCGCGGGAGCAGCGCCGGGCTAAGCCCGGGCAAAGGGCGGGCCCTCTACGGCCCTCTAAGGCCGGACAAGGCTGGGCTGGGCCACTCCTCTAACTCCAGGTCTGAAGCTACAAAGACTCGGCTCTTACAAAGGTACTGTACATCTATCCCCAGAGTTTGTTTACCTGTCTTAAAGCCCTACTGTTCGATCCAGGCAGCTACTGATACCGCTTAAGGGGATTTTTTGACAAAAAAGTATAGACTGTTTAGGCATGAGGAAAGGGGCCAAAACGTCCAGGATGCCTACCTTAAGGTCTAACACAAGACCAAAAGTGAACACGCCACAGCCTTTACCGACCCTAACCTCGATTGATAGGATGTTGCAGCAAACCATAGGGGTAGTGGCATCTGCCATTGTAAATACCGATAGACGGCTCTCACTAGCACCATCAATAGAGATCCAGGACTCTGAGGATGGCCCCTTGGTAGTAATAGCGGATGAACCTGACACTAGTTTCTCCCTAACCTCTTCTTATGTAGAGCTACCATGCGCACAGGCAGTCACAAACACACCCAGAGAACCACAGGCGCTCAGTTTGGACGTGTCCTCGCCACCTAACCTAGAAAAGACGAATCCGGATAACTCCAGTACAAGAGGAAGGAACAAAGCCCATGGAAATAAGTCCAACAAAAAGGGGGGGGGTTCATCATAAAACTAATCAAAATTTGATTACCCCAATGTCTAATACCACGCAGGGCATACCCTGTTGGATAGCCAATATGGTTGCTGACCTCAAGGCAGGTTTGGAAGAGTCTATCATTTCTCAAATCAAACCCTTGATTTAAAAAATTGACAGACTCACTTCATTAATAAATAATAGAGGGACCGGATTAGCTAAATCGGTAACTACCCCAGCCCCACAAACCAAGACAAAGGGAAGTACAAAAACATTAAGTACATCAAGTATCAGTATAACAGCATTAGATAATAACTCATCAAAACAAACAGCGCAGCCTCCCAAATAACAACTATTACTAAATCAACAGTCCCCTCTCAGTCATGTTCCAGTAGCAGCAACACAATGCTGACGCAAACAGTTCAGGGACAGGGTAAAAACAGTCTGACCGCAAGCAAAAACACTACAGGCAATATTCAGAAGGAGAACACTATCCCAGCAAAGAATAGCCTCCCCAAAAAAACAGAAGGGAAGAAAGGCCCAATAAGTTTTCATACAATTAACCTACCACCGCAGGCACTACCTTACGTAGCAGTTTTAACAGGGGTACCCCTGCTAAAGGAAGGGAAAACGGGAAATGACACAGAACTAAGAAACAAATGCGTCCAATGGCTAAGAATAAATAGGCCCTTACCGCCCCATATTTCTGGGGAAATACTCTCTGTAAGAAGAGGGGAATGGATAGGGAAGGGAATCAAAACGATAGCTGGAGACATCATAGCTATAAATTTCAGGGACACCTCAGCAGTGAACCATATCTGTAATGTGTCAACGCATGGTTCTGCTTCCAACATCTTCCCACTACACCTGTCATATTTTTACCCCGTGGCACCACAGAGACCATCATATACAAATAGGGACCACCTGAGTGGAGCCCCTCATTTTGGGCAACAAATTAGACAGGAACAGTGGCAAACTCCATGGCAGGTAATAAGGCTGGATAACCAGGATGGTTTGAAATTTATATCCTGGAATATAGCTCGGCTGGCGGCCAAGTTCAAATGCCAGGAATGGAGGGATTACATAAACAGCTTCCAAATTATATGTCTCCAGGAGACCTGGGCAATTGATCACGCCCAGTGTACATTGGATGGGTTCAAATGCTTTGCTGTACCAGCTGTAAGGGGGGCATCAGGGAGAGCAATGGGTGGGCTACTCACTTACGTAGATCTCCGGATACAAGGGACATGGTCCGATCTTAAATGGGATTCAGTGAATATGCAGGCAATAGGCTTTCGCAATAAAAGGCTAAACATTATGGTGGTAAACCGGTATAACGCTGTGGGAACAAACACCAGAACAAACACCATAAAAGAACTGGACGCCCAACTACAGGCACAGTCAGCTTCCAACAAACCTGCTAGGAACCCATACATTATTCTTGTAGGAGACTTCAACTGTCATTTGTGTGAGAGATTAAGACCAATCAACAAGGAATGGTCAAGATGTACAGTTGTAAAGGGCCCACATTTTGTCCATTCTGCAGAAGGGCTGGAAATGGCTAATCTTGTTAATAAACATAACCTGATACACGTAATGGATCTAATAAAAGTAGACACTGCTGAGGAGCCTAATCCAACATTCAAGGGAAGAGGCTGCCATTCCTACATAGATTATATTATGGTTTCGCCCACGATTAGAAACTGGACTTGCCACTTCAATATTGAACTTAGCCCCTTTAGTGACCACAATCCTTTGGTTGTGGACCTAAACTGTTTTAACTTTGAAAAACCAGAGGGTACAATTGGCACAATAGAAAAAGTCACAGATCAGGGGAGGAGACTAAGGTGGGCCAAGGTAAATGGAGATGAATTCTACCGCAACCTTGTAATAAAAGGGAAAAAAACAATAGATGTCTGCCTTGATGAAAGTACGACAGGAGAGAGTGTGGTCAGGGCATTCCAAGAAATAGCCTGCCTTGTGGACGGACTATTATAGACAACAAAAGGATTAAAATCAACCCAGAACCCGCGATGGTTCGACCATGATTTGCACTAAGTCACTCAAAGACTTAAAAAAATGCCTGAGTCAGAGACCAAGGGATAATCACAAAATAGCTTGTAGCAGACTTAATTATAAAAAAGCCCTGAAAAGTCGCAAATCTACCCTGCAAAATCTGGCCTGGGAGGACCTAAGGGAGGCGGCGGAAAGGAGAGACACTGCCGCTTTTTGGAAAGTCATCAACGACCCATGCTTTAGAGACCCGAGCGGGCCACAGATGGTGAACTCAATATTACCCGAACAATGGTACACCCATTACCAGAGTCTGTATAGTCATACGTGATTGTCACAGCAGGAGGGAGGAATAAACCCTTCAGTACCTGTCAGCATAGACTTCTCTCTGAAAGAAGTAAAATCTGCAATCACAGGGCTAACAAAAAACAAAGCGCCAGGCCCTGACGGTATTCCACCGGACCTTTACTTGAGTCACATCGACTTGTGGGCCCCCATTCACAGGAGGGTCCTGAACGAGGCAGTAGTGGCAGGACTGCCCCGTTCCTGGTCCTCGGCAACCATCGTGCCAATTTATAAAAAGTGGAATCGTGAGGACCCTCAATGTTACCGCCCTATATCACTAATTGATGTGACGGCTAAGGTCCTGGGGCGTGTCATCCTAAGCCGGTTACAAACATGGGCAGAGGACAATGATATTTTAACTGACACGCAATACGGGTTTAGAGAAGGAAGATCAACAACGGACCAATGCCTAAACCTATATCTCCTGACGGCTAAGTACACCATCGCCAGCAAAGAGGTTATCCATATGGGGTTCATGGACCTTTCAGCGGCCTTTGATCGCGTCAATAGACAAAAATTATGGGCCCTGATGACAAGTCTAGGATTGGACCATGGATTAGTTAACATACTAAAAGCCCTACATTGGGAGACTACAGCCTCAGTGAGATACACGCAAGATGGAAAGAAGACAGAGCCATTCTTATGTACAAGCGGGGTGCGCCAGGGGTGCATATTAGCTCCATTCCTTTTTCATTATACATTAACAGCTTGGATAAAGAGCTAGAGAAGTTGAGTGTGGATTGCCCTCGAATAGGGCCGCACCCGGTGCCTGTCCTCTTATATGCGGACGACGCCGTGTTGCTGGCCTGCACCTCACTGGGTCTTCAAAAACTGATCGATGGTTTTGTAAGCTTCATGAATTCACTGGACCTCGCAGCAAATCTGGAGAAATCATATGTCATGTCAGTTGGCACAAGTACCAAAAAGGCCTTTGTACACACGATAGGATCCCATAGGCTGGGAAGGGTCAAGTCTTTTTCCTATTTAGGAGTCTCCTTCGATGAGAAACTGGACTTCAGAGGTCTCATTGAAAAACATGCAGCGAAACTGGTGGCATCAACGTGCGCCATATTGGCCTATGGGAAGAGACTTGGAAGATGGTCGCCGGAGCAGATTCTCAATTTGTACCGATCAATCGTCTGTTCCAAAGTCTCTTACGGGGCGGAAGTATGGGGCTTTAAGACTAACTACGTGTGTCATATTCAAACAGAGGAAAACAAGTTCCTCAAAAGGCTATTAAAGGTTCCCCAGAGTACTTCGTCGTATATCACACATAATGAACTGGGGGAATCACATAGCGAGGACAGAATAATGATTAGACCGCTTTTGGCCTGGATCAAAATTTGGAGGAACCCTGAGGCAAACTTCAGCCGACAACTCATTAAAGACTGCATGAGCCGGGACAAAGGGGGACAGATCCCGTGGCTAAAGTATGTTAAAGACTCTTTGGAAACAATAGGCCGCAAAATGCCTTTTTGGACCCTGAAGCCACGCCTCATCTGAACAAGGCGGAGGTCAAAAAACTGTTTTTTGATTGGACATCATCAAAAAGGGCCCTTAAGGTAAAGGGGAAATTGTCAGTCATGGAGCATTGTGCGTTAAAAAAATCACATGGAATGGAACCATACTTGGCGGTTATGCACAATGCGCAGGAAAGATTTTATATGACTCGCCTCAGACTAAATCTCTTACACCATCTACTTGCCGTCCCCTCGGGCTTTACAAAATCAGTAGAACTGAAGGGTACCTGCGGCTGCGACACTATGTCTCCGCAGGATACCCTTCATTTTGTTTCATTATGCCCTTTTTATTCAGTCCCTATGCGTACGTTTTTAGTAGGGATTCTGAAAAAAAAGAAGCTGGGACAGGCGAAAGCTGCTCTACTCTTTCTGCAAGAAGCTTCAAACCCCCACACTTTATTATGCATAATAAGCTTCATTAAGATGGCAATGAGAATAAGGAATACACGAGAAGCAATGGACCTTTAACATCCTGTAAAATCCAGCCTCAGATTCTAGTAAAACTCCCTAATGAAGATCTTGCCCCATGTGTAGGATACTCTGGGATATTTTATACCTTCTTCTTAACCTGTCTCTTTTTCTTAATAATGCCTTTTTTATAAGTATGTCTTTTTATAATAACGTGTACATATAGATTGTATGTTCATATTTTTATGCTCTTTTATGGTACTCTCTGAAGTGCCGAATAAAGGTATTTGATTTGAAAGTGGTCAAACAGCAGATCATTGTGTGACACTCCACACCACCAAATAATGTGGAGACTCAACAGGGGCAGAGTCAAAGACTGTGTCAAGAAAGAGTGAATGCAGTTCAAGGGAGAGATGTGGTGTGAATACAACCTGAAGTCTTCTTCGAAACAGTGAATCTTGCTTTATTTTAGGTACACAGTTGTATTTTAGCATTAACTGATAATTCAAGGATTTTAGATGGGTGGGGAGGAGTAAGAAATTATAAAGAGGTGATGGGTCTGGGATCTAATGTTGGAATCGACACAGCAGAGGGTTTTAGCTCTAAAGGCCCAGAGCAAGACAGGGATACTGTTCAGAGAGAGCTTGTTTAGAATTTGGAGCATACTCAAGGTCGGAGTTTATTAGAAATAGGGCAATCAGGGGCGTGGCTTGGCGCCTGAGAGGAATGGCGGCGACTGAGTGAGGCTCCGCGGCGACTCCGGGGAAACTCCTTTCCATCTACATTTGTTTCCTGAATGGAGGCTCGTCTCTGCTGTCGGAGCTATCCCGCTATGCTCCACGAACCCTGAGGACCCTCTTCATCGCTTGAAGATGCAGCATTTGCTCCCAACGTTTCAGACGGCGTTCACTGCAGTTGCCGACACCATTTTACATCGGCCGACGTGCCGAGTTCCTTTACCGAAGTGCGAGTGCTTTGCTCTACGCCTCGCACGGAGAGACTGGTGAGCTGCTTGTGACTGCTACCATTTGCTGCATGGCGTTTGGAATCCTTTTCTGCTTTGTAATGACCCGGCCTCCTTTAAAGTGAATCTTTGGCATTTTTCTTTTTTTGACGCGGCCGCCATTTTGTGCAAGCTGGCGCGCCACGTATTTTCTCTCAGGACAGCACATGCCTCATAATTACAATTTGAATTCAGGCATTTCCTATTTATGCCACTTTCTGTATTGAATTTCAGACACCATTTCACCTCTTTTTGAACCTGCAGTAGATTACTTACTGCCTTTGTGCCATTGTTGCACTATTCCTCATAAAAGTCTAATACTTATCTACGGCGCAATGGTGTTAACCTTCTACTACACGAAGCTTGCATATGCGGAGACATATGTTTAAGTGCGCAGTTTTTCTTTTTTTCATTCATTGATATCCTTTGACTGCCAGCACGCTTTTCAGCATATCATTACATTTATGTCCTGCCTCAGACCTTGATATGGCTAGCTATTGTCCATTTGCTATGTTTTTTTAAGCTCATTGGCATTCATTTATTTTTTCTCACGGTGCTGTTGAAGTGACTCCAGTTTGATATCACTGATGTTGCCGGTATCCTGCGCAGTTCACTTCCTATACTTTCAGGACCTGGTATACTCTTTTTTACCCTAACTTTGTTAGGTGCTTTTGAAACTGCGTTCATTACATGGCTCTTGGATGATTACTTACCTTCCTCAAGTATATTGGCTTATGGATTGTGTCTCTACATAAAGACTATTCGTCTTCCGGGTGTGGCGAATTTGTGACCACATTGAGCAGAATCCCTTCTCCCTTCGTATCTACAGACGACCTTCTTCAATTGATACCAGAGGTTGGGCTATAGCCTTGTTTGGACGACCCTTTACCCCACAGAGCACCCTCTCATCCTTCCATCTTTTCCCATCTGTTTAGCTGCATGAGGCGATTTCTATCTATGTCACGCTCATCCCCCAAATCATCTTCAAAGGTGGCTTTCGTGAAAAATTCTAAAGTTTTTTCTGCCTTCTCTAAACTAGAAGACTCCCTCGTTTCTTCTGGCTCTGGTAACACCATGGATCTTCCTCCACCACCGTCAGGAAAATCCACCACCAAGAGACTAAAAAAAGACCCCCCTTCGCCGCCCAAGCAATCCACACCTGTCTCCATGGAACTCTTGCTGGAGGAGATACGATCTTTTCGCCCCTTTTTGGAAGAGATTGGTGCTCTGCGTCCTTTCATGGAGGAAACTACTGTCAAGCTTCAGGCTCTCAACGACAACTGGTCACAAATCGAGACAAGAGTTTCTACAGTTGAACAATCGGTCACCTCATTCCAAGAAACAACCACCAAGGTTCTTTATCTGACTTCGCAGGTGGACACCCTCCAAAGGCAGGTGGAGGAGTTGGAAAATAGAAATAGGCGCAACAACCTTCGTATTTGTGGCTTGGCAGAAGGTCTTGAGGGTGCAGACCCTATTACTTTTTTCAAATCCTTTCTCCCTAAGCTACTCCACTTGCCGGAAGGTACGAATCTAAATATTCAGCGCGCTCATCGTCTGGGTCGCCCTCATACTTCCACCTCCACATCACAGTGTCCACGTGGTGTCATCCTCTACTTCCTGGAATATACTGATCTCTTGAAGGTTCTTACAACTGCCAAGGCTTCTCTCAACTTGTCATGGTCTGGCTCTTCCTTATTCTTCGCACAGGACTATGCTAAAGCAACTGCAAATCGCCGGAAGGCTTTTCTTGGGATGAGAGATGACCTTCGCTCCATGGGTGCTCGATATGGCCTGTATCATCCTTGCATGTTCAAAGTCACTTATAACAACAAGACGACCACTTATGAGTATCCAGAGAGACTGCAGAGTTTCATCAATGCACATAAGGCTACTGACATGGATTCCGCTGGTCCTTCTTCTTCGCGCCCCGGCTGAGATATCAATTAATCTGTCCTTGTGCTATTCATATTTGCTCATGCTTTCGTTTTATCCCTTTCACATGAGGCTTTCTTAATGTTCTTCATATTTACTTATACGCTTGTTGAATGTTTGTTCCCTTGATGTACGTTTGTAACTTTCTTTTTCATCTCCCCTCATTGCCTTCACAGGATCCCCTCCTCGTTTGATGATGTCTCCCTGGTTTTCCACCCGTCCGTCCTCGGATGTGTTGCCTCACCTCTGTGGCTCCCTCTCCCCCCGCTTCTCCTTCCTCCTCGTCTTCTCCTCTTGTGGGTATGTTCATTCACTGTTTTTTCCCTCTCCCTTGTTTCCTTATGGTTCTCTGTTTTTTTGGTGTGCTTCAATTCCTTTGGCCGTACTGTCATTATACCATCTTTCTTCCAGGTTGTTCTATTCACTACTTCCTTTTCTTTTTTCTCTTCTTTTTTCTGCATACCTCACTGTTCTTCTTTTTATTTTTTCTTTCTGCACACTTCCTATTTCTCGTTTATCTCTTCTCCCTCTTCCTCTTCTTCCTCCTTAATGTACTTCTCTTTTTTATCCATTTGTTCTCTCTCATGGGTTTTTATCTTAATTTCATTTTTTGCGAATTCATTGCTTTATTGAATGTGCTATGTCTCTGAATATAACTTCTTGGAATGTTAAGGGTATTAATTATCCAATCAAGCATCAACGCATCCTATCCCATCTACCCAAATTGAACGTTGACATTGCATTTATTCAGGAAACTCACCTTTCTGATGCAGAATCTGCTAAGCTCAAAAGAGGTTGGGTCAGTGATGTATTTTACTCACAGGGTGATGGCAAACGTAATGGTGTTGCAATTCTTTGTCGTAAGTCTTTACCTTTCACAGTTATTTCCCAGGAATCTGATACCAATGGCAGGTGGACACATGTTAGACTATCGCTTAGAGGTGTTCCAATTTCTCTCCTTAATGTTTATGGTCCTACCACTGACGAACCCTTGTTTTGGGCTGAATTCCCTCCACGCATCTCCCAATTTATGGAGGATAATTTCATTCTCGCTGGAGATTGTAATAAGCCTCTGGATCCGTTTATAGACAGGAAATCTGATGCCACTTTTATCCCTAATAAACCACACAAACTTTTTACCCAGCCTATTTCCCAACATAAACTTGTTGACTCTTGGCGACTCTGTAATCCAACTTTGCAAGAATTCACCTTTTACTCACCATGTCATCATTCCCAGTCACGAATTGATTACATTTTTGTTTCCCATGATCTTGCCCAAACGCTTACTGCAGCAGATATTGGTCCGATTCTGCTCTCGGATCATGCTCCTGTTGTAGTCAGCCTAGATGTACTCCCGAAAGTCGATGGACCAAGAAGGTGGCAATTTAATAATGCCCTTCTGCTAGATCCCAAGTTTTCTACTTCCTTCACTGCATTTTTGATGAGTTTTTTCTATTTAATGATGTTCCACCTACCCCACAACATACCGTGTGGGATGCCTTCAAGGCTGCCTCATGAGATTTCATTATTAATTATGTTGCAAAGAAGCGCAGGAACGCGCATCAATCCACTAAAATCCTTCTTAATAACATTAAGCAATTGGAACACGCCTACTTCACCTCACATTCCAGCGATAGTCTGACAGCTCTGGTTACTGCTAAGTTTAAATATAATGAAAAATCAACTGAAGATGCTTCCTTGTATCTACTTAAATCAAGTGCTAGATTTTATGGTGGGAGAAACAAAGCTGGAAAAATCCTTGCCAACTATTTGAAGGTCAAACATAACAAGATGAATATTGAATCTGTTTATGACTCTAATGCGCATTTACATCACAAAGATGCTGACATCCTCTCCACATTCTCCCGCTTTTATGAAACTTAATATACATCTGACACTCAACCCTCTCCTCAATCCCTCGCCCATTTCTTCTCCACTATTCAACCACCATCACATTTCCCTCTTGATCTATCCTCATTGGAAATTGACATCTCACAGAAAGAGCTACTTAACGCACTCCAACATCTTAAACCTAACAAAGCTCCTGGCCCAGACGGTTTCACTGTCGAATTTTACCTTAATTTCTCCAAATTGTTACTCCCAAAACTGCATTCTCTTCTTAACTCCTTTTCTGACTTAGGTGTCTCCTCGGGGTCTTTTTCAGATGCACACATCTGTTTAATCCCCAAACCTGGCAAAGATGTGCAATATTGCAAAAATTATAGACCTATATCACTTGTTATAAAATGTACGCCAAGTCTTTGGCGTTGAGACTAGACCTTCTTTTACCTGATCTTTTAGGAGAAGAACAGTCTGGTTTTGTCAAAGGTCGTTACATCACAGATAATACCAGACTTCTGTTTAATATCCTGTCAAAATCTTCTAATCTCCAACACTCCATAGCCGCGATAGCCTTGGATGCTGAAAAGGCATTTGACAGGGTTGAATGGCCTTATCTTTTCCACACTCTCGGTTGGTTCGGGTTCGGCCCTAAATTGACTTCCCTTGTCTCATTATTGTACTCTCGCCCACGTGCTGCAGTTATATGCCAATGGTCGAATTTCCTCTTACTTTGACCTTGGTAGAGGAGTTCGCCAGGGCTGTCCCCTTTCACCCTTTCTTTTTAATCTTGCTTTAAAACCCTTTTTGTCCAGGCTACGACAGAATCCGGATATTCATGGCTTTCAAACCACAGAATCCTCCATTAAACTTGCTGCATATGCGGATGATATTCTACTCCTTATCTCGAATCCCACGGTCTCCATTCCTGCTTTCTTGGAAGAAGTGCGACAATATTCTCTCATCTCTGGCTACAAGCTCAATAATGACAAATGTGAGATCCTCCCCCTGACAAAATTCACTTTTAAGCCTGATTTTAGCGCTTCTAATTTTACCTGGAGTCCTTCCCACATTAAGTATTTAGGATTGTATATTACTCCTTCTATCCCTGACACTGTTTCCCTTTGCCTCACTAAATGTACTCAGAAAATTTCTGAACTTACAGCCCGGTGGCATCCTCTCTACTTGTCTTGGTGGGGTCGTTTAGATACCATTAAAAGGATGCTATCCCCCATTGTTTTATACACAATTTCTAACATCCCTGTCTCTATCCCAGCCAAATTTTTAAAGAAAATTAACTCGATCTTGTCCTCCTTTTTATGGCATAAGGCAAAGCCCAGAATGTCCCTTGCATGGCTCATTCGCCCTACTTCTGAAGGAGGAGTTAATTTCCCTGACTTTCCGGCTTATCATAAAGCTTTTTTGTTACCCCAGGCTTCCTTTTGGTTACAGGATCCTGATTCCCCCTCTCCTTTATGGACCAAAGTTGAGCGCCTTTGTCTTTCTCCTTTTTCTTTTGCTGAATATATCTCCTTCTCACGTAAACCCCTCTCGATTCCCACTACCATTCATAAATTTACTGTCAAACTCCTTCTATCTTCTAAACCTTCCCCCCCCCCCACAACTATTGCTGATTTCCTCTCCTCCACTATATGGCATAATAAGTACCTTTTAATCCGAGGTAAGTTCATTTATTGGAGTTCTTGGAGATCCAAAGGTTTGATCTGGGTATCACAGCTCTTTTCACAGTCCACCTGCCTGTCTTTCCTTGCCTTATGTTCCACATTTAATTTACCATCTTCCTTTGCTTCTAAATATCCTCTCCTTAGAGCAGCAGTCATGGAGGTCTACACGAGACTCTTGTCTGCGCCCCCTTCTTCTATTTCACCTGACCCTACCCTTCGACTCCACTCTATTCTGCAACCTTCTCCTAAAGCTTCCGTTATTTACAAACACCTCCATGCACATGTATTCCCCAGACCCAAATCCAAGGTCGAAGAGCACTGGGAAACTGACCTCTCTATTTCATGGCCAGCTTCTTTGTGGGACAAAATTTGGACAAAGGTTCGTAAAACCTCTAGATCGGCCTCCTTGACTCAATCTCTATTTTTCATATACAATCGGTTGCTCCACACTCCATTTACTCTACACAAACGATTTCCTAGCACCCCTGATGTCTGTTGGTCATATTCCTCACCCAATGCCACTCTTCTTCATATGCTGTTTCTTTGCAAGAATGTACATGCTTTTTGGTTGCGGGTCTGGGCACAAATTAATGTTATATTCCACACTTGTATTCCTTTTTCTCCCACCCATGTCTTTTTAGGAAGTCTTTCTCCCTGTTGGGACGAGACTAATCTTTATGTGCGTATTGTTGATTTATTATTAGCTGTTGCATTCCAACAAATAACTCTTAATTGGAAATCTTCCTCTACTATTACATTCAAAGCATGGTGGTATAATGTTTGTCATAACCATAGACTTGATACTGCTTTTGTTTTTCCTGCCCAGTTGGCAGCTAAACGTGCAGATTTATGGCTTCCTGTTACATTGTTTTTAGATCACTGTGCAACTCGCTCCTTTTGCCCAAGACCTGCTCAGCAGGAAGTTTCCAAACCCCCTTGATGCCCTTTTTTCATTCCCGTTTCTTTGCTTTAACATAATTGCCTACATAATTTCGCTTAT
This sequence comes from Lissotriton helveticus, assembly GCF_964261635.1. NCBI lineage: Eukaryota > Metazoa > Chordata > Amphibia > Caudata > Salamandridae > Lissotriton > Lissotriton helveticus. The sequence continues at coordinate 1,563,270,873 of NC_136068.1, read as the reverse complement.
AGTTGTTTTCATTTTGTATTTATTATACCCTTTTCTTTACTCTTATTGCCCATGCCAAGTTTCCTGATGTTACTTTTATATCTATATTGTATTCTGAATTTTTCCTCCTAGGTTTCCCTTTCCCCCCCCTCCTCCCTTTTCTTCCCCCCATGTTTCTTTAACTGTACTATGTATTCATGCCTTTTATTATGATCAATAAATTTCTCTTGAACTTAAAAGAAATAGGGCAATCAATTTGTCGCTCGTATTCTAAATATATCACCTTACACGGGGGTCCTTTTCAATTAGTGGTAGATAATTTAGAGATCGCCTTATAGAGAAATAGAGGAAAAGTGAGTAGAAATTGCACTGAAATAAGAATAAAAATTCATAACATAAATCCAACGTCCAAAAACTCTGATCCTTCTCCCCTCTCCCGTACCAAGCTACACAGCACCAACTCAGTGATTTTGTTGTCACCTCTCTGTGACTATTATCATTTTCACAATATTGATACGACCAACCATTAAATAAGGATAGCAAGTGATAGTAGTAAAATGCCCCTGAACTTTTTTATAATGGCTTGGGAATCAGGTATTATAGTTCCCTATAGTCATTGGCAACTTGGACACTGTGTATAGTCTTAAGATTTGACCAGAATACGGCTCTGAAGTATGCAGGAATTGCCTTTTGACAACAGTGGATTAATAACATTGAATTCTTAGATGATCATAGCTTTATTTCGGAGGAAATATAAGGTGCGATTAAATAAAATAAGGATAGTAAAATATGCAAATCCTGCTAGTACTGTATTTCCCAGCATCAAGTACACTGTGGTAATTCAGCAGTTCAAGGCCGCAAACAGTAACCAGCAACACCAACCCAGCATGTTTTCACCAGTCTAGAACATATCATACGTAGGCATCCGATTCAAGGAACACCATTTAACATTGGGTTCCTGGTAACCAATCAACAGCACATATCCATGAAAAAGGAAGCAAATGTATTAGAAATTGGATTTGTGGTTGGGAGAAGTATGCACCCTGTCCAAACAGGAAACCCAATCATAGTTAGGGTAAGTCAGCAACACACTTTAAATTAACCTGTGCTCACCCTCCGGTAGCTTGACACAGAGCAGTCAGTCTTAACGAAGAGGCAATGTGTAAAGTATTTGTACACACAACACACAGTAACACAGTGAAAACACCACAAAATGGCATCACACCAGTTTAGAAAAAATAGAGAATAGTTTTAAGAGTAAACAAGACCAAAATGACAAAAATGGAAGTCAAGATATGAATTTTTTAACATTACGTGTAAAAATAGATCTTAGAAGCAAATATCGCTTAAAGGGGTATATGGTTGCGCTGGACCAGGACAAAGTCAAGAGGTCGGGCCCCCTGCAATAGAGTGCAGGCTGGCGACTGGACCCATGCAGGGCCAGCTGAGCAAAAGTACCTTAATCCTTGTCACAGCACGAAATGGGAGGCGCAGTCGAGCGATGCGTCGATGATCCCAAGCAGTTGCGAGGTTGTGCCAGATATCTCAATGCAGCAGTGGCGATGCGCCAGTTCTGTGGGCGAAGTGCTGATTCCGGAGTGCGGTGGTTCTAAATGCGATGCGCCAGTACCAGTCCCTGTAGCAGCAGTGATGCATCAATCCTGATCTAGTAGCAGGCCATGTGCCTGTTTAGATCAGTGCAGTAAATTTGATATGCAGGTTCATGCAAATTCAGCACTTTAAATTCATTTCCAAGGGTCCTGGAATGGATTGGCAACATTTGGCAGAACAAGACTTACAGTGAGTCAAGTCCAAGTCCTGATTTGAAGATGAAAGTGAAGTATTTGATATCCCTGAAACTTCGGAAATAGAAGGCAAGCCTTCAAACCCTTGGAGATTACTTAAGTTCTGGGATGTAAAGATGCAGGTCCAGTTCTTCTCACTCCAGACAAGAAGCAGCAGGGAGCAGGCCAACACAGCAAAGCAGTTCAGCACAATGGCAGACCCTTCTGGCTGCAAAGCTGTCCATCTTCCTGGTATAATGTCCTCAGTTCCAGAACTGTTCTGAGTTGGTGGTGTCAGTGGCCCAGTACTTAGTTGAAGTAGGGAGACTTCAAAGAGATGCTCTGAGGTGCACCAGACGGTGCACCAGACCCTGCCTTTCCTGCCCTGGCTCCAGACTCACTCCAGAAGGGTATGCAATCCTTTGTGTGGGGACAGGACACAGCCCCTTTCAGGTGAAAAGTGCCAGCGCCACCCTCCCATCCTACTCAGGATTAATCATTGACATGCAGATGGCTACTCAGTTACGCCTACCCTACCTTTGTGTGTGGCTGTCTAGAAAGAATGCAGGAAGCCAGCTGTCACCCACCATAGACGTGTATTCCAGAGATGCGGAAGGCACCAATGGCCACATGCATCAAAGTGAGGAATTGTGATTCCTAAATTGTGATTTTTAAGGAATCGCAATTTAGGATACGCAATTCCTTATGCATGTAGGAATCACAAAAATAATTACGATTCCTACACATTCCTTAATTGCGACTTGCAAATTGCAATTCGCAATTAAGGAATGGCTTCCCATTAATTTCTAAGGGCCTAGAGGCCCATTGGAATGAATGGGATTGCATGTGCAATTTGCAAGTACCAAATAGGTACTCGCAAATTGCGCATGCAATTTGAAGGGCGTAGGGGTGCCAAAAGGCCACCCTGATGCACCCCCTAAGAAAGGTAAGTATGCACTTGTGGTGCACACACATCCTTTAAGAGCATGAGTGTGCAGCACAATGCACTTTTAAAAATGCATTTATTTGCATTTTTCAAAGGAATTACAAATTACCATCAACCTGAAGCAAAAAATTGCGATTTCCTTAATTGCGAATTGAAAAAAAGTACATGCATCTCAAAAGGCCATTTTGCGATTGCAAATGGCCTAATTTTGCGATGCGCACTATTTGCGATTGCAAAATGGTTTGATGCATGTGCCTCCAAATGCTTTAAGTATGAAAATGCCAACTTTCTAAAATGGGGCATTTTCAGAACTGCAATTTAAAAACCAACTTCACCGTAAGTTGTGTTTTTAAATTGTGACTCCAGAAACAACAAGGAGGTCCCATTCCTTCCCAATTGGAAACTACACTTAAAATGTAATGAGGCAATCCCAATGTTATTCTATGGGCGAGATCGGTCATGCAGTAGTGAAAAACTAATTTAATTAGTATTTCACAAACAGGATAAGTAAAACCTAAACATACATGTCCTACTTTTTAAATACGCTGCACCCTGCCCATGGGCTGTTCAAGGCCTACCTTAGGGGCAACCTATATGTAATAAAAAAGGAAGGTTTGGGCCTTGCAGTAGATTAACTTTCCCGGTCGACATGGCAGTTTAAAACTGCACATACAGGCTTTGCAGTGGCAGGACTGAGACATGATTAAAGGGCTACTTAAGTGTGTTGCACAATCAGAGCTGCAGGCCCACAAGTAGCATTTTATCTACTGGTCCTGGGAACAGGTAGTGCACTTTACTGGGGACTTATAAGGAAATCACCTATGCAAATGTGTGATTAGCAGTAGGAAAGTGCCCAGATTCCTAAAGCTAGCAAAAATGAAGTCAGTGAAAAGGTCAGAAGGCAAAATGTCTGGGGAAACCACGCCATGGATGCAGGTCTAACAAAATCCCCACCAGAAAATTGACCACAACGTCAAAACACAAAGAAGGAGACACTAGGCTAGGTATCTACACAAGACAACTGTGAACAACAAGTGTGGATGAGGACTGTGTAAACAATAGCTCTAGTGGTTCTGAAAGAAGGAGCCAAAGGAGGATCAAAGTGATAATGGCATAAAGAAGAAAGCTAGAGAGACACCACCAACAAAATATCAATAAATTCTTTGGAGGTAAGAGAACAATTATATTATGCTTGACATAACTCATGGCAAGGCAAACGTTAACAGGGATAGGCTAGATTCCATGAAGAACATACTGGGCTTCCCAGCATCACAAACAGTAATGTGCTAGCATTCTGTGGTAGGAAAAGTAGATTACTCCCTGTGAAGTAGGAAAGCTGCAGAACTGGAGAGTATGATGAAGCTCTAGACAAGTGATAACTGGCAACTGCGTGATAGGATCACCTGTTGAAGAGCACAAAGTCAGCCTTTGCCGAGAGGGTGCCTTGATGAAGGATAAAAGAATAGCTATAATTGAAGTTTAGCCCAAGACTCGTTCCTATACTTGGACATATGGGAGAATAGGGCATTAGGGAGAAGACCAGCCATTCCATAGCATGTTTAGGTAGTGAAAAGAGGCAAACCATTAAATGTACAATTGATTCCCTCCCAATTAAATGTTAATTGTTATGTCATTGCAGACTAAGAAAAAAACTGCCATTAAAGAGCAAGGATAGCGTGGACCATTGCTGAAGAACACTAAAGCCAATCACAAAAGCTATTACAGTGCCATAACACATACGTGAAGAACAAAAACACTGTGCTAGACCCAAAGACGCAAAAATTGCAAGAAATAAACAATAAATGTGAGGTAGAAGTATGCATGGCATAATGAAGGCCTGCTATTAAATAGCAAGAGGAAATTAAAAACTATACTTTAAGAGTCACTACCTCAATAAACCCATAGACCACAACAGGGGTAGAGGAGATATTATGATTATTTGAGGCCTCCACTGTGCTAAAGCTAAGAAAATCCCCATTTTAATGCAATTCGAGAGGCAGCAGTATATGCAAGTTTATTGCCAGTTAATAACTACAACAGTTTTAAAGATGGCAGGCTTAAGGAGAAGAGTCCTGAAGGTAGTAGTATGGGCCAATTAGCAACATGAAAACCCTGAAGCTATTCAATGAGAATCACCACGTAGGACCAATTTGTTCATGGACACAATGGATAGTGATGCCCAATCCACTCTTGAATTGGAAGGGCCTGGAACCATCAAAGAGGTACCTTGTAATCAGAGGTCCCTGAGGGGCCACCAAAATCCTCTGAATGCACCCAGTCAAACCAAGACAACCTCACCCTGACAGGTCTATGCAAACAGGGGACGTGCAACCAGCTAGATCTTAAAGGCAAAGGGGACATGAGCAGAGAGACAGGTTCTTCTAGGACTACAATTCTAAACAAATAGAAAAGGTTTGTTCCAGTTTGACCCAAGAAACCAGACAGAGGATCTCACAAGAGTCTTTGCCTAGAGAGATGTAGCCTATAAAGAAGAAGCTATTGAAAAATTGACTGGATTCCCAGCATGTTAGAGTCTGGGAAATAAGGAGGCAGAAGGATCACTGTTACCTCATTAGTAACAGAGTTGCTACAACCCTGACTTGTGGGACTGGTAAGCCTCTGTTTGTATCACATCAGTCCAAGGCACTTTCATTCTAGGTTCATTTTATCAACATTCTAACAAACCCAGAGGGAGAACAAGAGCTCACTAAATTGACAAAAAAGGAAAGGTCAGTAAAAAGAAGTCAATGAAAGATTCAGGAGGAGCCTTAGAGTGAAGAAAGGGAAAGACGTTTCAAAACAAGCAACTTGAGGACAAATCATGGCAACCGTGGGCATGTGGAGTCAGGAGGTTGCACCAAACACTAAGCTCTAACAGGAGTCGGCAGAGTGAACTCCGTTCTGTAAAGTGCCTCAGGGAACCCTAAATGGAAAGAGATCTGGGGCCAGATCTACTAAGAATTGTTATGGTTGCAAATTTGTCGATTCACAGTTTACAACAATAAAAATGCCTTTTAGGATCTACTAAACCCATTTTAGAAGTCAGAAATATTTTACTGACTCCAAAAATGGGATTGTGAATAGAAACGCCGATTTGTTATCTGCAAGGGATGTGTTGTATGTTTCCTGTCCTAATACCAAAGCAGTATGCTATGCATCAATAATTTGCAACCAAAATCTGATACCAAAACATTCAAAAGTTAACAGATAGTAACCCATTCGTAAAAGGGAAGGGATACCCTTGGGTTCACTTCCCCTTTGTGAATTAAAAAAATGTAGACAGTGGTACAAGGGACAAACTTTTTACAAAAAAGGAAACTTTCTTTTTAAATCCAGTCCCCTTTACTTTAAGGAAAACAGGCTGTATTGAAGAAAAAAAATGGTTGCTTTATTTTAAAGCAATTAGTAACATAGTGGTCTACTTACCCTAGCCAGCCACCATTCCTATGATGCCCTTGTTATGTTATGTTAAAAATTGCTTATAGAGCGCACGTACACCCAGAGGTTTCATGGCGCTAAGTCTAGAGAATGCCAATGCCAGTATAGTTTAAGCGTGGGCCTGAGTGAAAAGCCATGTTTTGAGCAATCTTCTAAAGCTTAGGAGATTGTTGCAGGAGCGGATTTCCAGTGGGAGGGAGTTTCGCGAACCTGCGTCCTCGTTGAAGCTTGAAGGAGGGGATGGCCAAGAGATGGAGGTTGGCGGAGCGAAGATTGCGAGAGGGAGTGTACCTAGGCAGAAGATGACTAATAAATTGAGGGCTGCGGCCATGGAGGGATTTGAAGATCATACAGGCCGTCTTGAAGGCAAAACATTGGGAGATTGGAAGCCAGTGGAGTCTTTTTAGCAAAGGTCTGGCAGATTGCCAGCGCGGTTGCTGATGGATCAGTCTGGCCGCCTGGTTTTGGACCAGTTGAAGACGTTTGCTAAGGGAGAGTGGGAGGCCTAAATAGATGGAATTGGCGTAGTCCAAGTCTGATAATGCCAGGGCAATCACAACCTGGATCAGGGCCGATTGGGTAAGCATCTGGCTGATCTTCCGGATCTTACGAAGTGAAAGAAGCAGGAGGACACAACTGTGCCTATTTTGGTTTTTAGGGAGAGATCCTTATCAATGGTCACCCCTAGGCTTTTTACCGAGGGGGATGGGATGGGTGGAGGACCAAGTTCTGGGGGCCAATAATGTGGGCCCCAGAGCGTTTGACTGTTACCGTTCAAAACTAGCTTGGTTTTCCCAGGGTTTAGCTTCAGATGGTTAAGATCCATCCATTGGCGGATGTGAAGCATACCCTGGAACTCCCGGATAGAATCAGGGGAGTTATCAATTGTGAAAATCAATTGAAGATCATCGGCATAGTTGAACGTGGTTGCCTTCAAGTCTTTCAGGGAGAGAATCAGGTGTAACATATACAAGTTAAACAATAAAGGGGAAAGTGAAGACCCCTGGGGGACCCCACAGGGTGTGGGAAGTGTAGGAGCAGTGAAAGGGCCGAGGTGGACCGCTTGAGTGTGGTCGCTAAGGAAGGACCTGATCCAGCTGTAAGCCGAATCACGGATGCCGGCCTGTTTGACACGGTCTAATAGGATGGTGTGATCGACCGTGTCAAACGCGGCCAAGAGGTCCAGGAAAACCAAGGCTTGTGGGATTCCTTTGTCGGCGTTTCCTCGAAGGGCATCCATGACTGCAGTTATGACCGTCTCAGTGGAGTGAGCAGGGCGAAACCCAGCTTGATGGGGGTCAAAGTAGTCAGACTGCTTTATAAAGTAGGAGAGATGGGTGGTAGCGTGCGCTTCGAGAATTTTGGCCAGATAAGGGAGGAGGGAAATGGGCCTGTAGTTTGCGGGGTCAGAAGGATCCGCTCCAGGTTTTTTTTTCAGAAGAGGAACAACGCCTGCTTCCTTAAAGGCTTTGGGGACTGTACCCTGAGACAGGAAGCCGTTGAGAAAAGTCAAGATGGGAGATGAAAGTGCTGAGAAGGCGTTTTTAAGATGTGTGGGGAACCGGACTTTACCCTGACCAGAAGGGCCTGTAGAGAGTGTACATCTATTGGTGGAATATGATCAAGGGTATGGGTACTGATAATCATGGCCGGAGGGTCCATCTTGTGGTCAGCGAAAGGGATGATAGCTTTAATGGTGGCGATTTTTTCCAAATAATATTTGTTGAGGGAATCGCACAGGTATTGAGTAGGTGCGAGTTTAGGGAGGATTCTCTCCATATTGGATAGCTCGTTGACTATGGCAAAGATGTCTTTAGATTTGTTATTAGATGTTTCAATTTTTTCAGAGAAATAGGTGGCTTTGGCTGTAACGATGGCTCTTTTATAATCTTTGCGCGCGGCCGAATACAGGAGTTTCGCATTTGGGGCATAAGCCTGCCTCCATTTCCTCTCTTTTTTGCGAAGATCTAATTTGAGGGTCCTAAGGCCATGGGAGAACCATTTCTGAGCTTCAGAACTGCGTGCAATTTTAAGTTTTTTTAGTGGAGCATGTATATTGCAAGCTGCTAGTAGCCAAGCCGAAATATCGGCTTCGGCTAAGTCCACATCTAGATTGTCTACAGGGGTGGAGCTAGCTAAGCTGTCCAGAAATCCTGTTTATCAAAGGTTCTCCATTTCCTGATAAGGTCCCCTCGAACGCCGGGGTCTTACTATAAGTAGGAAAAGAGATAGTAAAGTTAATTAAATGGTGATCGGACCAGATACACAGTGATATAGTGGGTGTGGAGGCTGTAAGGTTAGTGGTCCATACCTGGTCCAAAATGTGACCTTTGGTATGTGTGGCAGAGGAGATATGATGACTAAAATATAGATTAGAGAGGAGTTCTGTTAATTCACTGGCATGGGGGCCGCCAGAGACATCATTACACCAATAATTGAGGTCGCCAAGTAGGAGTATTTTTGCGTAGGCCGTGACCAAAGTGGCCAGCTGCTCGCTCAATGACAGAGGGAATAGGGGCATAGGGTGACGGGGTCTGTATATTAAGACACAGATTAGTGGGCCAACATTAGAATCAAGTTTAATGATCATGTTGTCTAATGAAGGAAGGTTTAAGGGGGCCATAGAGGTAAAGACATGGTCTTTGTGAATAATAGCCGCTACTCCGTCACCAGCTTTTCCTGGAACCCGATTGACATGTAAGATTTAATATGTGTCCGGAAGGGCTGCCAGGATATCAGGGGCAGAAACAGTGTTCAGCCATATCTCGGTGATTAAGAAAATATCTGGTAGTTCCGATAGGAGAAGGAGAAAAATATCTAGTTGATGCTTAACTAGGGAGCGGGTGTTGAGGTAGAAGATACGCAACGTGGAGTTTATAACCTGCCCAGAGGAAAGCATCTGACTTTGGCTGGGGACAATAAGCGGAAGCTCTTGACGTATATTCTGCTTATGGAGGATACCCAGGCGTTTGAGACGTGCATGAGTGGTAGGGCAGAGTGAAAGGTCTACCTGATGAAGCCTTCTTAGATCCCCCGAGGTGTAAATGGTGGTTCGTGCAGGGGGGCTGGCCCCTGGGCCCGGCCTGACGCGGAAGGTCGCAGACGGGCTTGCCTTTGGCGCGCTATCGGTACGAACGCGCTGGCATCCTTGATTTATGGACCCCGAGGAGCCAATGACTAGTGCGCTAAGCGGGCTTCCTGCCCAATATGACTCCCACTCCTGTGGTGAGCAGCGTCCTAGCGTGTGGTCTTCAGGCACCTAATCGGTAGGTAGGTGAGAGCGAGAGTTCAATTTGTTTTTTAAAAATAATGTCAAATGTCAAATGAGGATATAATGCGACGCAAAGTAAAGAGCAGAGTAGAGGAACAATTATAAAAACACTCCTGGCTTCCGCCTCAGGAGCCAATCAATAGACTGCGCTCATGCGTAGACAGCCAAGGTTTTAACACCCTGAGGAGCCAACGACTAGTTCGCTAAGTGAGCCACCTGCCCAATATGATTCCAGCTCCTGCGGTGCGCAGCGTCCTAGAGTGTGGTCTTCAGGCACCTAATCGGTTTGAAGAAGGTAGGTGAGAGCGAGAGTTCAATTCGTTTTTTAAAAATAATGTGCAATGTCAAATGAGGATATAATGCGGTGCAAACTAAAGAGCAGAGTAGAGGAACAATTTTAAAAACACTCCCAGCTTCCGCCTCAGGAGACAATCAATAGACTGCGCGCACGTGTGACAGCCTCGGTTTTAACACCCTGAGGAGCCAACGACTAGTGCGCTAAGTGAGCTACCTCCTCAATATGTCTCCCGCTCCTGGGGTGAGCAGCATCCTAGCGTTTGGTCTTCAGGCACCTTATCGGCTTGAAGGAGGTAGGCGAGAGCGAGAGTTCAATTTGTTTTTTAAAAATAATGTCAAATGTCAAATGAGGATATAATGCGACGCAAAGTAAAGAGCAGAGTAGAGGAACAATTTTAAAAACACTCCTGGCTTCCGCCTCAGGAGCCAATCAATAGACTGCGCTCATGCGTAGACAGCCAAGGTTTTAACACCCTGAGGAGCCAACGACTAGTTCGCTAAGTGAGCCACCTGCCCAATATGATTCCAGCTCCTGCGGTGCGCAGCGTCCTAGAGTGTGGTCTTCAGGCACCTAATCGGTTTGAAGAAGGTAGGTGAGAGCGAGAGTTCAATTCGTTTTTTAAAAATAATGTGCAATGTCAAATGAGGATATAATGCGGTGCAAACTAAAGAGCAGAGTAGAGGAACAATTTTAAAAACACTCCCAGCTTCCGCCTCAGGAGACAATCAATAGACTGCGCGCACGTGTGACAGCCTCGGTTTTAACACCCTGAGGAGCCAACGACTAGTGCGCTAAGTGAGCTACCTCCTCAATATGTCTCCCGCTCCTGGGGTGAGCAGCATCCTAGCGTTTGGTCTTCAGGCACCTTATCGGCTTGAAGGAGGTAGGCGAGAGCGATAGTTCAATTTGTTTTTAAAAAATAATGTGCAATGTCAAATGAGGATATAATGCGGCTCAAAGAAAGAGCAGAGTAGAAGAACAATTTTAAAAACACTCCCGGCTTCCGCCTCAGGAGCCAATCAAAAGACTGCGCGCACGCGCTGACAGCCTCGGTTTTAACACCTCGAGGAACCAACGACTAGTGAGCTACCTGCCCAATATGTCTCCCGCTCCTGCGGTGAGCAGCGTCCTAGCGTGTGGTCTTCAGGCACCTAATCGGCTTGAAGAAGGTAGGTGAGAGAGAGAGAGTTGAATTCATTTTTTAAAAATAATGTGCAATGTCAAATGAGGATATAATGCGGCGCAAAGTAAAGAGCAGAGTAGAGGAACAATTTTAAAAACACTCCTGGCTTCCACCTCAGGTGCCAGCCCTTCAATCATAGTGAGTCACAATTTGCAACCTACATCATTAATATTCATGACTTAATTCAGATTGCAACCCACTACAATTCAGATTAAGACCCTATATATTAGTACATAGGTTGTCACTTAAAAACCCTTAATTTTCGCAAAAAACACTGGTCACAATTTCCGACCAATATTTTGCAGCCTAGATATATCCATACATCTGATCTGACCCATTGAAGGGTAAAGAAGAGAGAAAAAGCTAGACGTGAATGAATCATCATTAGGCAAGATGACTATTATTACATTAGCGTTGCTTGTTGGAAGGAGCAGGACATGAGACTTGGACATAAGGGAAAAGCTGGTCGAGAATCATAGGGTCAGAGATGTCCGGTAAAACCTCAATAACGTCCAGTAAAACCTCATCTCTGTTATTGCCATTTCTGGTGGGCTGAGTTTCAGTAGAGGTTTTATCTTCAACATCATCATTATCCTCTACTTTATAGGCCTTTGGATGGGATTTGTAGGAAACATAATGACACTCCGCCGGGCTTTTGTTTTCGAAAAACTTACAAGATAACCTTCAACATTGACCCTTGGAAGGGCTCTTGTAAGCGATGGTGTTTAAAAGCCAGTTTTTCCAAACTTGGTGATGCCAAGGTTTGAGACAGGAACCTACCTGGAAGATAAAAGCTGAAAGGGTCTCCAAGAGGGTGGAACGCCAGACAGAGGCTTGTTTTCAAATGACAGAAACTACTGAAATGGCCTTTTCACCAAAATGTACTAATATTAAATCAGCCTCACAGATATCACTCTATAACCTGAGACCCGTATGAATGCTTGGATGACCTGCAAAAAGAACAAAATTAGTAAGGCATTTTGGGCCAGATGTATGACCAAGAAAATTGCACCTCGCAAATTGCAACTCTTTTGCGAGTCGCAATTTACAAGGCGCAATTTCCGTTGTACAACAGTATGTTTTACACTGTTTGCGATTCCCAATGGGGAAGCAAGTTGCGAGGCTCATTAATATTAATAAGCCTCTCAAATTTGCGAGCCCATTGGGAATGACAGGCCCTCCCAGATATGGTGGCCTGGAGGGCTCAGCAGACCACCATGTCTGGGACTGCTTTTAAAGGAAAACGGGATGCATTTAAAAAAAAAAAATCATTTCATTTTTTAAGGGCAGGAAGTGGTCCCTCGAACCACTGCCAGCCCTTAAAAAATATTTTTGGAGTCAGTCACAAAGTGGAAGGCGTCCACTGGGGACCTCTTCCATATTGCGACTCCATCACCACCCTCTTGAAGAGAGTGGTAATTTGCAAGTGTTTTGCGACTGCAATTGTGGCCGCAAAACATTCATACATGACTTGGAGAGTCGCAATTTGGACAGGAACGCCTCTTCCAAATATCGAGTCTCTAAACACTTTTTTGCGAGTCGCTAATTATTTGCGACTCGCAAAATAGTGTATGTACATGACCCAGACTAAATTGCATGCACAAACGGGACGCAACCCCGTTTGCACATGCAATTTTACATCTTACATCTGGCCCCAAGTCAATAAACATCTCTATATCTTCTACATATGATGTATTCTGGAAGCCTAGATACTCTTGATGGTCAGCAGCAGACGGCTCCATGTCACAAACGGTGAGAGGGAAGGAAGGAAAATGAGAGGGAGTAAAGAAAGCGGATGGTATTAAGTCGAACAAAAAGCAGAAAGAATAAATAAAGCAAACAGAAAAATGACAACAAGAGAGGGTGGAAAGAAGAGAATGAGAAAGAAAAATGGTGAAGGGAATTAGAGGCAGTAATTTAGAACGTGGTGAAAAACGATTGAGGTGAAAAATAATGAGATAAAATGAAAGAGGCCAAACAAAAGATAATTGAAAGAAATATGGAACTCCAGGTACTAGAGAGAGATGAATGAGAACAAAATGTATCTGTTAGAAATGGGGGTCTCTAGTTGGCAATGGTATTCACCTTTGTCTAAATAGGGACCCTTGTTTCTAGTCAGGGAAAGGGGGATACACTCCTGAATAACCCCTGCTCACCCCCTTGGTAGCTTGGCACAAGCAGACAGGCTTATCTCAGCGGCAGTATATAAAGCATTTGTGAACACACACAGTAATATAGTGAAAACATAACAATTGGACAACACACAAGTTGAGAAAAATAAGTAATCTTTACTAGACTTAACACAAGACCCAATGACAAAAATCCACAATACTGTAATAGAAATCGGACAACACACAAGTTGAGAAAAATAAGTAATCTTTACTAGACTTAACACAAGACCCAATGACAAAAATCCACAATACTGTAATAGAAATATGACTTTGAAATGGTAGAAATAGCTAAGTTCAATATAGATGGTAATTGCAACACTTTACTTTCAAAGTACCTTTGGATGCGTCACGCAAAACAAACAAAAGTGTCGCCAGGAAGGTGATGCGTCGGATCCTTGCTTCAGGGGAGGTGATGCGTTGGTTTCTAACTGTGATCCGGAGCGATGCTACAAGATGGCACCTAGATGCGATGCAACGATCCGGTGCGATGCGACAAAATGGTGTCTTTGATGTGATGCGACAACGTGGATGCGATGCGTGCATGCCCGACGGCCGTGCAGCAAAGTTGATGATCTTTGGAGCCGCAGCAGGCCCTGTGATATGGTTCTCCGGTGATGCGACGGCGACCTCTGCTGTGGTGGCACGCTTCTCCGGTAATGCAACACGCTTCCTCGGCGATGTGATGGCGAACAGCTGCTGCGGCGGCACGCATCTTCGGTGATGGGACGGCAACTGCTGGGGCAGTGACACGCTTTACCTCGTAGCGGCGCGCTTCCAACTCCCTGCAACACGCAGTCTCTCAGAGGGCCCAAACAACAGCAGGCACCTCACTGCAGGTAGAATTCCCAGCAAGGGAGTTCAGGGGAGCCGGTGGTGAAGTCTTTGTGTCCCTGAGACTTCAGACAGGAGGCAAGCTCAGTTCAAGCCCTTGGAGATCTTCCTCAAGATGACAAAGCAAACAGCAAAGTCCTTTCCTCCTTTCCTTGGCAACAAGTAACCACTGCAACTGGTTTTTGCTAAGGCAGGATATATACTTCAATGATAATTCTCAGAAAAAATTCCAATAGATCACGCGAAAAGTGTTTGAAAATGTATTCGCACTCTGTTTGCCAGAGTGGGTGAGATAAGTGAACAGCCAACACGTGTTTCACCCCTTACACGGCCATCTGACACACTGAAGAGACCGGATCGAACTGACATGCCGAGCATTACGCCGAGATTCAAGACTAACTAGATATTTGACCATTCATCTACGCTGACGGATTACCTTTATATTTCAACTGCCCTGAGGAAGCCCCAGGCCAGATGGCCGTGTAAGGGGTGAAACACGTGTTGGCTGTTCACTCATCTCACCCACTCTGGCAAACAGAGTGCGAATACATTTTCAAACACTTTTCGCGTGAACTATTGGAATTTTTTCAATTATCATTGAAGTATGTATCCTGCCGTAGCAAAAACCGGTTGCTTCATACTTACCCTAGGGGGTCAGGGGTTGCACCCCCTGTCTAAGGCAAGACTACTAGAACCAACCTTATGCTCATTTCCTTGGCCAGTAAGGGTTTTGGACCTTTTAACCCCATCACGTCTTGAAGTAACCACTGCAGGCCAACCCCAGACACAGGTAGCCTTGCAATAGTGAAAAACAAAATTGGCTGTAATTCACTATCAGGACATGCCGCACACATCAGGGCCTGTCCTACCTTTTACATACAATGCACCCTGCCCTTGGACCTATCATAGGGGTGATGAATATGTAGAAAAGGGAAGGTTTAGGGACTGGCAAGTGGGTGCACTTGCCAAGTCAACATGGCAGTCCCAGACTACACACAGGCTCTGCATTGGCAGGCCTGAGCCACATTTTACAAGCTGCTTCTTTGGGTGGCACAATCAGTGCTGCGAGCCCACCAGCAGTATTTGATTTACAGGCCCTATGCACACATGGTGCACTGTACTAGGGTCTGACAAGGAAATCAAATAACCAATCATGGAATCACTAATCCATTACATCATTTTACAGTAGGGAGCACTTGCACTTTGGCAATGATCAGCAGTGGCAAAGTGCCCAAAGCATCTAGACAAACAAAAACAGATAAGGGAACAGCAAAAAGTGGAAGGGAGACTCACGCCAATGGTGCCAAGTCTAACACGTGTCCCCTCCAGCGGAAATGTGGGGAGAACTACCCACCCCTCGGGAGTTCTCTTCACTAAGGCGGAAAATTCTGGACAAACCATCAACATTGGCATGTTCTGTACCAGGGCAGTGTTCCACTGTGAGGTCGATTCCCTGTAGGGAAATGGACCACCTCAAAACATTGGATTCTCACCCCTCATTTGTATCAATCATCTGAGGGGTCTGTGGTCTGTCTGAACCCGGAAGTGAGTCCCAAAAAAGTATGATCTCAACTTCTTCAGTGCCTAGACCACAGCAAAGGCTCCACGCTCAATTACACTCCACCTCTGTTCCCGTGGAAGTAACCTCCTACTAATGAAGGCTACAGGGTGGTCTAAGCCCTCCTCATTCATCTGTTAAAGCACAGCCCCACGCCATGCTCTGAAGCATCTGTCTGCACAATGAATTTCCTTGAGAAGTTGGGCGCCTGAAGCACGGGTGCCATGCACATGGCAGATTTCAGTTTTCTGGCAGGCATCAGTCCAGTTCCATTTCTTGGGCTGCTTCCTGGAAGTCAGCTCTGTCAAGGGTTCAACAATGTTGCCATATCCCTTGACAAACCTCCTGTAATACCCTGTGAGTCCTAAAAAGACTCTCACCTCTGTCTAGGTCTTTGGGGGTTCCCAAGCCAGAACGGTATCAATTTTAGGCTGTAGGGGAGCCACCTGGCCGCTTCCAACTTGGTGTCCCAAGTACACCACAGAACCCTGCCCGATCTGGCACTTACTCGCCTTGATCATGAGACCTGCTCTCCGCAGCGCCATCAACACTTCCCAGAGGTGGCCCAGATGTTCTTCCCGACTGACCTGAACACTACGATATCATCCAGGGAGGCGGCACTGAAATCCTCCAGCCCATCCAACACCTGGTTGACCAACCTCTGAAAGGTGGCTGGGGCATTCTTCATCCCAAAGGGCATAACCCGAAATTGGCAGTGCCCATCTGGTGTGAAGAATGCTGACCTCTCTTTTGCCCCATCAGTTAAGGCGATCTGCCAGTACCCAGACGTTACATCAACCATACTGAGGTACCGTGTAGCCCCCAAATGATCAATGAGCTCAACAGCTCTGGGGATGGGATGCGTGTCAGTCCTGGTGACTGAATTGTCTCCAGTATCCATATCCTGGACACACCACTGAGTGATACCAGGGGTCAGGGAAAACAAATCAGAAAACCGCCCCACCAGCTGGCGCCAGTCATTCTGTTGCTCAGGGGCCAGGGTGGTAGAGAGGTTTACTCCGTCCACTGACCCATCTTGCTCCTGGACAGACAGGAGGTCAGGAAGAGGCTTAGTCTCCTCTTATATCCCAGCATCTGTTGCTAGGAGCATGCCCACTTCGGACCTCTTCAAGTGGGGCTTTAGGCGGTTAACATGCAGGACCCGCAAAGGGTTCCTAGGAGACCGCAAGTCCACCAGGTAGGCAACATTACTCTGGTGCTCCACCACCTCTAATGGTCCGGTCCATGTATCCTGGCGCGCACAAGGCTCCGCTGGGGCCATGACCCAACCCTTTTGTCCAGGCTTAAACTCGATCAGACTGGCATTCTGATCATACCACTGTTTCATTTCCTCCTGGCTGGCTTCCAGATTTGCCTGAGTGAGTTGTCTGAAACACCTAGTCTGGTTTCTGAAGCCCAGCATGCATATATACTTCCTGGGGAAGTTTACTGGGAGCTTTCTCCCAGCCTTCTTTTACCAAAATCAGAGGTCCTCTTACAGGGTGACCATACAGCATTTCAAAGGAGCTGAACCCTAAGGACTTCCGTGGCACCTCTCTGTAAAACAAACAGAAGGCATGATAAGAGGACGTCCCACTTATGCCTCCTAGGTTCCTCAAGACCCATAATCCTGCCTTTTAGGGTCCGGTTGAATCTCTCAACCAGCCCATTACCTTGGGAGAGATAAGGAGTGGTGAACTTGTAAGTTACACCACACTCCTGCCACAGGGACTTCATATATTTAGATATGAAGTTGGTATCACGGTCTGACACCACCTCTCTGGGGAATCCCACATGGGAGAAAATCCCCATCAATGCACGACCCACCACGGGCCGTCACAGTCCAGAGAGGGATGGCTTCCGGGTGGCATAGTCCACCAAGACCAGGATGAACCTGTTGCCCATGGCTGTCTTGGGATCCAGAGGCCCCACAATGTCAATACCCACCCTCTCAAAGAGGGTGCTGACCACAGGGAAAGGTTGGAGAAGAGCCTTGTGCTACCTCCCACTCTTACCACTTGCCTGACAAGTCTGACAGGTCATGCAATGAGTATCTGAACTCTTGTGCATTTAGGGCCAGTGAAAATGGGTGACTATCCTTTCAAAGGTCTTGTCTTGCCCCAAATGTCCTGCTAAAGGCACATCATGAGCCAGACCCTGTATGAAGGTTCTGAAGCGCTGGGGTACCACCAGCACACAGGCTGACCCAGGCTCAGCAACCTTAGGCTCACTATACAGGAGACCATTCTCCCAGTAGATCCAAAGTGATCCAGACTGATCACCTGCTGCCTGGTTTGTGGCCTATTGCCGCAAACCCACAAGAGAAGGGCACATTTTCCGCTCCTTGCAGAACTCTTCCCTTCTCCTTCTTGCTGCCAATGGGTCAGCTCAGGCAGGTCCCCCAGTTCAGCTACCTGTTCCCCTGTAGGTTCCAGGGCATCCCCCTCAAGGTCTGCCTCCTTCTGGACCATGGGAATTTTGGGGGTCGGTTCCCCGCGCTCTCTGCCTCTTCTGTTTAAGGCAGGCACCTCTGCCATTATTTCAGGCTCCAGGTTCTCTTGAACACCCTTACCAGCTGCCATTGACCAAGTGGTCACACATGCCCACTCAGGCAGACCCAACATCTCCAAATGAGACCTCCGCTCCACTTTCACCCAAGGGGAGCTCTCCAAAACATTGCCTAGCAGACAGTCAACAGGCATGGCTGGCCTCATAGCTACTTGAAAGGTACCTGAGACCCCCCCAACTCAAAGGGAACCTGAACCACCTTGCAGTGGCTCTCTGTGTTGTCAGCGGCAACAACAGGGTACAATGCATTGGGGATCACCTGCTCTTCAGATACCAGCCGACAACTGTCAAGCTGTCACACTAGCTCCGGTGTCTCTCAGAGCCTCCACTCTATGGCCATTGATGGTCACCCACTGCCTGTATTGTTTGTTATCAGGCAGTTGAGTCTTCTAAAGAGACTAGGGACATCTCTGCAGGACCCCAACCACCTTGGACACCTAACTCTACTTCCAGGGCTACACTAGCCACCTGCCGAAGTAGTGCACCAGTGGGTGTACTGCTAACTGTTTTGGTACACTTAGGATCTCTCCTGAAGTGACTCTCCTGACCACAGCTAAAACAGACTTTGGGACCCTTCTGCACAGTCTTGCCTGGCGGGACCCATGGCCTTTTCTCAGTGGGAGTCTGGGAACATTTCCCTTGGTTCCCTTGGGGATTACTTTGGGGCCCCTTCTGGAACTCCTTCTGTTTACCCTTGTCCCTCCTGCTCTTCTGCTGGGGACCCTGCCCACACTTGGCAGAGTCTCCCACATGACCCTTCTGGACCCTGGTACTCACCCAGCGGTCCGCCTCCTCAGCAAGCTTCTTGAGCTCAGTCTGCTTACTGTCAATCAAGTGTGGGCCTAGCTCTGGAAATCAATTACTGGACAAGTGATCCCATGCAATCAAATCATAGAGCGCCTTAAAATCATTTACTTTGCTACCCTTCACCCAACCATCCGGGACTCCGCAAAAGAAAGTCACATACTCCACCGAGGTACTAGACTCCAGCTTCCTGCAGTTTCTAAATCTCTACCTGTAAAGCGCTGAGGTCAACCCATACCTGTTCATTAAGGCTTCCTGCATGGGGGCATAGGACATCTGATCCTCCTTGGGAAGGTCTAACAGGTGTCCCTCCTTTCACTGACAAAGCGGCTCCACAACCCTGCTCCCAGTCTTTCTCAGGGACTCTATGGGCCATCATGGCCACCACATAAGCCTTAAACCACTGCCCAATGTCCTCATGCTTCATGAACTCCTTAATGACATCCTTGGGAATATAAACTCTACTTTCCACAGGCACTGACAGTGTGCTGCCACAAGAGGGACTGATCTCTAAACTGTTTGCTTTCAGATCCAACTCCCTCAACCCTCGTTCATGCTCTTTAAGCACATTTTTCTCCTCTAGGGCTAATTTCTCTCTCTAAAATGCCAACTCTGCATCCTCCTTCCCATGCTTGAGCTTTGTGAGCTCCAATTCATGCATCCTGGTTCTCTCTCTGTCCTCCAGCTCTTCTGTAGACAGGCCTTTAGAAGAAACACTGCTACCTGCTCTGGAAGGTGCTTTCCCCCCAGCCAGGCCCAATGGTCTCTCCAGCTGCCCATCCACATTCTCTCCCTCCATTATTCGCTATAAAGGGTGCTCACTGGCATCCCTAGATTCCAACCAGGTCCTCAGCACCTTTTGGAATTCCTCTTTCTTGGTGAGGCCTCTCCTGGAGATTTTGAATGTCCTAAAAACAGCTTTATGGTGTGGTGCAGTGTAGGTATCAATCCTTTCTTCTTCAAAGTCTAAATCCATTGATGCATTGGAGGATGGCTTACTCATGGTAAGTATTGGCAGTTCTCAAAAAATAGTCCCAGAAATATTCTACCAAATGTATGTGGTCGCGTTCTGGTCTGCACTCACTAGGAGTGTACACCAATCACTGTATATGAGTCACAAAGGCAAGTCCAAATCCTCACTGCTGACCACCAGTGTTAGAAATGAGGGTCACTAGTTGGCAATGGTATACACCTTTGTCCAAATAGGGACCCTTGCGTCTAGTCAGGGAAAGGGGGATACACTCCTGAATAACCCCTGATACCCCCTTGGTGGCTTGGCACAAGCAGACAGGCTTATCTCAGAGGCTGTGTGTAAAGCAGTTGTGAACACATACAGTAATACAGTGAAAACACTACAAATAGACACCACACCAGTTTAGAAAAAAAAGTAATCTTCACTAGACTTAACACAAGACCCAACAACAAAAATCCACAATACTGTAATAAAAATATGACTTTGAAATGGTAGAAATAGCTTAGTTCAATGTAGATGAAAAATGCGACACTTTACTCTCAAAGTACTTTGGGTGCGTCACGCAAAACAAACAAAACGGTCGCAGGGAAGGTAATGGGTTGGTTCCTTGCTTAAGGGGAGGTGATGCGTTGGTTCCTTACTGCTGCGCAGGGAAGGTGATGCGTCGGCTCCTTGCCGGGAAAGAGGTGATGCGTCGGTTTCTTACTGTGAGCCGGTGCGATGCAACAAGATGGCGCTTCGATGTGACGCGATGGTCCAGTGCGATACGACAAAATACCATCTTTGATGCGATGCGTTAACGTGGATGCGATGCGTGCCCGCCTGATGGCCGTGCGGTGAAATCGATGATCTTTGGAGCCATGACAGGCCCTGCGACACGCTTATCTGGTGATGCAATGGCGACCTCGACGGGGCGGCACGCTTCTCCGGTGATGCGACGTGCTTGATCGGCGATACGATGGTGAAGAGCTGCGGCAGCACGCTTCTTCAGTGATGCGACGGCAACTGCTGCGGCGGCGACACACTTCTGCCCGTTGCATCCTGCTTCCAGCTCCCAGCGACACGCAGTCTCTCAGAGGGCCCAAACAACAGCAGGCACGTCACTGCAGGTAGAACTCCAAGCAACGGAGCTCAGAGGGAGCTGGTGGTGAAGTCTTTGTACCCTTCAGACTTCAGACAGGAGGCAAGCTCAGTTTAAGCCCTTGGAAATCTTCCTCATGATAACAAAGCAAACAGCAAAGTCCTTTTCTTCTTTCCTTGGCAACAAGTAACTACTGCAGGCCAACCCCAGACAGCAAACAGCACAGGGGCAGTAATCCTCCTTCAGCTTCTCCGGTTTCATCTCCCTGGCAAAGGTTCCTCTTGATTTCCCTGAAGTGATCTAAAGTTCGTGGGTTTCAGCTCTCATATTTAAACCCCAAAAGTCTTTGTTCTCTGTGTGTGAGGGGTCCTGGACCCAGTCCAAACCAGTTCTGGGTGCCCTCTGCCAGTGCAGAACTTCTTCCTTTGTCAGTATGGGCCAGGGTCATCAGACGCACCACAAAAGGTGGAGCCATGGAGCCAGCATTGTGGAAGGCAGGCACAGCTCTATTCAGGCCCATGTGCTACTCCTCTCACCACTTCAAATGCATATAGGTCTATTCAGCCTAGTGCTGACTCACCGAGACTCCTGGAGCCACCCCAGCCCCTGTCATTCACAAACCAGACATGGTATACACAAACCTAGCAGAGGCATGCTGGATGGTTAGGCAAGAAAATACCTACTTTCTAAAAGTGGTATTTTCAAACATAGAACGTAAAAATGACCCTCACTAAAATATGTATTTTAACATTCTGAGTTCAGGCATGCTAAACTCAAATTTCTACCTTGTTCCCTGTGTCAGTTAGGATTATAAGATGTTATACTCAAACTGCCCCTTTCTGGCCTATGGGAACAGGTAGCCTTGCAATAGTGAAAAACGAAATTGGTTGTAATTCACTATCTGGACATGCCACAAGCATCAGGGCATGTCCTACCTTTTACATACAATGCACCGTGCCCTTGGGCCTATCTTAGAGGTGACTAATATATAGAAAAAGGAAGGTTTATGGACTTGTCGATACGGCAGTCCCAGACTGCACACAGGCTCTGCAATGGCAGGCCTGAGCCACATTTTATAAGCTGCTTCTGTGGGTGGCACAATCAGTGCTTTGAGCCCACCAGGAGCAATCGATTTACAGGCCCTGGGCACACATGGTGCACTGTACTAGAGTCTGACAAGTAAATCAAATAACCAATCATGGAATCACTAATCCATTACATCATTTTACAGTAGGGAGCACTTGCACTTTGACACTGATCAGCAGTGGCAAAGTGCCCAAAGCATCTAGACCAACAAAAAATGATGAGGCCACAGCAAAAAGTGGAAGGGAGACTCACGCCAATGGTGCCAAATCTAACTGTATCAAACTAAAGCAATTTAAGAGGCAAAGAGAGTTAACAGGATAGAAAGAAGATACAAAGAAATCAGAGATAATTTGGAAGATGTATATAAGGAGATGTTAGGGGAAAGAAAAAAGAATAGAAATAGAAAAGTACATATATGGGTGGAGCTAATAAGAGGAAACCCCCTGAAGTAAGAAAGAGACAGTAAAAGTATCAGATAAGATGAAAGAGAAGAGAGGGATTTTGAGGAAGATATAAAGATTAGTGAGTAAAGAGCAGAATGAAGGGGAGAAGGTAGAGGCACGAAGGATGGAGAAGTGATAGAAAGAGGGTTGAAGGAAGGTGAAAGGAAGAGGAGAGATGTGAAGAGGATGGAGATAGACAAGAAGCTAGAAGACTGAGAAGGAGAGGGGTGATTCAACGCCAGGAGTCAAGTCAGGATTAAGGTAAAATTCTTTATTCACACATAGTTACACTGATGAGCCACCAGCAACACTCTTTGTCTAGAGCTGCACTCTAACTGTCACTCTCCCGAACCCCTCCTCAAACATGGAAACCGAATACTGGATTCCATGCTCAACATTCTAACCTAGACAAGAAGGTGAATACTACAAAGATCAAATACATTAGAGTGTAAACAATGACAGAAAAGGCATTTTGAAGCAAAGATCACAGAACGGATAAGTGAGAATAGGTGGTGAATAATGCAGAGGGGAATGGTGGAGAAAAGTGGAACGCGTAAATAAGGATGAGAGCAGTGGAGTAGAATAAAGAAGGGAACAATGGAGAATATGGGAAGGATGGAGAAAGAAATGTGAAAATGAAGTAGTGTGGAGGTGCATAATGTTTTTTAAATAGATACCAAGGGATATGATATGATACGAATGTAATTTGTAAAGCGCGAACTCATGCCCAAGGGTATCTTGCCACTATAGGGGGCGGGAATGGATGCAGAGCTATTGCGGAGAAGGTTTCTTGCAGAAGGTTGGGTGCCTCCTAGTCTTGTGACAAGAGCCAGGTCTTCAAGATCTTTCTGAAGGTGAGTAAGGAGGAGGCAAGTTTTAGTGTCAGTGGTAGGCTTTTCCAGAGCATTGCAGTGATCCTGATAAAGCTCTTTCCACCCCAGGTGCTCCTCCTAAATGGAGAGACAGTCAGGTTCATGGCAGAACCTGAACGGAGAGTCCTCCTTGGGATATACCATTTAAGCTTCTTCCTCAAACTGACTGGTCCCAGTCCGTACAGTGATTTATAGGCCAGACAGAGGGCCTTGAACCTGCAACGTTGTCTGACTGGTAACCAGTGGAGTTTCCTAATGGCTCCTTTAGCAGATTTATATTTTGGAATTTTGAAGAGGAAGTTTCCAGTTGCATTCTGCAAAGTCTGAAACCTCTTCATGAGACCTACTGCCAGATTGTGATAAAGACTGCTGCAGTTGTCAAGCCTTGAGAGTACCAAAGCAAGGATTACACTTTTCCAAACCTCAGGAGGTAGGAACTTTTCAATCTTTTTTACCAGCCTCTGAGAACAGAAAGCGGCGGATACAATTTTGTTCACCTAATCCTTGAGCTTCAACTCGTTATCTAACAAAAAAACAAGACTTTTTACTTTATTTGTGGGTTGAGGGAGTGGGCCCAACTCGGGCGGCCACCAAGCCGACGTCCAAAAGGAGGGATTATTGCCAAAAATGATGACCTCAGTCTTTGTGGCATTCAGTTTAAGACAATGATTGTCCATCCACTTGCTCACATTGCTCATGCAGGTCCTAAAGGCAGAGCTCAAATTAATTTCGCATTTTGTTAATGACACCACAATTTGAGTGTCGTCAACGTATGATGCTAGGGAGAAACCAGCGATGTAACATAGAGATTGAATAGTGTTGGGCTGGAGGGTCGCTCATGAGTAAAGCGGGATAAATGAGGTAGACAGGCTACAAAGATAACACTGCAAATCTTAAAAAATGCAAGTGTTAAATTAGCTCTGTTCAGTTTCTCTGAGAGTGTCATTAGCATGATTGTTGGTAATAGAGATGCTGAAGTTCAGACAACATTGTGGGATAAATATGTAAATTATGTGGAATGCGAGTGTTTCTGGTGGCTATACAGTATGCTGCTTTACTTTCTCAGGTTCTCATGAGTACAAAGTTTGACTACACGTTTATTTCTCCTTGTCTACAATAGAGCTCAGAGAGTTATCATGTGTCTCCAGCATTTTTTTAATTTTTCACTAGCAGAGTCGATCGGATGCTTCTGTCGAACAATATGGGGGTTTCAGTGAGTCTGGTGATTGTACCCAGGTGAGGTTAACAGATAAAATGTGGGAATTAATATCAGGAACACTGAACCACATTATGTGGGTATTGATACTCTCTCCAGAAGGGACTGGAAATCTTTAGCCAATCGGTACAAATAAAGCGTTGGGGAATCGGATAAGGGAACCATAGTTGGTATGACCATGAGTCCTAAGCTAAGATGCAATGTTTTAGGAAAACATAAGAGCTCTGTGAAACATTGGTCTGAGTACGTCAATAAAATATGATGCCATAAAGTATATTTAAATGTAAAGTACTTTACTTAACATAGAAAAGCAGTCATATTCATTTGAATTTGGCATAATGGTGTAAATCATCAATAAGGATGTGTAAACATTTTGCAACTGGTATCTAAGGAAAGTGCAAATAATTAAGTTGATAGCTTAGAGACTGCACTTCAGGCACTAAATTAGTTAACCTACAATAAAGATCTTCAGGGATCGGAGGTGGAAGTCTATAGGGTAGTTCTCAGCTTGAGTGAAAGGCTGGAAGATGTGTCAGGGTCCCCAATTATTATTATTATTATTATGGAGATTTCTAAAGCGCCTGGTTACGCGCACCGGCGTGTCCTCGCGCTGTGGTGAGAGACAGTGAGTAGGCCAACAAGCCACTAATGGCGTGTAGAGCAGAATAAATGGGTTTTAAGAGCTCTCCGGAACTTAGCCTCCGAAGGTTCAAGACGCAGTTCCATCGGGAGCCTGTTCTTAGCTGCAAGGTGTCTAAAAGATCTGCCTCCCATTCGCACTTTCTTAATTTTGGGAACAACTACTAAGCCAACACCAGTGGATCTGAGTACCCGATTAGGTCTGTAAGGTGTGATGAGGCTCAGTAAGGGAATGGGTGCCTTACCCCCAATAATGCGGTGACATATGCATAGCGCCATAAAAACAATACTCTCCCTGACAGGAAGCCAGTGGAGAGCTTTCAAGGCGGCTTTAGAGGCTGCTCTTTTAGGGAGCCTCAATACCAGCCGGGCTGCGGCATTCTGTAACACCTGCGGACGATTCAGACCTTTAACCGTGGTCCCCAGATAGAGAAGGTTAGCATAATCTAGTTGTGAAGTTACCAGGGCGGGCGCCAGCGTCCGTCTCGCACCAACAGGAAGCAAATCCAGAGTCTTCCGCAGGTTTTTGAGAACGCCAACACACGTCCCAACCACACGACCAATCTGGGGAGTGAATGAAAGGTCTGAGTCAAACATTACCCCAAGATTTTTAGCCTGCTGACAGGGTACAGGAGTGTTGTCTAGGCATGCCGGCCACCATGCCGATGACCACACAGACTGGTCACCCCCCCACCACGAGCACCTCAGTTTTGGCACCATTCAACTTCAGGCAGTTGTTAGACATCCAGGAGGCAAGCTCCTGCATGTAGGCACTGAAGTTAGATGCCGCAACCTCGGGCGCTCGTGACAGCGAGATGACCAGCTGAGTGTCATCGGCATATGACACAATTTGCAGGCCATGACTCTCCATGATGTTTGCTACGGGGGCCACATAAAGGTTAAACAGGGTTGGACTCAAGGCAGAGCCCTGCGGCACTCCTTGATCCAAGTTGATCATAGGGGAGTAATACTCCCCCTGTCTAACCTGAAAGCCCCTATTGGACAGAAAAGACTGGATCCACTTCAGCGCAGTCTCCATGACTCCACCCTTGTTCAGATACTGTAGCAAGGTGAAATGTGCTACAGTGTCGAACGCTGCACTCAAGTCGAGTAGGATAAGGGCCATCGTGTGCCCTTCATCTACCCCTTGTCTGATGGATTCAGTGGCCATCAACAGCGCTGACTCAGTGGAGTGGCGTGTGTGAAAGCCAAACTGAGTTGGATGAAGCAGGCTTGCCTTCTCCACATGAGCCATCAACTGAAGATTAGCCACCTTTTCTGCCACTTTGGCCAAGTAGGGTAAGAGAGAAATGGGGCGGAGGTTATCCAGTCCTTCCCAGCTCACATTTAACTTTTTTTGAAGCGGAAGTACCACTGCTTGCTTCCATCTGTCAGGTATGGTATGAGTACTAAACGATAGGTCCAGGACATCCCT
The DNA here is from genome assembly GCF_964261635.1 of Lissotriton helveticus. Lineage (NCBI taxonomy): Eukaryota > Metazoa > Chordata > Amphibia > Caudata > Salamandridae > Lissotriton > Lissotriton helveticus. Next base: position 1,563,244,297 of record NC_136068.1, on the reverse strand, counting down.
AATATAGGGCTCCAGGATCTCGATACTCCCCGCGAGCAGCTTGGGTGAAGCCGGGTCTCGGGGGGATCCTGACTTGATGGAGCAGCATATCTGTATCAGGCTATCTGGAGGTGGCGTGAGAAAGTTCACCAGCCTATTTTCATCCACAACATCCAGTTCTATCCGTCTGAAATCAGAGCCCCTTCTGTCTCCTCCTGAAAAGGCGGAGTATATAGCAGCCACCTTATCAGAGAAGAAGGTAGCGATGCGATTAAAAGATTCCTCTGAAACGCTAGACGGATCTGCACATGGTCCATGGAAAGACATTTCTTTATAGATTTTAAATAGCTCCTTAATGGAGTTTTCAGCTTCCCCTATTCTTCCTACGAAATATTTGGCCTTGGAGCGTTTGATTAAATTATGGTAATCTCTCCGTTTAACCCTATATTCCTGTTTGGCCTGATCCAGAAAGGCAACCCTCCATCGCCTTTCGAGTTGTTTGCATTCCGCCTTTGCTCGACGGAGTTCATCGCTAAACCAGGGGGTGGATTTCTGAGGTCTGCTACCAGGGTTTTTTAAGCACAGTGGAGCGGTAGCGTCCAATGCATTATTGATATGCTCTTCCAGTCTATCGGATGCAGAATTAGCATCCTGCTCTCCAGGTCTACCTCCTTTGACCAGGGCAGTGTCAAACTTGGCTTTGAAAAAAGTTGCCCATTTCCGACTGGGGTATTTTGGATTGACCCGCTCTTGGGTGTTTGTTACCGGCACACTTATAACAAAGGGTACTAAGAAGTGATCAGACCAAGGAATAGGTATAGGGGTACTTACTTTCATTTCCTCCCAGTTGGCAAAGATAGGGTCCAATAAGTGGCCCTTTTGATGAGTGGGGGCCTGAGATCTAAGGTGAAGTTGGAGAGCATGTAATTCCTGACAGAAGTCAGTGGCTCCCTTATCCTGTGGGTCGTCCAAATGTAAGTTAAGGTCACCCAATAGCAGAAACTTGTCCCTACGTAGGGCCTCTTCCGTTATGCCTTCTATCAAACTGGTGGTAAAACGAGTGAAAGGGCCAGGTGGACGATAAATCAGAAGGCCCTTCACTGTGTTACCTGCATTAACCTTTATGGAGAAGGCTCCTGCCTCACTATCCACAGTGGTGAGTGGTACCAGTTGACAGCATAGCGGGATTTTAGAGATTATCGCTATTCCTCCACCTCTACCCACAGGTCTATCCAACCTTACCATGGTATAACCATCCGGGAGGGAGGCGACTACGTCTGGCTCGGAGTTGGAATCAAGCCATGTCTCGGTGAGAAATAGAAGGTCGAATTTCATCTCCATAAGCAGATCATATATATCTAATTTGTGCTTACACATAGACCTAACATTTAGTAGTCCGCAAATCAGCCTTAGGTCTTCAGTCTCCCTAGTTTGACTGGTACGCCACGTGTATTTGCACTCTTTGCAGCTGTTATCCTCCTCAGCTCTCAAGCAATCTAGGCAGGCCTTAGCGGTATTGGGACGCAGTGCGCGGAGTTGACAGGGACTCCACCGTATTATTACCCCGTTTTGTCCAGGGGTTCTGGCCCCTGCCCCCGTCCAGCCGCGGACGGGCGCAGACGGGATTGCCTTTGGTGCGCCTTCGGCACGCCGCCGGCGCGCCGGCTGCGCGCGTCCGCTGCACGGCCGGGTAGGCATCCGCCTTAAGTATCCCGCAGCCCGTCTGCGTGAGGAACACTAGACCGCTGATCGGCCTCCCGCGCACCGGAAGTGGCTGTCTTACCTTCCACGCCCTCCGCACAAAGGTGCTAGCCACCGCGTCGGACCGGGGCGGGAAGGAAGGATGACAGATCAGCCCCGCGGTGTGCGTCCCTAGTCAGGTAGGTGTTCCGGATACTGTGCTAAGGGCCACCTAGACGGGAAGCCTCACTCGCTATCCCGCCGCCCGCCCAGCACAAGTGCAAATTAGATGAGTTAAAGTGCTTTTAAGTTGCGCAAGCAATTAAAAATGAGTTAAAATGCTTTTGAATTGAGCAAGCTATTAAAAATACGAAAGCGCGAAGCGCTACACAAAGCAGGGATGGGCCCTGCCACAGCCCACTCACCACAATGCGGGCGGATCTTCTAGTGCCTTAAGTATCCCGCAGCCCGTCTGCGTGAGGAACACTAGACCGCTGATCGGCCTCCCGCGCACCGGAAGTGGCTGTCTTACCTTCCACGCCCTCTGCACAAAGGTGCTAGCCACCACGTCGGACCGGGGCGGGAAGGAAGGATGACAGATCAGCCCCCCGGTGTGCGTCCCTAGTCAGGTAGGTGTTCCGGATACTGCGCTAAGGGCCGCCTAGACGGGAAGCCTCACTCGCTATCCCGCTGCCCGCCCAGCACAAGTGCAAATTAGATGAGTTAAAGTGCTTTTAAGTTGAGCAAGCAATTAAAAATGAGTTAAAATGCTTTTGAATTGAGCAAGCTATTAAAAATACGAAAGCGCGAAGCGCTACACAAAGCAGCGATGGGCCCTGCCACAGCCCACTCACCACCAAGGAGATTACTTTGGAGAAAAGATTTGAGTGGTGGTAGGGCCAGATGTAACATGTCCCAAGGATTTATGGGCTATGGGAGGTGTTAGAGCTAGGGGTCTCTAGTAGGCAGAGGTAGGTACCTTTGTCCAAATAGGGACCCTTGCTTCTAGTCAGGGTAAGGGGAATACACACTTTAGATAACCCCTGCTCACCCCCTTGGTTGCTTGGCATGAGCAGAAAGGCTTATCCCAAAGGCAATGTGTAAAGTATTTGTACCAACACTCACAGTAACACTGTGAAAACACCTCAAATGGACACCACACCAGTTTAGAAAAATAAAATATCTTTATCTAAACTAAACAAGACCAAAACAACACAAATCCAACATATAAATACTCAGTAGAATGACTTTAAAAAGGGTTGTTGCAAAAATAAACTTGTAGATGGTAAATGAGCCACTTTTCTCTCAAAGTAACTTAGATGCATAACGCAGAACAAACAAATGGGTCGCAGAGAAGGCGATGCGTTGATTCTTCCTCCACTCCAGTTGCGATGTAACAAGATGGCGCCTCGATGCGTTGCGACGATCTGGTGCGATGTGGTAAAAAGGTGTCTTTGGTGCGATGCATCAACTTCGATGTGTGCACGCCCTACGGCTGTGCGGCGAAATTGGTGGTTTCTTGAGCCGCAACACGCTTCTCCAGTGATGCAATGGCGATCTGCAACAGCACGCTTCCTTAGTGATGCGACTGTCCAGGGACACGCTTCTCCGGTGATGCGACGGGGAACAGCGGCAGCGGCATCAAGCTTCTCCCTCCTTGCGTCATGCTTCCAACTCCCAGCAGCAAGGGCCTCACACACGGATACAGGGCTATGCTACTCCTCCCACCAGGCCAAATGTAGATTGTCCTATTCATCCTAATGTTGACTCACCCAGACTCCTCGAGCCACCTCAGCCCTTGTCACTCTCAAACTAGACAGTCAATCCACAAACAGGCAGTGGCCCACAGAAAGGTTGAACAAGAAAATAGCCACTTTCTAAAAGCACTATTTTCAAACACAGAATTTAAAAGCCATCCTTCCTAAACGATGTGTTATCAACTTCTGAGTTCAGGGACACCAGATTCCAATTTTCTACCTCACTCCTATGCGAAGATATGCAGGTAAACATGTTACACGGCATTCCCCATTCTGTCCTATGGGTAAGATGTTTATGTTTACGGATTTATAGAGTGCATGGCTGCCCATGAGCGTCCCAGCGCTGGTGATAGAACAGATGGGATCGAGGGGGAATTAATTAGGGGAACAGTCAAGTCTTCAGAAGTTTACGAAACAATAGAAGATTAGGCTGAGCCCGAATGTCGATTGGCAGTGCATTCCACAGTTAGGAGGCATTGTATGAAAAAAGACGGCCTCCAGACCGGGCCCTCTTGATCCTGGGTATTGAAGTCAGATGAAGGTGAGTGGATCGAAGAGTTCTGTTGCTTTTGTAGGGAACGACGAGGTCCTTTAAGATGGGAGGGGCCTTGCCATGCAGAATTTTGTGGGTAGTGCATAGGGCCTTAAAATACACCCTTTCAATTATGGGTAGCCAGTGGAGTGACCTGAAGGCTGGTTTGGCTGAGCAGCGGTTGTTAGTGCCCGTAAGAAGCCGGGCAGCGGTATTTTGTACAACCTGGAGCTTCGCCGTTACTTTATTAGGGGCACCGAGGTAAAGGGCATTGCCGTAGAGCAATCGGGACAGAACGAGGCCCTGGATCAGAAGCTTTTTAGATTGGGTCGGGTGTAGGGGTAGGATTTTTCGAGAAATGCGTAGGAGACCACAGCAGGCTCCAGCAGTTTTTCTGGCTTGGGTGTTAAGTGTAAGCCTTAATCTAACCAAATCCACAGACTTTTGATGTCAGACTTTGGGATTGGAGGTGGGCCCATACAGGGGGGCCACAAGGTCTCCGGGCGAAAGTGTGATTGATTGCCCAAGACCAGGATCTCCGTCATATCGCTGTTAAGCTTGAGATGGGTCCTGTCCATACATCTAGTTATATCCCCAAGACAGGAGTAAAGATCTGTAGGAGGGTGATCCTGTTGACTTAGTGATACAACAAGCTGGGTGTCATCAGCATAGGTCAGGAGCTTAATACCATATGGGGTGACAATCTTTTCAAGTGGGGACATGTACACATTAAAAAGCGTGGGGCTCAAAGAAGAGCCCTGGGGGATGCCACAGTGTACAGGAGTTGTCTTAGAGATAACATTACCATCCGCCACTTGAAATGAGCGGTTATGTAACAAGCATTTGAGCCAGGACAGAGCCAACCCTGAGATACCCAAGTTCTCGAGCCGGTGGACCAGTGTGAGATGATTCACGGTGTTGAAGGCCGCACTCAGATCCAGGAGGATCACTGCCACTGATCCCCCTGAGTCTATGATCTTTCTAGCCTCTTCCACAACCGCAATCATTGCGGTCTCCGTGCTCTGACCAGGGCGAAAGCCCGTCTGTGAGGGTTTAAGTAGATAATTTGTTTCAAGATAGTCAGATTACTGACGATTAATGTATTGCTGACGCCTGGTAAAAGGAAGATTGGCTAAAAGTTGTTCAATTCCAGCGGGTCCAGATTGGGTTTTTGATCAGTGCTTTAACGACAGCCCTTTTCCAACTTAGGGGTACAGTGCCCTGCAAGAGCGAGAGGTTAATCAAATTTGCCATGGGTGCGAGAATAACCGGGGTCACTAATTTTAAGATGTTCAAAGGGGCAGGATCTAACGGCGAACCGCTTTTAATTGATTGAAAGATGGAGGAAAGGGAGTCTTTTGTTATAGGAACAAACATATCCAGATTGGGCTCGGGTTGCGATGACGTTAAACTAGGCGAATCTCGTAAGTCATGGATGCCAGTAGTGTTGTGCAGGGGGAGATGGTTTAAGATTTTTTGGATCTTCGAGTCAAAAAACTCGGCTAGCTCATTACAGCGACTATCCGAGGGATCTATGGGGCAAGGGGGGGGTCAGGCATTTTTAAAAGCTTTTTCGCAATTTGGAATGTTTCCCTCGACGAGTTGGCAGAAGATCTAATTTTTTTCTTCAAAGAATGAGGCTTGTGCCGATTTCAAAGCCTTTTTATACTTGAGAATCATGAGTTTATAGTCCTGCTTCTTGTAGGGATCGAAGTCCTTCCTCCATGCCCTTTCAGACTTTTTGCAAAGTTTTTTTAGGAGTTGGACTTCCTTAGTAAACCAGGGCGCTGTGGTTTTGCCACGAGGTTTGCAGGTGGATGTTCTCGGAAGGACTGTATCCAATGAGTTTTCAATCCACTTTGAAAACGTAATGTCCGCTGATAGAGGATCCGTCTCACCCGTTAGAGGTGAGAGCTCCAAGATACGCTTCCATTCTTCCGGGTCCAGTTTATACCATGGGCGTGCAAGCCTACTGGGGGCTGGTTTGGGGCGATGGATGGCCGCGAATCGCCAATTAATCGGTATAAGAAAGTGGTCTGACCACGGAACTTGAATAGGTGTGGGTACTTTGATGTCAGGGATGTTGGAAAAATGGGGTCCAAGAGATGCCCCAGAGTATGAGTGGGCTGGAGGCTCCCCAGATGAAGCTGATAGGTCGCCAGGTCCATTGACAATTTGGAGGCTAACTTGTCTCCGCCATTGTCAAAGTGGATGTTTAGGTCCCCTAGAATCATAAAGTTGGGGAGGGTAGTGGCCAAGGCCAATGAATTTTCCAGCAGTGAACTGCAGAATTGCCTTTCAATAGTGAACAACGAAATTAGAAGTATTTCACTATCAGGACATGTTACCCACACTAGTACATTCGCTACCTTTTACCTACACTGCACCCTGCCCAGGGGGTACCTTCGGCCTACCATAGGGGTGTCCAATGTGCAAGAAAAGGGAAGGGTAAGGCCTGGCAAGTGGGTTCACTGGCCAGGTCAAGATGGCAGTTAGCAAACTGCGCACAGGCACTGCGGTGGCAGGCCTGAGACATCTTTTCAGGGCTACTTATGTGGGTGGCGCAATCAGTGCTGCAAGCCCACAAGTAGCATTTGAGTTACCAGCCCTGTCACATTTAGTGCACTTTACCAGGGACCTACTGGTAAAGCAAATATGCCAATCATGGATAACCAAGCACAATAACAATTTACACAGAGAGCATATGCACTTTAGCACTGATCGGCAGTGGTAAAGTGCCCAGAGTCCTATAGCCAACAACTACAGGTAAGGAAGGAGGAAGAAGCAAAAAGTTTGGGGATAACCCAGCAAAAAGGGCCATTTCCAACAGGGGGTTTGAACATTCTACCTTTATTGCATGTCTGTGTGGCTGTCCCATCTTCATTGAAGGGAAGGAGTGTAGAGCAGAAGACTGAAGCTGTCATTTCATTACAATATTGGAACCGACTGGAAAGATTATTACACAAGAAACTGAGGAAGAAGGAAATAGATACTAAATTTTACTGAGTGAAATTCCAATCTTTCATGCACTATTAAGGCTTTACTTTATTGTCACTTTCCTTCCTTGCTTGTTTATTTTATTGATTGTTGTGCCACTGAATGGATCAATAGGTGACATATTCGAAAACAAATTAGACATCCTATTGGGATTTTTTATTTTAAAAAATAAAGGCCTGTCATAAAGTTTGTGCTACAATTATTGTGGGTGAGTAGGGAATGGCCATAGCCTGCACCTAACTGGAAAGTGTGAGGGTGTGTTACTTAGTCATTGCTTATTTCTAGTACTCGGTTTACTCCTTGCTTTCTGATAGATAGGCAGTACATCGTAATATTCGATAGGACCCCTTTTGGGCATAGTATTTTTCCGAGCCCTTGATTTACTCACAGTCATGGCTATGCCACCTGAAAGAAATTTGGTTATTATTTGAGGGGTTGGAAACCCGACTCCGAAAACAACCACAATCCTTGTCAAGGTGAACCAGAAAATTCACTAAATTCATTTTTGCTGAACCGTCTCGTAGCTTGGCACAAAAAATGTCAGGATTACCTTAGAAGCAATGTGCAAAGTATTTATGCACCACACAAACAGTATTAAAGTGAAAACACAAAACAAGAAAAATCTCAAAACAGTGTAAAAAATCTAATCAGTAGAAACAGATATATTCAATTTTAAAGATTTCGATAAAATAGCGCCTAAAGGCACAAAGCCCCACTTGCGGTCATCTGGTCACTCTAGACCGATAAAAAGTCACAAGTTTTGGCTGACTAGGATGGAGCACGAGATGGATAATGGGACCAGGTTAGTCCCACTGAAGAGTTACCTTCTCAAGTTTTGCTCAAAGAGTCCCATTGGCTTTGGAGGAGGCTGCAAAAGAAGGCTTTTGGCGCAAAGTACAGATTTAGCGTTGTGGAACGTTGTTGCTGTAATGCGAAGATCAGGTCATCACTGGAGGTTCTCGGTGGCGGTTGCTGTTGGCTGTCATTGCTGTAGGACGAAGTGCAGGTCTCGCGTGGCGATCATCGTAGCTGGTCATTGTCGACCTGCAGAGCATATCTCATCGGAACTTCGCGTTGGTGGTTGTCGCATGTGGCAGAGTTTCAGTGCAAATGGGCCTGCTCACGGTCATGCAGAGCCCAACTTCAGGATTTTTACCTTGTTCTTCTCAGAGGATCTTCCAATGATGTTAGCCAATGTTCCAGAACTCTGGTGGCACGTCTTGGGGCTCAGGGCTCACTCCAGCAGAGGCCAGAAGCAGAGCTCAGACAGGTCCAAGCAGGACCAGGTAAAGCTGGCCAGCTACGCAGTTGCAAGGAGGTCTCTCCTAAACTTGTTCTGCCGCCCCACCTTGGTGACTGATGAGTAGCACTCCGGAGAGACCAGTTTTAGTCTCTATAGTTCTATCACGCCTGGTGCCTGGAGACCAATCCCTCCGCTGCCTATTTGTCCCTTTTAATCATATAGTGCCCTACCCTAGCCAACATGTCAGGTCCTGGCCCGACCGTGACTGGGGAAAACTCTTATACTCTGGTCTACCCCCCAACCTCTCCAAAACCGCTGCTAAATCATTCAAGCATGCCACTCTAAAATGCCACCCTGAGACGCTGATATCCGACCTGCGCTACAGCGCGGGCATTGGCATAGTCATTAATGACCTTATCTTCTACTCCAGAAGAACAGCTTCCTGGCGCAAAACCTTTGTGCACCTTCTTATTGTTCGCTCAAACAAGAACATTCCATACAGCAACAAGCTCACAATAGCGCCCTCCTCAACCCTGCGAGCTGACCTAACCATCACCCTCTACAAAAATGGTATCGGTCTGATTCAAGCCTCAAACAATAACCTCAATAAATTTGCAGACCTTTTCACCCTCCTCAGAAACCATGTGCACGACACCCACAGGGTAACTAACACCTGCACCAATGACCCCATGACCAGCCAGCATAACGTACCTAGCCACCCACATACCCCCCTCCAAGGGCTTCCAACACAGTTCATCCTATCCTCCCCAGCATGTCTCCTGACCCTGACTACAGAATCGCCACTACACATTTGATCCCCCCCCCCCCATTGTCTCCCACTGACTGTGAGACTGGTACGTCCCCAAAGACCTCTGATTCAGGTCGAGCTAGCCCTCTAAGGGTTTTCAACACTGATCATCCTAACCTTCATAGCACATCCCGCGGCACCTCCAACAGAGTCGCCCCTAGACCTCTGACCACCTCCACCCCAGCCATCCACCTGAAACGCGAGTTTGGTACGCCTTTAAAGACCTTCGATTCAGTTCGAGTCTACCCTTCTCCCCTACCACCTATGCATGCCGCTTGTACTGCTCCGAGTAATAAAAGGGGGGAAACCCAATATACCTCTGTAGGGTTGGGCAATGCTTTAATCAAGTAAAAGGAACCTGCAAGGGATTTTGTTTAAGTAGAATAACTTCTGATGAATTATATGGTTTAATCTGAAGGTGTCACTCCAACAGGAGATTACTAAGTAGTGTCAATAGACAACAAAGCAGCAATGCAAACAGATGGAAAAGGGGAAAAAACAACACGGGAGAACTTGGGTATTTAGAAAAGGTCAGTCTTATTTAGACATTAAATATTAAAGTAGGGTACAGAATAAAAGTAAATATTTACAGCAACAAATTTATGCAAAGAAGCCAAAAACACATTGTGCTAACAATACATAAAAGATGACTATTCCAAATGTAATGATGAAAGTCACAAATCAAACAATAAGAATACGCAACTCTCAAAGAAATTCAATCAATCAATCAATCATTGACACTTATAGAGCGCGCTACCTACCCGTAGGGTCTCAAGGCGCTGGGGGGGGGGGGGGGGGGGGGTGCCGCTACTGCTCGAACAGCCAGGTCTTCAGCTTCTTCCTGAAGGAGAGGTGGTCTTGGGTCAGGCGCAGGTCGGTCGGGAGGGAGTTCCAGGTCTTGGCGGCCAGGTAGGAGAAGGACCTTCCTCCTGTAGTCGTTCTTCGGATGCGGGGGACGGCGGCGAGGGCGTGGTTGGCTGATCGGAGGTGGCGCTTGGGAGCGTAGAAGTTGACTCGGCTGTTGAGGTAGCTCGGGCCTTGGTCGTGTAGGGCTTTGTGTGCGTGGGTGAGGAGGCGGAAGGTGATTCTTTTGTTGACGGGGAGCCAGTGAAGGTCTCTCAGGTGTCCGGAGATGTGGCTGGTGCGTGGGATGTCGAGGATGAGTCTGGCTGAGGCGTTCTGGATCCGCTGGAGTCTCTTCTGGAGCTTGGCGGTGGTACCGGCGTAGAGGGCGTTGCCGTAGTCCAGTCGGCTGGTGACGAGGGCCTGGGTGACGGTCTTCCTGGTCTCGGTGGGGATCCACCAAATTAATTTCCACTTGGAAATAGATGTGATAGTCGACGTTTCGGTCTGTTCAGCTTTCGTCTTTCAGACCATCTTCAGGACAGTAAAATTTGGTGCTGTCTGATGAACCACTTAAGTGAGAGTGAATCACTATCTGTATCAATAATTATAATTTTAAAAGGTTATCTGCAGCAGCAGCTGTCTAGATGGCGATTCCAAAAATGCAGAAAATTATCGGTGAGCAAATCCTTTATTTATTCCGAAGTTGCAATTATCGATGCACAAATGCTTATTTTGTTCTGCGACGATATGACACTGTGTTCTGATGAATGCGGCTGGCGTCTCACAAAGAAAATCTCTGGAAAAACTCGCTTGTACTGCTCCTGCACCTCTGCCCCCCTGCCCTCTAGCACCTTCCTCTTATATTGACTTTGAAACTCTGCACTTCAGAGCGGCCAAACTTACTCAGAGCATCCATATCTCCAGTCTAGACCTAATGAACCTCCTTCATCTTGCCGAACTCTCCCTTGCTAACCTCAAGCCCGCTTATATCCACCCCAGGTCACAGAGCCTCCCAAGCACCCACTACCGCTACCCTTAAGACACCTCCGCCCGCAGAAGCAACCATGCCACCTTTCAGAGGAGGAATCCCGAGCTCTCGCCCTCTCTTACAACTCTACCACTGCCACCTCAATTCCACTAGACCTCACGGAAAACTAAATCCTAGCCATCCTCCAAGACCACATCTCTGTCCAAGTCGTCCCTGGTCCACTAGATACAAGTTCTGTGCCATCAGCACGGTCACCATCAACCCCAACAGGTCATCTACCCACCGTAACAGAAGTGTGGTTAAAAGCAACCTTACTCCTGTACACCTGTCTGCCCAGACCCCTGACACTGCCCCGACCCCCCCCCCCCATCTGGTCACTTAATCAACTGCCAATCAGCAGTTAAGCATGCCGCCGATATTGCTGATCTCATCCTGAACAAAAATTTCGACCTAGCAATACTAACTGATTCATGGCTCAATGAATACTCATCTCCTTGCCTGGACCTATTAGTCCCTCCCAACTACAACATTGCTAGACTGGACAGACAATCCAGCAGGAAAGGAGGAGGCATCGCCTGCATCTACCGATCTAACCTCCTTGTCACTGAACTCACAGCCGACACCACTCTCTCCGGCAAATACCTTGCCCTCTCCATTTGCTGCAACTCAATACAACTGTGCAACTTGCACATCTTTTACCTCCCTCCAGGCTTGAATGACTCTTTCACCGATCACCTCTTGGAAATCATCACAACTAAGATTTCCTTCACCGCCAAAGAGATTTTCCTTGGTGATTTCAACCCAAGGATCCTCACGTCAACGCCATTAAAGATCTCCTAACTGATCAAGCCCTGACTCAAGCCTGCTCACTGCCAACTCACTGAAAAGGGGCCACCCTGGACTGGATCACCTCTAAGGAATCATCAGTCAAGCTTATCTCCATAGACCCATGTGACTGGTCTGACCACCATGCCATTGCCTTCCTTTTACCCGGGACCCACAAGACAAAGGCACCCGCAACTGGTGATTCCCAAACGCTGGGTCAGAGACACCAAGAACCTTGACCACAGAAAACTGAAAGCTCGCTGTAATTCTGACCTCCTCCCCCCTCACATATAACAACGGTCAGTGACCTCAACGATCACTACTCAATGACTACATTGAACATTCTGAATGACCTAGCCCCACTAAAACTACAAATAACACAAATCAAAGACAGAAACCCCTGGTTCACTGGCTCCCTCAACTTGGAGAGGAGATCCCTCTGGCATTCTGAAAGAATTTGGAGACAGCACCCCTCTGCTGCGCATTTTAAACTTCTCCACCAGGCAAAAAAACACCTTCAACAAGAACATCCTCAATTAAAAAAAAGAATACTTCAGATCGGAACTGGGGAATGCCAAGAATAGACGCAGCAAGCTCTTTGAACTGGTTAAACACCAATCAAATAAACTGGCTAAATCACAGAAGGAAACTCCTAAATCTCTAATATCATCTGAAGAATTCTCCTCGTTCTTCGCTGATAAAATCACAGCCTTAGGATATAAACTCAGTTCCGCTTCATATTCTAAACCCCTTTGTTAGAACCGGGGTCTCTAGTTGGCAGGGGTATGCACCCTAGTCCAAGTAGGGACCACCGCTTCCGTCCTGGTAGCTTGGCGCAGAGCAGCAAAGGCGTAACTTCAGAGGCAATGTGTAAAGTATTTGTGCAACACACAACGGCGATGACACAGTAAAAACACTCACAAAAGGAACACCACACCAGTTTTGTATAGGAATAAGAATTTCTTTATCTAAAAATTATGCGAGAACCAAAAGCAGGTAAATCCATCTCCAGGCAAGATCAATAATAAAAAGGATTCCAGTTTCCAAGCAAGATCAATAATCAATAAGAATGAATCCAGTTCCCAGGCCTGATCAATAATAAAAAGGATTCCAGTTTCCAAGCAAGATCAATAATCAATAAGAATGAATCCAGTTCCCAGGCCTGATCCAATCACCAAAAGCTCATGTGTGCCAAGGGCTCCTGCTGGTAATGTCTTTCTCACAGTGCCCTTGGATGGCAAAAGTTCACTTGAGGTAGGTTCTTATGGTCATAATTCACTGTGAGAAGGTTCTTAGGCCAAAGTTCCCTTGTAGCGTGATAAGTGTGCCTCTCATAGAAATGATGCTCCCAGCGTAGGAAGTGCGGCTGCCCAGGCGCTGCTGGTAATGCTAAAAAATGCCCCAGTGTCAATTACCAAGTAATTATGCCCCCATAGGCCGGTCCGTGAAGGACGGTTCCCAGCCAAGCACAAAGCTCACACTCCAGGTACCCGGCCAACCTGCACCCCGCCCCCTCGCAGCAGCCTGGTTGCACTGAGGCGTTACCTGGGGTGGTGGCTGCGGGCGCGGGTGCGAGGCTCCTCTCCCCCTGGGGCCTCTGGCTCAGCAGGCGCTGCACGTGTGGGGGCGCAGCCACACAGCGCTCCTTTAGCACAGCGCTTAACAGTGCCTCCAAGTCCGGGGCAATGACAGAGCCTCCTGCCACACAGCGCTTCGCTTCTCAGCGTCTACACAGCGCGCTCCGGTCCCAGTGGTGGTGACCTCAGGGCCAGTTTCAGTCGGCTTGCGCCAGAAGCAGAAGCAATCACAGAGCCCTCGGGAGGATCACGGGGCAAGCAGTGCTGAGGGCAGGCACAGCGCTGCAGGGCAAATCTTGAGAGTGTTGTTGCTGTTCCAAAGGGCAGTCTTTAAAACGCTGTGGTCCAAGGACAGCTAGTTTCCTTTAGCTTAAAAAGAGTGCAGTCCCAAAAAGGCAATCTTTAAAAGGTTGAAGACTCTTTAAAATGTGTTTCAAAGAAAAGTAGTTCCTTTGGGATGTTGTGGAGACACTCTGGTGGTGATGTTGCAGTCTCCCAAGCAGGACAAGATCAGCAGACAGTAAGGCAGCTCAGTAGGTTGTGGGGCAGCAGTTCCTTGGAGCAGTCAGCCTCCTTCCCAGTGGCAATCCTCTTGCGCAGCAGTCCTCACTCCAGCACGGATTCTTCCAGGTCCAGCAGTGTAACAAAGAGTGAGGCCAGGACCCTCCCTTATATATTCTACAGTCCAGGGGCTAGAAAGTGGTGGAAGTCTCTGGAAGGGTCTGGGGCAGGGGCTTCTTGAAGAGTCCAGGGAGTTCTGGTATGTTCCCTGCCTTCCCTGACTTAGCTGTCACAGTGACGAGAGACAGGCCGTTAAGGCTATGGTGGGCAGCACATCACAGCTCATCCCAGGGAAGAAGGTGTGAATCACCACTCCCACCATCCAACCCAGGCAGGCTATCAGTATGCAGAGGGGAGGGGGGAGTCTGCAGATCCTAATCTAAGTGTAGGCCGGAAAAGGTCCCCTTTATAAAAGTGGGATCCCTAGCGTAGTAATGCCCAAACCCTATATATCATTGGAAAGGGTTCCCCGCCCCAAGTCCAACAAGACCATACATGACAGGCTTATTAGGTCCCTGTCAGAAATTATCCCATAAGGGGAGGTTCCCAATGTTAGCCTATGGAGGATTAAGCCTTACTGTGGTAGCAGTGGCTTGTGGCAGATATGCCAGCCTCACAAGGTTTTAGGGAAGAGCACCTGCACCTCAGCACTGTTTAGCAGTGGTGAGGTGCCCAGAGTCCTAAGTCCAACAAAAGGTAAGGTACAAATGGGAGGCAAAAGGGCAAAAAGGTAGGGGAAGACCACCCTAAGGCTGACAGGTCCAACACGTGTGTCCCCCAGCTGAAAGTGGGGAGAACTACCCAACCTCTAGGGAGTTCTCATCACTAAGGCGGAAAAACCTAGAGAGACCGTCAGCATTGGCGTGGTCTACTCCGGGTCTGTGTTCTACCCTGAAGTCCATCCCCTGTAGGGAAATGGACCACCTCAACAATTTGGGATTCACGCCCCTCATTTGCATGAGCCACCTGAGGGGCCGGTGGTCAGTCTGAATCAGGAAGTGGGAGCCAAACAAGTATGGGCGCAGCTTCTTCACAGCCCAGACCACCGCAAAGGCTTCCCTCTCTATCGCACTCCACCGCTGTTCTTGGGGGAGTAGCCTCCTGGAGATGAAAGCAACTGGTTGGTCCCGTCCCTCCTCATTGAATTGCGAAAGTACTGCCCCTATGCCATGCTCTGAGCCGTCCGTTTGGACAATAAACTATTTGGAGAAGTCAGGGGCCCTGAGCACAGGAGCTGTGCACATGGCCTGCTTTAGAGAGTCAAAGGCTTTTTGGCAAGCCTCTGTCCAAATCACTCTTCTAGGGTATTTCTTAGAGGTTAGCTCAGTCAAGGGGGCCACAATGGTGCCATAGCCCTTGACAAATCTGCGGTAGTAACCTGTGAGGCCCAGGAATGCCCTGACCTCAGTCTGTGTTTTGGGAGGCTCCCAGGCCAGGATGGTTTCTATCTTGGCCTGTAGGGGCTGCACCTTGCCCCCGCCCACCTAGTGTCCTAAGTAGACTACCGACCCCTGCCCTATCTGGCAATTGCTGTCTTTGATAGTCAGGCCTGCCTGCTGCTGGGCCTGAAGCACTTCCTGGAGGTGACCCAGATGGTCCTCCCAGCTGCTACTGAAGACAGCTATGTCGTCCAGGTAGGCAGCAGAGAAGGCCTCTAAACCGGAGAGGACCCGGTTCACCAGCCGCTGGAAGGTGGCAGGAGCATTTTTCAGTCCAAAGGGCATCACTCTAAACTGGTAGTGGCCCTCTGCGGTGGAAAAGGCGGACCTCTCTTTAGCTCCATCTGTTAGGGCGATCTGCCAGTACCCTGACATGAGGTCAAAGGTACTCAGGTATCGGGCAGCCCCTAGTCGGTCAATGAGCTCATCCGCTAGGGATAGGTTGAGCATCAGTCTTGGTCACAGAGTTCAGTCCCCTGTAATCCACACAGAACCTAAGTTCTGGTGTGGTGCCCGGTGGGGCAGCTTTTGGTACCAGAACCCCCAGACTGGACCAAGGGCTGTTGGAGGGCTCTATCACCCCCAACTCCAGCATCTTAGTAACTTCACTCTGGATGCTGGCCTTCACCTTATCTGACAGCCTATAAGACTTGGACTTGACAGGGGGGCTGTCTCCTGTGTCCACATCATGGGTACACAGGTGGGTAATCCCTGGGATAAGGGAGAACACTGAGGAGAACTGCCCCAGGACCTGGCGGCAGTCCCTCTGTTGCTCAGGAGTCAAGGATGGGGAGAGGACCACTCCCTCCACGATCCATCCTTCTCTTTGGAAGCAAAGAGGTCCGGGAGAGGTTCACTTTCCTCTTCCTCTGCCCCATCAGTCACCATCAGTAAGGTGAGCTCAGACCTCTCATGGTGGGGTTTGAGACGGTTGGCATGTAATGTAGCACCCTGTGGGGCTGTCTGGGGGTCTTAAGGTCCACTAGGTAAGTGGCCTTACCCTTCTTCTCCAATATCCCGTAAGGGCCCATCCAGCGATCCTGGAGGGCACTAAACTCCCCAGGCTCCGTGACCCACACCTTCTGTCCAGGTTCTAGCTCTACAGGGTGAGAGTTCTGGTCGTACCATTCCTTCATCTCCGCCTGGCTGGCATTTAAGTTGTCAGAAGCTTGTTTCCACAACTTAGCCATTTGGCTACAGAAGGCCAGCATGTAGCTCACTACATCCTGGGGAAGCCTCCTTGGAGTCCTCTCCCACCCATCCTTCACTAAACTGAGAGGTCCCCTAACAGGGTGACCGTACAAGAGCTCGAAGGGGCTGAAACCCACCCCCTTCAGCGGTACCTCCCTGTAGGAAAACAGCAAACAGGGCAAGAGGACGTCCCACTTTTTCCTCAGGCCCTCAGGCAGACTCCTGATCATGCCTTTTAGGGTCTTGTTAAATCTCTCCACGAGACCATTAGTCTGTGGGTGATAAGGGGTGGAGAACTTATAAGTAACCCCACACTCCTTCCACATGGATTACATGTAAGCAGACATAAAATTGGTTCCCCTGTCGGACACCACCTCTTTGGGGAAACCCACACTGGTAAAAATCCCCATCAGGGCCCGGGCCACTGCAGGTGCAGTGATGGTTCTCAGTAGAATAGCCTCTGGGTACCGGGTGGCATGGTCCACCAGAAGCAGGATAAACCGGTGACCAGAAGAAGTTGGTGGATCCATGGGCCCAACAATGTCGATGCCCACCTGTTAAGGGAATACACACAGCTACAGGTTTTCCTACCTAAATTACATATAGTCACTGATTCAATCGTTCTCTAGAGCTCATTCCCTAAATGAGATAACCAGTTTTCAGGCAGGTTAATATATTATGTGGATGCTGGCTTAAAGACCTGCTGATCGTCACGACGAGTGCTTCAGTTTTCTCCCATGAATTCAGACTTCCAGATCCGGCCCTTCCTTCCAGCTTCCCCTCGTCCTGCAACCCCGTCCTGACTCTCCTCCCGCCTCCCCTTCAATTCCTTTCTCACTTCTTGTTTCCTCCTTACCTGCTTCACCTCGAGTTCTTGTTCGGACTTGACAGACACTGGAGGATTGCAGAGCTTCATCGGAAGTCCGAGCAACATCCGTTTGCGTCCAGGAAACCCGACCACATATCTACGGAAACAAAAGAAGGACAGTAAGCTTCAGAGACTTAGTTTTATTTTCCTAAGAACATTAGTGCTGGGCTTAAAAGACTTTTGAAATGAAAAACAAACAAGCCTTTACAACTACAATTATTTATTTCATTGTTTAAAACCTATTATAAGGAACTCTGAGACTTATTTGTTAGATACTTGGTGAAAAGACTTTACAATTATAGAAAGCATGCTCTGCTCTACCGAGTTGTGATTAGTGTTGGATTTTCAAGAGCAACTATCTTTGAGTATACAGTTGTTACTGGTGGTTGCTGGTATCTTGCTTGTTCTTTCTTTTTCTTTAATTCACAGAATCCCTTTTGGAGAATAATTCACCTGGTATTCAGGTATGTGCATGGTTATAGAAGTGAGCTCTAACAATCAGTAACCACTAATTTTGCAGAAATTTAAGAGAGGCTTAGTTTTAAGTAATTCTGTTTGATATCTTAAGGCGGCAGTCAAATCAAAGCGGTCTGCGCAAAACCTGTACCAGAGAAGTGTGGACAAGGGCCGATAAATCATATGGTCAGTAATGTAATATGCTGCACAAGTTATTGTCTAGAACTATTCAAAACCAGAATAGTGAATATTAATACTTGTGTACAATAATTCAGGACACGTGCCAGCAAGATCTCGGCCCAGAACACTTCCAGAGAAGCAACAGCTGGAACTAGTGTGGAACCAGTGTTTGTTTGTTTGTTTCTCTTCCACTTCCCCTTTCCCTTATGGACTAGCAGGCTTAGTAAGAGTTACATCCTTGCTACGCTTACTAGTCTAAGAGGGAGTTGGGACTTAACGGCGTCAAGAGGAAACAACTGGAGCACTTAGCGTGATTGCACAACACCACCCTCTCAAAGGGGGTGCTAACGACAGGCAGTGGTTCCAGGGGAGCCTTCAGCTTAGCCCCGCTTTTCCCACTAGCTTGGCAGGTCAGATAGGTCCTGCAGAATGCATGTGAGGAGACCCTCATCTGCGGCCAATACAAATGGGGGACAAGCCTAGCAAAGGTCTTGTCTTGGCCCAAGTGTCCAGCTAAAGGGATCTCATGAGCCAATTCCAAAAGAAAGGCCCTGTAGCACTGGGGGACCACTAAGGCCCTTGATGACCCATGCACAGGAGCCTTGGGCTCACTGTAAAGGAGCCCATCCTCCCAGTAAATATGATACTTTGCAGAGGCATTGCCTGCTGCTTGGGCTTCGGCCTGTCGCCTCATGCCCTCAAGGGTAGGGCACTCCTTCTGGGCCCGGCAAAACTCCTCCCTGGTAGGCCCTCCTTCCACCTGCCACCCTGCAGGGGTAGGTAGGTCCCCCAAGGGAACAACGTCCCCCTCCGCGGACTCCAGTGCGACCTCCTCAGGTGCCCCATCCATCTCACGGGGTGACCGCCTGGGGCGGGCTTCCCACGCCCTCGGGTTCCTCCCTTTCTAACAGCTGGCTGGGCCGTTTTTCCAGGCTCCAGCCCTGGTTGACTCCCTTTCCGGGCAGCCATGGACCATGTGGTAGCACAGATCCACTCTGGTAACCCCAGCATCTCCACATGCGCTTTGAGCTCTACCTCCTTCCAGGCAGTGTGCTCAAGGTCATTCCCTAACAGACAGTCCACTGGCATGGCAGGGATCACAGCAACTCTTAAAAGGCCTAAAACCCCTCCCCACTCAAATGGAACCTGTGCTACGGGATAATGACCCTCCCGGTTGTCAGCCATCACAACTGGATGGAATGCATCGGGAATTATTTGCTCTGGGGACACCAGCTGACTCCTTACCATAGTCATGCTGGCACCTGTGTCCCTCAGGGCCTCCACCACCTGACCATTGAGGGTGACCCACTGCCTATACTTAGTAGTATTGGAGGGCACATGGACCTTAGGAACCATCTCACTGTCTCCCAGAGACACTAGGACAAGCCCTGCCCCCTCACTCCCATCATCTAGGGACAGCTCCTCCCCAAGCGCTACACTAGCCACCCCGGGGTTTTTACCTCCAGTGGGCTGTGGTGCATTCTTGCGACACTTGGGATCCCCCCTGTAGTGTCCAAGTTCACCACACTCATAGCACCGGCAATTCTGGGCTGTTGACCTTTGTCAGGAAAGGAGGCTTCTGGTGGCCGGATTGGGGCTGGGACCCAGACCCTTTCCCTTGTGAATTATTTTGGGGCCTTTGGAGAACTCTTTCTTTTTGTCCCCCCCTCTTTCTTCTGGTGGGAACCCTGATCACCCCTTTGGGAGTCCCCCCCAGAACCCCTGTTGGACACTCTGGTACTGACCCATGTGTCCGCCTCCTCCGCAAGTTTACTAGGATTGGTCAACTTGCGGTCAACCAGGTGTTGGCGCAGCTCTGGAAAACATTTCTCTAGAAGGTGCTCTCTTAAAAACAAGTCATACAACCCTTCCTAGTCATGCACATTGCTGCCCCACACCCAGCCCTCTAAAGCTTTACTAGCGTAGTCCAGGAAGTCTACCCAGTTCTGTGTGGGAAGTTTGTGGCTATTCCTAAACCTCTGCCTATACCTCTCAGGGGTAAGACCAAACCTCTTAAGCAATGCGGCTTTCATGACAGAATAGTTAGTCTGGGCTTCCTTCTCTAGGTAAAGGAGGGTGTCCCTAACATCTGGAGGTAGGTATTTATACAAACCACCCCCCAATAACTCTCTGGGACCCCATGGGCTCTTAAAGACACCTCATAGGCGGCTAACCACTTATCAATATTATCCCCCACCTTAAAACTGGCCATCACATCTTTAGGCATAAAGACCCTGGACTCACGTGAAGCTTCCAAAGGTACGCTGCCACCATTCTTGTTGCTGTTGGCCCCTACTTCGAGGGCCCGAATTTCCAGTTCCTTCAGGCTGAGCTCATGGGCAAGTTCTTTTTCCCGCATAGCCAGTCGCTTGTTCTCGCGATCCTGCTCCATGGCCCACCTTTCTCTTTCCCGCTCTTTCTCCAGCTTGGCAAGCTCCAATCTGAGCTGTCTCTCCTCTCTCCTGTCCTCCAAGTCCTCTGAGGACAGGGTCTTTACTGACACAGTACTGCCTGCCCTGGAAGGTACCCTTGTACCTGGTAACAAATTACCATTTTCCGCCAAGTGCAGTCGGTCAATATTTCCTGTGGCGTCATGCTCTGGTCCTTGCTCGTCCCCATCTCCTTCTGGGTGGGCTGTTACCTATGCTCTCAAGGCTTTCTGAAGCTCTGCCTTCTTGGCGCTTCACTTGAAGGGCACCCCTTTCTCCTCGCAGAACTCTTTGAGTTGCGCCACTGTGTAAACTTCCAGGTTGGCCAGCTCGAATTCCATCTTGCTAGGTGGGGCCTCAGACGTTTGTAGAGAAAATCAAATGGGACTTAGGCAAAAGGGACTTTTAAAAAAGAGCAGCCAGTCAGGGAGAATTTAAAAAAATTCAAAAATGCCAATTGGAGAGGGTAGACAAATATTCAGTAGAGTCAGGTGTAGGGTTGCGGTGTACACTGCGTCGCTGCGTGGTGTTACACAAGCACAAGTCCTATCCCATCGCTCGATCACCAATGTTAGAACCGGGGTCTCTAGTTGGCAGGGGTATGCACCCTAGTCCAAGTAGGGACCACCGCTTCTGACCTGGTAGCTTGGCGCAGAGCAGCAAAGGCATAACTTCAGAGGCAATGTGTAATGTATTTGTGCAACACACAACGGCGATGACACAGTAAAAACACTCACAAAAGGAACACCACACCAGTTTTGTATAAGAATAAGAATTTCTTTATCTAAAAATTATGCGAGAACCAAAAGCAGGTAAATCCAGCTCCAGGCAATATCAATAATAAAAAGGATTCCAGTTTCCAAGCAAGATCAATAATCAATAAGAATGAATCCAGTTCCCAGGCCTGATCAATAATAAAAAGGATTCCAGTTTCCAAGCCAGATCAATAATCAATAAGAATGAATCCAGTTCCCAGGCCTGATCCAATCACCAAAAGCTCATGTGTGCCAAGGGCTCCTGCTGGTAATGTCTTTCTCACAGTGCCCTTGGATGGCAAAAGTTCACTTGAGGTAGGTTCTTATGGTCAAAATTCACTGTGGGAAGGTTCTTAGGCCAAAGTTCCCTTGTAGCGTAATAAGTGTGCCTCTCATAGAAATGATGATCCCAGCGTAGGAAGTGCGGCTGCCCAGGCGCTGCTGGTAATGCTAAAAAATGCCCCAGTGTCAATTACCAAGTAATTATGCCCCCGTAGGCCGGTCAGTGAATGTCAGTTCCCAGCCAAGCACAAAGCTCACACTCCAGGTACCCGGCCAACCTGCACCCCGCCCCCTCGCAGCAGCCTGGTTGCACTGAGGCGTTACCTGGAGTGGTGGTTGCGGGAGAGGATGCGAGGCTCCTCTCCCCCTGGGGCCTCGGGCTCAGCAGGCGCTGCACGTGTGGGGGCGCGGCCACACAGCGCTCCTTTAGCACAGCGCTTAACAGTGCCTCCAAGTCCGGGGCAATGACGGAGCCTCCTGCCACACAGCGCTTTGCTTCTCAGCGCTACACAGCGCGCTCCGTTCCCAGTGGCGGCGACCTCAGGGCCAGTTTCAGTCGGCTTGCGCCAGAAGCAGAGGCAATCACAGAGCCCTCGGGAGGATCATGGGACAAGCAGTGCTGAGGGCAGGTACAGCGTTGCAGGGCAAATCTTGTGTTGTTGCTGTTCCAAAGGTCAGTCTTTAAAACGCTGTGGTCCAAGGACAGCTAGTTTCCTTTAGCTTAAAAAGGGTGCAGTCCCAAAAAGGCAATCTTTAAAAGGTTGAAGACTCTTTAAAATGTGGTTCAAAGAAAAGTAGTTCCTTTGGGATGTTGTGGAGACACTCTGGTGGTGATGTTGCAGTCTCCCACGCAGGGCAGGATCAGCAGACAGTAGGGCAGCTCAGCAGGTTGTGGGGCAGCAGTTCCTTGGATCAGTCAGCCTCCTTCCCAGTGTTAATCCTCTTGCGCAGCAGTCCTCCCTCCAGCAGGGATTCTTCCAGGTCCAGCAGTGTAACAAAGAGTGAGGCCAGGACCCTCCCATATATATTCTACAGTCCAGGGGCTAGAAAGTGGTGAAGTCTTTGGAGGGGTCTGGGGGCAGGGGCTTCTGGAAGAGTCCAGGGAGTTCTGGTATGTTCCCTGCCTTCCCTGACCTAGCTGTCACAGTGACGAGAGACAGGCCATTAAGGCTACGGTGGGCAGCCCATCACAGCTCATCCCAGGGAAGAAGGTGTGAATCACCACTCCCAACCCAGGCAGGCTATCAGTATGCAGAGGGGAGGGGGGAATCTGCAGAGCCTAATCTAAGTGTAGGCAGGAAAAGGTCCCCTTTATAAAAGTGGGATCCCTAGCGTAGTAATGCCCAAACCCTATATATCATTGGAAAGGGTTCCCCGCCCCGATTCCAACAAGACCAAACATAACAGGCTTATTAGGTCCCTATCAGAAGTTATCCCATAAGGGGAGGTTCCCAATGTTAGCCTATGGAGGATTAAGCCGTACTGCGGTAGCAGTGGCTTCTGGCAGATATGCCAGCCTCACAAGGTTTTAGGGAAGAGCACCTGCAACTCAACACTGTTTAGCAGTGGTGAGGCGCCCAGAGTCCTAAGTCCAACAAAAGGTAAGGTAAAACTGGGAGGCAAAAGGGCAAAAAGGTAGGGGAAGACCACCCTAAGGCTGACAGGTCCAACACCCTTTCTGACCTGCCCCCTCTCTCCGTGCTGCCCCCACCGGCCTCACCTAAAAATCAAGCACGCCAGACCGACTTCAAGTAACATGACGAAGACTCAGTCTCTAATATCCTCTCTACCTTAAACACGAACAATCACTTTAATGACCCGCTACCATCCAACTGCCTTGCTGCTGCCACTCAATCCATTGTTCCTAGCTGGACTGCAATAATCAACGCCTCTCTCCAGCAGGGATGGATTCCTGACTCTCTGAAAGCCGGCCAAGTCCTCCCATTTTAAAAAAAATGTCGCTGGATTCAGTCTCCCCTGACAACTTCAGAGCTATCTCCAACATCCCTCTGTTAGCCAAAGTGTTAGAGAAGTGAGTACAACAGCAACTAAGTCAACACATCAGCAACTTCCACCTACTCGATGACTCCCAATCTGGATTCAGACCTGGGCACAGCACTGAAACTACCATGCTCCACATCGTGGACGATGCCCCCAAGCCCTTGATCAAGACAAAACCTGCCTTCTAATCCTCCTAGATCTATCTTCGGCCTTCGACTCGGTCAACCATGAAATAAAAACTACTCGAACGCCTCAAACTCAGGATGTGTTTCGATGGCTCTGTTTTAGAATGGTTTAGGTTCTTCCTCCACAACCGATCACAGAGATTCCTAATTACCGGCAACCTTTCCGCTCCCTCCCCGGTCTCGGTTGGAGTCCCTCAAGGATCAACCCTGTCCCCATCCTCTTTAATCTTTACTTAGAACCGCTTACCGAAGTACTTCGCACCGCTAACATCTCCTACCATATGTACGTGGACGACACCCAAATATACATTAAAATGTCATCACTCGAGGAGATACTCTCCTTGAATGAGGCACTGAAAATGACCGTCCAATGGCTCGCCTTTAACCAACTCAAACTCAACACAAAGAAAACAGAATTTCTTTTAATCTCCCCCACAAAAGCCAACTAGGAGATTCAGATGTGGATCAAGGCCATCACAGCCTTAAACTGCCCACTGACCGTTGTGGAATCGGCCAAATCTCTGGGAATAATCCTCAACTGCAACCTGAACATGCGGGAGCACATCAACTCGATGGCTAAATCAGCCAGGTTCTTCCTGAACTACCTAAAGAAGCTGAAACCCTTCATCGATGCTCCCGACCTAAAAATGGCAGTCCAAGCACTAGTCATCTCTAGGCTGGAATATGGCTGTTCCACCCTCTCGGGTTTACCCAAGATCTTCCTGACACCTTTAAAAGCCTGCCTCAACGCAGCCGCCAGACTACTTACCAGCACAATCAATCAATCAATCAAGAATTTGTAGAGCGCACTACTTACCAGTGAGGGTCTCAAGTCGCTGGGGGAAAAAAGGGGGGGGCGCTACTGGTTGAACAGCCAGGTCTTGAGTATCCTCCTGAAGGTCAGCAGGTCTTGGGTCTGTCGTAGGCTCAGTGGGAGGATGTTCCAGGTCTTGGCGGTGAGGTGGGAGAAGGATCTGCCACCGGTGGTTGTTCTTCGGATACGAGGGACGGTGGCGAGGGCGAGGTCGACAGAACGGAGCTGGCGGTTGGGGATGTAGAAGAAGAGTCATCTGTTGAGGTAGGCTGGGCCGGTCTTGTGGAGTGCCTTGTGTGCATGGATGAGGAGCTTAAAGGAAATCCTCTTGTTGACAGGGTGCCAGTGCAAGGAAATTTGACCACATCGCTCCACATCTGAAAGGTTTGAACTGGCTCCCCCTCAAGGCCAGAATACAGCTGAAACTGGTGGCATTACACACAAAGCTCTATATGTAAACTCCCCTGCTTATCTTGCACAGAAACTCATGGTATCTGGAGGAAGCAGGAACTCCCGGTCCGCCAGAGACCTCTTGCTCCAACCTGCCCGCTTTCATAAAAAAAAAAACTACAATCGGGCTTTCTCCGGGGCCGCACCAAGAATTTGGAACTCTCTCCCACCCGCCATCAGAAGAATCCCTTCTCTGGCATGCTTCAAAAAGGAGGCCAAAACTTTCCTCATGGGTAAATTCCTCGCCTAATCTCTGCCTTCAACCACCACAGAGAGCCTGACTAATCTATGACTATCGCCTTTTCCTCAGATCACCTACTCACTCCACCTAGAAACTGTGGAGTCTTATACTGATTAACTGTAATTATAGCCATACACACGTGTCCCTCTATTCCCCCATGTCCAGCACCTCGGCCCATCTCCAATTGTTTGTATACTTCTGTATTTCTAAGCCATTTTTGTTCACTTCTGTAAAACCCTGTAAAGCGCTCTGATACCCTCACAGGTCAAGTTTGCGCTCTATAAAACACTAAAATAAATAAATAAAATAAATGTTCTGTCCCTGTATCTCATACAGGAGGTCACCCAAGTGATACTTGGAGGCACTCTGGGTAGACTGAGATCGAGGCAATTAGATCCAAAATTCCTTCTTCAGGCAGCAGAGTATCCCGACTGGGAACAAAGCAGTCCTTTTTCTGAATCTTCCATAGGTTCAGGAATGTTCCTCTGAGTGTTTCTGAAGGTCCTATGTGAATACCTGGTTCCAGCCTTTGTGTGTGGGTGTTCTCTCACCTACTCACAAAACTGGTTCTGGTCAGATCTTCTCCTTCCCCTAGTCCAGGCTCCAAAACTGTCAACTGGTGACTTGTAGGCAAAAGCCCTTTGAGTTGTAAGACTGGGAACAGCCCCTCCCCAGCAATCCTGTCAGGATGACCCATAATGTCCACACCGAGTCACACTGACTGGAAGCAATACCCAAACTTGAATACCAGGCGACCCATGACACTGGTAGAAAGGCACAGCTGTTCAGGTCAAGAAAATGCCAACTTTCTAAAAGTAAACCTAAGGATTCAAACTAGTCTGGCTGATATGGGGTGATACTCCGAAACCGGTCACAGGACGCTTTTTTCCAGGGAAGACCTGGCTTGCCAGTTCGAGCTGGACTGTTCCCATGAGGAGCAGGGTCAAGACTAATTTGTATATGGATGTCTCTGAACTGGGGTGGCAAAGTGAGCTAAAGAACGATGATGGATTCAACTCATATCTGTGACTGGAGTGAGTGTCTGAAAAGTTTAAGAGCTACGTCCATCATTCCTTTGTGTTAACTTTCTAAAAATGACATTTTCAGAATTGCAACTTTAAATCCAACTTTGCCTTTAAAAAGGATTTTAAATTACACAATTCTATCTGCTCACATCAGAAGTCAGCACTTATTAAATGTAATGAAGTAACCCAGTGTTAGTCAATGGTAGACACAGGCCTTTACGAAACTGGAAACGACTTTAGCTATTTTTTACTACCCAGATATGTAAAACTTAAGTACACATGGCCTACTTTTTAAATCAATGCATCCTGCCCGATGAGCCTTTAGGGCCTACTTTAGAGGTGACATATAAGTAATAAAAAGAAAGTTTTAGACATGGCATGAGGTTTATTCTGCCAGGTTGAGATGACAGTTTTAAAACTGCACTCGCAGGATGCAGTGGCACACCTGAGATGTTTTACAGTGCTCCTTTAGTGGGTGGCACAAAGAGGGTCGGTGCTCAATAGAAGCACTTAATGTAGAGGCCCTGGGTACAGGTAGTACAAGTAAATTGAAGCTGCTAATTAGGTGTAGTCCAATTTTACTGTTTGAAGGAGAGAGCACAAGCACTTTAGCACTGTTTAACAGGAGTAAAGTGCATAGAGTATTAATGCTAACAAAAATTAGTTCAGCAAAATCATGGAGTGAAGGCAAAACGTTTGGGTAATACCAAGCCAAGGATGTCATGTCTAGCACACCCCAATGACATTAAGCAGGGATATGAGCCTGTTAGGGAGTGAACAACGAAAACATAAAATAATGAAAATGTAGCTCTAGGGACGGAGTTTGGCAGACGGTACTCAAGCCATCCCAGTGGTGGAGGACATTCATTCCTCCACACTGACAGACTACTGCTTGACAAATTTAGAGCTCACCACTAGCCCAGTGATGGTCTCTGTACCTTGGCAGGAACCACCATTATGACGGTTCCTGTCAAAGTAGAAAAGGTTTGGTGGATGGACTTAGTCAGTTTTGATGGCCATCCACCAAAAACGAATGACCCCCATGCCAAAGGAACGTTTCCCCCTGAGTATGGGGTCATTATTGAAAACTAGGGTCAGCACAGGCTTCGCTCACAATGTCGTCAGCTTTTCTGGGTGCTCCACATAGCAAAAGCATGGTTGAGCTTCTCCTCCTGGCAAGTCTGTCCTCTTGCATGGCCAGGCTCTCATTCCCTCTCTGAGAAGTTAGACATTCTTCTAAGTGATATGCAGATCAACAGCTTATCCAAACATTTACACTTATATCAGGTTTTGTCCTCTTTAACTTTGGGAGACTGGCTGTCATGCAGACATGAGCCGTGGTCTTACAATGACCCTTTGAGTAATCTACTGAGCTTGCCCTACCTTGTTCAAGAAGATCTTGGACATGGAACAAAGTTGGACGGTTGGATCGCATTTTTATACTCATTTTCCAGAAAGGGGATGTGGATCCACAGTCAAAGGTTCGGAAACCGGTTTGGGTAGTTTACTATTCAAATGCTCTTTTCTGATTTTAGTGCAGACAAAGCCTTTGTGCAAGGTGATGGACCTTACAGGAAGTAGAGATGAGGTTGACTCCAAGCAAGAGTATATGAAATATGGGTATCATTACATGTGAAAACTCTGCACCTGGCTACAAGGGGGTAGTCAGAAAATGAAAATACCTCCCACTTTGAACCAAACTCCTTTAAAAACAAGCAAGGGAAGCATGTCATCACAACCCTCCCCAGAAGATCTTCCTTGTCTCTTCCATCTAAGCATCTATCCATTCACCCTTCGTCCTTCCATCCACCCACTGATACATACCATTTTACCTTTACATTATGTCTTCCATTCAATCTTTCATCCATCATTCAATCTATCATCATTTCATCTTTACGTCCATCCATCCGCCCCTCTATATCCAAATGTATCCATAACAATGGGAGTTCTCACCTGCGCTCCAGTATATCTAAATACAACAGTAGTCCCCGTACAGGTTCGCAAACGACTAAATATTACTGATATATAGAATATGCACATGAACAATTATAATATATAACACAGGTATAATGCAAATAACGTGACCAGAGTTCCTGGTCACAGCAACTCAGTGTCCATTCCTCAAATCCTGGTTTTAAGAAGGTTGAAAATAAATCATATAGCTCTTCAATAACTCCAAAATCCAAAAACAATGTCCACAAACTTAATATTCGGTTGTAGATTTCTTCTCTTTATTCTTAACTTCTTGTGTATGTCGATTCAAACTTCAAAACTTTCAGTCAACAGCCTACACGTGTTTCGTCTGGCTTAATACAATAGCCAAATGACTTCATCAGGGCTGTATAATAAACATAAAAATATATACATTCATCAGTATTTGATTTTCTTCCCAGTTCATTTATTAATAGCTGAAAAGTCAGTCAAAAGGGGTATAAGATCAAAGGAAAACACCCCAGTGATTTATGAGGAATATGAGAATCAAGAAGTCTACTACACCACCAAGGTCATCAGGTCAGCACTGTGCACACCTAGTTATCCAAGAATAAGTAAGTATGGCTGTAGTCACCTTTCAGTGTAAAACAGAAAATGTCAAAAGGCACTCATCTAGTCTTCTAAACCGAAGACCATCTCCTCATCATCTGTATAATACAAACACATCAAATCAATAAATTTCCCTACTAGGATACCATACCTTGTCCCATCAACCAAAACATAATGTCGCCAAGTCTTCCAGTCATGATTTTCCTAAGTCAAAATATACGTCGATAGTAAAAAGTAACGTTTCTTTACAAACTTACCAAATCTATAATTCAATTCTCATCCCATAAGTTAAGGGGGGTTGGGGTCTAGAATCACTCCTGGATTGTATGTGTTAGTGTATATCTTTAATAAAGATATTAACGTACAACTATCACAATTCGATTGTCTCCCTGTATCATACTGTAATCACTGCCCCTCGTGATTACTTACTTACAAACTTACCAAGTTAATAGTTCGGCTCCACTTCTCATAAATAAAGGTATTGAGGTCTAAATTCACTCCTAGTTGCACGCGTTAGTGTCTATCTGTAATAGAGATATTAACGTGCACCAGTCACTACTCACTTATCTCCCTATATCATATTTTAATCAATGCCCCTAATGTTCACTGTATTACTTACATTAATATGATTCCATATCTCGTAGAAAAACAGAGTAATATGTCCATATGATTCCAAAGTCCTCAAGTATCTGCGTTTTTTAAAAGAAATAGGCTTCAGTCGGTCACATTTCTAAGAACGGGGATTCCACATCCGCAACTAAATATCACTAAATATATACATAGTGCTCACCTCAGGTTCACGATTGCGTCATTAATGATCTGAGGGAGTATAAGAGCGCGAGGATATATCAGTGTTGGTAACCCTGAGTGCAAGTTGAAAATTGTGCTGATATTTAATAAATAAACAAATAAACAGACCCCAGACGGATCACTCAACCACTATTTCCATATCCGTAGCGGAACTATCCCGAATCACGTCAAAGGGCAAAAAAAAAGGAAGAAAAACCAAAATACCATGTATTACTCTAAAAGACATCCGTATCATAGTTTGCATTATAATAAATGCAGCATTTTCACTTACCGAGTATCTAAACGTGCCCCATCTTATCAAAACCTGGCGTGCAGCACGGCCGCCATATTGGACTGCCTTTATATACTAGCCAAGTTTGGGCGCCATCTTGTAGTGTGCAATGTTACATCATATTTAAAGTGTTGCACTTCAATAGTTTATTTTTTATTTTCATTTGTACCACGGGGTTACCTACTCCAAAAACCGTAGTAAGAAAATCTCGAGTCTATATCACTATCGTATGTAGTACATCAATCGAGTATTTTTCGCACCAATTCAATCTGCGGTACCTAGTACTATATTCAAATCTTATGTTCCTGTAGTCTTGTGTCGTCCAGATATATATCTGACAAAAACATGGTAATTGTATTCCACAAATTCAGAGACTTTTGTAACCAAAAAAAAATATATATTTTCGTAACCAAAAATTGATAACCAGACTATACCAGTCTCGAACCGTGTATTTATGTGTATATGTCACTCTCCCCTATTCTCAGTGCTACCGATCATTCTATTATCCAGATATGGAAACAAGTGAAATTGGATAGGATTCAGGTAGAATCCAGTGTCGGAAAGGATATAAGAAAACTGAGTGCAAAACCTTACTTCAGTAGGAAAGTGAATTATATAGAATATCAAATATAAGCCCACAGACCCAGAAAGTAAAGGAAACAGAATCTAAGAGAAAAACACATCATACGTTGAGGGTACAATAACTGCCTGTCTATATTTAATTAATAAAAATTTACAATGTTTACTACATAATAATAGGACATTCTCCTAACTTATCAAATCTTCCTTCTAAAGGTTTACATCATACTCTAATAGAATTACAGACACCATGCAGTACAGGACTAAATAGTTTACATCCTAATACAAATAACAGATATATAAAAAAATATATAAAAAAGTCAATTTCATCATCTAGTGATACAATCTATTTAATGTCCTAGATAATATTGTAGTTCTGATTCTATATTGAGGCCGTCTTCGACGGCCCTAAGTTTCATGATCCACATACATTCCCTACGTCGTAACTGTAAGGTTCTATCACCTCCTCTTTTATCTGCACATACTACGTCTATACCATGATAATGAAATTCGTCTTTCATCCTGTCATTCTGAGTTCTGATATAATGTGCAGCTATAGAATATCTGGTGTCACCATTTTTAAGTGCTCTAAAATGTTCTGTCATCCTGTCGCGTAGTCTCCTAATGGTGCTATCGACATAAATCTTAGCACACGAGCATACAATTACATAGACCACATGTGTGGTCTCACACTTGATGAAAGAATTGATTTTGAAAGTCCGCATTCCATTATAGTTAAATTCCTTAATCCTTCTAATGGCCCATCTGCAGGAGCTGCAGTTGCCACAGTGAAAAAAGCCTTGCGGTTGGTGTCTGAGCCAATTGGGTTTAACTGGTGTACTATGATAACTTGGGCAAAGTTTATTGGACAAGGTTATACCTTTACTGTATGTAATGCTTGGTCTATCATTCAGCATTACCTTAATATCAGAGTCACTCAATAATAGATGACAGTATTTTTTGAGAATCAAAAATGACTGATGACTCCCTTCTCCATAGTTGGTCACTAGTCTCACCATTTTTTTGCTATCCCTAGCATTTCTTGAACTCGGTTTGGCTTTCAGTGTATCTTGTCTAGAGACACTTTGGGCTCTTTTCGTGGCTGTTTTGATGACCTTACTTGAGTATCCTCGAGCTTTGAACCTTTCATTCATATCAAGCAAGTTAGTCTCAAAATCTTTGTCTTCTGAACAGTTTCTCCGTGCTCTCAACATCTCTCCGTATGGAATAGAATTAATCTGACAAGATAGGTGGCAACTTTCTGCTGACAATATTGAATTACAACTTGTCGTTTTTCTGAACATTCTACTACATAATTTATCATTTTTGATAAATAATTCTACATCAAGAAAGGTTAGTCTTTCATAACTGTATTCTGTTGTGAATTTCATATGTACATGGTTATTGTTTAAGTGTACAAAGAATTCATTCAGTTCATCTATGGTGCCTCTCCAAATCATCAGACAATCATCTATAAATCGCCCCCAGTAGTACAGGTGGTCGATCCATTTACTGCCTCTGGGACCCCAGATCCACTCCGCCTCGAACCAACCCATAAAAAGGTTGGCAAAAGACGGAGCGAACCTGGATCCCATCGCTGTTCCATGTCTTTGTTTATACCATTTATCTTTAAAAAGAAAATAGTTATTCTCAAGAACCAGCCGAGTCATTTCTAGTAACATCATGGTATGATCATATTGTTCAGCTGGTCGTTTTCTTAAAAAAGTTTCTATGGCTGCTATCCCCAAATCATGATCAATATTACTGTACAGAGAGACAACGTCTAGTGTTACCAAAATCATACCACTCTCCCACGTAACATCATTCATAAGGTTAAGGACATGTCTAGTGTCCTCAATGTGAGATGGTAAATTATGTAAAAATGGGCGTACGTAGATATCTATATATTGTGATATTCTCTCCGTGGGTCCATCAATGCCTGATATAATCGGCCTCCCTGGTGGTCTTTCTCTATTCTTATGAATCTTTGGCAGACAGTAAAAGCAAGGGGAACGTGGTGATACAATTTTCAGGTACATGTATTCGTCAAAATCCAACAAAGATCGGTCATACCAAGTTTTCAATTTATCATTAATCTCTGGTATTATTATACGTAGCGGATTTGTAGCCATCTTCTCATAGTAATGAGTATTATCAAGTTGAGAAAACACTTCACTTTCATAATCCAAAGTATTCTGAATAACTATATTTCCTCCTTTATCTGCCATTTTTATGACTATATCAGTATTTGTGATTAGAGATTTCAAAGCTATACGTTCTTTAGTAGTCAAATTATTATATTTGGGATATCTATTATTATGTATGATGTCTTTATTGATCTGCTTATCAATATCCAAATTGACTGCCTTAAAGAAAGCATCGATCACATTACCCGAGGATAACTGTGGGGTCCAATGTGATTTATTTTTCAAGCCACTCTCTACACTAGTCTGGTTAATCTCCAAGTCCATAAGTAATTTTGACATGGTGACTGGGTCTTCTTCGCGCTCTGTAAGTGACAATAATAATTTCGTATCTTGTACTTCTTGAATTGAGAGGTTACTCAGATCTGGTCTAATAACAGTACTGTATGGCTTCGGATGATTTGCAAAATGCTTCTTTATTTTCAACATCCTCGTAAATCTATACAGATCAATTTTCGCTAAGTTCCAATCAATTTTGTTAGATGGACAGAAGTTTAAACCTTTTTTGAGTAAGGAATTTAACTATAATGGAATGGGGACTTTCAAAATCAATTCTTTCATCACGTGTAAGACCACACATGTGGTCTATGTAATTGTATGCTCGTGTGCTAAGATTTATGTCGGTAGCACCATTAGGAGACTACGCGACAGGATGACAGAACATTTTAGAGCACTTAAAAATGGTGACACCAGATATCCTATAGCTGCACATTATATCAGAACTCAGAATGACAGGATGAAACACGAATTTCATTATCATGGTATAGACGTAGTGTGTGCAGATAAAAGAGGAGGTGATAGAACCTTACAGTTACGACATAGGGAATGTATGTGGATCATGAAACTTAGGGCCGTCGAAGACGGCCTCAATATAGAATCAGAACTACAATATTATCTAGGACATTGAATAGATTGTATCACTAGATGATGACATTGACTTTTTTATATATTTTTTTTATATATCTGTTATTTGTATTAGGATGTAAACAATTTAGTCCTGTACTGCATGGTGTCTGTAATTCTATTAGAGTATGATGTAAACCTTTAGAAGGAAGATTTGATAAGTTAGGAGAATGTCCTATTATTATGTAGTAAACATTGTAAATTTGTATTAATTAAATATAGACAGGCAGTTATTGTACCCTCAACGTAGGATGTGTTTTTCTCTTAGATTCTGTTTCCTTTACTTTCTGGGTCTGTGGGCTTATATTTGATATTCTATATAACTCACTTTCCTACTGAAGTAAGGTTTTGCACTCAGTTTTCTTATATCCTTTCCTACACTGGATTCTACCTGAATCCTATCCCATTTCACTTGTTTCCATATCTGGATAATAGAATGATCGGTAGCACTGAGAATAGGGGAGAGTGACATATACACATAAATACACGGTTCGAGACTGGTATAGTCTGGTTATCAATTTTTGGTTACGAAAATATATATATTTTTTTGGTTACAAAAGACTCTGAATTTGTGGACTACAATTACCATGTTTTTGTCAGATATATATCTGGACGACACAAGACTACAGGAACATAAGATTTTAATATAGTACTAGGTACCGCAGATTGAATCGGTGCGAAAAATACTCGATTGATGTACTACATACGATAGTGATATAGACTCGA
The DNA here is from genome assembly GCF_964261635.1 of Lissotriton helveticus. Lineage (NCBI taxonomy): Eukaryota > Metazoa > Chordata > Amphibia > Caudata > Salamandridae > Lissotriton > Lissotriton helveticus. The sequence goes on along the minus strand of NC_136068.1, from coordinate 1,563,210,154 downwards.
GATTTTCTTACTACGGTTTTTGAAGCATAGAGTAGGTAACCCCGTGGTACAAATGAAAATAAAAAATAAACTATTGAAGTGCAACACTTTAAATATGATGTAACATTGCACACTACAAGATGGCGCCCAAACTTGGCTAGTATATAAAGGCAGTCCAATATGGCGGCCGTGCTGCACGCCAGGTTGTGATAAGATGGGGCACGTTTAGATACTCGGTAAGTGAAAATGCTGCGTTTATTATAATGCAAACTATGATACGGATGTCTTTTAGAGTAATACATGGTATTTCGGTTTTTCTTCCTTTTTTTTGCCCTTTGACGTGATTCGGGATAGTTCCGCTACGGATATGGAAATAGTGGGTGAGTGATCCGTCTGGGGTCTGTTTATTTGTTTATTTATTAAATAACAGCACAATTTTCAACTTGCACTCAGGGTTACCAACACTGATATATCCTCGCTCTCTTATACTCCCTCAGATCATTAATGACGCAATCGTGAACCTGAGGTGAGCACTATGTATATATTTAGTGATATTTAGTTGCGGATGTGGAATCCCCGTTCTTAGAAATGTGACCGACTGAAGCCTATTTCTTTTTAAAAACGCAGATACTTGAGGACTTTGGAATCATATGGACATATTACTTTCTACGAGATATGGAATCATATTAATGTAAGTAATACAGTGAACATTAGGGGCATTGATTAAAATATGATATAGGGAGATAAGTGAGTAGTGACTGGTGCACGTTAATATCTCTATTACAGATAGACACTAACGTGTGCAACTAGGAGTGAATTTAGACCTCAATACCTTTATTTATGAGAAGTGGAGCCGAACTATTAACTTGGTAAGTTTGTAAGTAAGTAATCACGAGGGGCAGTGATTACAGTATGATACAGGGAGACAATCGAATTGTGATAGTTGTACGTTAATATATTTATTACAGATATACACTAACACGTACAATCCAGGAGTGATTCTAGACCCCAAACCCCCTTAACTTATGGGATGAGAATTGAATTATAGATTTGGTAAGTTTGTAAAGAAACGTTACTTTTTACTATCGACAAATATTTTGACTTAGGAAAATGATGACTGGAAGACTTGGCGACATTATGTTTTGGTTGATGGGACAAGGTATGGTATCCTAGTAGGGAAATTTATTGATTTGATGTGTTTGTATTATACAGATGATGAGGAGATGGTCTTCGGTTTAGAAGACTAGATGAGTGCCTTTTGACGTTTTCTGTTTTACACTGAAAGGTGACTACAGCCATACTTACTTATTCTTGGATAACTAGGTGTGCACAGTGGTGACCTGATGACCTTGGTGGTGTAGTAGACTTCTTGATTCTCATATTCCTCATAAATCACTGGGGTGTTTTCCTTTGATCTTATACCCCTTTTGACTGACTTTTCAGCTATTAATAAATGAACTGGGAAGAAAATCAAATACTGATGAATGTATATATTTTTATGTTTATTATACAGCCCTGATGAAGTAATTTGGCTATTGTATTAAGCCAGACGAAACACGTGTAGGCTGTTGACTGAAAGTTTTGAAGTTTGAATCGACATATACAAGAAGTTAAGAATAAAGAGAAGAAATCTACAACCAAATATTAAGTTTGTGGACATTGTTTTTGGATTTTGGAGTTATTGAAGAACTATATGATTTATTTTCAACCTTCTTAAAACCAGGATTTGAGGAATGGACACTGAGTTGCTGTGACCAGGAACTCTGGTCACGTTATTTGCATTATACCTGTGTTATATATTATAATTGTTCATGTGCATGTTCTATATATCAGTAATATTTAGTCGTTTGCGAACCCGTACGGGGACTACTGTTGTATTTAGATATACTGGAGCGCAGGTGAGAACTCCCATTGTTTAAGGTTTGTCTCCCATACTTGCGTGTGGGTTTTTGGGGGTAGTCTGGTAATCACCCCCATTTTCACCTAGCTGCACCATTAATTTGAGAAGGAATTACAAATCCCCGGAGATATTTTGAGCGCCCTTAAAACAGCGAGGTTACCAGTGGTAAACGTTTCCAAATGTATCCATCTGTCTTCAAACCTATCCATCCACCCATCTATCCTTTCGCTCAGTCATTCATTATTTCACTATCACCCTTTCATTCATCCATCCTTCAATCATCCACCCTTTCATTCCAACCCCTCATATACCCTTTCACTCCATCATTCAACCATCCTCCCTTTCACGCATCCATCTACCCTTTCACTCAGCCATTCATACTTGCACTCACTCATCCATCCACATTACCACTTATCCATCCACCCATTCATTTATGCCTTGTCTCATTCATCCATCCATTCATCTTTTCACTCATCTGTCCATCTATTCACCTTTTCACTTATCCATCCATCCACCCTTTCATCCAGTCATCCATCTATGCTCCCTTTCACTTATCATCCATTCTTTCACTCATTCATCTTTACATCAATCCTTCACTCATCCATCCTTTCATCTATACATCAATCCACCCTTTTACAATGCCCATTCATCCAGCCTTCCACTCATCCCTCCATCCATCCACTCATCTATCCATCCAGTTTCCCTTTCACTCATCCATCCATCCGTTCCCTCACTCATCCATCCATCCTGTCTCACCATCCATCTGTTTCATGCATCCTTCCATCCATTCACTCTTTCACTCACCCATTCATCCATCCATCCATGCTTCCTCCCTTTTATTCATTCATCTTTAAATCCATCGTTTCACTCCTTCATGCATGTTTATCCATCCACCCTTTCACTCATCCATCCATCCTTTTACTCTCTCACCCACCCTTTCACTGTAATTATGAGGCTTCATCTGCAGAGTTGCTGACAGAAGAGGCCCATCAAGGACCCTACCCCAGCTGTAGTTGTTAAAGTAGGGGCTTGATAGACGCTCCTGCCTGGCTGTCATTAGTTATCCTGAAGTACTAATCAGGGGCAGACAAAAGAGCTGGACCTGCCTAGAACCTCACCTCTAACAGCAGCATCTGCTGACTTACTTTGCTCTCCCGTGCCACATGGCAGTGCTCAGGATTAGCTAATCAGCTATGCCTGCTTAAAGGTCCTCAAATAACCTCTAAGGGTAGTTCTGTCTCCATTCTCCCCCACTGCCTCGCCTGTGTCTCCACTTCAGGCTTTGCCATGCACAGGCATTGTCCTCGATGCACGAGCCTGATTAACATGCTAGCTGTGCCAACAAAGAGACTGAAATATCGGTTTCACACACGGTCGGGTCACTCAGGGAAGAGGTACAAGCCACTTTACCATGCAGAGGACATTCCAGTGCCAACAAACTGGAAATACACGTGAAGTTGCAGGTAGTGGAAAAGAATTAAGAGGCTCGTGCTGAAGGGAGATGATAAGAAACCAGAGAGCAAAATGTCTGATTTGGAGAAGTGAAGGAGAGAAACCAGTTGGCAGTGTAAGGTGTTGAGTGTTAGAAGAGAGGTATAGGTGGTGTAGAGCGGGGGCAGGAATGGGGAGGACAGAGGACAAAATGCAGCAGAGAGAAGTTGAGATTAGAGATGAGCGGTGAAAGACAGATGAAGGTGTATGAAGGACAAAGGAAACTGGCGAACACAGAGGTTCCTGCCCACTATGCCTTTTGTGAAGGAGAAACCTCAGAACCATGTGAGATGGGCGCCCTGTTCCTGAAAGGGCCACGAATCCATGCAAAATGCATACATGCCAACAGACCAGACTCAGGTGGGAGACTCCAGATTTTTTAAGCCAAAAATTGCATTCCTTTAGCTGTCTCCCCTCTGAAAGTGCCTCTGCTTCAATAGAAAAGGAAATTCCATTCCTGCGGTTTTTTAATCTCTGGGACTGAAATGATTTATGTAAATGCTGATAACATTACATGACATAATATGATGTAACATAGACAGACACGTTTTTAAACTTCGGGAAATAAACCAGCATTCACGACCCTCTTCGCGGTAAGGGTGATGAGGGCGTGCCCCGGGCGGAGAAGCGTGCGTGATTTCTCCTCAGCTGAAAGGAAGAAATAAAACAGGACAGTCGGCAAATAACGCGAGTGAGGAGAAATGAGGTAAGAGGGTCCTCTGTCCTCGTCAGCGCCAACCCTCCCAGCTGCAGCCTTCCTGGAACCTCTCCTCCAATTCCCTGCGATGACTTCTGCCGTTATTACTGTTGTTCACGGAAAAAGGAAAGAATAAATGAGGCAGGCGGTGAGACTCCTCGACTTACCGGAAGCGGCCGCCGAGACGCCGATATTCGGAGCGCGCTCTAATTACAGCTCGGCGTACCGTGCCACGGTGTGATTGTTTGCTCCTGTTGATTCCCATTATATGAAAAGGCAGTATTGTCTGTTCCGTGCTCATTCACTTCTCCCACTAGAGCCTGCAGACAGCAGTGGCTCGATGTTTATTTAAAAGGAAATTCTCATGCCCATGCCCGGAAAGTCTGTTAACTGAAAAAGACACCGCTCTAGTCTATCCCAGAATGTATATGTTTTGTAACTGTAAGCAAAACTACAGTGCTTTCTACTGCTATGATTCTTCATCAGGGTCGGACTAGGACGAAAAATAGGCGCTGGCAGTGGGCACCAAAATTAAACTGTCCCCTTCAACAAGCCGATAGCTAAAAACAAAAGTGGCCCATATTTGCAAACCAGGATATTTTAAACTTGTAAAGACACGGATGTATGACGTTACAACGCAGGCTATTACAACGCCTGCCTTTACAACGCGGTTTTTACATCGGAAACCTTTACAACGCATAGCGCTTAGAGGTGCTGGATAGTGGTAAGTATAATTTTCTATTCCAACTCCAGTCCCCGTGGACACTAGGGAAGGTGTTGGATAGAAAATTAAACTTATTCCCTATCCTAGAGCGCCCCCCAGCGCAATGCGTTGTAATGGTTTGCGTTGTAATGACCGCGTTGTAATGGTAGTGTGTTGTAATAGTTTCGTTGTAAAGGTTGTTTACCTAAAGACACATGGTATGAGTATTATGCAATGTATGGAAGACTGCATATATTTGTTTTTGCTGCACGCAAGGTTTGGGGTGATATCAGGGAAATCAAAAGTAAGGGAAAAAAACGGCCAACCTGGCCCACATACTAGTAAACTTAACAGCCCACACACTGATTTGTGCGCCCAACCAATCGAGCACTGCCAGACTGTTCCATAGGCCATCCGACTCTGTTCTTTGTCTATGTAGTTGGGCCATCTAAGAGCTCACCATCACTCCACTTACGTGTTCACATGTGAAATTATGAAACCTACAGTTTATCAGTGTGATCAGTTTGTGCTGCTTTGAGTAAGGACCTGCCTATGTCCAAATGCATAAATTACAAAGCCTGGTGTGCAACAACATTCACATCTTTCGCAAAGCGCACTACTCCAAGACTTATAGGGTTCTAACAAATTATGTGTTCCCATCCAGTTTATTTAGAAAAAACTCATAGCAAAATGATCGTGACATTTTGGTCAAACATTTGGGGCACACCAGTAGGTGAGGGGGGGGGAAGCACTGACACAGACACCAAATTAGAGTGATAAAGGCCGCTTTATTGGAATCAGGTGCACCTACAACAAAGTCCCACCTGGCCTGTGCCGAACAAAACTAGTGCTCACTAAATAACAACTGCCTGACAGCCCCCCACTCCCACCCCTAAAGTTAACCCCAACATTGCAATTGAAAATACAACACATCCGCTCAGCAACCTACCCCCCGACTGAATGCCACAGTGATCTCCATGACCTCACCCCCGCCTACCATACAGTCCCAGGCCTCCAGCAAATCCACCCAATCTCCTAGGAAAGCGCCCCCAGTAACCGCACCTGTTCCAGCGACACCACAACGCTAAACCCTAACCAGTGCACCATCGACCAACAAAACCCCTCAGAACCAGGACCAACCCCGCCACACAAAAACCCCGATGGAAAATTACAGGGAGGGTGGGAGGGACAAAAAACCGCCTACAGACTCCTGGCTGCTGTGTCACTGCACCACCAAACAGTGTGCAGTGACACAAAATGGTCGACTATATAATGGGACCAGCCCAAAACAAGCCCAAAGAGCCCAAGGACCCCAAACAAGCCCAAACAGACCCAGCTACGGGAAGCCCCATGTGACAAACTTCCTCCCCCCCTCCCCTGGTGCCCCAAACTTCCCCGGGAGGGAGAGCCTCCCGCTGGTCGGCCACCCCCCCAAATCCCCATTGGGGCACACCAGTAGGTGAGGGGGGGAAGCACTGACACAGACACCAAATTAGAGTGATAAAGGCCGCTTTATTGGAATCAGGTGCACCTACAACAAAGTCCCACCTGGCTTGTACCGAACAAAACTAGTGCTCACTAAATAACAACTGCCTGACAGCCCCCCACCCCACCCCTAAAGTTAACCCCAACATTGCAACTGAAAATACAACACATCCGCTCAGCAACCTACCCCCCGACTGAATGCCACAGTGACCTCCATGACCTCACCCCCACCTACCATACAGTCCCAGGCCTCCAGCAAATCCACCCTATCTCCTAGGAAAGCGCCACTCGAAAATCGCTTACGACTTTTGACCCCCCCCTAGGACTCCTGCCTTCTGGGATACCGGAGCACCCCCAAAGCCCCATCCAAAGCCTCCTTCAACTGGATGATGTACAATTCCATGCCATACCTGGACAGGTGAACCCCGTCCTCCCGGAAAAAATAGACCGCGCCATAGCGCAACTCCGGGTGCTCCATCCTCCCCACCCCCTCCCTGGCACAAAATTCCCTCATCTCCCGATTAATCTTCCTCCGTGCCCTGTCTATGGCTCCCGGGCGCTCTGCCCCCCTCCAAACCCGCCTGGGAATAAACTCGGACCAGATAACATGACAGCCAGCCCGTTGCTTCTTAATTTCCCTCAGGTCCCTCTTCATTTGCTTGAGCAACGCCAGACCCTTGCACTGCACCAAATCGTTTTCGCCCAGATGAATCACCACCACATCCGGGCATACCCCCCTTCACCACCGTGTTCAACAATGGCAACAACTCATGCCAACGCCTACCCGTTTCCCCCTCCAATGACAACGGTACATCCCCGCATCCAATCCCAAATTGAGTGTCCGATGCATGTCCCACTCCGCCTGTTCTGCCCTCTTGACAAATGAGTGTCCCACGATATATACATTCAAAACAGCCACCTGAAAAGACACACATATCAAAATCGGGAAACACTGTTACAACACCCCATCCGCCTCCCTCAATCGCACATACAACCGGTAACAATCCGACTTCCACCGTCCCAGCCTCTGAATCTCCTCCTTACCCCAACCCCTCCGTGCCGCCTCCGTTGCCGCCCCGATCCGGAAGGAATGCGTCCCGAAAGCCAGCGGGTCCTCACCCATGAACCGCAGGGCGCGCTGCAGAACCCACAAAGCCTGAGCCGCTGTAACTCCGTCACCCCCATCTCTATCAAAACCTCCCCAATCGTCTCGCCACGGCCTGCCATCAACCGCCTCCCCCACGCCGCCGGGCACACCCCCTCCCCGCCGCCTGGGCCCAGTACCACCCAGGTCCCGACCCCCCCACTGGTCCGTCTTCGAGCGACGCAAACGCACCGCCACCTCCTGTGCTCGCAACTCCACATCCTCCCACAACACCCCTTTGCGCCCAGCAATTCCGACACCCGAAACGCTCCAAAGAACAGCCAGGACACCAAGGTAGAAAAACGCACCGCCTCTCCCTCATCCCTGCACACCGCCGGGAGCGCGCCAATGACTCCTTCCAGTAACTGAACCGTGATGGGACGTCGCGGCCGCACCGCCGCACCCCTCTCTCTCGCCCACCCCTCCAGCAGCCGGGTCCCCGATTCCCCGCCGACGGAGGGTAACCCCACCACAACTTACCCATGAAAGCCACCGCCGACAACTTGCCCGCAATCGACACCTGCGACAAACCTCTGTTCATGAGTGCCAGCATGAACCTCACCACCTGTTCCTCGCACTGCCACCGGTCCTCTCTCCTCACTGCACCGGACTGCAGAAATTCCTCCCACGCTTGCTCGTATGCCTTCCACGTGGACACCGCTACCGATGTCTTCACCAACTGAAAGACCCGGCCTCGCCCACCGACCACAGGTCCTCTGGCACCGGCGTCCTGACTTCCTCCGCCGCCGTGGCTAGCCCATGGAACCTCTCCCACTGTGAACGAGACAAAGCATCCGCAATGTCATTGTCCACCCCTGGAACGTGGCGCGCCTGAAACAGGATGTCATTCTCTAAGCAACGCAAAACAAACACCCTCATCAATTTCAGCACCTGTGGGTCCGGGCCGACTGCCTGTTCACCACCTGCACGACAGCCATGTTGTCCACTCGATACAGCACGCGCTTGTGCGCCAACGCCCCCGACCACACCGTGACCGCCACCACCAAAGGGAACAACTCCAAAAACGCAATGCTCCTCCCGCCTGCCTGCCAGTGCTCGGGCCACTGCTCCGCACACCACTTTCCTTCCGAATACAGACCAAAACCTCCGACGCCCGCCGCATCCGAGTACATGGTGACATCCCACTCCCAGTCCTCCGCCAGCGCCATGGGTACTCCATTGAACCGTTCCAAGAACGCCCGCCACATGCACAGATCCTCCTTCATCCCCGCCGAGAGGCGCACATGGTGATGAGGCAAGGTCAAACCGGACAACGCCAAACCCAAATGCCGGCAAAACGGTGGACCAGCCCGCACCACGCGGCACGCAAAATTCAAATGCCCCAACAGCACCTGCACCTCTCTCACCGTCACCTTCCTCTTTGCCAACATCCCATCCACCAGAACCAGCATCGCTGACCTCTTGTCTTCCGGCAGGCGCGCTTCCATGGCGACCGAGTCGAGCTCGATACCGAGAAAGGACAACACCATACTGGGACCGCACGTCTTCTCTGGCGCCATGGGAACCCCAAATTCCCCCAACAACCCGGCCAAACCATCCAGCTGCCGCTGACAGTCCGCCGCTCCGGGCCCCAGGAAGAAATCATCCAGATAGTGCGTCACTGACTCCGAGCCTGTGCGCCTGGAAAAAACCCACTGCAGAAAAGAACTAAAACGCTCAAATAGCGCACACGAAATGGAGCACCCCATCGGCAGCGCAAATATGAGTCCCTGGAACTGAATCCCCAACAACTGGTGATCCGCCGGGTGCACCGGAAGGAGTCGGAAAGCCGACTTGACATCACATTTTGCCATCAGCGCGCCCCTTCCGGCCGCCGAAATGAACCTCCGCGCCACGTCCACCGACGAGTAAGTCACCGACGCCAATTCCGCCGAAATGTAGGCATTGACCGACTCCCCTTCCGGCCAAGACAAGTGCTGTATCAATCGGAACTGCCCCTCCTCCTTCTTGGGCACCACACCGATGGGGGAGATGATCAGGCCCGGCAACGGCGGTTCCGTGAAAGGGCCCGCCATCCTACCTTCTCTGACTTCTTTGAACAGTTTCTCACGCACAATGCCCTTGTGCGCGTTCGCGGACTTCAGATTGTCCGCCCAGCGAGCAATGCGAGGGCCCTCATAGCCAAGCCGAAACCCCTCCCGAAAACCACGCCACAGCACCGCCGCATCCTCCGCCCGCAGATATGCAGACAGCCATGGCTCCATCCGCTCGATCCTAACCAGCGTACAAGCCTTTTCCCAAAGCTCCGGCTCCCCCCCTCTGGCTCCCCCTCTCCCACCACCCTGTCCCCCTCTGGCTGGGGCACCTCCCTGCGCGGGCTGCAGCCCCTGAGGGCCCCCGAGCCCCCAACACCGCACCACTGGGTGTCGACGTCCGCATGTCGAGCACTCATGTCGGAAACGGCATGCCGCCCGCCCACAGGCTCCTCTATTGAAGTCCCAGCAGGCCCTGACCGTGGCCTGGCCGCCAGAGTCTCCCTCCCCCACCCCCCCACGGGTGGGGCGGGCCGCAAAGGGGGGCGGCACCAGCGGCAAACCGCTTGCCGTGTAAATGGTGCGGCCAAACTTGGCCCCGCCCATCGTCTGCTGATACTGATCCGAATCCAACTCCCCCCATTGCGCCCCCTGGTCCGCCGCCATGCGCACCCGGAATTCCTCGTCGTAGTGTGACCACGCGAACCCGCCGTAAGTCACCTGTGCCCTCGCACTACATCCATGTACTTGAACAGCGCAACGGACCGGTCCGGAAACTTCTCGCAATACACGCTCGCGTATATGAGGAAAGCCGCTGACCAGTTGTCCAGTGTCAGGGGCACCTTTGGGCGCCTAGCTAACTCCTGCTCTTCTTCCTTTGACCCCTCCTTGGACGTCAACTCCCTGTGGAGAAGCTTCAAAATGTCAATGTACTCCCCTTTCCATATCTTTTCCTTCGTCGCCGCCGAAAGGTGCGCCCCCAGTGGCTTAGTCAGCCCCATGTACGGTAACTTACGCACCGGCACCATGCAACTCTTCTTCCCCCCGCCCGCCGGCTCTTTCTCTCCAACCGCCGCCGACCCGCCGCCCGCGCTTGACCCGTCTCCGCCCGTCGCCGTGCCGTCCGTGCCCACTCCAGCGTCCTGCACGTACCGTCCTCGCACCAGCCACCACCCATCTTCCCCTTCGCCCCCCGTCCCCACTGAAACATGCACACAGCGCCGCTTGCCACTCCCCGCTCCGTCTCCCTCCTTACCTGGCGTCAAGGTCGGCGTCCTTGCCGGATCCCGCCGCCTAACCAGTGGAGCTGAGGGGGCCGTCACCCTGGGCACTTCTCGCCTTGCTGGCACCTGTAATACACTGCTAACAACATTACAAGCCCCCCGTCCTCCCGAATCTCCCCTTCCTCCTCCGACTATCCATCAGCCGGCTCCACACCACCCCGGCCCCCCACTTGGGGTTCCAGCCGGCTCAAACCCGCTCTCTCCCGACACACCCGCATCAAATCCACCAAGTCCACACTCCCACTCCCATCCGTCACACTCGCAGTCCAATCAGAAGTATGCGCATCCATCCTCACTCCCCTACCCCCGGCGGCCGTAACGACCCTTCGGGGAGGGGTCGGCGAAGATGAAGCCCACCTCCATTCGCCATGGTCATGAGCCAGGTCCCTCGCTGGAGCTCGGCCGCCCGCACCAGACAGAGCCGGCCCATCCTCTCGGTGGGTTGGAGCCGCATGCTGCTCACCCGAGCGCCTTGCAAAAAGCTCCTGCCAAGGAAAAAAGGGGGAGTCCAGCATGCCAGGGTGAAAAGACCCCCCTTCCCCCCCACGCGCCGCCCCCTCCCCCGCACCCCCATCCCAGTGCCGCCCCCGCCCCCATCCTGCCGAGTGACCTCAGCGCCGCGACGGGATCCCCCCACCACCTAGACCCCAACCCCCCTCCCAAGTCCAGCCCCCCGGCCCTCCCCACCCCCCGTAACCCCAACTCGGCCCGCAACCCCCCACGCCCCTGCCCCAGGACCCCCTGCCGCACCCCCTGCTCACTCCCCCCCTCGCCATATATCCCCCCTGGCCCACCGCTGCCCCCCGCCCCCCCACACCCCCCCACCACCCCAACCGACCCCCTCCCCCAGCCCCGGCCCACCCCGCCCGCCCGCCGCTCCTCCTCCCCCGCTCGCCCTGCCCGAGCCCCCCTGGCCTGCCACACCCCTCTGCTGGGCCCCCCCACCCCTCCCCCGCCGCCCCGGCATCACCTGCCTGCTCGGACCCACCATGCCCCCTCCCTCCTCCGAGGAGGATGAACCCCAATCCAGCTCAGTGTCTACCCCCCCTCCCCCCCTCCTCCACATCCGTTTCGTCAATCAATAGCGGGGAGCCCGCCCCCCCCACCCCCCTCGCACCCCCACTTGTGGCCCACCCTGCTCTTCCCCCCTCGGCCCCCCTGCCCCTCCCGTGCCGTGCCCCCACTCCCCCACGGTCCCCTCCGCATCCTCAGCCCCCCCGGCCCCCCACCCCACCCTCCCCCAGCGCCCCTGCCTGGGCCCCCGCCGACGCCCCCACCCCCCCTGCCCCACCATCTTTGGCACTGCCTTGCGAGCCGCCCCCGCCCCCTCCCCCCTCTCCCCCACCGCCTCCACGAAGTCCAACGCTCGCCTCTTCCCCCTCCGCCCTGCCCTCGTGGCACCTCCCCTCGGCCTCGCACGCGGCGCTGCCTCCGTGCACAGTCCCCCGCCCCTCGCCCCTCCGCCCCCCCCCCCCTCCCGCCTTGCTGAGCCGGCCGCGACCGCGGCGGTTCACAAGCCACAACAGCTGCAGCGGCGCCGTTGGCAGCGTGCCGCTGCGGCCTTACCTGGAGGTCGGGCCGCACGATGTCCATGCGGCCCGCCTCGCTCAACAGCCGCAAAGCCTCGGCCAATCGCGGATCTGAACTCGCCGCCATCCCGCCAACGCTACCACCGCCTGGGCACCAAAAAACTCCGCACAACTTGCAAATCGACTTTCGCAGTGACTCCCGCGTTTAATCCACTACTGGTAAATAGGTAAATAAGTCTCACAAAAAAACGCCTACAGACCCCTGGCTGCTGTGTCACTGCACCACCAAACAGTGTGCAGTGACACAAAATGGCCGACTATATAATGGGACCAGCCCAAAACAAGCCCAAAGAGCCCAAGGAGCTCAAACCAGCCCAAACAGACCCAGCTACGGGAAGCCCCGTGTGACAAACTTCCTCCCCCCCCTCCCCTGGTGCCCCAAACTTCCCCGGGAGGAGAGCCTCCCGCTGGTCGGCCACCCCCCCAAATCCCCATTCTAGATAACATAGGTATAACATTTTCATGATATACATCATCAAGTCAAAGTTGTGTCACATACTTCACCATATGTGTATACAAAATTCAAAGTAACAAAACAACTTGATTCTTGTTTTTCTTATCCTGCCCAATGCGTTTCTGGTTTACAACAACCCCTCGTCAGGGAACAATCAATTGTGCGTTAGTTAAACTCTTAATGGCCACCTGCAGGAACAGACACAAGTAACAACGAGTGAAATGGTAAAAGGATAAATACCAAGTAGCTTAAGAATCTGTTTGTCTGTAAGTGGACACCCTTAGAGTGTACCTCACATTTCAGTGTGGTCCTATCATCAAGAAATCACAAGTATATGTGATCCCGACTCGTGAAGATGCTTATGTGCTGCATGCCTCATTATTGCCCTCCGCCAAAAATCACAAATATATGCTCTGCACATTGAGCATACCTTGTGGGGTTTGTTCCCTCTGTCTGTCCTCTGCTCTGCACTGCTTATGGTGCCTTTGGGGGCAGGGGCATGTTCTTCTTTGGAGTCCACTTGCCAATCAGCCTGTAAGACAGCGCCACCCTATCTTTCCTCTGAAATGTAGGTATGCAGTGTACTCTGCCTGGGTATTTTAATGGGCCTACAGACGCAGACCCAGTCATTTGTAGTGATGAAAAAGTTGGCCGGAAACGAACCTGCTAATAAATCTATGCGAGAATAGCTAGTAATACCATGACTGGCAGCCATTTCTTGTGTGTTCAGAACAAGGCCCTCAGAGAAAGGGAATCACCAGTGGCAGCGCGGCTCCCACTGGTCTTTTCTTCACAACTAATCTGGCAACAATAGGCAGTTTAAGACGTCTCCAAGATTTCCAGATATGCATTGTTGCCGTTTGACCTGCTGGTATTCCCTTTTCAACAGCTCAGTAAATACGGGGATGTCGGTAAATGTGTAGGGCCGAAAAACGTATCTTAATCCCAACACCAGAAATGTCTTGCGCTCAGCACTGCCACCGGTAAATTACTAATGAGCGATAAGGGTCATATTACAATGTTGTTGTGTAGGGCAATCATGCCACATTGTTAAGGAAGGAATTTAATTTCAACTGTGTTTGCACCATACCTTTGGCGGGAAAGAAAGCTGCATGCAGGCAGGCCAACAGCCGAACACAGTTTCTAGATGTATAATGTTTCATCAATGTTTGCTTGTATGATTTTTGCACTTGATAATGCACATTAACAGCTCATCAACCATGACACCACCACCCAAACGGAGAAGAACTAGGCCTCTGAACCCAGGACATATCATCCCAGGGTAACAGCCTCCACTCCAAGATGGAAACTCTGGAATCATCCCAGGATACCAGACACTCACCAAGATGGAAACTCTGGAATCATCCAGGGATAACAGACCCTCTCCAAGATGGAAACTCTGGAATCATCGCAGAATAACAGACTCCACTCCAAGATGGAAACTCTTGAATCATCCCAGGATAAAAGACTCCAGTCCAAGATGAACACTCTGGAATCATCCCAGGATAACGCACTCCACTCCAAGATGGAAACTCTGGAATCATCCCAGGATAACAGACTCCACTCCAGGATGGAAACTTTGGAATCGTCCCAGGATAACAGACTTCACTCCAAGATGGAAACTCTGGAATACTCACAGAATGACAGACTCCACTCCAAGATGGAAATTCTGGAATCGTACACACAGGCACCCGAAGCAGCAAAACTGACTGCACAGCCATACTAATGTCAGACTGAGCTCTACACACGCCAACTACATAACCCCCAATGTCACTCATCCTACCATTGCTGTAGTTCTGGAGAACAACATGACATTGTTTGAAATTGTATTTTTGTATCACCTGACAAGTGTGCCACCTGCTTCTCTAGGCGAGTGCAGAGGCACAGGATCACATTTGTGTATCAATTGGCCTCCCTCACTTTCCACTCTCACTACAGATAAGACATCAGTTACTTTTCTGGGGAATTCCTACTATGGCAGTGGTCTTCAAACTTAAAAATGATCCTCCCACCCCCTGCCCCCACAGGCCCCACTGAGAATTTTTCACAATTATTCTATTAAATCGTATCTATTAAACGTATCCACAGTATCTTTGTGCCCCACCTACTTAACATGTTCCATGACAGCCTAGAACGGGGCGAACTTCCTGAAGATAAGCGCTAAGCAACGATAGTCGCAATACATAAGCCAGGCAAACCACCACACAGCAGCATGTCGCACAGGCTGATTTCCCTTATCAATGCAGATGCAAATGTATTAGCCAAAGCACTGGCAACACGACTATTGCCATACTTAGAAAAGGTGATCCACCGGATCAATCAGGATTCATGCCACAACGCAATACGGCACTGAATTTGCAAAGGCTTCTTAGCGTGTTAGCGCGCAGATCTACTATAGAAGAGGATGCAATTATCCTATCTCTCAATGCCCGAATGGCATTTGACATGGTGGAATGGCCCTTTTTGTTCGCTGCTCTGCACCACTTGGGCTTTGGACCCAAAATCATACGATGGGTGAAATTGTTATACACAAAACCAATGGCGCATGTGGTAGCAAATGGACGAATCTCTGCTACTTTCCCACTGGGTAAAGGGACTAGGCAGGGCTGTCCACTATTGCCGCTTTTTTTTAGCAATAGTATTAGAGCCACTTGCGGCATGGAAACAACAAGACCTGGTAATCTGCGGGCTCAAATAGACAATGGGATGGGAGGATTGCATCTCGCTTCATGCCGACAATGTGCTCCTATATTCAATCAATCAATCAATCATAACACTTGTATAGCGCACTACTCACCCGGAAGGGTCTCAAGGCGCTTGGGGGAAGGGGTCCGCTGCTGCTCGAACAGCCAGGTCTTGAGTTGTCTCCTGAAGGCGAGGTGGTCCTGGGTCAGCCGAAGGTGGATGGGGAGGGAGTTCCATGTCTTGGCCGCCAGGTAGGAGAAGGATCTGCCTCCGGCGGGGGCTCTTTGTATGCGTGGTGCGAGGGCGAGGCTAGTAGACCGTAGCTGGCGGGTGGGCGTGTAGAAGGTCAGGCGGTCATTGAGGTACTTGGGGCCAAGGTCGTGGAGAGACTTGTGTGCGTGGATGAGGAGCCTAAATGTGATCCTCTTGTTGACGGGGAGCCAGTGCAGGTCCTTCAGGTGGCCGGAGATGTGGCTGCGTCGGGGGATGTCCAGGATGAGTCGGGCGGAGGCGTTCTGGATGCGTTGGAGTCTATTCTGTAGCTTGGCTGTGGTTCTGGCGTAGAGGGTGTTTCCGTAGTCCAGTCGGCTGGTGACGAGGGCCTGGGTGACCGTCTTCCTGGTTTCGGTCGGGATCCATTGGAAGATCTTGCGAAGCATGCGAAGGGTGTGAAAGCACGATGAAGAGACGGCGTTGACTTGTCTGGTCATCGAGAGGGAGGAATTCAGGATGAAGCCCAGGTTGCGTGCGTGGTCTGTTGGCTTGGGAGCGGTGCCCAGGGCTGGGGGCCACCAGGAGTCATCCCAGGCAGAGGGCGATGTTCCCAGGATGAGGACTTCCGTCTTATCTGAGTTCAGTTTCAGGCGGCTGTTCTTCATCCATTCGGCGACGTCTTTCATCCCTCGTGGCCTCGTCCTCACGCTCGCTTGACTGTCTCATGGATATTTGTGCGGCATATGGACGGGTGTCAGGCTATAGTATAAACTGGGCAAAATCACATATTTTCATTTTGTCGGGTGATATCCCACGTCTCCCGTGCCACTGTGACATACAAATAGCTTGCGAAGGGTTTAAGTATTTGGGTATTTATATAACATGTCAAGACACGCACTTTATTGCACGAAACCTCATGAAGCCTCTGGCGCGCTTTTGTCGAGATGTTCTCCACTGGCGATCCCGACCACTCACATCGCTGGTCATGGAGGCCCTCTTTAAAATGTTGGCGCTCCCCAGATTCCTATATATCTTACAAAATATGCCATTCCCGGTTCCCCCGACATACTTCATTGCAATCAATAGTGAAGTGAATAAGCTGTTATAGGATGGTAAGGCAATCCGTATAGCCATGCATAAACTGGTTAGAAGCTGGTACTATGGAGGCATAGCGCTCCCTAATATCAAAACATATTACTGGGCATCACAACTGACAGTAATAAATCAATGGCTCCATGCCTCACAGGAGGACCCAGCTTACCGGTTAGACAGACACCTTGTGGGAGCAGACGGTATGATGGGAGAACTGTATAACAAGAATAAAACGACGACTCTGACAGGCCCGACAGCGCACACCATTAGGATATGGCATGCGGTGCAAAGAGAACTAGGATGGGAAGGGGTTGTGACACTGGCCACACCACTATGGGACACCAAAAAATTAGGTAAACTATGCAACACTAAAGCTGTTAGGCAATGGGACCTTATATATGTATATATTTCGAAGGTGGGGGACTTATGGCGGAAAGATGAGATCATCCCCTTTACACAACTACAACAGACCTATGGTCTAGCAGACTCTGCGACTTATAGATACATACAAACCAGGCACGCCCTCACAGCATTGATTCCACAGGGGACCCAAATACTGGAGTCGCCACCCCTAGAGGATAGACTGCTCACCGACCATTTGACTAAAAAAGTCATCTCACTCACTAACAGGAAAATAATAAACAACCAACCGGACTTGACGACAACCCTGAAAGCTAGATGGGAGACAGACCTAGGTGCACTGGACGAGACAGAGTGGTAGGAGGCAATGGCATCCCCCAGGGAGGTGGCGATCCCCTCTAAATTCAAACGAATACAACCAAAGATTCTACTCCGCACGTACTATACTAGAACACTGTTGTATAAAATACACAAGGCAGATACGCCACCTTGCCTCAGGCAATGTGGAGAGCATGGCACATTCTGTCACACAATCTGGCAATGCGCAGAAGTCACGGAATACTGGAAGGCAGTCATGCACACAATTTCCCAGGCAGTAGAAATGACGGTTGAGCCAGAGCCTAAAAGATGTTTACTCAATATCTGGGAGCCGACAGACCTCAACCTTGCAGCGCAAACGTGGGTAGCGCTGGGTATGGCATTAGCGAAGAGAAATATAGCACAATTGTGGGGAGCTAGACAAAACCCCACAGTGGGTAGGTGGTGTCGAGACATGGATGACTTAAGGATAACCGAAAAATCAGTATACACACATAGGAGGTGCCCCAAAAAATGGACAGGAGTGTGGAGAAAGTGGAATAAGTATAGAGGTAATATTTGTGATCCCCCGCATGAAGAATCACTATCAGATGACACTGACTAGATATTGTATCCATGGCAGATGCTGATATACTGTATAGATATGTGGACAATGATAAGAGTGCAATAGAAAAACCCAACATGTCTATGGGCAAAGAAAGATTTTTCACGAATAAGACTTAATCATAATGTGATGTATGCAACGAAGAAAATTTATGATATTGCAGCAATGTTTGTAACTGGAAACGTTAATAAAAATAATAATAAAAAAAAAGAAATGTATCCGCAGTGTGTGGCTGGGAGAGTTGAAGAATATTTGGAGTCATTCCCCTTCTGACACATTCTCCCAGCTAGGATATAAATGACAAAAGATGTTAGTGATGGCCCATTACAGATCATAATGCT
Source organism: Lissotriton helveticus (assembly GCF_964261635.1). Lineage (NCBI taxonomy): Eukaryota > Metazoa > Chordata > Amphibia > Caudata > Salamandridae > Lissotriton > Lissotriton helveticus. The sequence continues at coordinate 1,563,191,822 of NC_136068.1, read as the reverse complement.
TCTTTTGGCCAGAGCCTGAAGGCCCCCCTGGGATCACCTGGAGCACACCTAGGTGGCCTACCCCCCAGTATGAAGACCTGTGTTCTATGATGAAAGCTGCATAAAACATCGTATTCCTGAACTTAGCTAGATAGAGGAAGCGAGTGCAAAACGTTACGTAGGTTTGTCAAATAGTGCAGTTATTATCAAACCATAAATGTCTTTCAAATTTGAAGTGCATCTGAATAATAACTAGAATCACTATTGCTGATTGTTTTATACAAATATTTGTATATCTATAGTTTTATATCTGTATATATATATATATATATATATATATATATATATATATATATATATATATATATATATATATGTATATATATATATGTATTACCTACTGGCGGTCGCCAGTAGGTATATATAGTTAGGACCTAGTTTCCATAGGAAATCCGCATCATTCTATTGGGAATAACTTTGGCGCCGGTTGTTGAAGCTTCGCGAATTTCTCAAAGAAGATGGCCCGTTCCGCTCCGCTGCTTCCCTGAAAGTCTCGGGTAGATTCGTCAAGCGGGGGCCAAGAAAATATGGGGGGGGTCCCAAAACGTGTTTTCCCCATGTTAATTTCCATAGGACCTTTAGACACGGCTACAGCCCGAACCGCTGAACGGAATTACACCAAATTTGGCAAAATGGTAGAGTCTGATTCGCAGATCGCCCTTTTGTTTAAATGGTGTAAATCCCTCCAGTAGTTGTTGAGAAAATCGAATACATTTTTTTATATATCTATAAGCGCGCACCGTGCGCGCACCTTCCCGTGCACGAGCTACATGCTGATTGGCTGCCACTGTCTGTCAACACTCCAAAACATAAATTGATGGCAGCCATCTTGTGCTTGGTAGACCGAGGCACAAGAAAGCAGAAAAACAAACGTTTAGAACACAAAAAGGGGGCAGGGTAGAAACACCCTGACCCCCTAGGCCTGCCCAGGTGGTCCCACAAGGACCCCCAAGGCCCAATTTTTTTGTTTTAAACCTGTTTTGTTTTCAAATTACCCCCCGGGGGGACAACATCACAGAGGGAATAGTGATAAAGAAGTGTGAAGGGGGCCCAATCCCCCCTACACTGCCCCAAGGACCGCCGCCCCCCGGGGAAAAGCAACGCAGCCCCCTGGCGCATAATGGAGGCTCATGGTGGGCTAGTTGGCCCCCAGGGACCCCCAGTATGCAAGGGAACTTAATCCCCCAATTTAGAACACTCTACAGGGCGTGTTTGCACAGTTTAAGTTGGGGAATTAATTCCTGTTCAATCCAGAGGTTCCCTAGAGGGAACTAGTCCAACAGGTATCTCCAGTAAGCGCCATGGAGCTGCGCTGCAGAGTGTTGTAAAAAGGGGGCGTGCCCTCTAAACACCTGCCTGCAAAAATGTAGTAAATCAGTATTAAAAAAAATAACAATTAACACATTTAAACATTGTCATTTAAAAAACCTTCGAAATTCAATGAAAAAACCATAGGCTTCAGGCCTGATATAGTTAGGAATTAACATTTAAAAAACCATTGAAATTCAATGAAAAACCATAGGTTTCAGGCCTTATATAGTTAGGAATTAGCATTAAAAAAACCATGCAAATTCACTGAAAAAACCATAGGATTAAGGCCTTATATAGTTAGGAATTAGCATATAAAAAACCTTGCAAATTCAATGAAAAAACCATAGGTTTCAGGCCTTATATAGTTAGGAATTAGCATTTAAAAAACCTTTGAAATTCACTAAAAAAAACATAGGTTTCAGGCCTTATATAGTTAGGAATTAGCATTAAAAAAAACCTTTGAAATTCACTCAAAAAACTATAAGTTTTAGGGGTGTTATAGTTAGCTGGACATTTCACTCATACAAAACCATTGAAATTGCTCCAATATAGTTAGTTGTACTAACTATATTTCGCGCACCTGCAATCCACTGCTGATGATGTCACATATTACATCATCAGCAAAAAAATAAATATATATATATATATATATATTCACTGAAAAAACCATAGGTTTCACACCAGTTATAGTTAGGAATTAGCATTTAAAAAACCTATTAAATTCACTGAAAAAACCATAGGTTTCACACCAGTTATAGTTAGCTGGAAATTTTACTCGCATAAAACCAATGAAATTCCCACGTTATAGTTAGTTGGACTCACTATAACTTGCGCGTGCAATGCACTACTGATGACGTCACATATTACATCACTCATGACATGGTCAGTGACATCACTCATGACATCACTGATGACACCATCCTTGTGACAGAGCGACTGACCTCCTTTTTTTTCAGTGAATTTCAATGGTTTTTTAATAGCAAATCTCTATAGGTATAAAAAGTAAAAAAAATTATAACGAATTTTATATTGTATAATTATGTATATTATTTATTTTATTTTTTATTTTATTTTTTTGCCCCGGAGCGCTCCCGGGGCGCGTATCGATGCGCTCACCGGTGAGCGCATTGTTACGGCGCGCCCCGGGGCGCGTACCAGTGAGCGTCCCGTTAGCGCTATTGCCGCGAACGAAAACAACATCGTGACGTATCGCGTAGCCGCGTGATGCGTCATATGACGCACTGCGTAAGCGCACCCGGAAGCACGCGAGCGCATATGATCGCGCAACGTCCTGACGCGCTTACGCTACGCGCCCCCGGGCGCGCCCCGGGGCACGTAGCGTAAGCGCGTCGGGTCATGTGATCTGAAAATAACACTTTTCATTGGTGCAGATCAGTTTTGGTTTCCAAATGATGAAAGCCTGGATCATGTGACTTGAAAATAACACTTTTCATTGGTCCAGAACAGTTTTGTTTTCCAAATGATGAAAGCCCCCACCTTTTTTCCTTATTCTGACTTTGTCCTTTGACTGAGGAAGACCTGTTTGGAGATCTGTCTCTAATCTTTTTTACTTTAAAATGGCTACAGTAGCAGCAGCAGCTGGAGCATCTGCACCACCACCACCACCATCACCACCAAGAGGACCACCACAACATCACATTGGTTGTCAAGAAGAAGAAGAGGAGGAGGAGGACGAGGAGGGGAGAAGGACATACCTCCCAGAAGACAATACCCCATATAGGCCAAAGAAGCACATTGTATGGGAGTTTTTTCTATCCCAGAGGGCAAGAAAAAGTGAATGCGCCAAAGGTGACTTGCCGAATCTGTGGCATGGAACTTTCAAGGGGGAACCCTAATAGGAAATATTCATTTGGTAATTACACCATGATTAGGCATATGCAGCGCAAGCATCCCAACAACTATGCTGCTGCAGAGGTGAGAGATCTGGCCAGTAACCTTCCCCAATCTTCACCCAGCACCTCCAAAAGAAAGCAACCCACTCCATCGGGACCAGAAACAAGGGAGACGATGCCAATCATACAACCACGGTTTGGTGAATTCAGGGTCACTTGCATTTTTTGTGGTAAGACCATCAGCTATGGTGAGCAGAGTGTAGAGCTCATCGTTCTTGCTGGTGACAACCACAATTGCCCCAAAAAACCCTAATTTTTTCCTGATATTTTTTTTGCTCCAGTTGAGCCGTTTACAATTCCCTGTTTTTTTATTCTCCCCATAAAAAATACATAAAAATACAAAACTGTTCAGAAAAAACAAAAAAAGTAAAAAATGTTCAAAGAAACAATAAAAAAATATAAAACAACAAAAAGAATAAAAAAAACAGTTCTTTTTAGAACTACCTTTAATTTATAAAAATAAACCTATATTTTTAAAGAATCTCTGTCATTCTTTTTTCCTTAGGGTACGCGCACCGGGGCGCGCACAAAAAAAAAAAAAAAAAATAATGAAGGAGTTAGCATAAGGGAAGAACACAGAGAGAGTAATGTTAAGAGAAAGAGAGCATTGAGGGAGCAACACAGAGGGATTGTTTATTACATAGTAAAAAACAGAGAAGGTGTTATAGGGTGAAAGTGAGAAAAGTAAAATGAATATGGGAGCGAAAGTAGGGAAGAGAGAGGAAGAAGACTAAAGTAGAGGTACTGGGAGAATGTAAGTGGGTGTTGAAAGAATGGGGAATGAAGGGTAGTGACGGAACCGGGATAAATGAACAACGGTGAGGGAGGGTGACAAAAGAGCAGTGAGTGTAAGTAAAGAGGGGTGAAAGAGGGTGAAAAAAATTGAATTAGGATAAGACATAGGGAGTGACAGAGAGAAAGGACAGAGAGAGTAAAGGAAACAGTGCCTGAAAGGGTCTGAGTGAAACAGCAAAGAAAGGTAAGTAAGGCAGTGTGGGTGACTTATAGGGAGTCAGTGGGTGTAGGTGGGGGTGTGGGTGTGTAAGGTGTGTGTGTGGGTGTGTGGGGTGTTTGGGTGTGGGTGGAGGTGTGGGTGTGTAAGATATGTGTGGGGGGTGTGTGGGTGTGGGGGGTATGTGTGTGGGATGTATGTGTGTGTGTGGGATGTGTGTGTGTGTGTGTGTGAGAAGTGTGTGTGGGGGGTGTGTGTGTGAGGTGTGTGTGTGGTGTGTGTGTGAGGTGTATGTCAGAGGTATGTGTATGTGTTGGGGGGGTGAGGTGTGTGTGTAGGAGTAAAGTAAATAATTAAGAAAAAGAGAATGAGTGAGGGAGCAAAGGAAGGGAACAGAGGGTAAGTGAACTAAAGAATGGGGACTGAAAGAAGTTGAATGTGAGAGGGGAAATAGGGAAAGGGGAGTAAACATGGAGAATAAGAATAAGTGACGGAAGCAGAGTAAAGAAACAGGAGTGAGGTTGGTTGAGAAATTATTAGTGAGGTTAAAGCAAAGGGTGATGACAAACTACATTTTTTAGTCACACTTACCATATAATAAATGTAACTTTTATTACATTTTTTTACTACACTTTGTATCTGTGAAAGAGAGAAGAAAAAATAAGTTATAATTAGTAAAATATGTAATTTAAAATAAAAGATACAAATGAAGAGGTTAAAAATCATAACAGTGTATTTAGAAATAAAGTAAGAGTGAAGGACACAGAAAGAGAAATAAAGTAAGGTAGAAGGACAAAAAGAGAGAAAAAGAAATAGAAGGAGAGCAAATTACTAAGAGTAAGGCATATAGATTCACTAACAGAGAGGAAGAGAAGAACAGAGAAATGAACTGAAGGTAAGAAAGATACTAAAAGAATGTGAGTTAGCAAAACTAAATCAGGAAACAGTAGTAATTAAAAAGATAATGACTGAGATGGAAAAGAGTCTAATTAAGGATGCATTTAGAAGAATGAGGAATGGAAGATAACTGAGAGTAAGTGAAGAACAGTCATAAAGTGAACGGATGAAGGGAGAGAGGATAATATAGAAGGATTGAGGGAAAAGGAGTGAGGAAGTTAGTAGACAGACAGACTAAGAGAAAAACTGAGTGAAGTGAAGTACAATGAGTGAGGAAAGGAAATGAGTAAGGGAGCAAAAAAAGGAAAGAGAGGAGAAGAGGACTAAAACAGTGGTTTTGAGAGAAAATGATTCGGTGATGAAAGTAAAGAGAAGGACACTGAAAGATAGGAAATGAGGGATAGTAATGGAACCAGAGTAAAAGAAATGGGATTAAGAACGATGAGAGAGGAGCAGTGAAGTTGTTGTAAGAGAAATGATAGAAGGTAGATAAACACAAGTGAACATAACACAAGGAGAGTGAGGGACTGAGGACATTGAGGTAGTGAACGGAAAATAGAGAGCAGAGGTCAAAAGAAAGGAGCAAACAAAGATAAGCGAGGGAGAGTGGGTGATTTATAGTGACAGAGTGCGACAATACTGCTGAGTGAGTAAAGAGGAATTACTAAAAGAGCAAAGGAGGAAAAGACGGAAAAGGAAAGTAAAGCAGAGAGACTGAAAGCTGAATAGTTATGCAAGGGAGAGGGGGGATGCAGACAGTTGAAATGAGAATGAGGGGTTGTGAAAGAAGTGGAGTAAAGGAACGGGGGTGAAAGAGAGTGAGAGAAAGACATTATAAGTGAGTAAAAAGAGCTGAAAGAGGGTGGAAAATGGAAAGTGAGTGTGAGACAATGGGAATACAATTTAAATTACAGAATACAAACTATAGAATAACTTGTACAACATGTTACATTGTTTATTTTTGCTGTTCTCAGAATATATTGAATTTCACTTAAAACAGTGAGTTCAAACTACTCATCATATGACAGCGGGAAAAAAAAACACTAATCCTCCATTCACTTACTTTTCCTTTAGGCCAAATAGTATATCATGAAGGTCCTTTTCGTTGGAAAGTACTCTGCTGTTCATTAAAAAAGCCATTTCATCGACTTTCTAGAAGAAAAGCTCCAAGAACATCTGAAATATTTTCATTATTTTCATATACTCCTTTTTTTCAGTCATGACTCTTTGCTCATTCCTTTACTTTTCCTTAAGGCCAAATAGTGTCAGATGTATGAGTATATTTTCAAATGAATTAAAAGAAACTGTGAATTTACCGTTTTTCCGATGTTCTGAAAGAAAGGCTCATGCAACATACTCCCAATATTTAAATGTTCGTAAAACCATCTCTGACTCACTCATGTTCATCAATTTGTATAATACTGATATCACTTACTATGAGATCCACTTACAGTACCTATATGACAAGTCAGTTTTTTATATTATCTTGATCACTTTTACTCAGAATATAATTTTAAACAGCAAACTAACCTTTATTAACTGCTCCCGTCTTCATAGGCCAATTACCTTTACTTAAATTTTGGTTCTAAAAACGCTAGGTATGAATTTTTTAAGTCAAAAGGTAAACGTTGTTTGAAAGTCAAATGAGTGTCATTACAGTGGGTCCAACCTTTACGACTTTTTAAATAGCATGTGTAATGCCCTGAAGTTGTTGAAGGACCGTCATGATAAATAATAGCTAGAGTTGCAAAGGTTCTTCCTGAAATTGATAACTGAGAAGCCACAATATTTTTAATAGAAGTTGACAATTTACTTCCATCAGGTCTACATCGTTGGAACATTAAAATCACATATTTACCATAAGTTTGTAAAAATAATGTGGACAGCATTGCAGACTTACATTGGGTACACACCATATTGTGATCAGCTGCTTTAACTAGATTATTAAAAGACACTGATTTGCAGTCTGGTAAAGTCAAATATATAAATCTTTCAGTGTCTATTGTAGTACTACTTGATAAACTACAGTTGTCGCAGTCATGCTGCCATTAATAAGAAAGGCTAAAAAGATTTTTTATATCTACACCTTCATCTTCCAAAACATCAAACATATACATTAAAAATTCCTGACAATCCTGCTGAATATTCTGTGAAAATTGATTTTGACCAGAACATATGTCTAGAAGATTTCGAATTTCTGAAACACTTTCTATTTTTGCTCTATCACTGCTACATTTCTCAAACACAGAATTCAATAAACAGCAGAATGTTTGATCCCGATTTTCAACAATCTGTTCTTGTAAATTTTGAAGAAAAAAAACAACATTAACCACTACATTAGCATAGCAGTTGACACCAGAACTGTTTTCAAACTCAAATCCAACAACATCTTCAACAAAATCCTTTTTCTTTCTGCTTACAATTACAGTTTCATCTACTTTTTGTCTTTTTGCTACTACCTCACTGCAATTATTCTCATTTCTTCTTTTTCGGCTTACCACACGTTTTTCAAACAGAGGATATAGAGGCAAATGTGGAGCATACTCTCTTCTTAACCTATTGTATTCTTTAACACAATCTAGATCAGCACAAATCTTTGTTTCATCACACTCAATCAAGTACAATCCTGATAAAGTTCTGACTCGTGATAATGCCACATATGCCATACCCTCTTTAAACACAGAACTTCCAATGTTCACCAAAGCGCTATCTACACTTAAACCTTGAGATTTATGGATTGTCACCGCATATGCCAAACAAACAGGAAACGGTTTTTCGGCGAACATATAAGTCTTTCACAAGCAAAAATCTAGCTGAACAACGACAAATTTGTTCTATTTCGTCAATGCCATCAAATTTAATTTTTAAAATTTCAATTCCATCTCTATTTTTGTAATTCACAAAACCAACAACATGACCCATTGCTCCATTTACCAGACCTCTTCCAACATTTAAATTCCTTCTCAAAATGATACGACAATTTAAACACACAGTCAAAGTCTTTTCAAAACCAGCAGTTTTAGATATAGTCTTCTCTAATGAATCCAATTTTGATTTCAAATTTTCAGACAAAATAATTATTGCTCCCATATGCTCTATTTTATCTATAGCTTCCAGTTTCACTATCTCTTCATTTTCTAACTTTAACATTTTGTTGTTGAACAAGGAACATTCTTTCAGAGTTGGCATCAAACATATCCCAGATTTCTTCTCGTTAATTTTCTTAAAAATATTTTCTGGAAGGATGTTTTCATTTGGGTACAAATTTGAAATTAATCGTCCATGTAAAGCTTCTTTCCCATGCTGACTTACTTTTCCGATTCTTACATCTTGTAGAATATTTTTATAATCTTCATCCTTTGCCTGCCGCATATTTTGGAGTAGTTCTGCATATTTGAAATTTAACCATATATTAACGTTTCCAATGCTTCCTAGGCACTTCCTGGTATCGTCATGCGTGACCATTTTAAACACTGGTTGTCCTTTCACTGGAGTCAACTGCAGTAGATCTCCAAAAACAATAATGTGTTTCCCTCCAAATAGCACATCATACTCTGTTCTAAGAATTTCTTGCATTCTCAAATGCACAAAAGCAAGCATTAGATTTGAGACCATGCTTACTTCATCAATGATAAGAAGTTTCATTTTCTTCAGGACTCTGGAAACTTCGGAACACGCATCTCCAGGTAGCTTGTGGTATTGCAATTTGTTATCATGCTCCACTGGCAGCATCAGTAAACGATGTAAAGTAATCCCTTTAATATTATGTGCTGCCAGCCCAGTTGGAGCGGTAACAACACAAGACAGCGGTGATTCAGTCCTTTTCTGCAGATAAGTTGCAATTGCTTTAATCAGAAAACTTTTTCCAGTTCCCGCTTCTCCACTCACGTACAGTTGAACAGGCTTAAATGATATACATGAGCACTCTTTTTTCTCATGACTGAATCCATGTTCAACCTGTTCTGTGACTTCGTCATATATCTGTTTCTGCTCAAGGTTTAGTTGTTTCACCAAATCTTCTGAGTTAACTACGTCATCTTGAGCTTGTTCCATAGCTCTTTCCACCTCATCCATGGCAGTGGCAGCTTCATTTTGGATAATTGGTCCTCCTAGTGGATCCTGACTCAATGAAGCAGAACTCTGACTGTCTTGAGAACTGTCTCTAGCAATCTCTACAGCAATTGTGGCTTCTTGCTCTATTTCTTTGTTCAACATTTGCAGATAATTTGGAAAAACAGGACATTCTATGGTATCCTTGGTTGCATTAAAAGAATCTTCGTAACAGAGAAAATCTCCAAGTAGTTCTTCTTCTGTACGCCATGGCTTAAAGAGTTGCAAAAGAGCTAAATAGTAAAATTCCCTTTTCTCTGGATTTTCGCAACTAATTTTTCGATGATTAATCAAATGGCCTTTTCTCTGCTTCACTAGACATCCTTCACACCCAATGATAGCATATATTCCATTGTTGATATCTTCTCTGATGGTCCTCTTATAAATATAGTTTTGCAGAACTTCATACAAACAACTGTTCTCAAGATGACTACTTCTATTTGGATAGTATGTATCCAACATGTTTGTCTTCAAAATATCTGTACTATTTGGTTCTCACCCTGGGCGAAGCACTACGCTACGCTCGCGGAGTTTGCGAAGTTTTCGCAACTTCGCACTACGCGAGCTGCACATAGCACAGTGCGAACATGTGTAGTGCAGCGTAGCGTAGTGCAGCGGTCATTTTTTGCTTGTTCGCGGTCCTGAACTTCATGTTCGCGACCGCCAGCAAGCAAAATGACATCCCGGCGAGATTCTCAACGCGAGGAGGTCAGGTTTCTCATTGTGAGTGGTTGCGCATGCTCGCGACCGCTCTCAATGAGAAACTACCTGTTCGCGTTGAGAAAGCTGCCGCTCGAGTGATAATCTACTCGAGCAGCAGAAAACTACAGCTCGCACTGTGCAAGATGCCGTTTTCAATGCTTGCACAGTGCCGGATGCTTGTCCGCACTGTGCAATCATTGAAAACGCATCTTGCACAGTGCGAACATGCTACTACGCAGCTCGCGTAGTGCTACGTGAAGTTTGCGTAGTGCGAAGTGCACTTTGCGTAGCTTCGCGTAGCTTCGCGTAGCGCTACTTCGTGAACTACGCCCACCCTTATTTGGTTCTTTCTCCGCCAAATACTCTATTTCTTGTACAGATTTCAAAACTCGGTTTCGTGTTGCAGCAAGACCTAGACTCACCCAAATAATTGTTCTAGACTTGGCGTAGAGACTTGCTGATGATAACCGATCAGAACATTCATATGCTCCAATTTCTCGATGCGACAACATCTTCAAACTGAAACTGTATAATTTCTTGCTTACACTCTTTTCATGTGAAATGTCCTCCCACATTTCCTTCAGTTCTGTCTTTTCTTTTTTTGTGATGTAAGACGTCACATATCGAGCCACAGCAATAGAGTTGTCAGCAACGAACTGAATATCCATGTTAGCATTCCACATGGACAAAATCACCTGGTTGTAGTCGTTGATGTACTTGGACTCTTCGTTTCTTTTTAAATTGTATGTATTTTTTGGTGATTTCCTCGTCACAGTATGTCGCAGAGAAGACATCAAATTATTTACTCTTCCTTTAGAAATCACTGTTCGTGGAAACGACATTTTGTATAGAACTTGTCCTTGTTTCTGAATTTTCGACGACAGTACTTTCCACAACGATGGGATTGAAAGCGTAAAACTTGTTGCCTTAAACTGTTTTCTTCGGTAGTTTTCAGAACAGCACATGTTGAATACTCTTCAATGAACCTCATCACTGCCTCATCCGAATCTGTTCCAAATTTGGGTGCATCTTTAATCCACAACAACATATGTATGTGAGGAGCACCTCTCGCTTGATACTCCTTTCTCCAAAAGAAATCCAAAACCTCTCCAAGGGGAGGATTTTTTTTGTTGGTAATAAAAGACATCATAGCTTCAAATCTATGATTGAAATATCTGCAAACATTCGCTGGATCCAAAGAACACAGTTCTCCAGCAGTTTTGAATTCTATATTTTGTATATTTGCATTTGCCTCTCGTAGAAATTGAAGTAAGTCGTCCCATGCATACTCGGCACAGCTAAGAGTGAGGAACCATGTTGGAGTTCCTAAGTTTCTTAGCATACATTTCAATTCCCCATGACGACGGTACCAATACTCATTTGTACCACGCTGACATGCCATGAGATTGATTAAATGAGATTCCAAAATATTATCTTGCAGATTCACTTTCTCCGTAAAGTCCCTCGCCGAAACATTTTGCAGATGTGCTCCACTTTTCAGTATATGGTTTACTGCATAAGAAAGCCCAGACAAGTCACTTTCATACAGTAGATGATACAAATAGGGAATGCATTGACGAAACCTTGGATCTTCAGCATATAATCTTACAGTTCGATATTCAGATGCAGGAATTTGAAGTGGTCGATCGTCATATCGTCCACCTCGACCTGTTGGAAATAAATGTGGAAAACAACGAGCTTCAAAACTTTCTTCCCATACACTAATGGGACTTCCTTTTGCTGCTTTCATTTGAAACAAGTCAATTGCATTCCCCATCACTTCTTTGGAATGCAAAGGATGAACAGTATAATGTTCATATATTTCTTCACTTCTAGACACATCAACTTTTTCAATTTGGCCAGCTGAACAATCACTGTCTTCATCTGCAGCTGTTTCCTCTGCTTCAACACATACATGTTTGTAGTACTCATTGTTTTTGACCAAATACAACGTTGCCTTTTTGACTTTCCTAACATCCACTAAATCCTGCCAGATTTTCTTACTCTTTGTCAGAACCCCATTAACTAGAATAACCAGAGGTTCCTCTTCCACTTTCTCTACACCAATGGTATCAATATTTTTCTTGAAATCTAGAGTGAGGATTGTCCAAGGGTGCAGAGGAGGTGAGGCCTGTATTGAAGAGTGTAGTGGAAGAGAGGTCTGTCCAGGGGTACAAAGAAGGTGAGGCCTGTGTCTAAGACTGCAGTGGGGGATAGGCTTAATAAAGTCTAGTCCACTGCACTCTTAGACACAGGCCTCACCACCTACGCTCTCCAGGAAAGGCCTCTCTCACACTACAGTCTTGAACACAGACCTCACCTCCTCTGTCCCTCTGGACATGCCTCATCTCATCTGCACAATCTACTTCCTAATCTGAGGTAACACAGGTGACATTATTGTGAAAGGATGAAATATATGTATTTAATCATGCAGACACTATTTATTCCTTCTCAAAAATCTAAAAGTCATTGATTTGCACCAAAATCGTTTTTTAAATAACATTTTAGACACACAGTGCAGGTCCTATGTACAAGCATTCAGTGTCCATGAGTACAGTGGAGAGGACTGACCTCCTCTCACCCTTGGACAAGCCTTACCTCATCTGTGTCCTCTGGACAGGCTTCAATGTATTGAGTATAATTGATGGTAACTGGGTGCAGATGAGGTGACGCATGTCCAAGGGTGTAAATAAGGTGAGGCCTGTCTAAGGATGCAGATTAGTTGAAGTCTATTCAGGGTTGCAGATGAGGTGAGGATTGTCTAGGGGTGCAGAAGAGGTGAGGCCTGTATTGAAGAGTGTAGTGGAAGAGAGGTCTGTCCACGGGTACAAATTAGGTGAGACCTGTGTCTAAGAGTGCAGTGGGGGATAGGCTTCATGAAGCCTAGTCCACTGCACTCTTAGACACAGGCCTCACCACCTACGCTCCCCAGGAAAGGTCTCTCTCCCACGACAGTCTTGAACACAGGCCTCACCTCCTCTGTCCCTCTGGACATGCCTCACCTCATCTGCACAATCTACTTCCTAATCTAAGGTAACACAGGTGACCTTATTGTGAAAGGTTGAAATATATTTCTTTAATCATGCAGACACTATTTATTCCTTCTCAAAAATGTAAAAGCCATTCATTTTCCCCAAAATCGTTTTTCACATCACATTTAAGAAACACAGCACAGGTCCTATGTACAAGCATTCCATGTCACTACTGAAACTTCACAATTTCACAAAATACAAATCCCCTATCTTGCAAATATTCATACCAAGAATTATCAAAAAACATGACACAAACCAACAGCAAAGAAGCTCAATGTGCTTCCTACTATGAGGTAACACAGGTGACATCATTGTAAAAGGTTCAAATGTATTTCTTTAATCATGCAGACACTATTTATTCCTTCTCAAAAATGTAAAAGCCATTCACTTTCCCCAAAATCGTTTTTCACATCACATTTAAGAAACACAGCACAGGTCCTATGTACAAGCATTCAATTTCACTACTGAAATTCAACCATTCTCAAAAAACATGACACAAACCAACAGCAAAGAAACTCAATGTGCTTCCTACTCTGAGTTAACATCATTGTGAAAGGGTCAAATGTATTTCTTTAAGCATGCAGACACTATTTATTCCTTCTCAAAAATGTAAAAGCCATTCATTTTCCCCAAAATCGTTTTTGACATCACATTTAAGAAACCCAGCACAGGTCCTATGTACAAGCATTCCATGTCACTACTAAAACTTTACAAAATACAATTCCTCTATGCAAAGAAACTCAATGTGCTTCCTACACTGAGTTAACACAGGTAACATCATTGTGAAAAGGTCAAATTTATATATTTCAGCATGAAGACACTATTTACTCCTTCTCAAAAATGTAAAAGCCTTTCATTTTCCCAAAAATCATTTTTGACATCACATTTAAGAAACACAGCACAGGTCCTATGTACAAGCATTCCATGCCACTACTGAAACTTCACAATTTCACAAAATACAATTCCTCTATGCAAAGAAACTCAATGTGCTTCCTACACTGAGTTAACACAGGTAACATCATTGTGAAAGGGTCAAATTTATATCTTTAAGCATGCAAACATTATTTATTCCTTCTAAAAAATGTAAAAGCCATTCATTTTCCCCAAAATCGTTTTTGACATCACATTTAAGAAACACAGCACAGGACCTATGTACAAGCATTCCATGTCACTACTGAAACTTCACAATTTTACAAAATACAATTCCTCTATGCAGTGCAAACTTTTTACCAAGCATTATCAAAAAGCAGGACACAAACAACATTTAAAAACCACAATATGCTTTCAAATATTCTCCATACAGTATACAACTCTCTATCTATATTAAATAAATCATTACTTACCTTTACAAATGCTTTAGGAGATTGAAAACAGTGTCAGACACACACACCAATATTTCTTTAGCAGAGCAAAAGCTATGTACTCCAGGCACTGCAACCATGAATGGCACAGAGAACCTCTAATTCTACACACATATTCCTCATGCTAACCAATCAAAACTCTCCCCTCTCTATTTTCAAATCAACACCCTTCCCCCCCTCAGCCCTTTCTATCTGTTACCATAGCAACTCCCTCCTCACTCAGCTCTCAGGTTTAAAAGTTTATTCTACAATGTTTCAATTGAACTTAGCAAGGATGTTTGACCTCTCAATACCCCAGCTTATCCAGTGCAATGTTTCTTCAAATGACTTTTTCTTAACCATTCAAATTGCTTCTTTCACAAAACAGAACCATGCACCTTAACTTTCAGTTTTCAACTATCTGAATCCACCAATCATTGCTTGTGATTCAACAGCACTGAAACTCCACAGTTTTTTTTTTTTGCAAACTCCTACTGTTCCAACTGCCATTTCATTCCCACACTTCATCTGACTGCACCAGAACCTCCTCTTACCATGTATTCTGTATGGATTATTGGACATAGCTACATCCACTGGGCTCAAAGGTATGCAGCTAGCAGAAATGTTCACAACCTTGATTTACCAAATGTGAACATTAAATGGATTGGCCAGAGAGGATTGAGATGTCATCAATTGATACCATTGGTGAAAACCTTTTTGCATCTGCCACACCCTCACCTCATAATTCTGCACTGTGGTGGAAATGACTTAGGCACTTTGACTGGGGTAGGTCTGGAAATGCTTTTAAAGGACACCTTTGAACAATTGATGGCACCTTTTCCTCAAACTGCCTTGGTATTTTCCAATATATGCCAAAGACAGAAATGGAAGTGGTCCAACCAATTTTGTTCACAATTTGAGAAAGCACGGAAACATGTGAATAAATCTGTTTCTGCTTACATGAGAGACTATGGAATGGGTTCAATATACAACAATAACTTGCATTACAACATGCAAGATATCTACAGAGGAGATGGTGTGCACTTCTCAGATGAGGGGAATAGAATATTCCTCCTGAATATAAGACTGTGCATTGGAACCTACTTGCAGGTAGCTAAATCAGCCACAGAACCCAAAAGCTCTTTTCAGAGCTACCCTACCTCTGATCACTCAAAATGATTATTTTTCTCTAACTTTTTTCACTGTTTTTCACTAAAGTACGCTCTCCGCTACGCTCCCCGGTGCGCGTACCGGGCGCTTCCCCCGCGAAAATTAAAAAAAAATTGTTTTTTTTGGACCTATATGGGCCTTCTAAGTCCCCCTCAGAAAACCTAGGGGGTCAGGGAGTGTCTACCGTGCCCTCTTTTACCCATTCCCAACGTTGTTTGTCCTCCATCTTGTGTCTCAAATCTACCGAAACACAAGATGGAGGACTCCCGTAGTGAGCGCTCCCAAACATTTTTTAAAAGTTAATTTACATAAAAACCTCTGTAGAGATGTTCACCAAATATAGAATAGGCCATACTACATACCAGTCCCTATCATTTTCCCAAATTTGATGGAATTCCATTGAGCCATTTGGCCTGTAGCCCTGTCTAAATATCCTGAGGTAAATTACATGACAAAAACACATCTGAAGTGTTAGAATTTACAACCAATTAAAATGTTACTTTCATTTTCTACAATTTTTCCTGACATTTGATTGGTTATGTACATGAATATAAATGAAAAAAGAGGGAAACACAGCCATTTTGACTACAACTACCTGAGGTACATCTTGAAAGGATTTTCACATTTTTTCTTCTTCACCTCTCTCAAAAGTAAGTTGTTAATTTGTAAGGAGCACTTTAAATTAATTAGTAAAAACGTTTTCTGATACTTATTTATTGTCCCTCTGTTATAGTTATAGCTTGAGATACGCTTCTCTATTATATTTATGGATTAAGTTAGGCTTCTCTAGTATAATTATGATTTTACTTAGGCTTCATCACATGCACTTTTTAATAGTTCTACTTCCTGCCTGATACCATACACTGCCCAAAGATAACTTCACTGTTAAAAACTCAGAAGTACCTGTCTGAACTTAAACCTAACAGTGCCCTATCTCTACTGATATATTTATTTTTTATGCAATTACAGCAAGAAAATGGAAGCAGAACAGAATAAAATTAATATTTCTTTCGAAATTGTTATGGAGAACAACCCTGAAGAAAATATTGATGAGAATGATGACTTTGACTTTATGGATGAGTCTCTGGACCATGAATTACTTGAGTGTGTGCAAGCAATAGAATCACAGAATGAAAATGAGCACATTCCAGACAATATATTGTTAGAAGTTTTATTAAATTTTGAAAAAGAATCAGAAAAATAAATGTATATTTAATAATCAAAAATTGTTCGAGACATTATTCATTTTTATATGTAATTCATGAAGTAGTACCAAAATGATTATGATATAAAGTGAGACTTATAGTATACTGTGCAACCTTTTTGTGTAACATAGTAATTTTGCTCATAGTTACTTCCTTTCTCCCACTTTATTATCTCCAATGTGTATTTGACATCTCTTTTTCATCTCCTGCCTCCATGTTGTTTCTGCTTTCCTGACAGACTATAGTATAGATTCCATATACCACAATAACTTCTGTAACAACATGCAAATTATCTACAGAGGAGACAGTCTACACTGAATTTAAAACTCTGCATTCGTACCTATATGCTGGTACTTATATCACCCACACAACACAACAACTCTATGCAGAGCTACCCTACCTCTAAGCACTTTCAATTATTATTTTACTGTTTCACTTGGTTACCCCTGTGGTACACTCCCTGGTACGCTCCCCGGTGCGCGTACCGGGCGCTCCCCCGCGATAATCGAAAAAAAAAAAAAATGTTTTGTCCCGCGGAACCCTTTTATGGCCCCCACATCAAACCTAGGGGATCAGGGGGGGTCTACCCTGCCCCCTTTTGGTCATTTCCCCCTTTGTTTTTGCCACCTCTTGTGTCTCGATCCTACCGAGACACAAGATGGCGGCCGCTCCGGACTGTTTGGAACATTTACAGACACCCGAGAGCCAATCAGCTTTCCGCGCGCGAACTCGCGTTACGCGCTGGTACGCTCCCCGGTGCGCGTACCGGGGCGCGCTTATAGATATATATATTTTTTTGAACCTAAATTACTCAAAATCCTCTGGAGCACATATCTTGAGACATAGCAAAGGCACATCGGGCTACCTGTCCCTACAATTTTGCCAAGTTTGGTGAAAATCCATTCAGCCGTTCGAGCTAAAAGTGAGTCCAACCGCCCTATGGAAATTAACACGGGGAAAACATGTTTTGGGACCCCCCTTTTATCTCGGCCCCCAATTGACGAATCCCCCCCAAACTTTCAGGGAAGGAGCGGAGAGCCGCGAGGCAAATTTGAGGAACATTTCAGGCAGATTCCTCAACCGGCGCCAAAGTTATTCCCAATAGAATGTTGCGATTTCCCTATGGAAAACAATCCTAACTATAACTACCTACTGGCGACCGCCAGTAGGTAATATATATATATATATATATATATATATATATATATATATATATATATATATATATATATATATATATATATATTCACTGAAAAAACCATAGGTTATAAAACATATATAGTTAGGAATTAGCATTTACAAAACCTTGAAAATTCACTGAAAAAACCATAGGTTATACACCATATATAGTTAGGAATTAGCATTTAAAAAACCTTATTTTACTCACACAAAACCATTGAAATTCCATATATAGTTAGTTGCACTAACTATATATCGCGCACCCGCAATCCACTGCTGATGATGTCACATATTACATCATTCATGACATGGTCAGTGACATCACTGATGACATCACTGATGACATCTCAAATGACATCACTGATGACATCACTGATGACATCTCATTTGACATCAATGACCACATCACTGATGATATCATTCATGTGACAATACAATGCATCTCCTCACATTTTAATATAACCTCTGTTTCACCCAGTGTTAAATACAGAGTATAATTTTTGAAACCATTGACACACCAATACTAGTTACTACATATGTACTCACTGATTCCTATGTCTACACACACATTCACTCATTCACCCATACAATCATTCATACATACAATCACTCATCTTTACAACACTATCATATGCACTCATACACCTATACAGACACTCACACTCTGCCACTCATCCATGGAGTTACTCACACACCTAGTCAGTCCTGTAAAGAATCAATCACACTTCTATTTTCTTGTCTATACAGTTAATCATAGAGCACCTTACATTTTCAAACATATACTAACACATACTTACCTTGTTATACAATCATTGATATAAGTACACATTGATCTGCACAGAGTCACACACCTCCCAGCCAGCCACACACACACTCAGTCTCCCATACAAATACTTGGACAATCAATCAATAACCCATATAGTTACTCATATAGCTACTGATCAACACATGCAGCAGTTTACAGAACAACAGACATAATGATGCACAAATTAAGACAGTTTAGTCACTAACCCATGCACTCAGTGAGATACATTTAATCACTCACTCATACAGTCAGTCATGCACCTACTAAATCCTTCGTCCAGACACTTATACATCCACTCATTCTTCAATATGTAAGACATATTTAAACTTTACAGAAACATAAAATCACTGGATGTTGTTATCAGTGATGTCATCAGTGATGTCATTTGAGATGTCATCAGTGATGTCATCAGTGATGTCACTGACCATGTCATGAATGATGTAATATGTGACATCATCAGCAGTGGATTGCGGGTGCGCGATATATAGTTAGTGCAACTAACTATATATGGAATTTCAATGGTTTTGTGTGAGTAAAATAAGGTTTTTTAAATGCTAATTCCTAACTATATATGGTGTATAACCTATGGTTTTTTCAGTGAATTTTCAAGGTTTTGTAAATGCTAATTCCTAACTATATATGGTTTATAACCTATGTTTTTTTCAGTGAATTTCAATGGTTTTTTAATAGCAAATATCTATAGCTGTAAAATTTATTCTTATTTAAATCCAAAAATATATTTTATATGTTTATTAATAAATTTTTTTAAATATTTTTTTTGTTTCGCTCCCGGTCCGCGGACCGGGAAGCTTCCCGTTAGCTCAATTTGATGCCGCGACCCGGTCCGCGAACCGGTAAAAAATCAACATAGTGACGGTATCGCGTTGCCGCGTAATGCGTCTTATGACGTACTGCGTTAGCGCACCCGGAAGTGCCCCGGGGCGCGGACCGAGGCGCGAAACGCAGCTCCCCGGAAGCGATCCGCGGCGCTTCGCGAAAACGCGACGTATCGCGTTGCCGCGTAATGCGTCTTGTGACTTACCGCGTTAGCGCACCCGGAAGTGTCCCGGGGCGCGGACCGGGGCGCGAAGCTTAGCGACCCGGAAGCTAACCGGGGCGCGTTCCGCAGCGCGTAACATGAGCGTGAGAGGTCATGTGACTTGTTAATAAAACTTTTCATTGGTTCATTTCACTTTTGGTTTCATAATGATGTAAGGCTAGGTCAGGTGACCTAAAAATAACACTTTTCATTGGTTGAGAAGTATTGTTTTTCCCAAATGATGAAAACCCCTCCTTCTTTCCTCACTCTGACTTTCATCATTGTGAGAGGAAGACCTATTTTGCTTGTTGGAAAATGGCTTCATTGGTAGCTTCAGCTGGTGGACCCCCACCACCACCTCCACCTCCTCATGGGAAGAGAGGACCACCTCCCCAGGTCATTACCAACACTGAGGAGGAAGATGAAGAAATGGATGAGGAGGGAGAAGAACCACAGTTCTTAGAAGAGGTGCCCCGGGTTTCCAGAAAGAAAGCCAGTTTCATCTGGCAGTTTTATTCGATCCCTCGTGGCCAAAAAAAAGTCAATGCGAGGTATGTCACCTGCCGCATATGCAAAGAGCAATTGTCCAGAGGGACGGACAAAAAATATAGCTATGGAAATCACACAATGCACAGGCACATGACAAGGAAGCATCCACTAAATTACAGCCGGGCGGAAATAAGGGATATGCTTGACAATCCAAGACCAACTCCTGTGGCCAGACCAACAATACCGATTTCTCTAACACCAGAAGAGGCACGGGAAACTGTGCCAAATATTCAAGAACATTTTGGGCACATGATTCACTTATGTATGCACTGTCGTACATTATTAGCTTGTGGCAACATGAGCATCAATGCACTCAACCTGGCGTATGAACACCATGATTGCCCTAACCGCCCCCAGTAATTTTTTTTTGCTCCTGTTGAGCCCTTTTCAACGCCTGTTTTTTGTTGTTTCCCCCCCCCCCAAAAAAAACCAAAAAATATATAAAATCGTTCAAAAAATACAAAAAAACCAAAAAATGTTCAAAAAATAAAAAAAAAATATAAAACAACAAAAATATAAAAAAAAAAGTTCTTTTCAGAACTACCTTCCCTTTCAAAAAAAATTGCTAGAATGTTTAGCACTCTGGCAAGCTCTATTTCTTTTGGTTCGCTCCCGGGTTAGCTTCCCGGTACGCGGACCGGGAGCTAACCAAAAAAAAAAAAAAAGAGTAAGTATAAGGAAAGTAAACAGAGAGTGATGTTAAAAGAAAGACAGCTATAGGGAGTAAAGAAGAGATACTGTTTAATAGATCTATTTACCGAAGAAAAGACGGAAGAGGGTATAATTGTGAAAAACAAAATAGATAACGAAGTGAAAGAAAAAAAAAGAGAGTATAACATTAACAAAGAAGAGTTTCTTGGAGAATGTGAGTGAATGTTCAAAATAAGATTAAAACATGAGGAATAACAGAGAGAAAAAATAGAAAACAGAAAACAAAAAATAACAGAAAAAGATTAATTGAAACAGCAAAGAAATGTAAGTAACATTGAGCCATATCATCAACATAGGCAATAAAAGTTTTGCAGCTTTTATTGGCAGAAATGTGTCGCTAAAGCTGCTTTTAGCGGCAGAAAACTGCCGCTAAAACCACTTTTGCACCAGTTTTCTGCCAATAAAAACAGCAATAATTTTATTGGCTGTATTCATAATATGCCCCTTAGTGTGCTTCAACTACACAGAGAAAGCATTATGAACAAGTAGTGATAGAGTGATCAGTCAAAGACACTAAGAGTAATAGAGACGGAGTGAGTGAACAAGAGTGAGGAACTATGAGAAGAGAGGGACTGAGAAAAAGAGTGGAAGGAGTTGAGTAAGTAGGTAATAGAGAAAGGAATGAGGGAAGTAGCAAAGGCAGGAAACTGAGGGTTAAAGAAATGAAGCAGTGGAACTAATAGTAGGTGAATGTGATAGAAATGTAACGAAAAGAGTACAAAGCATTTACCTTATAATTGTCGTTAAATTACTCACTTTTTGTTTTTATACTTTCAATCTGTGAAAGAGAGAACAAACATTTCAAAAATATTAAAACATGTATTTAAAAATTACAAAAGACAAGGGAAAAGATTGAAGGACAAACAGTTTTTCAACAACTTTGACACTTACAGAAGCTTCTGCTTCTCCAGGCCCCCTACACAGTCCTAAAGATATACATTTTAAACTAACAGTATCTTGATGCAGATGAAGTGAGGCCTATCTTAAAACATGGTGCATCTTTTGCATTGCTGTTGTCTCAGAAAAGTGTCGCAAGACACTAAAATTTTAAATAATTGCTTCAGGATGCCAATAAGATGTGTCCTATCCAGAGGTTTGTTTGAGGTGAGGCCTACTCAGGGTTGCAGATGAAATTTCGAGTTGTTGAAGAGAATAGAGGACATAATACATGTAAAGGTCTACCAATGAAGTGAGTCATGTCCACTGCACTCTTGAACAAAGTCCAAACCTCCTATGTTTCCCTGGACAGACCTAAACTTGATCTGCACAATGTGATTCGTAATGATAGGAAACACAGGTGATGTAAAAGAAATACGTGCAATTTATTTTGCTCATTTCACAATCACATCACTTGTGTTTCCTTTGCTTAGGTATCTCATTGTGCAGATGTAGTCCAGCATATGAAAGAATACGCAGAAGTGCAGCACTGCATGCAACAACTTTGACACTTACAGAAGCCTCACCT
The DNA here is from genome assembly GCF_964261635.1 of Lissotriton helveticus. Lineage (NCBI taxonomy): Eukaryota > Metazoa > Chordata > Amphibia > Caudata > Salamandridae > Lissotriton > Lissotriton helveticus. The sequence goes on along the minus strand of NC_136068.1, from coordinate 1,563,169,403 downwards.
TCTCCATGCCTCCTACACAGTTCTACATATACATCATAAATGCAAACAGTACAGAATTAATTATACATGTTAAATGGTTTATTTTTGCTGTTCTCAGAATGTATCAAAATTCACTAAAAACAGTGACTTGAAGGTATTCATCATATAACAGCGGGGAAAAAAAAACACAATCAAAATGATTGTGTTTAAAAAACCCATACAACATAAGAAATCAAAATTCAGAACTCCTTAAAGTTAACTTACTTTCCATGACGTCCAAGGATGTCCTATGAACAGCTTACACTCTTTTGTGCTGTTATTACTTTCAGCCCGCCACTTTCTGAAAGAAAATCTCCATCGTTTTTAAAAACACTTTACATGCAATAAATGACTTCTTGCTCTCTACCACAAGTTTCCACAAGGCCAAATCTGGTCAGAGCCATTTATAACTCTTGGATTTCTTGTAAGCCAATCCCGTCATTTGGCATTTCCGCAACTTTCAGAATTAAAATGTTGAAGATCATTTTCACAATCCTGGAATAGTAATATCTTCCCCTTCTTGCTCAGTCATGTTCTACATTTCCTATGACACTGATACTGCTTACTATGAAGCAGACTTACACTACCTCTATGACTACTACAATTATTTAATTCTCTACATCACTTTTAATCACAAAGCAATGTAAAACAGTAGACAGCATTGCAGACTTACATTCCCTCTACTCCATGTTTTGATTGGCTGCTTCAATTAGCTTATAAAAAGAAACAGTTTTTCTGAACTCATTCAAAGTGCACGTATTTCTCCATTACGTCCAGTCCTATGGTTAGAAGTTATGTCTCTGAACTACACTTATCCTCAAGGCCAAATTGTGTAGGAGCCATTAGAACTTCTTGAAATTCCACAGAGCACATCCCGAGATTATTTCCCTAAAATGTTGGTTTTAAAAACACCAGGTAAGAGTTTTTAAGGTCATACGGCAATTTTTTTTTTAAAATTAAAACAGAATCATTGCAGAATGACCAGCCATTTCTAGACTTTAAATAAGCTGTGTAATGTCCTGATGTTATTGAAGGGCCGTCATGATATATAATTGCTGCAGTTACAAAAGTCCTTCCTGATATTGACAACTGCGAAGCTACAAAATTTTTAATTAAAGTTGTCAATTTTGTTCCATCAGGCCTACATCGTTGGAACATTAAAATGACATACTGGCCATATGTTCGTATAAATAATGTGGAAATCATTTCAGATTTACATTGGCTACACTCCATGTTGTGATCAGCTGCTTTTACTAGCTTATTAAAGGAGACTGATTTACTGTCTGGCAAAGTTAAATATATAAATCTTTCTGAGTCTACACTAGTAGTACTTGATACCATACAGTTCTCGCAGTCATGCTGCCATTGATAAGAAAGCCCAAACAGCTGATCTACATCTACACCTTCAGCATGTAATACATCAAGCATATACATTAAAAACTCCTGACAATCTTGCTGAATATTTTGAGAGAATTGTGTTTGGCCTGAACATCTGTCTAACAGATTTCGAATTTCAGACACACTTTCTATGTTTCTTCTATCAGTGCTACATTTCTCTAACACAGAATTTAACAAACTGCAAAATCTTTGATCAGAATTGACCACAATCTCTTCTTTTACATTTTCTAGAGAAAACAAAACATTAACCACTACATTAGCATAGCAGTTGACACCAGAACTGTTTTCAAATTGAAAACCAACAACATCTTCAACAGAATCCTTTTTGTTTCTGCTTGTAATTTTAGGTTCATCGACTTTTCGTCTTTTTGCTACAACCTCCCCAGTATTGGTCACATTTCTTCGTTTCTGGCCTACCACACGTTTCTCAAACAAAGGATACTGAGGCAAATGTGGCGCATACTCTCTTCTTAACCTATTGTATTCCTTAACACAATCTAGATCAGCACAAATGTTTGTGACATCACACTCAATCAAGTACAATCCCGATAAAGTTCTAACTCGTGACAATGCCACATATGCCATACCCTCCTTGAACACAGAACTGCCAATATTCACCAATGCACTGTCTACACTTAAACCTTGCGATTTATGGATTGTCACCGCATATGCCAAGCAAACAGGAAACTGCTTACGGCGAACATATAAGTCTTTTACAAGCAAAAATCTAGCAGAGCAACGACCAATTAGCTGTACTTCCTCAATGCCATCAAATTTAATTTTTAAAAATTCAATTCCATCTCTATTTCTGTATTTTACAAAATCAACAACATTACCCATTGATCCATTTACCAGACCTCTTTCAACATGTAAATTCCTTCTTAAAATTATACGGCAGTTCAAGCACACATTCAGAGTCTTTTCAAAACCTGCAGTTTTAGATATACTCTTCTCTAATGAATCCAATTTTGTTTTCAGATTCTCAGACAAAATAATTGTTGATCCCATATGCTCTACTCTGTCAATAGCTTCCAGTTTCACAATCTCTTGCTTTTCTAAATGCAACATTTTGTTGTTGAATTTGGCACATTCTGCAAGAGTTGGCATCAAACATATTCCAGATTTCTTATCAGTAATTTTCTGAAAAATATTCTCAGGCACAACATCTTGTTCTGGATATAAATTTGACAGTAATCGTGCATGTAAAGCTTCTTTCCCATGCTCGGTCACTTTTCCAATTCTAACATCTTGTAGAATAGTCTTGTAAACTTCATCCTTCGCCTGACGCATATTTTCATGCAGTTCAGCATAAATGAAGTTTAACCATATATTGACGTTGCCAATGCTGCCTAGGCACTTCCTGGTATCCTCATGCGTGAGCATTTTGAACACAGGTTGCCCTTTCACTGGTGTCAGCTGCAGAAGATCTCCGAAAACAATGATGTGTTTGCCACCAAATAACACATCATACTCTGTTTTGAGAACTTCTTGCATCCTCAAATGCACAAAGGCAAGCATGACATTGGAAACCATGCTTACTTCGTCAATGATAAGAAGTTTCATTTTCCTCAAGATTCTTGAAACTTCAAAACAAGCATCTCCAGATAGCTTGTGATATTGTAATTTGTTGTCATGCTCCACTGGCAGCATCAGTAAACGATGTAAAGTAATCCCTTTAATGTTATGTGCTGCCAGTCCAGTTGGAGCGGTGACAACACAAGACAGCGATGACTCTGTCCTTTCCTGCAAATAGCATGAAATTGCTTTAATGAGGAAACTTTTTCCAGTTCCCGCTTCTCCACTCACGTACAGTCGGACAGGCTTCAACGACGTACATGAGCACTCTTTCTTGTCATGACTTAATCCATGATCAATTTGCATGGTAACTTCGTCATATATTTTCCTCTGCTCAACGTTGAGTTGTCTTTCCAACTCTTCTAAGTTAACCGCATCCTCCTGAGCATGTGCCATGGCTCTTTCCACTTCATTCATGGCAGTGGCAGCTTCATTTTCGATAACAGGTCCTCCTAGTGGATCCTGACTCAATGAAGCAGAACTCTGACTGTCCTGAGAACTGTCTCTGGCAATCTCGGCTGCAATCGTTGCTTCCTGCTCAATTTCCGCATTCAACATTTCTACATATTTGGGAAAAGCAGGACATTCTATGGTCTCCTTGGCGGCATTGAAAGAGTCTTCGTAACAGAGGAAATCTCCAAGCAGTTCCTCTTCTGCACGCCAAGGCTTGAAAAGTTGCAAAAGTGCTAAATAGAAAAACTCCTTTTTTTCAGGAGATTCGCCACTCAATTTTCGATGGTTTACCAAGTGGCATTTTCTTTGCTTGACCAGACATCCCTCACTTCCTATTACAGCATACACTCCTTTCTCAGTATCTTCTTTGATGTTCCTCTTGAGTATGTAATTTTGAAGAACCTCATACAGACAAACATTGTCGAGGTGACTGCTTCTATTTGGATAATATGTATCCAACATGTTGGTCTTCAAAATGTCGGTACTGTTTGGCTCCTTTTCCGCCAAATACTCAATTTCCCGCACAGGTTTCAGAACTCGATTACGCGTTGCAGCAAGACCAATACTCGCCCAAACGATACTCCTGGACTTGGCATAGAGACTTGCTGAAGACAACCGGTAAGAGCATTCGTAAGCTCCAATTTCTCGATGCGACAACATCTTCAGACTGAAACTGTACAACTTCTTGCTGAGGCTCTTTTCATGGGAAATGTCCTCCCACATATCCTTCAATTCTGTCTTCTCTTTTTTGGTGATGTAAGACGTCACATACCGAGCCACAGCCATACAGTTATCAGCCACAAACTGTATATCCATGTTAGCATTCCACATGGACAAAATCACCGGGTTGTAGTCGTTGATGTACTTGGACTCTTCGTTCCTCTTCAAATTGTATGTGTTTTTAGGTGATTTCTTCATGACATTATGTCGCAGCGAAGACATCAAACTGTTTACTCTTCCTTTAGAAATCACCGGTCGTGGAAAACCGAAACGACATTTGGTGTAGAACTTGTCCTTGTTTCGGAATTTACGACGGCAGTACTTTCCACATCGATGGCTTTGGAAACGCAGAACTTTTTCTCTTAGGCTTTTCTTCTCCTTTGCGTTTGGAACAGCACACGTAGAATACTGTTGGATGAAACTCATCACTGAGTCTTCTGGATCCGTTCCAAATTTAGGTGCATCCTTGATCCACAGCAACATATGTATATGAGGAGCACCTCTTGCTTGGTACTCCTTTCTCCAGAAGAAATCCAACACCTCTCCAAGAGGTGGATTCTTCTTATTCATGATGAAAGACATCATAGCTTCAAATCTATGATTGAAGTACCTACATACATTGACTGGATCCAAAGAGCACAGTTCTCCGGGTGTCTTGAATTCGATGTTATCTACGTTAGCATTTGCCTCTCGTAGAAATTCAAGTAAGTCTTCCCAGCCATACTCGGCACAGCTCAGAGTGAGGAACCATGTGGGAGTACCTAAGTTCCTCAGCATACATTTTAAATCACCATGACGACGGTACCAGTACTCATTAGTACCACGCTGACACGCCATGAGATTAATCAGGTGAGAATCCAAAATACTGTCTTGGACATTGACTTTATCCATAAAGTCACTTGCCGAGCTGTTTTGCATGTGTATACCACTTTTCAAGATGTGGTTCACTGCATATGACAGTCCAGACAGATCGCTTTCAAACAGGAGATGAAACAAATAAGGAATGCATTGTCGAAACCTAGCATCTCCTGCATACAATCGCAAAGTCCGGTATTCAGAAGCAGGAATTTGATGAGGTCGCTCATCATATCTTCCTCCCTGACCTGTTGGAAAAAGCTGTGGGAAACACCGAGCTTCCAAACTTTCCTCCCAAACACTAATGGGACTCCCTTTGGCTTGTTTCATTTGAAACAACTCAATAGCATTCCCCATGACTTCCTTGGAATGCAAAGGATGAACACTATAATGTTCATATATTTCTTCACTAGTAGAGGGTTCTACTTTCTCAATTTGACCAGCACACAAATCGCTATCCTCTTCCTCACTTACTTCCTCTTCTGCAACATATACATTCTTATAGTATTTATTATTTTTTTTCAAATACAATGTTGCCTTTTTAACTTTCCTAACATCTACTAAATCTTGCCATATTTTCTTATTCTTTGTCGGAACCCCATTAACTAAGATAACCAGAGGTTCCTCTTCCACTTTTTCTACTCCAATTGTGTTAATGTTTTTCTTCAAATCTAGAGGCAAATAAACAACTCTTCCCTTTAATCCTCTCTGTAAATCTGATGGAGGCAATTTCCCTGTCTTTGGCTCCATTCTTACAATAGCCTGAAAGGGATGGATACTTTGAATCAAAATAGATTCATAAGTATTTAAATCCTTCAATTCAGAAGGAATCTCAACCAATTCCAGATTATTATGAACTGCTCTAGCAGGCATCTGGTTTTGATTTAATTTGCAACAACAATAAGTACACACACGTTGATCCAATCCCAAATCAAAACAATTTTCTACCATCAAGTATGTTGCGAAATCCTTCCATTCACTATTATCTTCCCTTTCACTTTTTGCATATAATTCCACTAACTTAGTCTGATTCTTATAATAAGTGCGTCGACAACACACACAAGTGAAATTAGGCCTCTCACTTGATTTCACCTCAAACGTCGCAATTTCCCTCTGGAAATTATCTGTACTGGAAACCTGTACACTATCTTCCACATGACCCTCTTCTTCTTGCTCAATTTCAACATTCTCCTCTTTACTTCCAAAGTAACAAAACTCAATTTCTTCACATATATTCTTCACATCTATTTCAGAACCATGCAAAAGAGCAGCGCATAATTGTTTAAGCATAATTGCTGGACTCTTAGCATAATACAACATTCTAACTAATTTCCTCACTTTATTATGATGCACTGCTAGCATCCTGAAATGATGAAAAACACTCTGGCATACTCTCCTGGAAAGACAAGCCAGTGAATGACCATGCAAACCTGTCACTTCTCTTACTCTGCAAGGATCTAATTCTTGCAACAACCTTATTTTCTGCTTCAAACTTTTCTTATTAAATGACCGTACAAAATCACAAAGCAAATTGATGGAATCCTGTCGCACACTGCAAATACTACTACACTTCCAGGTGTACACAGGACCCTTAGCACGTCTTCCTAAAACCTCATTACCTAACACCTCTTCTGCCTCTGTTGTCACAAGTTTTTCTTTTTCAACTGGACAACCATCTTTCACTTCATAAGCACGACCACTGGTGTCAACTGCATGCACCAAATCATTATCCTGGAAATAACTCTCCTCATTAAAAAATGCCTCACAGCTTGAACTATGCATCCATTCTCCAGAAAAAACTTCACAAAAATTACTACGATTAACTATTCTCTTCCATCTACTATTTCTTTTGAAATCATAAATTGCCTTGTTTAGCTTCCTAATTCTATTGATTATCAAAATAAATAACTTACGTTTAATTTCAAATGCCTGATCAATAACTTTCTCAACTTTTTTTTTTCTCTTATAAAAAAACAGTTTCTGTTGACCTTTCTTAATATTTTTTAACAAATTGCCAATTATCCTGTTGCGGAACATTCGTTTACGAATCTCCCTAAACTGTTGTTTCCTTCTACTATCATGCACAGAGTTATCTCTTGCTCTAGCAGTAACATTTTTGATTGGCCTTTCCTTTCCATTTGAATTCCTTCTCGTTTTATGGACTGAAACATTTTCTGTAGTAATATTTTTTTTACTACACATATTTCTTATGAAATATTTTGTGCTCTTACCCGGTGCTTTCTTCGTGACTTGACAAATCTTTTTGTTAGAGGACTGCTGCTTATTTTCTTTCACCTGCTGTCTTTGACGTTTTGCAGCCTTTCTCTGTCTTTCTATTGTTGGCATGGTGAAATCTTGAAATGATCTGCAGTTGAATCTGTGGTAAAATATAATAAAAAATTTTATTAACCATTATTACCAAACAGTAAAACAATAACAGTGATCAAAAACTTAACACACTACTTGACATTTTAAATAGATTTTTTAGTCCTTGCAAATTTACAATACAGAAATAGCAGAAAAGAAATGACATTTATATTTATGTTACCTGTGCTATTTTATATGTGAATCTGATCTAATTTTATGAGCATATTTTAATATTTTATTGAAGACACTACACATAACCTGCTTTTGAAGGTGTCTTTATTTTTAAATTAAACGGTTTACCTTTTTACTTTTTATTAATTATAAATTTTAAAAATAAATGTTTATATTTCCATAGGCTCAAGCAGGTCAGCTTCCCATCCTATGTCATATAATTCGGACAAATCTGCATCCTCATCACGCTCTTCTTCATCCTCAGGATTTAAATCATCCAAGGGATCAACATCCACTGATGTTTCAATTACAAGTTCAATGATGAGGTCAAAATCAACTGATTGCAGATTGTCGCTCATGTTGAGGTTGTCTTTATCTTTAAAGAAAGATAACAACAATGAGATGTTGCAGAGTAAGAGACAAATCTCAGAGATTATAATAGTAAAATTGTTTAACAAGAGTAATATTTTGCAGCTATTATTTAGCCATGTCCAGCAATGCTGAGCAGGTGAAGACTATGTCTAAATTTTCAGTGAACAGGACTCATCTCTTCTTAACCTTGGATAAGCCTCACCGACTCTGTGTGTCCTGCACATACTTAAATGTAAAGGGGCAGATTTATGTTAAATGGCACATCCCCAGGCATGCACCAGTTAACGTGCACCACTACTCTGCCACCCATGGTGTGCCGTATTTACAATCAGATAGGAGAAAGCTTCGTCAAAACCCTGCGCCTGCTTTAAGCAGGCATAGGTCTTGACACAACATTGTGGAGATGGGGCACCCCTGAGCCTTGCTTGAGCTGCATCGCACTTGCGATACAACTCCAGCAATCACTACCTTTACAGCACAGATACGTCACGCATCTGTGCCATTTTTGCCCCATGATGCCCCGTATTCTAAATGCAGCACACCATGGGTGGCGGAACAGCGGCGCAGGATGACTGACACATCCCTGGTGATGCACCAGTCATCATAAATCTATCCCTAAGCTTCTTATCTTGTTACAGATGAACCGCCATATGTAGCATGAAACTATTTTGCATTTCCTAAATAGCGAATTTTAAGGAATAAATAGCAATTCTTTACCATTCCTAATTTGCAATGAGCAAATTGCTAATTGCAAGTTACCCATTCATTTCCATGGGCTAGGAGGCTCATAGGAATGAAGGTTTAATTTGCGATTAGCAATTTGCTCATCACAAATTAGGAATTTTTCCAAGGGTGCAGGGGTGTCTCAAGAACACCCTGCTGCACCCCTGAAAAAGAAATTTGGGGGCATATGGCACACATACATGCCCTAAGGGCATGTGTTGGCGTCATATGGCACCTTTTGTTTTTTTGAAAAAAAGCTTTTTGAAAAGAATTCACAAATTACCACCAATTTACCACAATAGTTTCCAAATCCTTAATGTCATTTTTTACATATTTTTTGTTTGATACATTGCATTTAAGTAGTCACAAAATTTGCAAATCCTTCAGTGCAATTGCAAAATAAGGAATAGAAAATTTTGCTACTCCTTATTTTGCATCAAACTTGTTTGATACATACCATTTGTCTAATTAACATTCGCAAAGGCCGAAATTCGTAGAATTTTGATCTTTGCGAATGCTAATTAGCTTGATACATATGGCCCCAAGTGAGGCCTGTCTTGCGACATGGTGCATCTTTTGCATCACTGCTGCATCGGTTTCATGTGGTACGTTTTTTTTACACCATGACATATCTGCCTAAATGCATCAATTTGTAATGTTGTCGCCTCATAGCAAATCTTTTGCACCGCCGCTGCATCATAAAAGTGACGCACAGTGGCACAAAAGAGGCATACACCTATCATAAATCTGTCCCTAGCATTTTAAAAGATTAATCCAGGATGACGATAAGGTGTGGCCTATCCAGAGGTTTGTTTAAGGTGAGGCCTACTCAGGATTGCAGATTAAAGTTACGCTTGATGAAGAATACAGAGGAGATAATACATGTAAAGGCCTACCAATGAAGTAAGTAATGTGCACTTTATTGCGCCAGTCATCATAAATGTATCCCTAAGCTTCTTATCTTGTTACAGATGAACCACCATATGTACCATCAAACTATTTTGCATTTCCTAAATAGCAAATTTTAAGGAATAAATAGCAATTCTTTACCATTCCTAATTTGCAATGAGCAAATTGCTAATTGCAAATTAGCACCGCCGCTGCATCATAAAAGTGACGCACAGTGGCACAAAAGAGGCATACACCTATCATAAATCTGTCCCTAGCATTTTAAAAGATTAATCCAGGATGACGATAAGGTGTGGCCTATCCAGAGGTTTGTTTAAGGTGAGGCCTACTCAGGATTGCAGATTAAAGTTACGCTTGATGAAGAATACAGAGGAGATAATACATGTAAAGGCCTACCAATGAAGTAAGTAATGTCCACTTTATTGCGCCAGTCATCATAAATGTATCCCTAAGCTTCTTATCTTGTTACAGATGAACCACCATATGTACCATCAAACTATTTTGCATTTCCTAAATAGCAAATTTTAAGGAATAAATAGCAATTCTTTACCATTCCTAATTTGCAATGAGCAAATTGCTAATTGCAAGTTACCCATTCACTTCCATGGGCTAGGAGGCTCATAGGAATGAAGGTTGCAATTTGCGATTAGCAATTAGCTCATCACAAAATAGGAATTTTTTCAAGCGTGCAGGGGTATCTCAAGAACACCCTGCTACACCCCTGAAAAAGAAATTTGGGGGCATATGGCACACATACATGCCCTAAGGACATGTATAGGCGTCATATGGCACCTTTTGTTTTTTGGAAAAAAATGCTTTTTGAAAAGAATTCGCAAATTACCACAAACTAGAAGTTGGTGGTAGTTTCCAAATCCTTAATATCATTTTTTACATATTTTTTGTTTGATACATTGCATTTAAGGAATCGCAAAATTTGCAAATCCTTCAGTGCAATCGCAAAATAAGGAATAGCAAATTTTGAATTAAGGACATTTTAAGTAATTTCCACATGTGCAGTGTTTTCAAATTATGATTTGAAAATCGTTTTTGGGGAAAAGTAATGGTTTGCAAATTTATGACAAGGACATAATGATGTATGCTTCTCTATAAGGCATTTCAGTGTCTCTGATGTCATTTTTCCCATATTACACTATAAGACCTTTCCCCATGGAGCACATTCCTTGTAAATATGCTCCCACCTGTGCATGGTGAATTTAGATTTTGACTGTTTGAGTCACATAGCCATGTTAAAAGTCACCCCAAAAAATTGCAAACGCTTTAAAAAAACACATTCATGTGTCTTAAGGACATTTTAAGTCATTTCCCCGTGGACAGTGTTTTGTAAGTGGTGCAAAAGAGGCATACACCTATCATAAATCTGTCCCTAGCATTTTAAATGATTAATTCAGGATGACAATAAGGTGTGGCCTATCCAGAGGTTTGTTTAAGGTGAGGCCTACTCAGGATTGCAGATTAAAGTTACGCTTGATGAAGAATACAGAGGACATAATACATGTAAAGCTCTACCAATGAAGTAAGTGATGTCCACTTCATTGCGCCAGTCATCATAAATGTATCCCTAAGCTTCTTATCTTGTTAGACATCAACCGCCATATGTATCATATAACTATTTTGCATTTCCAAAATAGCGAATTTTAAGGAATAAATAGCGATTCTTTACCATTCCTAATTTGCGATGAGCAAATTGCTAATTGCAAATTACCCATTCATTTCCATGGAGCAGGAGGCCCATAAGAATGAAGGTGCAATTTGCGATTAGCAATTAGCTCATCGCAAATTAGGAATTTTTCCAAAGGTGCAGGGGTGTCTCAAGAACACCCTGCTGCACCCCTGAAAACGAAATTTGTGGACATATGGCGCACATAAATTTTAACAACATTCCTTTACCTCAAAAACGATTTTCAATTCATAATTTGAAAACACTGCCCACAGGGAAATTACTTAAAATGTCCTTAAGACACATGAAAGTGTTTTTTTATTGCCTTTCCAGCATGGTTGGGTCACTTTTAACATGGCTATGTAACACAAACATTTAAAATCTAAATTTCCCATGCACAGGTCGGAGCATATTTACAAGCAACTTGCGCCACAGAGAAAGGTCTTACATTAAAATGGGAAAAATAACATCAGGGACAGTCAATTGCCGTATAAAGAAGCATACACCATTATGTCCTTGTCATAAATTTAAAAACAATTCCTTTTCCCCAAAAACGATTTTCAAATCATAATTTCAAAACACTGCACATGGGAAAATTACTTAAAATGTCCTTAAGACACATAAAAGCGTTTTTTGATTGCCTTTGCAGCATGTTTGTATCACTTTTAACATGGCTATGTAACACAAACATTCAAAATCTAAATTTTCCATGCACATGTGGGAGCATATTTACAAGCAATTTGCGCCACATAATTCATAATTTTCTCCTAAAAGCACACTATTCTCTATCTAAATTAAAGAAATATTTTCTCACCTTAGCAAATACTTTGAGTTTGAAAACAGTCTCAGAAACACACCAATTTGTCTTCAGCAGAGCAAAAGGTATGCACTCCAGAGTCTGCAGCTATCAAAAGCACAGAAATGCTGTAATTCTTCACACATATCTCTCATGTCACCCAATCAAAACTCTTCCCTCACTTTTTTTCAAATGAAAACCCTTCCTCCCTCTGCCCTTTCTGCCTTTTCTGCATGGCAACCACCTCTTGGAAGACTTCTGGTGTTTGCAAGTTCACACAACTTTGTTGCAATTGAACTCTGAACTCTCAGTGCACCTGCATATCCAGTGCATTCTTTCATTTAATGATTTTTTATTGACCATTCAAAATACATCTTTCAAAGAACACATCCGTGCACCCTAACTTTCTGTTTTCAGCAATCAAAATCCACCAATCACTGTTACTGCTTCATGAACACAGAAACTCCACAGTTTTTTTCATTTTAAACTCTCATTTTTTCAACTGCCATTTCATTGCCACACTTCATCTGACTGCAGGAGAACCTTCTCTCACCATGTTTTCTGTCTGGATTGTTGGACATAGTTATATTCACTGGGCTCAAAGGTACGTTGAAAACAGGAAATTACCTAACCTCAATTTACAAGATGTGGAAATTAAGTGGTTTGGCCACAGAGGATTAAAATGTCACCAATTGATACCATTGGTGAAAACCTTTATGCATTTGCCCAAACCTGACCTGTTAATTGTGCACTGTGGAGGTAATGACTTGGGCACTTTGACTGGTGTAGGTCTGGAAATGCTTTTAAAGGACACCTTTGAGCAATTAATGGTACTTTTTCCTCAGACTGCCTTGGTATATTCAAATATATGCCAAAGACAGAAATGGAGGTGGTCAAACCAATTTTGTCCACAAATTGAGAAGTCGAGGAAGCATGTAAACAAATCTGTTTCAGCTTACATGAGAGACCATGGAATGGGCTCCCTGTACAACAATAACTTGCGTTACTACATGCAAGATATCTACAGAGGAGATGGAGTTCACTTCTCAGATGAGGGCAACAGAGTTTTCACTCTGAATTTAAGAATGTGCATTGGTACCTACTTATAAGTACCTAAATGTACCATAAACCCAAAAGCTCTTCTCAGAGCTACCCTACATCTGATCACTCACAATTATTATTTTACTCTAACATTTTTCACAAATTTCCAACAAAGTACGCTCCCTGGGGCGCTACCCGGTACGCGAACCGGGAGCTAACCTCGCGAATTTTTTTTTAAAATGTTATTTTTTCGCACATATAAGCCTCCTCAGCCACCCTCAGAAAACCTAGGGGGTCAAGATAACTCTACCGTGCCCCCTTCTACCCATTCTGAACATTATTTGCCCTCCATCTTGTATCTTAATTCGACCGAAACACAAAATGGTGGACTCCCGGAACGCTTAAGGTTCGCGAACCGGGGCGCTCAACGGTACGCGTACCGGGTCGCTCCCTGGGAAGCGCACCATCAAAAAAGGTGGGAAAGTAGTTCACAGAAAAGCCACTGGAGACAATTTCACCAAATATAGATTAGCTCATACTACATACCAATCCCTACCATTTTCACAAATTTGATTGGAATTCCATTTAGTCATTTAGCCTGTAGACCTCTCTAAATACCCTGAGGTAAATTACTTCACAAAACACATCTGAAGTGTTGGAATTGACAACCAATGAAAATGTTACTTTCATTTTCTACTTTTTTTACCTGACATTTCATTGGTTATATACCTGAATATATATAAAGGAAGAGAAGAAAACACAGCCATTTTGACTACTACTTCTTGCTGTACATTTCAATAGTATTTTCACTAATTCCTTCAACTTCTTTCTAAAGGTAAGTTTTTATTTTTAAAACTGAAGTATATTGTGCACTATAAGTTAATATGGTAAACTTTTTCTGATAGATATATACTATCCCTCTGTAGTAGTTATAGATTTAGAGAGACTTCTCTGTTATAGTTATGGATGGAGTTAGGCTTCTCTTGTATAATTATGAATTTACTTACGTTAAATCACATACACTTTTTTATATTCCTACTTCCACTCTGATACTATACACTGCCCAAAGATAAATTCACTGATAAAAAATGCCTATCTAAAATTATTCCCAACATTGCCCTATCTCTACTAATATATATTTTTTTAATCCAAATTTCAGGCAAAATGGAAGGCGAAAACCAAGTTTCTTTTGAAATGGACCTGCAAGAGAGCAGCCAAGAATTGATTGATACAATTGATCAAATTGACATTGAATTTTTCGATGAAACTTGGGACAATGAACTACTGCAATGTGTACAAGCAGTAGATAACCTCCTTGCAAATGAGGACATTTTACACCCTCAGAGACTACAATGTATATTCCATGATAATTATGAAATTTCTGACAATGAAATGTTAGAAAGTTTAATAAATTATGAAACACAATCACAATAAAAAAAAATGCTTAAAAAATAAAAAAAATAAAAAATAATCAACAAAAACAACAATCAATTAACATACAGCATTTGAAAAGTCTATCATTCATTTTTCATTGCAGTACGCTGCCCAGAACGCTTCCCGGTTCGCGGACCGGGCGCTCCCCACGCAAAAAAACCCCAAAATTTTTTTTTGTTTTTTTTTGCCCCGCGGGGCCCTTTTAAAACCTCCACATTAAACCTAGGGGGTCAGGGAGGATCTAGTATGCCCCCTTATGGTCATTTTCGCCTTTGTTTTGGCCTCCTCTTGTCTCTCAATCCTACCGAGAGACAAGATGGCGGCCGCTCCGGACTGTTTAGAATGTTGACAGACACCGGAGAGCCAATCAGCTTAGCTACGCGAAGTTCCGGTACGCTTAAGGTCCGCGGACCGGAGCGCTGCCCGGAGCGCGCTTACAGATATATATCTTTTTTTAAACGTTAATTTCTCAAAATCCACTGCAGCACATATATTGAGACCTACAAAAGGCACATCGGGCTACCAGTCCCTACAATTTTGCCAAGTTTCATGCAAATCCATTCAGCCGTTCGGGCTAAAAGTGAGGCCAACCGCCCTATGGAAAACTCAATGTTAAAAACACATTTTGGGACCCCCCTTTTTTCTCGGTCCCCCCTTGACGAAACCCCCCCAAATTTCCAAGGGCTGCTCAGAAACAAAATGTTCCATTTTCCAGAAAATTTCAGCCAATTCCGTCCACAAACGCCAAAGTTATTAGACATAGAATTTTCAAAAATCCCATAGGGAAAAAATCCTAACTATATATACCTACTGGCGACCGCCAGTAGGTAATATATATATATCACCAGAATTCATCCTCCAACCACGCTCCAAGGATGGACAATCAGACGAGGCAAACCCAGATGGATGGTGCAATTTTTATTTTGTTAAGCCCAGCAACACCATCGCCACGACGAGTTTCAGCCCTCGTAGGGCCTTGGTCACATGACATGTGCGAGGGGTCACCTCCCTTTTAAAGTGCTAGTGCAAATAAGTACTTCCCCTTTCCTCGCCTGAGACATTGAGTTAGAAACAGTACTTAGTTTTTATAGCTGCATAAATGCATGAGCTTTCCGTTATTTATAAATCTGTGCAAAATACATGCTAAAAATTCCTGTCCATGACTTTAAAGCTTGCTTATGAAAATGTTGGCTTTACATTATGTCTCTCAAACTTACATTTGATAAATTTCGAGATTAATGCATAAAGATCTTACCTCATCCAACTATAAATATATATACACACACATATATAAATAAATAAATAAATAAGTGTATAGATATAAAAGATAAATACTTATATACATCTTCATCATAAATATATCTATATATCTATATACACCAACTGTACATTCATAAATATAATTGATCTATACACAACCATAAAATTTTCATGTAAAAAAATATATATAAATAATTGTGCTATCTCGATTTATATTAGCAGCCATTGATTTACTTTGCACAGATAAAAACGTAAAAGCTCTACATTTCTATGGTTTTCAACAGAACAAGTTTTTTTGTTTTGTATCTACGTTGGTTGTGTATTATTATATCATACATTTAGCCAACCTCCTGCAAAACATTCTCTTACTGTTCTTTTAGCAAATTTCATTGCTACAACCATAGTGTATCAGACTACTGGGACTACTTAAAAGGATAAATGTGTGGATATGTGCTCACCCTGTGCAACTTATAATTGGAAAACTAAAGATTAAAAAGATTAAAATCATGAGATCTTTCTACTAAATAGATTGAGAGGCAACAGCATTAGATGTTCTTAACTTTCTTTTAAACCACCCTTAGTGAAGATAGGTATAAAAATCCTCACTTGTGTTCAATCCATTAGGCATTTTGCAATCTGATAAAACTATATGGCTGGTTTCGAGTTTCCTCAGTTCAGCCTCCCGGTTACCACCTCTTCTCTGCGGTGGAAACGTATCTATGACAAAGTATCTCAAGCCTGAAACATTGCCATTGTGTACTTCTCCAAAGTGCCTGGCCACCGGGTACGCCGTGTCACCGTTGTTTATGGTCCTTATGTGCTGGAGCACTCACTTATGCACCTGCAGCTTAGTGCTTCCCACATAGCGCAGCCCACAAGGGCACTCCAGCACATACACGGAGTACTCAGTTTTGCAGGTTAGCTTGCTTTTTATAATTATTGGATTAGTACTCAGTGGAATTGTATATTGAGTTCTACTTTCTCCAAATTTACAGGCCTTGCAAACTGAACATTTTATAAAACCTTTACTGCCACTCAACCAGTTCATATTCACTCTTACTTCAGGACTACTAGTCACCAAGTGGTCAGCAAGAGATTTTGCTTTCCTGTAGGCAATACTGGGCGAAGGTGTCATTGTCCGACCCAGAACCGGATCACTGGTGATAAGACTCCAATGCTTGGTGATTATCCTGCGAATGTTTTTATGTTGATTACTGTATTTCATAATTAGGCGGTTCAGGTTAATGTCTGCTTTCACTTGAGTAGGCTGATTTTTTCTGATTAGAAGACTATTGGGATCATTAGCTTTCTTTATGGCCTCTTCAACCATTCTTGGTTGATAGCCCCTCCTCAATAATTTCGCCCTACACTCATCTTGCGCTTGTGCACAGTCCATGTCATTACTGCAATATATACACTTGTTTTAAGAACACCTAATTAGCTTAGAGATGACTTTTACAATGTAGGTTTAGAAGCCGAGCTATTAAGCAGTAATGTGTAATGCTTTTTAAGATGCATCTGTGTGATCCAGCCAAAACAGATATGCAATACCAGACACTTCCATGTAAGTATAACTCGTGCCCTAAGGTACCTTTAACTCGCGCACATGCCATACACAGTTTTCTCATCAATAATTTCACTGCAAATGATACAGAGATATTATCAATGTTATCATAGAAGATGTTATGAGTAATGTAACATGTGGTGTAATTAGCAGTTAATGGTGTGGGTGCGAGTTTTAGTTACCTTAGGCCACAAGTTATAGTTATTTGAGATAACTATAACTATAACTGCTGGATTTCTATGGTTTTGTGCGTGTAAAATGTGACCCTAACTATAACATGCCTGTAATCTTTGTTTTTTTTTTAGTGAATTTGTAAGGTTTTTTTGAATTCTATATCCTAACTGTAACGTCCCCGTAACCTTTGCTTTTTTCAGTGAATTTCCACGTTTTTTTAAATGGTATTTCCTAACCATAGCGTCCTTGTAACCTTTGTTTTTATTGAATTTCTATCTTTTTTTAACATAACAACAATGAGTTAATCCAACCGCTGGCACGCATGGCCTCGTCCATGTGCGTGTGGGGGGGTGGGCGCAAGGCATGGCCTTCAGCCAACCCCGCATGCAGCTAACCCCACACTTGGCACAGCCTTTGGCTGTGCACAATGGGTGGTTAGTCGAAGGCCTGGTCTGAGGCCAGGCCCTAAAGCCAACCCCCAAACAAGCCCCCTCCTTGGGCTGATTTCCTCAAGCTTCTTCTTCCAGAAGTCTGTGATAACATGAATCATCATATAGAGAAGACAACAAGACTATAAAGTGTTAAATCTCCACCAAGCAAGGGTACTTCCTCTTAACTGTATGAAGCAAGTACTTCATTGGTGTAGATGTCCTCTTATTCCACGGAATTGGCAAGAAAACACATTTGCTTTTCCTTTGCCAAGCACAAGAAGTTAGGATAATTTTTTTATTTTCAGAGGTGGAGCTTCAACTCGGGCACCTGCTTGTTTATATTTACAAGCGCTTCCCGTTGAGTTTTAATTTCTGTGAAATTAGCAGTAAGACCAGAAACAAACTGTTGTGTAGTTCCTATATAACCTATACGGGATCTGCGTGTTTGGATAACATAAACTGTGAGATTGGTGGCAGACTGATTCCGTACACCTCCACCGGGTATGTTAGCCTTTCTGTATCAGCTAGCTCACAGTGCCACTATAATCTCCTTTTATCAAGGAGAGAACAGTTTCTGGCAACATCAGAACATGACAAACCTGATCCCTCGGAATCGTGGAAACAATATACTACTTTTCGCTCAGTCACTCTGTTATATGCGGCTTGCGTGCACCCCAGCACGCGAGCTTCTGGAATTTAGAATGTTCCGCTCAGCTCCGGTCAGTTGGAGCTGGACTGCCGGTGTGGGCAGTTGGTGGTTGTCAAGCTGTTCTTCTTCTTTGGAAATAAATCCTATTTGAAGACTACGCTGTGTGTGGACCCATTCATCATTTTATAATATACTGGCGACGTTGGGAGCACGAGTCTTCAAGGAGAAAAGGAAAGGAGAACAGCGTTCACGAAAGCTCCAGCAGGAAGTAAGAAGTTAAATGGTTTAATTTTGTAAAGCGCATTGATAGCGCCAGCGGCAGGTTACTGAGGGCATTTGTGCAGTGATAGCACCTGCGGCAGTTTCATTGCTGGTGAAAGATTTAAAGTGCGAGCGCCTGTGTCCGTGGTTAAAGCGGGTGTTCATGTTTGTGGTCGGCGGCTGTTTGAAATCTGTGCACGTGATGGCACCCGCGGCTGGTAATTGAGTGTGAACTACTCAAAAAGGGGATTCTACTACATGGGGAGTGCGCAATTGGAAGAGTTTTAAAGTCACTCACTTGAAGGCTCGAGCGCATTTTAACTGCGCAGTAGAACGTTGAAGCCTCCCAGTTTCTCCCTGCTCTGCACGTCAGCATCTGCCCTCCGGATGGTCGTCTCTGTCGAAGAGCATTCTGGGAGTGACGTTTCTGATTTCCTTCGGCCATTTTGGTTTGGGGGAGTTCGAGGAGCACACTGTGCAACGTTCAACAACACATTCAAAGAGTGTTTAAGGGATGTGTTAAAAATATTCGAGTTGCAACGCAGCAGTGCCTAATAATAAGAATTATTCATCAAAAAAAAAAAAAAAAAAAAGATTTCAATTGTAGTGGCTCATTTACACTAAAGCAATGTCTAATATTATGGTACCACCACATTTCTTACCAGTGGCAGGAGAGCCGAAAATGGATTGGGATTTGTGGTATCCCATGTTTTTGGCCTATGTCAGTGTGTTAGAAGAGGAAGGGTGTTCAGCCAAAAGAAAGTTAGATTTATTACGCTTGTCTTTAGGTGGACAAGGACTAAAGGAGTTATCTGATTTGCCTCCCTTAAAAGATTCTGACACTGAAACAGATATTTTTGAAATTGCAGTCAAGCAACTTACCATTAGGTTTGGGAAAAAGGTAAATACAGTGATGGAACGTTTCAAATTTTATTCAAGGGCGCAAAAGGATAACGAAACCATTGAGAACTATATTTCTGCGTTACGTGCTCTTGCTGGTTCCTGTGCCTTCGAAACAATTAATTATGAACAGGTGCTTAGGGACCAGATAATGATGAAGACTAAGAGCAAGAAGATACAGGAACGTTTGTGGCTAGGGACGGAAACTTCGCTAAAAGCTGTAGTCAATATAGCCAAAGGGATCGAGCAGTCAGAAAAGTTTGTGTCTGAAATAAGAGGTCAGAGTCAAGGCATGTCAGTAAAGATCCAAGAGGCCGTACCTGAAGTTTCCGTGGTCAGAGGTCAAGCATTTCAAAAGAAACCTGTTGTTTCAAATTTTAAAAGGGAAGGCTTTACGAGGGACAATAGGTTTAATGAAAGTTTCTCGAAAGAAAATAGGTTCAGCAATAGACGCTCTTTCATAATCTGCTACAGATGTGGAAGTTTTGAGCATGTGGGGAATTTTAAAAGTTGTCCTGCTTTAAATAAGATCTGTGTAAAATGTAAAAAGACTGGTCATTTTGGGAAAATGTGTCGTTCACCACAAAAAGTAAATTGTATTTCCGTAGATGAAGATGAGTTTGATGCAGAATTTAGTGAGTTCAACTGTATTTCGTGTGTATCTTCTGATGAATGCAAAAGTTTTCCTTCTGCTTTATTTCATATAGATGGTAAAGAGATATCCATGCTAGTAGATTCCTGTGCCTGGTATTCCATAATTGGGAAAGATGTGTTTGAAGAATTGTGGCCTAATAGAGAATTTACGAGTCCTGATATCAAACCCGGCAGCTATTCTGGTCACAAGATAGAGTTAATGGGTTGCTTTTGGGCAAAGGTTGTTTTTAAAGACAGGTTCACTCAAGCTAAAATATATATTGCCAATAAAGGGGAATCGCTTTCAGGATGGCCCCATCAGAAAGAGATGGGCATTAAATTAGATCCGAATGCCTCTCCTCCTGTGTATATTGATCCAACTATTCCATGGCCTGTTTGCATGGTAGCCCCAAATGACAGTGAATTTGTAGATAGTATCAAGAATGAATTCCCAAAAGTATTTAATGAGAAGCTAGGCGAGTATGCCCAATTCAAACATAAGATCATTCTTAAGGACAATGCGGTACCGGTAAGGCATAGGGTTAGGAATGTACCTTTAGCCTACCGTAGTAAAATGAAAGGGATTCTGGATGATCTTGTTAAATCCAACATCATTGAACCTATAGAGTCTTCTCCTTGGGTTTCCCCTATTGTTTTATCACTAAAGGCCAATGGCGAGCTCCGCCTATGTGTGGACCTAAGAAGCCTCAATAAAGAGATTTGGTCTGACATGCATCCCCTACCCAAAATCAATGAGCTTATTTCCACCCTTTCTGGTGCAAGTGTATTCTCTACTTTAGATCTTGCTAGTGCATACCACCAGGTGGTCTTGCATGAGGATTCTAGGAATCTGACAGCCTTTGTCACGCCTGAGGGTATGTTTCGCTACTTACGGATGCCGTTTGGCCTTGCCAGTGCTGCATCAGTATTTCAGCGCTTAATGAAGGAGGTGTTGAATGAATGTGAAGGGGCTATAGCATTCCAGGACGACATCCTGGTGTTTGGCCTCAATGTTCTGGAACATGATAAGAATCTCAAAGCTGTGTTAGGAGGGATACAATCTAAAGGCTTGACCCTCAAGTTGGCTAAGTGCAAATTCAGACAGGAGAAGGTAGATTATTTGGGACATGAGATTTCCAAGGAAGGAATAAGACCCAAATTTGATCACATTTCCAGTATTTCAAAGGCTCCTTCTCCTACCAATAGGGATCAATTGTTTTCTTTCCTTGGGTTAACTGAATATTTTAGCAAGTTTGTGAAGAACTATGCTTCCAAAGTGGCTGCTCTTCGACTGTTACTGAAGAAAGGTGCAACATTTGTATGGGGAAATGAACAGCAACTGCAATTCGATATGTTAAAAAAGGAAATTTGTTCTGCTCCTTTTTTGAAACCATTTGTTGTGGGTCAAGAATGTATTGTTTCTGTTGATGCATGTAACACTGGGTTGGGTGCAGTTCTGATGCAGAAAGATGTGGGTGAAGAAAGTATTGTTTCTTATGCTTCAAGGACATTGAAAGGTGCTGAAAGTAACTATTCGACGATTGAAAAAGAGCTTTTAGCGTGCACCTGGGCAGCCCAGCATTTCCGGCAGTTTTTGTGGGGTACAAAATTTGTGCTTAGAACCGACCACAAGCCGTTAGTAAGTATGTTGGCTGCGGGTGGTGGAAGGATTCTTACAGCCCGTTTGGCCAGACTGGCGGCCAAACTACAGGAGTATCGATGTACAGTGGAGTATATTCCTGGTAGACTCAATGTGCATGCCGATTGCATGTCAAGGTTAGCTTTACCCCATCACGATGTTGAACACAGTGATGAGTGTGACGTAGCTTACACTATGAAAGACATCAATGTGGATGATTCAGAGGTCATCAGTGAAAATCTGTGGGCGGAAGCAATGTCTGAGGATAACATTTTAGGTTTGGTCAACACTTATCTTGAGTATGGTTGGCCTGAAGAAAGGAAGTTGTCAGGTGATTTAAGTTCATTTTTTAAGGTTAAGGATGAGCTCATGTGTATTAACAACATCATCACTAGGGGTGACAAGATCATTCCCCCTATGTCGGTTAGGGAGAAATTGATTAAAATTGCTCACGAGGGTCATATGGGCATGTCCACCACCAAGAGGAGGTTAAGGGAGTACTATTGGTGGCCTTCTTTAGATGCCTTTGTAGATAGATGGGTCAGGAATTGTGTGTCTTGCTCCAATAGTGACAAAAGTGTGAAACCACTGTCCTCCTCAATCACTCCTATTGAGTATGCCGAAGGGCCGTGGAGGAGGTTAGGGATCGATATCATTGGTCCTTTGAATTTGCCTGGTTGCAAGGAGGTATACGGTATAGTCCTAATAGACTATTTTTCGAAATGGCCGGAGGTCAAAATTGTGGAAAGAATCACCTCCAGGCAGGTCATTGATTTCCTTAACAATGTTTTTAGTCGGGAGGGTCTACCTTCTGAGGTTATTTCAGATAATGGAACGCAGTTTACCAGCAGTGAGATGGAAAACATTTTTAAGGATCACGGTATATCTCACAAGAGAGTTTCCAATTATAATCCTCAAGCCAATGGCCAGACCGAGCGCTTTAATAGAGTGGTCAAAGAGTCTATTCAGTTAGCGGTCAGGAATGAGTTGAATTGGAGGAAAGCTTTAAGTGCCACCTTGCTTACATATCGCACGTCACCCAATTCGGTGACGGGGTGTTCCCCTTTCGAATTATTAAGAGGTCGCAAACCTGGTTCTAAGTTGTTACCTTGGTGGTTGAAATCCAATGGTCCCGTTGTGTCTGCTTCCAATGCCAGGGAAATGGGTGAACGGGTCAGGATTTATCAAGAGAAAATGGGTAAAGGTTCTACGGAAAGTGGTTCACGTCACAAGGTTAAAGTGGGCGACTTTGTGCGTGTGAAATTTGGAAGTTCATCTGCCAGGAAATGGGCTAAGTGGTCGGATCCTCTCAGAGTGATTGAAGTTTTTAGTAAGGCTGTACGTGTCGAAGGGGGGAAAATTTGGAACTTCAGACGTGTATCTGTGGTTAGATCTGAGAAATGGTTGATGAATCACAGGAAAAGTGTTTCTCATGCCTATGTTGAAGATAATGAACAATTGTTTTTGGATGAGTTCAACACTATGCAAAACTCACAGGTGTCTTTGCCTGTCAATTCTGATGTGCCTGTTGTTACTACACTTGGTCCGCAGGAGAATCTCAGTGATTCTGATTGTTTGGGGAATGTCATTGATTTGGAACCTGCGGTTCAAGGTGAGTTTGTGCAAAGAACTGAAGATGCGGTACTCAGAAGGAGTGCACGTGTCTCGCGTCCACCTGCAAATTGAAAGATTATGTTTGTTCTTAGTTTTTTTTTGTTTTTTTTGTGTTTAGGGGGGGAGGTGTGTTATATGCGGCTTGCGTGCGCCCCAGCACGCGAGCTTCTGGAATTTAGAATGTTCCGCTCAGCTCCGGTCAGTTGGAGCTGGACTGCCGGTGTGGGCAGTTGGTGGTTGTCAAGCTGTTCTTCTTCTTTGGAAATAAATCCTATTTGAAGACTACGCTGTGTGTGGACCCTTTCATCATTTTATAATACACTCGTGCTCACTTAGTTTGTCTCAGAGAGATACGCAGAATAAACAGGCTGGGCATTTTCAATAAGAATTTATTGAACAGTTGTTATTCAAGTGTAGAATAGATGAGCTGCAACAACCATTAGACAAAAGCAGAGATATATGATTCGAAGTACTATGAAAGTAAAGGGTTGGTAGAGTTCTACCATCTTGCAGTAATCATGAATATATGCAAGTACATAAAATGCATGATAAAAAGTGCATACTTCTACAATGCCTCCCTAACTAGATGTACCTAAATGTACTTAGCATCTGTGTAGGTGTTATGCCAAGAATCCCTCTAGGATCCAGTCAACCCCATTACCTGAGAATGAGAGAGTATGGGAACCCGTCCTGGTCTCGAGTTGGACTCGCCGTGAGGGATGTTAGACCATTGCGAGCTGGAGCGTCTGCAGGCAGGAACCTCACCATCTCTGGTCAGTGTGTCGGCCGGGAAGTCTCGGTCTCCTCTGTCCTTCTAGGCAAGATGTGATGTATATATACCCCTAGGTCTCCCCAGGGGTCCTTGCTTGCTGTGTTGCGGTGTGGGCCTAAAGGATGACATTGGGCCTGAACTTTATACAGAGATATTATACAGGAGATGTTAGTTCTGCTGTGCTTCCAAGAAGCTTCATGCATAATTTATGAGATTTGAACTAGGGATAAACCTGCGTTCTTAATGCAGTGTCATATTTAGGTAAAAGGTCAGTCCCTAAGAATCGTTATGTATGTAGTGTAGGGAAGAATATAGATGAAAGGTTGCAATGTTACCCGTGCCTATATGGAATATAACAAAACCTCACCTTACCATTTATCCAACAAGACTTCACAGTTTTGCACAAAATGTCTACCCAACTAGAGTACTTTCTACTGGTTAATTAATAAAGGCTACGTCATTGGATAATTTCTAGTGCATATTCTACAACACAACTGCGTAATGGACCACAAGGAAATGTCTCCAGTTTCCTTGCATGCATTTGATTTTGGCAATGTGATTGTTCCTCGAGTGTCTTCTGCCCGAAATCTAGAGAAGATGATGAGACTATAAAGAAGTGAATTTCCACCAAACAAAGGTACTTCCTCTTAACATATGAAGTAAGTGTTTCTTTGCTTGGTAGAGATGTCCTCCTATTCCTCGACATCAAGAAAGTGTCACCAAAATTGGTGACAAAAGTGCTCAGCTGGCCTTTTGGCAAGCTGTCCAACATCCTGGCACGAGGCAAGAAGAAAGTTGCATACTACTAAGGTGGATGGGGGGGGGACAACCGGGCAAGCTTCTAGGTGATTATGTGCATTTGCATACTCATACTAATTTAAATGGAGAACCATGGATTCTGCTCTCACCACACCAGGAGGTGATAGGAAAGAACCAATCTTCACCGTCACAACAGATTATGCTCCGATAGATCAATGATGCATTCACCCTAACCAAGGATTTCAGATCATTTTTCAATTTGGAATTGCTTAGAAAACACACTTGTTTAACCTTATCCCAAGCCCAGGAAGTTAGGATCATTTATCCTTTACAGAAGTGGAGCTTCAACTGGGGCACCTGCTATGTTTATATTTGAAAGTGTTTCCTGTTGAGGTTTAATTTCTGTGAAATGAGCATCAAGGCCAGAACGGAATTTCACCTGCCTGTTTATCTAACAAGAGTCCACAGTTTTGCACAAAATGTTTACCCTACTGGAGTGCTTTCCACTGGTAAGTGCTACCTCATTGGGTAAATAGTAAGTGCGTACTCTACAGTACAGCTGTGTAATGGACCACGAGGAAATGGCTTCAGCGATCTTGTGTGCATTTAATTTCAGCAATATGATTGTTGCTAGGGGAAATGGGGAGCCCCAATACCCCCGCGGCTCAAGATGGCTTCCTGCCTCCAGCAGGCAGGGAGCAGCAACAAATATTGCTCCTTGTTTGTGGGTGAAATTTTTGATTTGTTTCCAAGTTTGCTTGACAGTGGGCAGGGAACAAATGAAACGTCTGCTCCTAGCTGGCAAGAGCATTTTTGAAGCTCCTGCCAGCTGGGAGTGGACATACTGTTTGCTGTTTACTGTCTACTGTTTGCTCTTATTTAGAAGGAGCTTTAAATTGCTCCTGTCAGGCAAGAGTAAACTGAGGTTTCCCTGCTCAGGTCAGGGAAGCCACTATGTCCCAAGGTGGGCACCCCAGGGCATAGCGGAGTCTGGCCCTGAGGGATGGGCTCCCCAGGGCCCCATTTCTGGCTCTGAGAGGTGGGCTGCACCGCCCCCTCAATTTCATATGCAGGCCGGGCCCTGGGAAATGGGGTCCTGGGGCCGATCGCAGCTTGGCCTTAGTGAGGTGGTGGTCCCCAGGGCTGAATATAGCCTGGGAGGGGGGCTGCACACCCCCATCCCCTATATATATACATATATAGGAGGTGGAGGTTCCCAGATCCAATATGACCCGAGAGGAGGGTCAAAGGCCCCCAACTCCATTTTTATAATCGCATGGCTCTCAGAGGTGGTGGTCCTCAGGTCCAAAAAATGGCGAGGAGGGGGTCATGCGGCCTCTCCCCCCATTATTATCATTTATCCAACCCCTCCCCCCCGGAAACTGGCCACCCGAAGACATATTAATAAGTGCAGGAGCCTGTTCTTGTTTTTTTTTCAATTTTGCCACAAATTTACGGATCTTTCATAAAATCACAGCCAAATTGAAAAAACAAATACTTTTTTACCTCTGGCGGGGACCCTTTTAGACCTCACCACAAGGCCGAGGAGGTCAGGGTATTTATATCTTGCCCCTATCTTTTTTCACCTTTTTTCTCGGGATTTCAACGACTCTGAGTCCCAAGATGGCTGCCAACAGTTCCTGGTTAAATGTTGGCAGCCAATCGGATATCTACATGAGATCTGTCGAATCCGGGAAAGGTTTGCGTCCCTAGATATACAAAATAATTTTTTTCGTAAAGAACTCTAAATCTGCTTGTGGTATATAAATAAATAATACTGGATCTATTTTTGTCTAGGCATAGCAATAACAGATAGCTCAATAAATAAGAGTCAAGATTCGAGGTAGTAGGAGTTTGCAGGTTTATTACAGCATAAAGGACAGGAACAGGACAACCTGCATAGGAATAGGATGGCAGAGCCTGACAGGGGGGTCCCGACAGCTGCCGGGCAGGATCTGGGATGAGCGCGCTAACATTTAATAACAATACACGATCATATATACTAAAACAGTTGCATTACAATACATACGATAGGCGGAGCAGTGGGTGTGGTCAATAGCAGTCGCGAAAGATAAGGGTGAAAGTAGGTGTAACAGAGGCGTATACATAGACATGTGATGCAAACGTAACAGAATATGTCATGAATGGGGTGGAGACATGGAGGGGGCTACCTAAGGGGCCGGGACCTCTGACCTAATGGTGCGCGCAAACTGGCAATGACGTGTTACTAGAAGAAGCTGGGGCTACGAACTCTGTGCTAGGAGCAGAGACTGAAGTCTGGAGAGTCAGGGCGACATGTACCTAAGCAGTATCTAGTATCTGATGTTTAGAGAACATGTTGATAGAATCCAAAAGTTATTGGGGTAAAGGCTAACGGACTCTAAGAATGGTGCATGCATTATTCTACATGTAGTGCGTGATGAAGAATATTAAATGACCATTAAATGCAGTATTTCTCTTACATGGAGACGCAAAGGCTAGACAATGACGGAAACTATTGATGCGGTTCAGTAGCTTAGGAATGCAGAGAAGGAGGACTGAACTGATAACTGGAATCATAACATACTCTTGGCAGACTCAGAGGCAGAGCCAGGCTGAGCCGGGCACTGTGAGGCAGGAAGTAAGTGAAGGGTCAGGAACACAGGTGGGGGCTGTATCGCTCCTCAGCGAGGCTCAGGAGACAGGAGCTGAATCTAGTATCCGGGCCCTTTTGAGGCCTAGAAACGGGGACTTTACAATGAAATAACGTGCACACTGAGAAACGTGGCAACGTAGCTTTACATAGGCCTGATATTCGTAGTATTCACGAGAACTGGAAACTGGCATACTAGAGGTGGACACAGCTGTAATTGCATCTTTAATCGAACATGGGGAATACATATGCATATTAATCATGCACACATAACATATGATGGAGGACGCGTAGGGACACAGAACATGGCAAAATTTACTTTTCCACATTCCCTCCTTGTCACTACGTTTCCATCAGGAAACATCAATATTCATGATACCATCTATCATTTCATACAGTATCATTTGCTCGTCTCGAATTTTCTGGGAACGGGTTTTAGAACGGGGCTTGGGACTAGGAATACAAGAGGTAGCACAAATGCCGCAAATCGCAGGGCCACATTGTATACAGAGGCAGCAGCTGAATATGATCGCTACTGCAATACCTAGAAAGGACAAGACTTTCCATCCCCAAGCGGAAATTATATTCCAGAACCAACCGGACCATGTCCAGGTGCCTGGATCTTGGTGTAACAGATGGGCAATTTTATGGAGTCTGGTTATAGCTGAATAAACAGACGGCGCGTTATTTGGAATGAAAATGCAGCAACTAGATCCGATGACTCTACAGGCCCCGCCCCTATCGGCCAATATGACGTCAAGGACGAGACGATTCTGTAAAACGACAAATCTCATAGCAGATTGTTCTTCAGTTAAGTTACCTAGAGCAGAGGCAGTCTCATTAACTACTGCTTCAAGGGTTCTGGTTAACCTACGAATTAGCTTACTATTCTGGATAGGTCCTATAAAGAAAAAGAAACCTCTATTGAAATCTGTATACTGTTCTAGAGCAGTTTCAGTATAATCGACAATGGGGGACTCAATCTCCCTTCTATGTCTAATGTGTACTAGATGTGTGTTTCTATGATAATCAGATGGAGCTAGGAAAACAGGTGGCAGTAGGAAGGCAATGTAACAGGTTCCCTCCCAATCGAGGGGCAGACGAACATATGCGGTCTGACCACAAATAAAATAAGAATGACGTGAAGCTTTGAAAATAGATTTCCCACTGTCACTATATTTGACAATAGTAGTACAATCGCTATGTCCTACATGTACGGAACCATTATTTCTAACACATAATTCGCCTTTGACTGGTAGTACTGAAATAGCAGGTAAGTCTGGAGTAGAATCAGACTGAACATTCAGGACCATAAAATTCGAAGAATAATTACCTAGATTGTAAACTTCGTTTTCTAGATCTAACCCTGTTCTGTGGGGAAGACCTTGCTTGTCTGGGAAACATGTACTGTTAAGGAAAGACATATCCGTTGAGGATGACGTTAACGTGGACCATGCTCCACACGAACCATTATGTGAGAATGGATAAGGAAAGAGTGGCAGAACTCCCTTCGGGGTCTGGAAAGGGGGGAGTCGACCACACACCCAACAATTAGTGGCATTGCTGGTCTGGTGTGAATAATGTAACATGCGGATAAAAGAATTGTTACGCATAGCGAGGCGGTAAGAGAGTTCATGAGGAGGCAGATCACTAAACGTGTGCTCTACTGTAGCATTAGAGGACTTATTTACATGAGAAACTGGAAAATACAAGTAAAATGCATAACTGGTGCAGGAAATCATAATACTGAGAAATAATATGAAACATAGAAAAATGATACATCGGATTGAGTTTTGACTAACTCTCTCACTATGGGGGTCTATTTTATACATGTCAGAAACCGGTCTAACCGTTTCACCTAGGGGAGGACTTAGACAATCAAACTGGCTGACTTATTTTACTAGACCTTAATTTTTTCTTATACTCCTGTTGCGGAGTTGTCTCTAACAGGGAGGGTGCAGTATCAGTGTCTTTTGCGGGACAGTCCTTAAGAATAGTACTTTGGCAGTCTTTTAAATGTTCGGAAATGTTCTTTGAAACTGGTTTCAATCCATAAAATTTCTTGATGTGCGAAAGATGCACCCAGCCTTTGCGTCCCTCCAACTTCACGGCTGTGCGGGTGGCCAGGAGGACCTGTCGGGACTCCTTCCAGCGAGGCTCCAGCGGACTTGAACGATCGAAATTTCGCACTAGGACCATGGATCCGGGAACGATTTCATGCGGTGCCACCTCGGTATTGTCTGGAAATGCGGCGGCAACCTGTGAACGACAAGAGTTGAGGGCAGACATCAAGGAAGCTAGGTAATCTGTCAGCATATTACTTGAAACATCGGTAATACTTCGGGGTCTAGGAGTACCCCACATGTTAGGGGGGCGGCCGAAAACGACCTCATACGGGGACAGACCTGATCTGGAATGTGCGACCATGCGCATATAGAACAGGGCGACTGGCAGAGCTATGAGCCAGTCCACACCTTTCTCTTGACAAACTTTTGCAATTCGAATTTTCAGGGTCTGATTATGTCTCTCTACGAGACCGGCTGCTTCAGGATGGCGTACACAATGGAACTTCCACTGGTATCCTAACAAAAGGGACACATGCTTCATGAGTTCAGATGAGAATGGCTGGCCGTTGTCAGAATATACAACCCTAGGGAGTCCATAACGGGGGAAGAACTCACGAACCAACTGCTTGGCAGTAGTCGTGGCTGTGTAATCTGGAACTGGATATGCCTCCGTCCACCTGGACAAAGCGCATACAACTACAAGGACATACTTGAAACCTCGACATCGCTCAATCTGAATGTAATCCATCTGGAGGACTTCAAAAGGGTGGTCAGGGGGCTGGAATCCACCTTGTTCCACCGGGACACTTTTACCTGGATTAAACTGACAACATATCATACAGGTACGGACTTTCTGCTTGGCTGCAGCTCGTAAATGCTTGTTAAACCAAATGTTCTGGATACTGTCTAACATAGCTTTTTCTCCTAAATGTGCTGGACTATGTGCGGTATTAATAATGACTTGAACCATAGAGTCGGGGAGAAACCATGTGGCTCTACCCTTCGTTAACCATCCTTGATCTGTCTGTACCCCTCCTTGTTCGGACCATTTCTTGATTTCATCGGGAGTAGCATGTAACTGGATATCTATGACATCTTGAGTAGGGTCTTTAACTGTCATACATGTAGTCGGATCTGGAGTGTGTGTCTGTGTCGGATTAACTGAAATGTCTGGAGTCTGAGCTGTAAGCTTGGCTGTGCGATCTGCTAGATCATTACCTTGGGAAATAGTGTCAGTAGCTTTCGTATGTGCTTTGCACTTCATGATAGCAATGGATGTCGGTAAATGTATGGCATCTAACAGAGCTTGAATAAGGAGACCATGCTGAATCTTGGTTCCATGAGAAGTCATGAAACCTCTCTCTTGCCAGAGCACTCCGAAGTCGTGTACAACTCCAAATGCGTAACGTGAATCGGTGTAAACATTAACTTTCAGGTTCTTGGCGTGTATGCAGGCTTGAGTCAGAGCAACTAGCTCCGCTGCTTGAGCAGACAGGGTGTCAATGCGGTGTGTTTCAATAACTTCAGTGTCAGTAGTCACTGCATACGCGGCTACTAGTTCTCCTGTACTAGTTCTCATGCATGAACCATCCACATAAAGTGTCAGGTCGGGATCTGGTAATGGAATATCTGTCAGATCTTGTCTTGGCTTTGTCATGATGTTAACTACTTCCACACAGTCGTGTGTGGCAGAATTCGAAGTAACTGATGGTAACAATGTAGCAGGATTTAAAACGTTGCAGCGTCTGATTTCTATGTGTGGCTGGAACAGTGTCAATTCATAACCTGTTAAACGTGCAATTGTCAAGTGCTGAGTTTGTGTTCGGTTTAAAAGAACTTCCACGGAGTGTGGGACTTGTACTGTCAAGGAGTGTCCTAATACTATGGAATCACTTTGTCTGATAGCTAGTGCTGTGGCTGCAACTGACTTGAGACACGCAGGCAGAGCCTGGGCTACAGGATCTAATGTGCTCGAAAAATAAGCACAAGGCTTGTATTGTCCTGCTTGGTCTTGTGTGAGGACAGATAATGCTGTACCTTCGCGTTCTGTGACGAAAAGTGTAAAAGGCTTACTGTAGTTCGGTGTTGCTAGAACTGGAGCTTGACATAGGGCTTTCTTTAATTCACTAAAACTAAGTGTATGTTCAGATGTCCAAGGGAGGACAGTCGATACGGCTGCCTCCTGTGTCGTTAACTGTATCAGTGGCTTGGCTAGAAATGCATACTGAGGAATCCATTGTCTGCAATAAGAAGTAAGGCCAATAAAAGCACGTACCTCCTTCTGGGTCTTGGGCTGAGGAAGACTCGCTATTAACTGGATACGGTCTGGTGTCAACTGCCTACCCCACTTGGACAGTAAGTGGCCTAAATAGATCACTTGCTGGACACAGAATTGAAGCTTCGAAGGGGACACCTTGTGTCCCATCTCGGCTAGAAAATACAAGACTGTAAGGGATGCTCGCTCGCAAGCACATTCAGAACGGGCTGTGATCAGGAGATCATCGACATACTGGAGCAGGGCAGTGTCAGTTGGCATGTGAATGTTGTCTAGTTGTCTCTTGAGTGCTTGACTGTAAATACTAGGACTTTCTGTGAAACCTTGAGGAGCGCGTGTGAACATATAGCTCCTTCCATTTAAACAAAATCCGAAAAGAAACTGGCTGTCTGGATGAATGGGAACACTGAAAAACGCGTTCTTGAGGTCTATGACTGAAAAAAATGAGGCTTCAGAATCAATGGCTGTCAACAGGGAAGAGATATCTGGGACAACTGGATACTGGGGAATAATACATTTATTAAGCTCTCGGAGATCAATCACTAAACGATATACGGGAGGTGCATTCGGATCAGTACGTTTCATAACAGGAATGATCGGAGAATTGCATACATTGGAGTCAGTTTCTACAACTACTCCTTGAGCCATGAGCTCGTCAATAATTTTGGATAAGGCTGCTACAGCCCCAGGTGGCAATCTGTACTGTCTGATTCGTGGCAGGACTACACCTGGCTTGAGAGTCACACGATGGGGTGTGATTTGCATAAAGCCAACATCAGTTGGACCTTGTGCCCATAGATGCTGCGGGACATTGGACAATCTCGGATCAAAATCTCGTAATACATAGTGACCCTTGAAGTCACGTAGGAACAATCGTATTCCCTCTGGGGAACAGCATATAACTGCACCTAACTCTTTCAGTGTCTTAATGCCTAATAGATTTTCTGGACATGACTTAGTAAGTAACAGATCAGTAGTGCGGGACAATGGACCTACTTCTAGAGTAACTGGCTTTGATATTTCATTTACAATAGGTTTTCCTGAAAATCCAAGGGAAACATTTCTTGAGCCTGAGAGCGGAGCCCCTGGAACTTCGGCGTGACTGATGGTGGTCCTACTTGCCCCTGTATCAATCAAAAACTTTCTATCTTTCCCTAATACTTGACTATGAACATAGGGACCTTCTTGATCTACAGGTATCTCGATGAGAGGCAAGCCTACCTCCCTCTCTAGGCTGTTTCATGAATATGGCTGATACTCTGGATACTCAGACTGTGCATACTGGTACATCTGCTGTGTAACATGCTGTGTTGCAGCGATAGGCTGCGGTGCTGTAACTGTCTGTGGTGCATTCTGTGACTGAGGAGTCTGTGTAACTTGTTCTTGTCTCGGCGGACGTGGTCTTTCTTTAGTCTTACCGGTAGCTATGTTGTGTTTCAGAACTGCACACTCGTTTATAAAATGACCTGGCTGTTTACAATAATTGCAGTTTCCTTTAACGGGAGCTGCAGGATGACTGGCTTGATTTGGTCCCCTCTTCTGACTGTCTTGAGGAACAGATTGTGCAACTAGTACTTTCATTTTCGTGTCTTTCATACGTTTTCTCTCGTGATCTTGCTCTTCTCTGATTCTATTCTGGTGGTATTGAAGCATCTGTAACATTTGGGACGGGGTATTAGCTTGCCAGGTACTTTCGACTTTCAAAACTCGATTCTTAATTTGTGGACTTGAATTCTCGACTAATTTAGTAACAAAAAGATGAGGGTATGATTCGCTACTTGTCTTGAGGCCACTGTTTATGGTAAAACATTTCTCAAATCTGGAATAATAATCACTAATATCTTCATCTTGTTTCTGTTTACAGGCTGAGATTGCATCCCAGTCTTCTTTTCTAGTTGTCAATAACCTAGGCAAAACTTGTATTAATAATTCTGGTAATTCTTTACATTTATCTCCAAGACCGGTACCTGGTACTCGTGCCTTGTCTTCAGCTTCTAGGACTGTCCAATCGATCTTTTTCTCTCCCACCTCCCATTCTTTTTCTTTGAGTTTCTCATATACCCCTGCGGGCAACAAGACCTTTAACATTTTAATGATATCTGGATACGTGTATTCTCCCATACGGAGCATGTCTTTTAATTCTCGGTGGAACCCTGCTGGATCTTTATCATGACAGGGAATTAACTTTTTCATCTCTAAGAGTTCCATCTTTGTGATAGGGGTGTAAACAAACACTCGTTGCATCTCACCACCCTCTGTCTTAACTGGATGCACTTCTCGTAACGGATTCTGTCTGTCTATGTAAAAGGGTTTACTTTCTGGGGGTGAGACATGAACAAAATGTGGGTTCAGAAACATTCTGTATTTGTGGCGCTGTTCTAGAATGACACTAATTAAATCGGTACCTAAACCTTTCCATCTATACTGGAGTAACTCGTTCAGGACTTCGTGTAACGGACCTGGATCAGAATGTTGACCCTCATACAATGTGATGAGGTGCTGGATCATATACATACCCGCCAGTCGTTGCTCGGCTGGGGGCATTTTCAGAAACATTTGTGCCACTATTTCGTCTGGAAAAGTGGTAGAATCAGTAATCCATCGGACTGCTGATCGGACTAGTTCTTGTTCATGCATAGTACTTAACTCGCTATAACCGATTCGTGATTTCAGAATGTGATCGGTAGCTTGAAATACTTGTTCCAGAGAACCTTGTTCTGGTGCTGGATGATGAAAAATTGACTTGTGTTCTAGGCGCAAATGGCGATCTGGAAATCTAGATTTTCCTACATACGCTATTCTGTCGGGATTCTCGTCCTCTACCTCTTCTGTAGAAGAGTCATTTTCTTTCTCGCTTACTTGTGCTGCTTTACGTTGTTCGTGTATCCTTATTATTTCTTTACGAATCTTCTTGTACATACTCTCTATACTACTGATGGTCTTATGCTTACCCTCGGCTATATTATCACTCCACCTTGTCAGGACTTTCATTTCGGCTCGATCTTTGGTCGGATAATCTTGTTCCCTTATTAGACAATTAATCAGAAACTTTAATATCATGAGCTGGACTTCAACTTTTCTTTGGCACATGACGTCACTAATACTTTCTGGATCATTCCCTGTACGGATGAAACGATATATTCTGTCTAGATCTTCTTTCATATCTGGTAGGGTGACTAGATACTCGGTCACCTTTCTCACGCGTAATGAATATAAAACCATATTATCCTCGCCTGGGACTGGATCATAGCCACATTCGGTAAGGGCTTTTCTTATTTCTGCAACAGACTGATGTCTGGGCGTACGCTGTGACGCTTGTGCATGTAATTCGGCTAACGTTAAACGCTTGTGTGGCGGCGGGGTTCCTGGAGGACCTCCCCCTGCGGCCCCTAAACTAGAGTCGTCTACTGATGCTCTTCGTCCTGGCAGAGTGGGAAATGGAAATGCAGGCTGGACTTGTATGGCGGGCTGGACCGGGGGTACCGTAACAGGTACTCCGGTGTCTGGAGGCGCGGGAAGTGCCTGATTTACAGGGACTGGCGGAGCAGGAACAGGATTTGCATATTCTGGGATTGTGTCGTCCAAATAGGACGAAATGAAAATATCAGCTGCGGTCGGTTTGTGACGTAGCTTGGTCGGAACTAATGGTGGCGGAAAATTACTGAATGCCTCCGGGGTCGCTTTTGGCAAGCCCTCGGCAAGAAGAGGATACATACCCTTAATAAGAGCATGCCTCTGTCTGTCTGACTGTTCGGTTTTAACTCGTTCACCTATCTCGATTAATTCCCTTTCTTGGGCTCGTTCTAAGGATTCTCTACTTAATTCTGACTTTCTGATTTCTTTTTCGGTTCTTTTATGAGATTCTTTGCGCCATAACTCAATGGCATCTTTCTGTGACTGTCTGGCTTTCTTTTTCCATAATGCTTCTTCTACTCTCATGATGCACTCGGCATCCCACGTACCTGATACGGGCCATCTATACTTTTCCTCTAACTGTTTGGTATACTCTACCCATAAATCTAGATACAATATGGCGCTTATGCCATGCTTCTGATACATGAAATGACCTGGACTGTCCCTAGGCGGAACAGGAACTGCTGCTTCTAGCAGACCTTTTCTGGTTTTTAACTGACGCAGTTTTGAAAATAGCGGCATGACTGAACTATAATCTGGACACAACACAATACACAATAAACACGATAGTTACTTCACACTCATACCACGACATTAAAATACATGAATAACATTCAGAATAACAGTTCGAACAGAATACTACCTGGAATACGGGAAACAGAATACATGAATTTTCTCGAGAACAGAACTGACTAGAACAGAGACTAGATGCACTGCTGAAACAGTACGAAACTTACCGGTCTCATACAGAGACACGTCAGGACCCGTATCCACCGAAGTGGACACTTCGTTTTGTGGGTCTGTGTACCACCAACCCACGGACCAGAGTCAATTAGATTGACCCTGTCTAGATACTACCCCAGCAACGGTACTCACCGGGCAGCAAGAACGGAAGGCCTCGGACTGGACTGGACTGCTTCGACGCCGGACGGACGAACTTCGAACTTCTGTTACGGGTGGGCCTCCGGATACCTCAGACCTTGGACTCTCGGCTTGGGCTCTGGTCGGGACTCGCCGCGTTCCTCCACCGCATCGTCTGGATGCTGGACCGCCTCCTCCGTCTCCTCCGTGGGCCTGAGGGATACTTGAAGCAGAAATATCTGCACGTGCACGGTATGGTTCCGTCACGGCTGCAGAGGGTCAGGGGGCCGGCGTGGCTTCACCGGCGCGTGGGGAAAGGGCAAGTCCCTGTTCGGGCGCCATTATGTGGTATATAAATAAATAATACCGGATCTATTTTTGTCTAGGCATAGCAATAACAGATAGCTCAATAAATAAGAGTCAAGATTCGAGGTAGTAGGAGTTTGCAGGTTTATTACAGCATAAAGGACAGGAACAGGACAACCTGCATAGGAATAGGATGGCAGAGCCTGACAGGGGGGTCCCGACAGCTGCCGGGCAGGATCTGGGATGAGCGCGCTAACATTTAATAACAATACACGATCATATATACTAAAACAGTTGCATTACAATACATACGATAGGCGGAGCAGTGGGTGTGGTCAATAGCAGTCGCGAAAGATAAGGGTGAAAGTAGGTGTAACAGAGGCGTATACATAGACATGTGATGCAAACGTAACAGAATATGTCATGA
This sequence comes from Lissotriton helveticus, assembly GCF_964261635.1. Classification (NCBI taxonomy): domain Eukaryota; kingdom Metazoa; phylum Chordata; class Amphibia; order Caudata; family Salamandridae; genus Lissotriton; species Lissotriton helveticus. Next base: position 1,563,132,037 of record NC_136068.1, on the reverse strand, counting down.
ATGGGGTGGAGACATGGAGGGGGCTACCTAAGGAGCCGGGACCTCTGACCTAATGGTGCGCGCAAACTGGCAATGACGTGTTACTAGAAGAAGCTGGGGCTACGAACTCTGTGCTAGGAGCAGAGACTGAAGTCTGGAGAGTCAGGGCGACATGTACCTAAGCAGTATCTAGTATCTGATGTTTAGAGAACATGTTGATAGAATCCAAAAGTTATCGGGGTAAAGGCTAACGGACTCTAAGAATGGTGCATGCATTATTCTACATGTAGTGCGTGATGAAGAATATTAAATGACCATTAAATGCAGTATTTCTCTTACATGGAGACGTAAAGGCTAGACAATGACGGAAACTATTGATGCGGTTCAGTAGCTTAGGAATGCAGAGAAGGAGGACTGAACTGATAACTGGAATCATAACATACTCTTGGCAGACTCAGAGGCAGAGCCAGGCTGAGCCGGGCACTGTGAGGCAGGAAGTAAGTGAAGGGTCAGGAACACAGGTGGGGGCTGTATCGCTCCTCAGCGAGGCTCAGGAGACAGGAGCTGAATCTAGTATCCGGGCCCTTTTGAGGCCTAGAAACGGGGACTTTACAATGAAATAACGTGCACACTGAGAAACGTGGCAACGTAGCTTTACATAGGCCTGATATTCGTAGTATTCACGAGAACTGGAAACTGGCATACTAGAGGTGGACACAGCTGTAATTGCATCTTTAATCGAACATGGGGAATACATATGCATATTAATCATGCACACATAACATATGATGGAGGACGCGTAGGGACACAGAACATGGCAAAATTTACTTTTCCACATGCTGAATGGATTTACACCAAATCACAAATTTACAAAAAGGGCTCATTCTGGACCATGGCTAACTTTCTGCCAAATTTGGTGTGATTTCGTTCAGCAGTTTAGGCAGTTATCATGTTCAAAATTGCTATGGGAAATTGCATGGGGAAAAGTATTTGGGACACCCCTTTTTCTTGCTGAAGCTGAAGTGAGTGGCAAGCTAGTTTTAACCAGATTCACCAAACAGCTCCAAAGTTATTAGCAAAACAGAAAATGCTTTGTCTATGGAAACTATTGGGGTTATTATGATGGCAGTGAACCCGCCACCGGTAGGCTGCCGGTGGCGGGTTCACCGCCATCGTGCGGCCAATTACCGCCACGGGTCTGAGACAGGCAATCGTTACGTTTGCCTGTCAGACCCACCCCGCATCCACAAAATGGTTGCGTTACCTAGCAGGCACCGGCCGCCAGATTTGGATGATGCATCCCTGCCAGCCTGTCAATGGCGGTTCAACCACCATTGAAAGGCTGTTGGGGATGTACTTTGGGGGCCCGTAGCGGGCCCCCCTTGTGCAGGGGCATGTTAATTTTGCACTTGGGGGCACCACAGTTCCCTGCACTTGGGGGCACCACAGTTCCCTGCACTAGGTGGCAGGCACCGCGTCGTGCCTGCCACGTAGTGCAGGGAAATGCACAACATGCATTTTTATCATTGCAGCAGATGCTGCAGCCAGCAGCACCCGCCGCAATGGGAAACAGGCACAATCTGACCGCCGCAGTGGTGGTTGCATTGTAATTTCATGTGCGATGAATTACTTGGGGATTACAAAAAGTAAAAGCTAGTGCCTTGTCCTATGCTTTTAGAAAGCTGAGAGATACTTTGGCATGTCCAAATCATGAGCATTACTTAAGATTATGAAAGGAAAGCTAATTCCCTCTTTGACTTACGGCTCATTGATTTTTCGAGGTAAAGACTCAAAATCACTTGATAACCTACAAATAAAAAATTACATCTGTTTTTAGGGTCCCAAAGTATATTGGACATGCTAATGTCAGATTGGAATTTGGTTTTAAAAGACAAACTCTGACAAGACAATCTGCCTTTTTAAAGTCATTATGGGGCATAGTACCAAGGGCCTTATCGCCGCTTTAGCGGGAATTTTTCTCGCTAAAGCGGCGATAATTTTATCGCCCTATTACTTAGCTGTCGCGACAGCTAGTAGGAGATAGCGATCATCTTGGGGCCCACTTTGCATGTCAGCGATATTTATCGCTAATGACATGCAAAGTGGGCATGCCAAGATGTTAGCACATCGCTATCTCCTATTACCTACAAAGGCGTACTTTTGGAAATATTCGCGCTAAGCGCGAATATCTCCAAAAGCTAACGCCTGCCCAGAGCAGTTCTTAGCCATGTTATCCAATGGTAGGTGGATAACATGGCTAGGAGCATTAGCTCGGTAATGCATGAATATCGCTGACTTTTCAGCGATATTCATGCATTTCGGCCGATTTGTATCGCTTTTGAGATAAACCTTGATAATAGCAAGGTTTATCTGCGATAAAAACCGGCGGAGCTTGGCGATAATAATATTGCCGCTAACCGTGTTAAGCGATAATTATCGCTTAATCTTGGTAATATGCCCCTATATTCTTTTTCTGTTCAGACAAGGGATCTCTGGCAAACCAGAGTTGGCAGGAGGTAATGAGGTATGAGTATGCTAAGGTTTGGAGAGCTTATTTAACTGAGAGTTTAAACAATTTTAAGTCTCCGCCCTTTGAAAATGAAACCAGGAGTAAAGTGGTGTTTAAACAGACAATAAATTGCTCAGCTAATTTCTTATCGATTCTTCTGGATAAGGATGAGTTCGCTAAAAAGAGACACACTTGGCCTGCTTTAAATTGGAATCACAATCGTACCTCACAACACACTAAAAACCATCTTTAAGAAACAGATTTATGCAGTTATGATTTGGGAGATACCCCACAAAGGATGGAATTCCTAAATGGGAATTAAATTGGCCCACAAACAGTTGTCAGTCAGTTATGTGTTTTTTATAATGAATCTCTTATGCATATTGTATCCACTTGTCCACAACTGATAGAAGAGAGGATTTTTTTTTTAAAGTCCATCTTTAATGAATGAGGGGTGTCGTCAAGCCATTATAACTTGTCTCTCTGGGTACTCGTCTTGCCTGACTACTCAGTTTGTAAAGCATCCTTGTTACAGAAAAAAGCTCCTCTCAGAGTGTCACATCTGATATTAGATACTCGCCTAGAGAATTAATGACTGGTCTTACCAGATAATTTTGCTAGTCTTAAATAATGCTAAACTAAAAAATAGTAATGAATGATTTTATTAGATATCTAAATCGCTAAACGGAAAATGGAGCTGCACATATTGTACTTGAAGTTGTGTGCATGGGTTTGAAACAGAAGTTTTAAAAGATGTTAAAAAGTCATCGCACAAGAGCACTTTAATATTTGCTGCTAGTTGCAAACGATTGTATAGATATGATTTACCCATCGCTCAAGAGCACTTTGACAATGGTTGCTAGATGTAAAACATTGCACAGGTACGCTTTAATTCATGTACTTCAAATGTTTTTTTTTTTTTGTCTGAAATTGTCTTTCTTTGAACATGCATTGCCGGTCAATATCGTTTGTAAAGTTTACCGTTATCGCAGGAAAGAACTATTCTCAGAGTGTGATATCAGATGCTTGCCTAAGAAATTGCACAAGTGCACTTTAATTATTGCTGCAGGCTGTAATCAATTGCACAAGTGCACTTTAGTATTTGCTGCTAGATGTCAAACATTGTCAGGTATATGTGCCAGCAAGGGATTTCTTAAACTACAAATTCATGTTAATTTCTGGATTCAATGTTAATAAGCTCTGTCCAGTACTTTACAATTCAACTTTTATAAATATAATTTCAATTATTTCCATATGAACTAATCATCAGAAGAATTCTTAGACACAGGTATATGTATTCAAAAAATGTATACTAGTAAAGCAATTTGCAGAGGGTACAAAAACAAATATAAAAAATATTCCATAAACACAATGCAACCGGATGTTTACAATGATTCAATATTACAGCCACCCCTTTGTTACAGTTGTGAACATCTTTTCAAAGACAGTGATAGGGCAATATGATCGACTAAAAAGACAGCATGTACTCCATTCCAATGATGTGTGAAATAGGTGTGAAGATCTACATTTCGGTCTAATATTGTATATATCCATTCCATCTTCAGGACATTTAGTATAAAGATGAATGACCCTTCTAACATGATGTGGATACAATTAAGCTTTATTTAATGATCCACAATCAAGAAGAGGGATAGCTAAATAGCCTCCCACTGGTACCAGCAGTGAATGCCAATAGTTCAGGAGCAGTTACCTTAAATGTGGTCTTATTTTTCCCCTTCTGACCAAAATACACTTCAGTCTGTATTTAAAAGTGGTTCGATATAACCGGCGTCCTGCTGTCTACACAGTCAGCGTCTGACATGTCAAACATGGCACAGGTTCATAGTAACAATTTTCATTTTAATTATGGTATTTTAAATCTGGATTTTAAATTAAGGGGTAGTGTAGGTGGTTAGCTGTTATCTCAAAGATGCACCATTAGACAGATTGGATTGGTATAATTGAGTTGATTGAAGCCATTGCTGCTAAATGTAAGTTATTGTATTAGTGCACTTTAACTATTGTACTTTAATTATGATATGAATTTTAAAATGTGGGGAAGTGTAGGTCGTTCTATCGAGGTCGTTTATATTTTTTATTCCCAATATTATGCGATGTCTTATGTTATCAGCATGAAATATGGAACCAAAATATAACGTACCTTGTTATTATTTTCAAATTAATGGATTATAAATGCCACGATATGTAAAGACATGATTTTAGCTAGATCAAATTGGTATAATTAAGCTTTTGTTGTAATCCAAAGGATTTTTTTTCTTTCTTTACTTCTGTTTGTAATGAGTTGTATTAATCAATAATAAAGAAGTTCATTCATGTGTGGGACCGTCGCCACATAGGCGGGCGGTCCCAATTCCTGGGACGGTGGCGGACGGACGTATATTCGTCCCCCATCATATTCACCCCCTATGTCCTAACTATAACTACCTACTGGCATCGATGTTAAAAATGTATTTATTTATTTATTTTTATTTTTATTTAATTCCACAGCTCAGCAACATGAGATAGCAAAAAAATAAATAAAACAACAAAATAAATAAAAAAAAGGAAAAGAGACATAAATCCAAAATGTGCAAGTTACAGATACAAACACCGATGAGGCTAATTTAAAAAGCGAAAAAATAACTAAGTCATCATAAAACCAATATATCAATATATCATATCATCGTACATTCAAGTATTCATATGGGTGAAAAACAATTCCCAAATATTTAATCCTAATTTACGTTTGGTAGTACCCTTTACGGAATATAAGCTAAATTCTAGAATGGCTAATCGAAACATTTTTGCCTTCCAGTCTTCAAACCTTGGTCGCTCAGGGCATACCCAGTCCCCGGCAATACACAAGCGAGCAACCGTCATTGCAAAAAACAAGAACAATCGATGTTTATACAGTACATTCCCTCTTGTGACTGGCCGCCCCAGCCAGAGGAGCATTAAGACTGGAGTGATATTAAACGCAATCCCCAGAATAATGGATAGGACATTTTCCATATCATGTAGAAACACATTCAATTTGACACAACTGAAAGAAATATGTTCTATGTCAGCACTGTCATCCCCACATCGAAAACATTTACCATCATAGCGGTCCCCCAACTTATACATATGTGCTGGGGTATAATACAATCTGAATATAGTTTTAAAAAACTGTACTTTTACAGTTCTCCCAGTTTCAAAGACCATTGTAGATTGTATTTCTCCAAGTCATCCTTTTGACATGACGTCAAAATTTTATACAACACACCAATTCTATTCTGAGATTTAATAGCCTCAATCAGAGGATTGGAATTCAATTTTAATTTCTTTTTTAACAGAAAGTCCCGTATTTGAAGAAACTTAAAAAACTGTGAATGTGATAAATTATATACCATTACCAAATCTCTATACTGTTTAATAAGTCCCCCATCATCAAATAAGTCACCTAGTTGGCATATACCTTTGTCTTGCCAGCCCCTTACCATCCTATCACCAAAAATACTAACTGGGAGCAGTTTCGTCGCATTCAATGGGAGTATAATAAGAAAGAGGTCTTAGGTCTATTAATTTACGTACTTTCCTCAATGTTTTTATCGCTTCATCCAAAATCTTAAACCTAGTCCTCTTGTAGTAGCTTCCCTCAATTTCACGAAATAAGCTGCGATTAGCTTCTATTCCTAAAATTAAATAAAAAATAGAATTAGTAATACTTATGTTATCCTCATCCGCTCCACACAGTAATACAGCCATTTTTTGTAACCAACAAACATAATAATATAGAACAAAATCAGGCACTGCTAACCCACCCCTTGAAGTCGGAAGCAACATAAATCTCATAGCTCTACGAGGCTTTTCCGGAGCCCATAAAAATTTAGAGCAGAATGCCTGTAGCTTCTGCAGTTGAGTTGGTGTAATTTCTAAAGGTATTGCTCTAAATAGATATAGTACCCGCGGTAATATATTCATTTTTAAGACATTCGCTCGCCCAATTAGAGTGAGATGCAGCCTACCCCATCTCTCCAAAGAATCTGCAATATTACTACATAATGATCCCCAGTGTGCATCAACCAGTGTGTTAATTGTAGCCCTACTTTTCACCCCTAAATACGTGGCTTCTGTCACAACTCTTGGGTAATTTAATATTACAGTGTCAGTACATACAAGTTGCGTCTTAGTAACATTCAACTTATATCCCGACATCCGCCCAAATATCGCAGCCTGCCGTTCAATCTCGAATATGGCAGTAGCCGGATCCGCAGATGTAATTGCGATATCGTCCGCATATGCAAATACAGTATAGGGAGTGTTACGTACCAAAAAGGGTTTAATTAACTGACTTCTAGAAAGCATTTCTATAAAGGGATTAATATATAAAGCGAAAAGTAACGGGGAACAGGGACATCCCTGTCTCGTCCCTCGGGTAATCCGTAGTATTTCTGAGGTAAATCCCATTGTCGCTATTCTCGCTACAGGTGTAGTATATAGAACTTGCAGTGCAGTCAAATTTTTTTCTCCAAATCCCACATTTTCCATTAGTGTCCATAGATACTGCCATTCTACAGGATCAAGCGGTATTTCTGCGTCACGCAGAATCAGCCCATGTTTTCGCCTCTCTACCTCCGCTATATCAAACAAAGTAATTACTTTGTTAATGTGTGCTATCGTCCCCCGACCAGGTATAAAACCATGTTGATCCTGAGATACCAATAAGGATATTACTTTGGAGAGACGGTTAGCTAAAAATTTTGAATATATTTTCCCATCACAATTTAGAAGTGAAATGGGGCGGTATGAACCCGGTAGCTCTGCATCTTTCCGCTTTTTGCTAAAAACTACAATTGTCGCTTCATCCCAGGAGTTTGGTGCCAAACCATTTTGAGCTGCCCAGAACGTAGCTAACATACTCTCCTTCAAATCATCAAAAAAGAGTTTATATATCTCTCCTGGTAATAAGTCCGGGCCCGCTGCCTTCCCCACGGGTACCGTCTTCACTCCATTGGATCGTTCTTCCATCGTTATTGGGGCTTCTAACATTTCTATTGCCTCTGATTCCAATGTGGACATTTCGTCTAACACATTTGGTGTAATTTCCACAGGCCCCCCTTGTTAGGAAGTATAAAGATCCATATCAAATTGTTGAAAGCTAACTAATATCTCTTTTGGGTCCGATCTTAAAATCCCTGCCTTATCCTTTAATGAAGCAATATTACGATAAGCATCATTCATCCGTAGTTTAAGCGCTAAAGCTCTTCCAACAGATTCTCCATACTCATGACATATTTGTTATGTCCCATGGAGGTGAGCAGCCTCGAACACTGCCTTGAGGCGTGTTTTTCAGGTGGAAACTACAGTTCCCATGATCCTCGGCGATGCGCGCGACGCATTATGCAGATGACGTCACACGCGGAAGCTTCAAGACGGAGCCGTGGACGATAGCACCTCGCCGTTGATTCTACCTTTCTTCACGAAGACACGGTAGGGGTGTTCGCACCAAGTTCCAGAGTATCCTTTTTCGTGAGCCTCGGCTCGTCAGGTTTCCAGTTCCTTGAGTATCCTGGTTGAGCTCCTTACTCGAGTGGGAGGTGACTATTGTGTGTTGTTTGGATCAGTTGGCTGGAGGCTCCAATTCTCGAGTTCCTGAGGAGGAGCTTACGTTCTGCTTCCTAGTGTCGGAACTTTCACTGGACTCTCCGTTCACGAGAGTGATATTGACATTGAGTGTATGAGCGCCCGGATCGGGGCCTCGGATTGAGTGACATTATTTCATGATTCTTTTCCTGAGATTTCGTGACACTGTTTCCTTTTTTTTTTTTTTTTTTTTTTCATAATTTTTTTATTAGCATCATGAGTAGCATCAAATACATATATATGTACAATATCAGACAAATCATATATGAAAGGGCATTGATCTAAAATAATACTACAAACTCAATGTTTCTATTTGACCATTAAGACATAATTACTCCCCAAATTTCTTGTATCTTCCGTTTTTGCCTCGGTCCCTTAGTCATTGCTAAAGAATTTTCCATATTATAAATGTCTTTAACCAAAAGCCACCATTCCATGACCGTGGGGGGATGACTTTGTATCCAAGCCCTGGCAATAGTTAATCTGGCACATGTAAAAAGTATATTCATCAAGTCCCGAAATCTGTTATTTGCCCCAACAACTCCAATCAAAATATCCAGTTGCGTGAGTATAATTGGCCTAGCCATTTTGTTCGAGATGACCCCCACTACATCCTTCCAGAAAATGGAAAGCTCAGGGCATGAGAAAAACATATGAACGATGTTTGCCCCTTTGAGTGCACATTTAGGACATTTTGTACGATCATTCGATTCGTTCAGTTCATTATTACAAGCCCATTTTAAAATCCTGTCTGGTGAATAATACAATTGAAACAAAGTTCTAAACAGCTGTAGTTTCAGACTAGACGATTGAACTGCATTATTTAGGCTATTTAGCGAGGAAGTTATCATATCTGATGTTACATTCACATCCAGCTTTGTACTCCACTTTTCTGCCACCTTACTAATGTCATCCTTGTGTAAGATAGAGAAAGCCTTATACCCACAGCTGATCAGTGCCTTGTCAGAATCCCTATACATACAGCTCCAGATTTCCGATTCAGATAAACTGTCAAGGCCTGTTCTACGGATGATATAATCCTTGATCTGATTGTATTTTAACCAAGCCCTTTCTGGTAGTTTATATATCATCTTTAGCTTTTCGAAAGTAGAAAATCCAGTATGGTCATACAAATCTCCCAGATTATTCATGCCATTATCCGAAAACATAAAACTAGCTGAATCATGAAAAACACCTGGTAGCCCTGGGTTATACCAGAGTGGTGTTTTGACATGAAATAGGGAGATATTATTCCTATTAAGGATAGATCGCCAGATATTTACTGTGTCTCGAATCGTCTTGAACCGTACTCGTTTAAAGTAGTTGGGGTCATTGAGTCTGTACAAAAACATAATTGCCTCCTCCCCTAGTGTGAATTTATGAAAATAAAGACATTTATCGGAAATGAGTAGGCTGCGAAAACGAGTTAAAAAAGCAGCCCAATAATATAACTTAAAGTCTGGTAACCCAAGTCCACCTTGATCATAGGGGAGTTTAAGCAGAGATATCGCCCGTCGTGCTTTCTTATACCCCCATATGAAGCTGCTAATGATACCCTCCAGTCTGCTAAAATAAGTATTGCATACTCTTAAAGGTATGGACCGGAAAAGATATAGAAATCTAGGTAGAATCTTCATCTTGATTAAGTTAATTCGTCCCAAGATCCCCATTGGAAGTTTGTGCCATTTCTTAAGAAGAAGAGAAGTTTCTTTTAATAAAGGTTCATAGTTAAGTGCGATTATTGAATCAGGATTAGCAGAGATTTTTACACCGAGGTATGTTGCAACATTACATACTCCATCCATTGGTATTAGTGAGGTAAAGTTTGTGATTATTTGCGTTTTGCTGATGTTTAATCTGTACCCTGATGCCATACCATATTTATCTGCTTCGATACCAATACCTAATATCGCTTCAGGGACATTTGTAGAGAAAACCGCTACGTCATCTGCATAAGCAGTTATTTTTAGTGCTTTAAGGCCATTTTTAAACGGTACAATCATCTCTTGCTTGTGCAATGCAATCAAGAAGGGTTCTATTGCTAAAGCAAATAACAGAGGAGACAGAGGACACCCTTGTCGTGTGCCACGTTCAATTGGAAAGATAGGTGAGCATTGTCCTGAGTAGCATACTTTACCCCTTGGTTGATCATACAAGGATTTAACCCATTTCAAGTACTGACCTTTTATGCCGAATGCAACCAAAGCTGCCCAAAGGAAGTCCCACCCCACGCGATCAAATGCCTTTTCCGCATCTAAAAGGATCATACCGAGTGAGGTGGGACACGTCCTAGCAACATCAAATGCCGCTATAGCAGTATTAATGTGAGCGGCAGTATCCCTTTTGGGGATAAACCCGTGTTGAAATGGTGAAACCATCTGTGGCATTAGTAGCGCAAGCCTTGTTGCTAGTATTTTTGCAAATATCTTTGCGTCGGCATTAATTAATGATATGGGTCTATAAGACCCTCTCTCTTGTGGGGGTTTCCCCTTCTTAAGAAAAAAAATAATTTGAGTGCGATTCCAAGATTTTGGAGCTTGTTCTCCTTTACCAATAGCTTTAATAACCATAATCAGGAGAGGAATTAATTCTTCCATGCATTTTTTATAAAGTTCAAGGGGAATTGAATCTTCGCCTGCAGCTTTTCCCAATGCTAGGGAGTTAATAGCTGTCTGTATTTCTCCTACAGTTATATCTTCTTCTAAATGATCAGCTTGCTCATCCTCTATGTTCTGTACGGCATTTTCTGTCAAATAGACTTTTATATTATCTCCTGTTGGGACTGTTTCAGGCGTATATAACTTTTGATAGTATGTGGCAAACTGAAGTAAAATTGATTTAGAATCTTGATGTAGTTGTCCATCGTCACCTTTTATTTCCTTAATCAGCATTTGGGCTCGGTCTTCTGCCACTTTATATGCTAGAATTTTTCCTATCCTTTCCCCACTTTCATATTGATTCAACCTATATTTAGCTAATTTAGAAATGCTTTTCTCCCTAAAAATATTTTTCAGAACAAGTCTTGATTCCTTCAGTTTTAAATTTAAATCTTCGATTTCTTTTGCCCTTGTAGTAGTAGTGCTAGTAGCTAGCCTCTTAGATAGCCTCTCTTCGATATTAGATATATCATCTAGTAATTTTTTATTTTTTCCCCTATTGGTTTTATTTTGCTGCCAAACAAACTGTTGTGTGAACCCCCGAATGCTGGCCTTACATGCATCCCACACCATCAAAGGAGATGTAGAGGACCCATTGATATCCATGAAATCTTTTATATGTACTTTCAACAAATTTACAAAGTTAGCATCAAGGAATAAGTATCTGGGAAAGGAGAAGGGCCTAGGTGGATGCCTGTCCGTTTCAATTTCTATTATAAATGAAAGCGGGTTATGGTCCGATGTTACCCTAGGGCATATTGACATTGTACTAGTTGACAGTGTAGAGTCAGAGGCAAAAACCATATCGATGCGTGAGCAGAGTTTATGAGCGGATGAGTAATAAGTATACCCTGCTAAGTGTGGGTGAAGATACCTCCAAGCATCTTTGATTGCATGTATATTAGCCAAATCTATGATGGCAGCCCTCGTCTTACGCATCCTTTGAAACGCACCCTTTCTAGTTGTGTCCATATTATAATCCATAACACAGTTAAAATCACCCAACACTATTCGCTCCCCTTCCCAAGTAAGTAACTCCATATTGACCTGATCAATTATTCTTGGTTCGTCCTGATTTGAGGCATATACCCCACAAATTATATATTGGAGACCTTCCAGAGTCATTTGTACCATGGCCCACCTGCCAGCTTTATCCGTCATTTTTTTGCTAACTTCTATTTTGAGCTGTTTATGCTTCAGTATGGCCACACCTCGGATTGAAGCATTAAACTCTGTACTAACCAAAAGATCATAGCCTAACTGATTCAATAAACGTCTATCCTTATATGCAATATGAGTCTCAGTTATAACTACTATCTGAGGGTTATGCATCCTAAGTTCTTCATATACTAATCTCCTCTTATTCCGACTGTTTAAGCCAGCCACATTCCAAACTAGAAGTTTTAATTGATACATTTAATTGGTATTATTAAAAATTCTGACAAAGCTTCTACCCAAAAAAAAGAAAAAACAAAAGCACTTTTGCATACCATATAAGCTTCTCTTAGCCAAAAAAAAAAAAACACAGATATATTTATACTCATGATGCATTTTTTTGTTTTTTCCCCTCCCCCATTTCCCACCCAATAGCTACCTTCTGGTCCCCCCATTCGGTTGACTGCCGTTCCCTTGGCAGTCAGTGAGCGGATAGAACGCTGATAAGATCCAGGCATAAGATACTAATCGTAGTAACACAAAAAGAAAAGAAAGAGACCCGTGCTACCCAATGCTCGTTCATAGGAACAATCGCTTAATTACCACAGAAAACTTTTTATAGCTATCTAAAATATAACTATAACTGACGAGTCTACAAAACCGTATGTGTAGAGCATTAGACACTAACTTAGTTATTAGCTTAATCATTTCCCCTGTCGCCAGGAAGCAATAGCGCTTTCAGCCTCATTTGCTTCCAAGAAAAAATAGGATCGGCCGTTTTTAATCACTTTCAGTTTTGCAGGTTCCTGCAAATAAACTTGATATCCAAGTTCTTTAATCGGATCGATGAATTGCTTCAATTTCCATCGTCTTTCTAGCGAAAGCTTGCTTAGGTCAGATCTCACAAAAAAAATAGTAGAATCAATGGTGACTGGAGTGTTAGGCCTTGCTTTTAAAGAAATAGCTTGTCGGAGCAGGTAGTTACCTATGTAAATCAAAATCGGTCGTGGGAATTTACCACTCTTATCTTTTTGAACTAGGGGTAAGCGATGTGCCCGCTGGATCTGAGAGTCCCAATCCCAGTCTGAGAGGTCGGGAAAGGCCTTTTGGAATAGTTTGGTAATATATGCTCTCGGGTCCGCCCCCTCCGCTCCTTCAGCAATTCCAAAAACACGGAGATTCTGTCTTCTCTGTCTATTTTCCAAGTCTTCCAGCTTATTTTGCATCTGAAGTAATTGAGAAGCATGTTTATTCACCGCTATTTCCGAGCGCTGTGATTTCTCCTCTGTCACCACTACTCTTTGTTGTAGTTCCTCTATATCTTGAGACACTGCCCCCAATTTGCACGCCATCTCTTGCAGAGAGGTTTGAGTTCTGTTGTTGTCCTCCCTCATTTGCTGATAATGATTTTTAGCTTCTTGTTTCTGTTCATGTAGGAGTTGTAAAATTGTCTGGAAAGAAGCAGACACCTCCCCTTGTGGAATCCATTCAGTTGGCCCGCTAGATAGAGAAGAAGCGATATTTTCCGGATGTATTTCTTGTATAGCCTCTTCTATCGGAGTAGTTGCTGCCTCCCCTGTAGACCCATTTGGAGTATCCGGCAAGTCTTGGGTTATGCTGCCACTACTGTTATTATTGCTTTTGTCACTGCTGCAGCTAATTGACAAAGAAGCGGAGTTGTCTTCCGTGAGTATCGTATTAGGTACAGGGGGGTGTGGCTGGTCCAATAGACTCTTCCCCAAAGACTCTGCTGGTTCCTTACTCAAGCCAGCCTTATCAAAACTATCGGTCTTTGCTTTTGTCACCTTTGTCACACTAGAATGAGTAGGGCTGAGTGGTACCGTAATCTGCTTTAAGTCTTTGGAAATAGTGTTTTGATCATTAGGGCTATTACCAGATAGTCTCATTGCCATAGATTTTACACCACCCTTAGCCTGTACCCATTGTCTGATTGGACTATTCTCAGCAATCAATTTCATAACATTTGTTTTGGATTTGCTTGTGATTTTAGTAACTTTATTCTTATTTTTGCCCTTTGATTTCTTAGTAGTGAGGGTTTTATTTTTGTTTTTAGTCGCATTACTTCCTATATCGTTAAGATCCACATATTCTTCATCTGTCTCAGCGATATCTGTATTGTCAGTGTTTTCAGCTCTCTCGCTTTCTTCCACACCTTCAGCGCTCCCCTTGTCTGCAGGCATGCTAGTCGTGTTAATTATTTCAGTATGAGGGGTGCTCACATTAGTATTGGTATCAGTGTCAATATCAAGGTTAATCACCTTGTTCAGAGCTTCTGAGGGTTCGATCTCTCCTTTAGCTAGAGTAGTAGATAGATTAATTACCTCTTCCTCTACACCAACCAGCTCCGCAGTGTCTAATGTAGATAGCATAGTTACATTATTTAAGATATCATCGTTCTGTGCTGTAACACAACTGCTTTGAAGAGAGTCCTCTGTTCTCATTTGAGCGCCCTCGTTTAATAATGGACTTTCTGCTGTGTCATCAGCCGTGCTATCTGCTGCATTATCTTTCAAACGAGTTGGGTTTTTCTCCCCAAGTTTACCTGAATTCAGTTGCTCCGCATCTGAAGCTGCGCTCCTCGCGTTGTTGAAGCAAAAGGATTTTTTGCTTGTTGTAAAAGCATTAGTGGCCGTAGCTGAGACTGGCAGGGTGACCGGTGTAACCGTCGCTCTCCCGCTAGCCGCTGTTGTGCGGGTTGTCCGTGTAGGAGGTTTCGGCGCCATCCTGCCGCTGCTCCCGCTGACGCTCGTCTCCTCTGGCTGTGCTGTTGCCGGTGTTGCGGGGGAACGCAGGCCAAACCAGCTGACTGCCGTCAATCTCGATTTCGTCCACCGCGTCAGACTCACCCAGCTCGGCCTGCCACTCAAGGGTTCCCGACGTGGTGAAGCCGCAGGTTTCTTTGTGCTAGCAGACTGTAGCAGGCTCCGGATACGGCTCCCAATCCGCTGTAGCTGTAGCTGCAGCATTGAGAACACCCTCCTCTGTCCTCGATCCTTGTAATGCGAGTAAGTCTTCATTCGATTTTCTCCTTACAAGGCGAATAATTCAAAAAGCACCGTAGGCTTACAACTTCGCCGCTCCAGTTTGTATTGCTATTTTCAGGCCATTAGCTTAGTATCCGCCTGGACCCGTTTCAGTGTTCTCCACTCCGGCGGTGTCAATCCGCCATCTTGGACCAGTTCTCACCCTTTACTAATTGCAATTGGCACTGTTTCCAAGCCCTTAGGGTCATGTTGCATTGACTTGGACGATAGCTCTCTGGATTAAGAGAGATAATACTCCAGGTGAAGCTAACCAGGAGTTCATATCCATTGTGGGATCTGTGACTAACGATTGCGTTATCTTTGGGTTTTCTTGCAACAGGGGTTTATGAGCTTCGCCTGGCAGGCTGTTTTCCATTGCCCTCTGTTGAAGCCTTTTCTGTTATTACAGTTGGTACGTGTTTAAAGTACTGGAGTGTTATTATGTCATGTACTGGTGACCTGAAAGATAACTTGTAGTTCTTTGCTTTCTAGATTTGTGACACATGTTCTACATTCCGATTGCCAGGCAAAGCAAACCTTTTTCATTCCTACAGGTACTAAGCTTATGAGTCCATTTATCTCTTGTGGTACAATGTTTAATGCATCTGGGTAAAGTGTCTCCAGTGTATGTGCTTGACTTATAGTGCCTTGTTCTCGTTGCAGCTTCCTCTCCCCGCCGTCCCCATCCTACCCTACCTTTTATCCCTCACTTGACCACTCCTGCGAGTCTGTGTTCATTCAGACCTAGGGGCTGTCAAGAGGTGGAACCCATTGAGCATCGTACGATCCTGAGGACACCCGGACCTGACAGAATCAACGGCCCAAGAAATATAGTCCTCCCGATCGTACGATACAATGTCCACCATAGACGATGTTATGGCAGCTCTGGCACTGGTGCAGTCTGAGGTGCAGGCTTCTAGAGCTGAGACTGCTACGTTACAGGCACAGGTGGACAGGTTGAGCCGAAATCCCTTTGATGCTGGTACCACACCGACTTCCTCCCTGGTGGTGGAAGTACCCGCTCCAATACCCCTAGCCCCCCCCCCCCCGGAAAGATTCTATGGGGATAGCAGCAAGGTACAAGTATTCCTTACGCAGGTGTTACTACACTTCTCCTGCAGGCCTAAGGTCTTTAACACGGATCATGCCAGGGTGGCCTTTCTTATTTCCTACCTAGCCGGGGATGCGGCTCAATGGGCAGTACCTTTAGTAAAGAGAGATGACTCCATATTGAGGGATTGGGAGGCTTTTCTTCTAGACTTTGAGAAAACCTTCAATCGTAGATCAGCAACCCTGTCAGCGAATAGGGAATTGCTGGACTTAAAACAGGGAAACAGAGATTTGATTGCGTACCTCAATGATTTCCGAAGGCTCATAGCAGAAACTGATTGGCCGGAGGAGAAACGTCATGCCATCTTTTACAAGGGCCTGAAGGAGGAGATGAAGGACGTATTGGCACAGATTGATCCTCAGCCCAGCACATGTGAGGATATGATTAGTCTGGTTCTGAGATTGGATCATCGCCTCAGTGACAGGAGGAGAGAAACCCGGCAGAAGGAAAGGCTACCACCACGTTACGAACATTCCAGAGTCACAGAGGGTAATGCAGCAGCCAAACCGGAACCCATGGAAATAGGGGCAGTGAGGTCTCCCTTAACTACAGAGGAAAGAGAATATAGAAGAAAGAAAGGATTGTGTTTATATTGCGGCCGGAAGGGGCATTTTATCAGGGAATGCCCTTCGAGAACAAGACCCAAATACGGATACAAGAAGGTATCTGTGGTTGCTTCGGACCAGGGGTCGGGAAACGAGAAAGCTTGAAGGTGGACGAAGGGATCCCTTCAAGTACTTTGTTCATCCCTTCATTGGACGGTGATGTGATAAAGGAGGGTCTACATTTCTATGTTGAGATCAGGTTGGAAATACACAGTGAGTGGTTGATGATCCGAGCAATGTTGGATTCAGGAGCAACGGGTTGCTTTATGGACAAAACCAAGGCTATAGGCTTAGGACTTGTACTGCTGGAAAAGGAGACACCCGAAGCCGTTTTTGCAGTGGATGGTAGAAAGCTGGATTCGGGACCTATTAGGTTACAAACAGGGGATCTCAGTATGTCCATGGGAACGGAACATCATGAAATGGTGTGCTTTAACATTATCCAGGCGCCGCAGTATGGGGTAATCCTGGGACTTCCATGGTTACGAAAACACAACCCCACGGTGGATTGGGAAGGTCAGACCCTACAATTCACATCGGATTATTGTCAACAGAATTGCTACCCTTTAAGGCATAGTCCCGCTTCTGGTCTAGCTTGTATACATCATATAGCCACTGCAGCAGAACAAGACGTGGAACTCCCAATTGAGTATCAGGAGATGGCGGAAGTCTTTAGTGAGGCTATGGCAGAGGTGTTACCACCACACAGACCTTATGATTGCCAGATCGACTTGATTCCAGGGGCAAGGATACCAGCAGGACGTGTTTATGCGCTTACAGACCCAGAAACTGTACATCTTCGGTCTTATCTAGATAAGCTGTTGGAGCTTGGATTTATCAGAGAATCAAAGTCCCCTGCTGCCTCCCCGTTGTTCTTTATTCCCAAGGCTAATGGGGAACTTCGTGCTTGTGCGGATTATAGGGCATTGAACGCCATCACGATAAAGAATAGATATCCTCTCCGCCTCATCAATGTGCTGCTGGAGCAGGTGAAAAAGGCGGGGATTTTCACACGGCTGGATCTTAAGGGAGCATACCACTTAGTCAGAATGCGATCAGGGGACGAGTGGAAAACTGCCATCAAGACCCGCTTCGGGCTCTACGAGTACCTTGTAATGCCCTTCGGGTTATGCAATGCGCCTGCCGCTTTCCAGTTCTTCCTGGATGATGTGCTCAAGGACTACTTGGAGCGCTTTGTCGTTGTATATATAGACGACATCCTGGTTTATTCGTCTACCAAGGAACAACATGCAGAGCATGTGAAAACTGTCCTGCGTACATTACTGGAACATAGTCTTTATTGCAAGCTCAGCAAGTGTGAGTTTAATACTACCTCTGTGGAATTCCTAGGGGTGATGCTCACGCCGAGAGGACAAGAAATGTCAGAAAGAAAGATCTTGGCAGTGAAGAATTGGCCAATACCCAAAACAGTGAGGGATATCCAGTGTTTTATTGGGTTTGCGAATTTTTATCGCAGGTTTATTGAGAATTTTTCCGCAATGGCCACCCCATGATGAAACTTTTGAAAAAGAAGGTACCATTCGTTTGGACAGAGGAAGCCCAAAGAAGCTTTGAAAATCTGAAGAAGGCCTTTGTTTCAGCACCCATTTTGGTACATGCAGATTCCGACAAGCCTTACATAGTGGAAGCTGATGCTTCGGATTCCGCGGTAGGAGCAGTCTTATCTCAACGCCACGCTGATACAGGCCAATTGCATCCAGTGGCCTACCTCTCACGTAAACTGAATCAGGCTGAACAGAATTATGTTATTTCAGAAAAGGAACTGCTGGCTATAAGAACCACATTTTTGGAATGGAGACATCATCTCATGGGAGCTCGGCACACAGTAACAGTATATACAGATCACCGTAACTTGCAATACATGGCAGCAGCCCACCATTTAACAAGGCAGATGCGATGGATGATGTTCTTCGCTGAATTTGATTTCATCGTAACATACAGGCCAGGGAAGTATAACAGAAAGGCGGATGCTTTATCTAGGCAGTCTACTAAGACAGAACCCAATGAAGTACGTGAAGAATCCATTATCAGCCCGGAGAAGGTTATCGGCGTAACATGTACCCAGGCTTTTCTGCGTAGTGTCGCTAGAAGCATATTGCAGGATGGGTGGAAGAAATGGTTAAAAGAAAACAACGAGTTCAAGGTGGTTCAGGGACTCCCTATGTGGCAGAAACAACTTTTGTTACCCATCCTGGCGCTAAGGAAGCAAGCGTTCCAGTGGTGTCACAGTGCCCCGTGTGCCGGTCATAACGGAACCGGTAAGACACTCGAAAGATTACAAAGACAGTTTTGGTGGCCGAATATAAGAAAGGATGTTGCTGCTTGGGTAGCTGGGTGTCCTGTTTGTAGTCAAATGAAGGCACTACATACCAAACAATCTGGATTATTACAGCCTCTTTCTACTCCTGAAGTACCCTGGGAGAACATTTCTATGGATTTTGTGGTGGGCATGCCTGTTGACCAAGGTTGTACAGCCATCCTGGTAGTGGTGGACTATTTAACGAAGATGGCTCATTTTATTGCATGCAAGCAGGTTCCTTCTGCTAGTTTGTTAGCTCGTTTAATTCTATCACACATAGTAAGGCTACATGGACTACCCAGGGTGATAGTCTCAGACCGGGGCAGTCAATTCACAGCTAGATTCTGGAAGACCTGGTGTAAGGCCCTGGGAATAACATCTAGCGCTTCCACTAGTTTCCATCCCCAAACTGACGGGCAGACTGAACGGGTTAATCAAACTCTAAAGCAGTATTTACGATGCTATGTGGATGTCACAAAGGAAGATTGGGTAGACAGATTATGGTTAGCTGAAATAGCGTACAATAGTGCTGTACATGGTTCCACTAAACATGCCCCTTTTTACAGTACATATGGTTTTCATCCCAATTTCACACCCTTCCTACATCCTGCATCGGCAACACCAGTTCCAGAAGTACAGGAAAGAGTAAAGGCTATTCAGGAGACATGGCAGAAAGTCAAGGGTTATTTGAGACAAGCCAATATGAGTTACAAGGCCTATGTGGACAAGCACAGACAATCTGGTCCGGTGTATAAAAAGGGGGATTATGTTTGGCTATCAACTAAGAACATACGCTTCAAACGTTACAGTATCTTCAATCCTAAATACATAGGTCCTTACAAGGTAGTCAAACTTATCAATCCTGTGGTGGTCAAGTTGGCTCTCCCGTCATCTTTGCGGATACACCCTGCCTTTCACGTGTCTCTGGTCAAACCCACACGTTCTGTTAAGAGAATCAGCCCTGCAATAGTTGCAGTAGATGGTGAAGAAGAACATGAGGTGAGAGGGATTGTGGATTCAAAAATATACCGCACCAGATTATGGTATTTGGTGGCATGGAAGGGGTATGGCAATGAGGAAAATTCATGGGAACCAGCAGCGGGTGTCCATGCTCCTAAGTACGTAAGACAATTCCACAAACGATTCCCATTCAAGCCATGTCTCTGTCAGTGTTCTTCGGGGGAGGGATGTACTGTTATGTCCCATGGAGGTGAGCAGCCTCAAACCCTGCCTTGAGACGTGTTTTTCAGGTGGAAACTACAGTTCCCATGATCCTCGGCGATGCGCGTGATGCATTATGCAGATGACGTCACACGCGGAAGCTTCAAGACGGAGCCGTGGACGACAGCACCTCGCCGTTGATCCTACCTTTCTTCACGAAGACACGGTAGGGGTGTTCGCACCAAGTTCCAGAGTATCCTTTTTCGTGAGCCTCGGCTCGTCAGGTTTCCAGTTCCTTGAGTATCCTGGTTGAGCTCCTTGCTCGAGTGGGAGGTGACTATTGTGTGTTGTTTGGATCAGTTGGCTGGAGGCTCCAATTCTCGAGTTCCTGAGGAGGAGCTTACGTTCTGCTTCCTAGTGTCGGAACTTTCACTGGACTCTCCGTTCACGAGAGTGATATTGACATTGAGTGTATGAGCGCCTGGATCGGGGCCTCGGATTGAGTGACATTATTTCATGATTCTTTTCCTGAGATTTCGTGACACTGTTTCCAAGCCCTTAGGGTCATGTTGCATTGACTTGGGCGATAGCTCTCTGGATTAAGAGAGGTAATACTTCTTTTTTTTGGGAGGTTTCCTTCGGTACAGTGCGACTGCACAGTTTAGGGACATCATGCCAAACTGATGTTTATCTTTCTGTTTTGCGGAAGAATTATTCAGCAATCTTTTGACTTGGTCCCTATGTGATATGCAGTAGGTATTCCTATATTGGATTGTTCAAAGTCTATTATTCATAGTACCACCCTCCAGGTGAAGCTAACCAGGAGTTCATATCCATTGTGGGATCTGTGACTAACGATTGCGTTATCTTTGGGTTTTCTTGCAACAGGGGTTTATGAGCTTCGCCTGCCAGGCTGTTTTCCATTGCCCTCTGTTGAAGCCTTTTCTGTTATTACAGTTGGTACGTGTTTAAAGTACTGGAGTGTTATTATGTCATGTACTGGTGACCTGAAAGATAACTTGTAGTTCTTTGCTTTCTAGATTTGTGACACATGTTCTACATTCCGATTGCCAGGCAAAGCAAACCTTTTTCATTCCTACAGGTACTAAGCTTATGAGTCCATTTATCTCTTGTGGTACAATGTTTAATGCATCTGGGTAAAGTGTCTCCAGTGTATGTGCTTGACTTATAGTGCCTTGTTCTCGTTGCAGCTTCCTCTCCCCGCCGTCCCCATCCTACCCTACCTTTTATCCCTCACTTGACCACTCCTGCGAGTCTGTGTTCATTCAGACCTAGGGGCTGTCAAGAGGTGGAACCCATTGAGCATCGTACGATCCTGAGGACACCCGGACCTGACAATATTTTCCTCTGGGTCAATTCAATTCAAAAGCTTTTATTCGATTTGTGCATACAAATCATACAAGCAAATACATAATTGAAATGTTAAAATCACCATATAATCTCTCCTAAAAGGAGAAAAAAGAGAAAAAGGCTAAAGTGCAGAAAGTGATAAATAATCATGCCTCTTTAGGTCAACCTGTTATTGTAAGATACGAAGCATTCTTATATGGACAGTCTGGGGATCAGAAGGAGTTACTCACTAGGCATTTCCTGGGGATTGTAGATTAAAATTATTAAATAATCATTCAATACTGTGGACCTCTACATATATAATGATACCTTAATTACAGAAATTGATATAAAGTTTACAAATTTAAGAACATATATATACAGACAGGAGTGTAAACGGTAATATCATAAACAGTTCCTGGCAGCTGTATAACATAAGTACAGACAGGTAAATAAACATTATTATAGTACAATACTTTTCCTGGCAGCTGTACATTTTAAGATAAAAGTGGCCAAGAAGAAACAGATCTCCTCGTTCTCTAGTGAAGATAAAAATATCAATGCTGTTTGTGTGGTATAAATATTATATTTGATAAAAATTGGTTTAAGGTACTTTATCCTAAAGGACTGAAAAAATTTACAAAAAAGTAAAAAATGGCAACTACTCTGCCGAGAGGTACTATCACACGGACAGAGCATATTTGAACTGGTTTTTGTGTTTGGGAAAGCAACCAAGTGGTGAACAATGCCCAATCTAACCCGTGTTAAAACATACTGGTGAGAGGGGCGAGTCACATATACAAGATAGGATTGGAGTCCAGGAGCTAAATTTAAATCTTTGTAGAATTTCACGGTGACAAGGTTGCCAACGGCTTTATCTCGCTCAGCTTTACGAAAATTTAAAAATGTTGTCTTAACTTCTTTTTTTGAAATGGAGACAACCTTTTCGGGCTCACGGAGCACATCGATGTTAAAAAGAAGGAGATACCAGCGATGGATGTATCTTAACCAGGATATACGTGAGGAATGATCCAAACCTATACAGTCAAGGATAATATCCTGGGTGAATCGAGTCTCTGGCTTAGCCCAAATAGAACGCCACAATAAAAGTGGCCGAACTGCTGCTAAGTCAGAGATGTACTCGATCCCAACTTCTTTATGGATCAGTTGGATGGAAGCAGAAGGGGGAACACATAACAATCTCCTTAAGAACTTGTTTTCCTCCTTCTGCAGGGAAGTACCCTCACAGTGTCCCCACACCCCTGCCCCATACAGAGCAGAGGAAACACAACATACATTGTAAATGTTCATCATATCAAAGATACTTCGTGAGCCAAGTTTAGAGGCAAAGCGAAATATGCTACTAGTGGACCGTAGCATCTTTAGGTTTACAGCATCAAATTCCACATTCCAGGACCCACTATTATTAAATGTTATTCCCAGATAACAAAAGGATTTAACAGAGGTCAACTTTGTCTTATCTAGGAAAAAAGTATGCTTTACCTGCTTGGATGCCTGACCACATGACATTACATACGTCTTTGTTTTATTTACACAGAGCCGCCTAGCTTGGATGAACTGCATAAAATTATCAATTAGGCGTTGTAGGCCCATCTGTGTTCGAGATAGAAGAACAGCGTCATCCGCATAAAGTAACAGCGGAACAGGTTTACCACCAATCAGGGGGGCATCTGCTGGGATGTCGATCAGGGTTCGGTCGACACCATTAATAAATAAGGAAAATAGGAGCGGGGCTAAAACACAACCCTGGCGTATACCCCGGGACACTCTAAAAAACGGGGTACATTCGCCAAGGGTCCCATAGCGGACTTTGCATGAAAGTTTTTCATATAGTCTAGCTAAAAAGTAAACTATTTCCCTTGGGGCCCCTGCATCGAGCAGAACCTCCCATAAAATATTATGGTTAACCAAATCAAAAGCGCTGCTCAAATCAGCAAAACATAAAAAGAGGTTGCCACTTTTAGCCACAGTATATTTACTAATTAAAAGGTCCAGATTTACGCATTGGTCCAGTGTACCCAGGCCTTTGCGAAAGCCATATTGAACTCTAGTTAAGATATTAAAATCAATAGCCCAGTCTTCTAGCCTCTTCAGCAAAATCCTACTCATCACCTTTACAGAGGCGTCCAGTAGTGAAATTGGACGATAATTAGAGGCCTCTGATTTGTCACCTTTCTTATGTAAAGGAATGATAATCGATTGACCCCACGTAGATGGAAAGTCACTTTCAGCCGCACAGTTAAAAATCCTCATCAAAATGGGAGCCCATAAAACTGTTTCATCTTTATATAAATCCAGCGGGACCCCATCGGGACCAGGGGCCTTGCCTCCTTTACTTAAAGAGATTGCTTCATGGCATTCTTCTAGTGTTATAGCCATTGGAAGGGGCAACCATGGGTTTATATCTGATGGTGGTAACTCAGAGGTTAAACCTTCTGGATTAAATATTTTGGAAAAATGGTTAACCCAGTCATTACATGCCACATATGAGGTCAGTTCTGGGACATTTTCTTTATTGAGAAACGGGCTATTAATTGTTTCCCAATAAAGTTTACTATTCTTAGTCTCAGCAGCCTCCCTCAACTTATCCCACGCTTCGGTCTGTAATACCCTTTTCCTTTTATCGATAGCTGTTTTGTAACTGGCCCTAAGGTATTGTATGTCCGCCTTAACACGTGGTTTGGTGCCTAAAGCACTCTTTAGGTCGCGGAGGGCAACTATACAGGTCTTGTCAAACCACCCCTGCTTAGGACCACTATTGGCTGACGGGGTCTTAGTAAAAATGCCATCGATAATACTATTCATAGATACAAAATAATCTATTAAGCAGCCAGAATCACAGTCATCGTCCAGGCAATAACTAATTTGTTTCTTACATTGAATAAGGACCTCCTTCTGCTTGACTTTAGAATTTAAACCAGTCCATTTGATCCTTAGGCCCTTTGGTCTGGTAGGCACTATGTCAGTTGTACATTTACCACCTGGAACTAATGAGGTACCATGCCCCAAAAGGGTAACACGTAGGCTATTGTGGTCACTAAGGCTTTCTTTGTTTACGTACAAATCAGTATAGTTTCCACTGCTAGACAGCAAAATGTGGTCTATAAATGAACCTGCATCTCTGCCCGTAAATGTAGGGCAGATAATTGCCCGATTATCAACGTTGCAGTTTAACAGGGTCATGTCCAGCGTGACTAGCATATTATTTAACGTGGAACCATAACTGCAGTGTTGGAAGTGGGGAGAATCCTCCCTCACCCCCAAGTCTCCCCAATGGCTATTTAATGCTGCATCAAAGCCACAGATGTTCCCATTAGACAAGTGGCAGGGCTGCAAATTAAAATCGCCAGCCCAAACCACCTCAGCCCTTTCCTTCGAAATATTAAGGGCCTTGATAATTTCCCTTTCCAGGGGCAGTAAAATATCCCCCCTAGTAGCATCAAAGATATTGTTATAAAAGTTAACAATAACTAAATCAATGTTCTTCCTACACCCCATCCTTATAACTTGGCTGTGTGTCCCTACGGTCGTACTATATTTGACCGTACAGTCACACAGCTTAGTTGACACAAGCAATAAAAGGCCCCCCTTAGCCCTGCCCGAGCTGGATTTGGTTGCTCTAAGGCAGAAGGATGCATACCCTTCGATATAGATAGGGTCTGGACACCAAGTTTCCTGTAATAGGATCAGGTCAAATCCCTCGCCTAAAAAGCTGGTCCAAAAAGGTGTACCTAATTTGCCGGAAAGGCCAGCGATGTTCCAGGAAATAAGAGAAATTCCTGCTGGTTTACCATGATCACCAACAACAGACAACTCCGACTGATTTGCTGGTGGTAATAAGGCAGGACTATCTTCCCGAAGGATGGTGACTGGACTTATGCTGGGGCTAGCAGTGGTTATGCATGTGTCAGAGCTACCCCGATTGCCTGTATGCTGAAAAGGTGTTAGGGATGTCAATATAGTGAGTTCGGCTGGGGCGGTGACAAGGGGGAGAGAACCCCCCATTTCAAGAAAGGGCGTAGGAATGTTTGGATCCAGTGCTTCTGTGGGGGTGAGTCAGTCTACCTCATCTAGCACGGCATATCTATTTGGATGGGCGAATTGTGAGGACATAGAATCTTGGGAGTGGGGCAGGTCCTGCCATGATTGTTGCCACGGTTGTTTATCTAATTGTGGTGGCTGAAAAGGTTGCTGCCATTGATAAGCAGACTGGGGTAAAGGTGGCGGAAAATGAAATGGGTGTTGCCAGGGGGCTTTAACTTGGTGCATAGGAAATGGTGTGACATTTGGTAATTGCTGTTGTAAATTAACATAATGTGGGAAAAAAGGAGGTGGATAAGGTGGTTGCAGCCAAGGTTTGGCAGCTTGCTGTGGAAAATACACAGGTCCTCTGTTATCTTGAAAAGTGGGACATGGAGGGTTGGGTCGTGCTGGCTTTGATAAGAAATAAGACAAAGGGAGTGGATTGATTTGGGTCGCAGGACCACTATTGGGTGCATTACATATGTAGTTTGCTGCCCCTACATCCCTAAAATTAACTGTGATTACGTCCCCTGCTATTGTTTTCTTGCTTCTGCCCACCCAATCCCCTCTACGCACGGTAAGGATTTCACCGTTCATGTTATTAGGTAGGGGTTTGTGTAGATGGAGCCATTGAGCACATTTATTTCTAAGCTCAGTAAACGTTTCTTTTACTCCCTCCTTCAATGGAGGAACAGCTGTCAACACAACAACAAAAGGGGAAACCTCTGGTGGTAGATTAATGGACCTAAAACGCGCCTGCTTTAGCTTAGACCCTTCTGGTTTATTTGTAGGGAGGGATGCAGGTTTAGGATTGGGTTTTCCTACAACATCTTTAGCTTGAATAGAAGAGGTGTTATTATTATCAGTAACAGGGTGTTGATTCGCCTGAACCGGAGCCTTCTCCTTCGAAACCAGTACAGTTGTTGGTTGGACAAAGTTGTTCCCTGTTTGCGATACAAGGGATATAACTGGGTTCCCAGGGGCTGTAATAACTTGACCCTTATTTAATACATCTTTAGGAGGCTGGGTGCTCGATAAACATTCAGGGGCTAAATCTGTGGATCCTTGTAGCTGATCAGGCCCTTGTCCCTGCTTTTTGTGTGGCCATTTAGAATGTATTAACGAAGTAAGCCTGTCCACTTTAGAAATTAAAGGCTTAATTTGTGCTGCTAAAGTGGCTTCAAGGTCTAGTTTTAAATCTATTACCATATTTTGTACCCAGCATGGGATACCTAATGTCATTTGTGGAGTGGGGGAAATCAAATTGTGATTCCTAACTGATGCTTTTACTTTATTTTTGCCCTTCGATGTAACCTTAGGGGGGTTAGGAGCCCTTCCCCGGGGAACAATAGGTACGGGAACTGTTTCCGCATCGTTAAACCCGCTCAGACTCAGCCCCGCTTTGTCAGGTGACTGACAGGTTTCTAGGTCTGGTGTGACCTCCAGGTCTTCAAAAGACGGGTCTGAGTCTGATGGGGCAACCGATAGATCGACAGTATTAAGTACAGTCGAAACACTACTAGTAGGCATATTTATGGGTAAGGAGCAATTATTCATAGTCTGCGGAGCAGGTGATTTAACCTTAGCCAAAGGGCCCAAAGATGAGCGCCTAGCGTTTGCAAGGTCCATAGAGACTCTTTTTTCCAATAGAACAATACTTTGGTCAATAGTCTCATGGACTCGTGAAATAAAAAGATCAATAGGTCCAGTCACCTGTGCTACCGCCGTAGCTTTTTTCACGCAACTTCGAGTTCTGTTGCGTATAGTCGACATCTTAGGTGTTATAATTATCAAGGGCAAAGAAACAGGAGTACTGGGCCGGGGCCGTCCTTTGCCGTCCTTGAACGGCCTTAAACGGCCCGCTCTTTGCCCGGTCTTCGCCCCGAGCTGCGTCCCGCGCGCGTCCCGCGTCGCGGTAGATCTGAGACCAGCAAAGAAGGAAGAGGCTGGGGGCGTGGCCGCCGGGGGAAGAGGCAGCAGCTGTGTGCAGCTGAGGCTGCTGGACCTCGCAGTCCCCCGGTAGGCTCCACGCACAATCTAATGATGTCTAACCTCAACCTGGGAGCGCGTTACTCTCCACGGACTGTGGAGCCGCTCGCACCAGGGAGGATGGGGCAACAAAGCGGTGAGCGGCACCCGCGCAGCGGGTGTCGCGAACAGTTGATGAGAATGCCGGGAGGCAGGAAAACACACAGCACAAGTCTGGCTCCTCACAGGTAGCAGGAAGAATGCCCAGAAAGCGCCAATTCAGCCGGAAACCCAGGCGATGATATTTGCAGAGGCTGGGGGCGTGGCCGCCGGGGGAAGAGGCAGCAGCTGTGTGCAGCTGAGGCTGCTGGACCTCGCAGTCCCCCGGTAGGCTCCACGCACAATCTAATGATGTCTAACCTCAACCTGGGAGCGCGTTACTCTCCACGGACTGTGGAGCCGCTCGCACCAGGGAGGATGGGGCAACAAAGCGGTGAGCGGCACCCGCGCAGCGGGTGTCGCGAACAGTTGATGAGAATGCCGGGAGGCAGGAAAACACACAGCACAAGTCTGGCTCCTCACAGGTAGCAGGAAGAATGCCCAGAAAGCGCCAATTCAGCCGGAAACCCAGGCGATGATATTTGCAGAGGCTGGGGGCGTGGCCGCCGGGGGAAGAGGCAGCAGCTGTGTGCAGCTGAGGCTGCTGGACCTCGCAGTCCCCCGGTAGGCTCCACGCACAATCTAATGATGTCTAACCTCAACCTGGGAGCGCGTTACTCTCCACGGACTGTGGAGCCGCTCGCACCAGGGAGGATGGGGCAACAAAGCGGTGAGCGGCACCCACGCAGCGGGTGTCGCGAACAGTTGATGAGAATGCCGGGAGGCAGGAAAACACACAGCACAAGTCTGGCTCCTCACAGGTAGCAGGAAGAATGCCCAGAAAGCGCCTCTGGGTCAAATATTTTCTTGCGATCTCCTCATCCCAAACCCTCATTATTTTGGCCCTTTTTCTAGTATCCTCATCCTCTAGATTAGAGATAATACCCTGAGTAAATTTAGCTCATAATAATGCCTCTCCATCTCTCTTTTTAATTTTTTTTCCTGCAATAGCCCAAAGCTTAACACCTCCCACCTAAAACAAGCTTTAAAAGTATCCCAAACAGTACTGATACTAGCTGAATCCCTGTTGTCATAAAAAAATTCTTTTAGCCAGACAGACATATAATTCTTAAAATTATTATTCAGGCAAAGCTTCCGGTCAAAGGAACATTTTTTAAGTACTCCAATTCCTCCCCAACCAGAAATTGTTAATAAAATCGGAGAGTGGTCAGATGCAATTTTTGGATAAATCTACATTTTTGCCCTGGACAAATATGCCGTACCCAGAAAATAATAGTCTAAGCGCACTTTCTCTTAATGAGGGAAGGAATAAAACGTATGGCCGCGGTCATTTGAAAATAATGTACTCCATACGTCTACCAGGCCGTAGTCCTTTAGTATATTAAACAAACCTTTAAAAACCTGTGGTTTACGGCCTTTATAACTTTTTGGCCCTCCCAAGAAATCATGTCTACTTAAATTGATATTCATATCGCCACAAATAATTAAGGGGGTAGGCCACTTTGCCAGTGTTGTATGTAATTCTTCCAAGATTGTAGGTGCATCTAAATTACACCCATAGATGTTATATATAGTAAAGGTCATTGACCCAACACTAAGTTCAGCAATAACCCAATGGCCGAATTTATCTGCTAATGTTCGGTGAGCGGTAAACATGTTTTTTTTTTGCTAAAATAGCCACCCCCCTAATTGTGACTGATTGTTGCGAAGAGACGAGAGTGGGAAACCCCAAATCTGTTAATAAGTAACGTTTACTCCATGGCAAATGTGTCTCTTGAATACAAAAAATGTCCGGATGACTATAGCGCAGTTCAGATGCAATCCTCTTTCTTTTATTGATATTATTTAAGCCAGAGACATTAAGAGAGCATATTCAGATATCTCTAGCCGCCATCCAACCACATAACGAATTCCAAATGAGATCGCCCAAGGATAAGCAGTGCCTTTATCCCCCCAAAAAGTTTTTTTGTTGCTTTTTTTGCCCTTTTATTAACTCACTTTGTTTTGTTTTGTTAAAACTGTGAATTTTTCTCCCACTTTTACCCCACCACCATGACCTCCCCTACCTCCCGTACCTCCCAAATCCCCAAAACCCCAAGAACTTCGATCCCCCCCACCCCACCCTCTAGCAAGGCTTTAGGACTTATGGTCCTGTAGATGCCGGCTGCCGGTTTCCCTGCATTTACCCACAGGCCGGTCACATGAGTTATCCTCATTCATTAAAGGGAGAACCAAGTCGATAAACAATAAATGATCTTCAACAAAACCTCTTGTCTCCCTACTTAAGGAAGCGAAAGGAACGAGTAAAGAGAAGTTAGTTTACAAAAGAACATTGCATAATTTATGTAATCTACATCATGAATCATAAATCGTAAGTCATATTTCAATCATATTTCAATCGATTAAGTAGTTAGCCAATGTTTAACTAAATACTGTTCAAAAATTCTTTAGCAGGGCCTACTATAGAGAAGTATTGTGTACGCTCCTGATGTATTATCTTCAATTTTGCAGGATTCAATAAGTAAGCTTGCGCCCCTTTAGCTTGAAATGGTGTGATTAATTGGCGGAGTTGCAACCGAGTTTCCATAGTGTATCTGCAAAAATCAGGTCTAACAAAGAATTCGAGACCTAAACCAGTTCTCTGCTTATCTGGGCGAGCAAGTTTAAACACATCCTCGCGGGCCAAAAAGCTGTTAAACGAAATTAGCAATGCTCTAGGTCTATCCATGTTTTGACCGCCCGAAGCTACAGCAGGTTGTCCATTGCGTACTCGACTATTGAAAGGGAAGCGATGCGCCCTTTCAATTTCTCTGTCCCAATCCCATTTACTTAATTCAAGGAAAGCGTTCTTAAATAAATCAACCATAAATTTACGGGGGTCCTGACCCTACTTTCCCTCTGGGACTAGTAGCACCCGTAAGTTATTTCTTCGTTCTCTATTTTCAAAGTCTGCCAATTTCCATTGCGTATCCTCTTTTATCGCCTTCAATGAATCAGTCACCACTTTCTGTTGCCCAACTTCATCCTCTAAGTTTGAAATACGGGTTTCAGCCTCAGTAAATCTGGATGCAAAGTCAGCCTGTGATTTTGCTACTCTACGAACGCAGCTCTGCAGTTTGCGACAGAGAGTTTGAACCCTCTGGCTTTCTTCCCTTGTCTCGTCCCGCAGGGACATTATGGATTCGTAGATCAATGATAGAGATACTCCCCCGTCTGTTCCATCCTGAGAATGATGCTGGATGTCTTGTTCACCCTTGTTATCTATCTTTTTTTCCAAGTTTTTACGCACTGTAGATGGACTATTCTCCACAATATCCACCGAGTCATCCAGACAAATGCTACTACAAGGGCTCCCCACCTCCATACTCATATGCTGAGCATACTGTGACACTAAATATTCACAAGATGAAGGTAGTGATTGTTCAGACAGAGAATAAAAATCTCCAGATTCCGTGTCCTGTTGTATATTTTGAGCATCCTACCCACCTCCTAGTACCCGAGGGTCTTTATCATCAGAAACTCCATCATTACTGCTTTGTTGTTTAGATTGCGAATCCAAGTTTGCGGTTACAGGTGGGAGAGAATAAGAATTCTCGGCTACTAACGCAGTCGGGTTAGAACAAACTGTTTCTTTTGAAGCAATTCCAGCAGTATTACTCTGCAAGCGATTATCATCCACTGCTGAGAGATCTATCCCTGTATCTGTTGCAGTTGTAGTAGTTAGGGTAGTGTGTTCTACAGTCAGTTCTGTTGCCGCATTAGACAAGTTTTTACCCCCTTTAGATTTATCCTTTACTGCTGCAAAAATTGCCGGAATAATCTTATTTTTTTCCACTCCCGCTGTTTTTGCTTTTAAACTTTCCTGCTGGCTTTTAGAGTTTTTAGTGTTAGTTTGCAGGGGAGTAGCCACTTTTCTGCTCACCTCTGAGGGGGCGCCATTCTCCACTTGTTCCTCTGGTATTCGTGCCTTCCCTCTTGCTCCTTTGGGAGGCATGGCAAACACTCCCTGAACCACTTTACCAGAAGAAATGGCCCTGCACTCAAACACAGGTAAATCAATAAAGCGCACAGCCAGCGTTTTTTCCTCGACGGCTGCAGCTGTAACTTGCTCCTACGATACCAATCAACAGTCCGCTGCTCTGCCCGCCTACACCACCTGTAGACGCGATTGCTCTCCGCCGCGACCCAACACAGCGCACCACCGGGGCTGAATCGAAGAGAAAGGCAGAGCTCGCGGCGTCCTCCCGGCGTCCTCCAACTCAGCGTCTACTGCGGCTACTGCGACTCCTCTTTGTTGGTAAATTCTCTCCCGTAATTCACAAGCCTTTCGGTGGCCTTTCCTTTCCTCTCTGCCCGCACTTTCCTTCCACATAAGCAGCCTGTGGATTTAGCAGGGAGCAAGCAGCCTACGCGTCCACTCGTGTGGGCGCCATCTTGCCTATGGGCGATGTTAAAAATTTAGATGTAAAAAATATAGATGAAAAAATATAGAATGCAAAAATATCGACTCCCTATACTTAAACAGGTAAGTATAAAATTGTCGGGAAAAAATATTGATGTAAAGAATGTAGCTGTACAAAATATCGAACTGTATATACAAAAAACTGGAAAAGATCATGAGGAGAGAGCAATCCAAGTGGTGGGAGCATTGCTCTCTCAGCAAATACCTGGAGGTGGGGCCCATTCCCCGCGGGTTGCGTGTTATGCTGGCACCATCATTTGAGCAACCGGACCCAAAAATGCTCGATGAGTGGGCACAATGCAATTTGGATTCATCACGAAGGCTAGTGATAATCTTAGTGAAGTATGCAGAAAGTGACCGTATACTTCTGTTACAACAAATTGATGCCCTTGAAAATGAAATCATTGAGCTGGAAAAAGGTTCTGAGGAGGAGTCCAAAAAGCTAAGAGAGGAGATGACAGCTAGGCTGCTTAAGGAAGAAGACATAATAAAAAAACGAAAAACTTTCAAATTTCAAAGGGACAAAGCTGATTATCACATTTGCTAAAAAATACGACGCCATTAAAGCGGCTAATTGCAGTGGAGGGTCAGGTACATTATCAGCGGGGGCAGCAGGAACATCGGCCACCAATCTGCCTTCCTCAGCCTCGGAGTACAGCTCTGCTCCGGAAAGTGGGTCAGACACAGATAGTGGTAGAACAAACCCGAAGTTGGGGTTTACCAAATTCTCGCTGGGGCAAGAAGTAAATTGTCTCTGGCAAGACCGTCGAGACACACTCCGCCCCAGAATCCCATGGACACAAGCAAACAAGAACAGAACCGCAAGCGATACCAGCGGCGCAAAGCAGCCTGAAGGCGAGCAACCAACAACGAATAAGAAATTTGTAGCAAAAAGCAAAAAGAGATGGAACAAACAAAGTTAATTGACACAGACATAATACAAGTACAACAGTTGGGAGGTCCAGCGGTGATTAATCTCACTCCAACGGTACTCAATAAGTCTGATGTCGAAATCCTATCTCTAGGTCTTTCCTACTGTCCAGCTAACAATTTCAACTATGCGCAAACAAGGATTGAGTTATTTAAATTCATTCGTAAACTCAAGCTCAAAAAACATTTCCTAAACAGCCGTCCCTCATTGAAACCATGGATTATTCCACGAGGCTTACCAACGCAGAGAGCTGTAGCCGGGGATGCTAACCTACTCCAGGATCTAACTGCCTTAAGAAATGAAGGGGCATCTTCAGCATCACAAGATGAACCTGTGATAACCACCGCACCTGGGCTGACGAAATTTAAACCGAGGTCTACGTTTACACCATTGACCGTTCATGACAATCTTGACATTTTCCATGACCTTACTGTTGCAGGGATTAAAAAATTACATGTGTCAACTTTAAAAACAAAATGAAAAAACAGCATCCACAACAACAAGTATAACAATTTGGTCAGGAAGATACAAGCCGACAACTCGATCATTGTCCGTCAAGCCGACAAGGGGGGCAATGTCGTGCTATGGCCACGGACGTTATACTGGGAAGAGGCATATTCACAATTATTGGATACCTCATGTTATAAACGATGCGAACTTACTGACATAGAACAGGCACAAAATGAATTGGGGAGCCTACTATTGAGTTGGAAGAGTGTGGGCCTCTTGAGTCTTGATGAACTCAAATTTCTGAAACAAGACTTTCCAGTTATGCCTGTGTTCTATTTAATCCCTAAAATTCACAAGGATTCCCACAAACCTCCTGGCGGACCGATCATTTCTGCCATAAATGGGTTATTAGAAAATGTCACTAAGTACATTGATTTTTTTCTCCAAGACTTTGTTACTGCTCTGCCGTCATATGTGCAAGATTCCAGTGACTTTTTAAGACAATTAGAATCTGTGAAATGGCAAACTGGGTACTGGTTAATTACACTTGATGTTTCATCACTTTATACCAGTATTAGACACTGTGATGGTTTAAGGGCTATGTAATTTTACTTGGATAACAGATCTGTCCAGTATGCGGAACACAATAGAATGCTGATGTCAATGACCTCCTTCTGTTTGAACGCTCGTTTAGTGTTGCAGCGGCTAAACTCTGGAATTCTCTGCCACTTCCTTTACGAGGTCAAAAGGACCTTCTACCATTTAAAAAAGCGCTGAAGACCCACTTGTTCCCTAGGGTAGTGTAAGTTGTAGTCCTGTTGCAGATAGTGATCTCAAGCACCAGGATGCCCGTGGGGTGACAGTGAAGCGCTATACAAATATACCAATACCAATACCAATTGAACAATAATTATTTTCAGTTTAACAACGAATTTTTCCAACAGATCAGGGGTGTGGCCATGGGGGCCTGTTTTTCTCCCAGTTATGCCTGTCTGCACATGGGCTACTGGGAGAGACAGGTCCTCATGGGGATGCACCACCTGATCGTGGCGGAACGGATTGTTCAATGGTACCGCTACATCGACGATATTTTTTTGATTTGGCGCGGTACCAAGACAGAAGCTTTAGATTTCATTAGGCAACTTAACATCAATGCATTTAATTTAGAATTCACTCACGATATGAGTCAGGAGAGTGTATGTTTCTTGGATGTTCAGGTTCTGATCAAAAATGACAAACTCCAAACTACTCTGTTCCGCAAACCAACTGCTGGGAAAACTATTCTCCACGCAAGGAGTCATCATCCTGCACACCTGATTCACAGCATCCCCTATGGGGAGATGCTGCGCATCAGACGCATTTGCAGTACAGAAGAGCAGTGTAGACAAGCACAGGAGGACAGCAAGGAGCGGTTTGTAGCCCAAGGGTATTCTTTGGATATCATCAATTCTGCAATTAGAAAAGTCAATACTATGACAAGGAAAGATGTTTTGCAAACTCGGCAGGGTAGAAAACAGGAAATTGACAGCAGTGACCAACCAATTAGATTGGTGTTGACTTTTAATCAGCAATTCCAGGCTATACGTAAAATCGTTTTTAAAAACTGGGATTTGGTCAACAATGATCCCACTATTGGTCATCTGATGCCTTTGAAGCCCAGTTTTTCATGTAAAAGGGCATTCTCACTGAGAGAATCATTGGTTAAATCCAGCCTTGAAGTGGTCACTGTGACCCCTTGGTTTAAAGCCATTAAGGGCTTCAAAAAGTGCTCATCCTGTAAAGCCTGCCAACATGGTGTCAATAAAACTCAATATTTGACCCCTTTTTCTGATACCCCCCGGCTGATTACCAAACAGCTCACATGTAAGTCGGAGTATACAGTTTATGTGCTGGAGTGTCCTTGTGCCCTGCAATATGTGGGTAGTTCCAAGTTGCAGGTGCACAAAAAGATTCTCCAGCACATAAGGGCAATTAATACCGAGGATGCCTTTAAGGAATTTCATGGCACACAGAGTCATCTTCTGAGATACTTTGCCATTGATGGAATTCCACCTTTACGTAGGGGTGGCAATAGGGAAGCAATGTTACGGGCCCTGGAGACCAGATATATTCTGGATCTGGATACCAGGTCCCCTATGGGTCTCAATACAAGTGTTGATTTCCATACACACTTATAACGTATCCCCTACTTCCGTTCCCTCGATCCATAAGATGACGGTCAGCCCCGAATCCTGTTGCGTACTCTGACGAATATGTTTTGTCCTGTAAATCTAAGAACTCCTGTGCAAGGATATATTAAGGCTGGGACACATGTCATAACTTGAGTATTTCTAACTGTAAATTCCATACTTGCTCGTTGTGACGGTTATCCCATGGTGGTCAAGAATATATGAAATTATGAAACTATAACTCGAATTAATTTGTTAATAGGGGGTTTTTAACATCACACTTTTTCATATTTACACCCTTTTTCTGTTACACATTTCTTTAGATGTATGGTATATAATTGGGGGGTTTTAGTTTGGGGATGTTTTACCCCAATGTGATTAGTATATAATAACCATTAGAGTGCAGGTGAATGGCATACAGTTACACGGTCAATACACATTACCCACTTGGGTGTTATTAATTTGTTTGTACAGAGACATTGGTGTTGGTAATGCTTGGAGATACGTTATGAAGAGTTATCACAGATTTTGTAATTTTATGCAGTAATGTGTGGTTCTTCCTTTCTGTTTTCCAAAACTAAGTGCATTTCAAGTGGATAAGGGTGTGTAAATTTGATTTTATAAAATGTTGTGAAATCGTTGCCCCCCCCGAGAATAATGCCTTTGTTTCTATGTACAACTGACCATGATCGTGCAATACATTTGAAGGCTGTTTACTATGTCTATCACCTTGTACTAAAACCCTCCAATCATGTTTTAACATTTTCAGCACTTGCACTTTTAAAAAACCTGTGTCCCTCCCATAACGTCATGTGATCAAGGCCTCTGAGAAGGCCGAAACGTTATGCTGGTGGCGATTCTGAAAATTTAAATAAAAAATATCTTTTCACCTCAGCCTGGGTCAACTTTCGTTTTTCAACCGACGACACCTGATAACTACGGGTACGCTGGCTGTCTGGAGACGAGTGTGTATCATATATATATATATATATATATGTATATATATATGTATATATATATATACATACATATAATAGATATTAAATATGATAAATATTAGAATGAATATATAAAAATAAAGTAGATTTAATATAAATTAAAAAAGATATAATAAATAACTGTAATAAAAAAGTTAAACACATACATAATAATTCTTATGTATTTACTTTAAAACAATAAATTATTAATTTTAATTTATTTTATAATTTTAAAACTATATAAACATTTACCAATATATATATATATATATATTCATGAAAAATGACTATCCTGTAATCCCGGCATTTTATTTTATACCGAAAGTGCATAAGGATATTAATTTTCCACCAGGTCGCCCGATTATTTCGGCAATCAATAGCGCCACTGAGAACATTTCGCGATACATCGACTTTTTCTTACAGGACTGGGTAAAAGGTTTAAAGTCATACGTCCAGGATACGTCTGACTTTATCAGGAAATTGAATCAGGTGGTATGGCAGGAAAATTGTTTGTTGATGAAGTTAGATGTTTCGTCATTATATACATCAATCAAGCATGCAGATGGTTTAAGAGCGGTGGGATTCTTTCTAAATCAGAGACCTTTGAATTTTTCAGTGCATAACAAGATGTTGTTGGCTATGATTGAACTGTGTTTGGAACAAAACTTCTTCTTATTTGATAATCAGGTGTACCAACAGATCAGGGGCGTAGCAATGGGGGCCTGCTTCTCTCCGAGTCTAGCGTGCTTGCACATGGGGCTTTGGGAGGAGCAGGTCCTATGGGGCACGCTAAATGAGATAATGAAGAAGCATGTGGTTCTGTACTTACGGTACATAGATGATCTGTTCTTTGTATGGCGTGGTACGGAGCAGGAGGCGGCAGATTTTGTGGAAACCTTAAACAACAATGGTATAAATTTGATGTTTACCTCCAATATCGATACTAAATCCGTCGCCTTCCTTGATACAGAAGTGTTTGTCACAGGGTCAGGTATAGCCACGAAAATGCACAGAAAGCCTACGGCGGGCAACACCGTTTTACACGCGTCAAGTCATCATCCTCAGCACTTAATCACCAGCATCCCCTTTGGGGAGATGCTGCGGATTAGGCGAATTTGTAGTCTGGATGCGGACTGCATAAAGGCACAAGAGGAAAGTAGAGATCGCTTCCTGTTACGTGGGTACTCGTTAAAAACCATCTTAAGAGCAACAAACCGAGCTAATGCAATTCCCCGACAGGAAGCGCTTGCAGTAAGGGCCAGGAAAGGTCCCTCTACTGAAGTGACTGACAACCCGGTGATTGAACCCAGGGTGATTGTAAAATACTGTAGGCAACATAAGGAGATTCGCAAGATATTCTATAAGAACTGGAATCTAATAACAGGGGATCCTGTTATTGGTAAATATATACATGGCAAACCACAAATAACTTTCAGAAGGTCAGGGTCCATGGCTGATAAGCTGGTCCATAATTTCCTCGAAAAACGAGTCTCCGACACATGGGGGGCATTGGGAGGAGGTTTTAAAAAATGTGCTGTATGCAAGGCCTGTAAACATGGCTGCAGTAAAACGCAGTACAATGTACCTTTCAGAAAAGAGCCTGTAAAAATTAAGAAAAGGATGTCCTGCAAAACAGACTTTGCAGTCTATGTACTGCAATGCCCATGTGCCCTGCGCTATGTAGGGAGTACTCGGTTGCCCGTACATAAACGAGTTCTTCAGCATATTAGGGCAATTGTGGGGAAAGACCAGAGCTATCCAGTGGCTCGCCACTTTGAAGCTAAACATAACAGTGATGCAGCCTTGTTACAATACTATGCCATTGATTGTGTCCCTCCGCTAAAGCGAGGGGGGGATAGGAATGCCAAGTTAAGAGCTTTGGAGACGAGGTATATACTGGAATTGGATAGCAAGACTCCGAATGGCATGAACGCGAGTGAAGATTTATACACTTGCCTGTAGTGCCTTCGGACCTGCTCCAATTCTCGTTGTTTCCACTCATATTCCGTTAGGTTAAACTTATCATGCGAAAAGAACCCTGAAATTCTCTGATAAAAGTACAATGATACATTTGGAAATAGGTTAAGTAAGAATTGGGATACTGGTGTCATGAAGGTCCACAGGGGTGGTGGTAGGAGTGTGTCAGAACAAGTCCTTCCCCCTATTGACTCAATTAAATTGAATAGATTTTAAAAGAAAGACTGTTTTTTCTTTTTGGTGATTTTTTGATTTTTTACAGATTTTGTTGGTAGTCACTGTAAGGTGTGGGTCATATACAGGATATACAACGGAGTGGAAATTTCTCCTGTGAAGATAGGAGTATAGCAAATGACTATGAGAACGAGTAAGAATAATAAGAAGGGGTAGAATACTTGATTGACCAGCCAAAGTGTATTATGGTTGCTGGTCGATATGATATGTCAACAGTGTTCTGATCAACAATTAGATAAACATACATATACAGGTACAAATAAAATGGGAGTATATATCTTTTAAAGTTTTCCATTGGATATTTGGGAAATGTATATATTATGAAATTATGTGAAAATGTAAATATTTATCATAGATGCATATTTTTGTAGTTTTGTATTATAGAGTATATATTTTTGATAGCAACTAGTTGAATGTATGTATATAATTAGATGGGAGTGTGTATATATATTAAGTTGTCTAATGTACAGAACTGTGGGTTTTAACAACTTTGTATGAAATAGTGTGTGATCGGAGCATTGAATCAGAATTGTATTTACCCTATTATGATGGGCACTGCGCCCTTTATCTTTTTTGCACTTGCGTATTTGCACTCGTCAATTTGCATTGCACTGGAGAAGCAAGAGTTAAATTAAAACGTAGGAGTGAGATCATTTGACTCCTCCTGTTCCGCCAGTTGTAAATGTTTAAATATCCTGCTTTTCTTCCGCGACGCTATCATGTGACCAAGCCTCGTGTTGGAGGCGAAACGCGTCATGCGGACTTGCTGGGTTAACTTTATGAAATAAATCCACTGAAATTCAAACAAGAAGGGTTTGTTCTTTTTCGTCCTCGACGAGGAGCTGCTACGAAATTGGTAGTGGTGGAGCGGCGGCTTCACCAGACGGAGGTTGTGATAATATATATATATATATATATATATATATATATATATATATATATATACCAATAACATAAAATCTAATTAAAAAACATTCTATTATAAATTAAAACATTTAACTGTTTAAAAATCTTCAAACTTACATTTCCCACTCCAGTGAGTGGAACAGTAGGGAAAGTGGTGGATAGCGGAGGGGCAAAAATTACTATTCCCACTCCAGTGAGTGCAACAGTAGAGAAAGTATAAATTACCATTTTTATCAGAAGACACGTGGGAACATTCTTTTTAACAATTTGATTGTGCTTCATTTGTGCCTTCCAGATCTCCAGCCACTGTGTAAGAAAAAAGATATTTAAAAAAAAAAAGGTTTGAATCATATGCTCGTACAGGTTCCCACAAATTCATAGATGTACAAATAACCACTGCTCCAAAAATCCTTATTTTGGGTACATTTCAGACATACATAGGTTTCTTTGATACCTTTTTTAAACTACATATTTCACCATATGAATTGGTGTATACTCAGTACACAATGAAAAAACATTTTAACGGTGCAGCTCAGTTGTTGGCTCTGGGTAGCTCAGATTCTTGGAGAACCTACAAACCCTACATATACCCACAACTAAAAAGGTTTACCGAACGTAATGGTACATTGGTTTTGTAAATCAGCCACCGTGACAAAATGTTACATGGTCACAAATGGCTGTTTTTTTCCTATTCATATTCAATATTTCTTTAATTCAACACGTAATTTCTTTGGAAAAATCATAAGAGAGCTAAACATATGACCCCTTCCTGAATTCAGAATTGTGTCTATGTTTTAGGAATATATAGCTCACATGGATCACCCATGGGTTTCGCACAGGTTTGCACCACAAAAAAATTGATAAATGGAATACCTCTTTGAAAAATGGGACA
This sequence comes from Lissotriton helveticus, assembly GCF_964261635.1. Classification (NCBI taxonomy): domain Eukaryota; kingdom Metazoa; phylum Chordata; class Amphibia; order Caudata; family Salamandridae; genus Lissotriton; species Lissotriton helveticus. The sequence goes on along the minus strand of NC_136068.1, from coordinate 1,563,091,392 downwards.
ACTTTAGTTTTTGGATTCAGCTCTGCAAATTAATGAAAGCTGTCCAGATTGTATTGTATTGTAATTGCATTTATATAGCGCTTACTACCCCTGACGAGGCGTCGAAGCGCTTTTTCGGCGGGTAGCACGCTACTCCGGGACCCACAGAGGATTAGTGTTGAATTAGTATAGTGAAACATGCAAGTACATTTTAAGTGGTGGATAAGTTAATCAGTTATTTGGATTTGGAATGATAGCAGAAGGATAGAGTAGGACAAAGGTTCGTATTTATCTATCGCTCGCTTGTTGACGCATGCTATTCAGGGAGCCTATAGAGGATTAGTGGTGAATTAATATGGTGAAATATGAGGTAATTTCAGTGGTGGATATTAGTCTGTTACTTGGAGTGAGAAGGATAGCGGATGGATAAAAGGGGAAGAAAGATTTGCATTCATATAGCACTTGTTACCCCTGATGGGCGTTGAAGCGCTTTTCTGGCGAGTAGCACGCCACTCCGGAACCCATAAAGGATTAGTGTTGAAAATTAGTATAGTATAAATATGAAGTAATTTGAGTAGTAGATATGTTATTCAGTTATTTAGGCAGTATATTAGTATAGTTGAATATGGAATTTGAGAAGTGAAACATGTTAGTCTGTTAATTTTTATTGAAAAAAGGATAGTGGAGGGATAAAAGAGTAAAAGATTTTTTTTTATATATATATTAGTAGTAGGAAGAGGCTTTTGGATGAGTAAAAAGGAGTTTTGGAGGGAAGGAGTCAGAGGGGAGAGTTTAGAAATGTTTGTTTTAGGGGATCGGTGTAGTAAAAAGGTGTCAGATGATGCATGGAGGGGTAGAGCAGGAGAGAGTCTAGAAAAGGTTATTTTGGCGATCATAGTAGTGGTATGGGGTTTGGGATAAATGAGAGAGTGGATGTAGAGGATATATTGATAGATCTATAGGATGCGAGATAGGGTAGTGCATTAGAAGGAATTAGAGGGGCAAACTACAGAGGTTGGACTGCAAATCCCACAATTCAACACACTAAATGAAGGCAATCATGGGCAGGGAAAACCACACATTTAAAACACAACACAGGTGATAAAATATGCAATTACAGGCAGGCTAAAACTACAAATTTTAAACTGTAACAACCACAGGCATAGACAGTAAGCACAGAAAGTGAAAATCGTTTTTTAAACAGCTTTTTGTCTTGGGAAGAGACAGCACTAGTCTGTCTACTTACCACTTCCTGGACTCTGCTCACTGCAATCTGGGCCACATGTAGGCTGCAACTCACAAGATGGAGGAGAATGATTTGGGGGTGCACCCAGCAAGGCCTTAGGGGCCTGGGCTGGTGTGAGGGGAGGGCTCAGACTTGCCTGGTAGCTGAATAGCCAATGGTCTGCTGGCCTGGGGGCGGGGTTTGGGGAGCTGCTTGCTCCTGTTCAGAATCTCCTAGGAGACAGACAGGCTCAATCCACAAATTTGGACTTCAGCAGGTAAAGGCTTCACTAACTCGAAATCTAACAATACTGATTGAATAAAGCTTTACTCCCCCTGCTGGCCAAAAAACGAAGTGCACAGGCCCCAGTAAATACAGTTTCAACAGCTCACAGAAGCACCCTCTGATGTAGAAAATCCCTGTTGCTGGGAGGGGGGGAGGGGGGAGGCAGGGGGGCTGGCCTCACTGGCTTGTGAACACAAAATGGAGGCTGGGGGTGCACTGTTTGAGCACACAGGCCTAAGCGCAGAGCAAAGGAGAAATTTGGAGGGAAAACTGATTTGTCACCAAGGAATTAGAGGGGCAAACTACAGAGGTTGGACTGCAAATCCCACAATTCAACACACTAAATGAAGGCAATCATGGGCAGGGAAAACCACACATTTAAAACACAACACAGGTGATAAAATATGCAATTACAGGCAGGCTAAAACTACAAATTTTAAACTGTAACAACCACAGGCATAGACAGTAAGCACAGAAAGTGAAAATCGTTTTTTAAACAGCTTTTTGTCTTGGGAAGAGACAGCACTAGTCTGTCTCCTTACCACTTCCTGGACTGATGCTGACTTTAGCGCAGCAAACCGGTCTTGATGTCATTTCTCGGGGAAAAAGTAGACACTTTTATCACTTTTTTCCTATTTTTCCCCCAAAACTCAAAAGTTAGCTATATTTGGCTATTGTCTTAGGCCCCTTCAGGGGAATCCAAAAACTCTGGGTATCTGGAGAATCCCCAAGATGCTGGTAAAAATGGAAGGACATTTGGCATGGATACCTTATGTGGACAAAAAGATATGGAGGCCTAAGCACAAACTACCCCAAATATTCCAAAAAGGGCTCAGCAACGGGGGAAAAGGCCCAGCAATGAAGCAATCAAGCATTGTTTATTATTTATTACACTGTGTCTATAGACAGTTATTTTATTCAATAGGATCACACAAATTATGGTAGTAGGGAAGTGTGAGAAATTACATCTTTTGCATGTCCACCCCATGTTTTTAATGTCTGATGCTGCTGTTTTTTTAATAAGGGTGTGCGAAATTTGCATAATGTGCTTTTGCATAATTGCATGAAATGTTTGAAAAATTATGTAAAATTACGTGTAGTTACGTGAAATGCAAGTCGGTCATTTCGCACAATATTTTTCTGTAAAATATGTCCTTGTACTAATTTTTGATCCAAAGATGCATTTTGACCTAAAATAATAGTGCGAAAAATAAAAACACTGTGAGCAACAGCACTCAGTTGTTTCTGTGCATTTGCAATTTTTACTGTGACTGGCACATTCTCTGTAAATTTTAATGGTAATTGCCACATAATGACACAAAATGGCATCATGGTTTGGAAATTTTGTGTAACATGAAGATCCTGAAATACCGCTAATTACGCCGGCATAATTTTAATTTCACCCAGCCCAATAATATTTAGCTCTGTACACTGGTGCACTGCTGACATCCCCAGTCTTCGTGGTCTGACCTCTAAAACATAATATAACAGGATATTCCATGTTGGCATATTTAATTTTCAAGTAAGGCCGTAGTATATGGTATAAGAAATACAAGGCATGGAAGTTAAATGTCACCTGCGAACTACATATTGAGCCATCCACTAGGCTGGCAAGAATACATGGCTTTAACCCCTTGCATGCTCATGACGGAACGGTTCCGTCATCAGCGTCAGTGCTCCAGTGCTGATGACGGAACATTTCCGTCATGAGCCAATACGGTTTTAAACCCTTCAGCACTGCAGCGAAATTCGCGCAGCACTAGCCTACATGTGTAGCCTGACTGCTGAATCTTTTAAATCTATGAGCTAATTTACAGGAAGGAAACCTACTTTTGCACATTAAGTAAGTCACCGCTAAGTAGTAGGCTAGGATGCCTAATATTTAAATGTGGAACATGTATGTACGAATTTATGGTTGGGCTGTTCCTACAGTGACTATCCCCCAAACCCTTCTTTCACTTTATAGAGCTGTAGCTGTTTCTATGAAAAAATTAAAGTACAATAAAAATACTATTTTTGTGTGTTTGGTTTAGAATAGGTTTCAGAGTCCATTCAACCACTGGTTTCAATATTCATTAAAACTTCTATTTAATGGAGAAGTTATATTTTTGGTAAACCGAACGGAAAACTAACTATGATATGATTATCCTTTCTTGCCTAAAGATCCAGTAGACAAATTAGCATTACCCTGCCTGAAGTTTCCCACTGTCAGTGTATTCCCATTGAGGAGGTGTGAAAACTGCTCCCAGGCCTGATTCAAAGGCTTGGGCCTTTAAGGATCCTCTCTCGGGAAGGGCAGTTGAGAGGGTTCAGGAAATACAGTAACTTGAAAGATAACAGAATGAAGTTTAATCATTGATTCATAGTATGAAGAGAGACTATGGAGGAGTGGCCTCTTTATCCTAGGGCATATTGTAGTGAACTTGACTGCATCCCAGAACCAGTGTGGCGTAGTTGAGGAAAAGAGGGCTACTCATTTCCATAGAGTAGACACATCCTGTGGTGGGCTGACAGCTTCCTCCAAAGTTGAAAGAATGAGCCATATCATGCTTCACTAGGAGTAGTGTACAGTGTGATAGATTACTGCAAGGCAAATAGGTTGTGCTGCACAAGGAGGGGAAGTTGCACCTAGAACCTTTGGGGCATTTTCACAAGGGAATGAAGAAGTGTGGCACTAAGCAAACATTGCTAACGCGACGCTCTGCCATTCTGAAAACACAGGAATGTTTACGACAATGCAGCACACCCCTGCGTTTCCCCTAGCGAAGGTGCTAAATCAAGCTGCCTAGCACCAACACAGGCACCCAAACACCATAGTGCAAGGGTGCTAGTGTTGGGGGTCAGAATCGCCATAAATGATTGTTCATGTACAGGAAGTTGTTCCTTCCTGCACATAAACAATCCAGAATGGCGAATTGTAACTTCTATGTGTGCTGCATTGTACAGCACACATAGAAGTTGCAAATCGTAATTGTTTTAATTGTTTATGTGCAGGAAGAGACACCTTCCGGTACATGAACAATTCTTCATGGCGATTTGCTGTTTTTGTGTGCTACACTATGCAGCACACAGAAACAGCAAAAACAAGAAGAAATTGAGCATTTCTCCTCTTTTTGCCATTTTAAAACCAGGTTTTCCCTGGTCTTCATTTTGGCGATGCCTCCTTTTTACACCACACTTGTAAATAGGGGGTAGCAACAAAATCAATGAGTGTTGCCGTGGAACGCCCACCGTAACACCCATTGCACGCCCCTTTCACAGTAAGTGTAGTGTGAAAGGGGGCCTTATTTAGAAGGCGGCGTTAAGCCACGTTAAGTCCTGCCCTTAGGTCAAAGGAGCCATACAAGTGACCAAGAGGAATTACTCCAGAAGATTGGAAAAAGTTAAGACTTAAAAATAAATAGACTTCCAGACATCTGGAAAACTGGAAACAATCAGCTAGCTATCCACTCGAGGTGCAGCATTATCAGGCACGAAAATGAGGCAGCTTTTTGTCAACCGAAAGAAGGTTTCAGTGGTACTTCGCAGCTAAGGTATCCAGTTTCAGTGAAATATGTCAGGCTACGAGTTCAAGGCTCAAAGTTTTTGAACACCAAAAAAGAGACTTAGTCCCAGTGTACAAATTCTTATTGGGTGAGGGCACGTACAGTATCTGACCGACAAGTGGACATTGGCGGGTGCAAAATTTTAAATTTACCAACTCAGAGCTTTTCCCACCAAAACCAACAGCTTCAGCAGGACGATGCCCAATAGCTATCCAACTTCAAGAGAGCTTTATCAGATGCAGATTTGAACCTTGGAATTTGAAAACACTAATGGCCTGATTTAGGGTTTGGCAGACAGATCACGCATATCCAGTACACTTCATTACAAGTACTTTATATCTTATGGCATCTGTAATAAGGCACACAAGATATCCACTGCATTTGTGATGGAGTACACGTCCACCAAACTCAAAATCACACTCTAAGTGAGAAGGTAACTTCCTAGACAGGGCCCTTGTACTAGGCTTAGCCAGCAGCAAATGCATTACGGTCAGCCTCAACTTGTGCGTAGGTTCTGGTCTAACACATTCATAGAGGCTATGCTGTTTCACGGCTTTTTCACCTAAAAACCTTTACAAATCACATCTCTGTTGCCTCTGAACAGATTTTAATAATTTTTGTGTCATTTAAAAAATTTTCTTGATTTTTCGAAATCAGTTAAGGGATTCCTCTTGTGTTGTGTTTTGATTTTTTTAACATTTTGGTAATGCTAAAGACCATGAAACCCCAGTTATGTGCAGTCATTTTATCATCTTTCTTATCGCTTCACAGAATAAAAAAATTCTCACCATCGAAGTATTAACCCAGGTAGTAATTGCCTCTGGAATATCTCATCTTGACTATGCCATTTCTCTTTATATTGGACTCCCTTAGGCTTTTCTTAGCAGGCGATAAATTGTCCAGAGCCAAGCAGCTAGTCTGATATATAAATAACCTGTGATAAACACTATCAAGATCTCCGTTGGCTTCCTATGGAGCAAAAGATTGTCTTTAAAATAGGATGTATTATTTTTAAAGCTCTCGCTGAAAAGAGTCCCGCCTTCATAATCTCCAGGCCTATGAAATACACTTACTAACAGGACTTTACATTCCTTTTTTACGAATATTCTTTTTATACAGAAGATCAAAAAGAAAAGATTTAGAGATTCCAGATTGTCTGTCGTGCCCCTCCAAATCTGGAACTATTTTCTTCTCAATAAACAAATGGCCCCAAATTACATAAAGTTCAGCCGGGCACTTATGACCTGACTTTTCCAGCAAGTGTACAATTAGGGTATCTCTTTCTCTTAGCAGACTGTTTTTTTATGTCTTCTCAGGCTATTAGCTCCATGAAACCTTTTGGTGTACGTGCAGTCTATTAATACCCTTATCAGGAGAAGACTGGGACCAACCTGCTTGCCTATTCCCCGAGGTACATCGCTGGTTAAATTGACTACATGGCTTCTCCTGTTACGTTCTTCTCTGCAGCAGCATATCTGTTAAGCGGTCCTTTGCCAAAGGGGTAGCTGATCTAGTGAAACAGTCTTCGGCTACAGCCCTTTAAGTCTTACTTCCGACACTAAGTCCAAATGTAAAAATCTTCACTGCGCCTTTGATCCAAGGCTATTGGAAGACAACGCTCAATCATCAGACACTTTGCCCTGCTGTACTTTACCTTATTATTTTTCTCAAGAGTTTTTCTAAGTCTGAAGAGAAGTGCTGACCGGGCCCAATCCACTTCTTGTACCCAAACTGCGCTCTATCGTAGTCGGTCATATTTTTTTACTATGACCCAGTCTTGCACAACTATATGTCCGCAGTTAACACTTTGATCTTTTAGTCACAACTTTTTACTAAAAAGTTGAAAAATTCAAATTCCGTTTCTACTGATTAGATTTTTGGCATTTTGGTATCAAATCATTTATTTAAATGTACCCTATTTTCTTAGGTTGATTTGGTATTTTTCTAGTGTTTTGCTTTCACTTGTTTATTGTCTATGTGCTGCATAAATCCTTTACACATTACCTCCAAGTTAAGCATGACAGCTTTTTGTGCCAAGCTACCCAGGGTTAAGTACAGGTTAATTTAGTGACATTTGTGGTTCACCCTGCAAGTGATTGTGGCTGTTGCTTGACCACGGCTCACACCCAAGTCAACCAACAACCCAATTTCTAGCAACTGAGATGTCATGAGTGAAGTCATTTAACATGTAATGAGTGATGTAATATGTAAGGTCATAAGCAGTTCATGATAGTTCACTATACCATAACTGGTACATTTCAGTGTTGTTCTGTGTTTTTTTAATGTTAGCTTGCATCTCATTCAGGACAATTGTTCAGCAAATTTCTGGGCCGTGGTTTAACATATTTTAATCTGTTAGCACCTAACTTGACTATAACATCAATTTAACTTTGGATTGTTAATGAACATATATGCATTTGTCCCCCAAAATATTACATTTTTATAAATTAGGGAACTGTTAAGTGACCAAGAAGATGGGTAGGAGTAAACAAATTTAGAAAGAGGATGTTCTATTTATCCAGACATCTCTCTTTTTCACTATTATTAGCCCCTTTAAAAATAAATTATGCCTAAAATTCCTAAAAACCCATACCACCAGTCACATTTTTAACCCACTGGTTTCATGCCTGCATTAACATCTCAATGCTCATTTACTTCAGCCTTCTCCTCAGGAAAAGCTTTAAATTCAATAGCTCCTATTTCAACAAAATGGCATTCATGTGTGCCACACATGTCATAAATTCAGATCATGTGCACTCTAGTTGCTCATTATAAACTCTGTGGGGAAGCTGCAGTTGATAACTAGGGGGTTAAGTAATAGACTACTGCAGGTGTTTAAAAACATTTTTCAGACTGCATGTCAGAATGATCTACTGACATGAACAAGAAAGATATTTGAGAACTCATAGATAATGAAATGTGCCCTCATGTTAGCTTTCTAAAGCACTATCCATAATTTCCATGACAAAATGAACACCCTCATTTCCTTAATTTATAAAGAAAATGCTTTAGGTTTTACAGCTTTGATTCCATCAAGATGTCATTCAAGTGTGCCACACTTTTTTCGTAAATATAGAATGATAGAATCTCTAGTTGATCATTGTGTGGAGCTGCAGGCAGTTACACATTGGGGAATTAACTCACAGGCTGCTGTTGTTGTTGAAAGTGCACATTTTACTCAGAATATCAGGTTTTATTCTCACATGGCTGAGGAGACCAGTATGAACTTATCCAAACTGTGCTCTGTTTTTAGCTTTTGGAGCACCTTCTATAACCTATATGAGAAAATCATGAGAGAAAACCGTGTTCTCTCAAACCTAGCTCATCAGATCCCAGCACAGTCAACATTTTTCACAGGGTAAGATCACCTGACAACTCAACAGACATCCTAAAATAAAATGACTATAACACTACCAACAAATGATTTATATTGGGACTAAAATGTGTTATCACCTTTATATGTGCTCCTTTTTTGAGACCCCTCAAAATCTGCTGCTCACTACAGTGCATTTCAATGGGAAGCATGTCTCTGGGTCCTATGAAGACTCCCAAAAAATATTGTCCATGTTGTGGTCACCTAATGGATTCCCCCTCTCACCCACATGCTCCTGGGGGTTGGGGTGTGCCCGCCCTGCTTCATTATTTTTTTTTAATTTTTTTTCAGAATGTCCCTGATTTCTGTAATGGTTTCCACAACATGTTCAAGTTCTGGCCAGCCATTGAAGATTGTCTAGTGTACCTTCATGCCCTACCCAAGCCCCGTTTTTAAATGCTAATTTCTCAACAATTGCTGAACAGAATTACACTAAATCAGTAACAAACTTGCTTTCTAAGTAAAGATCAAATATTAAGCCAAATGTGGTGTAGGTCTGTTCAGCCCTTTTGGTGGTTTGGCGAGTAAAAATTCCCATGAGAATTAACATGGGAAATTGCACATTTGTAACCCTATTTTTCCTGACCCCTGTGTGACGGATCAGCACAAACTTTTTCACGAAGAAACTGAGGTGGATCAACAAAAAAAAAAAAATGTTGTTCAGATTCGCTAAACGGCACGTAGGAAATCAGCGAAATAAAAAACGCTCTTCTTGGATCAATTTTTTAAAAAAGGTTCAGTCATCACTGTGTCATTGCAGTTAGGTCAGAGTTTCTGCGTAAGTGTTTTTTTATTTTGCTGATAACCTAGGTGCCATTTGGCAAATCTGCACAAAACTTTATTTTAAAGTTGTTCCACCTCAGTTCGTTCATGAAAAAGGTTTGTGCTGATCCATCACACAGGGGTCATAATATATATTAAATGTAATAATTAACTTACTTTGTAAAAACATTTAATATGTGGAACACTTTAAAATTCTTTAAATGCATAACTAAATATAAAATGTATACTAAATATTAAATAACAGTTAATAGTGACAGTGACTATTTGTTCAAATTATTGTTCAAAAGTAATATTTATACATTTAATTACCATACTGAATTTAATCTAATATTTGGTATGAATACATATCAACTTGAATGAGTTAATGTGCTGTAAAATGTTATTTTATTATTTCTAGTTTAATAATAAATATTTTCAATTAACTCATATTATACATAAAACTAGTTTTACTTTTTATTGTTTTTTAAATAATAACCTTTATAAAATGTCCATGTACTTTCCCATAGGAGGATCTCCATCAACAGAAGAAAAGTTACTAGTTGTAACTTTACCCTTATGAATTCTGTTGTAGGGGGCTCCATCCCGCTCATTTACATCTATGTAAATGGCAAACAGCAAAAAAGTGGAGCAATGCACATAATTCTAGGGCTGTAGGAGTATTTAATCAACTCTATATTTACCTTTGTGAATCAGGTCTATATAGTTTTGAACAGGGATGAGCCTGCTCTTTGAACTCTTGCATACATTCCCACACCTCTTTGTAATTACTTGGGCTTTTTCTGTTGGTCTGAGAAAGTTCTGCCCTCTATGCTTTTGTTAAATGTTTCCCATAACATTTCAGGATCTTTAACGTTGCAACATGTAAACTAACATTCATCAACAGCCACTGTTTCCCCTACAAGCACATAAAGTTCCACGTCCATGGAAATCGGGCCATATTACTTTCACCCACGCACCCCGCCCATCCCACACAATTGGCCCAATTGCCTTCTCACTCCCAGACCCGGTTAAGTCCGCCCATCCAGGAAGCTGTATCTCCATCATGGGCGCCAACTCTTCTCCCATTTTTGGGGCACCCCAGTCCTGTATATACCTGCTTTTCCGCCTTCATGCACCAGTCCATGTCCTCTGCCTAGGTGTGAAAGTTAGGTGCTTCTCGAGCCCTCCAGCTTCTGGCAATGTTCCTGTTAGCCACAGCCAGTTCTACCATTAGCAGCAGTTTGGTGTACCACGGTGGATACACATTCCCCCATACATTGAGTATGAGCGACTTGACATTATTGTCCACTTTAGTCTGGTTACACTATAGGGGCCCAGTCCAGCTGCTAACCAGTAGGGCTGTATTTTCTCAGAAGACCACACTGTGTGCAGGAAATCTTCTATCTCCCCACATCCCCTACTGCATTCAGAGGAGTCCACCCTCCCCACTCTTATAGAAGATCACCCTGGTACAGTTTGTTTTATACAATAAACAGAGCTGTACAAAATGGAACCCAGCTCTCTTTTCCCTCTCAGTCCTTGAGCGCTTCTTCGCACTCCCCGTATTCAAAGGCTTAACGTCTTTTTCCAATTCAGTCCTCAGTTTCATCAACCTCTCCGGCGAATTGGCCATTATTTTCCTGTATTAGGTAGATTGCCCTCTTAGTCTGTGGTTCCTTTAACACCCTATCCTCCAGGTACAAGGAGTCCTCAATATCGTCTTCATCAGTAATGTGTATTGCAAGGACATGCTGCACTTTCAGGTAGACGAATACCTCAGTTATACACCTGTCTGAGCTTCTTTGGGGACTTCAGCTCCACTCGTCCCAAACATCGCCCACTGTGGATATGCCGATCATTTCCCTTGGAATGAGGCCCTCAAGTCTGCGCACCTGCCTTAGTGCACCACTATCTCACAGAGGCAAAGCCCTAGTCAGTTTATTTCCCCAGCCTAGATGCTTTAAGCCTTGTGTCCAGACTCTGGCAATGGCAATGGTATGTGGGTGCTGTGGGATTCAATATTGCTGTCGATATCTGTACAGAGCTGTTATGTATCCCCCTCTACCCATCGCAGGCCTGTCAACCCGCAATGCAGGCTCCCTAATTGGTACATAGCGCCAGTGATTTACGACCACCACCTGTGCCCCCCAATAATACTTCTGGACATCTGACAGGGCTATCCCCCCATTGTATACCCCCTCAACAGTTTTGCCAATGTTATATGGGTTGCCCTGCCGTTTCACAATAGGAGCCTAACCTCACTGCCAAATTGCTGGAAGAAGGCACCCTGAATGGTGTATTCTGGAGTACATATAACAATTTCAGCAACATGATGATTTTGCACAGTGCTGCCCTTCCCAGAAGGGAAAGGGGCAGAGTCCTCCAGAACTTTACATCATTCCTGAACTCATCCAGGAGCCAATAGAGATTGACTCTGAGGAACTGTTCGTCGTTTCTTGTCACCCCGATGCCCAGGTACCTAAAGCCCCCAAACGTTGTCTGGAGTGGGAGGCCTCCGAAGGCTTCCCCCTCACCCGGGGACAGAGGGTATACATAGGAACTTCTACTCTTTAATGGTATAGCCAGAATATGTGCCAAAGATTCTTGGGATCATGGAGTCCAGCAGAAAAGCATAGAGAAGGAAACCATCTGCACAAAGTGAGATTTTGTCGTCCCAAGGGGATCCCATCCCAACCTTCGCACCAGCCCATCATTCCAGATCCATGCCACAAGTGGCTCCAGAGCCACCACGAGAAGATTTTGTGAGAGCAGGCATCCCTTGTGCAACTGAAAAGCATCTGAAAGATCCCCATTAATTTGACCCGTGCCAAGGGCCAAAGGTTGGTTATACAGCAGGTTCACCCGTACAGAAAGAGCCATTTCAGGGAGCCAAAAGCCATTTTTGTATCAAGGGAGAGCACCACTGTTTCCTCCATAGTGCGTTCCGTATAGGCCATACAACCGGAAATTCATTGCAAGTTAAATCTGTTCCCCCTGTTGGGCAGGAATCCCAACTAATATACAGGAGGACCAGGTCCAGCACCACCCCTTTCTATCTGTTGGCTAACCGTTTTGCCAGAATTTTAACTTCTATTTGAAAAAGACAAGGGAACCCAAAGGTAATTATGCTAGGGACCTTGGGGGAGACAATTTGTTGCTAAAGACAGCGGTCCCTAGGCTATGTCAAGTAGAGAAACAACTTATAAACATATGCTAAATAGACAATATGTTCTTTGTCCAGACGAACAGCATTTATTTCAGAAAATAGTTTATATAAACGAAAATTAAAAAAATACAATTGGAACGCAACCTGTGACCCACATGAACAAAACAAAGCAGGGTATGGGGGGAGGGGGTTCAGGCAAAAGGAAGGAGTCTGTATGCAGGAGTGTTTTGGACTGACTTGATTCTCATATAGGTGCCACTGAGCATTATATACATATTATTCTGTGACATATGGTACACTTGGTGTCGAAGTTCGATCCCTGGGCTTAGATACATGGGATCATCTTCAGGACAGTAAAGATAAAACGTGCCTGTTTTACAAACAATTTGTCATCCTTATTATTGGAAGCAATCATACAGCTTAACAATAAAATACAAATGAAAAATAGAGGGGAAGAAAAAGGGAGAAAAAGGGGAGAAAAATTGAAACAATGGGCAAGTTAGGAAGTGTTAAGGGCAGACCACTCAAATAAAAAATGACCATATTCATGTGCAGTAACATGAGTGGGAGTGAGTTTTGAAGTTATCCTTTTCATGTGACTATCAATAAGGTGAGGCGCCGCAAAGAGGAAGTTCAGTCAATGCTAATTGAGGCTAGGGCAAGACCCGTGAGGCAAGCTGTAGTGAATTGACGGCGCAGTGAAATTGACGGCGCAGTGAAAAGAATGTAAAGAGTGTCCAGGGAGTGTTTGGAGGCCTGTGAGTGCAAGAAGAGAACACACATGTCAGAGTGATTGAGGCGTAAATGGCGGTAGAATTAACTGCGCAGTGAAGGAGAACGTAGTTAACTAATAATTACCAGGGGGGTCTGCAGATTCCAAGAGGATCTAGCAAACTCAGATCGGAGGGGTTCTCCGCGTGAGGGGAGAGGAGCATTCGCTAACGTCTATTCCAGCTGTAGTGCTTCCGGAATAACGTTGTTTGGGTCAGCGCTAGCGGGGATCAGTCCTGAAAATGGAAGCGCATTGGTTAATTGGAAGGCCCACCGTCACTGAGATTGCCGGTTGGCGGTTAATCATGAAAAAAGCCTTACCCGATTGGGAGCGCTTGTAGTTTGGGACCGGGGTCTGGGTCAAGAGGGAATCCAAGAGCGATGAGGTTACACTCAATAAACAAAGCCGTTGCGGATAGCGATCAAGGCGAAGACCTGTCGTAAGGGATTTAAGGTTTAAACACAACAGTAGGGGCAGGGCGGGCAGGCTGTGAACGGGCTATGCAGCAATAAAACTTACAGAGACAATGCTCGTGGGGGGCCGGATGGCGCAACTCGTGGTGAGGAGTCGGCGTGCAGTGAGAAGTGAAATCTAAGGGCAATATCATGTGGTTACGGCGCAAGTGATCAGAAAAGGGCATAAAAATAGAGACGGTACAATAGTAAAGCAAAGCAGCGGCCATCTTGGGAGGAGCGCGAGGCCAAAGCCCTCAGATGTTCACTGGGTGAAAAGAACATTTTGATATTACTATGCATATTTACATACAATTAAAAGAAGGTGCAATATTGACACTGTGCGGTATAATTACAGTGAATTAAAATTCAGAGGACGATTGTGTAGAAGGCAAACCAAAGTTTTGGACATGGAAGCAGTATAGTATATATATTCACAGTATATACATTCAAGGGGGAACTGAGAACCCAGGCAAGGGTTTAATGTCAAATGAATATATAGTAATGATGTCCAGTCCTCGAGGCAATTCAGGCCATTGCAGATGCTGTTTGCTCTGAGTATCCAGTTTAGTTCCTCCTAATTCAACAATTGTGCAGTGTCAGATCCCTGGGTGGGGGTTTAATTGCAGTAATGATTGCCCATGTGAAGTCCTGTTTTTATGCCCAAAAGCAGCGAAGTGATCCACTAGTGGGGCATTGGGAGTACTGCAACGGATCCTGCTGCGGTGTTGTCCAATCCGTAGTCTGATTTTGTGCGTTGTTTGTCCAACATCTATTTTCATACAGGGGCAGAAGATTGCATATATAACACTTGCAGAATTACAGTTAGTAAAATGCCTCCTTTCATATTTTATTTTGTCATAGGTAAATACTTTGCCTTCTATGGTTGTATCACATGCAACACATTCCCCGCATTTGGCGTGGCCTACGAGGGTAGGGAGACCCCATAAGTCATTGAGAGTGCCCCTACCAGTAGTTGGTGGAAGTGCAGCCCTTACGAGATGGTCTTGAATATTTTTGGCTCTTTTGAAGGCAAACATGGGCCATTCAATGTTGAGTACTCATGCGTTTAGAACTTTCCAATGCTTCAATACACTTTTGCGTATAAGCGTTGGATGCTGGTGAAAAGGTGGTGACACATACAAGTCTCTCCTGTGCTTTCTTAATTTTGGGTTCCAGGAGGACGTCTCTGGGGCAGTACCAGGCCCTTTTTAGGGACCAGCGAACAAGTTTCCGTGGATAGCCACGGTTACAGAGCTTATCACACAGTGTCTTGGCTTCAGTGAAATAATCCTCTTTGTAATAGCAATTCTGTCGAATACGGAGGAATTGAGAATAAGAGAGAGAATCACGGAGAGCATGTGGGTGGTGACTGCTGTAACTAGGTAACGTGTTGCGTTCAGTTGGTTTACGATATAGGCTAGTGGTTAGAAGTCCATTCTGGTGTTTGATTTCAAGGTCTAGGAAAAGGATGGAAACTTTGCTTTCAGATAGAGTACATTTGAGTCCACTACAGTTGTTGTTAAGCTGGTGTAGCAGTTGTATGAGGGAGTCAGTAGAGTCATTCCAAAGCATAAATATGTCATCAATATATTTCTTCAACAGGGCAATGCCACTGTGGAAGGGGTTGGTAGAGTTGAGGATGCAGCTCATTTCTAGATTGTCCATGTACAGGGTAGCTAGGTTGGGAGCAAAAACTGCTCCCATCGAAGTACCCCGCACCTGGCCATAAAATTGGTCATTGAACAGAAAAAAAAATTTTGTCAGACAAATTTCCAGGAGTTGTAATATGAATAGTGTTGGAACAGTGTGTGGACGAGGGCGCCTATTTAGTACTCTTTCGATGACAAGCATTGACTCTATTTGGGGGATGTTAGTGTACAGTGACTCCACATCCAGCGTGCACATGGTACTGGATGTGGGGTCAAACGGGTATTCCTCTATGATGTTAATCATAGACATGCTGTCTCTTACATAGCACTCTGTTCGTGGAACAAAATCTTTAATAAAAAAGTCAATGTACTGTCCCAACGGTTCCAGAATAGAGCCGCACCCTGAGACGATCGGAGTTCTTGGCGCTTTGATGTTAAGAAACAGGTGTTCCTTCGTATTGAGAAAACCAGTCTCCAAGCCTTCGTTTGTGAGTTGCAAAATGAGTTTTTGTATCTCTTTAGTAGGATTGCAGGGTAGGGTGCAATAATGATCAGGGTTCCTCAGTTGTCTGAGGATTTCCTCTATATATATATATATGTCTATATATCGGAATTACAATCCCGCCGGCCTTGTCAGCGGATTTGATGACTAGGGACTGGTTATTCTTGAGTGTAGATAGTGCCTTTTTCCCCATTAGTGAAATACTGTAAGGTACATACTGCTTTTGTTTCTCAAGGGATGTCAAGTCATTGAGGAGAAGTTTCTCAAAGGTGAGAATTTCACCCGGGATCATACCGACAGTTGGTGAGAATTTGGATGGTGGTCTGAATGGGGTGTTCGTATTCTGGGCCAGCATTTAACAGTGATATTGGATGATAGGAGCTGCATCTATGCCCTGGTTTGCCCTCTTTCAGAATGGTCACTATGGTAGCTAGCTGCTAGTTGAATGGGAACATACCCCACTAACCAGCTTCCTTAAACATACTTAGGAGGTGAGTGGGCCGCCTTTCCCACAACCCTTTATAGAGCTCAACACAGAGACCATTCGGTCCACCGCTTTAACTGATTGCTGTTCCTGGATGGCCTGCTCTATCTCCACTGTAGAGAGCTCAGCGTCCAGCATTTGCCTGTCTTGTGGAGAGAGCAGCTGGAGGTCTAAGTCCTCCAGGAACTCTTGGGCCTCTGCAGTGTCTGGGAGAGGCGTATAGTCCAAAATAAAACTCAGCAAATACCTTCCCTATGGCTCTGTTGTGTCTCAGTGTCCACCGCTACCTCCCAATTCCACTAATGGTCCCTCTACCCCAGCTAGACCAAACATCATCCAGATCTATTGCCCACCTCATATAGCCTGCATTGGATGACTAAGAAAGCGTCTTGGTCTTATGTTCAGTTATGTCTCGGTATTCCTGATGTTTGAGTTCCATCTGGAGGACCAATCCGGCCTCTGCTGAATTGCTCGCTCTGGCCTCCAAGTCTAGCAACTCAGATTCTAAGTGGTCCATCTGTGCCCTCCTCTTCTTCTTGACCCCTGCTATCAGTGACAGTGCCTGCCCCTCACCACTGTTTTGTATGCCTCCCACAGCATGCAGTCGGAGGCAACCAAACCCTGGTAGGCTGGAAAATATTCCTTAGTTGAGGTCCGTAGACTGCCTCTAATCTGCCTATCCTTCAGGTACAATGGGTGCAGTATCCATCCCATCCCCTCTCCACTCCGTCCTACAAGTTCCACCCATATTGTGGAGTGGTCAGAGATACCCCAAGCTAAAATCCTCACCTCTCTAAATCTTACCCCCTGCATGTCTACAGATAGTCAATCCTGGAAAAGGACCAGTGTGCCCCCGAGGAGCAGGTGAATTGCCTGCCTGGAGGATGGTGTCTCCTTCAAATGTCCATCAGCCTCATAGCCGCCACAAATTGTGCAAAGGGGCTAGACCTTCCTACCTCGCCACCTGCTTTTGTCTGTCTGTCTATTGGAATAGTCGGATCATTTGGCAGTTAAATGTTCTCTCTCATGTACTAAGATCACAGCATCTGATGATGCTGATACAGGAGAAAGTTTACGTTGTTGGGGCAAGTTTAATATCACTGATTTTAATTCGCATCTGTCTGATACCTCACCAAATGTTAACTCATCCCTTTTGGTGTTGGAGGCGGCAGTCTCCAAATGGTTGACTACTGCTGTTGACAAATTTGTTCCTCTTGCATCCATGCATTCTCTGCCCCACCGTCACCCTGCGGCATGGTTTTCGGAGAATTTAAAAACCATGAAATCTCAATGTAAGGCACTTGAGAGGCAATGGAGGCGTTCCTACTCTCCCTCTTGTAAGGTGGCATATAGAGTGGCTCTTGGAGATTACCATAAACAATGTAAAATAGCTAGAGCTACCTATATCGCCAATACTGTAACACACGCTCAGAATTGTCCTCGCACACTTTTTTCTGTAGTAAGGAAACTGACTGGCGCAAACTCTACTCCTGCCCCTCCTGTTCTGAATGAGGCACAATGTAACTCTATCGCTGAGTTTTTTATCACCAAGGTGGAACGGATTTATGACTCTTTGAGTCTTCTACCTTCGAGCGAAGAATTATCATCTATGTTTGTGCCTGTTCAAAACAGTCAGTCCCCCTTGACAATCAAACTTACCAATTGGCCGCTTTTTGATGACGTTTCTTTTGCTCATTGCCTCAAGAGCATCAAATCCGGTTCTCCCCGTGACCCTTTACCGGCTAAAATCTTTAAACAACTTGATTTGAACCCTCGGCGTGTGGTGATGAAGCTCCTCAATTCTTCGCTGATAGAATCCCATGTTCCACAGGAGTGGAAACATGCGATGGTTATCCCTCTGCTAAAAAAGGCTGGAGCGGATGTCTCCAATTTATCCAACTTTAGGCCTATCTCGTTGCTGCCTATTTTTTCTAAAATCTTGGAAAGGCACATCAATTCACAGCTGACTCTCTTGGTAGAGAGTTCGGGCTTTCTGCATCCATCGCAATCCGGCTTCAGAGCACACCATTCCACACAGACCACACTTTTCTGAGTTACTGAGAATTTACGGCACAGTATCGATCGCGGGGATACATCTGCACTTATCCTTTTAGATTTAAGTGCTGTATTCGATACTGTGTCCCATTCCATCCTTCTCACAACTCTCCAATCTCTGGGAGATGGGGGCTCAGCTCTGGCTTGGATAGCCTCTTTTTTAAGTGGTCGTACCTTCCAGGTTTTTTCAGCCAAAGCATCCTCGAAAATATGTGCATCGGCGTACGGCGTTCCCCAGGGGTCTATTCTCAGTCCACTACTATTTAACATCTATGTTAGACCCCTGGCCACTATTGTGGAGGAAGCCGGTTTGACTTTAGTTTCTTACGCCGATGATACACAAATCATCTTCTCCCTCTCTAACAGGGAAGGTAATAACATCTCGGCTCTTAAGCAGGGTTTGACTCGAGTGGCAGAGTGGATGCAGGATAATTTCCTCAAGTTAAATGGGGATAAGACCGAGGTTGTGATCCTGGGCAAGGGTAAAGATCTATGGGGTCCTCAACATTGGCCCGAGAGCATGGATCCTACCCCTCAACCCGTTTCTCAGGTTCGCAATCTCGGATTCCTCATTGACGAAAAGCTCACAATGCGGCAACAGGCCGTCAGGGTGGCTTCCATCTGTTTTGCCACCTTAAGATGGCTTCAAAAAACTTGTGGATGCTTCCCGCCTCTACACATAGGACTGTGGTGCAGGCTTTGGTAATATCTCGCCTGGACTACGGGAATGTCCTCTATCTTGGTGCCGATTTAACAACAGTGAGTAAACTTGAGGTCGTCCAAAATGCGGCCGCACGGCTGTTACGCAATGTTCCTCGGAGAACATCTGCCTCTCAAGCCCTTCGCGATCTGCATTGGCTGAGAATAACAAATAGAATTAAATTCAAGGCCTTATGTTATATCTTTAAGATAAAACAGGGCTCTGCCCCGAGGTACCTACAGAACCTCATTCATGCTTATAAGCCCAGTCGCAGTTTGAGATCCTCAGGAAAAGGAGATTTTATTGTCCCTAGATTTAGGTTGGCGAAGATGGGCGGCCGCTCCTTTTCTCATCTAGGCACTAAATCCTGGAATGCCCTGCCTGTGACCCTGAAGTTGGAGACAGATCTTCTTCGCTTCCGTAGTGGTTTAAAAACTTGGGTTTTTCAGCAGTAATTTGAGCAGTCTTCTTTAGTAGCTTCATTTACATAGGCTTGGTAGTTCATTCTTCTTCAGTCTATCCCTTGGCACCGGGAAACCCACTGCGGGTAGCTGTGCGCCTTATAAGTTTAAATAAATAAATATTCAACCATCACTAAATTGAGGTCCCACTCCTCCAATATGAGTATCCCAGCGGCAGCGACAGCAGCAGTGAGCCCACCTCGCGCAAGGCATGTAATTTTGGCGGCACATACAGGAGCAGATATTCACCACCTCCCCATACCAGGTACCTGTGTAGGCAGCAAAGGGGCCTTGGTCTTCGAGCCAAGTTCTGCTATGGACTTAGGGTGCAGTTCTACAGATCAGGATTGCCACTCCTCTCAAATCAGTTGTGAAGCCAGCATTAGCCAGGACTCTGTACCCCTGCCTCTTCAATACCTTACAGGAGTTACCTTTCAGATGGGTCTCCTGCATTAGCGCTATATCCGACCCCTTTCTTTTAATATATTGTGTGACCTCTCCCCTCTTTATTTTATTTTTTCCCAGACTATTTACATTCCAGGAAAGTATCTTTAGTTTAGTGGCCTTCATGTGTGGACTTTGGTGGAGTTGTGTGCACCCTCTCTGATGTCTGTTTCCAGGTCAACAGGTTTTGTACTTGCAGTGGGTCCCATCTATGTGACTGTTGCTGAAGAACCACAGAACTTCCTCCAACTCCTCCTTCCCCACTGTCCTGCTCACAATAGGTGCAGATTGCCTGACGCCCAGCCCTACAAAACATTACTAGGTCTAACAATGAGATATGCCCCTCCCCAATCAAATTAATTGTGCTACTCAACGGTGACTCAGTATCAAAGTCTTGCATTACCTTATGTGAGGCCCCCAGCCAAATTCGTGGCAGGCACATTTACTCTGGCCCCCGTGTTTTCTTCAGTAGAGCATCTCAATTTGTCTTTTAAGGCCCCTGTCAGGGTGCATCCCCCAGCAACAGACAGATCAGATCTCCATCCTTCCTCGCTCCCCTGAAGCGTGCAATAAGTCTATGCAAGGCTGACTCCCTTGTCAGTAAGTGGGTGTCCTGGGCTGTCACCCTACCCCTGATGGAGCAAGGATTCAAGAAAAACTAAACTTGCTCAAAACAAATCCTTCATTGACTTTTTCTAACCGTTAAAAGTTGTAGATGAGACGAAACTAATGTACACCAAACCCCGACAAATGGGAAGAAAGCTTTTCGCATCTTAATTAATGTGGAATAAAGTGCAACGCGGCTAAAACCGCTTTGATTTGTAAAAATGCTTTGCGCTTTTGCAAGTTGGAATTACGTAGAGATAACATGACTCGCTTATGGAGGGAAATCTTTGCGCATGAGCAAGAAGGACTTACATGTGGTCTTGTAGAACCGCATGCCCGGCATCTGCTTACCTGAACTAAAAACAAAACCGCTTACGTTAATGCTTTTGCCCAGAAAAATAATAATAATGTGGGATAGAGTAGAAGTGGGTAGTGAACAGTGAGAATTTTATATTTGAGAAAATAACATCTGTTTATGATTCTTTTATCAATAGTGTGCATTTGGGCATGCTTTGCATATGACAGGGAGAGAAAATGAAGTTGAATGACGATGAGATTGCTCATGCTCAGTAGATTCAGAATATGACCCAATGACCGAAGAAGTGAACTGCAGCCAAACATCAAGGACAGAAGACGTGGGAACGTGAAGACGTGTATGCCTCGTCTATGGAGCCTGCATAAAAATTGTTATTAAAATTTGCCAAATATATGATTGTGAAAGGAAGCATGAATGAGCTAAAGGGGAAGGGTTTGTGAAACAATGGTACCTTAATAAAAATGATTGTCAGCATAGTGTAATGAAAACTACCCTAGCCCTGTCCAATCATATTCCTTATTTTATTAATATTTGCAACTATTGAGGTTGGGACATGCAGAAATGAAGACTATATCTAGAGAGACTTTAGAATGTTAAGTAGAAGAAGTTGGAGATGTGATTGCCAAACTGCTGCTGGGTCGAGAGAGAGGAGAGAGCAGTCTGGGATGATTCAGATCCGAAATGACAGTCTGATTAGATTTGAAGATTCCGGAAGAATATCGAGGAGGAAAAAAGTGTAAGGGAGGGATGCGCCGCTGTACGTCGGGTTTATAGAGAAGTCTAGTAAGTATCTGTCCTGTCCTGATCCTGTGCTATAGTCTTTGTCTCCTGATTCTAATTCAGGGGACCCCCACCATTCCTTTGGCCAGATGGGTGATTTTTCAGTACTTTCAAATAGGTAAATATCATTCTGACTCATAAATTTGCATATTTCTTTGCAAATGTATTTTTGCCTCTGAACTCTTTTGTCTCTTCATCCACTCCTTTGCATTGATTTATTGAATGAGTGTGTGTCATTGATTGTATTTGCTAAATGATTTATCTCTCCCATGTGAAAATGATGGCGTTTGCACTGTGAATTTGTATTTAAAGAGCATTCACCTATATGTCTGAAATTTAGATAAAACCTATAAATCTTACCCAGAGTTTGTGGTTATTTCACTAAGATATATGAATTAGTTAGAAAACTGTTAATATCACCATCCACTAACTCAACTAATGGTCCACCATGGATCGGCTAAAGATTAGTTAGACTCTATATTTTGTTTTGAAAATCTTAAGACTACATGAAAATAACTAATCGACATCTGAGTGAATTATATAACTTGAACCCCAGCGGGTACCGGGGAAAAGTGATGAAAAATTTGGGTAAACGAGTATGGGCCTTGTTTATATTGTGTGGAGTATTTTATCCCTGGCGCACCCACTGGATCACCCCTTCCCCTCTGACTTTGTGGATCCGGCACCTCACCGTTTCGCCCCCCTGCCGATCTCCAACCTTCCAGCCAGTCCAATTTTTTTTTTTCTTGCGGTTTTCTGACAGCATGACAGAATTAACTACATTTTCTTTTTCCTAAGGCTCGGTTTCTGCTTGTGTTCAGCCTTTGCAACAATTTAGCATGATACAAATGAACTAACTTATTACTGAAGCATCTTGAATCCTCGTCTATCATGATCCGCCCCAGGCTTGACTTTTTAGATTTTGTTAAATAAGATATTCACTACCCCATGTAATGTTTTGCATAAATATAGACCTCTACTCCACTTTTCTTCAATTTGTGGTCATCATACTCTTTCAGATGTGTTTTTTGCAGAACATTCTTGGGTTTGAATAAGTGGTTTAGTATGCTGATGTTTCATAACACACATTAAATGAATTGACAGTTGGTCAAGTTCATGAGTAAAGTATGACTTAAGAAGCAAAAGAAAAATTGTATAAAACAAAGGGAACTCCCAGATCCAATAAAAACATGAGTGAAAATTCAAAGACCAGTGTCCTGTGCTGATTAATGAAAAAAAAACTGTCTACTTAAGTGAGTTTTACCTAACAAAATAACAGGTAAAAGGAAATATCTATTCAGTAGCGGCTACTGCCGATAATACTTGGTGGGCGGCTTTACAATAAAAAAAAACATAAAAGAACTTCCCTGCCGCTGCTGCTGGATGCAGAGTCAATGCTCCTCTGCTCCCGCCACCTCAATGCTACTCTGCTCCCATTCTCATCCAATCACGACCCTGCTCTCAGATGAGAACAGGGTTGTGATTGGCCTGGGCGGCCTGAAATGTCGCACAGTTAGGGCCTGGGAGCCTGCACTGGTTCTCCGCCCGGCTGTGCAACACAACCAGGTGGAGAAATGCAAAGTGCGCATGTCTGTTTGTCCGGCCTAACACGGCTGGCCAAACAGACATGCGCACTTAAAGTGCACCTACCACTACTCCTACCTAGCAGACGATGCCGGGATAGAGAGGATGGCCCGCCCACACTCCACTCAACGGACTGGGGAATATCATAAAACTAAAATGATAATAAGACTGCTTTATTTTCATTTTATTTTTAATCTACTGCCTTTCAGCAGTGGAGCGACACTCCTCCGCCATAGAGGAGGAGCCGCCCCTGTATCTATTTATATTAAAACAATTAGGAATGGAAATTATTATACTAATAACCCCTCCAGCTTGCCTCAGTATTCTGGAACAGAGCAACTCTGTAAATGAGGTTCAGTTTCATGTGACTATGCATCTGATCTAGAAGTGAATGCTCTCAGCACAGAGAGCAGTCAGTAGGTGTTACCTCACATATCGCAATGTAATTGCCTACTCATGATTGCAGGCCAAAGCTGCAGCAATTTTGTATAAAGAGAAGGTCAGTTTGTAAAAGTTGACACTTTTAATACAACTTCATTTATAACACGCATTCCTATAGTTATGAGATTAAACCACAATCCCTACTTCGTATTAAGTGTAACAATGTTAATCACACCTGGTCCTACTTCATTACTTCTCTCAAATAGTTATCCAAACAAAAACGTTTTCATTTGATCTTTTGCAATGGTTCAAATGTTTGCACTTCAGATTGCAACAAGAGAAACAATTTGCTCACTGAAGATACATGGAATGCCACATAATTTCAGAGAAAATAAACATAATGTACTCATACATTATATTGTCCTGTGAAAACTGTTTAGTTGAAAAGCAACAATGAAGATCTGGGAAAGCCCTACATGTACAACTGACTAAGATCCTCATTATGAGTTGGCCGGATATAGGCATGGGGATACCTGGGATCCCCTAGTCCAGTTGGTATCCACACATCTAAATTCCCCGGATTACAGTTCAGTTCAGTTCAAACGTCTTTATTTCGATAAGTTTCATCATAAAAGACATGCTAAAACACTATCAACTTCTATTTACAGCCATTGTCAAAAATATTAAAATAAGTGAATAAGAAAGTGCACATATTAAAATCATGAGTTAATAATAAAGCCCAATCACATCTCTATCCTATACATAGTAGCACAGTTGCACTGTGATACTAGTTAAGCAAATGAGTAATATACATAAAACAGGATTAAATAAGCATATAAAGACGTCCCTAAAAGTACATTGAATATAAAAACATATCATCAAAACTTTATCAAGAAGTGGATTTAAGGTGCCTTGCACTGATTACCCAGCTCCATCCCAAAAATGTAGCTACCGCAATGGCAACTGGAGCAGAAGTTTTTGTCCTCAACCGCCAGATAGCCTCTTTTTCCAGCTGAGTTTTCATGTTTTTACAAATTGATTTTAGCCATTTTCTCCGGGGGGCTAAATAGGCGGGACATACAAAGAAAACATGATCAACTGTCTCTGTTTGGTCGCAACACCATGGACAAGTGGCCATTGTCGAAGTACTCCATTTCTTTGTAAATGATCTCAATGGTAACGTTCCAACCCTAAACTGGTGGTACAATTTTCTATCAGCACTCTTGGTAATTACATCCCAGTAGGTTTCAAACAAAGGGTCAAGCTTGTGAATCAGGAACCTACCAGTCAGAGAAATTAAGTCAGACTGAGCCACACATTGGTTCCTTTGAGCCGCCCAGTAAAGTTCTTTAAATACCTTTTTTGGCGTAAATACATTACCACCAGGATTCAACCATAACTCACTTAAGCCCATTTTCTCTAGCAAGAATTTAACAGACTTAAACCAGGGGAGGTTACCAGAACCTATTATTGATCTAACGTCTTGGATTTCATTTGCAAAAGATGCGGGTTCTGGGGTTGACCAAATCCTCCTCCACAGGGCAATAGGCCTGAAGCGTGCAGCTTCATCAATCGGTTGACATCCTATATCCAATAATAGAGGTTTCATGGGAGTTGATTGGGGCAAACCAACCAGAGAACGCAGGAATTTGTTTTGCACTCTTACCAGGGAGGACAAATCCGAATGGGCCCAAAGGTCCGCACCATACAATATTGCAGAGTTTATTTTAGCATTGTATATTTTAAGTGCAGGACCAATTCTTTTAGTTATTGAGGTTCTCTGTTCCTTAATGAGACACCCCGTCAAATGGGCAAACTTCAAGGAGAGTCCATCGATCTGTTCTTTCCACCTAACCCTATTCTCAAGAATGACCCCCAGGTAAGTCATTGTTTTCACCTGCTCCAATCGAATACCATTCATTGTAACATGGCCCGTCTGGAACTTATTTTTTGATAGCATCATAAATTTGGTTTTACTCACATTGACCTGTAGGTCATTGATCTTACAGAATTCCTCAAATTTATTCAGTGCTATTTGCAGACCTGTTTGGGTTTTGGAGAGAATAAGGGTATTGTCTGCGAAAATAAGGAGTGGAAACTTAGTGCCACCCAGAAAAGGAGCATCTGTCAGTGTGTCAGCAAAAAAACTGCACTACTCTGTTAATAAATAATAAAAACAGAGTCGGGGCTAGGACACACCCCTGGCGTACTCCACGTGTGACCGGAAATCTCTGGGTGACCTGCCCCTGCTTCCCCCATCTAACTTGAGCGTAGCTTGCCTCATGCAATCTTATAACCAGATCTAAAAGGTCACTAGGCATGCCCATGATTCTCAGGGCCTCCCATAACTTAGCTCTGGGGACAAGGTCGAATGCAGATTTTAGGTCTACAAACGCTGCATAGATAGTTCCGCCACCCAGGAACACTACCTTCCAATAGATGAGAATAAATCTGAACACCTGGTCGATCGTACTGACACAGGGTCTAAAACCGGCCTGCATAGAGGATAAGATGTTCTCAGTATCCATCCAGACCTGAATTTTAGCCAACACCATCCCAGATATTATTTTTTTGATCGCGTCTATCAGACTAATTGGCTGGCAGTTCCCGGGGACTGAGCAATCCCCCTTTTTAAATATGGGGAGAATTTCAGCTCCCAGACACAAATCCGGAATCGGGGCACCGTTTGCGATGGCATTTGCAAGTATTGTAATGTATGGCACCCACAACCCAGGAGCATGTTTAAATAGATCAACCGGAATGCAATCCATTCCTGGGGCCTTACCAACTTTCGTGAGACCCAGAGCAATCTCTGTATCTTTGCACTCAAATGCTACGGGAGGGCACCACGGTCCTGTCTGTGCGGGAATCGATTCCGATACACCACTACACACATTTTCAGGACCTTTAAACTGAGATTCAAAATAAACTACCCAATCCTCTTCGGCAACATGGTTGGATGGGGTTTGCAAATCGTTACTTCTCCCCCACTTTACGATCTGCCAGAATTTAGTCTGGTTATTAGACAGACTCGCATCATATAAATCCGACCAGTACAAATCTTCCCATTCCTTTTTAGCCTCATTCTGGATCTTTTTATACTCAGGCCTAGCCTTCCTAATGTCTACGCTCACACGAGTCTTTAAGGCAAGGATCAAGGCACTCTGTGCCCCCCAACACTTTTTGTTATACCATCTATGTCCTGGTTTCGCAGCCAAGGGGGCCAGGGACTTTGTGGTTTTTTTAGAGAAGAGGTCCTTCAAAGAGCTAAAAAGATGTACATGTAATGCACTTATTTGTCCCAAAATATTAACCAGAGAGTCAGACAAAGCCTGCATGGCATGCAAAGTTCTCAAAACTAAGTTAGAGATCTTATCTAAAACTGCGGGTGTTAAAGATCAATTCAAAATGGTCAGGCGATTTCAGTAGATGGTTCCTAAGTTAAATTTGCCCGGCGTAAAATGCCTCTAATACCATACGAAGTTATTCAATAAAGAGGCAGGTGCTGGAGACAGGAAGACAGGAAGACAGGAAACAAGTTTATTCCGTCGGGGTGGAACACATCAGATCAGACAACAAGGTATCGTCTCGAGGTGCTCTCCAACCTCTTTGAGACCTGGTCTTTTATACACTGGTTTAAGGCATGTGAACGTCCTTTATTACAACAGGGACATTGTGAAGTATGAGAACGACATCACCGGCACCCCCCCCCCCCCAGTTCCGGCCCATTCCAACACATGACAACAGTAGAGGCCCTTTCCCCTCATATGATTGGGAGGGGCCATCACGCAGCTGAGTGTTCTGCCGATTCCTTTGGAATGTGTGCGCCTGATCGAATCTCAGGGGATGGGGAGGTCGTGATCAATAGTGGCTCCTTTCAGGAGAGGCGAGTGAATACAGTAATGGGCAATAAACTGTATCCTCGGGCTAAGGGATGACCAGCGGTTCGTACAGGCAGTCGGGCTCAGAGGAAGGGGTCATCAAAGGAGGGGTATTCATGGACGGAAAGGAGGTGTTGGTCAGGCGCGGGGTGTGATTCCTTGAGACAGAGTCATGGGGGGGAGGGTTCATGACTTGTGCATGTGAGTGCGGGGGCAGCCAGGGTGCGCGGGGAAGACTTGCAAGTTTCAGGGAAGTGTGCTGACGGGCGATCGTGAACAGGGAGACCGTGGTACCTAAAATGGCTGTTGTGTGTGTTCGTACGTGAGTCTGCAAGATGGCGTAGATAATGTTCAGTACACGAACTAAAATTCCACAGTCCTCCCTTTAACATGTCTCGCCAGCTTGTCAGTTCGGATCGATTCCCATGAGACCACGCACCTCTATCTCGTATAGGGGACTCATGTGCTCAGTTTTAAAGTTCAAAGTCTTTGGGCACATTCAGTTGGAAATGAGTGCACATAAAGATGGTAAACATTGAATACCTAAACAACACCCACACAGTATCATGATTGGTATCAATAAAAACGTGTCCCAGAAGCAGCCTCCAAGCGACCATCCTTCCTGCTCCTGGTGAACCTCCGAGGACAGTCTGTGAAGGTGTTCGATTGCTTTGTAGACTGAAGGTGAGTTATCTGGCACGTAGGTGCAACAGCTGGAACCGATGATGCGGCATGCACCTCCGCGGTCGGCCAGAACCACATCTAGAACAAGACGGTTTTGAAGAGCCACCAGGCGGACGGCCTGAAGCTCAGCCGTGTTGTTAGCAAGGATGCCAGCGGTGATGTTAATGGTTGTTTCTAATGCCTGAGTCAGGTGTCGGATAGCGCGGCTATTTGCCATTGGTCCCCACAGAGGAACAAGTCCCTTTGCTGCATCCAGGAACTGTGCTCCGGTGGAGACGGCTTGTTCAACATCTCCGGCACGCTTTTGCCGGTTGTGGTTGGCTGAAGCCACATACGTGGGAGGAAGAATGAAGGCGATGTAGCACGTACCCCTCCAGCCTCTTGGGAGCCAAGTGTAAGCTTTGGTGCCACAAACAAAGTACATATTCGGGGAAGCAACAAAGGTGGGGGGGTCAGCTGAGACCAATGTTTTGGTGATGCGACAAGAACTGTGACCCACCAGCTGCGTTCCTTGTCCTTCGAGGCATACGAGTCCTGTGACATTGATGACAGACAGGGCCACGGTCAGGGTGGCAGCCGTTTGTTTCCGCAGGTGGGAGAAGGTGGGTCTGGCTGGATTGTGGAGCACTTGCGTTTCGACCCTTTCTTTGGCAGGGATGTTCGTAAGGAAGGTTGAGCCTGAAATTGCAGGACAAAAGGGCTTTCCTGTCTTGTTCAACCAGAACCCATAGTAGAAGTGTGACACGGTTTGACCAGAAGTGGCGTTGTTCTTGTGGCTTTCCTGCATGAGGATCAACCAGGCGAGGCAGGAGCCGTGAACTGAGAAAGGAGAGGGGATGAAGGGGATGGAGTGTCCGGTAGCATGTGGGAGCAACCCACAGATCCAGCAGTTCGTGGCATTTGCAGCAAGGTTGTGCTGGTGCAACAGTTGTACGAAAGAATTGTTCCAGAACTCCCTACGCCTTTTTCGGAGCTGAGGTGAAAGGGTGATCAGGTGGTGCTCTTTCGTGGTTGGCTGGACAGTGGTTGGCAACATCTGGTGAGCGGGTGTGCTTTCCTCCAAGATCCAGAAGGAAGTCATGAGGAGGAGGCAAAAGAGGAAGACAATGAAGAAAGCGATTGTCTTAGATTTGTGCAAATTGTCAGTCTTTGGGTTCCTGTAGCGGGTATTTCCTGTTGCTTCCGACGTCTTCTTATCTGGCGCTTCCATCATCTTCTTATCTGGCGCTTCCATCATCTTCATCTTCAAGGTGCTCGGTAGTGGGCAGAACCACAGACTTCGTTTAGCTTCTCTCCGGGTAACCCTTGGTTGCTTTGGGTCACCGTTCTGAGATTTTTAACTTAGTCAGTGGCCTACTTAGCCAAAGCTCCCTCCTTTCGACGCAGGAAATACCCTTCTCGGGACGGCACAGTGGGATCAGAGTGTTTTGCAAGTTCAAGTGCCTCGGTATCAGGATAGCAGTTCAGTGATGGTCGGTCTTTGTTCAGGAGCTCTTCTTGGGTGCTGACGTTGTCTGTCGTGGCCAGGGTCGAGGAAACTTTCTTGCAGTGGTGTGCATGCAGCCAGTTCTTTTTCCCCTCCACTCGAAGAGCCGTCCGAGTGGTGATCAGTACTTGCCAGGGGCCCGTCCACCGGGGTTCCAGACTCTTCGCTCGTTGAAAGTTCCGGATTAGGATGTAGTCCCCCGGCTGGATATCGTGACCGGGACCCCTGGAAGCATCGGGGATGGCCTGCTGCACCTGTTGATGAATGACAGACAATGTTTTAGTTAATTTGCACAAATAATCTGACAGCAGGACGTCGGGGACGTCGTGAATGGAGGTCGGTTTGGGGGCAGTCCAGAGGTTCATAGGCCGCCCAAACACAACTTCGTAGGGGGTCAAGTGGTGCTTAGTGGGAGTGGAGCGCATCGATAGTAATGCCAGTGGAAGGGCATCTGGCCACTTAAGTCCGGTGGTGGCCACTATTTTTGACAGTTTCAGTTTCAGTGTAGCGTTGTGTCGTTCAACCAGGCCAGCAGATTGGGGGTGGAAGACTGCGTGGAATCTTTGTTTTACCCCCAACCCCTTCAGGATTAGTTGGATAACTTCAGCTACGAAGTGGGGGCCATTGTCGCTCCATAGAATTTGACAAAGGCCGTAGCGAGGGAAAAACTCTTTCAGTAGTACTTTGGCAGTAGTCATGGCAGTGTTATCACGGGTCGGATAGGCTTCCACCCATTTGATGAAGGCACATACAATGACCAATACGTACTTCAAGCCTTGGCACCTCTCTAGCTGGATGTAATCCATCTGAAGGACCTCAAAGGGGTGGTCGGGGATCCCAAACCCTCCCCGGGGTACCACAGTTCCTTTCCCGGGGTTGTGTTGTAAGCAGATGAGGCACTGCTGGACTAGACGTTTGGCCGAGTCGGGGATCTTGTTGTTGTGCCAAACTTTGGAAATGAGTTTAATCATGGGGGCAGAGCCTATGTGTGCAGGGGAGTGTGCCATTGTCAGTATGGCGATTGAATATGCATCAGGCAGCAACCATTTGTTCGTGTCTTTTGTCCGCCAGCAGCCTTCATCGTCCCTTAGACCCACCCACGCCCACTCAGTCAATTCGTGTGGTGTGCTGGTCGATTGGATGTCCCTGATTGTTTCCCTAGCGTCGGTCCATTTTTCTGCTTGTGACCTGGTCACATACATGCGGGTCGTTGTCCTATTCTCAGCTGTGGTTCGGGCGGTGGTGTCGGCTAGTGCGTTTCCCTGTCCAACTAAATCTGTCACCTTCTTGTGTGCCTGGCATTTGATCACTGCTAATTGTCTGGGGAGAAGAACTGCTTCAATCAGGGCGGAGACTAAATCTCCGTGAAGGATGGGTGTACCCTGGGACGTCAGGAATCCCCTTTCCCTCCACAGGAGCCCAAAATGATGAACCACCCCGAAGGCGTACTGGCTGTCCGTGTAAATGTTTGCCGTGGTTCCTGCTGCTATGATACATGCTCGCGTGAGGGCAATTAGTTCTGCTGCCTGTGCGGATCGTTGTGTGATGCGAGCGGTTTCAACTACTGTTCGAGCTGTCGTCACCGCATAGGCAGCAGAAGTGGTGCCGTCTGGGAGTTTGATACAAGAGCCATCTACCCATAGTTCTCCATCAGGATCTGTAAAAGCAATGTCTCGGAGGTCAACTCTACTCCTAGTCTGTTCGTCCGTGAGGGTCACACAGTCGTGTATAGGGGGCACATCGGGGTCATTTTCGGACAAGGGTAACAGTGTAGCAGGGTTCAATGTCGTGCATCTCTTCAGGGTGATGTGGGGTGCAAGTAGAGTCAATTCGTACCCTGTTAGTCGTGCACTAGTCAGATGTTGAGTCTTAGTCTGGTTCAAAAGGGTGTCAACTGCATGGGGCACTAATACCGTGAGGGAGTTTGAAAGCACAATTCCCTCACTCTGGCGGATAGAGACAGCAGCAGCGGCTACTGCTCGAAGGCAGGCAGGTAGAGCTCTGGCGACTGGATCAAGAGTGGCAGAGAAGTAGGCACAAGGGCGTTGTTTGGCGCCGATGGGCTGAGTTAGAACAGACAATGCGCATCCCTCCCTTTCGTGAGTGAAGAAGGAGAAGGGCTTGGAGTAATCTGGTGTTCCTAGAACGGGTGCCGAGCAAAGGGCATCCCGCAACTCCTTAAAGGATGCTTGGCATTCGGGAGTCCAAGGGAGTGGGAACGGAACATCTTTGGCCAACAGGGAGAGTAGGGGTTTTTTAATGAGACTGAAATTTGGTAACCATTGTCGGCAGAAAGAAGTAAGGCCCACTAATGAACGGACTTGCTTCTGTGTTTTTGGAATGGGGGTGTCTAGGATGGTTTGGATTCGGTTGGGCGTAAGTTTTCTCCCTTCTTTGGACAGGAGGTGGCCTAGGTATGTTACTTGGGGCTGACAGAACTGCAGTTTCTTTTTGGAGACTTTGTGGCCATTCTCCGCAAGAAAGTGCAAGAGTTGGATAGTGGCTGTGATTGCAAGTGGAGTGGTGTCGGCCGCCAAAAGGATATCGTCAACATATTGGATCAACACCACTCCATCTGGTAGCTGGACGGCGTCCAGCTGTCTTTTGAGGGCCTGGCTGTAAATGCTGGGACTTTCAGTGTAGCCCTGGGGAGCTCTACAAAATCGGTACGAACGGTTTTTTAAAGTGAAGCCGAAGAGATAACGGCTGTCTGGATGGATGGGGATAGAGAAAAATGCATTTTTAAGATCAATAACGGTGAAGGTGGTGGCAGTGGATGGGATGAGAGTCAGGATGGTGGCGATGTCTGAGACTACGGGGTACTGTGGCACCACCACTTTGTTGATTTCTCGCAGGTCGATGATGAAGCGGTACGCTTTCTCATCTCCCTCACCTTGCTTCTTAACAATGGGTAGGATAGGGCTATTGCAGACATTACTAACCACTTCCTCTACCACTCCTGCATCTACCAAGGACTGAATAATCGCTACCAATGCCTTCTCGCCTTCGGGCGATATCCGGTACTGTGGGAGTTTCGGGAGTATTGCATCTGGTCGAACAGTTATGTGTACAGGATCGATCATCATTCGTCCTACATCCGAGTCGTTTCTGGCCCAGAGGTACAGGGGTAGAGTACCGAGCAAGGATAGGTCAGCATCTGTTATGGCGTACATATGTCGTGCGGGGTGGGGTCTGGACATGCTCGGGTTGTCGTACAGGATGACTCGGACTCCATCCGGGGAACACCTAATAGTAGCTCGGAAATGTTTCAGTAAATCAATACCCATAATGGCGTCAGGGGAGCTGGAGGAGAGCAGAAACGTTGTGTCAGTGGGATTGTTTCCTAGGTCAAAGGAGATCGGTACAGACAGGGGATTAGTGGAGGGCGTTCCATCGAAACCTATCGAGGTAATGTGTGAGCCAGACAAGGTGCCCTTGGAATCAGTCGTTTTGATAATACACTACGTGTCGCTCCAGTGTCTACCAAAAATGGAGACTTTGTACCCAGGACCTTAGCAGTGACGTAAGGACCTTGCTGGTCAACACAGAGCTCGACTGGATCCCTCCCTTGCCCCTGGCAGTCCTATGCAGAGTCGTGAGCATTGTTGCAGTCGGACTGTTGGCACTGATTCTGTCGGGGGCGGTCAAATGTGTTTGGTCTGTCAGATCGGTCATTGGTGGTGTCGCGGGTCTGCCCTCGTCCTTGCCCTCCAGTTTTGGAGCCATTGGTCATGTCCCTTGTTTCTTTATTTCTAATCATTTCCCGAAGGGCCAGGCATTGAGACTTCCAGTGCCCAAATTCTTTGCAAAATGCACACTGGTTCTCATCGAGGTCGGTTCGTGGAGCGCCAGGTGTGGGGTTGCGGTCTCTAGGGGCCGAATTCCTGGGGCATTCGACTGGTAGTTTCCCCTATACCGTTCCCTTCCTGTAGTCACTCCCTGCAGTTGAGCAATCATTACTCGTTCCTTTAAGTCCTTTTTCTTTTTCTCAGTTGCCCTTTCGTTCTCGTTCTTTTGATGTTCGTAATACTGAGCCATCTGAAGGATAGCTGCAGGTTTAGAGGCTCCCCAACTGCTCTCGCTAGTTTGTAACTTTTGGGAGACCTCTTGCGATAGCCCCTTTACGTAGTTTTGCACGAATAGGTGTTGTCCGGTTGCGGTGGTCATATCTTGGCCACTGTAGTCGGAGAACACTGTTTCAAATCGTGAGAAGTATTCTGATACATCTTCCTGAGCCGTGACTACCGACCAGTCTACCTTCTTTTCTGGGATCAACGTCTTTAGCTTCTGCACTATTTTGTCGGGGAGTTCCAGTATGTCTTTTACAGGTTTCTTTCCGGGCTCTCGTTGCCTATCTAGGTCATCGAGTTGTTTCCAGGTGTGTCCGAACAGGTCTGTGTGATCGGCTTTCCGGATTTGCTTCCACACATCAGCCGGCAGACACAACCCAAAAAACAAATCAATGTCCGCTAGAGTCATTATGGTTGAGCCCAAGGCTGTGCCTAGTTCTGTATAAAATGCCGTAGGGTTCTTTCGCAGATCGGGCAGGGTTTGCCTAAAGGTTAAAATATCTTGCCGATCCCATGGTTGGTAAACCCAGTTGTACACAACCCTCCCTTTTGCATCTGCGTGGTTGATATCATCGTTTGTTCCCTGACCTCTTGGGGGAACCCAATAGGGGGCGGCTTCTCTGATGGGCATCATCGTGTTGGCTGCTTCTACTGAGGGCTCAATCGTCTCAGGGACTGTGATCTTGACCTCTGGTTTCTGTTCCGCGAGGTGGCGGAAGACCTCAAGCGTTTGCATGAAGAGGTCCGTCACATCGCTCTCAGTTCCATCTCCAACATCGACCCTTCTATATAGAGCCGTCAATTTAGCAGGACCTTTATTCTGGTACCTATCCTCATACGCGTTCAGGGTGTGGTAGCTGAACCGCAAAATGAAATGCCGTCTGTGACTACTGGCATGTGAATTATGCATATTCATCGTATATTCCTCGCTCTCCTTCCGTTCTACCAATGTTTTTGCTATCTTGTCGATTCCATCCCGCTCATCTTTGCTCAACCTATTTGGTCTGGCTGTTAGGTGCCTGCTAGTCTCATGTTCATCTGCTGTTGTTACCAATGCGGCTGGTGCGAAGGCCGTAAGAGCCGGGGCACTAGCGCTAGAGTCACCCATACCTGCACTTTGGGCTGGTGAGTGTTGTGCTAGAGGCTGGCTGGGAGCATAAGGAGGAGGCATGTAGATAATTGGAGGACCGAGTAGTAACTCGTCATTTGCCCGCTGTTTGGAGGGCATCTCCGGGTAGAGCGCGGAGGTGGTCCTGACAGGGCATTGGCCTGCCAGTCCTGATTCTTGCGTTTGTCTAACTTCCTCTCTTCTTCTTATTTCTTCATCTAGTTCTTTTGCGGCCAGATGGGCTGTTTTTCGTAACTCTTTCACTATTTTCGCTTCCTCTCTTTTCCTGCGATGTTCTGCTTCTTTGCGCCACATGCCAATACTATCGAGCATAGTGGGCGTTGCCTTGTTTATTTTTACAGCTGCTTCTAGTGTTTTTATTTTATTTTTATCAAAAGAACCTATCAGTGGCCATTGATTTTTAGGATCCTTTTTTGTATATTTATGCCATAACTTACTATAAGCTATAGCGACTAGTCCTTGCTTAGTAAACATGTCCTTATTAGGGGTGCCTTCCAGTGGAGCTGGATGGTTCATCTCTAATAAGCGGTCCGGGTTGACCCAACTATGAACCAATGGGGAGAAGATAGGCATGACGGATTACAATGGGGGGCAAAAGCCTGCACTACCTATCTTTTCACTATTTGCAAAGACTGGACAGAATATTCTATTCTGCGCTATTTGCAAACAGAGAATACCTCCGAAAAGAACCAATTCCCAATACAGTCAATGTTCGGGCAAACAATCAATCAATGAGGAGCGAAATAGGCACGACGTGTTAAATGTTTGCGTTACCTACCCTTCACTATCGGCAAAGGGAGAGAGAATATTCCTATTCTTCCCCGTTTGCGGACAGAGAAGATCCTTAAGAGAACCAACTTCGAACAATTCAATGCTCGATTCAATCAATCAATCAATGAGGAGGAAAAAAATAGGCACGACGTGTTAAAGGCTTGCGTTGCCTACCATTCACTATCTGCAAAGACTAAACAGAGTATGGCGATTCTGTACTTGTTTGCAAATAGAGAATTCCTCAGGAACAGTCAATAAGTAATACTAGTATTTTCAAACAATCAATCAATCAATTTCGCAATTTGTCGTGTATCACGACCTTACCCGGACCGCATGGACAGTTTCTCGTCTTCCGCTTCCAGCGCCCGATCGTCCTCTACTCTCTGTTGCTATCGCGCCACTCCTGGTGGTTCCCAGTCAGGACCGTAGATCACTCGGGAGAGGTCAGCTCGGAATCAGTGAAGTTCAGATGATCGGCTGTCAGACGAGGGTCTATCGGACAGGAGCTCTTTCCGATCGTTGCAGTTGTTCACTCTGTCGTCGGGACCTCTCCCACTGGATCCACGTGTCGCTGATGGGCCCCGCGTTTGGGACGCCAATTGTTAAAGATCAATTCAAAATGGTCAGGCGATTTCAGTAGATGGTTCCTAAGTTAAATTTGCCCGGCGTAAAACGCCTCTAATACCATACGAAGTTATTCAATAAAGAGGCAGGCGCTGGAGACAGGAAGACAGGAAACAAGTTTATTCCGTCGGAGTGGAACACATCAGATCAGACAACAAGGTATCGTCTCGAGGTGCTCTCCAACCTCTTTGAGACCTGGTCTTTTATACACTGGTTTAAGGCATGTGAACGTCCTTTATTACAACAGGGACATTGTGAAGTATGAGAACGACATCACCGGCACCCCCCCCCCCCCAGTTCCGGCCCATTCCAACACATGACAACAGTAGAGGCCCTTTCCCCTCATATGATTGGGAGGGGCCATCACGCAGCTGAGTGTTCTGCCGATTCCTTTGGAATGTGTGCGCCTGATCGAATCTCAGGGGATGGGGAGGTCGTGATCAATAGTGGCTCCTTTCAGGAGAGGCGAGTGAATACAGTAATGGGCAATAAACTGTATCCTCGGGCTAAGGGATGACCAGCGGTTCGTACAGGCAGTCGGGCTCAGAGGAAGGGGTCATCAAAGGAGGGGTATTCATGGACGGAAAGGAGGTGTTGGTCAGGCGCGGGGTGTGATTCCTTGAGACAGAGTCATGGGGGGGGAGGGTTCATGACTTGTGCATGTGAGTGCGGGGGCAGCCAGGGTGCGCGGGGAAGACTTGCAAGTTTCAGGGAAGTGTGCTGACGGGCGATCGTGAACAGGGAGACCGTGGTACCTAAAATGGCTGTCGTGTGTGTTCGTACGTGAGTCTGAAAGATGGCGTAGATAATGTTCAGTACACAAACTAAAATTCCACACGGGTTCTTCCACTATCATGTTCCATTTTACCCTCCTTCTATCATTTGTTAACAACACTTCTGCAGTTGTACACTCGGTGGGGCAACTTTCAGTTGGTCTATTTTCAAACTTTAATCTAAGAACCAGGGGTTTATGATCACTCTCCGGACGAGGAAGAACAATCATATCCAATAAAGACGACCAATACTCAAGTTTTAGAAGGAAGTAATCAATTCTGCTCGTTCTAAGCCCATTATCAAATGTGACCCTACCCATTACATCTGAAGATGATCGGCCATTTACTGCTCTCAACCCCCATTCAAAACAGAAACCTAACCAGTGAAGTGCAGCCTCTGTCACTTTTTTGATGGGTTTTAAGTCTAGGGGGGGAACATTCCAAAGCATATCCTCTTCAGCAGTAAAGTCCTCACCACTATCTCCCTGGGGCTCAATGGTACAATTGAGATCCCCAGCTACAATTACAAACGTATCCCTCCCTATTAGACCAAGTAGTGAATCAAGCTCCTTTATAATTGTCACCGGACTCCGACCGCCGCGTAAGCCACGAGCATAGACATTAACAATATTGATTTCTCGGTGATCAAGACTAATGAGTTTTATTCCAAGAATATCCAGATTACAGAATAACTACGTGGACCCAATTCCAGAGACTATTCTGCTACAAATACCACCTGCTCTTGGATGAGTGCCAATTTAGGTCTGGGATGTAGGGCAATGGGAGAGTCTAGCGCCGACGTCTTCAGGCTTGTTTGCTCTGTGCCTCTCTATGCAAAATGTTTCAAAATTGGGACCCCCTCCAAGACTTTATGACCTGGAATGGGGGAGGTAGAGGGGCAGGGCACAGTGCAGGGGGTAAGGCTTACAGGTCATTTGAGTGATATTTTTTCTATAACTCGTAATCCATGTTAAATGTGAGACAGATAAAAGAGCAAATGCATGAGACAAAAACAGAAACCGCCCACAGACACTGCTCCCCATAATAGGGGTGATGTGATCCCCGCACATTACTAGGTCACAAAGCAACTGCGGCTGGTGCACTAATGATAGCAGTGCCTCTGAATAGTAGACTGTCTCCTGGGCCTGTTTCACTTTTTCCCCACCACGCCCATTCAGAAAAAAATTAGCTTCTGCATTTCCCTTTAAAAAACACAAGCAAACCCCGAAATATCACCCTATTCCTCAAGGAATCTCTCTGAAGAAGCTTCTGCTGTCCATTTGTAAATTAAAAAAGTAGCTCCCACATAGTGACACTTCTTTCAGGCCAATAATGTGACAGAATCCAGAAATCTTGCTCCATTGCTCTTTCTCCTGGACAATAATTTTGAGGTCCCAGCTGTCCAGACTATTGGGGCTCTGCATCTGAATACGACCCTGCTGGCCTGCTCTCTACCATGCCCTGGACTCACCTGAAAGGACATCTGCATGTACACAGAGGTTAAAGTGGACAGTCGCGGCTGCTACCTAGAAGCAGCAGTGGGGCATGTGGGGGTGGAAGGCGCTGAGGGGGGGTCAGATTTAAAATAAAAAACACTTACCTCCCTGACGGCCACCTCCCCTCTCCTACGTCCTCTTCCTGGCTTCTTGGGAAAAACAGGAAGCAGGAAGCACCAGGGCTCCCACCCTCCCCGTAGCCAATCACAACATTGCAATGCAGCATTGCGATTGATCTGGGCGCCATGACACGGTGCTCAGCCAGGGGCTGGAGGGGTTGGCATGTTCTCTACGCAAGCTGTAATGCAGCCTGCATGGAGAACAGGGAAAGTGCACATGACTGTTTTGGGTGACCCGAGAGGGCCAGCCAAACAGTCTTTGCACACTTAGGAGTGTTCTACTACTCCTTCCCTGCTCTGCAGCCCCGCCTGCCCCCTCACTCAAGCTGCCGCAGCAGGAGGGCAAATTAAAATGATATTAACATTACATTTTTATAATTTTTTTTCTTTCTTTTGCTGCTTCAGGACAGTGAGGCGATGCTCCTCTGCCTTAGTGATGAAGCCGCCACTTGAAATGGATAGTGTCTTTGGACGCCAATGTGCCCTTGCTGTTTTAATTTTACAAAAACCGTTCTCCTACGTTTTTGATAAGAAAGAACTGTACCTGGATGGGAAATGCTGAGGGGTTTTATAGCACTTCCTGAACCCTTAGTTCCAGTGCCACTGGAGAGGGAAAGAGAGCTAAAGAAACAGGCCTTCTCACCAGGGTGCCCCCAACCACTCACTAACCCACCCCTCCTCCCACCCCTCAACTCATGACATTCACCATCACAGTTCCCATACTTTTTTATGCATTTCAAGTGCTGAAAATGAAGACAGCCTGGAAATGGAAAATAAATAAGGTTGCACTTTCAGGCCATCTTCAAGTACTTGCAGAGGCTTTTGTGCCCCATGGGAATATATAGGAACACTCATGGGAGCATCCCCCACAGCTTGAAGACCTTTGGTCTAGAGTGAGGGGTGGCTCTGGACTCACTGTGGGGGAGCAGTGTCTGGTTCTCTGTGGTGCTGAAGGGGGTAGGGAGAGGGAAAGGGTGCACCTGTGCCCTCAACCTCTGGACCTCTTCACCCACGGTTTTACCGGGTGTGGATCTGCATGAAGTAAACCTTAGTCCAGTGTATCGAGACCTACACTTTTGGTGCCAGAAAACATTAAACTACTCATAGTTGCCTGGGTGGTATCCCCCTCCCCAGAGATACCACACTAGACAAGTAGTAATAAGGACTTTTATATCAGAATTGCATTCACAGTTCTTTATAACAATCAATAAGGGAAGAGGTGTGGTGCCGCGGCCAGGGCAGCTAACTCTAGAACACGTGGGCTCACGGTTCGATCCCAGGTGCCGGTAGCAGGTTAGTCCAGCACCTTGTTACTCTAGGCAATAGCTTGCTTAATCTTCGCGACGGCCCCCAGTGCCGGGACACCTCTCCGGAGGTAGCTGTGCACTTTACAAATGCTGGTATTTTTTTTAAGTCTCTAGAGATATACAAACCTTACTCCTCCTCTATCCTTCTGCTATCATTCCAAGTCCAAATAACTGAATAACCTATCCACCACTTAAGATGTACTTGCATGTTTCACTATACTAATTCAACACTAATCCTCTATGGGTCCCAGAGTAGCGTGCTACTCGCCGAAAAAACGCTTTGTCGCCACGTCAGGGGTAGTAAGCGCTATATAAATGCAATTACAATACAATACAATACAGATATGAAAACTTAAGTCTGAATATAATTCATGAAATAGTACTTTATATACATAGTAGAGTCAGCGTGTATGTGTTCTAGTAGCAGTGAACAGGAATATAAAAGGAAACCCTCGTTCGGTGTAAAATAATTTGAAGTTCACCTGCTTTTCTCTTCATTGTATACTATTGCAAAATTTGTCTAGCACTTCCCTGCCCCTTAAGAAGCCCCGAAGCACTTTCTGGATGGTCAAGGAAGTAGCTATTCTTTTATGCATGATTTGAGCAGCACTGGTTAAGGTGTGGTCTGTTCGTCATATGTTCTGATGTCTAGAGGTTAATTAATCATTTAAGTGCTCGGGTCTGAGATATTTCTCAAGAGGCCACTAGTGGTGGCTGCCACCGAGTAGTATGGCTGGGGTGTGGGAGGGGGGGGAGAAATAAATTAAAAGTTACTTGCCTTGCTGTCGGTCAATGCCTCGCCTCCATCCTCATCTGTTCCTTCCGAAAGCAGGAAGCACACACAGGCTCCCCTAAGCCAATCACGACGCTGTTATCACCATGACAGCAGTGTCATGATTGGTCTGAGCAGTGATGTTTGGCACTCAAACAGGGACTATGAGCCTGTGCATGTTCTCCACCCAGTCTGTACAATACAGCCAGTAGAAAACATGCAAAGTGCGAACTTATAGCAGCAACTTCTGCAAGTGTGTGACATATAGGATCACAATTTGTGCATACATCACTGGTGTGTAAATGTCTCTCTGTCTTCCTACGTACGTATTCCTGGAAAAAGAAACTATTTGTGGGTGCACTGTGTCTGCCTTCTCCTTGGGTATATGTTCTTGCTTGCATGCCTGTATTCTGTGTGTCTCTGTCTCGGTGGTATATTTCTGGTTGTGTGGGTCTCCTCTGTGTTTTTTTCCTATTAAACAACTGCTCTTGTCAGCTCTGAATGGTTGAGTCACAATATTGAATTGGGCAATGTCAATGGATTGCAGGACCCCTCTTTCCTAAGAACTAAACTCTGAATTTCTGAATTTAACACACATTTCTGTCTTGGACCTTTATGTTTTTAAACATGGGGCCCAGGAGTGCTAAAATGCTTTACTTTGTATGTGTGGTAAAGCAAATGTTTGTAATTCTTTATTAAATGTAGACCTCGCGATTGTGAAACCTCTTCTTAAGAAGCCGTCCCTCGATCCGGCCCTTTTGAAAAATTTTAGGCCGATCTCCCTTCTTCCTGCTCCCGCTAAGATGCTCGAGGCGCATCTGAATCTTCATTTGTCCTCCTTTCTTGATTTATCTGAATACCTTGATAACACGCAACATGGTTTCAGAAAACACCACAGCACTGAGTCTGCTCTTACTTGTGTGGTCGATAACATCCGACGCAAAGTGGACTCTGGCCATACTACGGTTTTGGTTTTGTTGGACCTCACGGCCGCGTTCGACACCCTGTCCCCTGCCATTCTTACATCTCGGCTTAGGGAAGCTGGTGTTATGGGACCGGCCTTGAGCCTCCTCAATTCCTTTCTGTTGGAAAGGGAGCAGAGAGTGATGCTTGGGAACCACCTCTCCCCTGCTAAGTCATTGCAGTGTGGGGTGCCACAAGGGTCGGCCTTAAGTCCGACCCTGTTTAACATCTATGTGGCTCCCCTGGCAAGACTAGTTAGATCGCAGGGGATGGAGGTGGTGTCCTACGCAGATGACACCCAGATTATGGTGTCACTGGCTCACTCCTCTGTCGGGACATCAGCCGCCAGTTTCAGGGTATGCATGCAGTATGTGGCAGACTGGATGACTATAAACTCCCTCAAACTGAACGGCGAAAAGACGGAGGTGTTGATTTTTGGGAAGGACCAAGATGTTTGGTCGAGTGAGTGGTGGCCACCTTCTCTTGGCATCTGCCCCACTCCCTCCCAATCTGCCAGAAATCTTGGTGTAATATTTGACACCTCGCTTTCTCTGTCCCTACAAGTCAACAGGACCGTGGCCACTTGCTGGGGTGTGATCAGGATACTTAACAGAATCCGCGGGTATCTTTCCCCTCAGGCGCGCAAACAGGTTGCAGTCGCCCTGGTGGGTTCGAGGTTAGATTATTGTAACTCTCTTTATATGGAAGCCAACAAAAGCCTTATACACCGACTGCAGATTGTGCAGAATGCTGCAGCGCGCTTTGTTCTGGCTCTTCCGAAAACCTCTTCCGCCACTGCGGCCAGGAAAGACCTTCACTGGCTTCCTGTCCAGCACAGAATCGCTTTTAAAATTCTGTGTCTGGCCTATAGAGCACTGACAGAAGGTCCCTCAAGTGCTTTGGGCTCTCTTCTCACGCGTTATGTCCCTACAAGAGGCCTTCGCTCTGCGGGACTCTGTCAACTTGTTGTGCCCCGTTTCAAACTTGCTAGATGGGGAGCCAGAGCTTTCTCCGTGGTTGCCCCTCAGCTTTGGAATTCCATCCCAATTGAAGTAAAAACTCTTCCTTCAATAGAGTCATTTAAAAAGGCTCTTAAAACTTGCTTCTTTAAGAAGGCCTACTAATGAGATAAGGCTGCAGAGGGGGGGTCTTAGCTTCCATATTTGATTTAGGCGCCTTGACGCCCATTGGGCTAAGTTTGCGCAATATAAGAACCGTTTCATTCATTCATTCTCTCCCTCCATACTGATTGCGAGTGCGAGTGCCTAATAAAACATATATATTTTATTTCTTAACTGAAACTTCTAATGGTATTATCTTATATGTGGGTTCTGTTTCTGCAGCAGTTAAAAAAAGACCTCTTTTTGTTAGGTCTGGGTTTCTACCAAATACATTTAGTGGGCTTTGGTAGAGCAGCCAGATCTTGGAAACTAGAAACCGGGACATTCCATAAACATAGAATTAGGACTATAACAACCATTGGGCACAAAATGACAGTGCTTACCAACACAGAAAAGAAATAACAGTCAGTCAAGCTCTTAGGGTGGTTCAAAGTTTCATGTAGACACTATCCTCTGTGTCATTGCATTTTGTTTGGGGCAGCTAATTAATTATGCACTGGACCCACATAAAAAGATGCTTCTCTCAGTCAGACTCTCATTGAATATTGGGATAGGTGCCAAATTTACTGAAATTTGCTGACACAGATGGTGAAAAAATTAGAATGTCCTAGTAAATTCGGCATGGCTAGTTAGACTAGCTTTGGGTCCTACCATCCAACCAGTGGCTCACTCATAGTTGCCAAGTTTCCCACACCCATGCAATATGTGTTGAGACAGTCCATGTTTTTTCATTTGAAATCTGAAACTTGTCATTCTGTTTTATAATGCAATATACAAGACTACAAGTCTCAGAAATCAAAGAAAAAACCTGAACTGGAGCAGCACATCACGCATGGATATGGAAAACTTGACATGGCTGCTTACATCTACTAGCCTCTTTCAGCCGTGGGCTTCACACCTTGTCAATTACATTTTGGCTCAGCTTAGTGTCATAGTCATCTCTTACCTAATGCTACTGACTATCTGGATGCAGACTTCCGTCTCTGCACCAGTGCTTGCACTGAACTGCATAAAGGATTACATCTGTAGCCCTCTCAGTCCTCCCCTCCTAGCCCTCTCCTGTTAAGTGCAGGAAAGTAGGGAGATCGTGCCGGATCCATGTTCTGGCAGCTATTTCTGGGCAGGATCTGGGACCCTGCCGACCCATTTGTCCTCTTGTCATTTTCTAACACCTAAGATCTAATTATCTTGGCCAAGGGAGTAACATACAAATTGAAGAGCATGGGACTCAAAATGGATCCCTGAGGTACTCCAAAACATACTGATCTACTGCATGCTGCCATAGGACCGAGATGCACCGTGGTAGATCGATCTATTAGGTAATTATTAAACCAGTCCAGTGCCTTCCCCTGGACCTCCATCTCCCATAGCCGTTGTAACAAAATGTCATAGGAGATGGTGTCAAAAGCGGCTGATAGATCCAACAACACCAAAATAGCCAATTCCTTCTTGTCGAGGGCAAGCCTTATGTTATCGATCATTTCGACTACCGCTGTTTCGGTGCTGTGCGCCGCACGGAACCCCAATTAAGAAGGATCGAGCAGACTCTGCCCTTCTAGATGGCAGGTTAGTTGTCTATTTACTAAGGCTTCAAGGACTTTCCCAAAATAGGGCAACAACCAAGAGATGGGACGATAGTTGGCTAGTTCACTTGCATCTGATGTAGGCTTCTTCAATATGGGCCTGACAAGGGCTTTTGTCCATCTGACCGGAACGATCACTTGGTTCAGAGAAAGATTGAGGATCTCAGTAAGCCTTGGTATCAAAGAGGGAGCCAAGTTCTTAATCATTCGTGGGGGAAAGGATCTGTAGGAGAACCGGATTTGATTTTGACAATAGCCTCTAAAACCTGCTCCCTAGTTACTGGTTGGAATTCAGTCAAAAGGGAGATTTGTGGATCGCTTCTGGTGGTTGTCTGCAGATCGATACCATCCTCCTGTGGGAAGGATCGATATATAGCCTTTATTTTGTCATCGAAGAAGGAAGATAGTTTGTTGACCTACTCCTGAGAAGGAGCCACAGAGGATCGAATGTCATAATGTTATAGAGTTCTTTACTTGAATTGGCTGCGTTGTTAATCCTCCCAGCTGATACATCTTTTTATCCTCTTTAATGTTGTTTAAATATGCCCGGTGACTTTCTCTGTAACTAACTTGATCTTTAG
Source organism: Lissotriton helveticus (assembly GCF_964261635.1). Classification (NCBI taxonomy): domain Eukaryota; kingdom Metazoa; phylum Chordata; class Amphibia; order Caudata; family Salamandridae; genus Lissotriton; species Lissotriton helveticus. The sequence continues at coordinate 1,563,046,508 of NC_136068.1, read as the reverse complement.
CTGTTTTCCTTTGTCTCCAAAGATGCTCGGCCCTCCTGTTAGCTAATTTCTGAGTTTTGAGTTCTGCAGTAAACCAGGGCGATGGTTTATGCTTCCTCTTCACTCTAGAAAAAGGTGTTATTTTATTCAAAGTCATTCTAATTGCCTGTTTAAAATCAGTGACAGCTCCTAAAATATCGTTGGTGTTCAGAACGGCTACAGAGTTGAAATTGTTAGCAAAGGAGACAGATCTAACTTTGCGCCAAGGTCTAATTATGACGCTTTCATTGACTGGTCTTATTACCGGCTCCTTGGCAGGAAGACTGAACTGTATTAAATAATGGTCTGTCCATAAGAGCTGTACAGGTTGATCCACAGTGATCCTGGTGGAGTTTGTGAACAGAAGGTCAAGAGTATGACCAGCCTGGTGGGTAGGACCCACTACCAATTGTTCCAGGTCCAAAGTGTGGAGAGATGTAAACAATTGGTCGGTGTCGGGGTCATGAGCCAGCTCGGCATGATAATTAAAGTCGCTGATCAAAATGAAATTATTGGCACCCATAACACAAGGAGCAATAAATTCAACTAGTTGGTTTACAAAATTGGCTTTATGACCAGGCGGTCTGTCGACTAAGGCTCCTGTCCATTTCTTAACAGATTGCGACATTAGTTTGAAAAGTAGTATTTCTGCTTTTTCTAGATGCAGAGAATCTATTATCATGGTTTCTGATGAACCTATCGACGCAATGGCTAAGCCCCTACCTCTCCCGGCTGCTCTGTCCAGCCTTGATATCTTATAATAAGAAGGGAAGGCAATGACTATATCTGGAGAGGACTGTTCTTGGAAACAGGTTTCAGTAATAAAGCAAACTTCCGGTTTTTCTTGATTCAAGAGAGTCCAAATTTCTAGTGCATGTTTGGGAATTGACTGTGTGTTAAAATAGATAGCCTTCGGGTGGAGGGACTTCTGCTGTTGCTCTGGCCTTATTTGTGTATAAAGTGGATGGCTCGGGAGGGATGTAATCCTGGCTCATGGTGATCTCCTCGCCTGACAGACAGTCAGTATGTACAACCATGCTGGAAAGGTTGCTTAATGCCACAAGCTCACCCCTGGTATAACAGATTTTAGCCATAATTACAATGCCTATAAGAACAAGACTCCCAACAGGCAGGGGTTCTGGCGGCTGGCGGTGGTCTGGCACGGACGGGCGCAGAAGGGCTTGCCTTTGGCGCGCCGCTGCGCGCGTCCGCACCCAAGCCGTGTCCAAATAAGTGCGGGAGGACGCGCAGCAAGACCACTGATCAAGCACACCAGCCGGAACAACCGGAAGTGGTAGAAGCTGAGAGCCCAGAGTAGTCCCTCCGCTACAAACAGCACAAGCCGCGGCAGAACGGGGACGACGGGCAGATGAGGTACGTTTAATTCGGATAAAGATGATTAGCAGTGCAAAAACAGTGCTCCCTCAAAACAAGTAAAAACAGTTCTGCACATATCGGGTGAAACGTACTATGAGCAAAAGAATTTAAAAAGCACACTGCGGTAAAACAGCAAGTCTGACCCCTAATGTTGCCCAATGATTACTGGTCTGCATTCCTTTCGGTGCAGCAACCAGCAGGCAATGTGGGGGTTTCTTATTTTAACTTCCACCTACCAAAAAACTCCAGATTTAAATGGCCATCGGTGCCCTCTTTTGTTAAAGTTACATCCAGACTGAAACTGAACACCCAGATGCCAATACAAGGGAAGGAAACAAAGGTTCATAGCTTATCAGTTCACAAGTACTTTAGCGAAACTATGACTTGGATGCAGGTTTTTTACTTTGTCAAATTCCCACACCTCCCTATATAAGAGATGTACATTCACTCTAAGAAAGTAAGATGTATCTATTCGTATGAGTAATCACATTATTAATGATTGAAATGGCATCTACTAATTTATTTTTTGTTTACTTTTTTTTATAGAAGCTTGAGCTGATGCACCTGCACCCAGTGAGTGGTACAGAGATCTGAGAAGACTTTGGACAGCATTTCCAGCAACCCCAAAAAGACATGCAGCTCTTTACTGATGGAGGCATGAATCCAGAAACACATGACTAGAGTTGCACAAAACAGGCTGCACCAACAAGGAGTGACAACGGTCACCCAACATTCATAGCACAGACTACTACTGAAGTAAGTGTTGTCATGTACTGCATTTTACTATGAGACATTTGGGCAAATTGAGTGCTTTGATGTGAGGCTGTGTGCTCCAACCCAATAGGAAAGGGTCTCTTTTTGCATGGCTAGTCAAATTTTTTAACAATCAATCATATGAGGGAGGAGGAAGTTCTGATCCATTCAGTTTCCTAAACTTTAATTTCAATTAATCATAGGGGGAAGGATCACTTGTCCTGCACAACCAGGGTATGCAGGAGGTATGAGGGGTGTCTCAGGTAAAAAAAAAAACTCATGCACGTGATGGGAAGATCGTGGTAGCGGCATATGTTGATTCTCCGCTCTTCATTCACGTGTGTGCATAATCATCGGGTCAGTATGGTTATGCAGCCTCCACCTGGAGGTTCTTACCCATGGTTAAAACAGTAGCGATCAAGTGATGTGGATAGTGCTCAAATTCGTTAAAATACCCGGACAGCCAGATTCTTTGCTTTATTGGGTCTGGATTCGGGTAGCCCGTCAAAGGGCATTGAATATTGTGCGTTCTGCAAATGTATTAGGGATTCTAACGCACTCAAAGTTAGTGATTAAAAATGGCCGACATGTTTCAGCCCAAATTGCCTAGGTAGGTCTTGTGGGCTTTCTTCAGGACCAGGAGTGAAAGGTGACAAAGTGGATGTTTATAACAAAAAGTTGCCTTATTATAAACAGTGTAAGAAAAGGAAAAATTCAACCTGTTTCTTTGCAATACGGGAGGTCACAGTGTACCTGCAAAATATAAAAACAATATGTATACAGATGGGGGTGGGAGTGGAGGGATGGGGGTAGGAGACACACAAGGTACATACATTACAAAATCAAGGTTGATTTTGTCGCAACTAGAAAATGGCAATACTTTACAGACCCCATAGTCCTTGGCAGTGTCAACTCTCTCATTTCTGACTATAGTAGCATGCACATGATCTTTAGTTATATTGTGGTTTTCCAAAATCGTCTATGTCTTTAGAGAGCATGCAGTGGAATTGCTATACTTAGCATGCTGGCACAATTACTGGTGGTGGGCGCATGCGCGTGTAAGGGTGACTACTGTACACCGTTGGCCGTGTATAAGTTACTTTAAGGGTTGCCTAAATCGGCGCTATGGTACGCAACCATTCAGTGGGCGTGTATCGGGTGAACGGAGACCGATGTCTCTTCTTTTGGAGCGCTTTTGAGACGTACCTCAAGTGTGAATTTGTCACACTTCCTCGGGGTATGGCAGGAGGTGAGGGTGCCTTATTAAAAGGAAATTAAATGAAAGGAGGGAAACGTTATTCAAAGAGTACATGCGGTTCGCATGGTGCAGACAATCGGAGATCCGTCTCTGCTACCTGTGGCTCTGAACCTCGTGCCCTGCTTGTGCTGACACTTCGCCCGCTAACCCGGAAATGCCGCGGGGTTGCTACCGGGTCTATTTTGAGTATTCAGTGTTGGTAACTGAAAAAAGACTCGGTCGATAGACGCGAGTCTCTCTTGGAAATTTCTGTGTATGCTTTTAATGCGATAACAATACCTATTCGTGGAACTCTCTAAATTAATTCATACAGGTTTCGAAATTGTTGGTCTTAACATGAGAAGTATATCTAAGAGTCGATTTGACTTGCAAATCAGAGTTGGATATGCTTAATATTGTTGATGTTTCCTTTATATTCATGTTGCTTATTGCGGGAGTGGGGTGCGCGGGGGGAGGGAGGGGAGGGGAAATTTTGAAAATCAAAATTGGAAAAGTAACTGGTTGTGTTTGAAAATAAGTACTTATACAGATTTTGTCTGTATATCTTTACTGTAAATGTCCTAATCATGTTACTTCGTTCATGAATAAGAGGATTATTATTTTCTCAGGCTCAGCCAAGGTATATTGTCATTTAAGCCCTCGGAATCTGTCTTCAACCTATGGTCCCAACGTTGCTCTTTTTCGAAGAGGATCTTCTCTGCATTCCTGTCTTTTGTCTCAAGAGTTTCAAGGATGACCCAGTGTAGTTCTTCTACCGTGTGGCCCACAAACAAAAAATGATTGGCCATCTTGGTGGTGCTTTTTTTGCACTTAACATTGCTCCGATGCTCGCAAATCCTCTGCTTGGCCTTCCTGCAGGTCATTCCGATGTATCGCATGTTACACGGGCAAGTTATCATATACACCACGTGACTGGTGTTACAATTCGTGTGATTCCTTATGGTCCATTTTAGGTTTGGGAGAAGTTGTAATTCCTTCGTCGGTTGAGTGAGACTACAGACCGAGCAAGAGCCGCAGGGGAAGTGTCCTGTAACAGGTGGATTACCCCATAAGCTTGTTCTTTCTCTGAGTTTGGTAGGAGGTGGTCTCGTGTGGACAAGTATGTCCTTCAGATTCCGGCTTCTTTTGTTGGCGAACCTTGGTTTCGGCCATGTCAAGGTACCTGTCGTTAGGATACTCCAATTCTTATTGATTATCTTCTTGACTTTGTCGGTCACAGGGCTGTAGGTTGTTATGCATGTCATTAGTTCTTCCTGTGTTGTTTTTTCTGTTGTTTCCAAAAGACCATCTCTAATCTGAGGGCGGGCTCGCTTCTTACATTTATTAATCACCTTCCTTGGGTAATTTCGATCCTCAAGTTTTTGACAGAGGTCATTTGCTTGCGTTCTATACTCCTTGGTCTTACTGCAGTTCCTCCGCAGCCTGGGAAATTGACTGTAGGGGAAGTTTTCCCTCAGACAGCGGGGGTGGAAGCTATTAAAGGATAGTAGGCTGTTCTTCGCTGTTGTTTTGAAGAAGGTGCGAGTTTGTAAGGTCTCTCCTTCAGCATAGATGGTAATGTCTAAGAAATCCAGGCTGTGTTTGTCAGCATTATAAGTGAATTTCAAACATTCATCTCTGGTATTTATCCAGGAGTGGAAGTTTTGTAGGCTGTCTATATCGCCATTCCAGATTAGTAAAATATCGTCAATATACCGTTTCCAGAACAGTATTTGACATCGGAAGGGGTTGTTCTCATTCTGGATGTGTATCTCCTCAAAGCTGCTGACATAGAGCCCTGCCACGCTTGGGGCAAATGTGCTGCCCATCGAGGTACCGTAGCATTGTAAATAGAGGGTCTCTTTATACGGGAAGTAATTCTCCATGAGTGCGAGTCTGCAGCACTCCAGTAGGAAATGTCTTGGAGTTTTGTGTGGCCAGTCAGTATTGAATATTATGGTCTCCAGTGTGTCTAAGGTATTCTGCTGAGGCAAGCTCGTATAGAGACTTTCCAAGTCAAGCCCAACCAGCAGCATGGTTTCTGAAAAGCGCTCCAAAAGAAGAGACATTGGTCTCCGTTCACCCGATACACGCCCACTGTATGGTTGCGTAGCATAGCGCCGATTTAGGCAACCCTTAAAGTAACTTATAAACGGCCAACGGTGTACAGTAGTCACCCTTACACGCGCATGCGCCCACCACCAGTAATTGTGCCAGCATGCTAAGTATAGCAATTCCACTGCATGCTCTCTAAAGACGCAGACGATTTTGGAAAACCACAATATAACTAAAGATCATGTGCATGCTACTATAGTCAGACAATGAGAGAGTTGACACTGCCAAGGACTATGGGGTCTGTAAAGTATTGCCATTTTCTAGTTGCGACAAAATCAACCTTGATTTTGTAATGTATGTACCTTGTGTGTCTCCTACCCCCATCCCTCCACTCCCACCTCCATCTGTATACATATTGTTTTCATATTTTACAGGTACACTGTGACCTCCCGTATTGCAAAGAAACAGGTTGAATTTTTCCTTTTCTTACACTGTTTATAATAAGGCAACTTTTTGTTATAAACATCCACTTTGTCACCTTTCACTCCCGGTCCTGAAGAAAGCCCACAAGACCTATCTAGGCAATTTGGGCTGAAACATGTCGGCCATTTTTAATCACTAACTTTGAGTGCGTTAGAATCCCTAATACATTCGCGGAACGCACGATATTCAATACAATTTGACGGGCTACCCGAATCCAGACCCAATTATGCAAAGCATCTGGCTGGCTGGGTATTTTAACGAATTTGAGCACTATCCACATCACTTGATCACTACTTTTTTAACCATGGGTAAGAACCTCCAGGTGGAGGCTGCATAACCATACTGACCCGATGATTATGCACACACGTGAATGAAGAGCGGAGAATCAACATATACCGCTACCACGATCTTCCCATCACGTGCATGAGGGTTTTTTTTACCTCAGACACCCCACATACCTCCTGCATACCCTGGTTCTGCAGGACGAGTGATCCTTCCCCCTATGATTAATTGTAGTCACATTTTGCCTGATGCCTGATGTAATTTCGAACTGCACGTGCACTGGGTCCCTGTTAAACAGGTCCCCAGTGCCAGATCTATTTCCTAAAACACTGTACCACGTTTGGCACAAATTTAGCTACCCCTTTAAGTCCCTAGTAAATGGTACCCCTGGTGCCTATGGCGTGGGTACTGAAAAGGGTCCTCTAGGGCTGCAGCACTGGTTGTGCCACCCCAGTTTCCCCTCACCAAGGCTAACACTCTGCCACTGCAGCTTGGGTGCAGGAAATCCACAGAGTCGACATTGCACACAGCCCTGTGTGCCTTGCCACCACCACACTGTATAAGACAGGTAAGCCACCCCTACTGTAGACCTATAGCCCTATGGTAAGATGTGCTATCTTCTATGTCTGGGCATATCAGCGTGAACAGATATGCCTCTACAATGTCCAGTCCATTCTGTGATGTTTTAAGTAAATAGGGAAGCCATAAAGAGGACATGGACGGATGTTCATCAGCACTAGGTTTGTAGCTCCATGATGGCTTCACTAATTTCCAAGAGGTTTGGTACCAAATATCTTGTCTTAATAAATCCTCAATAATGCCAGTGTTGGATTTATTAATACATTCATACAGGAGACCATTTTAGAGGATCACCTGAACCTAACCAAACACTACTGGGATCTCTGTCTGGTTTTCACAAACCTGCCACCACTAGACCTTTTTCTGTCCTCTTGGGGTGAGAGCCAGCGCTCTCAGAGGATAGAAACAATACATACTCTGGGCATGGGTGTTTCACAGCTCCTCCAAGACAGGATGGCCTTCCCGGGTGGGAAGCTTCAAAGGCAATGTCGCCTTTGAAATCCAACACGGGAAACCCCAGATAGTGGAGGAGGCCAATTTTATTTTTATTTATTTATTTAAAAGGTTTTATATAGCGCTAGCTGGACCCAAGAGTATCAGAGCGCTTTACAGCATTAGATCCCCCTTACCTGCTCCACTTTTGGTGGGAGGAAAATTAGTTAGATGAGGAGGAGGGTCCCCCCTCAGGCTGCATCGCCCCTAGGGTGGGGCAGGCAAGGTGAACCCCTCTCTTGAAATTCCACCATCTTGAGATGGTGAAAAACCACCAATTAGGCTGGGGTAGTGCCTCTTACCTTAGGACGTAGTCACTAGACGGTGTAGATACCCTAACTGTAAGTAGCCCACTAGCTGCTGCCTGTCTTCCCTTGTAACATTCCTACATTCAGTATTTAGGTGGATCCCCGAACCCTTGACGTCCGATTCCACAGACCAAAAGAAGATACAGGTAGAAGACCTGCTGCTGAACCAGGAACTGTGCCCTGCTGAAGAAGGAACCAGCGCCACACAGTGCCAACTGCAAAAGGGTTCGAGAACTGTGGCCTGCCGTCCCTACCTGAAACCAGTGCAGCCTCCAAGAAACGCAGAGCCCTGTCAGCCTTTGCCAATTGCCTGGGACCTCCCTTTGGATAAGTGGCACTAGTCCCAGGCACACCGTCGCTATAGACTGCTGTGGTGAAGACCTGCACAGACTGTGTCAACGCGATTCACACCACCAACCAAAATTTGCTGCTGCCAAGGCTTGTTGGCCACCAGACAAGTAGCCAAACCATACAATGCATCCATCAGCCGAAGGGATCCTCACAGTATCTGCGAATGACACTAGACACAGACCCTCTCCTGTGAGCCTGTACCAGCTTTATGGTGGTGTTGACTGCATGAAAGCAGCAACTTGGGCATCACAGTGGCGGACTACCCTTACCGCACCTGTAGCTGAATGCTGCTAGCGAAGAAACAATTTTGTATCCCAAGACACCTCCGACTTAGGTAAACCAGAATTTCCTGCTGTGCCCGAGCCCTGGGACTTACAAAACTCTGACTCCTCTGGAGTAGAACTTTTCCTGAATGATGGCATGGCGGTTGGTCCCCAAAACCCCCTGGTGGAGCATTGCTTCCATCGACCATAATGGTAAATGTGTTAGCAGTACTCTGCTATCCAACCCTGTGTTTTCTTCCCCTTGACCGCAACAGTCTCTGTCTGACGGTATTGACTGCAGTTGCTTAAAGTCTGTAAGCATTTGTGTCTTGAACTGCATTTAGTTAACAATCGACATAAAAAGCAATTACTATCTATTGAACAAAGTCTTCGTATCTAAAAACTATATATAAAGATGCAAGTTTATTTTCCTAATTGTTCTCAGATTTATGTATTACCTCTGTATATGACAACAAACGCTTAGCACTACCCTTCTGATAAGCCTAACTGCTTGCCCACACTACCACAAAAAGAGTGTTAGAATGATCTGCTTTTACCCCTCCATGCCTATTGGGTATCAACTGGATTCTCTGCACAGTGCACTTAATTCTAGTGCACTGCATAGAGAGCCAGGGTCCTACACACCATCATTCTGTTTGTAAAGGCTCCCTTGAGCAACTAACCCGACAAACTTGTGTTGATGCACCTGCGCCCAGAGAGCCGTACAGAGATGTGAGAAGACTTTGGGCAGCATTCCTAGCACCCCCCACATGACTTGTTTATCTCTACTGTTGAAGGTATTAATCCAGAAGCACGTCTCGAGTTACACTACACAGGCTGCACCAATCTACTACTGAAATAAGTGTTATCATGCATTGCATTTACGATGATGCATTGGGGAAAACTGAGTGCTGGGATGTGAGGCAGTGTGCTCCTACCCTCCTTCCATACTCAAAGTATGCCTTGGGAGCCGCTTTCAGCCCTCCTGACCTTTACATGTGGTCTCATGGTGAACAGCAGCACTGGGCTTCTGTTTACTTGACTAAGCACTAACATTCAGAAAGCTGTTAAATCAGAAAGTAAAGGGAAATGAGCAAGGTGTCTTGCACCAATTATCTTCAAGGATGCTTTCATTTTTAAAGGCATAGTGCAATAAGCATGTAAAAATATGATAGTCTTTTCAAAATTCCAAAAGTGTATTTCCTTAACATGCAGAATGTTTCATCTTAGTGCATCAGACTGTATCATCATATTAAGAGGCATGTATTAAAAATGAGAGTTTCCAAACATGAACTTAGAAACATTAATTCTAGTAAGTCAAGTGCTAAGCCATCTGCTGTGTGCACCCTGTGGATCGCCTACGTTTCTAATACACATGGAACAACATTATATTTTATTACATCATACACAAGAGGTTTCGTACAACACACATCCTGAGCTCCTATATTTCAAAGTACTCTCATACGTGATAATGAAGAAAAAAGCATCAAACTGAAAAAAACAATTGCCTAGGATCACACAATTGGACCAAGTGGGAATTCTGGGATTGATCCCAGACTTTGGGGTTTTCACATTGTGCAAGGCAGCCCCTTAAGGCATATCTATTTCCCTTTCTCGCTTTACATCAAAAATGTGTGGGTGGCAAACAGAAGTTACATTAAGGCTCAGCAAGTTTTGGGTTCAATGATCAAGGGCAACCTTGATCTGAGCCAGAGCCAGGCATCTGGTTCACACTAAGTTCAAGCTCACAGTGGCTATCTCACTTACTATCACATAATGACAATTAAGGGGATAAAGGAATCGGGATGATATGATGTGACTATCATCAAACAATTTAATGAAGCAGGCGTGCCAACGCCCCAGTGCAGGACTCCTTGTTTCAAGAGTCATCAGTTTCTCACTTTACCATATTTTAGTGAGTGGGCAAGGAAACTAGGTGTTCTCTCCTTCATGAGTAAAAACATATGTTTGCTGTGTTACACTCCAGTTATTTTATTACATACTTACTACGAGTGTTTTTATTTTGATTTGATGTTCCCCACATCTGTTAAATATAAGAAACAAAAAAGTCTTGTTAGAAAGTCATTACCCAAGAGTGCACAAGGCGAGGCCGATATAAAAAAACAAAAAAAAACAGGCCTTCTGTTTCGATTATTTCCATCCTGCTCATTGCACAACAACTGAGGTGTGAGTGATTCTGATGGTGAGACTCAGGGACTACTCTTCCTAATAAAATATCATTGTTCTGGAGATGCTGCCCATACTTTAAATACATAAAGAGTTTCGAACCAGCATATTTTGGCAAAATGGTAAAGCCATGATAAAAAGTCAAATTTAATATTTACATCGCTGAAACTTTCCCACTACCCCAAGCCTTCAGATGGAGGCTGGGTGTTTGTGTTTGCCTACCTCAATGAAAGTTAGGGGGTCTCTGTCAAGTATTGCCTTTTAAAACTTGGTGTAATAAGGAGGTTTTGACGCCTAAGATTCTATTTAATTCCATATTCAACATTCAAGTTACGTCCTTTGTACACTTTACTTGCCAAGGTAGCAATAGCAATAGCAAGCAGAGAATGCTTATCCCAGGGAGTGGTAGAGAGACAGCAACTCAGATACAGCATTACATAGTATTGTCAAATTTATGAGCCTTCTAGAGACTAGCAGCTTAATTTAGAAAGCCGTATGGAATCAAATCCTCAAAATAACTCCATGACTAACTGTCCACACAGTGTGAATGCTTCCCCTTCCCTACATCTACCTTACACCTTCCCAACACTGGTCCTGCCCTAATGTTTTTAATGCGGCCTTCAGTCTCACCACAGACCCTATATTTTGGCCCCAGGGAAAATGTTAGTGAGTACCCATAAACATGAATTTATTAATTCCTAAAGAGGCCCTTCTTTACAATCTTAGAATAAGAACAGAATGAGAAAAAAGCAATAGGAATCTAAACCCATTACAGTTTGCATGTATCTTCATTGATGACATTAAATAAATCAATGTGCCATATTAGAAGGATTGCAACTTATGAATAGGAAGTAACAAAATGATCTCAATGTTAAAAACAGTAGCCCACTTACCTATCTACATACAATACAAAACTGTGATCTGCATTCTCCTAGGTGTGCTTTTGCAGCAGGCACAATAACCCTCTATGATATTTTATGAGTCAAAACTGAGATTGAACACAACACAGAGCTCTCCAAGAACTGCATTAACCACCAGAGTTATCGGACCACTGTTATAATCCCCTCAGAATTGCTGGGTATAGAAAGATCTTAAGCAGCAGGTATCTTCTCCCTGTTAAATATTCTAAAATACAGCCTCTTTGTCACCAATTAAGTACGCTAGAACAGATTTGCTGTCTTATATGACAGTATTGTAAATCAGGCACCCCATTGAAATTCCTACACATTCCTACACACATATTAAATAGATCAATTTATTTAGAGATACAATCATATCTCTAAACAAGTATTTAAACCTATGCTGTGTGACCCAGGCCACCTGCCCCGCCTCACTCTGAAGCAGGAGACAGAAACCAGGCAGTAAATCAACTTTATGAACTGTGCTGTATGATGCAGGGCTTAGCTTTCTAGAACCCTTCATTTCCGTTGTGATCCATGGCAGAATCCACTGTAAGCCAGTGACTCTTTTAGCATCATGGTTTCAGGCATCAGAGTCTCCATCCCTGCGTTATTCCAGATGTTCATCAATCACAGGCATAGATCCCACCCTTTCTCATCTGTCACACGTAGGAGTGGACGCAAGCACGTGTGATTTGGTCCCCTGTCCTCTGTAATGGTAAGTGTGATAATGCTAATCTTGGGTTATGTGTATTGTGCTGAGACCCCCAATAACACTAACCTCCCCGACTGTGACACCCCAGGCCCTGGCTGCACATCGCTGGCCCCTTTAGAAGAGGTGCTGCTGTATTTGTTCCCCTACGATATTGATCCAAAAGACGAGCAGGGTTTTTGTTCCCTTGTGAAGTTGATTCAGATATCTTGTTGGCACTTACTTTAGTTGCTGTAGGCTTGTTATCTGTGCATTTAATTTACCCTGAAACTGCCCTTTTTCTATTTTATTGTTTGAAACTGCATTTCTCTAGGTGTTAGTAGGAGCCCCACACCCCCTTATCTTTGGCCCTCCCTTGCAGCAGACACCAAGTTCCAGTTTGATTCCAGGTAGCAAGGTGGCCTGTAGTGCGCAAAACACATTTCACGTTCAAAATAAAATTTTGGGCCAAATGTCCATATTAGCGAAATGATTGTTGAAAATGCCTTCCTCCTCAGCTCTTTTTTTCCTTCACTTCCTGGGCTGTAAAGTAACTTCTGTCTAAACAGTGGTAGTGGAAAGTTTGGAAATGCTTGCTGAACTTTATGATAGATTATGCATCATGTAATTAAATGCTTTTAAAAAAACCTTAGGTGGCTCAGTGAGTTATAGGCTCACCCCATTAGTAATCTGCTGGTTCAGAGAACCGAACCTGTGGACCGGGGTAGGGTTACAATAAAATGACAACCAACTGTAGCTGAAAGACAAGAATCTGCCAGCCACAGAATGCTTCCTGGGCATAGACAATGGTTGGTATATCCCTGAAAATTAAGAAACGTGAATGACTGCCATAGCCTCACATTCTACCCTAATTGTTAATTAAAGTTATATAGTGAACGAGCAGAGGATGTATGCAGCATTTTCCTCCTTTTACCAACATCAGCTGCTTGTAACGTTTAGTTAAAGTAAATATAACATAGCTACAACATGACCGGCCTGTCTGTTAACGTGCACGCATATTAATATTCAGGAAACCAGTGTGGCAGCAATGTAGGGAATATACAAATATCCAAGTCAAGCGCAAAGGAAGAAATATGTGCTTATAGTAGACACAGTTATCTTCTGTATGGCGATAAAAGTGTCCATATCTTAAAGCACTCAACATTAATGTCAAAAACATGGATTGATTTACAAACAATTAATGTTAAAAAATGTAGAGGCAATGCATATCAGCGATTTACTTCCTTTCTTTTTTCACATGCTTTACTTACTCTTGCATGTCCCAAGAGTGTTAGCTATTTCATCATGTGTTTCCGTATTTGCTTCATCCATCTTATTACTCTAATATAGTGCATACCTTGAGTCGTGATAGGTGTTTATGAGAGCCTTTGATTGAGAGCTCTGGCACTGAGGCTGAAGGCAAAGCAAAGTGCCTGTCAGTGGGTTGGCTTCTCTGCAGAGCACACAGAACAATGGTCATGTATTCCAGTTGCAATTGAAATTCTATGAAAATGTGTACGAAGGGGGTACACAAATGTTGAAATATGTTCAAGGCAAAAGAAAATAAAGTGCATAAAAGTGAGAGAGCATTGTATATATTCGGAAGTGGGGATGTCAGGGAGATACAAGGGAGTGCATTCGGGGAAGAGTGTAAAGAGGGTGCTGAAGAGAAAAGTGAGGCGGTTTAAGATGGGCAGATGGACGAGATGTGCAGAGAAAAAGGGCATACATTTCTAACATAAAGAGGAAATAACAGAAGGCCGGAACTCCTTGCACAAGCCTCAATTCTAGTTAACCAGACATTTTTAAAGGGCCCCCTTCATATACAAATGAGAGGCATAGGACCAGTGGGAGAAAACACAACAAATGTTTAAACAAAAAGGGGTCCTACCTATATTGCTTTTCTACAAGGAATAAATCAAACAGTACCAGACCACACTACATACTTGTCAAGGCATATTATTTTGCCATATACAGCTAGATTCATCATTATCCCGTTTTGCGAGTCCTTAATAGCGAATCATAAGGAATCGCTATTAAGGACTTGCAAAACGGGATTCATGTAGGAATTGCAAGAAATATTGCGATTCCTACATCTTCCTTATTTGCGATTAGCAAATTGCTAATCGCAAATAAGGAATAACTCCCCATTCATTCCTATGGGCCTAAAGGCTCATAGGAATGAATGGGGAGTTATTCCTTATTTGCGATTAGCAATTTGCTAATCGCAAATAAGGATGTGATTTCAAGGGTGCCAGGGGTGTCCAAAGGACACCCTGTAGCACCTCTGAAAAGCAAATGTAGCCAGATGTTGCGCACACACATGTCCGAAGGACATGTGTGTGTGTAACATGCCACTCAGAAAAATGCACTAAAGTGCATTTTTCTGAGTTTTCGCTATTTACCACGAAGTCTGACTTCGTGGTAAATAGCGGCCAGAAATAGCGAATTCGCAAATAGAAAATGGTTGATGAATTGCATTTAAGGAATCTCAAATAGAGATTCCTTAAATGCAATTCCTCGCAAATATGCGATTTCGCAATTAGCGATTTTCGCATTTGGGATGTTGAATCCCAAATGCAAAAATTGCACTCGCAAAGGGCCAGATTCTCAGAATCTGGCCCTTTTGAGCCGTTTTCGGCTTGATGAATCTAGCTGATAGTCTTTATTTATATACTATTTTTTCAATTTGTATTTTTTTCACTATAAATTCTTTTCATACAATCCATTGTTCATTTTTTTATTATTATAAAAACAAATGTATATACAGTTCTTCTTTACATAAATCTGATTGTACATTTCAAATCATTTTTCATTTTACACATACTTGATAGGATTTAAAATATTCAGTTTGCAAAACCACCCATTCACTTTGCCTCCTGTATCACACTCTCTACTCACATTCCACTCACACTACAAAACATTAATTCATCATCAACTAGTCCGGAAGAACAACCACCAACAGTCAAAAGTACACCATCAACTCTATACACTTCTCTTTCTGGTGTAATGGGACTGGACTGAACACACAGATAGTGGATGCATGTTTCGGTGGTATTTATAATTTGTAACCACCTTCTTCAGGACTAAATAAATGATTTATATTTTCATACAATACAACAGGAGGGCAAGGAAAGAAATCTAAAACGAGAAATAACAGAACAAACTATCTTTAATGTAATGTCAAAATGTGGTCACAGACTGTTATACAATACTAGCAGCCCGTCCCAACGTTGTCCGGGTATGAAATAGAATGTGTGTAAAGTATGTATTTGGCAAGGGCAATTTATTTTAAAATCTCGCGGTAGACAACATTTTTTGTTTCATTAGAATAGGGACGGAGAAGGCCCAGCTGCAGCCCTGGTTGATGTTAGCATTCGCTTGTAATTGGTGTAGTGATCCGCCGCCTGAGCCTGGCTACAGCCCTGGTTGATGTTAGCAGGCGCGTGTAATGTCGTTGAATGAGAGAGTTATCAGCCGCGGGTAAATCAGTTTAATGAGAGAGTTGAGTGACAGCGAGTAGGAGAGGCTGCAGTAATTGTCCCTGCAGACACGCTCATTTGCGTGTTCCCCCGCTTGAGGCCCAGATGCAGGCCTGTTTGATGTTAGCAGGCGCGTGTTCCCCCGCTTGAGGCCCAGCTGCAGCCCTGGTTGATGTTATCAGGCGCGTGTAATTAGTATACTGATCCGCCGCCTGAGCCCGGCTAGAGTCCTGGTTGATGGTAGCAGGCGGGTGTAATTTCGTTGAATGAGAGAGTTCAGTAACAGCGCGCAGGAGAGGCTGCAGTAACGTTACTTACCAGGCCTCCAGGTGAACGCGTTTGTCACGCCCCCAGCACACGGCCACAGCAGACTTCTGATTAATGTACGACCCACATGGCATGAAGGGCGGAACGTAGCACACGCCTCCAGCGTGCCCCTTGATGCGGCGCAATTGCGTTCACATGGCTTGAAGGCCGGACACACGCCCCCAGCGTTTCTCATGCCCCCAGCGCACGCCCACAGCCCACGATGTGATGGCCGTACCACACGCCCCCAGCATTAGTCACGCCCCCAGCCCATGCCCACAGCACAAAGCAGACACGCCCACAAGGGACTACTTTGCTGGCACGGTTCTTTTACCTTTTAAATGTATATGGTGGCCATCTGCATAGCCTATGTCCTTCTGCTGCAACTGCCCTTTCCAACGATGTATTGGGTGTTGTGATTGGTGCTGTGGTTACTGAGATTACCCGCCTCAAAGGTTTGGGCTCTCTCTTTATAATATCAGTATGGACAGAGCCCAAATAGTTGTGCTTTCAAATTTCTTACTAAAACCTCCACAACTGGGCGACCCCAACACTGAAAGGCTTGAAAATGTACGATACTACCAAGCTATCAAGATATCAAACTTACCTTGTTGTGTAGGGTTCTGTAGACAGCAACCTATACTTACCTTTATTTGTGTTGCTGTCTACAGATACCCATAGTCATGCTAATAAGAACAGAATGTGAAGGCAAGCCTTTAGAAAATACCCCTGTAGGTGTAACTTCGTAATAAGCATGCATAATGATGAATATTTACCAAGAAGAGTTTTTTTCAGTGATACCCCTAAGTGCAATCTTATGAAACTCTCCTACCACTGCCATCAAAGAATAAAAATCACCTGTGACCTAAAGAGAAATGTATATACAAAGAGAGAAGAGGACATTTGCTTACTATCACCAGTCTTTCATCAAAGGGGATAATGTGTCACTTGTATCATCTGCGGAGAGCCTTTGTTAATAATTGTGAGGGTCTCCTGGAAACAATGTAACCATCAACATCAAAAATTAGAAAAGGCTCTGGAAAGCCTACACAGGAAAGTCTAGATGTCACACACGGGAGTATGCAGAAAAATAGTGCCCTGCATACCTAAAAGAACCGGTCCACAGGATTTAGAAAAGGATTCTTCCTCAAAGGAATCTCTCTATCAGTAATTCACCTGCTCGTAATAAACGTTCTCTATCGGCATGAGGCTCACAAACTGCAGCAAAACAATATTTTCTACTGCATAAAAACACTATTCTCTTCACTGAGAGAATAAAAACATAAGTACACCAAAGGTATACAGTTAATCACTAAAACTCCACATTAGATATATTGATCTGAAATTATAAGAGATACATAAAGAGGAGGGGAGATGGAAGGGACAATTCAAATTGTCACTATGTGGCTATTTATCACCTTATGTCATCATTTGGCACTGTCTAATGTTGACAAGTTGGCAAATATCTAATGTATGGAAGTCTTACTCTACATTTGCTTAAGCCATAAGATTACACAGTGCTATGTTTAACACAGTGAGGGGAGGCTAGCATAAGCATAACCTATACATACAGTACCTTCACTCAGGCTTCTGCAGCTTTCAAGAGAAGTGTTCTTAGTCTCTCATAGTTCTGCTTCTACCACCTATGAATCTCTGTCTCTCTCCTACATGAAAGATAAAACATAACAATGAAGGGAGACAGAGGTCCCTAGAGAGACTCACCCATTCTATAGTTTTCAGTAACTCACTTGCGAGTACACCACTTGCGAGTACTATCGCACTATCACACTCTTCCTGCCGAATTGAATTAGCTATTGATACTAGAGTCTTTATCAAAACATCTACCATACATACCCTTACCTCTCTCTATGGATTGCTAAGTTCGTCTGTGATCCAAAGCTTCTTGCGATTTTAAACATTTATGACGAAACCACTCTCAGAGGCAAGTCCACCTCACCTCCCACTCACCTTCAACTGCGTCCCTTTTCATTTAAATTACACCGCTTGCCAACTTGCTCTGATGCCTTAAAAGGTCGACATTTATTAAAACATGGTTATACATTTGCAATTCATTGGTTTTTCACTATTTCCATAATAACTCACACTTCATTGTCTTTGTAATCTTAAGAATGTCCATTCATTGTTGCTGTGCATTACCAAACGGCCTATTGGTGGGAGGGCCTAAGTGTCACTGGCTCCTTTGTTTGTGGCTTCCAGGCTTCAACTTGTTACTGAATGGGTGGGTGTCCATCAGGACCGGCCTGGGCTGCAAGTGCCGTTCCGTTTGGCCCTGGACCCTTTGCTGGCCCCTCCCTGCTCCTCCGGGGGTCCCTGCCGTGTGGCATCCCAAGGACCCTGTATGAGCCTTTCATCTATTCTGCTGGAGCTGCACCCTGACATTCTACTCACCAAGTCCCCTGCCGTGAGGCATCCCAAGGGTCTTTTTGGAGCATCACATCTACTCTGCCATCATCTTTGCGCCATCCTTAGCTGCCTCAGTGCCCCTGCCATGAGGCATCCCAAGGACACTGTGTGAGCCATCTACCGCTAGTATTTTTAGCTCTCTATTTTTCTAATTTTGCTAAGATTCTTCTGACACGCTACCTACGGTTTCCCGACCGGAGGGAGCTCCCCCTACGCTCCTTGCTCCTCCCCCTTTTATGAGACTCATCTATTTGTGTACCCCTACAATGTTCAGCAGCAACATTTCCATCCCCACCCCTGTCAGGTGTACTCTGTCTTCTAGGTGGTAGCCTGGGGACCTTAAGTTGATGACAAACAAGCGCACTGTCCAACAATTTCTTTATCATAGGTCCACCCATGCCCATGCCTCTTCCAGCCTGGCGGTCATCCCTCGGTCTGCATTCGGGGAAAGCTCTCGGAATCTGCCCCACTGAAAACGAGAAATGGCATCCGCAGTTAAGTTGTCTACCCCTGGGATGTGTTGAGCCCTAAGCACAATGTTTGCCTTTAACTGGCCAGCGACTAGTTTACGCAGCAGGTTGACCACTGCGGGGCATTTTGCTGTGCCCGTGTTGATTGCCTGCACTACCGTGTGGTTGTCTGAGCAAATAACTATTTGCTTGTTGGCCAGACTTTGTGTCCATATGTGGATTGCTAGTACAATGGGGAATAATTCCAGTAGTGATATGTTAGCAGTAATCCCAGCTGTTTTCCAGCTCTCGGGCCATGCCCTAGCTGTCCATGCTCTGCCTAAGATGGCCCTGAAACCGAACCCTCCCGCGGGGTCTGTGAAAAGTTCTAGTTGATCTGCTTGCACCCATGGATCTCGCCACATGATGGTCCCTTTGAAGTCTGTCAGGAAAACCTTGTGTTAGGCGTACCCTGTGGTGCTTCTGCGTCATTCCTCTGATCATCGAAGCCAGGCGTCTTGCAAAGGCACGCCCCACGGGAATTACCCTCGTGGCGAAATTCAACTTCTCTAGCAGCTGCTGTACTTCTCCTAGTGATACAAAAGGGGTTGATGGACGGAGCGTTTGAGCAAATCAAACACTCACCCCCAGTCAACTGATCTGGGTTTAATCCATCACCATTCTTTAGCCCACTCAGCCACCAGTTCATACATGGCTATATGCAAATCAGTCTGACCCTGTGCCTCATGGGAACAGTCCATCCCGAACTGCCAAGCCATGTCTTTCCTGGAGCACTTCTCCTAGTGTCACCTTTTTCTGTTCTCTCAAGCGGCCAATGATCTGCCCTAGACTAGCCACCTTCTCAGGAGGTAGCCTACACGTCCCAGCCAGTGAGTCTAGCTCTATCCTGAGGAAGGACAGCTTTGTTGTTGGGCTCTCTGTCTTGGGCGAGTGGGACTCCCAGTTCTTCTGCCAGGTCTATGAATTTGATGAGAAGGTTTGTGCATTCACTCAAACCTGCCCTGCCCATGAATCAGAAGTCACCTAGGTAGTGGACCCTCCCCCCTGCCGGGGCCCGTGTTCCCAGTATCCACTCCAGGAACCTGCCAAAAGCCTCGAAGTAGGCGCATGATTTGGAGCAACCCATTGGAAGGCACATATCATAGTAGTACTGGCAGTCCAAACGGAACCCCAACAGTGAGTAGCTGTCCTGGTAGACCGTCAGGAGCCGGAAGGCCGATTCTATGTCAGTTTTTGCCAACAGTGCCCCCCTGCCTACTTGTCTAATTAGGTAAACCACATCACTCCACCGATGCGTATGCCACTGAGCAACTCCCAAGGTCTAGCAAATCGTTGATAGAGTCACCGTGGGGGAGAGACAGATGGTGTATTAGATGGAATATACCTGCCTCCTTTTTTGGGTACCACTCCTAGATGGGACACTACCAGGTCCTCCAGAGGGAGAGGTGACCGGGCCTGCCACCCCCCCGCCTCCCTCCTAGCTACACTTCTTTTCCCACTTTTTGTCTTGCGGCCTCCGGGTTGTCTCCAATTGATTTTAAGTTTTTGCTATCCCTGTCACCCCTGGGTCCCTTGTTTGGGATGGGGAAACCTGTTGTGAAACCTTCCGCTAATCTTTGTTTGTCCGCTCTCTTGGGGTAACGTCTTAATAAATATAGTAGAATGGATATTTTTATAGGGGTGGGAATGAGTGTGTGCCCCCATCCACCCACCCTCTGACCTTCGGTGAGACTCCCTGCTCACTACATGTTTGGGCCCCATCCCTTGGGACTGTTTGCAGCGTATAATGGGGTGGCTTCCTCCACAGGACCCACATGCGTACATGAACCTGCATGCTGCCCTCACCTACATTCATCTTTGTCGAACCTCCAACAGGCTTTCCCAGTTTTGCCACCACTCTGCATTTTCCCTTTGAAGGCCTGTCCTTGTCCCTCCTATCTTCTCCTACTCCTGTAAGAACAAAAATTGGGACCCCTTCTCTTGCCGCCATCATGTGCGTGGTGAACCCTTACATGTTTTGGCAATCCCATTCAATCATGGGCCAAGTCTGCATTTTCTCCCTGAAACCCTCATCGTATTTCAGCCAAACATCCCCCTGGTATTTTTGCTGGGCGTCGTGCACCTTCTGTTCATATAGAATGAGCGCCGCTGCACTTCGTGGGAATTTTTCAATGAACACACATGCTAGGGTCCTAAAAGCCCTCAGCCAATTCTCCAGGGACCTTTCCACACTGCGTTTACGCATGTCTCTACTATCATCGTCTTTTTTGTCCTGTGCTGTCAGGTCTATGCCTGGCTAGGCGCACTTCTAGTAATGAGAAAATATCTGTATATTCTTTTCTCCAGATCCTCTCCTTCACTGCCAGAGGGATGAGGTTGGCTAAGCCCAGGGGCTTTGTGGTTGTCTGGTGGTCACCTGGGGAGGAGCGAATATATTCGCTGGCCGGTTTCCCATGAGGGTTTGGGCCTTCACCCGCTCTCCCTGTCCCCTTGCCGGTGCCCTTGTCTGTTGAGCTCTGGGGCCCGTTTCTGTGGCCTCTTGGGCATTCCCAGAGCCCTGCCTGTCGCATTTTTTAGGGTCCCCCCCTTGTCTTTGCTCTGTTCTCCAGCCCCTGGCTTGTCCCATTTTTCCCAGTGTTCCAGAGGGCCCCCCAAAAGGGTACTCCATCCCATGCCATTGCCACCAGGGCAACAAAGCCATGGGGACCTGTCCCTGTCCCCATGCTTCTCCCTCGAAGCCCTGTTGGTAACTTCCTTGCCCCGCCTGCCATGGAGGTGGTGGCAGCCAGGGCACCCCCATAGCTAGATTATTCACCCCTAGCTGTGTCCCACGGTTCACTATTTGCCCTGAATCTTTGCACCTTCCTTTTGTGCCTGGTGTGCTATGCTTAATACAGCCATCGTTGGCCATGTTGCTCCTTCCTCTGCGTGAACTCTGAGGGGTCGCCTTGCTGGTCACAGACCCCTCATCGCTACTGCTGTCTTCGGTGTCCGAGCTGGGCACCATCACGGGAGATGTAGCCCTCTGCTTCCTGTCACAGGCCTACCCGCTTCTCCTGCCCTTTGGTTTGCCTGCATTCCCCTCCTTAGGGCAGGTGTGTGCGCTTTTCTTGGGGGCCGCCGTTTTGGCTGCATGCCCCTTATCTCCTGGTTTCTTTGGAGGCGGTGCTGGGGAAGGGGCCCGTCTAGGCATCTTCCTCTTCCCGAGCGCCCCTTCCTTGATTTGCTGGTCCTTCCATGTTTTTCCTTTCAGGGCCACCAGGGCCCAGGCCTTCTCCAACATGGCCTGTAGATCAGTGTCCAGATCCGGTCCTGCGTCTTCTCTCGGTCTTTCCCCACCTTTTCTGGGGGGCTCTGGATGCCCCAGTGGCTCCCTGAACCACACTGGTTCTCGCCTCTCTTCCGGTCCCCCCCACATATTCCGGCCATCCTGCTGCTGAGGGGGGGATGGGCTACTCCTGTGTGTTTGCTGCCCCCACTTGCCAGAATTTGTCCTGCCCAGGCTGGCTGTAGCTATGCTGCAAACCACTCCCTTAGAGTGTTTATGGGTTCCTGACCCTTTCAAGGCTTGATATTAGATGGCTGGTTGTTGGCCCCTGCCCCGTCTGTTAGTGTCTATCCTTGTTCCCCCTTTGTTTTTTACTGTGCAGGTTGCCTCCTGCCACCCTGTATATTACCCAGGCTTGGACAATCCTGAATTCGGGACTGGTCCCTTTAATCTACCAGGGCTCCTGCTCTTCTCGTCACCCAGTTGCTGGCACTTGTCCAGCCGGTCGCCTCCTGCTCCGTTAGCTCAGCCGCCTCTGGACATTAGTGGGGGGCCGAGGAGCAGTCTGATATGCCCGTAAAGGGTGTGGGAGTCCACTTCCAGGCGTGCCGGCATCAGATCGCTACTCGCTCCTGCCAGCAGTTGGGTGGCTTCTGGCCGCCTTCCAAGTTGCAGGAGTGTGCTGGCCCATACAAGCTCCAGGCAGTCCTTGCTGGTTCATGACGATCCTCCCACTTCCGATCCTCTATGTCGCAGTCACGCCGCCATCTCGCCTGGTTCAGTCCTTTAACCAGGTGTGCCTTCTTCATTTCTTCTCTGCCAGGGGGAATGAGTGATTTACTAGGGCTATGCGCCCCTCTTGTAACCCCCCCGGCCGCTAGTAACCTTGCCCCTGATTGGGGCATCCTAGGTTACACCCTTTTTGCAGGCTTCCTACAGGAAAGATATTATGCAAGATAATGTAATAGTAGTTATTTTCACACTTCTCTGTTGTGATCACTGTGACACAGGCATGGCACGTACCACAGCGGTGATTACCTTTCACCAGAACTAAACTCGTGATTGTACTCTTACATAGTTTCTCTTTTTGTGTCACGGTAAACAATGCGTTCTGTTCATCTACTTTGTTGTCTTGTTTTGTAAATTTAAGCTTCTCGGTTGTCAAACTTGACTCCCTTGTACTCTTCTATGGTAGCCACGAAGAGTCTCTTTTTCAGTTTCTTTCCATTCTCAAAGTAATCCTCCACTCTGGTACAATTCCTGCGAATCTTTAGAAACTCTCAGTAGGGGACAGAGATCTTCTAACTATTGGGTTGAAATTCTAACAGGGTGTTTTTGGCTGTGGGTTTTTTATAAAGCACCACTTCTATATGATCTTATACTCACACAATCCATATATCAAGGAATTCCACATGTTGTCTTCTGTATTTTTCTGAGAACTTCAGATTCTTATTGCTAGCATTCAACCAGAGAATTAATTCTCTTAGTTCTTCATCCTCTCCTGACCAAATGAAATAAATATCATCAATGAATCTCACCCTTTATATTTTCAAAGAAGGGCCTGTGCTCATTGAAGATATGGATTTCCTTGTACATGCGCATTTAGATGTTTGCTTTGCCAGGGGCACAAGACGCCCCATCCTAGTTCCCTTAATCTGATGGTAGATTTCACAGTTGAATTCAAAATAGTTGTTGAATAAAACCGCTTTTAGAAAATCTCGAATGAAACGGACGGGTCTGTTGCCCGGAGTTCTTTCTAATAGTTGTTCAACAGCTTCAATAGCTTCTTTTCGAGGCATGTTAGCATCTAAAGGTAAACAACGTTTACCACGAAGTTTTGACAACGCGGTACCTTTACCACGCGGCCGTTACAACGCAAGTCGTTACCACGACTTGCACTGGAGGGCGCTGTGGGATAAGGAATTTAATAAATTTATATTCCAACACCTTCCCTAGTATCCACGGGGACTGGTGTTGGAATATAAAATTATAAAAACCCTAAATCCGCGCCCTCCAACGCAAGTCGTGGTAACGACTTGCGTTGTAGCGGTCGCGTGCTAAAGGTATGCGTTGTTACAACCCGCATTGTAACAACGTACATCTGCATATAACGCCTCAATATCAAGGGTTACAAAACTGTATCTGTTAATAGAAAATGGTATATTCTCAATTTTGCTGATATTAAATTTTATTATGCACATTCAAATTGTCTAGACAACAAAAAGCAAACTATCATTCGATTAAAAAGTTCCTTTTCTAATTTTTACGTTGCCGTTAAGCACCTTCAACTGGTTTATGTACTATATGTGAAGCTTATTATTTATACCTCTGCCTCATATTCAATACAATTAAGCAGCTAATCAACTTAGTTTCAAAATTTTTCTTCAACATGAGTCACTGACTCAAAACCGACCCATAAGTTCCCGCTCTCTACTCTTTTATATTGGTCGCAACAATGTACGTAAGCGTGAATAGCTAAATAGCATGTTATTAGTCAAAACCGACCCATATGTGGCTGTTGTCATGCAAGTGCTCCATTCACTGACATCCACACATCCAATCTATATATATAAAAACGAATTTATGTCTGTCTGTCTGTCTGTTTGTCCTTTATCATATAATCAAGAGAGAAGGATCACTTGTCCTGCATAACCAGGGTATGCAGGTTTGGTTCTGACTAGTCCCAATTAAAAAACCCTCAAGCACGTGTATAGTTGGTAATTTTAGCGGTATATCTGGATTCTCCGCTATTCTTAACACGTAGTATGCATAATCATGGGGTTTAGTTGTTATGCATCCTCCACCCGGAGGCTTTACCCTTGGTTAAAAACAGTAGTGAATAGATTAAAAATATCTTCATACCAGAGTTATATTTTTATTCGTTCCGGTTTTGAGATAATATAGTTAAAATAAAGTTGTGTGACTGAGAGTGATAATGGTTCTCACACACTATGTTTCGTGAATGTTGTAGGTCGACATGTTTCAGCCCTTGGTTGCCAGCAGGTCAAGTGGGCATTCTTCAGGACCGAAGTGCAAGGTGTACAGAGACCGTGGGCGCCTCTGTGTTCTAGGCAAGTAGGTATTTCATGGATTGCCTTCTTTCAGATCAATGAGGAGATAATGTATCATTCAACTCCTTGTAGGTCGCTAGGTACCTGTAATGGAATATAGAAAACTAGACAAGGGAATTGGGGAGGTGGGTTTCACAGATAACTAGTGTACTGGTCAGGTTTACCAGGAACATAAGAAGCGCTAAATTAAGCGTTGCAACTAGAAAATGGCAATACTTTCATCAACCACATTCAAACCAGCGGTCAAGGTCAACTCTCCCAAAATATTGGGACATAATGTGGGGTATGGCAAGATTTCTCTACTCATTCTTTCGATTGGACAAACACTCGATAAAGGATTACTAGCGAAATATTTTCAAGATTCAAAAATAGGGGAAAGGGATGTGCAGCGATTTGTGCCACGTGGTGACTGGTTCGCGCCCCTGTTGTTTGGAATAGATTAGGGTGGACGCTTGTGCCAGTGCTTAATTAATCTATACTTCTTTTACTTCCGTAATATCGACACATACCTGCGTTGGCGGTTATATTTACCTCATCGGGGTCCTAGTGGGTCAGGGAGACCTACTAGAAATAATAGTAGATTTCAGAACCTTAAAATATATAGGTACGTTACGGTTTTGTGGCGGCGGTTGTTTTATCCTCGTGCTACCTGCAGTCTCGCTCGGCACGACTTGTGCTGACTCTACCAATCTTGGCCCGGGACAGAGCATGCTGTTCCGGGTTGCCAGATATGAGAGACGGCAGTGTGGCCAACGAAGAAAGACCCATCAGGATTGGTCTGAGTCTGTTTTCGTTTTGTGCTTACTTGGCAAAATGTTTTTATTTGTATTTTAAGCAGAATTGATTATTAGAAGTAGAATATCTCATATGAGTCTATATCACAAATGTTTGTTGAAGTTTGAACTTTGGAGCAAGGTCGCTCCAATTTGTACATGATAAAGTCTACTCTACTAGTAAAATTTCGTCACGTATAATCAAATTATTATTTACAGATACAGAATAGTTATCCTCTCGAGTGTTCCATCATTGAGTGACATAACTCTAAGTAAATGATCGTGTCTGATAGACAGATGTGTTTTCTTTAATGGCTTATGGATTCATCGGATAATGAGGATGGGTCCAAGATGACAGTCAGTTATTTGTATACGCTTCCCCACGGGATATTATCATTGAGTCCATCTGAGTCAGTCTGTAGTCTGTGCACCCACCTCTGCTCCTTCTCAAAAAGGCTTCTTTCAGCATTGTGGTCCTTATTTCCCAGGGTTTCTAGGATTACCCAGTTCAGATCTTCAATTGTGTGACCTGCTTCAAGATAATGGCTTGACATCTTGGTTGTGATTTTCTCACACTTTACATTGCTGCGATGTTCGCAGATACGTTGCTTGACCTTTCTACACGTCATTCCTATGTAGCGCTTTTCACATGGGCATGTGATCATATAGATCACATGGCTGGTGTTGCAATTCGTGTGGTTGATTAATTTCCATTTGAAGTCAGGTAGCAATTGTATCTCCTTTGTCGTCTTTGTCAACGGGCATACTGAACATGAGCCACATGGGAAGTGTCCAGTGACGGGACAGAGGTCCCATAGTTGGTTCGTTCCAGCTGTTGACTTCTTCGCGGGTGGTCTGGTGTGGACCAATATGTCTTTCAGGTTGCGTGTCCTTTTATTAGCAAATCTAGGTTTTGGCCATTTTATATTCGCTGAGGTGAGGATTCCCCAGTTTTTGTTGATGATCTTCTTGACATTATTGCTAGCAGGACCATATGTGGTGACACATGTCATCAGATCTGGTTCAGGTGTTCTCTGTGTTGGTTCTAGAAGACTTTCTCTGTTTTGATTCCTTGCCCTCTTCTTACATTTGTCAATGATTCTTTGGGGGTAGTCTCTTTCTTTTAGTTTTTCACAGAGTTCAGTTGCCTGTTTTTTATACTCTGTTGGTTTACTGCAATTTCTGCCTAATCTTAAGAACTGACTGTAAGGGAGGTTCTCTCTGAGTGGGCGAGGATGAAAACTCTGGTATGAGAGTAAACTGTTTTTTGCTGTTGGTTTGTAGTAGGTTTTTGTCTGTAAAGTTTGGTTCTCGGCATAGATCGTAATATCAAGGAAGTCAAGGTGATGTTTATCTGCTGTATAGGTAAATTGTAACCATTTGTCTCTTGTATTGATCCATGTATGAAAGTTTTTGAGGCTTTCCATATCGCCTTCTCAGATTAAAATGATGTTGTCAATGTAACGACGCCAAAATAAAATCTGTTCGAGATATGGATTAATGGGGTTATTGATGTGTTCTGACTCGAAATTGCTCACGTAGAGCCCTGCTACACTTGGAGCGAATGTGCTCCCCATTGATGTGCCGTGGCATTGTTGATACATGATGTAATTATATTGAAAATAGTTTTCCGTGAGGGCCATCTTGCAACATTCAAGTACAAAGTGTCTGGGTGTTTTATAATCCCAATCGCTGTTGAAGATGATAGTTTCTAGTGTGTAAGAGTCTTTTGCTCGGGAAGGCTCGTGTAAAGGCTCTCAACATCGAGCCCCACCAGAATCATGGTATCCACTGAGGAGTTGATGTCCTGTAGGAGATTGAGAAGGTCCCTCATGTCTTTGAGATAAGTGGGAGTTTTTTGCGTAAATGGCTTCAGGTATTTGTCTGCAAATTGCGACAGCGGTTCTAATACTGATCCAATCCCGGAGACAATTGGTCTTCCTGGGGGTGGGTTGCGGGCTTTATGGGTCTTTGGTAGGGAATAAAAGTAAGGTATCCTAGGGGTATTGGTTTCTAGGAATTCTGCTTCCTTCTTCGAGATCCAATTGTTCGTTTCTGCTTCTGTGACCATCAATGTGATGGTTCTTTGTAGTCTCGGTGTAGGGTCCTTGTTGATGACTTTATACAACTTTTGGTCAGAAAGCAAATCTAAGCATTGTTGGTTGTATCCTTCCTTAGAGAGAAGGACTATACCTCCTCCTTTGTCTGCTTGCTTTATGATGATTTCACCATCATTTCTCAATTCGTCTAGAGCTTGTTGTTCAGCTCTGGATATATTTTGGAATGGTTTTTTAGTACTGTCTTTCAATCCATCAATCTCATTCATAATTGCCTGCTCAAAGGTGAGTAGCTCAATAGGAACCTGTGAGTTCAGTGGACAGAAATTCAATTTTTTCCGTAGAGAAGTGTCTCTGTCTGTAGTTTGAGGTGCTTGGTTGCTGAAAAACTCTTTTAATTTCAGTTTGTCCTTTATGCAATACTACACCATTCATCCGATCGCCATGAAACTTTGGGAAGTTGTTGAGTACACTCCAGCGAAGGTTTCTGGCATGACATTTTTTAAATATCGGCCCCCAGAGCCCTCATAATCATTCAAATACTGATGTACGCACCAGACGGAAAAACAACAAATCGTGTATCCACAAGCACTCGAATAAATAAATAGAATTAAAACACCATTCATCCGATCACCATGAAACTTTGGGAAGTTGTTGAGTACACTCCCGCAAAGGTTTCTGCCATAAAAATGTTTTAAATATCGGCCCCCTCAGGGCCCTCATAATCTTTCGAATAATGATGTACGCACCAGACAGATAAACAACAAATCGTGTATCCACAAGCACTCCAATAAATAAAAAGAATTAAAACACCATTCATCCGATCGCCATGAAACTTTGGGAAGTTGTTGAGTACACTCCCGCAAAGGTTTCTGGCATAACATTTATTTAAATATCGGCCCCCCAGGGCCCTCATAATCTTTCGAATCCTGATGTACGCACCAGACGGAAAACCATAAAATTGTGTATCCACAAGCACTCGAATTAATAAATAGAATATAAACGACAACAAGGATTATAAATATAAACATTTCTTTGGGACAATGTTAGCATTTTAATTCTTATCATGCATGCTCCCAGTTCTTGATGCTACTAAGTAGAAAAAATAATAGTAGAACCTCCCTGCACTGAATTTAAAATTATCATTAGCTATACTGCATAGAGAGAGCCCTATTCCCATCTGCTCTAATCTTGTTTTCAACACATGTGGTGATAACTCGTTCACTGCATAATTTTGTTTATTTAGCCGTTTGTTAAAAAAATTTTGCCACTTAAATCATGCACATGACTAGTAATAGCTAGCTAGTTTCCAGCGGTGTCGCAGATGGTCGTTGCTGGAGATTCACGTTGGCCGTCACTATGGCATGTCCATGGTATAGTGCGAAGTACTGATCTCGCTTTGTCAGTCGTCACTAGCGGTCACTGTAGCATGAAGAGTCAAGTTCACTGGAGCTTCATGTTGGCAGCTGGCATGGGTGGCAAGATCTTCACTCAAACTGGCACGTTTGTGGTCCCGAAGAGGTCAAAACATGAGGATTTCTGACCTTCCTTAAGGATGGACTCAACTAATGCCACACCAAGCAACCAGGACCTGAGGGGCACCTCTTGCTGATCAGGAACTAACTCCTGCAGCAGCCAGCAGGGCTCAGACAGTTCAGTTGCAGGTCCATGTGCAGGTCAAGGCAGCAGGTCAGATTGGCATATGTAGGGAGGCATCTGCAGCTTGTTAGATCCCTGTACCTCAGAAAAGGAGGTCAGTCAGCTGACCCTTGGAGTCATTTCAGCCCCCGGGCTGAAGGGTGCAGGTCCAGTCTTCCTTCTTATCCAGCAGGGCGGATCTCATGCAGCACAGCGGGTCTCATGCAGTAGGGCGTCCTTCTTCTGTAGTATCCACAGGTCCAAGAGTGTACTGAAGAATGGGTCAGAGAGTGCCCTTTTCATGCCTGGTGCCTAGTTTGAAGCGGGATAAACCACTGGAGCTTCCCTATACAGAGGTGTCTGGAATTCCCTGCCTTCTTGCCTTAATCCCAATCTGTCTGGGGGTACAAGAGGCTAGTGTGAAGTCATTTGTGTGTGAGATGAGCCAGTGCCTTTGAAGTGCAAGTGTGGTAGGTGACAGCTCTGCTCCAACCACAATTAAGTTAGGATAGCCCATCCTGCCAACACGCAGACCCTCCATTGAGAAGCTGTCTGGGAGTAATACACAAGGGCCAACTTCAAACTGCACTATTCATGTGACCCAGGAACATGCTGCAGGCATCTAATGGCTAGGACAAGAAAATGGCAACTTTCTAAAAGTAGCATTTTCAGAACTGTGACTTACATTCGGACTTTACCATTAAAGGGGGTTTCAAATTAAAATTCCTCAGAAACAAAAAATTACATAATTACCTGCTACAAATGCGATCAAATAAAT
Organism: Lissotriton helveticus; assembly: GCF_964261635.1. Lineage (NCBI taxonomy): Eukaryota > Metazoa > Chordata > Amphibia > Caudata > Salamandridae > Lissotriton > Lissotriton helveticus. Next base: position 1,563,016,266 of record NC_136068.1, on the reverse strand, counting down.
CTGTTACCAGGTTGAAATGGTAGTTTGAACTGCACACACAGGCTGCAATGGCAGGCTGGGATCTGTTTTAAAAGGCAACTTAAGTAGGTGGCACAATAAGTACTGCAGACCCACTAGTAGCATTTTATTTACAGGCCCTGAGTACATGTAGTACCACTTTACTAAGGACTAACAAGTAAATAAAATAGGATGTTAGAACTGGCTATTTCTGGTAGGCTAAGGCTGACGCCAAAGCCAGGCAGAAACCACCATTCTAGTCAGGGCAAGGGAGTCACACGCCAAGATAACCCCTGCTCACCCCCTTGATAGCTTGGCACGAGCAGTAAGGCTAAACTCGGAGGCAATGTGTAAAGCATTTGCGCAAGCGCACGACAGCAACAACATCCTAGGCACACCACAAAAGGAACTCCACACAAGGTTATATTAAAATAACTTTTGTATTGTCAAAACACATCAGATAGAAATCACACATGTACATTGTGCCAACTGGCATGGGCAATATTCATAAGGGATTATTTACAAGATAGGGCCACATGGGTCACTGTCAGAATCAACACATTTAGAAATAGTACTTTGTAGATCATAGAAAATAAGATATAAAACAAAATAACAGTTATAAATCACATCCAGTAAATACTGGGAACAGGTAAGTACCACCTACGCAACCCTAACCACCTTAGGAGAATGTCACGCAGGGAACCAGGACCTCACTAGGACCACCTGTATTAGAAAGAACAACCACCTAAGCATAAAATACATTTAGGGGTATAAACAAGAACACATTACCCATGATGCATGAAACACATTCAGAGGAGTAGTAAAGGAAAACACATGATGCCTAAAAACATTCAGAGGTGTACGGACAACCACCTAAGTATCACACAGCGTTTAGGGGTCTAGAAAAGGACACATTACCCATGATGCATAAATATACATTCAGAGGAGTAGTAAAGGGAAACACATGATGCATAAACCTACACATTCAGCGGTGTTAAGAACAAAGCACATGATGCAATAAAAATACATTCAGAGGTACCAGAACAATACAATAGCGCAAAAATCACATGATGTCTAAAAACATTCAGAGGTGCAGGAATAACCCATGATGCAAGAGAACACATTCAGAGGTGCAATAACCATACAATTGCGCAAAACTTACATAAGCCACCACCTGTGGCAGTCCCTAGGCCAACTGGCCTTGGTGGGGCTAGGACGCCCTGTGTCTCAATGTCAGGGGCCTAAACGGTGCAGGTGCCCACTACTTGCTGGGCACCTGGGAACATCCCAAAACCTAAACGGTGCAGCTGCCCACTAATTGCTGGGCAGCTGTGAAACAAAAACTGCGACAGGGTCCTCACTGACCCTAGGACAGAACTGCGCTCAATCGTTGGAGCCACACAGGCTCTTGACCACACTGCGCAGAACGTGGGAGCCACACAGGCTCTTAAAACACTTGTGTCCCCCAAGACCACGGACTCTGTGCAACGCTGGGGCGGCCCACTGCCATCCGGGACTGCCCTATCTCCCACCAACATCTTGGGCTTCGCACTGGCATGGCTCCTCATGGAACCCTCGAGGCTCTAAAAGTACCTCTTGAGCCCTTCGTGGGCTAAACATAGCCAAATGCCCCCACGAGCCTCAGAGACTCGTCAACGCGGTGGGGCGACCCACTGCCATCCGGGGCCGCCCTGACTCAGTGCCTCCAAATCGGCACCAAAACAATCCATAGGCTCCCTCGTGGAGCGGAAACGGAACTACCCACAGGAGCCTGTCGGAACATTGGGGCGGCCCACTGTCATCTGGGACCGCCCTACTTCCACCCTCGTCTTTGTGCCATCTCATGGCACCCACAGCAGCCCCCACGGAGTCCCCCAGCCCTTTGTACTCACCGGGCTGCTCTCTCTGGGGACTCCGCTTCTCTTCTCGGGCAGCCGGCGGGGCTCTCTATCTCCGGGGCTCCCTCCTCTACATGGGAGCCCCGCAACACACTGGCGCTGGTTTGCTGGCGGCCCCGGGGCTCTCCCTCACTCCTGGGAGCCCCGGGCCACAGGCATTCGCCGGCTTTTCCTCCTCTTTCCCGGTGGCGGCGGGCAGCCAATCGGGGTGCGGCGGCAGGCGGGACTTCCTTCCAAAACCGGAAGTCCCGCCCCGCGTCAGGCACCGTAGTGCCTGGCTTCCTGTTTTTGCGGCGCGAGGGCCGCGGCGGTGAGAACTCGGGGCACAAAGGAGGGGTAGACACCCTCGAGGTCCAAACTAAACATAGAAGCGAGGTGGGCACTCGCTAAATAAGTAAATAAACGGGCAAAGTCGCAGGGTAGGCACCTGCCAAACCTCACGCAAAATGCGTGACGGCGACCCGCTCGGATTTCAGCAAAAAGCGCTCTCAAGCGCTATGGGACAAAATAAAGCGCTTCCATCGCGCTGGGGGCACTGGCAGCACCCACAGGCCCCTAGAAATGACCCCTATAGCAAGAAGGGTCCACAGAAGTTCTTCAGGGGATGCAGCAAGTCCTTCCAGGCACTTTAGGCTATAACAAGCCTTGGCAAAAGCAAGAGAAAGTTCCCAGAAGTCTGCAGCAGGGGACCACAGGCAAAGGTCCCCAGGGAAAGTCCATCAGGTGTCCAGGGGCTGGGCAGGGCCCAGGGATTCCCCTGGGCCCAAGCAGCAGCACGCCCCTGGCAGATTCAAGTCCAAAAACAAGAACATTTTGGAAGGGGACACAGCCCCTTCTTATACAGAAAAAAGTCTTTGAAGTCTTTGTGCAGGCAGTGTGAGAACCAGCTAGAGCTGGTTATAGGGAAGTCCTGTCAGTATCAGGGACAGAGGTGACAGTCGCCCAGCGGGGAGGTGGAACCAGCATTGTGGCAGGCAGGCACAGCCTCATTCACACTCAGGTGCTATCTCCACCCACTTCCTTGGCAGCAGATGCTGCCTTTCATCCACGGGCTGACTCAGACAACCTCCTGGGGGCTCTGCAGCCCCTGTCACCCTCAAACCAGACAGTCAATACACAAGCAGGCCCAGGCACTCTGGGCCAGGCTCACCAGCCAATCACGCGCCAGGCACAAATTACACAAATATGCCAACTTCTCAAAGTGGCACTTCTAGACTAGACACAATCATGCTGCATACACCATTATGCAGAATTCAATCTCACGAGTTCGCACATATCAAACTTGACCCTGCACTCCCCATACATCAGGAACTACCATGGGCATACATATTCCCCATTCATTCCTATGGGAGGGCAGGTCACTCACCATACATACACAGAGAGCACACACACTTTACACTGTACCACAGTGAAAAAGTACGCAGAGGCCTAAAATCACCAACACCAGGTCACAGAAACAGGCTAGGAAAAAGCAAAAGGTTTCGGGGTGAACCTGCCAAAAGGGCCAGGTCCAACACAACCCCCTTCCAGCCAAAACGCAGGGTAGACCAATCACTCCACTGATGGGCTTCCTTGCTTTGGGCGACAAAACACGGACATGGGCCCGCAAGGCAGGGACACCTTCCAGTTTTTCGCCACTCTGAACCTACATGGTTTCCTACAAACAAGAACTCTCTGACCCAACTAGGATACCCCACTGGTACACACTAGTCATCCACAGCCAGGACCAGGCCCTAGGTCATCCAAATATCACAGGTCCTGTCCAAACCACAGAGTGGGGGGCAGTAACCCCTGGCACACAATAGCTATTCTCCACTCTCCCTCTCAGTGTAGCTACAACTACCACTGATCCAACAACCCAGGGACAACACCCTCAGGCTGACCAGAGGTCACGGGCAAGAATGTCCCACCCTACCTCTACTTCTGGGTTTCCGCACCCTCACAGGGAAGCACTCACCAGAACACAACTCTCCTACCAGATCAGGACCTCACTCCATCACTGGTCTATCACCTGGAAACTATTTCACTTCTGAGGTACAAAGCACACAGCACAGTCCCTCTTCAAGCAGGTGGGGGGCACAGCACGCAGCAAAGCCCCCTTTCCTCTACCTTAGTGGAAACAACAAACTGCAGGTGAGCCCCAGATCACACAGCAAGGGCAGCCCCCTAGTCTCTTCAGCTGACCTACTTTGGCAGAGATTCCTTCTTGACCTAGAAGTTTCCTAATCTCCCAACCTAGAATCTAAACCTTCAGGTTGCACCGGGGTCAGAAGTACACCGCCCCTCTGCACCCCCTTCCAGAGTTCTGCACCCTCCACTTAGGAGCGGTACTACCCAACACCAGGACCGCCGGAGCTCTGGTTACAGACACTCCCCGTCCTCTAGACACAGGAAGATCCTCCTCAAATGACCTGTAAGTACAGCCTAGGCCCCTGACCTGGCGCTCCCGGGGAATCCTCCAGGCCCAGAGACAGGGTTTCGGGCCAACGTGGGACACACCGTCCCACACTCACTCCGCCTCCACTGAGACAGGGCGTGAGCCCCTACACCCCTACCATCCTAATGGGACCTAGCTGGGCTACACATGAACCTCTTCACCTACACAGGATCATCAGATACACAAGCCACTACTTTTAGAATCACTCCCTAATATCTCTGCAAGACATCTAGCACACCGCCAGACATCCACCTTCTTGTCCAGTGCCTCTGCAGGACCTCCTGCACACCACCAGAGGTACACCTCCTGTGCAAGCTCCTTTTATCATAAAAAACAAACTCACACCAACTCCTCCAGTTCAACACACATCCACACACTCCCCCTCCAGACTGGTGAGACAGTTCCTCACTGCCTCTGACTCTCAACCTGTACCCCTCTTACTGAGCACCAGGCACCATACTCTGGGAACTGGGAATGGGACTTCACGCACTGGACACATTTAAGCTGCCACCACTGGATCCTACCATACTGGGGAATCCAGACACACACACTACACTCAGGGGATAACCACCCTCCCAAGCAAGCCATTTCTCCTCTACACTCCCTCTCTTCCATCTACCCACACAGGAACAGGAATAGGGATTGGACACTGGACCCAGCAAGGGATTCCTAATCTATGGGAACCTCCCCCTCTACTGGCGTCCCGCCCTGTCACTTTCTCTCATCTGCCACTAACCATAAAGCGCAGGAACACAATTTGAAAATGACACTCTTGAGGAAAAACAAAATCACAACAATAATCCCAAACATGTGATTATCTGAAAAATGCAGAGTTTTGTAATGTAGCCAGCTGTCGCTGTGGCACTGCGCAAACACAAGTCCAAATCCGCACCGCTGACCAACAATGTTAGAACTGGCTATTTCTGGTAGGCTAAGGCTGACGCCAAAGCCAGGCAGAAACCACCATTCTAGTCAGGGCAAGGGAGTCACACGCCAAGATAACCCCTGCTCACCCCCTTGGTAGCTTGGCACGAGCAGTAAGGCTAAACTCGGAGGCAATGTGTAAACCATTTGCGCCAGCGTACGACAGCAACAACATCCTAGGCACACCACAAAAGGAACTCCACACAAGGTTATATTAAAATAACTTTTGTATTGTCAAAACACATCAGATAGAAATCACACATGTACATTGTGCCAACTGGCACGGGCAATATTCATAAGGGATTATTTACAAGACAGGGCCACATGGGCCACTGTCAGAATCAACACATTTAGAAATAGTACTTTGTAGATCATAGAAAATAAGATATAAAACAAAATAACAGTTATAAATCACATCCAGTAAATACTGGGAACAGGTAAGTACCACCTACGCAACCCTAACCACCTTAGGAGAATGTCACGCAGGGAACCAGGACCTCACTAGGACCACCTGTATTAGAAAGAACAACCACCTAAGCATAAAATACATTTAGGGGTATAAACAAGAACACATTACCCATGATGCATGAAACACATTCAGAGGAGTAGTAAAGGAAAACACATGATGCCTAAAAACATTCAGAGGTGTACGGACAACCACCTAAGTATCACACAGCGTTTAGGGGTCTAGAAAAGGACACATTACCCATGATGCATAAATATACATTCAGAGGAGTAGTAAAGGGAAACACATGATGCATAAACCTACACATTCAGCGGTGTTAAGAACAAAGCACATGATGCAATAAAAATACATTCAGAGGTACCAGAACAATACAATAGCGCAAAAATTACATGATGTCTAAAAACATTCAGAGGTGCAGGAATAACACATGATGCAAGAGATCACATTCAGAGGTGCAATAACCATACAATTGTGCAAAAATTACATAAGCCACCACCTGTGGCAGTCCCTAGGCCAACTGGCCTTGTTGGGGCTAGGACGCCCTGTGTCTCAATGTCAGGGGCCTAAACGGTGCAGGTGCCCACTACTTGCTGGGCACCTGGGAACATCCCAAAACCTAAACGGTGCAGCTGCCCACTAATTGCTGGGCAGCTGTGAAACAAAAACTGCGACAGGGTCCTCACTGACCCTAGGACAGAACTGCGCTCAATCATTGGAGCCACACAGGCTCTTACACCACACTGCGCAGAACGTGGGAGCCACACAGGCTCTTAAAACACTTGTGTCCCCCAAGACCACGGACTCTGTGCAACGCTGGGGTGGCCCACTGCCATCCGGGACCGCCCTATCTCCCACCAAAATCTTGGGCTTCGCACTGGCATGGCTCCTTCACGGAGCCCTCGATGCTCTAAAAGTACCTCTTGGACCCTTCGTGGGCTAAACATAGCCAAATGCCCCCACGAGCCTCAGAGACTCATCAACGCGGTGGGGCGACCTACTGCCATCCGGGGCCGCCCTGACTCAGTGCCTCCAAACCGGCACCAAAACAATCCATAGGCTCCCTCTTGGAGCGGAAACGGAACTACCCACAGGAGCCTGTCGGAACATTGGGGCGGCCCACTGTCATCTGGGACCGCCCTACTTCCACCCTCGTCTTTGTGCCATCTCATGGCACCCACAGCAGCCCCCACGGAGTCACCCAGCCCTTTGTACTCACCGGGCTGCTCTCTCTGGGTACTCCGCTTCTCTGCTTCTCTTCTCGGGCGGCCGGCGGGGCTCTCTATCTCCGGGGCTCCTTCCTCTACATGGGAGCCCCGCAACACACTGGCGCTGGTTTGCTGGCGGCCCCGGGGCTCTACCTCACTCCTGGGAGCCCCGGGCCACAGGCATTCGCCGGCTTTTCCTCCTCTTTCCCGGTGGCGGCGGGCAGCCAATCGGGGTGCGGCGGCAGGCAGGACTTCCTTCCAAAACCGGAAGTCCCGCCCCGCGTCAGGCACCGTAGTGCCTGGGTTCCTGTTTTTGCGGCGCGAGGGCCGCGGCGGTGAGAACTCGGGGCACAAATGAGGGGTGGACACCCTCGAGGTCCAAACTAAACATAGGAGCGAGATGGGCACTCGCTAAATAAGTAAATAAACGGGCAAAGTCGCAGTGTAGGCACCTGCCAAACCTCACGCAAAATGCGTGACGGCGACACGCTTGGATTTCAGCAAAAAACGCTCTCAAGCACTATGGGACAAAATAAAGCGCTTCCATCGCGCTGGGGGCACTGGCAGCACCCACAGGCCCCTAGAAATGACCCCTATAGCAAGAAGGGTCCACAGAAGTTCTTCAGGGGATGCAGCAAGTCCTTCCAGGCACTTTAGGCTATAACACGCCTTGGCAAAAGCAAGAGAAAGTTCCCAGAAGTCTGCAGCAGGGGACCACAGGCAAAGGTCCCCAGGGAAAGTCCATCAGGTGTCCAGGGGCTAGGCAGGGCCCAGGGATTCCCCTGGGCCCAAGCAGCAGCACGCCCCTGGCAGATTCAAGTCCAAAAACAAGAACATTTTCGAAGGGGACACAGCCCTTTCTTATACAGAAAAACGTCTTTGAAGTCTTTGTGCAGGCATTGTGAGAACCAGCTAGAACTGGTTATAGGGAAGTCCTGTCAGTATCAGGGACAGAGGTGACAGTCGCCCAGCGGGGAGGTGGAGCCAGCATTGTGGCAGGCAGGCACAGCCTCATCCACACTCAGGTGCTATCTCCACCCACTTCCTTGGCAGCAGATGCTGCCTTTCATCCACGGGCTGACTCAGACAACCTCCTGGGGGCTCTGCAGCCCCTGTCACCCTCAAACCAGACAGTCAATCCACAAGCAGGCCCAGGCACTCTGGGCAAGGCTCACCAGCCAATCACGCGCCAGGCACAAATTACACAAATATGCCAACTTCTCAAAGTGGCACTTCTAGACTAGACACAATCATGCTGCATACACCATTACGCAGCATTCAATCTCACAAGTTCGCACATATCAAACTCGACCCTGCACTCCCCACACATCAGGAACTACCATGGGCATACATATTCCCCATTCATTCCTATGGGAGGGCAGGTCACTCACCATACATACACAGAGAGCACACGCACTTTACACTGTACCACAGTGAAAAAGTGCGCAGAGGCCTAAAATCACCAACACCAGGTCACAGAAACAGGCTAGGAAAAAGCAAAAAGTTTCGGGGTGAACATGCCAAAAGGGCCAGGTCCAACATAGGACAATTGGGTATAAGCCAATTTTGCCATATTTAGAGGAGGCGACAGCACAAGCACTTTAGAACTGGTTAGCAGTAGTAAAGTGCACATGGTTGTAAAAGCCAACAAAAATAGTCCCAAAACCTGGAAGGCTTAAGATAAAAACGTTTGGGGCTAACCATGCAGAGAGGGTCAAGTCCAACATTTACTGTCAGTCTTGTGTTTCAAGCTCTGTATTGCATGACTCTATGCCCTTTCCTCTGCTATACCTTGACCCCCCTGAATTTATGGGTTCCTGGACTAAATTATTTCCAATTCCAGCGCTGCTCCTATGTGTCTTGCTCATTTCCCATCCCCTCCTGCCTCCATCAAGGTGTACTCATTGTCACTTTCCTGCCAGCCCACCCAACCTCCCAGCTATTCCTCTTTCCCCGTAGGCGCCTCCCTCTCATACCCTTCCCCATCATCTTTCCCCTTGTTCTATTTGTAACCCGCAACACGCTTGTGATCATCCTTCCACACCCACTTAATCATGTACTCCTCTCCCACTCTCTAACACCCTCTATGTTCCTCCTCCATCTGTCCTTTTCTTAGTATGGTCCTCCTGGTGGCCACCCACCTTCGCACATTGCTCACTTCCCTCTCTCTGTCTTTTTCTTAGAAGTTATTTCTTAAAGAGCTGAGACTCCTTTCTTTAAAAAAAATTCTACTTCCTAGAAACAAAAGGCCATCTGTAGTGGAGACTCCCTAGCCTTTAATATGGTCCTCTTTTTATTTAAAAGATAAAATAAGATCAGGTGGCAAGGGAGTCTTAAGTATAGTCCTTCCTTTCTTTCTCTTTTTTTTTTTTTCAAAGGTATTTTTATTGGTAGATTGTGGAACAGAAGAAAAAGAAAACATGCAAAAATCCCGCACAACTTCCCACGCAGGGGGCATATGTTAAGTCAGGCGGAAGAGATGGCATAAATCAAAGGCAGTTTGCACATCTAAGTCCTAGAAGGGCATAAAACAAAGGGAAGTATGTGCAGCACAGCCCAAAGAAGAGATAAGGCAGTACAGAATCAGGGCCATTAGTTAGAGTAGGTGCCACTGCATATTCAAAATAATGAAGGAGGCCTGCACTCTCCCAAGCTTGTCCATCTCTCCGCCTCCTCTAAGTAGCGGAACATCACAAGAACTTGAACCTAAACTACCCCCACCCACTCCTCTTCCCTCCCTCCCCCCTAGTGGTGGTAGCCATAGTCATATATACACAGTCAACAGGTCAAATTCGTCTTACACTTGAAATAGATGAAGGGCTCGCACCGTAGGTGGGTAAACAGCAGATGCAAGCCTTTAGAGAGAAAGCGAACTAGAGGGCCCCAGCGGAACGTAAAGTTCAGAAAGTCATTGAGGAAGATATCAGCCATACGTTCCATGCACAACAACTTCCATAATCTTGCATGCTATAGGGAAAGTGCTGGGGCCTCCTTCTTCTTCCAGGCCGCTGCTAGGGTCAGTTTGGCCGCGCCAATACAAAGCCAAAGAATCTTTTTATCCGCTCTGGTGTGATGTTCAAGATCCGGATCCCGAAGGCCCAGTAAAATATGAGCCATAGAATCCGCGATCGGGTAGCCCAGAATCTCTTTTATGTGGGATAGAATTTCCTCCCAAAAGGGACGAATGGCAGGGCAGTCCCACCATATGTGCTTGAAATCACCCAGGAGGCCACAACCCCTCCAACATCTATCCGAGGAACCTGGAAAAATCCGGCTCAATTTAGCCGGATATAAATACCAGTCCATCATTGTTTTAAGATGGGCTTCCCTAAGTTCTAATGAATGATTAGGTTTAGCTATATCATTCCACAGGTGGGACCATTCCCCATCCGAGATACTTCAACCAAGGAAATCTTCCCAAAGGGCCATGTAACGTTGTCTAGGGGAAATGGTCGTGGACAGCAAAAGGCCATAAAGAAAGGAAATGGTACCCTGCATGGTGGATGACTTAGTAAGGAAGGATTCAAAGGGGGTAAGCGGTCTGGTGGCTGCGTCTCTGACCGAGGTGGACAATGCCCAATGGAGTAACTGGGTATGGTGGAACAGTTCAGTCCGCTGGACCCCATAGTCCCGCATACAGTTATCAAAAGTGAGCTGGGCGTAGCCATGGAATAAATGCGTGAGAGCTAGGCAGCCCCCCTCCCTCCAAGCATCAAAGGGGCCCTCACGCGCAGCAGGGGGAAAGGCAGGATTAAAGTGTAAAGGCGTAAAGGGGGACGGGAATGACGTCCATCGCTCATCACCAGAGATCGAGTCCCATACCTTCAAAGTAGTGCCGGTGGGGGTACTAATTTAAGCGTTCAGGGGTCTATCACCTTTGGGCTTCCACATCAAGTCCCAGATCGTTCTCCCCGTGACACTCCTGTCCATGTGCAACCAATCCTTCTCCAAAGTAGGCTGGGACCACTCCACCAGTACCCGCAGTTGTGCCGCCTTGTAGTATAAATGCAAATCGGAAAGGCCTACCCCTCCTTCCTTCCTGGGACGTCGGAGAATGTTAAACGAAAACCGAGCGCGACCCCCCTGCCAGATAAAGCAAAGCATCAGTGTTTTGATATGGCGGAAGAAGTCCCTCTCAAGTACAATAGGAAGCGCCTGGAAGAGGTATAAGAACTTAGGGAGAAGGGTCATTTTGAGAGCATGAATCCGCCCCAGCCAAGATATGAACAATGGCCGCCAACGCGCCAGATCAGTCCGCATTTTCTCCACTAGAGGAGGAAAATTGGCAGAGTATAGTTTCCCAACCGTGGGGGTCAGGTGGATCCCCAAGTACAGTAAGGATGAGCGGGACCACGGCAAAGGCGTGAGTGGTTGGAGGTGATCCACCTCTGTCGAAGAGAGCGTGAGGTTCAGAATATAGGACTTATCGTGGTTGATTTTAAATCCCACCACTTCCTCAAAGCACGCTAAGGCATCCTGGATGTGGGAGAGGGAGTGAGCGGGGTCCGAAAGGGAAAGCAGGACGTCGTCGGCAAACAGGGTGATCTTGTGTTGTTCCCCCACGAAGGGCAGTCCCCGAATATCCGGGTTCTCCCTGATAGCGAGCGCCAGAGGTTCGATGCTCAACGCAAAAAGCAGGGGTGAAAGGGGGCAGCCCTGTCTAGTAGCTCGCGAATGCGGAAAAAATGCCGAAAGATGCCCGTTGACCATCACTCTAGACCGGGGGCTGCTGTAGTTTGCTCTGAGCATCGTCAAGAATGTGTCTGAGAAGCCAAACGCTGTCAGGGTTTGGAATAGGAAGCCCCAGTCCACTCGGTCAAAGGCCTTCTCGACGTCGAGGCCCACCAAAACGGCCGGGATCTTGAATTTGTTGGCCTTTTCGATTAGATGGATCACTCTCCTGGTGTTATCGTGAGTTTGGTGCCCTTTTATGAACCTCGATTGGTCCGGGTGGATGAGTGCCGGCATCAGGTCCTGTAGCCTGTTAGCGAGAATGGAAGAGTATAACTTGGCATCCACGTTAAGGAGGGCTATTGGCCTATACGCAGAGCACTTGGAGGGGTCTTTCCCTGGCTTGGGGATGACCGATATAATAGCCTCCGCCATGGATCCCGAAGTCATGCCAGTCTCCGCTATTGGTATTAAAAAGCTGCAACAAAACATCAGCCACCGCTGAGGCAAAAGTCTGATAGAAGAGAGCCGTAAAGCCATCTGCTCCCGGAGCCTTATGGGGCTTCAGTGCTTTAATAGCCGACATGACCTCCTCCCTGGTGAAGGGAGCAGTGAGTAGGTCGTCCCATTCTGCAGATACCCGGGGGAGCGGGAGCCCAGCTAAATAATCTCTTTTCTTCTCGGGATCAAGGTTATCCCCCGAGTACAGTGCTGCGTAGAAGTCACCGAAGAGGCCAGCTTTGGCCTCATCACTGTGTACTAAGGACCCCGCCACATCGCGGATCCCTCCGATGTATTCTCTCTCTCTCTTGTCCCGGAGGTGGCCGGCCAGGTGCTTCCCCACTTTGTTCCCCAGAGAGTAGGAAAGGCGACGCAATTTCAGCAGGGTAAATTCCGCTCTGTTATTTTAATGAGCTCTTAGTTTGCCCCTGACAGCCGTCAGTGGCCTAAGTGTCTGTCTGGAGGGGTTTTGTTTATGCGCCAGCTCCAGAGCGGAGAGCTCCCTCTCCAGCTCTTCCTGCTCCGTCTTTCTCAGCTTGTTAAGGGTGGCGTTAAGCGCTAAACAACTGCCCCGTATCGATGTTTTGAAGGCGTCCCACCTAACAAAGACAGAGGTGTCATTTTCGCGGTTAAATAAAAAAAAGTCGCGGATAGCCTTCCGCAGTGCCTTACAGGAGGGGTCATCCCGGACCAGGGAGGCCGGAAAGTACCACTAGCGTTGGACATTGCAACCCGCCGCCCAGTGTAAGCAAAGTGTAAGCAAACTGTGATCAGAGACCGACAAGGGAAATATCCTGGCATCGCGCAGGTTCCCCCGAAGGGATTGGCTCAGGAATATGTGGTCTAAGCGAGAATAAGAATGATGTACGTGGGAGAAGAAAGTAAAGTCCCTAGCCTGGGGGTGAAGAAAGCGCCAACCGTCTATAAGACCCATGTCTCCCAGCCTCTGTTGTGTCTCGGCGGAGAAAAGGCCGGCGTTGGATCTCTGGTGATGAGAGCTGTCCAGTTCCCTATGCCATACCAGGTTAAAATCCCCCATCACAATCAGGGTCCCCTCTACGAAGTCCTCAACAATCCGCAGCAGGTCCCGAATAAACCCATTCTGGCCTACATTGGGGGCATACAGAACCAAAAACGTGCATAGCTTGCCGAGGAGCACACCTTTAACCATAAGCCAGCGACCCTCCCTGTCGGTTGGGCTGGAAGTGAAGGGCCGAGCGGAAAAGAAGGGCCACTCCCCTGTGTTTCGTGGGGGCCGAGGACCTGTACATTATGGGGAATTGCTTATGCTTAAGGCGGGCCTCATCCTTCCGCGCCAAGTGGGTTTCCTGAAGGCCCACCACGTCAAGTATATATTTCCACACCTTTTGGCGTTTCTGAGGGGAATTCAAACCCTTCACATTCCAAGTTCCTAAGGTGAGAGGCATAACAGAAGTAGAACCTCACCCCGCTCAGCAGGCATAGTAAGTCTGGCAGGCCCCCCCTCCCCACCCGGGACCAGCGCCTCTCCACTATCCCTCCACCACAAAAGCAAGCAGTGTACAGTAGTTCAAGTCCATGTCCGCACCCCGCCCCGCAATGCCCGATCCCCCCTCTCCCCTCATCCCACAGGCCACCCATCACAGCACACCAAGCACCTTCCATCCTCCACAAGACCCGAACACAAGGCTCACTGCTACCACCACTACCCTCCCCCTGTCCCCCCAACCCACCAGTCCCCCTTCCCCTCCCAACCATTAGAAAAGAAACAAGTCCGTAACAAGCCATGTAACAGAAACAATGCAAGACCCCGCAAGGGGGCCACTCGATAATGACCGCATGGGTCTGGGCGGCGAGACCAGGCAGTGTCCACCCAAAACACAGTTCCAGGAAGACGCACCAGGGAATACAGAGATCATACGTAGTACCTGATGGAAACGTGTCCCTCCGGCGTCTACGAAACTCCGTCCTGAGGCATCATGCCGCAGATGAGCTGTCCGTTCGCGCCGCCTCCCTCACCAGCGCAACCGAGGCAACTGCTGTTCCTCTCTCGTGCAGGCGAGCCGATAGATCCGGCCCCCCCACTGCTGCAGGCCCACCCACTCTTCGCCAGGCCGGGGAGCGCGAGCGATGTCTTGCTGGGGAGCCCCCCGTAGTGGTGTCATCTAGGCCAAGGAGCTCCCTGGCTGCAGATAGTGACCTGATCTGAACAAGCCTGTTGTGCCAGCAAAAGATAAGGCAAAAAGGGTGACCCCAGGAGTAGGCCACGTTCTGTTCACGTAGGAATGCGGTCACGGGGCGGAAGTCTCTCCGCTTCTGCAGTGTCGAGGCAGCCAGGTCTTGAAAGAGCTGAGGTCAGTGGTCTCGAAATTGCAGGGGATTAATTCCTCGTGCTTTCCTGAGTATGCGCTCCTTCAACTGGAAGTCATGAACACAGACCAATATATCAGGAGGTGGTGCTCTCTGGCCCTGCGGCAAGCCCACCCGGTGGACCCTGTCCATACGAATTTCCTTGAGGTCATCTTCCGCCAAGATCTGTAGGAAAAGGGCTTCCACATAGCCTTGCAAATCCCCCCCTTCTCCTTCCCAGGGCACCGCTCGTATCCTAATATTGTTCCGGCGTGACCTGTTTTCTAGGTCCTCAGCATGGGCTTGGAGGTCCAGATTCTGCTCCGATAATCGAAGCACTTCCTGCTGCAGCTGATGCACTTCCCCCGCTAACCCCAGATCGTGGTCCTCCAATGTCGCCACCCTCTCTCCGATGCTGTCCACATCTCTCCTCACCTCACGCTGGTCCGAGGCCAGCTGGGAGCGGAGCTCCGAGATGTCATCCTTGATGGCTGTAAAGAGCTCGACCATAAAGGCCTTGGTGGCGGCGTGTCGTCGTCTCCACGTGGGGGCGATTTGCTGGGGCCAGGGGACGAGGCAGGCGGCGGGCCCTTCGGTGCTCCATCTTTGCCTGGTTTGTCCTTACGTGGTCTGGTCGCCATACCCCTAGGCCAGTGGACCACCCGGATACAGGGAAAGTAGTTGAAACTCCTCCTCACCACACACTCCGAGAGTGTAAAAAAACGGTGTCCTCAGTCATGTCGCCGTCGCAATGCTCGACCCCCTATAGTTCCGCAAGGGGGGATCTCGTGGCGGGCCCCCACTCTAGTGTACTCTCCGTCAGGCCCTGGGATCCAAGGCTCCCCAGTCTACCGCAACCAGGAGGCCCAAAAGCGTAGGTCCGGCAGGCCACAGAGACCGGCTGCTACCAATCACCCCTGCGAACCACACAGCCGGCAACTCCGTAGCAGCTCCGCGGGGAGTTCCCCAACGAGATTCCAGGTTGGCAACGTCCGCACCAGCCGTCGCTCCTTCACACGTGCAGACTGCGGCAGGCCAGGTTCGCTGAAACAGTCTGGGCCACGATATCAGGGCAGCCCCACTCCAGGCACCGGCCGCTCCGTGTCCCTGATAGCAGCCGAGCCCCCACTGACCGCGCCGCCTGCAGTCAGGAAAGACCCTGTGGACCCCCCGCTTGTCCGCAGCGGTCCGCTGTAGCTCCTCCGGCTGGCTCTGGCGCCACACGTGCTAGAGGTTCCCGATCAGATTGGGGACCCCACGCAGCTCCTGATATTCCTCTAGCCACAGGGAGGAACTCGCCACATCTGGGACCGGGCTCGGGGGCGCGGAAGATCCGCAAGTCACTGCAGGTCACCCAATCCGGCAAGGCCTTAAAGCACCAGCCTCAATTAATGGCTCTGGCTCCCGGGAGTGGATGGATCAATGGGTTCCTCACCGCATCCGAGTCCCTGCAAGCCCCGGACCCTGCCAAAGCCGAATCCTCCTCGCAGTCAGCGGACCATACGCAGTCTTCGGCTGCTCGATCTCGGCTCCGCAGCCCAGTCGTACGTAGGAGCAGAGGTGGCCCGTCAGCCCAAGGCAACAGCAGGCACCGAGTCGGGCCTCTTCCCGCTCTTCCGCGGATCAACTATTCTCCCGTTCCGGGAGGCCGAAAAAACACACCACTCGCTCCCGTTAAGCCTCGGGCCTCGGCAGGGGCAAGAGCGATCTCGAAATCGGCCCCAGGAAGCAGCGTCTCAATTCTAGGCAAATCGCGGCGCCGGAGGGACACAAAGGTACGTCTCACTCTGTCGCCATCTTGGCCACGCCCCCCCCTTTCTTTCTATAATATAGAAACAAGATGAACTTTAATGAAGGCTTCCTTGTCACCTGTCCTTTTGCTTTATTTTGAATAGAAACAAAAACCTGATTGTATTGAAAGCAGTCTTTAATACAGACCGACTCATTTTTCTGTCTAGCTTTAATGTGCTTTCACAGAACGCATTATTGCATTAAATTGGGACCTATAGGTCAGTGTTAATGCTTGCTAAATAGGCTGACCGGAAGGGGACACAGGACGCAGAGGCAGGACGCATATGCAGGACGCAGAGTAGAATCGGAAGCGGAGGCTGCGGAAGCTGGAGGAACAGCGGGCATCAAGCTCGGCTCCAGCTGCTGGCCGTGACCCATTTAGCCCAGAATTCAGCATCCCACCAACGGCGAGTTTTTGGGGGGACTCTCACCGATGGTCCAAAAAAGCAGCCTAAAGGGACCAGCTCGGCTTCTCTCGCGAGTGCGGCTGCCATCAGATGGCGGCCGCTGAGAGCGTGCCCTAGGCAGGTGCGCAGGAGATCCAGTTAGTACTGGGTGCAGCCTGGGTCTGCCTTTGAGGCCCCACTGGCCCTGACCTACAAATTACTGCCATCGCTGCTGTTGTAATGTCCTCCGACGCGGGGTAGCGGTGCAGTCTACACGCGCCAGAGAGGTCACGTTAGCGCTGGCATGTGTCATCACGCGCCAGCTACAAATAAAGGAGGCGTGGCCCAGCAAGGCTGTCCGGGATTACGCAGAAACCAGAGACAGGTGTCCCGAGTGATTATTGCTGCCGCAGCGCTGCTGCCACGTGCGCGAGCGGCCCCACCCCACGACACTAGCAACGAGGGGCAGAAACGGCCCCATGCTATGCTGTGCACTCTCCCTAAGTGGCTGGTGTTTGAAGCCCTCAGTGTGCCTTTAATCTGGGATCTGGGCCCACGGAGCGTGACCTGGCTGTTGCTGACCTGCTGGGGGCACCAGAGTGTGTCTGCTGTATCTGAGGCCGCCCCTGACGCCCATGAAGGTGCCTAATGTAGGAGAAAGGCCCTTCCTGCACACCCTGGGGAGGAGCCCATACCTGGGTGTGACCCAGCATCCTGCCTGAAAAGAAAAGGAAGAGGGGAGAAGCATGACAGGGAAGCTGAAGACATACAGGCCACAGGAGAAGGCCCTGACAACGGCATCATCACCCTTGGCCAGGCGGCTGCTAGTGCACCCAGGAGGTGAGCAGTGCACGTGCGCGAGGTGTGACTACGTCTGCGCCAAAATGGCGTCGATCCCTACCATTGAGCCTTTTGTGGTGGATGGAGCACCCTTATCCCTTGCTCTGCGATGGAGAGACTGGACCATTCACCTCCAGATCTACTTTGAAGGGGTGGGCATAGCCCGGGAAAGGCGTAGCGCCCTACTCCTCCACCTCGGTGGTAAAGACATCCACCGCATCTACAAGACCCTAGTCGGAGCCACACCCAAAACGTACTTCACGCTCCTCAAAGCCCTAAACGCGCACTTCGAACCAATGGCAAACAGAGACTACGAAAGATTCATTTTTCGCCAGGCCAAGCAAGAAGCGGAGGAGTCGTTGGACGCATTCCACGGACGGTTAAAGGAGCTGGGCAGCACGTGCGGATTCCGCGACGAACAGAAAGAAATTCGAGGTCAGATAATTCAAGGGTGCTACTCGTCCAAACTCGAAGTAAACATCCTACAAGAAGATGGCAAGCCCCTGGCGGACATCCTCACACTGGGGCGCTCAAAAGAACTGTCGCAAGGCAGATCTTCTCACATGGAGGCGGCACTCCACCGACCCATCAAGACGGAACAAGTCAACATGGCGGAGAAGGCGAACATGGTGAGGCCAAAAGCGCGCCAAAACACAGGGAGAAGACAGCAAGACGAGAAGAAGGAATGCGGCTACTGCGGAGGCACACCCCATCGCATGCAAGACTGCCCGGCAAGAGGAAAGAAGTGCAGTGCGTGCGGGTGGATGAACCATTTTGCGGCAGTATGCAGGTCAGTGAAGTCAAAGAAGGAAGCAGCACAAACTGTGGCGGAAGAACGAAACAGTGAAGATATGGATGCGACGTGGGAGACTACCCGGTCCACTATGTATTTACAGTCGATCAGCCAAGACCGAAGAAACGACTTCCAAAGTGCAGAATCAAAGCCCATCACCAGGAGGTGAGAGCCACTATTGACACTGGGGCCTCGATTGAACTGATGGCGGCCAATGTACATAACCAACTAAGTACACGACCACCCCTAAGAGAGGCAAATATCAGAGTATTTGCGTATGGCCATAAGACACCCATCCCGCTCCTGGGGTGTTTCAAGACGGAACTACAACACCAAGATCTCAAGATCCCCACCACGGTGTACATGACAAAGGAAGGCAGCGGTATGCTGAAAAGTGGGCAATCAGCTGAAGAGCTGAGGCTAATATCATTCGCCATGGCAGTACAGGAAGAGGAACTAGAGGCCATCATGGAGGTATTGGATGCCTGAAAGGGAAGGAAGTCTCTCTCCATATCGACCCGTCAGTCCAACCGGTGGCGCTGAGGCACAGGCGCATTGCATTCCACCTACGGGAAAAGGTAGAGGAAGAGCTGGAGGCATTGGAGAAGTAAGGAATAATCGAAAAGGTCAGTGGGCCCACCCCGTGGGGGTCCCCGATCGTAGTGGCACGGAAACCGAAACAGCTGGGGCAAGTTCGCATCTGTGTGGACATGCGCCTCCCAAACGCCGCGGTGAAGAGTGACCGTCAACTAACCCTGACCATCGACAACATACTGGGAGAACTGAACGGCGCAAGGTGGTTCTCGAAGATGGATCTCCGGTCCGTTTATCACCAGCTACCACTACACCCAGACTCCCGATACATCAGCAACTTCTCTACCCACATTGGCCTAAGGAGATACCAATGCCTCAATTTCGGAATTTCAAGTGTCGCCGACGTGTTTCAAAACACCATCCGTGAAGTCCTCAGCAGACTCCCTGGGGTTTTGAATGTAAGTGATGACCTTCTCATATAGGCCTCATCAATAGAAGATCACCACAAGAGACTTCGAAGGGTTCTCCAAAGGATCAAAGAATCGGGACTTACCCTCCACAGAGAGAAGTGCCAATTTTTGAAGAACAAGATCAGTTTCTTTGGCTACACCTTCTCGGACCAACGAGTGGCCCCAGATCCAGACAAGGTGCGAGATGTACAAAAAGCCCCGGCACCATCCAACATCTCTGAGATAAGAAGCTTCCTGGGAATGGTGAACTTTTGAAGACGTTTCGTCCCCGACCTGTCCAACCTAAGGAAGCCCCTCAGGGAACTGACGAAATCCCCCACCACTTGACAGTGGGGTCCCGAACAGGAACAAGCCTTCAAGGCTACCAAATCGGCCCTATCGGCGGATACGACACTGTCGTATTTCAACCCGACCAGATTCACCAACGTTGCAGTGGACGCCAGCCCCGTATGGGCTCGGAGCCGTGCTCGCACAATTGCAAGAAAATGGAGAATGTGTCCGATAGTGTACGCGAGCCGTTCACTGACGGACACGGAACAGAGGTACTCGCAAATAGAACGAGAAGCAATTGCCATCCAGTGGGCCTGTCGGCACTTCCACGTCTATGTATACGGCCATCCATTCACAGTGTCCACAGACCACAAATCCCTCATCCCTCTGTTTCAAGGGTCAGCGTCCAAATCTCCACGAGGATTGAAAAATGGATCCTCCAACTGCAGGGATATAACTACCGGGTGGAGTACAAGCCGGGTTCGTCCAATCCAGCAGACTATCTCTCGAGGCATCCCCGAACAGCCACCAGAGCGGAGGAAGAGGAGGCGGAAGACTCGGAAGAATATGTCCGGTTTGTATAGGAAAGATCCCGACCTCTGCCCATGAGTCTTGAAACTATTGTTGAAGCCACCCGGAATGATGAATGCCTACAACTGGCCGTAAACACAGTCCAATCTAATGACTGGCGCCCCATTCAGTCCACCATGATCAGACGGACGCCGCAGGCCAAGGCCTTTTTGGAGTCCCTGGTGAGGGTCAAGGATGAACTTTCGGTCGACAACCGAGGCTGTCTGCTCCGAGGGCCACGACTGGTAATGCCGTTTAGCCTGACTCAGCAAGCAGTAGACCTCGCACACCGGGGACATCAAGGCATGGTAAAGACCAAGAGCCGGCTGAGAGCCAAGGTGTGGTTCCCCGGAATGGACACACTGGTTGATCAGACAGTCAGAACATGCACATGGTGCCAAGCAGCAGGGCAGCCAGATTGTCCTCACCCCATCATCATGGAAGACAACCCCCAAAGACCATGGGAGTGCGTGAGTGTAGATTTTGGACACCTACCAGATGGGCGCTATGCACTCGTAATCATCGACGACTTCATAAAGTACCCAGAAGTTGAAGTCGTAGGGAGTCAGACGGCCACTGAGGTCATTACCAAGTTCAAGAAGACCATCGCTACCCACGGAATATTCGAAGTGGTGAAGACAGACAACGGTCCACCCTTCCATGGACAAGAGTTCGCGACTATCTAAAAACCTGGGGAATTCAGCACAGGAAGGTGACCCCGCACTGGCCCCAAGCAAATGGGGAAGTAGAGAGATTAATGCGTACTCTCAACAAAACAATACGCATTGCGCATGCTGATGGATCACCGCTGGAGAAGGCCATATACAGCTTCTTGCGGGAATACCGCCTGACGCCTCATCTTACAACTGAGGCAGCCCCGGGAGCTGCGAGCATGGGCCGAGTAGTGAGAGACACTATCCCGCATCACCCAAGCTGGTCTCCATCACAGATTGACACTGGAAAGAACCTAGCCAACCAGACAAACTCCAATGATCAAGCTAGTGCCAGATGACGGGCCCGGAGGTCGGTCATTCAAGTGAGAGAAAAAGTATACATCAAAGATAGATACCCTGGGAGCAAATTCCGGCTCCCCTTTGAGCACAAACCATGGCCAGTCATCCGCAGGACCGGCACCATGATAACAGCCCGGAGGGGAACAGAAGTAGTCACTCGCAACATCTCCTTCTTCAAGAAGATGCACGCCGGAAGTCCGGACCTGCAGGCGTCAGACTACCTAGAAATCTGGTCGCGTCAACCGGCGGCGGAAGAAGGCCCAGAGGTGCCAGGAATGACCCCCACTAAGGATGAGAACCTTTTCGACCAGGACACACTGCCACTGCCAGTAACGCCAGCGGAGAGTCTGCCGAACTCTCCTGCGAGATCCCAGGAGAGTGAAGCCTCGCATGGGGTGACCCCATCATCGCCATCATCACAGGGAGAGCACTCCTGGTATGGACTGAGAAGAAACCCAGCTCCATCATCCAGGCTGGCCGACTTCATGGTGTGACAATCCCGGGACTGGCATCCTAGTGAATGGTAAAAACTCCAAATGATAACTATTTGTTTTGCTGTGTTTGTTTTGTTTAATAAAGGTTAGAAGGAATGCAATGTCCTCCGGGGCGGGGTAGCGGTGCAGTCTACCCGCGCCGGAGAGGTCACGTTAGCGCTGGCGCGTGTCGTCATGCGCAAGCTACAAATAAAGGAGGCGTGGCCCGGCGAGGCAGTCCGGGACTACGCAGAAACCAGAAACAGGTGTGCCAAGTGATTATTGCTGCCGCAGCGCTGCTGCTACGTGCGCGAGCGCCCCACCCCCACGACAGCTGTGTCCCCGCCGCGCCCCTCGCTGTGTTCTCCGCTAGCCCTCTGCTAGCTCGCCGGCCCCTGCAGCCTCTCCCAAGATTCAACCTCTCTCATCACCACCAATAACCCTCGCAGGCAGCAGCCTCCAAGCAAAGAGTCAGGAGGGGAGCAAAGGCAATCTCCTCCTTGGCTTGAGCACTCCACTTGGTTAGGTGCCCCGTCTAACAGGGCCAGCCAAGGAAAGGCAAGCCAATGCCCTGGAAGGTCAAAGGTCGAGGACAGTGACTTCATGACAGCAAGATCTGGGTCCAAGGCCCCTTCATGGCATCACAACACCTGAGGAGGTGGGAGGTATGAGATAACAGTGCCATAGAGCTTGACCTAGCATCCAGCGAGCACTCTGTAACAGGGGTAGGAGTACAACTAGGTTCTTCACCCAGCCTCTACTCCGCCCCCCCAGCTGACCCCCCGCTACCTTGCCAGCACCGGCCACCGTGCAATTAACATAGCCAGCCCCCATAACTCAGGCGGCCTAGTCCAACAGTCCCAAGGGCCCGTGAAAGGTACCATCAGCTTCTTGCGGTAATTAGCAGCACAGTATTACCCTCCAGGAACTGTAGTAGGGTTAAAACCATGGTCAAAAAGAGATGTCTGACCAGAAGTGCAGCCCGAAATGGACAAACAGACCACCTGCATGAAAGACCGGGGGCATGCGACAGGGAGCGGGAAAGCTCAAGTACAGTTACTAACTCATTCCGCAATGGAAAGTGGAAGCCCTCGAAGCAAGAGTCCACCAAAAGAAGGATCTCTCGATACGCCTGCTCCATCATCCATAGCGGAGAATCCAGAACTATTTTTGGAAAGTCATGCATACAAAGCGCCCCTGTCCTGACCCCGGAAAAGGTGCAAAGGTAACAACAACAAGATGCTCATTATCTCTAATGAGGCCAGACACAATAAACTCAGGCAGCACAAGCCGACGGGGGGCAACATAGGAGAACAAACTCCTACCTCACACTCTTTCAAAACAGTGATACTTAAGGACTGGTTATGTAAAATAACCATATCACAACAAAAGCGCACATTTAAACAGGGCACCTCTCAGGAAACTGTTACTCCCTTAAGCCCCCAGTCAACGTGGAGTCACAATCCCCACAAAGGGAGCTAATTCGATGCAGCACATCAGACCCTGAGTTGGGGTCATTATCAGAGGAATTTTTAACAACTTTAGAAGCTCAAATAGACGCTCAAATGGAAGCATCACTGGCCCTAACTCCACTATTCACAAGAGCGACTACTACCAATTATTTCTCGCAGCATCAATCACATGAAGGGGGCAGAGGGAAAACTAGTACGGCAAGCCCAGCAGTCCTACACCAGGAGTATTCCTCCATCTACAAACAGGATACAATAACCTAAGCCTACTCTGGCAATCAAAAAAGACTTCTGACCTTCCTTAAGGAGGGACTCAACTAATGCCACACCAAGGAACCAGGACCTGAGGGGCACCTCCTGCTGATCAGGAACTAACTCCTGCAGCAGCCAGCAGGGCTCGGACAGTTCAGTTGCAGGTCCATGTGAAGGTCCAGGCAGCAGGTCAGCTGGGCATATGCAGGGAGGCCTCTGCAGCTTGTTAGATCCCTGTACCTCAGAAAAGGAGGTCAGTCAGCTGACCCTTAGAGTCATTTCAGCCCCCGGTCTGAAGGGTGCAGGTCCAGTCTTCCTTCTCATGCAACAAGGCGGATCTCATGCAGCACGGCGGGTCTCATGCAGCAGGGTGTCCTTCTTCTGTATTATCCACAGGTCCAGGAGTGTACTGAAGAATGGGTCAGAGAGTGCCCTTTTCATGCCTGGTGCCTACTTTGAAAACGGGATAAACCTCTGGAGCTTCCCTATACAGAGGTGTCTGGAATTCCCTGCCTTCTTGCCTTAATCCCAATCTGTCTGGGGTTACAAGAGGCTAGTGTGAGGTCCTTTGTGTGTGAGATGGGCCAGTGCCTTTGAAGTGCAAGTGTGGTAGGTGACAGCTCTGCTCCCACCACAATTAAGTTAGGATAGCCCATCCTGCCAACACGCAGACCCTCCATTGACAAGCTGTCTGGGAGTAATACACAAGGGCCAACTTCAAACTGTACTATTCATGTGACCCAGGAGCATGCTGCAGGCATCTAATGGCTAGGACAAGAAAATGCCAACTTTCTAAAAGTTTATACAAAGAGAAATGCTGGCCCTGCGATTTTTGATAGCTATATTTTGAGCAACAAACCAAATCCTTGTTATGATTTGTATGGTCGAATTTATTTAAACCATTTACTTTTTCATATAAATCTCATTAAGTTAAAGCATTGATTGCATGAGAAAAACACTACGTACATACAATTTATACAAAAACATTTGACAAAGAATTTTAACAAAAATACATAAATACATATGACAAAATGACATCCAATCATTAAGTGTACATAAATATACAAATACGGTCATACGAGAAGCATCAGTCGTTATGTAGTATTAAGCAATGAAGCTATTTGCAGTAAGGAAAAGAAAACAAAATGAATTGTAACAAATACAAATTTTCAATTGTCTGATAAATAAACTTGAATTCTTTCTGCTATTGCCAATTCCTTTCTGCTATTGCCGACGCGTTTCGAACTCGCTCTGGCATTTGGCAAGTTCTCATCAGGGCTTTCTCGTATTATTCTTCTGAAAATTATGTACAAAGAAAATGAGTGAGATTTTGCAATCCTCATTTTCGTCCCCTATATACATTGCCCCCTACCAAGACTTTCTAGAAAACGTGTACCTTTATTTTCAAGTTGGCAGCGGGTTTTCAATTTTCAAGAGATCCTATTCAATCAATGTAGATTCGGTTCTAGAAAATTACAACGAACCAAATTACAATATAGTAATGGTCAGGTGTATATAGGGGACGAAAATGAGGATTGCAAAATCTCACTCATTTTCTTTGTACATAATTTTCAGAAGAATAATACGAGAAAGCCCTGATGAGAACTTGCCAAATGCCAGAGCGAGTTCGAAACGCGTCGGCAATAGCAGAAAGGAATTGGCAATAGCAGAAAGAATTCAAGTTTATTTATCAGACAATTGAAAATTTGTATTTGTTACAATTCATTTTGTTTTCTTTTCCTTACTGCAAATAGCTTCATTGCTTAATACTACATAACGACTGATGCTTCTCGTATGACCGTATTTGTATATTTATGTACACTTTATGATTGGATGTCATTTTGTCATATGTATTTATGTATTTTTGTTAAAATTCTTTGTCAAATGTTTTTGTATAAATTGTATGTACGTAGTGTTTTTCTCATGCAATCAATGCTTTAACTTAATGAGATTTATATGAAAAAGTAAATGGTTTAAATAAATTCGACCATACAAATCATAACAAGGATTTGGTTTGTTGCTCAAAATATAGCTATCAAAAATCGCAGGGCCAGCATTTCTCTTTGTATAAATTATTCTATGGTCCAGCTGACCCTGTAACCCGGGACCTAACTCCTTATTTTCTGCAAACTTTCTAAAAGTAGCATTTTCAGAACTGTGACTTACATTCGGACTTTACCATTAAAGGGGGTTTCAAATTAAAATTCCTCAGACACAAAAAATTACATAATTACCTGCTACAAATGCGATCAAATAAATCTGGTGCCATTTGAAATGGCAGTTTGAACTGCACACACAGGCTGCAATGGCAGGCTGGGATACGTTTTAAAAGGCTACTTAAGTGGGAGGCAGAATAAGTACTACAGACCCACTAGTAGCATTTCATTTACATGCCCTGGGTACATGTAGTACCACTTTACTAAGGACAAACAAGTAAATAAAATAGGACAATTGAGTATAAGCCAATTTTGCCATGTTTAGAGGAGGCGATAGCACAAGCACTTTAGAACTGGTTAGCAGTAGTAAAGTGCACATGGTTGTAAAAGCCAACAAAAGTGTGTCCCAAAACCTGGAAGGCTTAAGATAAAAACGTTTGGGGCTAACCGTGCAGAGAGGGTCAAGTCCAACATTTACTGTCAGTCTTGTGTTTCAAGCTCTGTATTGCATGACTCTACCCCCTTTCCTCTGCCATACCTTGAACCCCCTGAATTTATGGGTTCCTGTACTAAATTATTTCCAATTCCAGCGCTGCTCCTGTGTGTCTTGCTCTTTTCCCATCCCCTCCTGCCTCCATCAAGGTGTACTCATTGTCACTTTCCTGCCAGCCCACCCAACCTCCCAGCTATTCCCCTTTCCCCGTAGGCGCCTCCCTCTCACACCCTTCCCCATCATCTTTCCTGTAGGAAGGGGGAGTCTCTGGTTGGCGCAGTGCAACACTGGCGACAAACAGGGCCTCTCTCTTCCCCGTCAGGGCTGAGGGTTACCTTCAAGACAACCTCTGCTTACCCTCTAGGTAGTGTGGCTTAAGCAGTCTTAGGCTAATCTCTGGGGCACATAGGGTTAAACATTTGCAACATTACACCATCACCACCAACCCACCACACAATGACACCAAACTGTATTTAGTAAAAATATATCTCTTTATATAATTTCACGCAGGCTTGTAAATACAGTCTTTAAACTTTCCAAATTCCAGTTACTTGTAGTGTGCCACAGTTCTTATTAGCAATAAGCAATCTTTGTTCAGCATCTTCAAAAGCAATTGGTAGTTCTTATTACTCATGGACCAATGTTCCCAAAAGAAATGACCTTTCTTAGATTAACTTTTAGGCTCCCAATGGTCCAGGCACAGTGTGCGGCGTGTGGGCCCCTTTCGCTGGCTCTGGTACGCTTTGCAGAGCCTCAGTGCGACTCGTTCGGTGAATCCAGCGCAGCCCCGCTAAACCTCACGCATCTCGCGTGAGCGGCGTAAGGCGCTGGAGGAAGGGGGCGAGGCGTACTGTGCGCTGGAGCTGTGCGACCCGCACCGAGGCCGGGAGACAGGCTGGGGACGTCTCCCAGGTACGGCCACATAGCAGAGGGGTCTCAGGGGGCTCGAGGGAGTGCGCGCCTCACGGACTTCGGGTCCTGAGCGCCGCGCACTTGGCACACACAGTCACAGTACCTGCTTGAGGGGTTCGAAGGCCACAGCAGCGGGGATCAGTCTTGATCACGTCGCGGTGCTCCAAGGCGGGCTACGGCTCGTCAGGCGTAGGGCTCTCCAAGGACGGTGCTTTGCGGGGCAGACAGACGTACCCGCAGCGTGCGCTTCTACCCAGGAGGGGGAGCGGCTGCAGGGGGTGCGGGCAGGAGTACGGGTTGGACACAACAGGACGTACTCTCCTGCTGGACGCTCGTAGCTGTGCACTTCACAGCAGCGGGCGCTTCTTCCAGTGCGATCACGGCGGGGAGGTCGAGGCGGGGCGGGGGTCCGTCTTTACTTTACGGGCTGCGGCGTTGGGGGCCAGCAGCTCGTGGTGCTCGGACCGGACGGGTCCTCCTTACGTTGCAGCCCCAGGCCCAGCCTTTCCAACAGTTGACGGTGCTCGGCCCAGTGCGGCTGGGCTTTACTTTGCTTCTGTGGGTCGGCCAAGCAGAGGTCGCGGTGCTCAGTGGACGGGGGACGCCCTGCTTCGTGGAATGTGCGGGGAGGGTTCCTCACGCACTCCGCTCCCCTGAATCAGCGCTGGAGGGTCAGAACACTTCAGGCAGCAGCTTCTTCCTTCTGGGGGGTAGCGCCCAATGTTCCTGGGGCGCAGTTCAGGGGGCAAGTTCACAGGCAAGCCCTTGGAGATCTTTAGCAGAGTTTGGCACAAGTTGAATAAAAGCAAAGTCTTTCAGTCTTTCTTCTCCTGCTCTCCTTCAGCAGCAAGGCACCCACCACAGGCCAGTCTCTTGGGGTCAGAGTCAGTACTTCTCCATGCAGCTTCCAGGGTCCTTCTCTTCAGGCAGAGCTTCTTCTTTGCGCAAACTGGATCTAATTTACAAGGAGCAGGGCTCCTTCTTTTATACCCAGTTTCTTTTGTTCTAGCAAGCCAGGGGGGCCTCTGCATAACTGCTCCAGTCTCTGAGCACTTGTTGTGGGTACTTCTGGCTTCTGCATTCAGTGTGAGGGCAGGCACATCAGTCGCTCCCCAGGGGGGCGGAGCCGGCATTGTGAGGACAGGAGTGGCCTGAGCACTTTGTTGACAAGCTTCGGTCCTTCCTGGGCCAGGTGCAGGCTGAGTCATCAGTCGCTCCCCAGGAGGGTGTAGCCAGCATTGTGGAGGCAGGGGCACAGCCTGATGCATCATTCAGGGGAAACTCCCACCACCCACTAAGGGGTCCTCCTGCTAATCACTACCTGTCAACTCCCAGCCCTGTCACTCACACACACCAAACAGTCAGATCCACATCCAAGCAGAGGCGGGCTGAAATGGTTAGGCAAGCAAATGCTAACTTTCTAAAAGTAGCATTTGCAAACACAGGATATTAAAATAAACTTTACTAAAAGAAGTATTTTATTATTCTGAGTTCAGGCATACTAAACATGAATTTCTACCATGTTCCCTGAGCCTGCTGGGATTATAGAGTGTAATAATTCCAGCAGCCCATCTGGCCTAGAAGGGAACAGGTAGCCTTACAATAGTGAAAAACGAATTTGGCAGTAATTCACTATTAGAACATGCCACACACATCAGGGCATGTCCTACCTTACACTTACAATGCACCCTGCCCTCAGGCCTACCATAGGGGTGACTAATATGAAGTTAAGGGAAGGTTTAGGGGCTGGCAAGTGTGGGCACTTGCCCAGCCAGTGTGACAGTACCAGACTGCACGTAGGTTCTGCAATGGCAGACCCTAGACACATTTTAAGGCTGCTTCTGTGGGTGGCGCAACCAGCGCTGCAGGCCCACTAGCAGTATTGGCATTCACAAGCCCTGGCACTCCTGGTGCACTTTACTAGGGACTAACAGTAAATCCAATGAACCAATCATGGACATCAATCACATGTACACTTTATAGTAGGGAGCACTTGCACTGCGGCACGGGTTGGCCGTGGCGCAGTGCCCTGAGTAGCAGACACCAGCAAAACATTTGAGGCACAACAGCAAAAAGTGGAAGGGAAACTCACGCCAAGGTGCCAGGTCTAACACGTGTCCCCTCCAGCTGAAATGTGGGGGGAACTACCCTTCCCCAGGGAGTTCCACATCACTAAGGCGGAAAAATCTGGACAGACCATCAGCATTGGCGTGATCTGTGCCAGGGCGGTGTTCCACCGTGAAGTCCATACCCTGTAGGGAGATGGACCACCTCAACAGTTTTGGGTTCTCACCCCTCATTTGCATCAACCATCTGAGGGGCCTGTGGTCTGTCTGAACCCGGAAGTGAGACCCAAACAAGTAGGGTCTTAGCTTCTTCAGCGCCCAGACCACAGCAAATGCTTCTCGCTCTATTGCACTCCACCTACTTTCCCGGGGAAGTAACCTCCTACTGATGAAGGCTACGGGTTGGTCCCAGCCCTCCTCAGTCATCTGTGAGAGAACAGTCCCTACACCCTGCTCTGAAGCGTCTGTTTGCACTATGAATTCCTTGGAGAAATCAGGAGCCAGGAGCACGGGCGCCGTGCACATGGCAGTCTTCAGGGTGTCAAAAGCCTTCTGACAGGTGTCAGTCCAAATCACATTCCTGGGCTGCTTCTTAGAAGTCAGCTCTGTCAAGGGGGTCACAATAGTGCCATAGCCCTTGACAAACCTCCTGTAATACCCAGTGAGCCCCAGGAAGGCTCTCACTGCAGTCTGGGTCTTGGGGGGTTCCCAAGCCAGGATGGTTTCAATTTTGGGTTGCCAGGGTGCCACCTTGCCACTCCCCACTTGGTGTCCCAAGTACACCACTGAACCCTGCCCAATCTGGCACTTGCTTGCCTTGATTGTGAGGCCTGCCTTGCGCAGCGCCATCAACACTTCCCAGAGGTGCCGCAGGTGTTCTGGCCAGGTGCCACTGAACACTGCGATGTCATCCAGGTAGGCGGCACTGAACTCATCCAGCCCAACCAACACCTGGTTGACCAACCTCTGAAAGGTGGCAGGGGCATTCTTCATCCCAAATGGCATAACCCGGAACTGGAAATGCCCATCTGGTGTGGAGAATGCGGACCTCTCCTTTGCCCCATCGGTCAAGGCGATCTGCCAGTACCCAGACATTAAATCAAACGTGCTGAGGAAGCGGGCAGCCCCTAGCCGATCAATGAGCTCATCAGCTCGGGGGATAGGGTGCGCGTCAGTCTTGGTGACTGAATTGAGTCCTCTGTAGTCCACACAGAACCGGAGTTCAGGTGTGGCTCCCGGCGCAGCAGCCTTTGGGACCAAGACCACGGGGCTGGACCAAGGACTGCTGGAAGACTCAACCACCCTAAGAGCAAGCATCTTGGAGACCTCCTCCTTGATGCAGGCCCTGGCCCTGTCAGTCACTCTGTAAGCTTTATGCTTCACAGGTAAGCTGTCTCCTGTGTCCACATCATGGACGCACCAATCTGTGACACTAGGAACCAGGGAGAACAGATCTGGAAACTGCCCCAGCAAATGGCGGCAGTCTTCCTGTTGCTCAGGGGTCAGGGTGGGTGAGAGGTTAACTCCATCCACTGACCCATCTTTCTCACAGGCCCCTAAGAGGTCAGGAAGAGGCTCAGACTCCTCTTCCATTCCATCATCAGTGGCCAACAGCATGCCCACTTCGGACCGTTTCAAGTGGGGCTTGAGGCGGTTGACATGTAGGACCCGTAAAGGATTCCTGGGCGTCTTCATGTCCACCAAGTATGTCACTGAGCTCTTGCGCTCCACAACCTCAAATGGGCCTGTCCACTTATCCTGAAGTGCACAGGGTTCCACTGGGGCCAAGACATACACCTCTTGTCCAGGCTGAAGCTCTACCAGAGTGGCATTCTGGTCGTACCACCGCTTCATCTCCTCCTGGCTAGCTTCCAGATTTGCCTCAGCAAGTTGTCTGAAGCGCCTGGTTTGGTTTCTGAAGGCCAGCATGTAGCTATATACATTCTGGGGAGGTTTCCTAGGAGATTGCTCCCAGCCTTCCTTTACCAAACTCAGTGGTCCTCTCACGGGGTGACCATACAGCAGCTCAAAGGGGCTGAACCCTAGAGACTTCTGTGGCACCTCGCGGTATGCAAAGAGCAGGCATGGTAAGAGGACGTCCCACTTACGCCTCATTGGACCTTCCAGGCCCATGATCATGCCCTTCAGGGTTCGGTTGAATCTTTCAACCAACCCATTTCCTTGGGGATGGTAAGGTGTGGTGAACTTGTAGGTTACACCACACTCTTGCCAAAGGGACTTCATATACTTGGACATAAAGTTGGTCCCCCTGTCGCTCACCACCTCTAGAGGGAATCCCACTCTGGAGAAAATTCCCATCAGTGCACGCCCCACCACGGGGGCCGTCACTGTCCTCAGAGGGATGGCTTCAGGGTACCGGGTGGCATGATCCACCAAGACCAGGATGAACCTGTTGCCCATGGCTGTCTTGGGGTCCAGAGGCCCAACAATGTCAATACCCACTCGTTGGAATGGAGTACTGACCACAGGGAAGGGTTGGAGGGGAGCCTTGATCTTCCCTCCGCTCTTCCCACTTGCCTGGCAAGTTGGACAGGTCCTACAATGAGCATCTGAGCTCTTGTGCATTTGGGGCCAGTAGAAGTGGGTGACAAGCCTGTCATAGGTCTTGTCCATCCCCAAATGTCCTGCTAACGGCACATCATGAGCCAGTCCCAGTAGGAAGGCTCTGAACTTCTGGGGTACCACCAGCACACGGGCTGACCCAGGTTCAGCAGCCTTAGGCTCTGAATACAGGAGGTCATTCTCCCAGTACACATAATGTGTTTTGGCCTGAACACCATTGGCCTGGTCTGCAGCCTGCTGCCGCATACCCACGAGAGAAGGGCATTCTTTCTGCTCCCTGCAGAATTCCTCCCTGGAGGGGCCTCCTTCTTGCTGCCAATGGGTCAGCTCAGGCAGGTCCCCCAGTTCGGCAATCTGTTCCCCAGTAGGCTCCAGGGCATCCCCCTCAAGGTCTGCTTCCTCCTGGACCGTGGGAACTTCAGGGGCCGGTTTCCCGCGCACCCTGCGCCTTCTCCCTAAGGCCGGTTCCTGGGCCTCTCCTTCAGGCCCCAGGACCTCTTGATCACCCCTACTGGCTGCCATTGACCGGGTGGTCACGCACGCCCAGTCAGGTAGACCCACCATCTTCAGGTGAGTCGTCTTCTCCACCTTTTCCCAAGGGGAGTCCTCCAAGTCGTTCCCTAGCAAACAGTCAACAGGCATGGCTTTCCTCACACAGACCTGCAGAGTACCAGAGACCCCCCCCCACTCGAAGGGAACTTGAGCCATTGGACATTGGCTCTCAGAGTTGTCTGCATTGACAACCCTACAATAGGCATGGGGTACAACCTGCTCCTGAGACACCAGGTGATGCCTCACTGCAGTCACACTGGCTCCTGTGTCTCTAAGAGCCTCAGCTTTCTTACCATTGATGGTAACCACCTGCCCATATTTTTTAGTGTTAGAGGGCAGGTAGTTTGTAGGGACCATCTCACTGTCTCCTAGTGAGACTAGGGTCATCTGAACAGGATCTCCACCCCCCGGGACCATCACTTCTTCTCCTAAGTGAACACTGGTCACTTGTCGGGGCGGAGCACCAGTGGGTGCTGGTTTTCCAAACAGGCGACACTTGGGGTCACTGGCTATGTGCCCCGGGTCACCACATTTGTAACAATTGAAGGGCCCCTTTGGAACAGGTCTACCTGTCGGGGCCCCATTCTGCTTTGGGGGTGGGGGAGGCTGAGAACCTTTCTGCTGGTCCCCTTGGGGATTACTTTGGGGGCCTTTTTGGAACCCTTTCTGTTTTCCCTTGTCCCCCCCACTCTTCTGCTGGGGACCCTGCCCACCCTTGGCGGAGTCTCCCACTGGACCCTTGTGGACCCTGGTGCTGAGCCAGCGGTCCGCCTCCTCAGCAAGCTTCCTCGGGTTGGACAGCTTGCTGTCAATCAGGTGCTGGCGTAACTCAGGAAAACATTGTTCAGACAAGTGCTCCCATGCAATTAAATCAAAGAGACCCTGAAAATCATTCACTTTGTTACCCTTCACCCAACCATCCAGTGCTCTGCAAAAAAAAGTCACAAACTCCACATATGTATTCCCAGGCCGCTTATTACACCCCCTAAACTTCTGCCTATACATTTCAGGGGTAAGCCCATACCTGGTTATTAAAGCTTCTTTCATATGGGGATAGGATCTCTGGTCTTCAGTGGGCAAATCTAGCAGGGTGTCCCGCCCTTCGCTAAGGAACCTTCCCCATAACCCCGCTCCCCAATCCTTCTCAGGGACCCGGTGGGAAAACATGGCTACCTCATATGCCCTAAACCACTGTCCTATGTCATCCCCCTTAAAGAACTCTTTAACTACATCTTTGGGGATGTGCACTCTTGACTCTACCTGCACCGGCGTTGCGCTGCCACCAGAGGGAGGATGATCCAAGGTTTTCTCATTTAGACTCATCTCCCTCATTTTCACATCATACTCCAATTGGAGTTTTCGCTCTTCCAGAGCCATTCTTTTGCTTTCAAGCTCCATTTGGCCCTTTAAATTCAATTCTGCCAGCTTTATCTCATGGTCCCTGGTTGCCTGTCTGTCTGCCAGCTCCTCTGGCGACAGGCCTCTGCCAAAGGTAATGACGCTGTCTGGTTTTTCCAGACTCACAGGATCCACAGGTGCACCCTGATCCTCAGGTGCCTTCCTAGATTCCATCCAGGCCTTCAGGGCTTTGTAGAACTCAGGTTTGTTTTTGCACCCTGCGTGTGGAACCTTGAGTTTCCTGCAAAAAAAACTCAGTTGCTTCTTTGTGTAGTCATCCAGCTTTGATGCATCCCATTCTAGCTCCTGCGCACCAGAGGCTATGGATTCTCCTCCATCAATGCTGTTTGTGCCAGGCATGCTTTCAACACTAGGGATCTTCTTCTTTTAGCAAAATTAAGAACCAAAAAGTCTGTGGCTAAGATACTGGACTGTAATCACTTATGCAATGGTCAGTAGCTAAGGTAAAACACTGCAAATGTAAATTCTCGATCCTCACCGCTGCGTCCAATGTAGGAAGGGGGAGTCTCTGGTTGGCGCAGTGCAACACTGGCGACAAACAGGGCCTCTCTCTTCCCCGTCAGGGCTGAGGGTTACCTTCAAGACAACCTCTGCTTACCCTCTAGGTAGTGTGGCTTAAGCAGTCTTAGGCTAATCTCTGGGGCACATAGGGTTAAACATTTGCAACATTACACCATCACCACCAACCCACCACACAATGACACCAAACTGTATTTAGTAAAAATATATCTCTTTATATAATTTCACGCAGGCTTGTAAATACAGTCTTTAAACTTTCCAAATTCCAGTTACTTGTAGTGTGCCACAGTTCTTATTAGCAATAAGCAATCTTTGTTCAGCGTCTTCAAAAGCAATTGGTAGTTCTTATTACTCATGGACCAATGTTCCCAAAAGAAATGACCTTTCTTAGATTAACTTTTAGGCTCCCAATGGTCCAGGGACTGTGTGCGGCGTGTGGGCCCCTTTCGCTGGCTCTGGTACGCTTTGCAGAGCCTCAGTGCGACTCGTTCGGTGAATCCAGCGCGGCCCCGCTAAACCTCACGCATCTCGCGTGAGCGGCGTACGGCGCTGGAGGAAGGGGGCGAGGCGTACTGTGCGCTGGAGCTGTGCGACCCGCACCGAGGCCGGGAGACAGGCTGGGGACGTCTCCCAGGTACGGCCACACAGCGGAGGGGTCTCAGGGGGCTCGAGGGAGTGCGCGCCTCACGGACTTCGGGTCCTGAGCGCCGCGCACTTGGCACACACAGTCACAGTACCTGCTTGAGGGGTTCGAAGGCCACAGCAGCGGGGGTCAGTCTTGATCACGTCGCGGTGCTCCAAGGCGGGCTGCGGCTCGTCAGGCGTAGGGCTCTCCAAGGACGGTGCTTTGCGGGGCAGACAGACGTACCCGCAGCGTGCGCTTCTACCCAGGAGGGGGAGCGGCTTCAGGGGGTGCGGGCAGGAGTACGGGTTGGACACAACGGGACGTACTCTCCTGCTGGACGCTCGTAGCTGTGCACTTCACAGCAGCGGGCGCTTCTTCCAGTGCGATCACGGCGGGGAGGTCGAGGCGGGGCGGGGGTCCGTCTTTACTTTACGGGCTGCGGCGTTGGGGGCCAGCAGCTCGTGGTGCTCGGACCGGACGGGTCCTCCTTACGTTGCAGCCCCAGGCCCAGCCTTTCCAACAGTTGACGGTGCTCGGCCCAGTGCGGCTGGGCTTTACTTTGCTTCCTGTGGGTCGGCCAAGCAGAGGTCGCGGTGCTCAGTGGACGGGGGACACCCTGCTTCGTGGAATGTGCGGGGAGGGTTCCTCACGCACTCCGCTCCCCTGAATCAGCGCTGGAGGGTCAGAACACTTCAGGCAGCAGCTTCTTCCTTCTGGGGGGTAGCGCCCAATGTTCCTGGGGCGCAGTTCAGGGGGCAAGTTCACAGGCAAGCCCTTGGAGATCTTTAGCAGAGTTTGGCACAAGTTGAATAAAAGCAAAGTCTTTCAGTCTTTCTTCTCCTGCTCTCCTTCAGCAGCAAGGCACCCACCACAGGCCAGTCTCTTGGGGTCAGAGTCAGTACTTCTCCATGCAGCTTCCAGGGTCCTTCTCTTCAGGCAGAGCTTCTTCTTTGCGCAAACTGGATCTAATTTACAAGGAGCAGGGCTCCTTCTTTTATACCCAGTTTCTTTTGTTCTAGCAAGCCAGGGGGGCCTCTGCATAACTGCTCCAGTCTCTGAGCACTTGTTGTGGGTACTTCTGGCTTCTGCATTCAGTGTGAGGGCAGGCACATCAGTCGCTCCCCAGGGGGCGGAGCCGGCATTGTGAGGACAGGAGTGGCCTGAGCACTTTGTTGACAAGCTTCGGTCCTTCCTGGGCCAGGTGCAGGCTGAGTCATCAGTCGCTCCCCAGGAGGGTGGAGCCAGCATTGTGGAGGCAGGGGCACAGCCTGATGCATCATTCAGGGGAAACTCCCACCACCCACTAAGGGGTCCTCCTACTAATCACTACCTGTCAACTCCCAGCCCTGTCACTCACACACACCAGACAGTCAGATCCACATCCAAGCAGAGGCGGGCTGAAATGGTTAGGCAAGCAAATGCTAACTTTCTAAAAGTAGCATTTGCAAACACAGGATATTAAAATAAACTTTACTAAAAGAAGTATTTTATTATTCTGAGTTCAGGCATACTAAACATGAATTTCTACCATGTTCCCTGAGCCTGCTGGGATTATAGAGTGTAATAATTCCAGCAGCCCATCTGGCCTAGAAGGGAACAGGTAGCCTTACAATAGTGAAAAACGAATTTGGCAGTAATTCACTATTAGAACATGCCACACACATCAGGGCATGTCCTACCTTACACTTACAATGCACCCTGCCCTCAGGCCTACCATAGGGGTGACCAATATGAAGTTAAGGGAAGGTTTAGGGGCTGGCAAGTGTGGGCACTTGCCCAGCCAGTGTGACAGTACCAGACTGCACGTAGGTTCTGCAATGGCAGACCCTAGACACATTTTAAGGCTGCTTCTGTGGGTGGCGCAACCAGCGCTGCAGGCCCACTAGCAGTATTGGCATTCACAAGCCCTGGCACTCCTGGTGCACTTTACTAGGGACTAACAGTAAATCCAATGAACCAATCATGGACATCAATCACATGTACACTTTATAGTAGGGAGCACTTGCACTGCGGCACGGG
The DNA here is from genome assembly GCF_964261635.1 of Lissotriton helveticus. Classification (NCBI taxonomy): domain Eukaryota; kingdom Metazoa; phylum Chordata; class Amphibia; order Caudata; family Salamandridae; genus Lissotriton; species Lissotriton helveticus. The sequence continues at coordinate 1,562,979,634 of NC_136068.1, read as the reverse complement.
TTGGCCGTGGCGCAGTGCCCTGAGTAGCAGACACCAGCAAAACATTTGAGGCACAACAGCAAAAAGTGGAAGGGAAACTCACGCCAAGGTGCCAGGTCTAACATTTCCCCTTGTTCTATTTGTAACCCGCAACACGCTTGTGATCATCCTTCCACACCCACTTAATCATGTACTCCTCTCCCACTCTCTAACACCCTCTATGTTCCTCCTGCATCTGTCCTTTTCTTAGTATGGTCCTCCTGGTGGCCAACCACCTTCGCACAGTGCTCACTTCCCTCTCTCTGTCTTTTTCTTATACGTTATTTCTTAAAACAGCTGAGACTCTTTTTTAAAAAAAAAATCTACTTCCTAGAAACAAAAGGCCATCTGTAGTGGAGACTCCCTAGCCTTTAATATGGTCCTCTTTTTGTTTATATGGTAAAAGAAGATCGGGTGGCAAGGGAGTCTTAAGTATAGTCCTTCCTTTCTTTCTATAATATAGAAACAAGATGAGCTATAATGAAGGCTTACTTGCCACCTGTCCTTTTGCTTTATTTTGAAAAGAAACAAAAGCCTGATTGTATTGAAAGCAGTTTTTAATACAGTCCGACTCTCATTTTTCTGTCTAGCTTTAATGTGCTTTCACAGAAAGCATTATTGCATTAAATCGGGACCTATAGGTCTGTGTTAATGCTTGCTAAATAGGCTGACCGGAAGGGGACAACAGGACGCAGACGCAGGACGCATACACAGGAGGCAGTGCGGCTGCCATGAGATGGCGGCCGCGGAGAGCGTGCCCTAGGCAGACGCACAGGCGGTCCGGTTAGTACTGGGTGCGGCCTGCATCTGGCTTTGAGGCCCCACTGGCCCTGACCTACAAATTACTGTCATCGCTGCTATGTCCCCCGCCGCGCCCCTCGCTGTGTTCTCCGCTAGCCCTCTGCCAGCTCGCCGGCCCCTGCAGCCTCTCCAAAGATTCAACCTCTCTCATCACCACCAATAACCCTCGCAGGCTGCAGCCTCCAAGCTAAGAGTCAGGAGGGGAGCAAAGGCAATCTCCTCCTTGGCTTGAGCCCTCCACTTGGTTAGGTGCCCCGTCTAAAGGGTTTAAACAGAGCAGGGGTCCTTGTTAAAGCAAAATATCAAAAATAAATATAGAACACGATGGATTATATAAGATCTACCCAGTCGGATAGCATTTTAATTAGTAATTATTTACATTTCTGTCAGGGGACAGTAGAAATGGTCAGTAGGATACAGTCATGTATCCAATTGTAATACAAAACAAGCATTTACAATGCAATGGTCTCGGCATCATTAAAAGTAGAGCTATTGGCATTGCTCATGACAGTTCTTTTTTTTTCTTTAAATCATAAATAAGTGGCATTGTCATTTACATTGCCAATACACAGCACTCTGCACCTGCACTCACTGCTCTGCACACTCACTCTGCATTCTGCGCTCACTGCTCTCCACTCACTGCTCTCCACTCACTGCTCTCCACTCTCCACTCACTGCTCTGCACTCTCCACTCACTGCTCTGCACTCTCCACTCACTGCTCTGCGCTCTCCATTCACTGCTCTGCGCTCTCCACTCACTGCTCTGCGCTCTCCACTCACTGCTCTGCGCTCTGCACTCACTGCTCTGCGCTCTGCACTCACTGCTCTGCGCTCTGCACTCACTGCTCTGCACTCTCCACTCACTGCTCTGCACTCTCCACTCACCAGGGGCGGCTGGTGACATTTGAAAGTGGTGAGGCGTAAACTAATTTGCATATTGCACCGCAGCGAGCGAGCGCAGCGAGCGAGCCCAAACCACCTTGCATCCATCCATACATCATTCATGCATCCACCCATCCATCCACCCACCCACCCTGCATCCATACATCATTCATTCATGCATCCACCCATCCATCCTGCATCCATCATTCATGCATCCACCCACCCATCCATCCTGCATCCATCATTCATTCATCCACCCATCCATCCACCCATCCTGCATCCATTCCTGCATCCATTCATCCATTCACCCATCCATTCATCCATCCATCCTGCATCCATCATTCATTCATGCACCCATCCATCCACCCACCCTGCATCCATACATCATTCATGCATCCACCCATCCATCCAGCATCCATCATTCATCCACCCATCCATCCACCCATCCATCCACCCATCCATCCACCCATCCATCCACCCATCCATCATCCATCCTGCATCCATTCCTGCATCCATTCATCCATTCACCCATTCACCCATCCATCCTGCATCCATCATTCATTCATCCACCCATCCATCCACCCATCCATCCACCCATTCATCATCCATCCTGCATCCATTCCTGCATCCATTCATCCATCCATCCATCCTGCATTCATTCATGCACCCATCCACCCACCCACCCACCCATCCTGCATCCATACATCATTCAATCATGCATCCACCCATCCACCCATCAATCCTGCATCCATCATTCATTCATCCACCCATCCATCCTCCATCCTGCATCCATTCCTGCATCCATTCATCCATTCACCCATCCACCCATCCATCCTGCATACATCATTCATCCACCCATCCACCATCCATCCTGCATCCATTCCTGCAGCCATTCATCCATTCACCCATCCATTCATCCATCCTGCATCCATCATTCATTCATGCATCCACCCATCCATCCATCATTGGAACACTCATACCGTGTAGATTTTTCTGCGTGCTGAGCCAGAGCCAATGATAGTGAACCAGACACAAAATATAATTGTTGATCCGTGTTTTTAAAAAATTAGTTTGTATACCCATCTTGATTGAATGTAAAGCCTCTGATATCTGCAAGATCTTGTTTACGACTTTTAGTATGCACCTGCACCTCTGCTCTGCGTGGTGCAGCATTAGCCCATTCAACCACCTTGGCCTCGAGCTTGCTTTGTCGCCCCACCTGCTTACCCCTCACTCAGATGTGCGATCTCGTTCAGTGTGGAATCGTCTGGCGACAGATGCCTCTCCTCGTGGCCTGCATGACTCGTGGATTCTGGGTTCGCGGGGGGCGGAGGCGGTGTGGGGATTAATTTAATGAATACAACAAAAAAATAAACTTACCAGGCATCTCCATTCTCCTCCAGTCCCGCGTCGCACTAACTTCTGCCCGCTCTTTTCTTTGGCAATGCTAACTGCCAAATCAGGAGACTGGATGCGCAGGGTGTCGGCTAACCCTTGTTTACTTACTCTATATCCTGCCACTTGATAGGGCACGGGGCGACTTTGCAAAAAACGCGTCACCGCCCGAGCAGGATCCTATCTCCAGACGCTTGCACCACATTAGGCATGCGCAGCATGCCTAATGGTTTGTGAATGTGAGTGAGGGGCGACGCTCCTCACTCACATGCGCAGACGGACCATCTTCTGGACTCCTCGCCTGCGTGTGCTGTGCCTTGACACATGTGCAATTTCACCCGTGACTCACAGGCCGGTCGGAAATGTAAACAGACAAATTCGTCTGCTTACATTCCTGTTGCCCAAACTGCAGTGAGCCGTTTCTTTTGTAGGGCGCTGCCCCGTTGCCCCTATGGACCAGCCGCCACTGCCACTCACTGCTCTACACTCTCCACTCACTGCTCTGCACTCTGCACTCACTGCTCTGCACTCTGCACTCACTGCTCTGCACTCTCTACTCCGCACTCTGCACTCTCTGCTCCGCACTCTGCACTCTCTGCTCTGCACTCTGCACTCACTGCTCTGCACTCTGCACTCACTGCTCTGCACTTTGCACTCACTGCTCTGCACTCTGCACTCACTGCTCTGCACTCTGCACTCACTGCTCCGCACTCTGCACTCACTGCTCCGCACTCTGCATTCACTGCTCCGCACTCTGCACTCTCTGCTCCGCACTCTGCACTCACTGCTCTGCACTCACTGCTCTGCACTCTGCACTCACTGCTCTGCACTCTGCACTCACTGCTCTGCACTCTGCACTCACTGCTCTGCACTCTGCACTCACTGCTCTGCACTCTGCACTCACTGCTCTCCACTCACTGCTCTGCACTCTCCACTCACTGCTCTGCACTCTCCACTCACTGCTCTGCACTCTCCACTCACTGCTCTGCACTCTCCACTCACTGCTCTGCACTCTCCACTCACTGCTCTGCGCTCTCCACTCACTGCTCTGCGCTCTCCACTCACTGCTCTGCGCTCTGCACTCACTGCTCTGCGCTCTGCACTCACTGCTCTGCACTCACTGCTCTGCACTCTGCACTCACTGCTCCGCACTCTGCACTCACTGCTCTGCACTCTGCACTCACTGCTCTGCACTCTGCACTCACTGCTCTGCACTCTGCACTCACTGCTCTGCACTCTGCACTCACTGCTCTGCACTCACTGCTCTGCACTCACTGCTCCGCACTCACTGCTCCGCACTCACTGCTCCGCACTCTGCACTCTCTGCTCTGCACTCTCTGCTCTGCACTCTGCACTCACTGCTCTGCACTCTGCACTCACTGCTCTGCACTCTGCACTCACTGCTCTGCACTCTGCACTCACTGCTCTGCACTCACTGCTCTGCACTCACTGCTCCGCACTCACTGCTCCGCACTCACTGCTCCGCACTCACTGCTCCGCACTCACTGCTCCGCACTCTGCACTCTCTGCTCTGCACTCTCTGCTCTGCACTCTGCACTCACTGCTCTGCACTCTTCTGTTTTTTTATGCCTTTTTTAGCTGATTAAAGTTTGACTTGACTATTGTGAGACTAGTACCATGTGTATTGTGCCTAATGTTCTTTCAAGAGGTGTGTTGGGTACAAACTTGTAGTTCATGTACATTTATACATATTTTACAATCCTATTGTGCCTATAATACCTCAGAAAAAACAATAGCTTCATTTCTGAATCGTACTTGTCAAATATTTGAATGTGTAATATATTTACTCGTGACTGTAGAAGTTGTCGCTTACCAGCAACCTTTGATGTTTTGCACATATCTGCAAGGAATTCTGGTTCATCAATATTGATCATATTCAGCATGTATGTAACACATTAAGTCACACTTTTAGGCCAAGGTAAATAAAGACTGTTCCGTTTGTTGCAAATTCGAAGTACAGCAAAATGCCATTGTAGCAGATTTGCATAATATTGTGCCTTAAGGGAGAACGGGAGACTGTGTAGTGCCCATCCTCCCAAAATAATTAAAGTAAAAGGACATTTCACAATATGAGTAGATCATGAGTCTCCCACGTTTTCTGTGATAGGAGCTACTTATGTTCAATGGAAATTATCCTAAGCTACTACTATTAGTGATGTAATAGTGTCCACCCGATCCAAGATTGTCAACAGTGATCATATCAGTCCATGGGGGGAGGGTTTCTAGCACCAATGTAAAAACTAAAAATCCTTTAAGAATTTGAAATAACTGTACCTGGGTAATATATAAAAGTCAAAGATACAATACATTTGGCACTAATATAATCATATGTGTAATAATATTAGGTGAGAACAGAATACTCCATTGGGCTGAATTAAAATGTGGGACAATGTTCAAGCCAGTGAGTGGTCAAAGAAAGAGGGTAATCGAAAGGGGAGGACCCAAGCCGAATCTAATTAAACTGCAGGCTGTGCTATCAAACTCAAATTACCTATCAACTATGTGACCATGTATGATAGAACTGCTTGCATATGGCAATCTGTCCCATGGTGCCCATTGGTGGCACCACCAATAAGAGTGCCATATCCGGGCCAAGGTCATTGCATGCCAAGAGGCTACGAAAAGTCTGTAGTTGCAGGTGAAATTCATTTTTCTTATTTTTCAGAGAAATTATACAATTTATGCTGGGTCAGTCATCTGCATGAAACTTGTATACGAGGTACACTCTTGCATACAAAAGTAAACTGCGATACTGATGGGTTGTACCGTATCAAAGTCGTATTGCTTTGAAGTAGGCACAGCAGCATTTAAAGGCATAGTAAACAGGAAACTACAAATAATGCTGGCAAAACGCAAGTCTGCACCTTAAAAGAAACGTACTGGCAATACCTTTAAGTCAAGAATCTACTTGGCAGGTATGCTAGAAAATAGGGTTCTTCATGCTTGAAAATCAGATGTCACTATTTATTTTGGTACAGCCATAAACCTAGCCCTCACGGACTTTAACTATAATACATATTACTTTAAATTATAAATCAAGGCATACGTTAGATTCATTTGATCTGCACACAGAAACAATTAACTAAATTAAAGAGTTGGTCTGCAAAAGGGACGAGGATCACAGATAATCTTAGTGCAAGGGTATCAGAAATAATAGACTAACTAACAAAAAGCAACATTATTCCCTGGCCTTGAACTAATGTAATTACTGAAGGGGAGGGGCATTACCAGCGTTAACTGTGTACGTGTGAAAGAATGTGAAAGAATAGACCTATAGTGCATAGCTCTTCTACTGAACCTAGGACTAACTACATTTACATGCTTCATTTCGTTAAGAGGCTATCCAGGTTGGAATTATTACACTTCCAACACGAATTTGAAATTGATGTACGAAAAACGGACGTGTTAAACTACAGAAAGGAGCACAATGATGAGAGATCTAAAGAACGTGAATTCTATAGAAGCAGTGCAGAAGTGCAGTGCACGTGAGATTCCTCGCTATTTCCATTCAAGCGCTCGGCCGGTTTCTTCCAGTCCCTCCTCCTCTAAAGGAACTAGCTGGAACTGGCACCTCCAGCTTTACTCACACCAAAGGGTCATTATTTTTGGTTTACATTTTCAGGGTTCCATCAAAACTGCGATTTTACCCTCCTAAAAAATATGTCGGCTCTACTGACGTTTGCTTGTCTTTACAGATCAAGTCCAACCAAACTATTTCATTCAAACACCCACTTCCCCCGCCCCTCAACCTCTATGCAAACCCCGTCTCTTATAATAACATACTCTTCCGATCGAACTCCCTGTAGTTCCTCGTCCTTCTAGAGCGGGTCTACTGAGCAGCTCGCCACATGTCACATAATAACATTGATCCGCTATTCACCATGTCCTGCTCATAACGTGCATATGCCCCTGTCACACAACACCTGCCTCGCCTCACCTGGCAGACACGACCAGGACTTTCCAGAAGCCCCTGGCGTTGTCCGTTTGCCTCCTGGTGCACGCGCCCCTCTCCTGAGCTCACCCGACTCTGTCAGCCATAGCCGGACTCTAAGGGACGGACAGCGCGGGACTTCACAGAGAAGTAACAGGTCAACCAATTAAAGCCTCCTCGGCTTCAGATAACAGAAACTCCCAAGTGCGGCCCGCAAATGCAGGCAGCCCGGCCCAAGCACCACTCCCGCAATGGGGGAAGTGGGCCCGCAGGGGAAAAAAGGCTCACCTTATAATAATATCCCTGGGCACGACCAACAACCTAAATCGGTCCATTCTGCCTGAAGGAGGGAGAGACGGAGGGGGAGTCCAGGAGGGAGAGAGCAACGTGGGAACACGGGTACAAGGCGGAATAGAGCCCGGCAGCACAGGCGAGGAGGAAGGGAGTCCTGCAGCTCGTCGTAGGGAGGAGGAAGGGAGTCCTGCAGCTCGTCGTAGGAAAAAAAAAATGGTGCCCACAAGCTTCAGTCTTTCTCGGATTTGGGGGCGTGGTTTTGCTGTTCTGAGTGACGGATGATGTCACTGTCTAAAGAACAGCAAAAATGACGCCCCCAAATCCGAGAAAGACGGGGCTAAATCGGAGTGACGGCCCTCTCCTCCAATGGCTGGCCTCCTTTTAGGAAGCCAGCCAATGGGAGACAGCCAAAATTAGAGGCGGGATCAAGAGCCCCTCTAAGAAACATAAGATCTCTCTACTTCCGGTTCTGACGAACCGGATAGTACCGAGACCTAAAAACAGTTGTGACAAAGTGAGGGAGTGACTTGAGTGAAAATTGTGGACATAAATGAATCTACAATACTTAAAATCAAATTCAAAAGACAAAAGAAAAAGAAAAAAGCACTCAGGCAAAACAGAAAAAATGGGCGGAGCTTGTTATTAAATATAATGTTACAAGCAAAGTGTGTAACAACAACTGTGACACATTCGAATCAAATTATTTGTGTGCACGTTGTTTATATAGTCAACGGCGTTTCGATCCCATTCAGGAGGTAACAGGGATCATCATCAGGACAGTGATATTGTCTGCCTGCAATGACTATTTAACGAGAAACCATAATTGGAAGGAAAAGGGAGAAAAAAACAAGAATTGTGTCACTCATACATTACTGATCTAAAGATCTTGTTGAAGGACAACTTTAAGATATATCAAGGGCACAGATGTGCGTGAGTTAAAAAGGATCGTAAATCATGTGGTTGACCAACGAGGTAATCAGAAACTGAGTCAGGCTGTGAAAAGGGTGAATGAACCGACTTAATGGAAAGTGGTCATGCGAAAAAACTGTAAGCGAAGGTGGGAACTTCGTTCAATAATGAGTGATAAGGTGCATACGAGCTGGCACAGTGAGAATATGAGGGGTCAATGCCGGTGCCTGACAATAGGTAGCAACAGCCACGGCCCGTGGAGGGAGTTTCGGTGGGGCGGAGAGGCGGGGCGGGGGAGGGACAGGGTGGGGGGGTGCTAAAAACCGGAGTATGGATAATTGAAGGTAAGTAAACAATTTAATGAATAAAACGAATTTCATAGCGCACCCTGCATCACATTTTGCGATGCAGGGCGCGCTACGAAATTAGTTTTATTAGTTAAATTGTTTACTTACCTTCAATTACCCATACTCCGGTTTTTAGCACCCCCCACCCTGCCCCTCCGCCACCCTGCCTCTCTGCCTCACCGAAACACCCTCCACGGACCGCGGCTGGGTAGCAATATTAACTGAGCAAAGTGCGAGAGAACTCAGCCGTTCTCGGTGGAGGGTAGCAGTAGGGGCCTCCGTGCTGGCGTCACTGTGGGAAAAGGGAATGGTGAATAGCTTGCACAGTGACTTAGTGCAATATGAACGAGAGGAGGGACGGGGTGATTACCTGTAATTTGGTTCAATGAGGAAGGTGACCTGTAAAAATGACAAAAGAGGGGAGGAACGGTGTTCAGACCCTGACGTGCTAGTGCGGTATTACAATGAGTGGCAGGGCGAGGGAACGTAATGTACCTCAAGAGGTGGTAGAACGGTGGTGGCGCTCGGGCCCGGGGTCCTGGGATGTTGTCAATGCCACGGATACAGTAGGGCAACGATCGTCGTTGAGGGTAAATACCTGCAAAAAAAGACATGTGATGGAACAGGAACCCTGACATGGTAGTGAATTCTATGGTGAGCAGGGGGATGCGGCAGTGCAATTTACCTTAGGGATTAGTAGAACGAAGACTCGTGCCAAGGGTCCTGAACACTGGTTGGTGCCGCGCAAGCAGGAAACCGTGCAGGAATGGAGCCGCGAAGTAGAGCGTGCATAGAGCTCAATGGCTCAGTTTGGTGTGCGCACAGCGTTGCAACCGGAAGAATAAACAAGCATTAGGAATGCATTAGGCCTCCGGTTTGTTTTAAGTTAGAGATAATGGCATTGTAAATGGCAATGTGTTTTAGGCACTCTGCACTACCACTCTGCACTCTGCACTACCAATCTGCACTCTGCACTCTCAATCTGCACTCTGCACTACCAATCTGCACTCTGCACTACCAATCTGCACTCTGCACTACCACTCTGCACTCTGCACTACCACTCTGCACTCTGCACTACCACTCTGCACTCTGCACTACCACTCTGCACTCTGCACTACCACTCTGCACTACCACTCTGCACTCTGCACTACCACTCTGCACTACCACTCTGCACTACCACTCTGCACTCTGCACTACCACTCTGCACTCTGCACTACCACTCTGCACTACCACTCTGCACTCTGCATTACCACTCTGCACTCTGCACTACCACTCTGCACTACCACTCTGCACTCTGCACTACCACTCTGCACTACCACTCTGCACTACCACTCTGCACTACCACTCTGCACTCTGCACTACCACTCTGCACTCTGCACTACCACTCTGCACTACCACTCTGCACTCTGCACTACCAATCTGCACTACCACTCTGCACTCTGCACTACCACTCTGCACTACCACTCTGCACTACCACTCTGCACTCTGCAATACCACTCTGCACTCTGCACTACCAATCTGCACTCTGCACTACCAATCTGCACTCTGCACTACCAAACTGCACTCTGCACTCTCACTCTGCACTCTGCACTACCACTCTGCACTACCACTCGCACTCTCACTCTGCACTACCACTCTGCACTACCACTCTGCACTCTGCACTACCACTCTGCACTCTGCACTACCACTCTGCACTCTGCACTACCACTCTGCACTGCACTCTGCACTACCACTCTGCACTCTGCACTACCACTCTGCACTACCAATCTGCACTACCAATCTGCACTCTTCACTCTCAATCTGCACTACCACTACCACTCGCACTCTCAAACTGCACTCTCACTCTGCACTACCACTCTGCACTCTGCACTACCACTCTGCACTCTGCACTACCACTCTGCACTCTGCACTACCACTCTGCACTACCACTCTGCACTCTGCACTACCACTCTGCACTCTGCACTACCACTCTGCACTACCACTCTGCACTCTGCACTACCACTCTGCACTACCACTCTGCACTCTGCACTACCACTCTGCACTACCACTCTGCACTCTGCACTACCAATATGCACTACCACTTTGCACTCTGCACTACCACTCTGCACTACCACTCTGCACTACCGCTCTGCACTACCGTTCTGCCCTCTGCACTACCACTCTGCACTCTGCACTACCAAACTGCACTACCACTCTGCACTACCACTCTGCACTACCACTCTGCACTCTGCACTACCACTATGCACTCTGCACTACCAATCTGCACTCGCCACCAGACACGGCGGACTCGTGGAAAATTAATGAAGTGACCTAGAGGGTGAGGATGGGATACTCCGCTACCATCGAGTTCGTAGAAGAACAAGATTACATACGAAAAACAAGCAGCACAGAAAGCATAACTTTCGCGATCGCAATTGTTTAAACAAGCAGCACAGAAAGCATCACTTTTGCGATCGCAATTGTTTAAACAAGCAGCACAGAAAGAGATCACTTTCGCGATCGCAATTGTTTAAAAAAACGAGATCTGATGCATGTGATTCTCTACATTGCTGGCCGGCTGTTCATGCGCGCACACAGAGCTGAAGGGAAAAAAACACAGCAGTGCACACGCTCCCAGCACCATCTGCCTTCAATTACCAGCACCTCGGACAGCTGGTAATTGAGGATTTATGTATTCTTCTGCGCGTGTCCGAACACTTTATGCAGGAAGTGGACATTGACAAATTCCTAAGTCCTATGGTGTGCTGCCTTACTTAAACACAGCCTTGCCTGGACTAATTACCATGCACATGGCAAAATACCACACGCAAAAAACGCGCGCTTTCTGGAATGTGGCAGCCCGGACCCCTTTCAGAATTCTTTTTTTTTCTAATACATAAGAGCTCGGAAACTCCGCCCCCACTTCGTGGTGACGTAGGCCCGAGCCCTAAAAAGGGGGGGACGAAAATAGTGAAGGACCGGGCATGACGGAGTGTGTGAGTGGGCCGGAAGTGGAAGAATGGTAATAACGGCGGCCATCTTAGGTGTGGGCCAAGGAGCCCTAGCGGAATAAATGCAGGTGCACCCTTTTGGAAACAAGCAATAAGAACCATGTAACGGAGGAGAGGTGTGTGAAATACAGTAGTATTCCATAATAATTTCAGTTGGCGAAGCATGAGGTACCCGGAAGGACAATAGAACCACATATATATGTACAATTTGAAAACATTAATACCTGCGGTCCTGTGGAAGGAATTGAAGGAATGAAAAATAAAAAATAAAAACAAAGAACAATACAATTTCAAGAAGCTGTAGGTGCGAGTGTTTAGAGGAGGGTAGTCCAGTCCTCATTCCTGTTCAAACCATTTCTTATGCTTTGAGTACGCAAAATCCATTTGAGCTCCTCTTTGTTCAATAGGCTTCCGATGTCGCCACCTCTGGGAGGGAGTTTGATTTGGTGAATGATTGTCCATTTGATATCGTTTTCATTGTGTCCTTCAGTGGAGAAATGTTCAAACAGGGGGGCATTCGGTGTTTTACATCTGACACGGCTGCGGTGTTGGCAAATCCTGATGCGCGCCTTATGAGTTGTTTGGCCTATATAGATTTTATCACATGGACATTGTATCAAAAAAATTACATGAATTTCAGTTTGTGAAACAATTGTGTTTAACACCGTTAAACAAAAAATCTGCTCCTTCAATGGTAAACTCGCACACACTGCAGTTCCACACTTTTTGTGGCCCATTCAAGGGATTCATGCCCCAAAGTTCAGTGAGAGTGGATGCAGCTTTAGACACGGGGAGAGCAGCTCTAGCCAGATGATCCTTTATGTTGCGGCTTTTCTTAAATGCAAACAACGGCCTGTCAATTTTCAAGGATCCTGCATTAAGAATTGCCCAATGTTTGAGGATGGATTTGCATATAGCGTTTGAGACTGGGGAAAACATGGTGACACACACCATCCAATTTGATTCAGTTTTGGTTTTGGTTTTGGGAGTAAGGAGTACTTCGCGGGGACAATACCTGCCCTTTTGCGGGCATTGCGTATCAATCTTTTGGGGTAGCCGCGTGTCTGGAGCTTTGAGGACAGTATAGAAGCTTCATGGAAGTAGTCTTCCTTTTGGTAGCAGTTCCGCCTTATTCGCAGAAATCGAGAATAGGGGAGAGAGTCCCGTAGTGCTCGGGGATGGTTGCTTCTGTATTTAAGGAGCGTATTCCTTTCTGTGGGCTTACGGTACAGTTTAGTAATGAGTTCATTATTGTGATGGTAGATAGTGAGATCTAGGAATGCTATTGATGACTTGTTGTGTGTGAGTGTGAAGGTAAGTCCCTGACAGTTATTATTGAGCCAATGGAGAAATTGAGATAGAGTACTTTCTGTGGAATGCCAAATTAAAAAAATATCATCAATGTAGCGCTTCCACAGGCTCATACCTTCGTAGAACGGGTTGTGTGCAGTCAGGATTTTAGATGTTTCTAAATGGTCCATGTACAGAATGGCTAAATTAGGAGCAAAAACTGCGCCCATGGATGTACCCTTTACTTGCTGAAAGAAATCGTTTTCAAAGGAAAAGAAATTCCTGGTAAGACACACTTCTAACAGTTTTAGAATGAAATTGGTGGGTACATTATGGGGACGTGGCCTTTTGTCAAGGACTTTTTCGATGATCAGCATTGCCTCTATTTGTGGTATATTGGTGTAGAGCGATTCAACGTCTAATGTGCAAAGTATGTCTGATTCTATGTCAAAGGGGTAGTGCTCGACCAAATTGATCATAGACATACTGTCCCTTACATAACATTCCGTTAGGGCACAAATTCCTTTATGAAATAGTCAACCTACTGACCGAGGGGTTCCAGGATGGAAACACAGCCAGAAAAATATGGGTCGTCCTGGAGGTTTGGTGCCATGTTTGTGAATCTTGGGTAAAGTATAGATTACCGGAGTGCAGGTTGACTTGATGTTAAGGAATAGGAATTCCTTTTTGCTGAGGAAGCCTTGGGTTTTCCCTCTGTAGTTATTGTATTGCATTGTATTGTATTGTATTGTAGTATTGTATTTATTATTTATAACGCGCAACTGTCACCCTACGGGTATCCTGGCGCCAACAGGAAATAGTCAGATGGAACAACAATATACTGGCTGTCATGTCATACAAAAAACAGCCGCCTGGACTGTTAGAAGGACTCAAGAAAAATCAGACTTTGACGACCAACCATGTTTTCAGGCTCTTTCTGAACCCCAACAAGGTGTCCATTTGCCTGATATTCTGGGGGAGCTCATTCCACAACCTAGATGCAGAAGTGCAGAAAGCTCTGCCTCCCATCCTTGATCTCCTAATCCTGGTAATTGCTGCCAGACCCAGGCTAGAGGAGCGCAGGGACCTTGTAGGCTTATACCAGGTGAGCCTTTCCTGTAAGGGAATAGGTCCCATGTTGTGCAGAGCTCTATATACAATACATAGGGACTTAAAAGCGACTCTGCTCCCGATTGGCAGCCAATGTAAATCTCTAAGCGCCAACGTAGTGGAAGAACTACGAGGTCTATTGAGAGCCAGCTTAGCCGCTATAGACTGGACCCTCTGGAGCCCCTGTAAGATGTATAAGGGGGCCCCTAGATATAGAGAGTTACAATAGTCCAGTCTGGCCAGGATCACACTCCTGACCACTAGCGGTCTAGACTCATCAGGCAAAAGGGGCAAAATCTGTCTGAGTGCTTTCAACAATCCAAAACAGACACTGATGTTTTTATTGGTCTGGGAGGTCATTTGGAGATCCGCATCAAACAGTACCCCTAAGTTGCACACGGTCTTCACTGGGATGCAAGGATCAGCTCCCGGCGCAAGCCTGATCTCGCAAGAAGGTTGGTGACTCAGTTTGGCTGACGAACAATAAACCACCTCCGTCTTCTCTTCGTTAAATTGGAGGGAGTTTATTTTCAGCCACCTGAAGACCCTACTCATGCAGTCCTGAAAGGTCTCCGTGGTCACTGCCTGTTTTCCTTCCAGGGAGAACACCAATTGGGTGTCATCGGCGTAGTTTATCAAATCAATTCCATAGGATTTGATCATGGGGATCAGAGGCTGCAAATAAAGATTAAAAAGAATAGGGCTGATCGAGGAGCCCTGAGGAACTCCATGACAGACCTTGGACTTGGAAGATGAGAAGGGTGCTAAGGTCACCACCTGTTGTCTGTCTGTTAGGTAAGATTGTATCCACCTCAGGGCCTTACCCTTCACGCCCAGTTTTTTCAATCTACTTAACAGAACCGCATGGCTAACCGTATCGAATGCGGCCGACATATCCAACAGCACCAAGACTGAGGGATTGCCATTGTCGGCTCGCATTCGAAGGGTATCCAGCATGGTTGCCAATGCAGTTTCTGTTCCGTGGCCTGGGTGGAAGCCAAATTGGTACCTGTCCAATAAGCCATTGTCTTCCAGATATCCTGACAGGGACTTACTGACCACCTTTTCCACTATTTTTATCGGGTAGGGCAGGAGGGATATACGCCTAAAGTGCGCTGGAATAGTAGGGTCCAACGAAGGCTTTTTAAGCAGGGGGGTAACCACTGCCTGCTTCCATGCTTCCGGCACTATGCCTTCCTCAAGGGATTGGCGACAGATCCGATGCATCCAAGGAAACAACTCTGACCCATATTCCTTCCAGATCCTGTGCGGGAGGGGGTCTAGAGGCGACCCTGATGCCACATTGTGGGCCAGACTATAAAAGAGCTCCTCTGTAAAAGGGGTGAAATCTTCCAATGATGACAATATTGGTAGAGATTCCTCTTCTTCTGTCTGTGCCACTACATCTTTGCAGCTGGTCCTTTCCTCCTTCAGCCCCCCCACAATTTTGGCAATCTTTTCCTCAAAATAGATCGCAATCTCATCGCATAGTTCTTGAGTTGCAACCACCTTATTACCCATACAGGTGGGGTGCGAGAGATCCCTTATGATATTAAAAAGGGTTTTTGTGCTGTTAGGGGACTGAAGAATAGTAGTGGCATAGAAGAGTGCCTTAGCTTTGGCAATGGCTCCTTTATATTTTGCCTGTTCCACTTTAAGTGATATTTTATGCGTCTCTAAATAGCCTCTGCGCCATTTCCTTTCTGCCTCCCGGCGTGCATTACGTAGGGATTTCAGCTCCTCGTTAAACCAGGGGGCTGATGGTTTCCTTTTATTCTTTATATTTGTCAAAGGGGCAAATCTATCCAGGGTATTTATGATGTGATTACAATACTTTTGATAGTTCACATCAACCGATTCCACTGGATCATAGGATATGTTGCCAGTAAAAGTAGGCTTTGTTTTATCCTTTGGTAATTTAGACCAAAGCCGTCCCTTCCTATAAGTCACCGGGCACTCACTTCCATTGCCCTTCATGGGTAAGGAGATCTGGAAATGGATTAAGGAGTGGTCGGTCCAGCACTGAGGTAAGATTTCAATCATCTTAGTCTCAGTCTGTTTGGCGAAGACCATATCAAGGATGTGTCCCCCTGAGTGAGTTGGTTTCAGTACCAGCTGATCCAAACCCCAATTTCCACATATGTCCTTCAGATCCCTCAGATGCCTCCCCAGGGACCCATTGTCCCATAGGTTAAAATCTCCCAGAATCAGCAGTCTGGAGTGGGTCAGGGCAAGAGCAGCAATTGTGTCAAACAGTGCCTGGTATTGTGTATCCGCACTGGGTGGTCTATAACATATCAATCCAGTCAGGATCCTACCTTTAGTTTCTTGTAAGGAGAACCCCAGTAGTTCCACCCCCGCCACCTCGTCGATCTGTAGGGTGGAAAAGTCCCACTTGTCTTTATGAATCACTCCAAGCCCCCCACCTCTTCCTACTGGCCTAGGTTTGTGGAATAGCTTATACCCTTCCGGGCACGAAAACCCCAACTCTACGGAGGTGTCCACGCTGGTCCACGTCTCCGTGATGAATAGGGCATCTAGGTCCATATCATTTAGCAGCTCAGATACTTCCTGGTGATGTTTCACCAGGGATCTGCTATTGATCAGCCCACAATCCAACATAACAGGGGGCTGTGGTAGGGCATTTTGAGATGTTCCCTCTACCCTCTTACCTATGGCCAATAGCTCGTCCTTGGAGTAAATGCAACCAGCAGCGGAATTAGCCCTACGCCCGTCCAAGGCACGGACGGGCACAGACGGGCTTTCCTCTGGCGCTCCTCCGGCGCGACGCTGCGCGTTAGCCTACTGATCTTTAAATATTGTGTGGCAAAAAGGTATTTGCAAACACTAGAGCGCTAGCCCCTGAAGCGCTTCTGAGCCCACACCCAAAATGGCGGTCGGGAGTGAGGCGGCGCCGAGTTTATCCACAATGGTGAGTCCTGTCAGGTCTTATTAATTTTTAAGCAGTAC
The DNA here is from genome assembly GCF_964261635.1 of Lissotriton helveticus. Classification (NCBI taxonomy): domain Eukaryota; kingdom Metazoa; phylum Chordata; class Amphibia; order Caudata; family Salamandridae; genus Lissotriton; species Lissotriton helveticus. The sequence continues at coordinate 1,562,962,676 of NC_136068.1, read as the reverse complement.
AAACATAGGGGGAGCGTGGGGCACAATTATAGGTTATCCCAGCATACAGTATGTCACCAAAATACAGTCATTGTTAAAAACGAGCAAAACTTTTAAAAACGAGCAAAATGCTCCTAAAATTGTTAGCAGGCAGCAGAGGTTCTAGAACAGCAGCAACAGCGTGACAATCCTGTTTATTTGTCCGCGCGAGGCTGACTGGTCCCCTAAATAGTGTTTGCCAAAAAGGCACTTGCAAACACTAGAGCGCTAGCCCCTGAAGCGCTTTTGAGCCCACACCCAAAATGACGGTCGGGAGTGAGGCGGCGCCGAGTTTATCCACAATGGTGAGTCCTGTCAGGTCTTACTAATTTTTAAGCAGTACAAACATAGGGGGAGCGTGGGGTTATTTGCAAGATCATTTTTTGGAGTTCAGTAGTGGGATTAGTTAGAAGCCTGCAGTAATGGTCTGTGTTGTGGATTTGGCGTAGGATTTCATTTCTGTATGTGTCTTTTTCCTGTAGGAATATTCCACCGCCTCTGTCGGCAGACCTAATTATCAATGATTCATTGTTTTTTAGTGTGTCAATAGCCTTTCTTTCCTCAAGGGAAATGTTATAAGGGATGAATCGTCTTACATTTTCAAGGGAGACAAGATCTTTTAATAGAATTTTCTCAAACGTGATGATTTCGGAATCATTCTGGAACTGAGCGAAAATGTGGATGGTGGGCGTAGTGGTGTGTTGCTGTTGATAGTAGGCGAGGGATTAGCTAGATAAAATGCATGTAGACGTATGCGTCTAAAAAATCTGAAGAGTTCTGTCTGGAGTTCAAGGAAATTGGGTTTAATGGTGGGTACGAAGAAGAGTCCTTTGCTTAATAAGGACAATTCAGAGTCGGCTAGTACATGTCTGGACAAGTTAAAGATGAGAATAGTTTGAGATGTATTGGTGTCAGTTACCACTGGTAAAATCTCCGGAGTATTTGTCGCTCACCAGGAGGATTGTACCATCTTGGCTTCCCTCTCCCTCGACCTTGATTCTCGCCTCAGCCTTTGCCTAAAAAAGTTTGGTTAGATGGGCGGCTAGAGGTACTTGGGGTTTCCCCTTGATCGGAACTGTCTGAAGATTCTGCAGAGGTATCTGAGAATCCCACTAAGTTGTTACGCCTGTTGAATCTGCCCCAGGGTCTGGTGTTTTGGGGATTGGAATAAATACGGTTAGTGTAATAATCTTTCTGCAGATAAGGATATGTCCTTTCAAGTACGTATGATTTAATATCCTTTTTGACCTTTATTGATTTTTTTATTTTGTTCCCATCTATAGAAATCTTCAATTGTTTTTTATGCTTGTTCTAGTAGTTTCTTTCCTTCGAGGACTGTGCTGGTATCTTTAATTTGTTTCTCAATGTCAATTATTTCTAGCTCAAGTACTTTTAATGCTTCGGTAGCTGTATCGATACCTAGAACCATCCAATGTCTTTAGCAGGTTGACCCTATATAGCTGAAACTGTTGATGTACTTAGGGTTGTCAGTGAAGACCCCTGGGACGTTACGAACTTGCAGACCTATGGGGATTACGTTGGCTTTTAGATAGTCCGTCAGCATACGGATCACTTCTGGCCAGACATCTCTCTTTTTTTTTTGTTTAAGAAATTTTTATTGGTAATTTTTCAATAAGAAATCCATACATATGTCATATATAATGGTAGAAATCATAAAATAACATGGAGTCTAAAACATATGTTTTAAGAGAGAGGCAAGTATAGAAAGAGAGAAAGAGAAGGGAGAAAAGACACAAGGGGGAAAAAAAGAGAAGTGCAAAGGAAAGAAGAAAAGAAGGAAGAAAAGGAAAAGGGAGATGCAGTACGGGTAATACATGTGGGAATAGATGTAAGGCAATCAGCTAGGAGAGTTGGAAGAAAGATATGTAGTAAAGGGGATCCAGAGTAGATCGGATTTGATTTTGAGGGGAATAGAAGAGGAGGAAGCAATAGCGATCCTATGTTCATCACAAATGAAATTCCACCATGTATGTACAGAAAGTTTAGAGTTATTCTTCCAACACGATAAAATAACTTTAAAAGCAAGAGCAATAAACAGGTCCAACAGTCTAGCAGAAGAGGATACAATATCAATATCAGCTGATAGTGAACCTAGAAAAACATTCAATAATGATAGTGAGGCGGAACAGTGAAACATTGGCATGCAAATGTTCCAAACATCATTCCAAAATGACAAAACTGGGAGACATTCATATAACTGGTGTTTAAGTGTGCCTAAGTCTTTAGTGCATGACCAACATAACGGAGAGGAAGTTGGAGAAAACTTATGAATACTGACAGGAGTAATAACAGTTCTATGATAAATGAAGAACAAAGATTGGGTAATACGAGCAGAAATTGATACTTTAAACAGTTTGGACCATAAACGATCCCACAATGATACAGGGAGGGAAATAGCAAGATCATGTTCCCAAACAGTCTCTACATTTGATTTAAGGCGATCCTTAACATTTGATAACAAAATTGTATATACAAGAGCAGCCTTAGGCTGTTGAGTTGAAAACAACGGGTACAGTTGAGTGGTGGTGTTGTAACTGGGAAAGGCATCAGGTAACGAAAAAGAGGCTAAGTGTAATTGAATGGCAGACGTTATAGTAGTGTAATCGGAAAGAGACGAAGAAGGCAAGTGATACCCATTCTGCAGTACATAGAAAGGGATAATAGCATTACCATCAAAAAACTGATAGACAAACAAAATAGCCTTCTCTTTCCAGTATTTAAAGTAAAACGATTTGCCTTTGTATTTAAGGAATTTATTATACCACACTACAGAGGATAAGAAACACTGTAGAGGAGAGAGGTTAGAAGAGAATGCATTATGAAGCAGCGTTTGTGAGTATCTTAAAATAGGGAATTTAGTCAAAAAAGAGCAGCTTGTCATAAATACAATATGTTGGAAAGAAAAACCTTTTAAGAGAGAATGCTCTAAGAGGACCCATTTAGGCACAGGATTATCTAGAAAATCATAAGCTAACGAAAAGGACTGTTTAATCAAGAAGGTGGAGTTGTACAATTTAAAATTGGGGAAACGAACACCGCCTTCATTTTTAGGGCGTGTCAGTTTGTGCAAAGCAATGCGAGGGTGTTTGTCATTCCACAAAAATGTTGTGCAAATTGAGTTAATGCGGGGAAAATATGAATTAAGGATTTTGAAAGGGAGCATAGAGACAGTATAAAGAATATGGGGAGTAATCATCATTTTAATCGTATCCAGTCTGCCCAACCAGGAAAGGAATAAGGGGGACCAAATTTGAAGGAGAGATTGGAGTTTCTTTAAAAGGGAATCAAAGGTAAATTTAAGGGTGTCAACTAAGGATGAGGAGAACCATATACCGAGGTACTTAATTTTGGAGGGACACCATGCAAATTCAGTATCACTAAACATGTATTGATAGCAAGCCACATTCAGGGGCAGGACTTCTGATTTGGAGAGATTAAGCTTATATACCGATATGGAGGAATACAGACGCAACTCCTCCAAAAAGTGTGGAAGGGAAGAAGTAGGGTCAGCCATATATACTAGCACATCATCTGCATACGCAGACAATTTAATCTCCGTAGATGGGAGTTTGAAACCAGCGATCTTGGGATTGGAACGAATGCATTCTAAAAAGGGTTCCAGACATAAAATAAAAAGTAAAGGGGAGAGAGGGCAACCTTGCCGTGTGCCCCTGGATAGAGAGAAGAACTTAGAAAATTGATTATTAACAAAAATGCTGGCCTGGGGAGAGGAATATAGGAGTTTAACCAGGGAAATGAAAGAGGGACCAAAACCAAACCATTGAAGGGTGCGGAACATGAACTGCCAATTAATGGGGTCAAATGCTTTTTCCGCATCTAAGGATAAAGCTGCCATTGGGATTTTAAGATTTTTACTCTGCGCAATAACATTTGAAAACATGCACGCATTGTCAGCCGCAAGTCTACCCTTCACAAACCCCACTTGGTCCATTTTGATTAGATGGGGAATAACAGAGTCGAGACGAGCAGCCAGAATCTTAGCAAAAATTTTGCAATCATAATTAATCATTGAAATAGGACGGAAGTTTTTGTATTGTGAATGATCTTTATCAGGTTTGGGGATTATGATAATGAGCGCATCACGAAAAGACCCAGAGGCCTTAGCATCTGCAATAAAGGAGCTAAACAATCAAGATTTCTTGTCTTCCCTGTCAAACTCAATCCCAGCGCCTACCCACGATATTAATCTCATGGAAAAAAAATCTCTCTGACTGGCTCCTGGCAGCCTGTAATGAGCATGTACCGCTCTCCAAATTCTCCCTTGCCCATCGCATGGATGCTCATAGGTGGTTTACGGCAGATTTAAAGAAACAAAAATTGGAACTGCGTCAATTTGAGAGGAAATTGAGACATGGGTACTCAGATGTGGATAGAGTGTCATACACGACTGCCCATAGGAACTATAAGAACTCCATTTTAACTACTAAGGCAGCATTTTTCTCTGAGAAAATCTTGAACGCGCACAATAAATCAAGAGAAATTTTTAGGGTTGTGAACGATCTCTGCAACGATGTAAGAACTCCCCCCCCCACAAGCTCCTACGCAAGAGCTCTGCAATCAGCTCAATAATTTCTTCATGGATAAGATAGCCACCATAAAAGAAAGCATCCCGGAAAGGCTTAGCACGGTAGCTATCGAGGACATCTGTAGAAACCCATCTGAATTCGTGGTTTTTCCCCCGATTGATCAGCCTCGGTTGGTGGAACTGATGAATCGTGTGAAGTCCGGTTCACCTAACGATTGCTGCCCCCCTTATGTCCTAAGGGACGTTTTCTCAGCACTCCCGCTAGGCATACTCCCCCTCTTGAATGAGTCCCTAGCACAGGGAAGGGTCCCCATCTCGTTCAAAAATGCAACGTTGGTCCCGTTAATTAAAAAACCGGGTGCCGAACCGGCTAATCTCTCTAATTAACGGCCCATATCCCTTCTTCCTTTTGGAGCAAAGATCTTGGAAGCCCATGTGGCTAGCTGCATCTCCAATTTTATCGAAACCTCGGATTATCTGGAGCCCAACCAAGCTGTCTTCCGCCAGGCGCACTCAACCGAAGCCGTGATCCTCGCAGTTCTGGACACTATGAGGTCCAATGCCGACAGGGGTATACATCAGGCCTTGGTGCTTCTGGACCTGTCGGCAGCGTTCGACACGGTGGATCATACCTTCTTATTACACCGTGTCGAACAGGCTGGTCTACGAGGCTCGGCTCTCGGTTGGGTGAAATCATTCCTGAGCAATCGGACCCAGGCAGTTAAACTTGGGAACTTTACCGCTCCTAAATTATCTACCACCTGTGGTGTCCCGCAAGGATCGTCAATGTCCCCCCTCCTGTTCAATCTATATCTCAAACCCCTTCTACATTCTCTAAAGAACAGGAGGGTAACGATCTACAACTATGCTGACGACCTGCAACTTATTTTCCCATTAGACTCTACTGACTCCGCCGTGGAATTCCAGGCGACCATGCTGCACATTCAACGGTGGATGGAGCTGAACCACCTAAAACTCAATCCTGGGAAGACCAAGCTGGTACTCCCGGGCAATAGCTCGATCAGCTGGGGTCCCCACTACTGGCCGTCAACAATGGGATCTCCTCCCTCGCCCTCTCTCTCGGTGAAAAGCCGCAGGATCACTATTAACTCTGATCTCTCTTTGAAAGGCCAGGTGGGAGCTGTGATCTCTTCCAGCTTCCATCAATTGCGCAAAATCAGAAAAATTGCCCATCTACTTACTCACTCAGCGCTCATTCAAGTGGTACTCGCCCTGGTCCTGTCTCGATTAGACTTTTCTAATTCTATTTACTTAGGCCTCCCCCTGTTCTTGTCTAAACGCTTGCAAATAGTGCAAAACCAAGCGGCCAGATTGATCTTCAAGAACCGCGGCGGGAGCTCGGCGAAACTATTGCTGGCCACTCTCCACTGGCTACCCATAGCCCAACGGGTAATATTTAAAGTAGGATGTCTGGCCTTCAAGGCTCTTCACGGGAAAAGTCCCATCTTCATCAATAACCTAATCATCAAGCATGAGCCTACCCGCAATCTTCGTTCTGCCCATCTGTCCCTTCTTACCCTACCCTCCTTCAAACTGAAGCATCAAGGCGGGTGTTGATTTGCTTTTCTTGCCCCAAAGGTGTGGAACTCTTTCACCCTGTCGCTCAGGAAATGTACTAATCTCATGGAGTTTCGGGGAGCCTTGAAGACCTGGCTATTCAAGCAAGCTTCGGGATAGGTTAACTGCTTTCCATCTTTCCTCACTGCCAGCGCCATGAAACCCCTGGGTGCCCGTGCGCTTAAAAAGTTCAGTATAACATAAACAATTGTAGGAGTTTTGGGGCAAAAAAGGCATGAAAAGCAGAGTAAAATTCAACAGATAGTCCATCAGGGCCACGAGCTTTTGATTTTTTAAGTGAGTTGATAGCCCGAGTAATTTCCTGGAGAGTAATATCCCTTTCTAGTAGCGCAAATTCATCTGTGAGCGAAGGGGGTGAGGGAAGGCTATCAAAAAAGGAGGTTAAGTTTATCTCAGAAGGGTGTGTGTCATCAGTGTACAAAGATTGGTAGTATTGATGAAACACATCAGCGATATCTTCATCTGATGAAACAAGTTTATTGATCAAATCATTATAGATAGGGCCTACAGTTTTACGTTCTGACTTTATTTTTAAATAATTTGCCAACATTTTCCCCGCTTTATTTTGATCACCTTGAAATTTGGATTTGATTTTAATAAGGGTATTACAAGCTTCATTAGTGATAATTTTATTTAGGGCAGTTTTAGCTTGGATTAAATCTTGAAGTGCAGAAGGGGATTTGGAAGAGAAGTAAGAGTGCTCAAGCCCTTTAATTTTCTGAAGCTGGTCCTCATATTTCTTCCTGTTAAGTTTCTTTTTCTTAGAAACATAAGCTATAGTAAAGGCCCTAAGTGCAGCTTTAAAAGTATCCCAATTATTAGGGATAGACGTGTCCGAAGGGTCATTAATATCAAAAAATTCCTCAAAAAAACCCTCAATTTCTTTCATAAAAACAGTATCAGATAAGAGAAATGAATTGAATTTCCATCGACTAAATTTAGAGGAAATGAGGGAGAGGTCTAGGGAAGTATAAACAGGAGCGTGGTCAGAAATAAAAATAGAACCAATCACAGATTTCTGAATAGAGGGAAGTAGAGATTTACTGACCATAATGTAATCGATTCTTGAACGAGTATGATGTACATTAGAAAAAAAAGTATACTCGAGTAAGTCAGGGTTACACATTTTCCATGAATCAAATAAGGGACGAGAGGCAATGGCAGATTGAAAACTCCTATGGGATTTGTCAGGTTGGAATTTACTGGAGGAAAGGATCCAGCCATTGGTTAAAATCACCCGCAATTACAAAATCAGGGCAATCAATGGACGATATTAGGACTTTAATATCTTCCCAGAATTTGGGATCCGGACGAACCGGGCCATAAATATTTAGTAACACCAATGCTTTATTTTGGATAACAACCTTTCCCAACGCCCAACGTCCTTCATCATCATTCAAGGAGGAAAGAATTTGAACATTTTAACGCTTTATGAAATAAAATAGCAACCCCCCTTTTTTACTAACAGCAGGAGAGAATACAACTTGCCCCACCCATTGCCATTTCAATTTAAGAGATTCAACATCAGAACAATGCGTTTCCTGGAGAAAAACAACATGAGAATTAAGTTTGGACAAGTGAGACAATACCTTCTGACGCTTGACAGGATGACCGAGACCTCGTACGTTCCACGATACAATGTTACACATGATGGAAGAAGGGAAGGATGGGCGACAAATGGAGTAGACACACTTCAAGGAGGTAACTAACAAAAGGGAAACAGCAAACAAGTGTTGAACATGAGGAGGAAACACTCAAAGCACTCACAACACTGAAGTACAATGCATCTAAAGTCAAGAACAACCATAACAAATAAAAAAGGAGATACTGTTCAGGAATACAGAAACATGGGAGACAGACAACTAGGTAGAATAGCCAGATAATGAAAGAACAGGAGAAAGGAAAAAAGAGAAGGAGACAGATAAAGAGGAAAAAGAAAAGAGTAAGCAGATCAAGGCAAAAGAGCCTGATCGGAGAAGAGAAAAGCAACCGAGACAACAGGGGCGAAGGAACACCAAAGAGGGGACACATCTCCACGAGCTACCAATGAAGAGACGTATACAAATAAGAAAAACATAAAAGATACAAAGGCTGGATGTCAAAAAAGAGATCAGTAACTAGGAGATAAAGTCGACAGACGTCATTGAGAAGACAAGAAACACTACATGAAGGCCATAGGAAGGGAGATATTAGTTAGCCGTGTCCATGGAGGAAGAAGAGACACTTTGAAGAAAAGAGTGAAGCTTCTGAGGATCGTCGAAGGAGCGGGTACGACCATTGTGCGTTATTTTGCAGAAGCAAGGATGCAGGATTCCATATTGAATATACAACTGTCTCATCAGAGGACGACGATTTAAGAATTCTTTGCGTCGGGCATTCGTGGCAGACGAAATATCTTGTGAGATAAATATGTTGTGACCAGACCATTGGAGACGCCTCTTAAGTCTAGCCGCCTTCAAGACAGACATTAGCTCAGTAAACTCGAGGAAAAGCATAATGATGCCACGAGGCTTGGCAGAGTTGGAGGTCTGACGACCCAAACAGTGTGCTCTTTGTATGTTTAGGGGGTGAGAAGTAGGTTGAAGATCCAAGAGTTCCTGTAGGAATTTACGTATGAAAGACACCATGTCAGGACCCTCCACGTTCTCCGGAATACCATAAACGCGTAGATTGTTCCTACGATTACGATTTTCAAGGTCTTCGGTGTGTAGTCTTAATTTGTGGATCTCCTGTTCCAGCTGAGGGATTTTGGTAGAGGCATCCTCTATGTCGCTTACACGCTGTTCCAAATTCAACACTTTACTCTCCATGACAACCCATCGCTCCTCAATCTGCCTAAGCTTTTTCGTTGGTGGCAGTCATGAATGGTTGGAGACCCCGGACCTCTTCCAAAATGGAGTCCAGGACAGGGTTAGAAGAAGACGGAATGGGGGAAGGCGGGTCATTTTTGGGTCTCTTCGGCTTGGTTCCAGTGAGGGAAACTTTTGGAGTAGGAGAAACATTCGCCATTTTGCTATCCGGATGATGTGCTACAAAAAGTACAGTAATATTAGATACGCTGAGGGGAATACTGCAGCAAAGCCCCCAGAACCTATATAAGCTTTGTTATTCGTCACAGCTTCAGAGAAACTAAAACAGTCATATGGGCACAATAACTCATCACAGGAAGCAGTGAGAGATAATATAACTGCAGGCCAAGCATTAGAATGGATGGGAGATCACCAGATTGAAAAAACTGGACTATGCATCATAACATGAACTTGGGATGGACTACAAAGCCTTCAAAAGAGTCTCCTTTATAAGCCAACACTTTTTATATGGGCAACTTGGTGGTAGCATCCACAAGCAGCTTCATTGTAAGAAAAATAACAAGAGTAGGGTATACAGACTTGTCAGGTAAAGCATACCTAAAATGGCGGCCGCTTTATTTCATGTAGGTGAAGAGATAGCTGTTTAGACGTGAACCGCATCCTGAGATTGACAAAAAATAACACTGGGAGTGGCACGTGAAGTAAATACAGCAGCGCTAGTAGAGTTAGTCTTTTTCGCGGCAGAAATGCGATATTGTAAGGCTCATATCAGGGTTGATTTGAGACGCGGGAGCGGCAGCTCAAAATGGCGGCCGCCCACGTCTGACTGAAGTACCGAAAAATATTCACCACCACCCAATTATAGTACAGTAAACCCTTATTACCAATAATCAGTCAGTTGGCAGTGTAGAAGGTCCAAGCATTTATTATAACAAACAAAACTCTGTCAGAGGAGCTCCTTGCGACCTCTCCCCACGAGGTCCGCCAAGAAGACTGTTGGCAGCTTGTCAGTACATCACATATATACAGTTGCATTGGCATCAGCATAACCCAACATGGAAAAATACAAATTGGTACAGGCTGGTACAGACAGAAAAAGGAAAGTCCATATATGGCACACAATGCGCTCCTGGTTTCGCTCATCCTAGATTTAGCAAGGTCGAACGGGTGACTCCCTTCTGCCGTCTCGAGACAGCCCGCCCCGCACCCCTCCCGGAATGTGCTTATCGGTCTTCTCTTCTGCTACCTACGACCTTGGCAGGCCTAACGAGCTGAAACAGCGGTTTTAGCAACAGTTGGGATATTTCTCAGCAAGGAAACTCGGGTGAAATACAGGAATGGGGCCTAGTTAATGCAATGCTTTTAGCGAGGCCACAATAGGGCGTTCGTGCGTGTATTGGTGCAAGGCTATTATGGTGAATACTACAATGTTAATGTGCACATATATCTAACTAAGGTATTTAGTGACATCAGGCTAATCATTACAAATCGAGTATAGGTATTGCATAATGAGAAATCGATTCCGATACCTCAAACCCTCCTTTTAGCGTGGTGTAGCTAAATACAAAATCAAGCAGTTACTCTTCGAATATTTCTTCATTAATTGACATCAATTCATGTATCCCTTGCTGCAACATTTGGGGTTTAGTAGGGACAGTGGTCGGAACGCACAGCGTAGTGACTCGGGAAGCACAGTAAGAGCAACAGGCCGGACCACATTGTATCAGGACGCAGCAGGTAAAGATAATACCGGCTGCACCACCCAGGATCAATAACAATTTCCATCCCCAAGTGGGCAAGAGTCCCCAGAACCAACCCGACAATGACCAGGACCCATTTTCGGTATGCATTTCAGAAGCAATGCGGTGCAATTTCTGGATAGCCAGATGAACAGAGGGGGCGGAGTCAGGGATATATACACAGCAAGAACTGCCAATCACGCGGCATGCTCCGCCTCGATCAGCCAAGATAACGTCCAAAACCATACGATTTTGAAGCGCCACGAGTCTCGTCGCCTGAAGCTCCACAGTGAGGTTCGTAAGGATGTCAGTTGTTATGTTAATGACATTTTCCACTATTCTGGACAATCTCCTTATTTCCCTACTATTGAATATGGGGCCCCAAAAGGGTGTTAAACCCTTGCTAAAATCCGTGAACTGCTGCAACGAGGTGTCTGTCTGATCACTTCGGTCATATCGAGTTGCCTGCATTTTCTATCGAGGAATGTAGTGGGGGTGGTGCTTACAGGGAGTGGGAGTGATCGTGCTGGATATAGCTGATGCGTCTTATGGTAATCAGACGGTGCTATGTATACCGGCGGGAAGAGGAAAGATAAATAGCAACGTCCCGCCCAATTGCGTGGCAACCAAGTATATGCATGCTTTCCACAAACAAAATACACATTAGGTGGAGTTATCAAAGGGGGGCTAATGCGTTTCTTCAGGCGAAATGTATAATTACAGATACTATCTCCCATCTGTATCCGGCCCACTCCTTGCACACAAAATACAGCAGAAACATTCAAAATAGGAATGGGTACAGTACGATCTCTTGTAACATTACGTTCAATAAACAGCTGAAAGTATTGTGAAGCATTAAAATCCCTGAAATCAGAAAGTTCATCCTGCAACCAAGTCTTATTCATAGTTACCAAGTACAGCTGGATACAAGCTTGTGGATCTATCGTTCCCCGCCCCCATTTCCTGTCTGGTTGAAACCATAGTGTGCTCGAACATAGTCTAGAATGATATTATGTTCATTAACATCGAAATCCCTGCGATGCTCGCCCCAGTGTCGATATATTGCTAAAAACAATTTGTACCAAGCCTCACAGCTGCCCAGATAGGATAACGGTCATGAGAGAAATAGATCATGATTGCGCACCACAGACGGTAGAAGCCCACAAACCCAGCAATCAGTGGTGTTGGTGACACTGTGTGTTTGGTGAAGCATTTCAACAAATACATTTTTAGCATATTGCTGACGATGCCTTTCTTTGTGAGGTGCCAACGTAAACAGAAAATGCTCGGAGGGTGCAGCAGTGATGGCAACAATTTCTGCAAAGGATATTCATGTTCTAAATATATGAACAAGCCCATAAACAATGCTACAATAACAGCTATAACCACTACGAATGCTACCTTGACCTTCGTGGTCCATGTGGAAAACATTGGCTCATAAAAGGGTACGTATCGTGGGGCAATCGGGAATTCTTCTTCTAAAACAATACGACCAAAAGGGTACATTCCTAGCTAAAAGTCCAAAGTAGGCCTAGCAGTCCGTCCTGCCAGAGGGTTCTTCTTCCTGTGTCCGTCAGAGTCTCACAGGTGGACTCCTATCGTTCATCCCAGACAAAACCAACCAGTAGTGCTCCAGTTTACCTCAGTCGCACAACCTAGGCCCCTGATGCAGATGTGAGTCTTCTTTCTGAACAGAGCACAATGATCAGAGTTCCAGCTCTCAACGTGTTCAGTCCAGTGTCTCGCTCAGCCCCTCAGACCGAAAGAACTAGCAAACCCTGTCTTATGCAATTCAGTCTTTCCCTATCTCCTGATGATGGGGTCTGAGGTGCCGTGTTTTGACTTTCTTGGCCGCAGATTGTATCGCACATTACCCGGCACTTCCTGATCCGGAAAAAGGATGCCAGGTGCTTCACGCACATGAGAACTTTCACTTGCCGGGGTACTGATAGCAGGATTCAAAGCTTTTGCAGACTTAGTAGGGACCAAGTCATCTGGTCCTGACTTCTCCTCCCCTAGCCTCGGTTCAATCTCGCAGGCGTTCGAAAAGGGTACAAGTGCAGCGGCTCTCTCTGTTTCCTGCGTCAGAATTCCCCCTGGGCGTTGCTGATCGAAAGGAAGCGGAAGAGGCAGTTTCTTTAGATGGGAGACATGTATCCAATGCTTTCTCCCATCTACTTTAACCGCCGTCCTGGTGGCCAAGAGTATTTGGTGTGGCCCGGACCACCTTGGAGCCAAACTGGTATCACGCTCAAATTTCTTCACCAATACCCATTGGCCGGGTTGCAGTCGATGACCGGGGCCCTCTGGCAGCGGCTGCAGTACAGAAGCTACCTGCTGATGAACAGAACAAAGGTCTTTAGTCAGAGCATAAAGGTAATCAATCAACATAGGATATTCAATATCTGCAAAAGAACGTGGTCTGGGTACCCCCCATACATTAGCAGGCCTACCAAATATTATCTCATACGGGGAGAGGCCAGAACGAGAATGTGGGGTAACGCGTAATGACATGAGAGCTAAAGGCAAGGCGTCAGGCCATTTTAACCCAGTGCTTTCCTGTATTTTTGCCATCTTGAGCTCAAGGATGCCGTTATATTTTTCCACGAGGCCTGCTGATTGCGGATGTCGGGCAGCGTGGAACTTCTGTTTAATGTATAGACCCTCACAGATATGCTTGACAAGGGCCCATGGAAGTTCCCCCCATTGTCCGACCAGATCAAATGGGGCAATCCAAAGCGGGGCACAAACTCTTTTAAGAGGGCCTTTGCTGTGGCCATTGCGGTATTCTCTTTGGTGGGATAGGCTTCAACCCATTTGCTAAAAGCACATACCACCACCAGAACGTATTTCAAATTTTTGACGCGCTCCATATGAATGTAGTCCATTTGGAGCACTTCAAAAGGCAATGAGGTAGGTGCAAAATTTCCGCTCAAGACACTTTCCCCTTTCCCCGGATTGTGTTGTAAACAGACCATACAGTATTGGACCAACCGGACAGCCGTCCTTTGAATATTAGGGTTGTTCCACACTGGGTCCAGGAGCCCGCAGATACCTTTCGCTCCCGTGTGTGCCGGTCCGTGTGCCATAGTCACAACAGCCTGTACTAGCGCATTAGGCAATAGCCATCTCTGTTTTTCGGTCAAATCAATCCAACAATTATTTTCATCCAACCTTCCTACCTCCGTTTCCCATCTCTCTAATTCTGCGGGGGTGGCTTCCTTCTGCAACACTCTCACACTTTCCGTAGTATTATCAAACAATTCAGAGTCCTCCACCCATCTTGCAGAGGTATTTACGAACATAGTTGACATCGGGGTCTGTGCTGTCTGTTTAGCCACCTGGTCTGCGAAAGCATTTCCCTCCCCCACTTCATCCACTATTGCTTTGTGTGCACTGCACTTGATGATGGCTACCTTTTTGGGTAAGGTGAGGGCATGCAACAGTCGTACAACCAAGGGACCATTCTGAATTTTCTGGCCATGGGAAGTAAGGAAACCCCGCTCCCTCCACAGCCGCCCAAAGCTATGGGCCACACCAAAGGCATATTGGCTGTCCGTGTAAATGTTGACTTTGAGACCTTCACTCAACTCACAGGCTCGCAACAAGGCCATGAGTTCAGCAGCCTGGGCTGACCGGTGAGGTACTCGTAACGTCTCAACAATCGTTTTCAAAGTTGTAATTGCATATGCAGCTGTTGTTGTTCCATCTGCTAGCTTAAAAAAAGACCCATCCACAAATAACTCCCCTTGAGGGTCATCTAGAGGGGTGTCAGTAAGGTCAACTCTGCCTTTGGTTTCTTCTTCGGTACGATAAATGCAGTCATGGAGATCTGTATCATGTTCACCCATAGGGAGTGGTAACAATGTGGCAGGGTTCAATGTTGCACATCGAGTGATCGTAATGTGTGGTGCGAACAATGTCAATTCATATCCGGGGAGACGTGCACTTGTAAGGTGTTGCGTTTTGGTTTTATTTAGCAATGTGTCCTCAGCATGCGGTACCGTCACGGTCAAATTAGAATTCAAGACGAGTCCTTCCGACTGCCGGATTGCCACTGCGACAGCCGCTGTGGCCCTCAGACAGCTAGGAAGCGCTCTTGCAACATTATCCAATGTGGCTGACAAGTAAGCGCACGGTCTTTGCTTACCACCAAAGTCCTGCGTTAACACTGACAATGAACAACCGTCGACCTCGTGTACATATAGTACAAAAGGTTTACGATAGTCAGGAGTGCCCAAAACAGGAGCAGAACACAAAGCAGTTTTTAGAGAGTCAAAAGACTGCTGACATTCATCCGTCCAGGGTAGGGGTTCATGCACATCTTTCGTAGTCAAGTGCAACAAAGGTTTAGCAAGAAGGGAAAAATTAGGTATCCATTGGCGGCAGTAAGAGGTGATGCCAAGAAAAGCGCGAACTTCACGCTGCGTGCAAGGAACAGACATGTTAGAAATAGTCGTGATGCGTTCAGGTGTTAGTCGTCTACCCTCTTTCGATAGTAGATGACCGAGGTAGGTCACCTCCTGTCGACAGTATTGGAATTATGATAAGGATACCTTGTTCCCCTTAGCGGCCAGATGATGCAATAATTTAACCGTGGCCGCCTTACAACCCTCCTCCGTGTCGGAGGCAATGAGCAGATCGTCCACATATTGCAACAGTACATTGCCACTCGGCAGATCCAGGTCATCCAGCAAAGCCTTAAGGGCTTGGCTATATATGCTCGGACTCTCAGTATAACCTTGAGGTGCGCAACAGAAGCGGAAGCTTCGTCCAGATAACGAGAATCCGAAGATCTGTCTGCTATCAGGATGGATGGGAATGCTGAAGAAAGCATTTTTCAGGTCAATGA
Source organism: Lissotriton helveticus (assembly GCF_964261635.1). NCBI lineage: Eukaryota > Metazoa > Chordata > Amphibia > Caudata > Salamandridae > Lissotriton > Lissotriton helveticus. The sequence goes on along the minus strand of NC_136068.1, from coordinate 1,562,947,091 downwards.
CCGAAAAATATTGGGCAGTTGGTGGGATCATTATAAGGATCGTGGTGATGTCGGTCACCACGGGATACTGTGGCACCACTATTTTGTTAACAGCTCTCAGATCAATCACAAAACGGTAAGCAGCACCCTGCTCACTATCATCAGAGTTCCTTTTCAAAATGGGGAGGATCGGACTATTGCAAACATTGGCAGCCGTTTCTTCTACCACTCCTTTATCGACCAGGTCCTGAATAATGCGCAGCAACGCTCGTTCTCCTGCTGGTGCTATTTTATACTGCGGGATGCGTGGTAATTTTGCGCCTTGCTTCAACGTAATGTGAACCAGAGGAATATCCAGTTTACCCACATCCGCATCCCCTATTGCCCAAAGTGTTGCGGGAATGCCATCGCACTCAGACGGAAGGCGTTCACCTTTAGCGAAACATTGTTTCACGTGATCAGCATAGGGTCGGATCGTTAAATAAACCCCGTCCGCAGAGCAATGAATTGTTGCATTTAATTTCTTTAGCATATCTAATCCTAACAAATTTTCCCCGCAATGTGAGGTCAGTAGTAGAGGAGTGTCAATGGTGGCAGGACCGATCGTGAAAGGGAGAGGTCTAGAGATGGGGCTGACAACTGGGACTCCCGAGAATCCCACTGAAACATTATTTTGCCCGGACAGAGCCGCCCCTGGAACCAATGATCGAGCAACTGAACTATTCATTGCTCCTGTGTCAATTAGGAAATTCTCAGAGGTCCCCAACACTTCCCCTTTTACATAAGGTCCCCTTTGATTGACCGGAATCGACACTTGGCCCCTACTCTGTCCTTGGCTGTCCTATGCTGTCGCGTATGCATCTTGATCCTCGTATTCATAACCTTCGTGATAGTACTGTCTGCTTTGGGGACATTTGAATTGGTTCTTTTCCGACTTGCCTGGTCTTTCTTCTTTGTGCATATCACTTCGATTGGGGCCACCTCGTCCTCGCCCACGCCCTCGGACCGCTCCGTTCTGGGCAAGCAAAAACGGACACTGTGCTTTCCAGTGTCCCTCCTCCCTACAATAAGAACACTGGTTCAAACCTATTGTCGGGGCTCCTCCCGCACCCCTGCTTGTTCCCGCCCCTCTGGACATAGTTCCTCGGCCTCCTCTCCCCCTCCTTGTCCCCGCACTACTTGCTGCAACAATACTCGAGTGTTAAGATCTTTCGTTTTCTTTTCCACCTTTTCTTTATTTTCGTTCTCTCTATGTTCATAGTACTGGGCCATGCTTAGGATTACGGACGGGGTAGAGGTAGTCCATGTACTTTCTGCTGCTTCTAATCGTGCAGAAATTTCTGGGGTCAAGGTTGTAACGAATCTGTTAACAAACAATCTAGTTCCACCTTCAGTTGCCAAATCTTGTCCACTAAAATCAATAAAAACTTCCTCGAACCTGGTGAAGAAATCGGACACACTTTGCTCCTTCTTCTGCCGACAAGCGGACAATTTATCCCAGTCAACCTTTCTAGGCGGAATCAGAGTATGCATAAAAGTTATTATTTTTGCTGGTAGAGACGTTATTTCGGCCCTCGGTTTGTCCCCTGGTTTGCGATCCTGGTCCCAGCCTCTCAACTCCTCCCATGTCCCCCCTAGCTCAACATGATTAGAGTCGTGCACCTGTCGCCATATGTCAATAGGTACAAGTAACCCAAAAAACAACTCAACATCTGCTAAGGTCATTACAGCAGAGGCAGCTGCCTCAGTCAATTCTTTATAGTAGGCGGTAGGATTCTTTCGGGGGTCAGGTAGTTGGGATTTCAGTGCTAGGACCTCACTTCTTTTCCATGGAGTGTAAACCCATTGTTCCTGGAACCTAGCTGCTATCCCTACCTGTGTGATTGCCTGATTATCATCTCGCTGTTCAGGGACCTCGGGATGATAAATGGGATGAACCTTTCGCATGGGATGCTGAGTAGTCCACTGTGGACTCTTCAAAAACAGTCTCCTTCGGTATTGAACCAGGGTATCTATATTCTTAAATACCTCATTCGGTGTTAGACTGAATTTATGGGCCCAGTCCCGGATATTATACAATATCTGAGGGGCAGTCCCGTCCCTGAAGCTGACTTCCCAGGACCAAATGAGTGAATTAGACATCTGGAATATAACGTGTTGCTGCATGACCGGTTCTAAATCCTTGACCGTACTCCATATGTCGGTCACAGTGTACGCGTCGCTCCTTATCCATCTAACAGCCTGATCTTCTAGCACCTCTTTCTCCCCATATCCCACGGATGATCTAGTGAATAGTCGTTTGCCATCCAGTCCCCCAGCTGCCCCTCTCGGAGTTTGTTCCGACTCGCCGGGCGCGGCACCGATCGAGGGAGAAACCCACTCGGGAGTTGGGGAACTTAGTTGTATATGAGGGGGTGCTAGTGCCTGCATGGAATCGGGGACAAGCGTGGCCAGGTTACCTCCAGGAGGAGGAGGAACACCGGCATTTCGCCCGGAGGTAATAGAGCCCTGCTCCTCTGGGGCTGATGCTCGTGACCCGGCTTCGGGCGGGACAGGTATGGCGGGATATATGCGCTGTGGGGCATACGGCGGAGGAGGCCTCACATCCAGCAGCTCCTCTATTTCATCTTCCGTTCCTTCTCGAGTTACATAGCTTTTGTCCACTTGTAACCTAAATTGTCTATCTGCAATTTCAATATTTCTCTCTATTCTGTTTTTGTCATGGGCGATAGCTTTCTGTGTTATAGTCTGTCCTTGCTCTATCTTGAGGAGCTTCTCTGATCGAATGCGCCTCCGTTTTGCCTCTTTCTGCCATTTGTTAAGAGTGTCGAACATAGACTGTCGACTTCGTTTAACAAAAAGGCGCTCTTGTAAATATTGAAGCTTCTTTTCATCAAAAGACCCAGTTTTTGGCCACTGCAATTCTACGTTATCCTTAGTGTACTTGTGCCATAAGGAATTAAAAATAAGGGGGCTAATACCATGCTTGCAATACATATCATGGCCGGGTGTCCCCTCTGGGGGAGCTGGCTGACTCTCGTCCAGCCTTACATCATCGCTACGGACACAACCAAAACATAATTTGCTAAGACACGGCATGTCCCTTTCTTTTGTTTTATTTCAGCTGAAAAGAAATTAAGTTTAGTACAAAAATAACAGAACCAACTGCCAATCAATCACAGCGCTTTCATTCTCATGGCCATGTTTGTCATTCAAAACCTGCTCATGTCTTGCATTGTACAGCTTTAAAAGGACATAACATGAAAACACAAAACGTACCAAAAACCCACAAATAAATGCAATAAAAAGGTGGAGCCCGTCGACTACCTCCTAAGGAGAACTCTTCTGCTACTAATCAAAATGCTGCAAAGAACGTTTCCAACAACAGTCTCGTCCTCAGACTGCCAGGAGATAGTCACACAGGTTTTAAACCACAGACCGGCCTACAGGCCATCCGACAGTATTCATGGTTCACCTCCCGAACTATTCTGGCTGAGCCCGCGTTTAAGCGCCGCTCCAGATTCGTCCGGGTGCTACCCAATCACAACCATCGGCTTTCCCGAGAACAGTCCGGCCGAGCGAGAACCGCAGTTCCCCTGAGGCGTGCAATCCTTATCTCCAGTATTTCTTACACAAAAGACACCAGGAGCATCCGCACGTGCAATCTCACCATTGCCGCCGTCGGACCCCCTATCCAGAGTCTCCTCGTACCAAATGCTACTTCAGAGTTTCTCCGTGACCACAGGTCACCAAATGCTAAGTACCACTATCCAGATCTGCAGACGTAGTTCAACATATAACGAGACACAACACTCACCTGGTGCACGCAGGTCTGATTGAACGTTCTCCACTGCCAACTCTCGATAAAATCAACGTGGCTGGTTCTCGGGTCACACCCGAAGGACTCCGGCGTGGGGCTATTAGCAGCTGAGGTCTTCTGGATCGGGAGGGCGGAGCAAACCCCAAATTCTTGTCGGTTTAGTCTGAACCCCCCCCCGATCGAGGGTTCCCCTTTTCAATGTCCCTACGACTGTCTGGGCATACACAGGGACAGCCCCAACGCGGAGTCCCGTGGAGTCGCCAACTGAAGTACCGAAAAATATTTACCACCACCCAATTATAGTACAGTAAACCCAATTACCAATAATCAGTCGGTTGGCAGTGTAGAAGGTCCAAGCATTTATTATAACAAACAAAACTCTGTCAGAGGAGCTCCTTGCGACCTCTCCCCACGAGGTCCGCCAAGAAGACTGTTGGCAGCTTGTCAGTACATCACATATATACAGTTGCATTGACATCAGCATAACCCAACATGGAAAAATACAAATTGGTACAGGCTGGCACAGACAGAAAAAGGAAAGTCCATATATGGCACACAATGCGCTCCTGGTTTCGCTCATCCTAGATTTAGCAAGGTCGAACGGGTGACTCCCTTCTGCCGTCTCGAGACAGCCCGCCCCGCACCCCTCCCGGAAGGTGCTTATCGGTCTTCTCTTCTGCTACCTACGACCTTGGCAGGCCTAAAGAGCTGAAACAGCAGTTTTAGCAACAGTTGGGATATTTCTCAGCAAGGAAACTCGGGTGAAATACAGGAATGGGGCCTAGTTAATGCAATGCTTTTAGCGAGGCCACAATAGGGCGTTCGTGCGTGTATTGGTGCAAGGCTATTATGGTGAATACTACAATGTTAATGTGCATGTATATCTAACTAAGGTATTTAGTGACATCACGCTAATCATTACAAATCGAGTATAGGTATTGCATAATGAGAAATTGATTCCGATACCTCATGTCAAAACATAAAGTTACCGCTGGCAAAGAGGACGAATTACAGCATACAATCAGCAACCGGCAGGCTCCATATGTTCCTGGCACCTTCCGCCGGCGTTGCTATGAAGATGTCCGTGCAGAAATTCGGCAAAATAGATATTAAGGGCATCCGCGGGTCAGGTCGCCACGGAGCTAACGGGGAGTGCGTCCTTTCTCTCCGGCGCGTAAGCCACGCCCCCAGACATCTCTTTTTGACCATGGTTTTAACCCTACTACAGTTTCTGAAGGGTAATACTGCGCTGCTAATTACCGCAAGAAGCTGATGGTACCTTTCACGGGTCCTTCAAATCAATAGTAAATGATTCAGGGGCCACAGAGCGCCCAAAGAATGCCGAAAACAAAAAACACTGACTGCTGCAACTTACGTGACCCATTATTGAGTCCCTCCCATACAACGGACATGATATGGACTTCGGGAGAAACGACACTCGAACAACAGTCCAGGACAGAACGACTGACTTCTAATGTAGAAAGTCAACCCCCTTTCTCCCGCACACTGGTGACATCCAGCCAATCTGGAACTCTTTGGGGCGCTTCTAAGAGTACAACAAACAACGAACGACCATGTGAGACACAAAGAACAGCCGCAGGATAACTTGACAATGGGGAGTAAGATCCCCAGGGACTCCACAAGAACCACTTTATACGGCTCAGCCTCTGGGACTGAATGAACATCGAATACACACCTCAGGAGAATAAAGATACATGGGGGATCTGCCGCAGCCCCTAGCTACACAAACAAGGGATGGTCATTTTGAACCAAGCGCCAAGGGCTGCTAAGCACAGGGACATCATTCAAACACGCCCGCCAGAAAGGTAAAGCCCAGCACCTCTAACCCAGCAATTAGGAGAACTAATGCATTTCAGCACCAAAGGAGCTGGGCGAACGGGGTAAGACACGCCTAAGGCCGGCCTACGATTCGCCTCCCGCTACACTTCCAGAAGGCCAGAGGATATTTTGAATAGAGATAACCTTCTAAGATTACTCCAACATATACCAACCCTGAAGCTCCTACTGTGGAACGTCAATCAGTAAAATTTGTCTATATCCCAGGCTCAAGGGTACTCAAATCCACAATACCCAATTGGGACTCAATAGCAACCAGAGATGCCTCAAAGAGCCTCCCATTTTTGAGGAATGGAGCATTGAGCTAGAGTCCATTCAGCCCGGGAAATATCCACACATATTAACTGAAGTCCATAGAACTCCCCCAAGAGGAAGTGTACTGAAGAGAGCCTGGGGAGCCACGCATGAATGGCTCGTAAGGAATTCAACCCCTTAACGGTTCACTTTGGCTCCATGCACCAGACCACCAGCACAGGTCCAGGAGGGGACATGCCTGAAGCTAACATTGAGGGACAGCAATTTTGATTTTGCTTCCTAGCATAACGGAATTTATTTCCTCCATACCCCTCCTGCCCCTTCAGAATAGCAAACAGGCATCAAAAGATCAACTTTCTATCATTTGCTTGAATGTGGCAGGGCTGGCTTAACGATCGAAACAGGGGCGTGACTTCTTAAATACTAGCAACATCTTATGCCTTCAGGAGACATGGTCATTGAATCCCATGGCAATATATGGATTCAACGAAATCTTTCAACCGGCAACGTAAACAAGCCTGTTTGGGCAGACCTCGGGTGCCTCTCAATTTTTTTAAAGCAAGCAGACATAATATCAACTTCTATACCCACACAATATTACAGGGACTTACCAGCTTTATCAATTGAAGGCCTAAAATGCGGCCAGAAGACTTTCTCCTTGCTCCTCTTCAACATTTACTTGAACTCTAACAAAACTTCTAAAGCACATGCCATCGGGTCCCTATGCTCAAACATAAAAGAAATCATTGACAACTACCCTTCTCATAAAATCATCCTGGCAGGGGACTTCAATAGCAAATACCTGGGTCATCACAATAATGCTGCGCAAAAGACCAATGAACAAGTTCAATTTAACAAACTACTCTCAACGTTGGGTCTAATATCGGCAGACCAGACCAAGATGAATACTGGGAACGTGACCCGCCCTACGTTCAAGAAATACTCAACAATTGACTACATTTTTATGTCAAACTGTTAAATAAGTCACCTCCATAGTTTCGACAAAGTGACTCACACAGAAAGCAACCACAATCCCCTGGTCATAAGCCTGAACCTAAACCATAAAATAGCTGACACTGTCCAGGAGTTAGGCCACTCAACAGGAGACAAATGAAATACCCTAGGAAGGAGAATTAAGTTGCACCCTTACCATTCGCACCAGGTGGCTAAATGGCTCAAGGACAGAAGACTTTGGCTGAAGGACTAACCAGGGGACCTACTTTTATCAACCTGGGACCACATGACTAGAATTCTGGCCTCATCTCTCAAGGGACACAGGGGACCCCAAAAGCAAAATCTGCAGCATCCCAGTCAGCACAATAAACCCTTGCGGCAACGGAGTATTAACCTTATGGAGAAGAACTTGAGGAAGATAACTCCTCAGCTCAAATCCAATTTAACATCTGGAAACTTAGCGGCTGCATAAGAGGCACGGAAAGCACATTAAAAAAACCGTCTGGGCCTTAAAACGAGCATATCAAGAGGAGGAATGGAAAAAAATATTGAAATGCTCAAGGAAGGATCGGTACCCCGCTTTTGGCAGTATGTGAGTAAGCTAAAATCCCTCGGGCCACTAAGGGCAAACGCAGTTCCAGCAACAGTGTGGGAGAACCAAGTGAGATGTCAGTTCCCCGCTCATAATCCTACAACTACCTTGGGGCCCGCTAGGCCTAACGTAGAAGAACTCCAAGCCACAATTTCATCTTTGGAAATAGTAAAATTCATTAAATCAATGAAGGCCAGCAGAGCGCCTGACCCAAATAGGCTCCCTGCTGGTATCTTTCAGTCTGCCACAGAGGGCTGTGCTGTGCTCCTAGCCCCGTTATTTAACACCGCTTACAGACTGGGTAAAACACCTGAATCTTGGAGAGGCTCGATGCTATGCCTGATTCACAAAAAAGTCGACTTCCTGAATCCAAGTAATTACTGCTTAATAGCCTTGTTAGACCTGGAAGCAAAAGCATAGGCCCGAACCTTACTGCAAAAAATGGAAACCTGTGCAGGAGAAAATGAGCTGCTCACTTTTTTACAAACAGGCTTTCGAGGTGGAACAGCTACTACCAATAATATAATAGCCATATCAGCCCTCTGCGACCAAGCGACTCAAATTAACCAACCTACTCTCTTTTGCTGCTTTGTCGACTTAACAGCAGCTTTTGACAAAGTGGATAGACAAACTCTTTGGAAGAAATTAGCAAGTTGGGGCATTCCACCCTCGCTCCTAATGGCTATAATGTCCCTCTAATCGGAAACCTGGGTACGTGTGAAAACAGGCCTCCTATCTTTTTCAGCTAAAATCTGCACGACCAGAGGTTTGAATCAAGGCTGTATGCTCAACCCTTTACTCTTCAACTTGTACACAGCGGATCTGGGTAAAGCTCTCTCTAGCAGCTGTCTGGTTCCTCCCCGACTAGGCCACCACTCCCTACATGTTCTTCAATATGCGGATGACATAGTCATCATGGATCACACAAAAGTAGAACTACGACATGCTCTGGCCAGGCTACACAATTACTGTAAACCATCTGATCATCAATACAGAAAAAAACAAGATCCTTGTACTTGGCCGGCAAAAACACAAAAAGCAAATCACTTGCAATATTGATGCTACAACGATCAATTCAGCTCCAAAATACAAATACTTGGGGGTCTGGTTTATAGACTCCACTCAACCACTTCAGGAGACATGGTCATTGAATCCTGGGTTGGCAGTTTGGAGTCAGGGGCCTGTCCGGCCTCTGCATATAAACTGGAAAGCGATCTACACGTGGTCTTGTTCTGTAGAGCCTATAGTAGAATTAGGAGCTACTGGTTGGTTCCGCACTTAAAAAACCTGGGCTTCAGAACATACGCTCCGGCCTACAGAGTTTTAAAGACAGATCTATCTGCACCAACAGTGTTTGCTATGGCAAAATTCCTGACCGCAATGTGGCGAGTGCGTGCAAGAATAATCAAGGACACTATAACTGTGTGAAAAACCTTTTTTACTCTCTTGTATAAATGGTTTGATTCTGTTTTTAAAAAGAAAAAATGGCACTTTATTAAGCACTGCCCTAACCATCTTCTCTGGAAATTGTATCTTAAAAAGGACAGTATATTTGTATAATGTTTTTAAATTGCTTAAAAAGTGATCAATTACTGTATATCTTTTATGATCTTTTATGATCGAAATAAAGATTTTTGAATTGAATTGAATAAAAACATCTCCCTTCCTGGCTCCCATCAATGCATCATATTTGGTATACAAACCCCAGGCTAACCTCGTTGCTGCACTCAACTCCAAAACCAGAAGGGAGATTCTATACTTGCAACTGCTGGCATTGCCGTTAGCGGAATTTAGCCTGGCCTGGGCAAACCAAAACACTGGAGGGGCACGCCGCCTATGTGACTGCAAACGAGAATCATGGCTGCGCCCTCTTTGGTGCTGCCCTGCTATTGCTAATGAAAGAAGAATCCTCCTTAGGGAACTATACTTGACTGAAAAAGCAAGTACCTGTCTTGAGGCTTCGGCAATATGTTTTTCACAAAAGGAACCCTACATCCTGGCCCGCTGTGGGCGATTTATACAAACATTAGGGACGCTCTCCAGCCTCGCCCTGGTCCCGACCGCACCCTCGAACAGTCCAAAAGGTGATCCCGGATTACTTTAAAGGGAAGCCGGCATGAACTCTCGGCCATCCAGACCTGGAAAAAGGGAAGCACTTACTCATCCACTTAACGACATGGCAGTAGATGGAGCATTCAGCATTTCGATAGATCTCAGTCTTTGCCCTGGAGGAAGTAACTGAGACTGACGATTTCCAACCATTTTATTCAATAAAAGGCTGTTTGAAACTTGCACTAAGCCGCAGTGCACAAGCACTTTACCTGCGAACTTGGTCTAATGATAGAATAGGTGGTACTCAAGGAGAATGGGAGGGAAGGAAGATCAGGAACACCGAGAGTCAGATGGGTGACCAGGGCTGGTTGCAGAGCAAAAGACATATGTAAATACGAAAACAAGTTTCGAGCCAAACGATGACTTATAACACTTACACTTTACTAGAACTTTTAATGCTCACTCACATATGGGAATGTTCAGTATTATGACTTTCCTTTTTATAACTTTTTTACTGTATTGAAATTGTTTTAATTAACTTATAAAAATAAACAAATAAATATCAAATAGGCTGTTTTTTGGTTGGGTCTGATGACTCACAAATGGGGTACAAATGCACTTAAAATAAGATATTGCTGATTTGAATGCTTTGCATTTTATCATGGTTTGGCGCACTGTCAGTGTGTCCCCTGAGAGCAGCCCTCCAGAGGGGGGGAAAGGGGGTTCTATGGACCCCCCCACACATCCCCTTGAAGGCGGGTGGAGTCAATGACTGCCGCTTGCACTGTAAAAACATGGAGCGGCTTCAAAGCAGCAGCTCAGTTTTTCACATGACTGCGCTGCCCCCAGGGCAGTGTGTGTTTGTGGCTGCCCTGGGGCAGTGTATTCATCCTAATACAACTTATTATCCTTATTTGCGCTGGGCACACCTTTTAAAAGATGCGCCCAGTGCAATGAAGGAAAATAAGCTGCATGTATAACGTAGTCCAGCTCTCGTTGTGGAGGATTTTCTCTTTTCGAAGACATTCTGAGGTGACCACACTTCCTGCATAAAATAATCTGTTTTTGAAATATTAATAAATATAGATGTATATTTGGGCCATAAAACATATAATTCCTCTTAGCAGAATTGAAACTTTACCATACGTGCAAGTACTTCACCTGACAACTTGCAGCGTCAACCAAGCGCAGATGAGTCGAGTCCCTGAAGCATGCGTCTGCAAACGCAATCAATCAATCAATCAATCAAGGACATTTATAGAGCGCACTACTCACCCGGAGGGTCTCAAGGCGCTGGGGGGGGGGGGGGGTGCTGCTACTGCTCGAACAGCCAGGTCTTGAGCTTCTTCCTGAAGGAGAGGTGGTCTTGGGTCAGGCGCAGGTCGGTCGGGAGTGAGTTCCAGGTCTTTGCGGCCAGGTAGGAGAAGGACCTTCCTCCTGTTGTCGTTCTTCGGATGCGGGGGACGGCGGCGAGGGCGTGACTGGCTGATCGGAGGTGGCGTTTGGGAGCGTAGAAGTTGATGCGGTTGTTGAGGTAGCTCGGGCCTTGATCGTGCAGGGCTTTGTGTGCGTGGGTGAGGAGACGGAAGGTGATTCTCTTGTTGACGGGGAGCCAGTGCAGGTCTCTCAGATGTCCGGAGATGTGGCTGCGTCGGGGGATGTCGAGGATGAGTCTGGCTGAGGCGTTCTGGATCCGCTGGAGTCTCTTCTGGAGCTTGGCGGTGGTTCCGGCGTAGAGGGCGTTGCCGTAGTCCAGTCGGCTGGTGACAAGGGCCTGGGTGACCGTCTTCCTGGTCTCAGTGGGGATCCACCGGAAGATCTTCCGTAGCATGCGCAGGATGTTGAAGCATGACGAGGAGACGGCGTTGACTTGTCTGGTCATGGAGAGGGAGGAGTCCAGGATGAAGCCCAGGTTGCGTGCGTGGTCTGTCGGTGTGGGTGCGGTGCCCAGGGCGGGGGGCCACCAGGAGTCGTCCCAGGCGGAGGGCGAGGAGCCCAGGATGAGGACTTCCGTCTTGTCTCAGTTTCAGGCGGCTGGTCGTCATCCACTCGGCTACATCTTTCGTCCCTTCGTGAAGGTTGGCTCTGGCAGCGGCGGGGTCGTTGGTCAGGGAGAGGATCAGCTGGGTGTCATCGGCGTAGGAGATGATGTTCAGGTTGTGTTGGCGTGCGATGGGCGCGAGCGGGCTCATGTAGACGTTGAAGAGGGTGGGGCTCAGCGAGGATCCTTGAGGGACGCCGCAGATGACTTCGGTGGCCTCTGACTTGTACGGTGGTAGACGGACTCTCTGTGTTCTTCCGTCGAGGAAGGAGACGATCCATTCCAGTGCCTTCTCCTGGATTCCGACGTTGCTGAGGCGCTGCACTAGGGTGCGGTGGCAGACAGTGTTGAATGCCGCGGAGAGGTCTAGGAGGATGAGGGCCGCTGTTTCTCCGTTGTCCATCAGGGCTCGGATGTCATCGGTGGCAGCGATGAGGGCGGTCTCGGTGCTGTTTGCATGCATGATCCCAGGTATCATGGATGTGTATTTCACGCAAAGGTTTGGATTTGGAATTGACTGTAATTCTGCAAAACAATAGCCAAAATTATGCAAGGTAACAAAATATTACGCAAGGAGTATAACCCAGCATTTAGCTCTGTTTTCTTAGCATAAAATGCACCCTTGCACCCAAAATGGATTCCTAGCATTTTGTGATAAGAAAATAGTACTAAATGCAATAGAACACGAACAGCAGCAGGCAGCAGCCAGCAGCCGCTCGCGCTCTGTTCCTGTGTTCTCGCGGTATGCATTTTAATCCAAAATCATGGGTCACGCGAGCGGGCATCACTAGAGTAATGCAAAATTACTGGAATTACTGTGAATACTCTGGTGTAATTAAAATGTATTGGCTTTGCGCTATCGAGAAATATTTTAAGAATCCACCCACGCTCATATAAGCAGGCGGGCGAGCCTATGCCATCAACGTTTGGCGGCTAAGAGAAAGGCCTCCATTGAGATAATCTCAAACATTTTGATGTGGCATGTCATGCAATGCTTTGGTAAGGTAGGTGGGGAAAGGTCAGATTGTGTGGCTATTCGGGAAATTTATGCTGTGTGTGTGTGTTGCTATATTTTTTTATCATACGTGAAACTATAATTTTATGCTTTTATTTTAGGTTGTATTCCATACGATTATGTAATGTTCTATCACCCTATTTTATTTTATCGGGTTATGTTTTAATCCTTTTATGTGTAAATCATGCAACAAAGCTCAATTAAAAATATAAAGACTTCCAAATTCAAACACACGTATTTCTTTAACACTGCATTTAATAGAAGAGATACATTCTAAACATGAACTAAAAATATTCATGTCTTCCAACGCCCTGGAAATGACATTAGGGAAACAAGAGGCAAGTATGTTGTCATGTGCACCATGTACGTGCTCTAGATTGTGATAGAAGGAGCAACCTTGTAGTGTATTAAATAATACAAAATAGAGGTTTTTATAGCGTACACATGAAGCTATGCATCTTAAGGTGTAGTTAAATGTGATGATACAGAAAAGAGAGGCACGATGAAATAAACTAGGATCACACAATTTGATCAAGGGGGAGCCGGGATTTATCTGTGGTTCCACATTGTGCAATTCAGCCACAAGATAGGTATTGATTTCCTTCTTTTACATCAAAGGTTTGTTTTTTTGTTTTTGAGGAGAAAAGGCGGATTTCCTACAGTTATCCTGTTTTGCTATATTGCATTTTGTTAGGTTAAGTTGTTATCCTGTTAAGTCTTGCCATGCTATATCAATTTGCATTATTCCGTTACACTATATTATTTTACTTTGTTTTATTCTGTTGTCACGTCAGGGCCATAGCCATGGGAGGGTATTTGATTGACAGGCCAGCCCATAATAATCATGTGTCGATCCCTCTGTGGTACAGACAGGGTCACTGGAATTAGGCAGCAGTGGAGGCATAAATTATACAGCAATATTGACTGAATTATGTGGACAGAAAACACAATTGACACTGTTTAAGGCAGCATATTTTTAAATAGCATCACTTCATTATTTTGTCATTTTTACACGTTAGCACTGTCTGGGCAAAGGTGTCACATTATTAGTACCAGTTCCACATCTAGTACTGCTCGCTGTAAGTAATTGAAAGGTGACAAATCGACCTTTGCGAAGGACCTTCCATTGCACTGCAGCACATGTTGCAGCATTTTTTGTACTTTTTGATCTGGTTGACCTAGAAAAACAAATTGCTTTTGTTAAAATCTGCAGATTATGCAGCAAATTATGATTTATGTGGCATCTGAGGTAAATTCATGACTATGCGGTAAACACCACTGCTGCAGAATCAAATAATTCTGCGACCACAAAAACGCATAATTCCAATGGCTTTGTGTATTACAGGAAGTACGGAAAGAAATACTGTAGGATTTGTATCTAATTCACATTAAATTTAAATCCATGTACATGAGCTGCACAAATATTTCAACATATACCAGCAGTTACAAAAGCACAAATTAAGCACATTCTGTTTTATAAGTTTGAAGTCTAATTGAAACAAAGATTTTATTAGGATCCGAACAAATCCTGGTGATGCACAAGTGATAAATATTGTATTGTAGTGCCCATTTGTTTAGCACTTACTACCCATGTGTGTGGCACTGAAGCGCTTACCTAAGTGGGCGGCAAGCTATGCCAGAAAGGGAAGTATGTGGTTAGCAGGATGTAGTTTTTGTTTTGTGAACCAATGTGGGAAGTGTTTCCATTTCATGATTGATGGCCACCAAGGTGCAGTTACCATGTTATGAGACACAGAGCATTGCAGCGTGGAGGATGATGAGCTGTGAAAAAGACTGACGCTCAATTTATGGTTTTTCAGTATGCTGGCATCTTTGAACAGCTCTTTGGGTGTCACTGTGGTATGTCTTATGATTATATTCTGCTTAGTTGAGTAATGCCCTGGGTAGCACAATCAGAAATTGGAGCTACCCCTATGCAAAATCTTAGTAAATCTGCCCCCTAGGACAGTGGTTCCCAAGCTTTTGACTCCTGAGGACCCCCACTGAATCACTACCAGAAGCCGGGGACCCCCAAGCAATTTGTACAATTTAAATTTCTTTTTAAAAACGCCTTTTGAAGCAGTGGGAATTTCAAGGGGGAAACAGCCTGAATTGGGTCTATTGGCATGGACATGTATTCATACAGCAGTGTATTATTTAGTGGTACAAGTCTCCTGCTCTCAGCCATAGCAGCACCTCTACATTCTCATTCCAGAGCCTTGGAGTGGTGACCCTTCCTTAAAGCAACAGGTTGAATTATTGTGAATTATTAGCATTTTTACCTATTCACAGTTTAAGAAGGTCTAAAATATTATACAATTATGAAGCATTTTATAATAAAGACATGCCCCAAGGAGCAACGAATATTGTGAAAATTTTAACAAGATAGTGCACAAAGCGATGAGTTCAGTGTACAGAGCAAATTCAAGGTCTATATTAGGAGTTCATCATGGAAGTGCAAGAGATGGCAGGAAAGGTATCTGCACAGGAGGCATATTGTTTCAGCAAGATCATGGAACAATGCGATGCCAATTACCATAAACCCCTGTTAGACATAATCTTTAGTCACAGACAGCAGAACAACATTTTACCACCAAGGGGTGAGCAGTGCAGTTAAGGCATATTTCAGAGAGGCCTCGCGTGTCACCCGACATGACCCTCTGTTGTTAGGATGCCCACTGCCCCGTCCCTTGCCAACAACAAACAGCAAAGGCTACACAGAATAAGAGCTTGATATGTCTGAATATGAAAGCTTGACAGCACACATAATTCACCCAAGGGCTTGTGGAAAGTGAGCAATCAGACAGCAGCACAAAAATCCTACTGCTGATCCTGGCTGCATCTATTTTTATCTGCCTGCCAAGTAACGGTAACCTATACACATGTGCCTTTCAACGCTTTATTGCTTTTATTGTATTGCCTGTATTTTCATTGTTGTGTCTGTGACTGCTGTTGTCTATCTTCCCCCGCTGCCTGTACGTGGTCCGTGGCCCTTTTTCTTCCCTCTGTTCCCCTCACTGTCCCCGTGCTCTCTCTGCCGGGTCTTTCCTTCTGTACCCCTCGCTGCCCCGTGTCTCTGCCCGATTTTCCCTTCTGTTCCCTCGCTGCCCCATGCCTCTCTGCCCGTTCTGCCTTCTGTTCTTAGCTGCCCCTATATTTCTGCATTCTGTATTTTGCCTCTGTGCCACTCGTTTTTTGCGCCCGTCTGCCCTCTGTGCCACTCCTTTTCCCCTCATTTTTGAGCCCCTTTTGCCTTCTGTTCCACTAGTTTTTCCCTTGTTTTTTTGTGCCTTTCTGCCCTCTGTTCCACTTGTTTTCCCCTCGTTTTTTGTCCCTTTTTGCCCTCAGTTCCACTCGTTTTTGTGCCTTTCTGCCCTCTGTTCTAGTCGTTTTTCCCTTGTTTTTTGTGCCTTTCTGCCCTCTGTTCCACTCGTTTTTTGTGCCCTTCTACCCTCTGTTCCACTCGTTTTTTGTGCCTGTCTGCCCTCTGTGCCACTCGTTTTTCCCTCATTTTTGTGCCCCTTTTGCCTTCTGTTCCACTCGTTTTTCTCTCGTTTTTTGTGCCTGTCTGCCCTCTGTCCCACCCGTTTTTTGTGCCTTTCTGCCCTCTGTTTCACTCGTTTTCCCCTCATTTTTTGTGCCCCTTTTGCCTTCTGTTGCACTCATTTTTCCCTTGTTTTTTGTGCCTTTCTGCCCTCTGTTCCACTCGTTTTTGTGCCCTTCTGCCCTCTGTTCCACTCGTTTTTTGTGCCTTTCTGCCCTCTGTTCCACTAGTTTTTTGTGCCTTTCTGCCCTTTGTTCCACTCCTTTTTCCCTCGTTTTTTGTGCCATTCTGCCCTCTGTTCCACTCGTTTTTTGTGCTTTTCTGCCCTCTGTGCCACTCATTTTTCCCTCCTTTTTTGTGCCTTTCAGCCCTCTGTTCCTCTCATGTTTGCCTTCTGTTCCACTCGGGGCGTTTCATTTTTGGATGTATGACGTTACAACGCAGGCTATTACAACGCCTGCCTTTACAACGCGGTTTTTACATCGCAATCCATTACAACGCATAGTGCTTTGGGGTGTTGGATAGTGAATAGTTTAATTTACTATTCCAATCCAGTCCCCGTGGACACTAGGGAAGGTGTTGGATAGTAAATTAAACGTATTCCCTATCCTAGAGCGCCCCCCAACGCAATGCGTTGTAATGGTTTGCGTTGTAATGACCGCGTTGTAATGGTAGTGCTTTGTAAAAGTTTCCTTGTAAAGGTTGTTTACCTTCATTTTTCAATACGACAACAGGCACTTGAGTCCTGCGGACCCCCTAGGAATGTCCCACTGACCCCTGGGGGTCCGCAGACCACAGCTTGGGAAACGCTGCCCTAGGGTATAGTTCTTGGCCATTGCTTGCATTGTCGGAGGGAGAGCGAAGTGGAGAGAGAGATATTGGTATGTGTATTGTTACTATCATCTCACATCTGAAAGCCATTGTGAGATGTAAAGAAGGGGCCATAGTGTTTAAATATGTGGGACCTGCAGTAATAAACTAGATTAAAGTCCTTCAATTGACCTGCAGTGTGTGGCAGATCTCTTCATTTATTCCATGCCTGTTCATTTAGTGATGGCTGGTTTATTGGTTGCACAGTATTGGTGGTGGACAATCCTCGCAGCAGATATGTCTTATGTGAGTATAAGAGGTGTAAGTTACAGTTGGCTGCTGACTGCTGAGTGTAATGGTATCAGTATTGGTGTGGGCCTGAATTGTTATGTATGAACTTACATAACTATGTAATACCACTGCGAAACATAGGTCAGCTCTCCTTAACTTAACTGCCTTCTGGAAGTATTTTGCTGGTTGGGTTGCTTCCAATCTGTGGATCGTAAGTTGAAAAGTGAGTTTGAAGGTGCAACTTTCTTTCCAGGTTCTGTGGCAGGGATGTGTGGTGGTGTAGTTATCTTGGAAATAGCCATATTTTCAATCATCTTCTGAAGTTTTTAGGCTCCTCAAAGCTTTGAATGCAGTACCTCCTACGGATTTCTTATTGTAAAGTGGTATGATTATTGGTGCAAGCCTGGAGTGCAGTGTCCTGATTTGTTTGTATTGCTTGAATTTAGCTTGTAAGTATAGCGGTGTCTTTTTCTTGGAGGCTCTGCGAACAATGCAAAGTGTCTTGAACATTACCTTCCTTGCTATAGATAGCCAGTGGAGTGATTACAAGACTGTAGTTGAGTTCTCTTTGGTGAAAGCAGAGAAGAAATATTGCAGTAGTAATTTGGATGAGTTGTATTTTGCGTATTATGAATGTGGGTGTGCCAAGGTATAGGCTGTTGGCATAAATAAGCTTAGAGATTACACGTGGAAGGATGGCTTGCAGCTTCTGTTAGTATAGAAGGTATGGAAAGATGCAACATTGGTTTGAATCCAAGGTGCCCCCTAGGTTTCTGACTTCTATTGCTACTGTTGGAGGGTCCTCATGTTCCTTCGGCCATATGGTGGTAGGATGGTATTGTTGTCACTATCCACAGGTAATAAACTCTGTCTTTGTGGTATTTAGCTTTAGATGGTTACTCATTAACCATGTGTTCATGACTCGCAGGTAGTCATCAAGTATTAAATTGTACAGGTCTTTCAGACCAACCATTTTTAGAAATGATCTGGGTGTCATCCACATAATTGTAACAGGTGGTGTGAATGATTTAACCAGGTTGGGTAAGGAGGTTTAGGTAGATTTTGAATAATAGAGGGGATATGATGGACCTCTGTGAGACACCACAGTGTTGCATGTAAGGAGCTGATAGGAAAACAAAGCTACCAGTCATTCAGAAGCAATGCCCAGTCAGGAAAATCTAGATTCTGATATTACATGGTGCTTTGATTAGCCTATTGTGCTGGGTCAGAGTTATCACATGTCAGGTGCAACTTATATTTGACTGACATTGCTCCAGCCTACACTGGCCTGTTGTGAAATATAGCCTGGTGTAAGTAGGTGTTTGCAGTAGCCACATAGTTTGTTAGGTTAATTTGCCTGCTGCAGAGGGGTGCAAATACCCTAACTAGCAGTAGTGTGAATCTGAAATGACCCACTACAGCCTGCCATGTCACAAAGGGCTGCTATTACACGCGATCTTTCAGACATGGTTTAATATCTAGAACACCCTGCCACTGCCATATGGTCATAGCACATGAATGTACTAAATGCAAAATATATGGTGAACATTTAGGGTAGTGTATTTATTGCGGGAAGTGTAGGAACACACGGTGATAGGAATTTTATGAATCCCATGGATTCCAGAATTTCCCTTCACAGAAATATGAGGGGTTTGCAGGCCATTCTGGGTA
The DNA here is from genome assembly GCF_964261635.1 of Lissotriton helveticus. NCBI lineage: Eukaryota > Metazoa > Chordata > Amphibia > Caudata > Salamandridae > Lissotriton > Lissotriton helveticus. The sequence continues at coordinate 1,562,928,210 of NC_136068.1, read as the reverse complement.
AGAAAAATTGTTGGAATCCACACAAACTACACCACTTTAGACTTCCCATGGTACCTTGTTTTAAAAGGTTTCCCTGGGTGCCGACTGAGTCCTGGCCTAATTACCACAGCTACCCACATCACCAGAATTGCTCAATTTGCAAGGCAAAATCTTGATCTTTCCATGTGTTAGGAGCCTTCGGGAGCCTTTCATTTCTCGGGTGATAGCTCAGTCACACAGGTGGGGTACTACTATTATCGGGAGAACTATACCAACACTGGGTGGTTGGACACTTGTGGATCCCTGCATATTCCATTAGTGCGATCCATTTTCACTTTCGTTTCACTGTGTAATGCCAGTGCGCACTGCGTGCAGCAAGACAAAAATCAAACTTAAGAGTCATGGGAAGCATTTCCTTTGTGTACTGACGTTGATTTTGGAAAATAAACCATTTCTGTGGATGGCTGATTGAAGTTCACCATTCTGTGAAAGTAGTGTGGTGGATGTCAATAAATCGTCTAACTTAAAGCAGTTAAAACCTAACAAATTCATGCAGCCTGACTTCCTGTCCAACAAGAATTGATGGAAAGTAATGGGGATATGATGGCCGCATTGCATTAACTTCTTTGTTCCATGATCGTTGGAGTCTTCTCCATTTCTCGGAGCCCCGTAGGATGGTAGCCTTCTGGGACTAGGGAAAAGCAAAAAGCACAGTAGTAAGATAAAGGTGGCAGGTGCTGCTAATAACCATGTCCATAGTAAAAAAAAAAACACACAAGAGCAGTCAAGGTCTACGGATGGTGTTTGACTGCAGTAGCAACCGTGAGGCACTGGTGGAGAGCGCATGGGACAAAGGGTTGTTAAAAATTGAAGACTATTAGTCACAATCAGGCTAAAATAATTCCCATCAGACCACCCATGTGGTGGAATTGCGTCATATGGGAATCAATGATCATCCCAACCCAAATCTGACCATATAGTGTCAATCCGGGAAGGGTTGTCAAAAAATAGTCCTGTTGTGACAACATGAAGTGTTGTGAATGGACAAAGTGCAGTGCTAACAAAAAATTTGTAAAATAAAATTAACTACCAGGACACCAGAGAACATTACAATAGGAGTCCAAGTGTCAAAGATTAAAAACACGCCAAGTAGTAAGACTACTCAAAGGCGCTGTGCAGTATGGTCGACATGTTTCAGCTATAAGAGCAATTAGTCCAGCTTTCTTCAGGACCTTGAACAGGAAAACAGCTACTGCAACTACATATGATACATATAACTGAAAAACAATGTAGATGTACTGATACAGAGTTACATATATACCAGGAATTAGTATACTTAAATGTCCACTCGAGGGAAAGAAAAGTGTCTTCTTCCTAGCAAGAGAGAAAAAGAAAACGCAAAAGACAGTATGTCAAAACAACACCGAATCCAACACGCTCACCCACCGTACACACACAGAGACCGTACAGATACACCTGCAGACATAATTTATACTCTGCATTCTAACAAGCAAATTAGCTATAATCACTCAGAGGCATTTCCTCTCAGTGATACTCACCCAGCTTTGTGTGGGTGATGACCTCACCTCACCCGGCAACCGCTCGGGAGTATGAGGCCCCGCTCTATAGTATAGAAATAAAAGACAAAGTAAGCACACAACTTTACAATGTCCAACTCAATGGTTCTATACATATAACCCAACTGACGTGTGATAGTACACAAGATGTCACACCCAACCCTGAACACCACAGAGATTCATAAGGGGTACATAAAAATCGCACATCCTGCGATCCTTAACATCACACAGAAAAATGGTATCTATGTGTATCTCAAGAAAACTCCTTTGCAAGGTATTGTATGCCCTACACCCTTATATAGAGTATTGCATACTATGGAATGTCATGGCCTATTGGGGACTCCAGCGTTACTAAATGAGAGAGAGGTTTATTCTGGGGCATGACCCCTAAGTTGTTACCTAGGCCAACCCTATTAAGGGGCTGCTGAGCTCTCTCCCCATATCCAAAAACAGGATACCCAGGACCTACCAAACATGACAAGGTAGGGGCCCTGCCGGATCATCCTGAGCTGATTAGTAGACCGGGAATTCCCTGGCCTTAACCAAGATAGAGGAATAGAGGCCCGCCAGGTCCTCCTAACCTGACTGGTGTACCGTGAATAGATTCCTCGCTGAACTCAAAAGCGGGCACTCACTGACTCACCTGTCCGTCGGTGCTCTCTCTGCAAATACGAGCGGAAGTGGAGGTGAAAAATATTCACACCCTTCCTGCTTTTAAACCTTCGTTGATTGGATAATCAGTCCGGGTTGAAGGTAGTCGCGGTAAATCGCGTAGCGAAAGCCGCTACTTTCTCGCGCATGCGTGGAGGCAAGGAACCATTAATCTATGACGCATGCGCCGACCCTCGGACTCGTCAAAAAACGGAAATATAAATCCCCGGTGGAAGCTTTAACGAGCGAATATTTTAATAATGTATGATGGCAGATCCATTGTGCTCTGAAGATCACATTTACGTAACACCCCGGAAGGTAGAGTTTAAATACCACCAAATCGGCGAATGTCATCATGCAGAGCTCCTGTAATATATATCAGCAATTAATGATGGAACCAAAGAATGTTGCACTATTACCACCGTAGCGTATGATTCTAGGTTTTAAATTGGGAACCAAACGTCCCAGGTCAGGAATTGTAAATAGGGGGCCAGCTGTCCCAGGTCAAGAATGTGATTAGCATGAGTCTCCAGGTGTCATATGTACGATGGAACATACTAATAGAGTGGTCTATGGCTCGCTGAGTACGGGAAATCTACAATATGAATTAAATTCAAGGGCACACATACCGGCATGGGTCAGTGTGTATTGATAGAGTGACCAAACCGTATGGGGACCCTGAATGAGAGTAGGGGTTGATATCTTAGGGTGTCGGTAAGGGTGGACAAAAAGACAACACACACACATAAGTTAGGTGAGCTATGAGGTGCAAACCAGGTTGCGCCCTAATCAAAACGACCCGCAACTAGAAAGCTGCACTATATACTGAAAAAACAAACAGGTGTGTGGAGGGTCGGGGGGAAATATTTACTGACCTTACTGCTCGCTCCCCTATACCATAGTAAAAAAAAAAAAAAAAAAGAAAAAAAAAACACACAAGAGCAGTCAAGGTCTACGGATGGTGTTTGACTGCAGTAGCAACCGTGAGGCACTGGTGGAGAGCGCATGGGACAAAGGGTTGTTAAAAATTGAAGACTATTAGTCACAAACAGGCTAAAATAATTCCCATCAGACCACCCATGTGGTGGAATTGCGTCATATGGGAATCAATGATCATCCCAACCCAAATCTGACCATATAGTGTCGATCCGGGAAGGGTTGTCAAAAAATAGTCCTGTTGTGACAACATGAAGTGTTGTGAATGGACAAAGTGCAGTGCTAACAAAAAATGTGTAAAATAAAATTAACTACCAGGACACCAGAGAACATTACAATAGGAGTCCAAGTGTCCTATTGTAATGTTCTCTGGTGTCCTGGTAGTTAATTTTATTAACCCTTCCCGGATCGACACTATATGGTCAGATTTGGGTTGGGATGATCATTGATTCCCATATGACGCAATTCCACCACATGGGTGGTCTGATGGGAATCATTTTAGCCTGTTTGTGACTAATAGTCTTCAATTTTTAACAACCCTTTGTCCCATGCGCTCTCCACCAGTGCCTCACGGTTGCTACTGCAGTCAAACACCATCCGTAGACCTTGACTGCTCTTGTGTGTTTTGTTTTTTACTATGGTATAGGGGAGCGAGCAGTAAGGTCAGTAAATATTTCCCCCCGACCCTCCACACACCTGTTTGTTTTTTCAGTATATAGTGCAGCTTTCTAGTTGCGGGTCGTTTTGATTAGGGCGCAACCTGGTTTGCACCTCATAGCTCACCTAACTTATGTGTGTGTGTTGTCTTTTTGTCCACCCTTACCGACACCCTAAGATATCAACCCCTACTCTCATTCAGGGTCCCCATAAGGTTTGGTCACTCTATCAATACACACTGACCCATGCCGGTATGTGTGCCCTTGAATTTAATTCATATTATAGATTTCCCCTACTCAGCGAGCCATAGACCACTCTATTAGTATGTTCCATCGTACATATGACACCTGGAGACTCATGCTAATCACATTCTTGACCTGGGACAGCTGGCCCCCTATTTACAATTCCTGACCTGGGACGTTTGGTTCCCAATTTAAAACCTAGAATCATACGCTACGGTGGTAATAGTGCAACATTCTTTGGTTCCATCATTAATTGCTGATATATATTACAGGAGCTCTGCATGATGACATTCGCCGATTTGGTGTTATTTAAACTCTACCTTCCGGGGTGTTACGTAAATGTGATCTTCAGAGCACAATGGATCTGCCATCATACATTATTAAAATATTCGCTCGTTAAAGCTTCCACCGGGGATTTATATTTCCGTTTTTTGACGAGTCCGAGGGTCGGCGCATGCGTCATAGATTAATGGTTCCTTGCCTCCACGCATGCGCGAGAAAGTAGCGGCTTTCGCTACGCGATTTACCGCGACTACCTTCAACCCGGACTGATTATCCAATCAACGAAGGTTTAAAAGCAGGAAGGGTGTGAATATTTTTCACCTCCACTTCCGCTCGTATTTGCAGAGAGAGCACCGACGGACAGGTGAGTCAGTGAGTGCCCGCTTTTGAGTTCAGCGAGGAATCTATTCACGGTGCACCAGTCAGGTTAGGAGGACCTGGCGGGCCTCTATTCCTCTATCTTGGTTAAGGCCAGGGAATTCCCGGTCTACTAATCAGCTCAGGATGATCCGGCAGGGCCCCTACCTTGTCATGTTTGGTAGGTCCTGGGTATCCTGTTTTTGGATATGGGGAGAGAGCTCAGCAGCCCCTTAATAGGGTTGGCCTAGGTAACAACTTAGGGGTCATGCCCCAGAATAAACCTCTCTCTCATTTAGTAACGCTGGAGTCCCCAATAGGCCATGACATTCCATAGTATGCAATACTCTATATAAGGGTGTAGTAGGGCATACAATACCTTGCAAAGGAGTTTTCTTGAGATACACATAGATACCATTTTTCTGTGTGATGTTAAGGATCGCAGGATGTGCGATTTTTATGTACCCCTTATGAATCTCTGTGGTGTTCAGGGTTGGGTGTGACATCTTGTGTACTATCACACGTCAGTTGGGTTATATGTATAGAACCATTGAGTTGGACATTGTAAAGTTGTGTGCTTACTTTGTCTTTTATTTCTATACTATAGAGCGGGGCCTCATACTCCCGAGCGGTTGCCGGGTGAGGTGAGGTCATCACCCACACAAAGCTGGGTGAGTATCACTGAGAGGAAATGCCTCTGAGTGATTATAGCTAATTTGCTTGTTAGAATGCAGAATATAAATTATGTCTGCAGGTGTGTCTGTACGGTCTCTGTGTGTGTACGGTGGGTGAGCGTGTTGGATTCGGTGTTGTTTTGACATACTGTCTTTTGCGTTTTCTTTTTCTCTCTTGCTAGGAAGAAGACACTTTTCTTTCCCTCGAGTGGACATTTAAGTATACTAATTCCTGGTATATATGTAACTCTGTATCAGTACATCTACATTGTTTTTCAGTTATATGTATCATATGTAGTTGCAGTAGCTGTTTTCCTGTTCAAGGTCCTGAAGAAAGCTGGGCTAATTGCTCTTATAGCTGAAACATGTCGACCATACTGCACAGCGCCTTTGAGTAGTCTTACTACTTGGCGTGTTTTTAATCTTTGACACTTGGACTCCTATTGTAATGTTCTCTGGTGTCCTGGTAGTTAATTTTATTTTACACATTTTTTGTTAGCACTGCACTTTGTCCATTCACAACACTTCATGTTGTCACAACAGGACTATTTTTTGACAACCCTTCCCGGATCGACACTATATGGTCAGATTTGGGTTGGGATGATCATTGATTCCCATATGACGCAATTCCACCACATGGGTGGTCTGATGGGAATTATTTTAGCCTGTTTGTGACTAATAGTCTTCAATTTTTAACAACCCTTTGTCCCATGCGCTCTCCACCAGTGCCTCACGGTTGCTACTGCAGTCAAACACCATCCGTAGACCTTGACTGCTCTAGTGTGTTTTTTTTTTTACTATGGTATAGGGGAGCGAGCAGTAAGGTCAGTAAATATTTCCCCCCGACTCTCCACACACCTGTTTGTTTTTTCACAATAACCATGTCCAGCCAAAAGAAACTCGCAATTGCCATACAAAGTCAATGGAGCAGAGGGTTAGAGAGAGAATAACAAATATTGAGAAGTATAAAAAAGGTAGAAGAGAAGAGAAGTTCTAAAAAATAAAGAGAAGATTAAGAGAAAGAAGGGAGAGTAAATAGAAAAAGCAAGAAAGAGCTGGAGAGACAGGAATGGGAAGGAATCATTGACATAATATCGAGTGACACAATATCAACCTACATTTTTATTGACACAAAAATATTGACTACACTAATATCGACACCCTATACTTAATTAAAAAAATATACTATTATAGACACAAAAATATCGTTAAGCATTAACATCGATAACACTAATATCGAACACATAAATATTGTCATTTAGAATATCGAACATTGTTTAGAAATACACCACATGTCCAAAATATCGATCACAAAAATATAGACAGCAATAATTAATATTGTTTTTTAAAAATATCGACAAGTTAAAAACAGATAAAACAAACATAACTTAACACCATAAATATATTTAAATAAATAAACATACACTAGATACAAAATAAATAAAATACAATTAATTTAGAAAATAATAACACATATTATACAACAATAAATATTAAATACACTATTAACACATATTTACATTTTATATTAAAATAATATACACACATTATTTTAAATCATATATAATATAATACACATTTAAATCATTGAACTGCTAAAAAAAAAATACAGTAGCTGACCCTTAATTAGCATTTTCCATAAATGGAAAACAACTACCAAGACAATTAAAACAATAAAGATCAACCAATGAAATACACACAATATTAAAAATAAACCAATAGCATTAACAAAATTAATTGAACACTCTATAAAGAACGAAAAGTTATTCTTATTTTACACCCTAACCAAAAAGAATAAAGGAGACGAAACTTCCCCGGATTTCTGCCAGAAGCAAGGACTTCATTGAAAAAAAAGCTATCTTATACAAAAAGTAAGTAAAATATCATTTATAATATAATAGAAATGCTAATCTTAACATACTACTATTTATCATGCACAAATAATTAATATTTTTGTTTTTTTGCAATTTATGTCTCCTCTACAGATAATTCTCAAACGATTCCAACAATTACAGACAACCTTCTAAAATCAGCTAACAAATAAAGCAAGTATTCAAAAAAAGCATTAAAAAAATTATCTAAAACACCCAAAAAAAACAAATTCATGCCAAACCCCCACCCCACACCACATACAATTGATCAAAATAATTTAAAATATATTTTATTCTACCAACAGAAACCTCAGCAACAAAGCAGAATACTACTGACAAGGAAAGGACATCTACGAGCTCAAAATCAACACCATAAGTATATTAATAACAGTGTGTATGTATCAAACATGTAGATTATTCATTTTATTAATATGTTATATACATTTTTCTTAGCATTTAAAACATCAAAATGACAGAAGGCGCCCAATTTATCAGTTCCCAGAAAGGAAAGTTTTTGTTATGTTACATGGGGTATGTCTATCCCCAGGAAAAGCAAAGTGGACTTAAAGTAAATTGAAAATGTAGCAAGTACTATTCGAATAAGTGTTATGGGAGGGCAACAACTAGAGAAACAACGGTTTTGTATGCATGAGAGCATAACCACCCCCCAAATGTTACAGAAATAGAGGTTAGGAATCACCTAGACAACATTAGAGAAGCTAGCAAAACCTCACAAAAACCTACCAATCAAATACTTAAAGAATTGCTGTCCAAAGTACCCAAACATGCTATTGGCCAAATGCCCTCTATTTCTTCATTAAAAAGGACTATTGCTCGAACCAAATAAGCCACACCACCACCACACCTGTCCCAAAAACATTTGAAAAGGTAGACATTCCCCCAGAACTAGCTATAACTCATAACGAAGAACCCTTTGTTCTTTATGACAACAAATCTAAAGAAAAAACAATAATTATGTTTGGAACCGCAAATAATTTAATCACACTACAACAGTCAGAAACATGGATGGTACTTTTAAGATTTATCCCAAACCATTCTATCAATTATATACTATAAATGCTCTATTTCAAAACACCAACATCCCTTTTATCTACGCCTTACTACCTAATAAAAAAAATTCCACATATATGGGAATACTAAATAAAATTAAACAAGAAACAAATAATTATTTTCCACAGAAAATAATTATAGATTTTGAACAGGCAAGGATGAATGCAATTCTGAAATCCTACCCACACACATCAATTCAGGGTTGCTCAGTAGATATGGAGACACCTTCCTAAATCAAGACTAAGGGGCCAAATAGAATGGCGGCAATGCCACCATGGAAAGGCTGGCGGGGATTGGGTTTGGGAGCCCGTTGCGGGGGAGGTGTTGCTGCACTGGGGGGTGCCCATGGTACCCCCCTGCATTTCTCTGCACTGCGTGGCAGGCACCGCATGGTGCCTGCCACGTAGTGCAGTGAAATGCACAGCATCACATTTTAACACTGCATACGGTGCTGCAGCCAGCAGCACCGTCCGCAATGTTAAATGCCCTGGATGCTCCCGGCAGTATAGCGGGCGCATCCTAATTGCAGTGGTGGGACCAACACATGTATGACGGGCGGTCCCAACCACCGGATACGATGGCGGGCAGACTCAGGGCCGGCCGCCATCGTAATGAGGTCCTAAGTGTTGAATAGGCCACAAACAGTTCATTCGCATAACAAATAAAAAAACTTTTTGCATTGGCCTACATCCCAGTGACTGACGTGGCCGAACATTACAACCTATTACTAGAAAGTCCTTTGTAATACTAATCACTCTTAGCAAAGCCATATCATCCGAAAGCTAATTATCCTGTGATGTTTATGCCAGTTAGACAAACACAATACCTGCAATTTCGGAGTAATATGTAACTAGGTCATAACATGTACAAATTTACTAACAAATACAGCAAGGCTTTGGCCTCAAAACACCAACAAACACTGTCAGCCATCTTGCCAGCACTAGTACACTACCTCACAGGGAAGCTGAGTCACAGGAAGGAAGGTCAGGTTTGCTGGGAAGATGGGTTAGGCCAAAAGCATGATGGGAGTCATAGTCATAGCCAACATTCCTCCTCCCACATGGCCCATCAAGCCAACCTTGAACCATGTTCATCTCACAGGGAGTAAAAAAGAACTTCCAATATGGCTGACTCTGGGCACTGGTGTAGGGAGCATAAGGCCCTGTTGGGAGTAGTACTCAAACAAACACCAGGACACCACTGGCTGACATCCTGAACGTAAACTTTTATTCCCTGTAATGGAAGCATGGTCCATGGTGGACTATCTGGTCTGGGGGGGAGGAGGAGTGCTAGCTCTGACTATATCTACCAGCAGGCCCCTGTCACACACCCACCCCTCCCACCAAGTCCAAACAACACACTTGGTACTATGCACTCCTTGAGAGTTAAGTAAAATCTCCTACGAAGATGACTCACACTGGGCTCTGGTGTGGGGAGTACAAGTCCATGCAGGGATATGTGTTCAAAAAGTGATGTTCACTAACAACATACCTGCAATGTAAGTGGAAAGCTCACCATTCACAAAAATATACTAACTTAGCACCAACACACAGCAAGGCAATGTGATCCAAACACCAGTCACATCCAGCAGCCATGTTGTTGCCACATATTCACTACCACGGATGCAGAATCACAGGAAGGAAGGTTGGGTTTGCTGGGAAGGTGGATGTAGCCGAAAGCATGATGGGAGTCGTAGTCACAGCTAACAATCCTCTTCCAACATGGCCCATCAAGCCCACCTTCAACTATGTCCATCTCACAGGGAGTGGACAAGCACTGCCAAGATGGCTGACACCGGGCTCTGGTGTAGGGAGTACAAGGCCCTGTTGGGAGTTGTGCACAAACAAACACCAGGCCATCTTGAACGTAAACTTTTAATCACTGTCATGGAAGCATGGTATCTTGCGAAGCATCCTCAATAGGCAGTAGCAGGTGGCAGATAGTTTAGTTGCCTGAAACTCAAAGCTGAGAGAATGGTCCAACCAAATACCTAGGCTTTTAATCAGGCTTTTGGGTTCTGGGGCAGGTCCAAGACAGTTAGGTCAAACAGGTCAGAGTTGAAGACTGGCGAGTTTCCGAGAAGCATAAGCTCGGTCTTGTCTCCATTAAGTTTTAAGCAGAATAGCTCCATCCATTTGGCTACCTCCTCTAGACATTTTCCAAGGCGGCCCAATGACTTTTCTGGGTGGTTTAAATCCACCACAAGCTGTGTGTCATCGGCATAGGTTACGATTGTTATGCCAAATGGACAGACTATCTCTGCTAATGGGCACATGTAAACGTTAAACAGTGTGGGGCTCAGGGATGATCCCTGAGGCACACCACAACTGAGGGACATGCATTTGGAGATAGCAAATGCAAAACCTGAAAGGAACAATCTTGTAGGAAAGACTGCATCCAAGTGATAAAACCACCTGTCAATCCCAGGCCCCTAAGCCTAAAGATCAATGTGTCATAGTTGACAGTATCAAATGCAGCACTGAGGTCCAGGAGGATGATGGCTGCTGTACCACCTTGGTCCGAAAGCCTCCTGGATTCCTCTGTTATGGCAAGAAGTGCGGTCTCAGTCCTGTGCTGGGACGAAAGCCTGTCTGAGAAGAGTGAATTAGATTGTAGGATTCAAGAACTTCTACCAGAGTGCTATTGATATGCCTCTCCAGGATCTTGCTAATCATATGGAGGTGGGATGGGATGATAATTCCCCAGATTATCTTCATCAAGATTAGGTTTTTTTAGAAGTGCCTTCACCATTGCGCATTACCAAGCTGGGAGGACCACCCCTGTAGTGATGGAGGCATTGAGCAACTCAAGGATTACAGGAAGGATTGTTTTTGTGACCAGCTTCAGTGCATGAGGCGGTGCGGGGTCCCTGGGGGAACCTGACCTTACCCGCGCCAAAATGGCTTCTAATGAAATATGGTCAATTAGGGGGATATCCTCCAGAGGTGATGTGCTGGAATACGGAGTGGTCAGGAAGAGTGAGTGCGGAGATGAGATACTTGGGGATCCATATCGTAAAAGATCTCGATAAGATACCTGAGCTAAATCTTAAGAGGGTGGTGAGAGAAATAGATAGTTTTTATAACAGGTGGAGCAATCTTCCCCTGACTATTTATGGAGACGTAGATGTTTTGTATTTTCTGGTGGAAAAACGCTGCAATGTTATTACAGCGGGCAAGAGCACCATCCCTGATTGTTTTTTGCGGGGGTGGTTTTAGCTGGGATTTGGCAATTTTTAAGATTTCCTTGGGGGAATTGGGTGCTAAATTGATTTTCTCCTCATAGAATGATGATTGTGCAGCTTTAATTTCAGCTTGGTAGGTTTTAATTGCTTCCCTATACTCTAATTTGTTGCATTCTGCGTAATCCTTTCTTCACTTTCTCTCCAGCCTTTTACAAATTTGTTTTAATTCCCGTAGTTTCTGGGTGTACCATGGGGTTATCCTAGGCCTACCAATTTTGTGGGTAACTTTTTTAGGAAGGACATCTTCTAGCGAGCTTTCTATCCAGGTATCAAAATAATTGTTGGCCGAGATGGGGTTTGGATCACTAGCTGGTGTAGTGGCATCTAGAGCTCTTTCCCATTCTTCTATGGGGAGCTTAGCCCAGTTGCGTTCTTTGCTCAAAGCTACGTTAGAGGAGGGGATGCAGCCTGTGCTGTTCAATGATAGGGGAATCATGAAATGGTCAGACCAAGGTAGTAGAGAGGGTATTTCTACTGAGAGTTCCTCGCAGTTACTAAAGATGGGATCGAGAAGGTGCCCCTTGATATGGGTTGGTCCAGATACCATCTGATTTAACTAAAGCTCCGACAGATTCCCAATTGCATCGGACGCCGTTGAGACCAAAGGATCGTCTAGGTGCAAGTTGAGATCACCTAGCACCAAGAAGTTGGAAGGGGAGCTAGCTAAGTTAGCGACAGTTTCTGGGAGGGCCACGAGGAATTGCCACCTGCCCCTGGAGGTCGGTATATTAGTAGTCCCGAAAAGGTAAAGGTAGGTGAGAAACCTATAGAGGAGAGGAGGGTCTCACAGTTTGGTCATGGGTCTGTGGTTATGCGACATTTAAACAGGTTTTGAAGATAGTTGCTATGCCCCGCCCTGCCATTCCTACGGTCCAGGTGCGATAGCCCTGAGGTAGGAATTGCGTGAGGACTGGGTCGGACTCATTGCTGAGTCACGTTTCTGTAAGGAGGAGAACGTTAGGGTGTTCCTCCTCTATCAGCATGGAGATTTCGATAGCGTGTTTATGGAATGATCTGCAATTCGGTAACAGCTTCTTTAGAGTGGAATTCCTTTTAGATTGGTGTAAGATTTGGGGAGACGGACAAAGCTTAAATGCGCAGTGGTGACAGCTGGATTGGTCTTCCATGGCAGTCATAGAGTGTAGATGATTACATTTATCAGTGGCCTTTCTTCTAAGACTCAGGAGATATTGGGGGGTATACACGTTAGTGGCTATAGGTGCGCATGCAGGGTTTGTGGCCCCTGGCGCCGGCCGAATGCAGACAGGCGCAGACGGCACGCCCCCTGCACGCCTGCTGGGCGCATCTGTGATGGACGGGGAGCAGTGCGGATTAAGGATGAGGACAGAGGCGTGCAGGTAGGTACAGTGTAAAACAGTTGTTAAAAAAGTCAAATAAGCAAGTAATAAATTCGCTACATCAGGCTAAAAGCAGTAAGGTCTCACTTCAAGCGCAATAAAGATAAATGATCACATACAATGCTCACCAGCAACATCATTTGCTATGGTAACACAATCACATGTGTGAAATGAAATAAGAACACGGAACACATATAACACATATAACAAAATAGTATATTTCAATTGATCACATACATACGGGACTGTGACTATGTTGTTAGACACACAGGGTGGTACTTGATTTTCAATGGCTATATACAGTCAAAGCATGAGTTTTTCATGCACAAAGCTCTACGTGCTAATCAAAATGCTTCACGTTGTAATTACAATGTTTTAAATCAATATAGGCCTCTGTCTGTGACAATTGAGGACAATGCAATAGCAACTGTTCTGTTGATACTAGGTGCTAGCAGGTATGAGCTACGATATTTGCTGATCTGCACGCTGGTGTCATGCCTCATTTTTAAACGTGGAATCTTATTTTTAAACCACGTTGTTCTTAGCTGCTTTTAAAACATTGCAAAACTTACAGCCTCTTGCCGCACCCGCTGTCCTGTCCGCCGGCTCCCCGTTCCACCACGGGTCTTCCCGCTTGATATGGAGGGAGTGAAGGCAGGACAGTGACATAGTCACGGGTTAGAGGTCGGGGGCGGGAACAACACGGCTGGAGCTCTACTTAGTGGGCTCCAACGGAGGCACTCGTTGGATCTGTTGATACTAGGTGCTTGAATCGGCAGGTATGAGCTACGATATTTGCTAATCTGCACGCTGGTGTCATGCCTCATTTTTAAACTTGGAATCTTATTTTTAAACCACGTTGTTCTTAGCTGCTTTTAAAACATTGCAAAACTTACTTACAGCCTCTTGCCACACCCGCTGTCCTGTCCGCCGGCTTCCCGTTCCACCACGGGTCTTCCCGCTTGATGTGGAGGGAGTGAAGGCGGGACAGTGACATAGTCATGGGTTAGAGGTCAGGGGGCGGGAACAACACGGCTGGAGCTCTACTTAGTGGGCTCTAACGGAGACACTCGTTGGATCTGTTGATACTAGGTGCTTGAATCCGCAGGTATGAGCTACGATATTTGCTAATCTGCACGCTGGTGTCGTGCCTCATTTTTAAACTTGGAATCTTTTTTTTAAACCACGTTGTTCTTAGCTGCTTTTAAAACATTGCAAAACTTACTTACAGCCTCTTGCCACACCCGCTGTCCTGTCCGCCGGCTCCCCGTTCCACCACGGGTCTTCCCGCTTGATGTGGAGGGAGTGAAGGCGGGACAGTGACATAGTCACGGGTTAGAGGTCGGGGGGCGGGAACAACACGGCTGGAGCTCTACTTAGTCGGCTATGTGCACGTCGTGCAGCGGATGGGCGCCGAAGGCGCGCCAAAGGCAAGCCCGTCTGCGCCCGTCCGAGCCCGGTCGGGCCCAGGGGCCATCCCCCCTGTCCACATTTCCAAAGCACATATATACTCACGTAATGATTTGCGCAGTCTAAGGCCTAAATGCAACTCACACTGCAAGATACTATTCTTCGAGGAACCACCTCTCCATTGCCCCGAGTGTGACTTCCCCTTCTCCCATTTTCAGTTAGGAATAACAGGGGAGAATGGAGGATGCACGTGTGCCACGACTGTGACAAATAAAGACGAAGTTACGCTTTTTAACTTTATCAGTACCAATTGTAGATCGCTCCCCAAACACAAAGAGGCCAATTTTAACTTATTAAATGATCAAAAACCAGATGCGCTGTTTTTAACAGAAACCTGGCTCACTGCCAGCTCAGGCCCGGACATTGCCACAGCCCTACCCTCGAATTACACTCTAGTTAGAAAAGACCGATTGAATCAATGTGGGGGAGGTATAGGAATAATTTTCAAAAAAGATTTTAAATGCACATGGGAAGAACTTACCATGGACAAATGTGAAGCCGGACTTTTTAAACTTACCCTCACTCCTCAAATCACGTTCACCAGAATCTTGATTTATCGACCACCAGGTGTGGCAGGGGAATGGGTGGCGGCTCTTTCTGAGTTTACCACCCCACCCCTGCTGGAGGCCTCCATGTTCTCTATTCTTGGCGACCTTAACTTACATTTAGAGGACTATAACTGCCCTATGATTCTCAATCTTCTATCCGATTTAGAAGCGCTTAATCTCCAATTATGTAATAACGGCCCAACACACAAAGCAGGTCACTTATTAGACCCTATCTTTGCTAATTTTAATAACCTAAGATGTGAGCCCACACTTCCTATTCCCTGGTCCTACCACTATCTAATTATTTTGCAATATGGGCACCGACTACAAAAGACCTGAAAAGAACAGAGGTTTGGATCAGAAATTGGAAAAAGTTGTACCTAGACGATCTAAACTCTCAGCTCATACGGTCTAAACCTAATATCACTCCGAATTAGCTCAAAGTCACAGATCATAAAGAAATTAATTTATGGCTAACTAGGGCCGTACTAACTGCTATTCCACTCACGCTGAGTAAACGGAAGTCCTGCAACCCCCCCCACCCGGTCCCTTGGTTCTCTGAGAAATTGAAGGAAGAAAAAAGTAACTGCAAAAAGCTAGAGAGGCAATGGAGACAAAATTATGACGTAAAATGCAAAGAAATCTACAAACAAGCGCTTAATGCTTATCACCTGTCATGCAAAATAGCAATGGGGAACCATACTGAAAATATCATCTTAGAGGCACAAAGCAATCCTGGTACTCTGTTTAAAGTCCTGAAAGACTTAGCCGGAGCTGCCCACCAACCTGAACCCCCCATACTATCCACCAAACAATGTAATCTCATTGCGGACTACTTTAATGACAAAATATCCAATATTTACTCAAACTTTAATGGAGGATGTGACTCTAAGGCAACCCCGTCATCATCTCCAAGTCCCAATGTAATTGACGAGCGGGATATTACCCCTGTGAACATGCTCACTGCCTGGCAGCCTTTAGAACCCATTACTTTTATGGAAGCACTTAATAGTATTAAATCAGGCTCACCTCTGGACCCGATACCAGCCCGCATTGTAAAACAGCTTGACTCTTGCATTCTGGACGTAATCCGAACACTCTTAAATGCATCTCTAAATGAAGCAATAGTACCTGAAGACTGGAAGCATGCAATGGTAAGGCCTCTGCTTAAAAAGGCGAATGGAGATCCAGAGATCTTCTCCAACTTTGGCCCCATATCGCTCCTACCAATATTTTCCAAAATTCTGGAAAAACATGTAAATAGACAGCTAGCGGACTTTATCAATATAAATAAACTACTACATCCCTCACAATCGGGCTTAGAGCCGGCCACTCCACGGAGTCCACCCTACTAGGGGTAACGGAAGGTATCCGGCAAGAGCTAGATAGAGGTGGCACAGTGGCACTCATTCTCTTAGATTTGAGTGCCGCTTTCGACACCTTCTCCCATAAAACCTTGATCCAGACCCTAGATGACTTAGGGGTGAGAGAGAAAGCGCTAGAGTGGTTAAATCAATTCCTCCTACATCAGACTTTCCAGGTCTTTTCCAAAAATAATGCCTCCAATATCATTAACTCCCTTTGCCGAGTTCCTCAGGGCTCCATATTGAGTCCGCTACTTTTTAATATTTACATCACCCCTCTGGTAAAAATTGCTGAGAAAATGGGCCTTACAATTTACTCCTATGCGGATGACACACAATTAGTGTTCTCCCTATCCACACCCGACAAAACCAACACTTCCTCTCTCCGCTCTGGATTATTGAAACTGGCAAATTGGATGCACACCAGGAAATTAAAATTAAACGGGGAAAAAAACGAGTTAATCATTTTTGGAGAGCACAAGGAACTCTGGGGTCCTACCCATTGGCCCACGGAAATGGGCCCTACCTCGGTAGCGGTACCTTCTGCACGCAACCTAGGAGTAATAATCGACGACAAACTGTCCATGCGTGCGCAAACAGCTAAAACTGCCTCAACCTGCTTTGCCATTCTTAAATGGCTGGGAAACATCTTGTGGCAACTTCCAGAAGGTGCTCAGAGAACTGCAATACAGGTCTTGATCGGCTCAAGACTTGACTATGGTAACATCCTATATCTAGGAGCCAATAAAGAGATCTTACATCGACTCTAGATCATCCAAAATACGGCTGCTAGACTACTTCTCCATCTCCCCGGCCGGACGAGTGTTTCTGCACATCTAAAAAAGCTACACTGGCTCAATATAGGCAATAGAGCCAAATTTAAAGCACTATGCTACATGTTCAGGATAAACACAGGGGAAGCGCCTGCCTATTTATGTAAGCTGGCGTTCAAATACACACCTTCCCGAAACCTTCGATCCCTGCATCAGGCAAAATTTGTCGTCCCCAGGTTTAAACGGGCATGACTGGTCGGCCGCTCCTTCACCTACCTGGCCCCGGTTCTATGGAACTCACTGCCGGTGAATTTACGTCTGGAACCAAACTACATCAAATACCGGAAAGGCATTAAAACATGGTTATTTAACCAATAAAATTTAATTTTAATAACCCATCTCCTCTGGCAAATCTCGGATCCAAGGCGCCGGGAAACCCTCAGGGTAACTGTTGCGCCATACAAATGTAATAAATAAATAAAATAAATAAACTGTAATGTTTGTGATCCTTTGATGTGTGCAAAACCACAACATACATTGTGCGTTTCTCCTACCCACAGGGCCTGCTGGGGACGCTGCAGGAAGAGAACAAGAATCCCAGTCTCAGGCTTTGGTTGACCCTGAGCTCTCCGTTGTGGATGTTTCTCAGTCCTCTTCGCACGATGATGAACGACCTGGCCCCTCCAGTGTGGATCAGCCTGCAGCACCAGCAGCTGTAACGCCAGCACACCCTGCCACCACTCCTTCTGCATCTGCCATCAACCAGATGACCCCTACCAAAATGGACAGAGCAAGGCAAGAAAACATCGACGGCACAGCTACACAGGGCACTCAGGAGTTGTCGGACAACAACATGACTGTCAATAGTGAAAGAGGCTCAGGGTTGTCTGTATCTGCAATGGCTGGTCCTGCTCTTGTGGGTAGGGGTGGTGTGAGGGTGTGCGGGGTGAGGTCATGTCCTGATGATGGTGCTCCTGTGCAAGATGACCCACAGTTAGGACGCATCATAAATGCATACCAGGAATGTACCGGAGACTTTGGCCAAGTAGTTGGGATCCTCAAGAACATACAACATCAGCAGGCTGCCCATTATAACAAAATGGACTCCCACGTGTCCAGGATGGACTTCCACATGTTCAGGGTGGAGACCCACATGTCCAGGATGGAGTCCAAAATGAATAAAATGGATGACCTCACTGAGCCGCACAGGGACATACTCACATGCCTTCGCCTGATTGCTGACAACATGACCATACCTCCCTGTGTGCCCACTACATCTGTAACCATAACATCTGCAACTGCCACAGAGAGAGATGAGGACTCTGGCGGAGTATCCCCGGCACCGCAGCAGCCTGCACCTGAGGGTCCCCCTCAAAAGAAGAAGAGGGGTCATCCGAAGAAGGACAAGTGAGAGACAGATGGCCATGCATATCCCTTAGGAAGAGAACACCTGCTCCTGATATCCTCCATTGTGTGCAAAGCGTTCACCTTGTTGACTGTCACTGAACTCTCCCACATGTGTTGGAGGATCTAAGTTGGAACAATGAATCAAATGACTGTGGACTTGGCTCTGAAAATTTCATCTACTAACTCTAACAACTCCTCTGTGAACTTTGGATTTCAATCACACTATACAGCACCATCAATTATGTGTACTACTTCACACATGCATCTGAACTAAATCATAATCACACTTGCCTCTGTCGTGGATTAAACTTGGTTTATGAAATATAGATGATGACCTGCTAAACAAATACTGTGCAGGAAAATAACTACAGGAATTAAAACACAGTCTTGTGAGTCATGGTGATGTGACACTTATGAGAGATAGACATTACAAGGTCAACACAACACAAAATTCCCATGGTACACATACTCGTAGCCTCCACTATTGTGAACTGAAAAGACACTGAAATGCACATACACTAAACTCATTCTGAGAAAGTGGCAATCAGGCCACAGGTACAGTATGCATATGATTTTTGGATGTGTGTATACAGATGAGGCACACCCCAATGTGGAGCACAGGTTTATTACACAATCACAACATGTCGCATCCACAACAGATGTAAGGTCACCTCACCGTGACAATGAGCACAAAGTAACCAAGAGGGTGAGAAATGCCAGCACTGGGGTGTGTGGCACCGCTTCCGTTTTCCAAGAAAACCTTCACTTTGGAACAGCATTGTGTGTTTTGGAGGTCACATGGGACCAGACAACAGCCAAAGGACCCTGTGAAGGACAGACATACAACAGTCTTGAAATACAAAAATAACTGCATACATCTTCAATAGACATTCGATACACAAGTCTCATGATTCGTGAACACAACCTAGGACTCATTTCAACACTGTAATGGTGAAAAGCCTAACTCAATGGACACATAACTGCATGTCAAGTAGCATGCAGCCACACATGTGCAGAGATATTGCACTACATACACATATCAGGCACAGATAAAGCTTAGACAACTCATCACTGTATACTCACAATCATGAGAAAAAGGTGTTGATGAGCTGTGTCCAAACATCCCCCTCACCCTCATCATCACTGGCAACATGGCCCAGGGCTGGATCCTCTCCTGCTGGAGGCTGCTGGTCGTCATCATCTTGGATGAGAGGTAGCTCTTTCCTCACTGGCAGGTTGTGTAGCATGCAACACACAAAGATGATCTTACGCATCTTTTCTAGTGCATATTGGAGTGCTCCTCATTTCCGGTCCAGGCAGCGGAATCTGGTTTTCATTAGTCCAAATGTCCGCTATATCAGTCGCCTGGTCTGCCCATGTGCGTCATTAAAATGTATCTTAGTAGGGGTAACAGGGTTCCTGAGTGCTGTCAGCAACACAGCATGTTGGGGTACCCGGAGTCAACTACATACAAACAAACAAACATATCATGGATCTGAAAAGAGGGTTAAAATCTGAGATACATAAAGAACACAAGGTAAACAGACATTACACACTGACAAGCCAGGCACGCTGGTTTTGCAGCTGTGACATCATCTGTGGGATCCTACTATTCCTCATGATGTATGCCTCATGTGCGGATCCGGGGAAATGTGCACAGACATGTGAGATTGTCATGTCCTGCAGACATACCACCAGGGCATTGATGGAGTGAAAATGCTTACAATTCCTGTATGTATGTTCATTTGTTTGTGGTGGTACCAAAGCCACATGTGTACCATCTATGGAGCCAATGACATGCCGCATCCTTCCCATAGTTTAAAAGTTTCTCTTGATGTCAGCAAATTATCGTAGTGTTGAGAATTTGATGTACCGGTTCAGCAAATGCAACATTTACTCCAAAACATCATGAAGCACACGGCTAAACATTGTCTGTGACATCCCACCAGCAGTAGCCACAAAGTACTGGAAGGTTCCCGTGGCAAAGAAATGTAGGGCTGCCATCACCTTCACCTTGGGGGCCAGCGCTGATGGAGATGGCCGGCCAGGTTGCAAATGTGGGGCCAACTGCTCTGCCAAATCCTCTATGAGTGGTCTGGTGAAGCGGTAACGTCAGATGCTGTCACGTTCAGCCATGATTTCTAGGTCTGGGAAGGGTCTATGGACAGCTGGTCTCCTGCGGTACATAAATGATCAAAGAAAGATTATCATTTCCCTTTCATATGTGGCAATGAACATGCAAAATATCACATGCTGCTTCATAGCAAGACTCAATGAAGTCAGTTGTGTGCTGTTGAGCATAGACACATATGCCAGCTATGTGCCCCTCACCAAACATTTCAGCTCCTGATGGTTAAACAACAAGTGCGATGCTGTGCTGTGAACAGTTCATGGGTTCTGTCATAGTACATCTGAACAAATGTCACATACCAAACACACACCTAGTAAGGATAGATGTGTTGTCCAAATGACAGGTGTTTGTAAGGTCCACACACAGGGATCTTGTAATGCCACATGCACACTGTCAATATGTAACGTTTGACGTACACATACCATCACACCCATGAAACACACACGATGTGCTCCCAAACTTGTTTGCATGGCAAACATGTATGTCTGTGAGACACAGACATAACAGCAACTCACATGCCAAATATAGATAGATATTTGAAATGATTTACATCTACATCATACAAAAAGAATTATGTGCGTAGCACAATTTGCAAATACTCTGCATTAACCCCACAATAGTAGCTCAGGAACACTTTGTAAGACACAGTCCATTTCAGCTGTAATTCAGGGTGTATGTAACATGTGATCACACAATGGGCCCCTGGAAATGTGTACAGGCCTAGGGTGGTGATCTGCAAAATTGTCACTCACAGTAGTGATGTGCATCACACACAATGGATTTTGTCCCCATCAAACATGACTGAGAGTGTGTTCTACAAAGCGCTCTGTCCAATGTGACATGTGAATCTTTGTACCCACACATGTAATGAAGCATGAAATGTGGTTTTCTATACTGTGTGACAGGCATATTGAATGGTGTAGAGCACCTGAGGCTCAACCAAAATATTGTGGCTGGCATCCTTTGGCTGTTTTCTGTAATGGAAACAGATATGGGTGACTATTCAGAAGCCGTGGCGTACACTTCAAGCCCAAGCCGGACGCATACTTTCGATATTGGCCTTCTGTGAGACAGACGCGTGTGAGTATTCAAAAGACACTGCGTACACTCCAAGACCAAGCCGGACGCATACACTGGATATTGGTCGTCATGGGGACAGACACGGGTGACTATTCAAAAGACGTGGCGTACACTCCAAGACAAAGCCGGACGCATACATTGGATATTGGTCATCATGGGGACAGAAGCGGGTGACTATTCAAAAGACGCGGCATACACTCCAAGACCAAGCCGGACACATACATTGGATATTGGCCTTCTGTGGGACAGACGCGGGTGAGTATTCAAAAGACGCGGCGTACACTCCAAGACCAAGCCAGACGTATACATTGGATATTGGTCGTCATGGAGACAGATGCGTTTTTGCAGCGTGTACGTGGTGGACTTGGCCCTTTTTGCAGGGTCATCCCTGAACGTTTTGCCTTCCTCCTCTATTTTGTCTGACCTGTTGTTGGCTATTTTATGACTCTGAATTAGAAAAAATGATTAGGGGTTCTGCCCACATCACCCTCCCGTACCTGAGCAGGAGACATCCAAGGATGAAAAAGTAGCAACAAAAGGTACTAAAGGGATAAATCTACTTTAATTCTCAAACAAGAAATAATGAATTATCTTGTGATATGCGATTTATACGCAGTATAGTTATATGAAAATTCATAAACACATATGTAAGCAAACAGCCAGAGTGGCACAATATCATCCACTGATACAATCTATATACAACACATCACATCTACAATATGTACAAATACACAGGACATTATACAATACCAGACATCCTTCTAAGTACCCTAGAAAAAAAGAATTATATACACCAATTTACATATGTATCTCCTCTCACTTTGGGCTGGAGTATACAACAAAAAGGTAGTCCCAAACAAAGAAGAAGCACCAGGGGGGGGAAAGACTTATCGCCCCAGCATAGATTTGTATTGTTGTGCCTAAAAAAAAATCAATCAAATCTTCCTTAAATTTATACAAGGGACTCCATTCCGAACATGAGGTGTCGACGCAGTCGCGGTCGCGTTTCAGCCAGAAGGTATAGGCTTCATCAGGACATGGGTACTAAAATAACAACAAATACATATATTAACTCTATCTACATGAACAACTTAAAAACACAATTTACAGCTGCTAGAATACAAACACTCCGTCTCCCCCGCATGAGGAAAAGCACTATCAATGGGTGATTCAACCAAGGGAAGAAAGAAACAATAGCCCCAGTGAATGAAAATAATCAGTGATCAATCATAAAAGAAACTCACAACAACGACCCAAACCACACCTTCACGTGAACAACTCTAGTGTGCAACAACAAAAATGGAAAGTGAATGCTAGTGCCAAACCAACGAATACACCTTATACCCCAAGTTAACAGTGCATGTAAATGCCACATACTCTCAACACTCATTACTGGTCCAAAGAGAATTACCTATTCTTAAGAGACCCCGGTCAGACCTCGGGCTGGTAACCTCCGCCCCCCACCACGACCACAAGAGTGGGTGGGGTAGCGACCACCGTCTATACTCAGTTCCAGTGCACTCTGCGAGAGGGAGACATATACAGAGGCAATCAATCCATCCCAACAGAGGGATAACACGGGAAGACATCACCATACCAATGCCTTAACTAACATCAAGGTATCTCAAACACCGCAAGGCACACCTACCTTGATTCTTCAAGAAGTCCACCCAGGTAGAAAAACACTTTTTGGAGGTTGCTCGGGTCACGTAATCTTCCTATAGTCGTGCCATAGTCCCAGAACGAAGGAAAGACGGGAAAAAAACACACACGCCATCAGTCATCCCACAAGGCACGGTGTCTGTCCACGGACATTCAAACAACGAATGGTACTGGCCGATAAAAATCCCCATATAATACTCCAATGCCATACTAGG
Organism: Lissotriton helveticus; assembly: GCF_964261635.1. NCBI lineage: Eukaryota > Metazoa > Chordata > Amphibia > Caudata > Salamandridae > Lissotriton > Lissotriton helveticus. The sequence goes on along the minus strand of NC_136068.1, from coordinate 1,562,904,661 downwards.
AGAGTACCTTGTTAATGGTAGCATAAAGGCCTAATTACGACTCTTAAATAAACAACTGCAGCCTCTCTGGATAGAAGCACACTAACGTCGGCCCCACCCCCCCTCCAACAATAATCTGCTCGTTTAAATACAGGGGGGGGAAAAAACTCACTGTCCGCACTCCGCGCTCACATAAACAAGCGGCGAACCATGGCGAAAAATACCTTTAATCTCTCCTCCGGGGCCGTGGCTCGTACACTCGCTATTCGCTTCAGTGCCCCTCTAATCGAATTACAGAGCATCCGGGCTGGCTGACATCGCGCATTAAAAATATGCGTGTCATACGTCAGACTGCGCGCCCACCCAAGTGAAACACAAAAAACGGACTATCTATCCGGAGTGTAACCAGACTAATCCACCGGCGTTCAAGAACCACAACCACTAGCAGTCCTCCAAGTAACTGCCCATTGTCACATTGACCAAAAAATAAAAGAATAACAAAGGAAGCCACAACTAACGAGAAAACAAATTAAGAATAAAGGCAAGAAAAAGGCCAAAAGTCCCAAAGTGTCATTCACAAAGTATCATACACCCATTGTAGCTCATGCCTGTCCACAAGAGGGTTCCCATTCTAATTTGACATCTGGTAAAGGCAACCCCAGACCCCATATGTACGGTGTGTGTAACCAAACCATATATACATCTAATACAGTATTCCATATCTCAACTTCTCAAAGTTCATATTCATTCCGAAGAACACTTGGCAAAAGCAATATACAGAGTACAGTGAACAATAAAGTAGATCCAGGTGTTCAGATCAGTGCCCAAATTTCATCCCGCTCATTTAGTCCTTTATCGGACGTGTGATACCTCTCTATTAATCTTGCTTCTGAGCGGTTCAACTTGGTCTCTAACTCGGTTTTATTCTTCGCCATGATGGTAACTAGCACTGCCCATGTCAACTCTTCTTCATTATGGTTTGCCTCCATGTAATGCTGTACTAGAGGGGCCCCAATGTACCTACACCTAATGCGTGATTTGTGCTGTCCAATCCTCATTTTAACTGCTTGTGTGGTTTGCCCAATGTAGGCCAGGCCGCAAGGACATTTCACTAAATAAATAACGTTCTTGGTATTGCAATTAGATAGGGTGCGCATCGTGTGTATATGGCCATTGATTTCGATCTCTTTCAAATCCATAGTGTTAGGGCACACAGCACAGTTCATACAGCGGTAGTGTCCTATCAAGGGAGGCAGCCCTAACAAGCTCCTAGTGTCTTTTTTGCTTTTCACCGCCCTACTCGCCTTAACCAAATGTTGTTTAAGATTTTTCCCTTTACGAAATGCGAATAACGGTTTGGGAATATCCAGATGTTCTATCAATTTCCAATTCTTTGAGATGATCTGCTTCACCTTATTAGCCTTAGGATTGAATGTTAGGACACAGGTTAACATTGTGCCCTCTTTTTTATCTTTAGGTGTCAGTAAGCTTTCCCGGGGAGTGTACCAAGCACGTTTAAGTGCAGTTCTTACTAACTTCCTCGGGTATCCTCTGTTACAGAGTTTATTCATTAGAATTTCCGCATTTTCGAAATAGTCACTTTTGATGGAACAATTGCGACGAATACGCAGAAACTGCCCATAGGGCAGATTTTCTTTGAGGCTCCTGGGGTGGCCGCTACTGAATTCTAAAAGAGTATTCCGATCAGTGGGCTTGGTGTAAAGATTGACCCCCAGGTGTCCCTCATTGTTATAAATCCACACATCAAGGAAGTTGATTTTATCATTGCTTGAACTCATTGTGAATTTCAAATCAGATGAACATGAATTCAACCAATCATGAAACCTAGTGAGTTCCTCACTGTTGCTATCCCAGATTAGGAATATGTCGTCGATGAAGCGCACCCACCTCGACACGAAATGCCGAAATGGGTTCGCTTCACCGAAGACATACACCTCCTCAAATTGGTCCATAACCAGGTTGGCGATCTCCGGAGCAAAACAACAGCCCATAGCGACTCCCTTAAGTTGTAAGTAAAGGGAGTCTTTGAAAGTGAAAAAATTATTTTTCAGACAGATTTTAGCCAGTTCCAAAATGAATTGAGTAGGAACCTGATGAGGTCTACTTCTACGATCTAACACTAGCCTCATTACCAGCAGTGCTTCATCCTGCGGTATGTTGGTGTAGAGACTCTCGATGTCGAAGGTGACCAGCAACTGCTGGCCACCATCAAACACCGAGTTTTCTACCTTCTGTATAAAGTCCATAGTGTCACGCACAAAGGCCCTGGTGGTACAGACAAACGGCTTCAGGAATGTATCAATGTATTTGGCTAATGGCTCAAGCATTGAGCCACAAGCCGCAATAATAGGACGTCCAGGTGGTTTATGGGCGTCCTTATGTACTTTCGGGAGTACATATATAGTAGGTGTCTTCTGTTCCGAGGTATTAAGGAATTCATATTCCTTTTTGCCAAGGTATCCCATGTCTAAGGCTTCGGTAGTAAGATGTCGAATTTTGGCTCTCAGCATAGGGGCAGGGCTGTTGTCTATTTTGCGATAGTGAGCCGGGTTACTCAGCTGTTTAAGTATCTCGCTATCGTAATCATCACTATCCCAAAGGACAATTCCCCCGCCCTTATCAGCGGGTTTAATCACTGTTAAGGGGTTATTTACTAAACTGATAAGGGCTTGTTGATCTTCTTTCCAGAAATTGAGTCTGTAAGAAAGTCTCTTTTTATTCAATTTATCCAATTCCCTTAACACCTGATTCTCAAAAAATATCAATTCATCTGGCATACTAGCGGCGTCAGGGCAAAATGTGGATCTAAGTTTAAGTCCACTCACATTCCATTCCCTAGGTTGTTCTTGATCCAGAAAAAAGGTTTTCAACCTAACCTTTCTGAGGAACTGTAGGACCTCCGTTTTAGTATCCACAGGATCTTGTATAATTAAAGGGACAAATGATAATCCTTTCTGGAGAACTCTTAGTTCCACTGGGGTCAACGCTATTTTAGACAAATTATAAATAGGAATCGGCTCCGAGTTCATGGAGCCACCTGTCTGAACACCACCAGGGCCCCGGCGGTTGTCAATCATGTTCAACGTGGATATACTCTTTGTCGTGTCCGAAATAAATTTGGGTCTTGCGCTTGTACTGGCTGTGGGAAGGTTTGGAAAGGTTGGTATTGGGGTTGTCTCCACCCTCGTCTATAGCCCCTACCTCGCCTCCCTCCTCTGTCTACAAAGGGTGGTGGGTTTTGATAGTGAGGCTGATATTGCGGATAAGGAGGGTAAGGAGGGTAATAATAGCCTCCGTCACTTTGGTCTGAGTCAGATGAGGAGTTGGAAAAAGTCAAAAATCTTGTTCTCGATCTTCCCTTGTACTGGGTATTGAGATTCCCCGGATTAGTGTTCTTAAAGAAATCGTCCTTTAAATAGGGATATACCAATTCCTGTTTAAAGTTTTTTATATCCCTTTATGACTCTGGGCACTTTACCACTGCTGATCAGTGCTAAAGCGCATATGCTCTTCCTACTGTAAATTAATGTATGTATTGATTAGTGGTTCCCTGATTGGATATTTGGTTTACTTGTCAGACCCTAGTACAGTGCACTGAGTGTGCCCAGGGTGTGTAAATCCTTCCGCTGCTTCCAATGTTAGAATTGGGGGTCTCTGATTGGCACAGGTCACATGGTGACACCACTTCTGTCCTGGGGGATCTTCGCGCACTGTCAGATGGGCAGGGATCGGGAGAGCTGCGCCAGGCAGACTGTCACACAGCACATGAGTTATGTGTCCCCCTAGGGGAGGGTATATGCACTCCCCAGGAAGTCCTTGTTTGCCAGGCAAGTGTTCAACCGCAGGGTTTGGTCCCTGGGTTGGGAAGCCAGGTTCAGGTGTTGTCTGACCTGGAGGAAGGGGTGACTGTAATCAGTGTCCTGACTAATGTAACTTCTAGGTGTATCACTCCAGGTGGGAGGGTATAGCACTCTGGAAGGGGGTGCAGAGGGAGGGAGTCCTCGCCTCTGACCCCGGTGCAGTCCGAGGGTCTAGACCCTGGGTTGGAAGGCCATGTTCAGGGTGTCCCCCCTAACCTGGTAGCCCAGTTGCAGGATAGAACACCTGAACTGGTGGGCGAATTGTGCAGGACACCTGCCACAGGTGGCCTGACAATTCTGGAAGGGGGTACCGCTCCAGGTGGGAGGGTACAAAGCCCCAAGGAGGAGGATCGGGTGTGGGAGAGCCTTCCCCAGTCTCTGGTCCAGCCACCAGGTATAGGCCTGGGGCTGGTGGGTCAGTGCCAGGATGTCATACCTGACCTGACAGGAGGGAGAGTGGACAAAGGGTGCCAAGCACCTGGGGTTACTGCCCACCGCTCTCTGACGCCACAGAGGTTTGAGAGCCCTGAGAGGCATAAGGCCTGTGCCTCATCCCTGACTATTGTCAGTGGCCACTGTGACTTGCTGTCTATCAGTTGGGACACTCCTGTGAGCAAGTTAAGGTTAGATGCTGCACAGGTGGTGTCCACATGTGAAGAGAAGGGTTCCCCATAGATTAGCTTGGTGGACCCTGAGAGTATGAACAGAGGATTTGAAATGGGTTCAGATTGGCATAGAACTGGAATATGCCCCTGCTGCTGCGGGCCAGTTCCATGTTCAATCACCCTAAGCAGGGACGCCCGTCAAGGTAGTGATTTGTCTTCCCTGCATTTTGGCTGGAAGGGGGTTGTGTTGGACTTGGCCCTTTTTGCAGGGTCATCCCTGAACTTTTTGCCTTCCTCCTCTATTTTGTCTGACCTGTTGTTGGCTATTTTATGACTCTGGGCACTTTACCACTGCTGATGCGTGCTAAAGTGCATATGCTCTCCCTACTGTAAATTAATGTATGTATTGATTAGTGATTCCATGATTGGATATTTGGTTAACTTGTCAGACCCTAGTACAGTGCACTGAGTGTGCCCAGGGCATATAAATCCAAATGCTGCTAGTGGGCTTGCAGCACTGGTTGTGCCACCCACAGAAGCGGCCTTGTAAAATGTGTCTAAGGTCTACCATTGCAGAGCCTGAGTGCAGTCTGGTACTGTTATGCTGATTGGGCAAGTGCACCGACTTGCCAGTCCCTAATCCTTCCCTTTTCTTTATATTAGTCACCCCTATGGTAGGCCCAAGGGCAGGGTGCATTGTAAGTATAAGGTAGGACAAGCCCTGATGTGTGTGGCATGTCCTAGTAATGAATTACAGCCATTTTCGTTTTTCACTATTGCAAGGCTACCTGTTCTCCATAGGCCAGAATGGGCTGCTAGAATTATTACACTTTATAATCCTAGCAGACTCAGAGAACATGGTTGAAATTCGAGTTTAGTATGCCTGGACTCAGAATAATAAAATACATCTTTTAGTAAAGTTTATTTTAATATTCTGTGTTTGCAAATACCACTTTTAGAAAGTAGGTATTTGCTTGCCTAACCATTTGAGCCTGCCTCTGCGACGTTGTGCATTCCTTGTCTGGGTTTGTGTGTGACAGGGCTGGGGTATTCCAGGAGACAGGCTTGGGCAGCCCGGTGGTGAATAGGGAGATCTGCATCTAGACGGGAGGGAGGAGTTGCACCTGTGACCTGAATAGGGCTGGGCCTTCCCTCTACAATTCTGGCTCCACCCCCTCTGGTGCGTCTGATGGCTCTGCCCTGCACACTGAAAGAAGAGAAGGAAGACTGTCAACAAAGTGCTCCAGGACTGTACTTGCCTTCCAAAATGCTGGCTCCACCTCCTGTGGGGTGTCTGATGTGCCTGCCCTCTGCTGTGAAAGGGAAGGAGAAATCTGGTAAACAGAGTGCTTCAGAACTGGCTTGAACTGGGCACAGGCCCCTCTCCCCTCAGAGAACAAAGGATGTTGGGGTATAAATATTGGGACCCTGATCCCATGAAATTAGATCACTTCTGGACTTACAAGATGAAACCTCTGCTGAGGAGAAGGAACCTGAAGAAACTGAGGAGAGACTATTCCCAAGCTGAAGTGGTGCTTGGGGGATTGGCCTGCAGTGGTTGCCTTCCTGCCAAAGGGAGGAGAAAGAACTTTGGACTTTTCTTTCAACTTGTGCAAAGATCTCCAAGGGCTTGGAAGAGAGCTTGCCCCCTGACCAAAGTCCCAGGACCAGTGAACTTCACCAGCCTTTGTGAATTGCTGCTGGAAACAAGTGGCTACAGAGGCAGGGAACTGTGACCAACTCTCACGACCGGCCTGGTGTCCTGTAGGCACCGCACCAAGCAACGTCCGCCTCGAACAACGCAAGCTCTGCGCTCACCGACTCCGTCAGCTAGCCGTAGCCTGCACCGCAACTGGAAGGACACAGTGACATGCAGCGCCTCGCTACACCAAATCGAACTGGTCTGACCGACGCGGTCACTGCTTCTGACTTCGAGTCCTGTGACCGCACCGGAGTTGGGCACCGCCTCACACGCTTTGCGACGCACCGCCCGACTTGCACCGCTGTCCGGACTGACTGACGCAAGCTCCCGAACTCCGATTCGCTCGCCGCACAGCAAGCTGCAAGCACCGCATCGGAGCACCGTCTCGCCCTGCAAAGCAAGCCTTGGATCCACCGACTCTGTCAACGGGCCTCTGCCTGCACCGCATCGAGGGACAACGTGTCCTGCAACGCTTCCTTTCTGCAACGCGACGATCACCGGAACCGGCTCGCACATCCGTGCCGGCCGCCTAAAGGAAAAGGTACTGAGACTGAGTTTGTCGACATTTGAGTGGGCCCGGACCGCCGGATCCGCTGGATTTGTTAGACTCTGTGTTCTTTTCAGCAACGCTGTAGCCGGACAAGGCTACCAACTCGCACAGAACCTTGAATTGACCCTTTTTAACCTGAACTCTTGAAACTTAATAGTACTGTGGATTCTTTTTGTCGTTTATTGGTCTTGTGATTACTCTATATAAAGTATACTTATTTTTTATATAAAACCTGTGTGGTGTCCATTTGTAGTGTTGTCACTGGGTTCCTGTATGTGGTCACAACTGCTTAACTTACATCGCCTCTGAAATAAGCCTTGACTGCTCACGCCATGCCGCCTACAGGGTGAGCAGGGGTTATTTTGAGAGAGTAATTCCCTTGCCCTGACTAGAGTAGAGGGTCCCTGCTTGTCACAAGTACCTACCTGTGCCAACCAGAGACCCCCAATTCTAACAGTACGAATCGCTTGCACACAAATTCGGTTGGGCAACAACAACAATGTATCCAAAATCTATAGTGTCATGATGCAGAAATTTTGAAGGATGTGGTAGGCGTGTCCGAGACGTGCAATGTGAAGGATTAGACAAATTCAGATAATGAAAACGTCTCTGACCTATCTCATTGAACCCATGGAACAGAATTCGCCTCTGTAGCACAGATATAAGGCTGCCTGTTCCCAAAAGACTTCACTTGCCTGAACTACATGCTACTTGCCTACATCACAACCTACCACTGCTGCTGTCTCTGCATTCCCTGGAGTCTGCAATGACACGTGCTGTGGAGAGGGCCCCAGCATTCACAAAGGAGGAAAACCAGGCCCTGCAGGACAGCCACCTTCCACAGTACTGCAGGCTGTATGGGAAACCAGGGGAGCAGGTGAGTGTTGATTGCACTGACTTCTCAGTACACCATGTTTCCTAACATGCACTACTAGTATTCTGATCACCAAGGACATGCACAGTCATTGTAATTCTCACAGTGTGTAGGATCATGCACTGGACAGGGACAGTAAAGTAAAAGTATATCCTGTGCCATTTTATCGCATGCACTGTACTCATGTTGTGAAGGCAGACTTACAAATAGGACAACACTCTCTACTGATACATGAACTTCCTTAATACATCTTCTGCCCTAATTCCAATTACCTATGAGCCCACGTGTGTGAAGAGCAAACATGTTGCATGTGTAGTAATGGTGTGTCATCCTTTCAGGTCGACGCCCGTCAGAAGCAGGAAATTTGGTTGACCATTGTCTGGGCTGTGAGATCTGTGGGGGTCTTCAAACACTGCATCCGCCACTGACAGAAGAGGTGGCAGGACCTTTGTGGCTGGATCCGGAGATTTTATAGAGTCCAGCTGAAGCTGTCACCTCCTCACAAAAGGGGTGGACGACGGACCCTCACCCACATCATGCTCTGGATACTTACGGTGGTCTTCCCTGACCTGGATGGGCAGTTGAAGGCCAGACAGCAGCAAGGAGGGGGGGAGTTTGAGCCAGTTAGCTCTACTATTTCTGACATGCATGTTGCACTCCCTCAGCCTGATAACACTATTACGAGTCGTGTGACTGCTGAGACAACACTTGTGTTGTAAAATGTAAATATGCCCCATTGTAATCTGATGCCCAGGTGTGTCCCTTTCCGTCTGTGACATGTGTCACTAGACTCCTGTGTATTAGCTATAGTCCAAGGTCACTGTGTACATGCCCATGTACAACAGGTGCATTGAGTTGACCGTCATGAGTGATGTGATTGTCCACATGTGTAAGTAACCTGACAGACATATGACCTGCACTCTGTGTGGTACATACCTAAATGGACGATGAGATGATTGGGGTAAACACAGGTTTCAGGCATGAATACTGCACACACATGCAGCAGGTAAGACCACTGTTGGTGTCTCTGACAAATGAAGTGTTTTTGGTTAAATAATGCATGCTAAGCAGCCACGTACTCCCACTAATGCCATTTTTCACATGGACTAGGACAGGTATGCCAACGCAGGCCATCAAGGACACTGTCATATCCCATTTTTGTGTGTCAGGCAACACTGTAACCATTGCAAATGAAGATTCATGTGTCTTACTCTGTGTCAGTGAGTACAGGACGAGCGATTTTGATGGCACATGTGGCCAATATATTGGATATGGACAGCAATCTCATGTATGTCAATTGGCTCAGAAACACAGGACAAATCATGTGTGTGCCATCCCTTGATTGTGCATATTGGTGGCTTAAACAGATATGTGTATGCTGTATTGAGATATCAGACTTCATATACTCAAATGTCTCAGTTAAACAACATGAGTTTATCAAAGTGTTCAAATTGTACGTAGCACTTAGGGGACATGTACACTTGTGCAAGTATGGGCGAAATTTGCGAATTCGCGTTCCGCAAATTCACGCGAAATCGAATTCGCAATCCGCAAAATCCGCAAATTCGTGCACATTTGTGGAATTTTGTGTTTTCTGCGTGTTCGCAGGGCTTTTTGCGCGTTCGCGGGCAGCTTGCAAGGCGAACTTACCCATGCGGTCGTGTATGGGCGCAGCCATCTTGTTTGCGTGACGTGTTTCCGTTTCCGGGCGCTAGTTGCATGCTCACGTCGTATGCGGCGTGTGATTACGTGTTCGCGGGTGTTTTCGCGTGCTCGCTGGGGAAATATCGTGCAAATTTACCCACGCGGTCCTCAATGGGCGCGGCCATCTGATTTTTCATTCGTTGCTATGGTTCTGTGCATGCTTTCTAATCCTCCTTTCATCTGTGCAATCCTTTGTTTCTTTGGACTTTTTTTTATCTTTTCTACTCTATATCTATCCCTCTTTGTTTCTAGATCTACATTTTGTGTTTTTTTCAACTTTTCATTACTTTTAAAGCTTCTTTTTAAAACTTTTTTTTTCTTTACTTTTTCCCTATTCTTTCCTTTTTTTTCTTTCTTTCTGATGTACAGGACCATGGCAAAGGGAGCTGGGAAGGAGAACGGGAAGGGTCCCTCACCCCGTACCCGGCTCCCTTGCGGGCGGTTATGAGGGGAGGAAGTGATGGTCAGGGAGATATTCAGCGCGGTGGAGGTGGCCGCAGAGATCTTTTATGTGCAGTGCCACCTTCCCAAGACCGTGGCAGCAGGGGGCAGGCTCGCGTCAGGGTATGGCCTCCGGGAGCGTCGCCAGCTGTGGGAAAAGGTGTGCCGGGCCATGCGGAGGGAGTCAGGGGTCCGGCGCACCTACCAGCAAGCGGCGCACCGGTGGTCGGACCTCCTTGACCGCGAGCAGGACCTGCTCCACCTGCTCGGTGTGGAGATCCCTGGCCTTGGTGAGTAGCTATTTAATAACTACTTTGTTTTCTTCTGCTCTGTGTTATATTGCTAATATATGTTTTTCCCGAAGAGCAAGAATGCTGCCAATTCGATTACATTGCAGGTAAATTAACGTTTAAATAGCTTCTGTGATTGCAGGTGCTTGCCTGCTCTGTGGCGTTGCTACTATGCTTACTTGTTTGCAACTTTGTGCTCATTTGGCCTGAATATGTATGAGTGTAGTACTTTACAGAACTGCGTAATGCTAGAGAGACTAGAGGCTCAAGTCTAGTCCTTCCTTTGTACTCCTGCTGCCGCTAAGAAGAAGAGATAGGGATGGATTGATAGGTTCAGGTTGAGTATATTATGACTTGTTATTAGTAGTAGTAGGACATTTTTTAGTGCTCTGCAATCATGATGACGGACTGTGTCTGTCACGTCGCGTGCTGCTGAGTGCTGGCAGTCGTAGTAGAACCTTTTTGTTGTTGGTTTAGTTAGTGATTTACATAGACGGTCTGTGAATCTAGCAATACTGTACTAGTATCCTCCTAGTTGACCAGATCAGATAGGTCAATACATGTAGTGCAATTCTTGCTAATTTGTTTCCCCGAGATAATTTAGGATTGTGGTCAAAGAAATCAAATATTTCCAAAAAACAATCATCCATGTTTGGGTTTATTTCATGATCATCAGCACCTCCCAGGGGCAAGAGGACAGCACCACCCCAGACTCCGGCGGAACAGAGTGGGCAGGAGGAATGGTCCACTGCAGGCTCTTCTGCTGGCCCCAGTAAGTAGTTCTGTTGTTAATATAATTATACTTCCCTAACTCTATTTTTTAACAAAATAGTCTTTGATCTTCTTGTAGACTGTTTCTACATTCTCATCCTGCCTCTCTAACGTCACTCTCTGTGCTACTACTATTTACTATTATTTATGAGTCGGTCTGTGTAGGTAGCTAAGCTTGCCTAGTCGGCAAACGGTGTTAAACAAAACTCTGATCCAGCAATAGCTCTAGAGGCACTCAGTGCAGTCCTCTGGGTTGCCCTTGCTGTCTATTCCAGTCTTCTTAATGTTAGTGCTTTGACAATTTCCAACAACAAAATGTCAATGTCCACCAAGAATAAGCTAGTAGTTGTCTTTTTGATTTGATAGTAGCACATACCATACCGCTAGTGTTTCAAGGACTATTCTGCACATACAGAAGTATGGGCAATAGAAATAGGACATTGTTGATGATAGGTGCAGTTCGACTTTCCACATACCTCAGTCAGAAGTAACTGTGCGGGACTCGGGAGCCCTCACCTTGTTGGAACTTCAAGTCCTCCTGGTGGTGATGAGGAGTAATTGGTTCTGTCTGTAATTATAAAAATGTTGCACGTTAAAGAGAAAGCATTCATCAGTTGTGCCAAAAAGAGTTGCATGTTATGGCTAAGCATATAAGTTAACACCCTCCCCAAAACCGTGACTTCTTTTCAGTCCCAATAATTAAGAATTGTTTAACATTTTCTCTTCCATTACGAGACGAAGTAGGGGGTGGTGTATGGCATCTAAAAATATGACATGTTTTTTCTAGGCGTCACAACATCTGATGCAGCACTTGTCACCAGCAGTGCTGGGGCCAGCAGCGCGGAGTGGTCCACTCAAGCGGCGGCGCCACCAGGAGGAGCTGATGGGGATGGCTCAGCAGCGGCGGACGGTGGTAAGTTATTATTATGCTCCTTACTTTTTGACATTTTAGAGTAGGCTCGCAAAGGAGTGTATGATGTACTGTACAGTAGAAATTACACTACTACAAGTACACTATACTGTTAAGAACAGTTACTGATTTAGAACTACATTTTTTTTTAGCCAATCACGGAGAAGACAGCCACCCTTGTCTTAGCAATAGCATTAGCGGCGGTAGTTCTCGAGTAAGCAATGGCCCCCTCTATTTGACTTCAAATCAGCTGGGAAACTTTTATCGTGAAGCCAAGTCATATCAGATGAACTTGAGGGATGTGATGAACGAAAAGGGAAAGAACTTAGGGTCAATGGAAGGACGAGCGAGTCGTAACATTTATGACTAAAGAATGATACGTGTTTTTGAATGCAGGCAGAGGTGGCTGATAGGAAGGAATCAGATGCATGGCTGCTTGAAGCAAGGATGGTTGGAGGAGAAACAAAAAATGACTGGCTGTGTGGGTCAATCAGAAAATTCATGTGTGGTGTGCATTGCAATACACCATTTGGGTGAAACTCAAATGCAAGTCAAGACGGTGGTTTATCAAATAAAATTAAAAGGGTGTTATTTGGTTGTTGAGAAAAAGTAAAGTTGATACAGTTGAGACATTAAGAAGAATGATAGACGTTTACTTTGGAAGCCTGGAAGGTATCTTCTTCCTCATGCATAGCAGAGGTATATGTAGAGCAGACGCTCAGTGCATGAAGAGTGTTACTTTGTTCTAACAGCATGTCCGTGCCAGAGTAGCAAAGCAGAGGAAATCCAAATACTACAAGTTGTGATTGTTCTGAAACTCTCCCTTGCCTAAAGTAACAGTACAGTAGTTTACTTTGCAAGCACAGCATATATTGTGTATGTATTGTATAGTTGACAATTATATCAAGTCAAGTCTCTTCCTCCGGCAATTATGGTTACCACACTCACTCCCTATGTTCATAATTTTCTTTCTGCTGTGTTAATCATGGGTGGACTATCGCTGTTGTTCACTCAATCTATAAGAATAAAGCACCTAAAGTCATGCATCACATAAGCAAAGAGATCATGTGATCGGCTGGAGACATGATCAGAAATGAATAATCTTCATTTTCCTTTTGTAGTACTGAAGGCCCAGGGGGGGACAGTGCAAAATATGAATTACATTGAGCAGTAGCCCTTGATGTAACCGAGTATGGCCAGTGCCACCCCTATACATAAGTAAGAGCTTCCCTATCCCCACCTGCATATACTGCTTAAAGTAATGCATGCATGTCTGCGTCATCATGGCTTGTGTCTCTTTTTCTTGGGTGCAAGCTGACTGAGCTGGCATAATGCCGGCTACCACAAGTTCACGTACAAGTAATTTCTTTCGCAAAAGTAGAGAAAAAAAGACGAATACTGGTGTACTCTCTGACTCTCTGACTATGTATTGAGTCCATAGTGCTGCCTGGTAGTAGAATTCCTGAGACTCCCACTGTTACAGGTCTACAAAGACGGCGGAAAGATACATGCCAAAATGTTATACTGTGCTTGCAAATTGCTAGTGTTACTGTGAGACAACTTTCTGTTGAATTATTTTGTGTTATTGTTAAAGAGTATTGGTTACATTATTTTTCTTTCTTTCTTCATATAGATGCCCCCAAAAGCTCACCAGAGGGGAGATGGCTGTCCGGGCTAGGGCCCAGAAGATGGAGGCCATCCGGGTTGAATATTGCCGGCTGTGGGCTCGGGAAAACGAGGAGGGAACATCAACAACCTCCTCCAGCACTGCCCCCGTGTCCACCAGCCAGCAGCCTCCATCCCAGCGCCATGCTCGGACAGCCCCCCGCCGTCGCTCAGCTGCAAGACCATCAGCAGCTGGCCCCCTCAGAGCTTGGAAGGCACGCGTGCACCGCCTAACCTTACGAGTGGACTTCCTGGAGCGCAAGGTGGACGACCTAGAAAAAAAGCTCCGGGACCTCCGCAAAGACCGCCTGCCCAAACACCGCCGGAAGTGACTGTGTCCCTTGCCCTTTTTTAAAGACTGTTGGGGGGGTGGGAATCGGGAGTTGGGGATTATTTATTTTTGGACTACTTGAAATGGACAATTGTTTGGGTTAGGGAGGGGTGGGACTAGCTTATTTTTGTTAGGAGAAATACATCATTATTCATTTTACATACTTCAACATAGTGTACGCTTTGATCTTATTTTGTGGGGTGGTGAGCGGGAGTTACGACACATTTGGTTTTCTTCAAACTTACCAGCATGAATGATCTAAAACGTCCAAAAATGTTCAAAAGTGCCACTAACAGAGTTAGTGAATTCAATTGGCCTACTAGTACTTTACTTGTACTACTATCAGTTTCTCCTCCGCATCCTAGCCCATCTTTCTACCTCCCCAAAATGCTTATCTTACCTGTGATTTGTGTTTGAGAATAGAGCTAGTCACAGCGCTGGCTGCATGGCAAATGGCGATTACACCATCCCGGACCGAAATTCTGTTGTTGTGGTGTTAGTAGGAGTGGTACCACACTAGCAGTAGCAGCATATGAAAAACAAAGTAAAAAAATGAGACATTGAGTGGCCTGAGAGGAGTATTAGAAGGAACAGTAGCCTAAGCAATGCTGAAGATAAGTATGGAGAAAAAAGAATTGCATGGATGATTATGGCTACAACAAGAACAGTGACACAGCAGCGTAACACAACAAGTCTTTTTGACATGTAGGAGGATGATGTTGACGATGGATCCAATCGATGGTGGGCATGAAATTTAGAATTTATTTTAAAATACTCATTGTTGTTTTTTTAACCAGAATTACAATATCCTAGGATTTATCTAGCTGCTTTAAAATTTAGTTGAGGAGGTTGCTTGCACCTTATCCTCCCCAGCATGTGTGGAATTATTGTTGTAATTTACTCACACATCAATGAAAACCACACAGCCCGGGGGAAGAGGGTTAGGGTTTGAAACTTGGATGGGAATGGGGTTTGTGGGTAAAGTTTTGTGGAGAGAGGGAAAAAAAAGCACAGCATGTACAAACAACAAATGAAGATAACCAAAACAAATCTTTGGATACAAAGCTATTCATAAATCTTTTAAGGGACATAAAGGAAGTGCATGCACTACTGCATGCATGAAGTTGTTTGCTAAATGGATAAGTTATGTAAAGTAAGTAGTACTTTCTACAATGTACTATGAAGAAACAACAATGTGACAGTACAGGGCTGCAGTAATTACGCAATTTCACTTGCCTATCTGCCCTCAGAGAGAAGAACCACGTAGTACATTAAATTAGTTTAAAAAATAGCAAAGAAAAAAGTATACAATGGCTGGAGGGATGAATTGAAGCAGAGAGCAAACAAATGCACAGTGTCACACTCACAGAAGTTCACAGCAATAACATTACTTAAAAGATAAGTTGAAATAAAGATGGATACTGTAACTGTATGTTGTTGTAGTTGTCCTGTTGAATTTGGGAAGTTGCATGCATCCAGCCATTCCTCTTTCGCGGTACTCCTCCATTCCATCTGACGCTCCGCTGATCAATGTTGGGGACCAGAAGACACCTTGTCCACTGCCTGCCTGACGGATGCTGAATTGTGGGTCGCTAAGCCTGAGGTCATCCTTTTTGTCATTGCACAGGGTAAAAGCCGGCCTGTAATTGTTGATGGAAAAAGAAGAAGTGATATTAAAACACCACGGAGTAAAAAATATAAGGTACGCTGTGTAGTGCAAAAATAACACTTTCAGTTTCAGAGTCAACAGTATTACAAAACATACAAGCATCATTTCGAAAGTGCGTACTCTGATAAATAAGTGTGGGCGATATTTGCGGATCTTTCCTCTCAAGCTATGTGTAAAGTGTAAACAGTGATTTTAGAACCCTAAACCTAGGCCCTAACCCCCCTTTTTCACCATGGATTTTGTCCAAACCACTTGCGCCCGATATTAGACCTTCCCAGCAATGCCCCCAGACCCGCCAACCCACCCGCAAAAAAGTAGAACCCCCCCCCCAAACAGGCAAAAAGCAAAAATTCAAAAACTCACACTTAGAATATTTTCGGCCTTCCTTCGATTCAGTCCAAACGCGCTCTGCAGCTAGGCCATAACTCCCCTTTTCCACCATGGATTTCCTTAAAAACAAATTCAATCAAAATTAGACTCTGCCAGCAGTGCTCCCAGACCCCAAAACACCCCCCCATAAACCTAGAACCCCCCCAAACAGCCCCCCAAAAACAAGGAAGTGAGCAAAAACTGAAAAACTTTTTTACCATGGATATTGTCCAAACCCCTTGTGCCCGATATTAGACCTTCCCAGCAATGCCCCAAGACCCGCCAACCCACCCGCAAAAAAGCAGTACCCCCCCCCCCCCAAACAGGCAAAAAGCAAAAATGCAAAATCTCATACTTAGAAAAAGTTAGGCCTAGTACCCTGATCACTCCATGCGCGCTCAGCAGCTAGGCCCTAACTCCCCTTTCCAACCATGGATTTTCTTCCAACCAATTGCAACCAAAATTAGGCATGCCCAGCATTGCTCCAAGGCTGTCAGAGAACGCCGGTTCCTGTGCGAGCAAGAAAGAAGGAGGCCCTTGAATTCTTGACAAGATTTACGATATATCTGCCAACATCGTGGCTCTACGTGATTCATTTTTTCTCTATTTTTCTGGCCACTCCAAATATCCATCTCCAAAAGACTAAAACTGCTAAGCAACATTTAGGGATCCTGTGCTATATCAAAAGAAAAATAGGTGCGCCAAGACCCTTCGCAACCACAACACCTTCGCAACCATAATAGTTTCACATTTAGATGTTGTGGAGATAATTTAAAGTGGCATCACAAAAATTACGAACATTTCATTAAAGCTATTCATTTGAACTTGACGTTGGCCACCTCTGTTGCTAAGGAACATTTTATCAAATTACTGATAACACCTCAAGGGCATCATTAGCGCTCTGGCTATAATAAATATAGCTATTATCACTGTGAAATAGAAGCCTTATTATATTCTGACTTTTGCTGGGCTGTATCCTTACGTAAACCCAGATTATAAAATTGATGGTACCTTCAACACTCTGTGTCGAAACGCGTCGAAGTCGTCTTTACCTCAACTTTATGAAATCTTTTTTATGTATTTTATGTATTTTGATTATATTGTAACTTGTGTTTTGAAATACACACGTTTTTTATATATAATTTTTATTAATGTATACTTGAAATTTATTTTAAAAAATTGCTTGTTTTTATACCATACATTCACTCGAGTCCAGTATTTTCTGGTTTGCTGGTTTTCGTTGTTCCGTTCAATAGTGGCTTTGCCTGGAATGTTACTTGTCAATATACGCTCTGCAGCTAGGCCCTAACTCCCCTTTCCAACCATGGATTTTCTTCAAACCACTTGCAACCAAAATTAGGCATGCCCTGCATTGCTCCAAGACCCCCCAACCCGCCCAAACACCAGTAACACCCCCCAAACAGCCCCCCGAAAACATGAAAGTGAGCGAAAAGTCTGAAAAGTGAAAATCTTTTTCACCATGGATTTTGCCCAAACCACTTGATTCCGATATTAGACATTCCCTGCATTGCCCCCAGACTCCTGAACCCACCTGCAAAAAAGCAGAACACCCCCAAACAGGCAAAAAGCAAAAATGCAAAATCCCATATTTAGAAAAAGTTAGGCCTAGTTCCCTGATCACTCCATGCGCGCTCTACAGCTAGGCCCTAACTCCACTTTCCAACCATGGATTTTCTTCAAACCATTTGCAACCAAAATTAGGCATGCCCAGCATTGCTCCAAGACCCCCAACCCCCCCAAACACCAGGAACCCCCCCAAACAGCCCCCCGAAAACACGAAAGTAAGCGAAAAGTCTGAAAAGTGAAAAACTTTTTCACCATGGATTTTGCCCAAACCACTTGATTCCGATATTAGACCTTCCCCGCATTGCCCCGAGACCCCTGAACCCATCCGCAAAAAAGCAGAACCCCCCCAAACAGGCAAAAAGCAAAAATGCAAAATCTCATACTTAAAAAAAAGTTAGGCCTAGTTCCCTGATCACTCCATGCACGCTCTGCAGCTAGGCCCTAACTCCCCTTTCAAACAATGGATTTTCTTCAAACCACTTGCAACCAAAATTAGGCATGCCCAGCATTGCTCCAAGACCCCCCAAAATCCCCCAAACACCAGGAACCCCCCAAACAGCCCCCCGAAAACACGAAAGTGAGCGAAAAGTCTGAAAAACTTTTTCACCATGGATTTTGCCAAACCACTTGATTCCAATTTTAGACCTTCCCCGCATTGCCCTCAGACCCCTGAACCCACCTGCAAAAAAGCAGAACCCCCCAAACAGGCAAAAAGCAAAAATGCAAAATCTCATACTTAGAAAAAGTTAGGCCTAGTTCCCTGATCACTCCTTGCGCGCTCTGCAGCTAGGCCCTAACTTCCCTTTCCAACCATGGATTTTCTTCAAACCACTTGCAACCAAAATTAGGCATGCCCAGCATTGCTCCAGGGCCCCCCAGGCTCCCCCCTAACACCCGGAACCCCCCCAAACAGCCCCCCAAAAACACGGAAGTGAGCGAAAAGTCTGAAAAGTGAAAAACCTTTTACCATGAATTTTGCCCAAACCACTTGATTCCGATATTAGACCTTCCCCGCATTGCCCCCAGACCCCTGAACCCACCCGCAAAAAAGCAGAACACCCCCAAACAGGCAAAAAGCAAAAATGTAGGCCTAGTTCCCAGATCACTCCATGCGCGCTCTGCAGCTAGGCCCTAACTCCCCTTTCCAACCATGGATTTTCTTAAAATCACTTGCAATCAAAATTAGACTATCCCAGCAGTGCTCCAAGACCCCAACCCCCCCCCCCCCCCACAAATATAGAACCCCCCCCCCCTAAGAGCCCCCAAGAACATGCAATACTGGTATATTCAAAACATGGCAAATTGCGCTGTTCACAAAAAAATTGCTGTTTTCAGCACTTACACTACTTCGATCCTCTTGAAACTTACCTGGACACTTGTTCCAGCGATTCCCAAGAATCTCAGCAAGGCAGAACAAAATCGAACCACTGTGCTCTTTGAAGAAGAAGAAGAAGAAGAAGAAGAAGAAGAAGAAATAGAAGAAGGTCTACGACTAGTTTTCACCCAAACACATGCGCCCGCAAAACACCAAAAAGGGCAACATTCTGCCAATTCTGGACCAAAGAACACCAAACCCCCCTAAAACCTTGCCAACATCATTATGAACGAGCCTGCATCGGGCCCTGAGCCCTAGACTCAGCGGGAACCCTACCAACTTAAACCCAAAATCCCCAGTAAATCGCACTGAACCCTAAACCCTAGATATGCTTTGTCTGTCTGTGTCAAAGAGCCTAGGTATGCTACATCAGGAGGATGCTTCACTCAGTGGTGCCTGCCTTCACCGTCTGCATGGCCCTGCCGCAAGCAAGGGCTAAAAATCCATTCAGCACAAGAATTTGCGATTTTTCTGTAATTTCGCGAGATTTGCAAAAAAACGAAAAACAGCAAATTTCGCAAACATAACGGATGTTTGGCCCAAGCTTGAGGCAGTGCCATGCAGACGGTCAAGGCAGGCACCACTGAGTGAAGCAACCTGATGTAGCTTACCTAGGCTCTTTGTCAGACAGACAAAGCATATCTAATTGCATGCAGCAAGCCACATAGCCCCAATTTTACATGAACTGCTGTCTGTAGTGGACTCTGCCTGGCATAACAACAACAGTACACTGCCTCGCCCTCGACCACTACATACCACGAATAGACAGACATGTAGTTCTGCTGTAGTACTTGTTGTAGACTGGTTTACCTGTTTGCCACTCATGAATTGGCCATAGTTCTTCCGTAAACCGACGCTGATGATCCATCCATCCCAGTGAGTGACTGTAAAGAAAAAAGATATATTATTTAATCAATCATCATGGTATATTGGCAAGTGAGTCCACTCCAAGGACATTTTGCATATTATAAAATGCAACATAGTGGCCCCTGAATTTGAAGTACAATTTTAATTAAACAAGGTAAAAAAAAACAGAGTAGTTGACATGAGTTAGAATTACTGTGTAAAAGATTAAATATTAACTAAGATAAGACATATGATTCATCATTTCATGCACAAAAAACAAACAGCAATTGGTTTCATCAGAGCCAGACAGCCATTGCTGTCCACTGCATGCCATCTTCTCAATTATTCATTACCTGTTCTACTTTTTGTCCGCATCTTCTTCGGAAAGTGAGGGCCCACAGGGCAGCCTCTCCTGTCATTATCAGAAGTAACTCTGTCAGCAATCAGCAAGCATGTAGTCAGTCAGTAATTTCAGTCCCACTTGAGGGGACTCATCGTAATCCATCCATCTGCCTTGAGGGAAATGGATAGGGGAGTCTGGAGGAGGAGTATAGAGGAGCATGATTGAGTTGTGAACTTGTGAACCTCAGGAATGCAGACTGCGGCACCTTCAAATCAATAAGGAAAATAAGATGAAGACAGTGCTACTGATGGACTTGTTGTGATTAGGTGATTAGAGTTTTGTTGTGGTAAAAGTTGCAAAACAAAGAAAGACACACAGGAATAAAAGTGAATAAGGACGGAAAAAAGGATGTCATTTTCAGGCCTCGGTGTCAGGGATTAGAGCTCGTCCTCAAACTCTATGAATTGAGACGGGGGTAGGTCAGCTAACAGAGAAGAACTTCCGTCACCTAAGTCGGCGTCCTCTTCTTCCTGCGTGCATTCACGTATTTTGAAATCTGGTGGTATGAAGTGCTGATTCATCTTGATCAGTGTTAACCTCTCCACATTTTTGGGCGAGAGGCGGGCCATTTTTGAAGTTACAATGGCACCAGCAGCACTGAAAACACGTTCAGAAGACACACTTGCGAGTAGGCAAGACAAATAATGTATAGCCAGGTTGGTGATCAGTGGCCATAGAGAAATTTTCCTGTACCAATACAGCAATGCGTTCTTATTAACAAAGACCTCTGTTGGGTCATCCAGATAGGCCTGCACCATCGACTCAAGGTTCTCCACGGTTGCTCCACTTTGTGTACCATCTGTGGCCTTTGCAGCACTGTAACGAGCAAACCCTTGATGAGTTAGCCAATCCTCTTCCGACAATTTCATGGCTTGGCCTGGTGCAGGTGAGGGCAATGATACGGTTGCTCCTGGTGTCGTTAACGGCTGTGAGGGAAAGTGACTCCCTTCGGCCACAGATTCAGAAGCGGAACTTGACGCCGGATGGCCTGCTGATTCAGTTGTACTTCTGCCATCTCCTTGAATTTTCTGCCGCTCTTTTTCGAACCGACTGGCTGACACAGCTAGCCAATGTTTGTACTTTGAAACATCTGCTTCATCAAAAGGAATGAATGCTTTGTCGATTCTGGCCGCACCTTTCATTCGATCCAGACGCCGGTTGTGACGACGTGGTTTGAAGCTCGAGGGCCATACCTCCTTCCATCGTCGTGTTGTACAGATATCCTTGAAAGTGTGCATTAGCAATCTCCTGGCCCCTGATTGGTGCCCAATCGTGTCATTCAGATTATCTGTCAACCATCCGACTATCCTTTCGTTGCACTCGTTGGGCCTTTTATTTTCTCGGCGATCCATAGACATTTAAGAATGCATTATCGAGACCATCCTACCCTGGAGGTATTGTGTCATCCCTTACATTTGCCATCATTCTCGTAATTTTCTGATTTTTTGGAATATCTGTTGTTGACGATTGGTTGTTTTAACCTGTTTTCCAGTTTGTACTTTTTGTTTTGCAATAGACGGTCACCTGATGAAGGCTGACAAGCCGAAACGCGCGTAGTCCCTATCTACCGCATTGCCTCCATCACTTTTCTTGTCTAATGCTATGTGTATGTCTGTCATGTGTTTTTTATGAATTATCATAATGCTGCTGTGTAAATATTGGATCACATCTTGAACGCATAACAGTATGAAATATAAACAATAATTGCAAAATAAGCTTTTTTGATTAATAAAAATTTAAGAATTTTTCTAGTAAATTGGTGATTAGTCCTTTTTATGTGGGTTTTTTAATCGTTTGCTTAATTAGCTCTGATCTTTATTCGTATGTTTTACCTTGGCTATAGACCTTTTTTCAAATTCATTGTATTTCCCCTATGTATAGCAAGTTCATTATTATATAGGGGTCCCCTACTTCTAAAACAAATGAATTCTTTGCTGGCCACTGCCTTTTTATACCGTGGATCCAGAATAGTGGCACAAATGTAATGTTGTTCTGCATGTATGTTTTTGAACCTTTGATTGTCAACTAGGCGGCTTAATTCCCATCTCCGCTAAATGATATGCTTCTTGCTTTTCAGCATCATGTCGCAACGTTGAAGACACCGCCTTCAGTTGGTGCTCTAGCATGCACTACAATGGGATAGCTTTGCCCAAAGAACAGTCCTCCCTGCTGACTTCACGCGTGAAGACCTCAAAAGGACTAAGCATGTCTGTCAGGCTTGCAACTAGGTTCCATTCCTCCAACTCTAGCCTCATGTCTTTCATAGTAGAACCCAGTTTATAGACATACTCATTTATTACCCCCCACTGCTCAGACAGACGCTCAAGCATGTAAAAGGTTGAGTTACAACGTGTTGCCACCTCCTGGATTAGTCCTTTGACTGGCAGTTTACGTTCATGTTGAATGCTCCTCATCACCTGCGTCCTGGCCTTAAAAGAATGGCTGAAATGTGTGCAGATTCTTCGGCAGGTGGTCAGTAACTTGCTGACTCTGTTTTCATTTTTCAAGAAATCTTGCACCACGATGTTAATACTGTGCGCCAAACACGGCACTCCGAAATAGCCACCTTGATGCATGGCCTTAACTATATTACTGCCATTATCCGTGGAAACATAACCAACAATGTGATTTCTTGGATGCAGCCATTCAGAGACCTTCCTATCAAACTCCTCCAAAAGATTAGGTGCAGTATGAGTTTTCTCCATGGCAAACATGGCTAATGTTGCATGTTTCCGAGTAGCTTGAAAAAGTGTGTCCGTGTCAACACCTACATTTGTCTTGTCTCTAACCCCTGCAAAAGAGACCCAGTGTGCAGTGATGCAAATGTAATCAAGGGCTTGGCAACTGGTCCACATGTCTGTTGTCAAGTCAATAGTGTGAACAGCACTCTTCTGAAAAGCTGCCCCAATCACCTCCAGCACATCTTGATGTAGTGCTGGAACCGCAACTCTGGCAAAATAGGACCGGCTAGGAACCTTCCATTTAGGGCAGACTGTTGCCACAAATTCTAGAAAACCAACCCCTTCCACGAATGAAAAAGGGAGAAGGTCCAGCGCTAGCATTTTAGCCAGCTTTGTGTTATACAGACGTACCGTTGGCTGGTTGCGTTCAAATGGCGCATCCGACCAAAACAAGCTGCTAATGGTGGGCTGGGCCGTTTTACATGATGATGATGATGCAGACTTCAAACCAGTTAGGCTCATTGATGTAGTTTTTCGCATTGGTGTCTCTCCCAGACTCTTAGTGTGACTCATACATGTTGCAGGGGTAAGGGTGTGGGCGCTACCACTGCAATGCTGCTGCCAGGGGTTCTGGGTGTACCTTAAAAAATGTTGGTCGGTTCTTGACTTCCTCCCTGCACAATCAGCCCCTCGTCAGCATCAGATGCAATATGAATGGATACATTTGGATCAGTTCTACTTTGGTTTTCCCGGATCTTCCTTAGGTGCGCCTCCCACCGGATAGTGTGGTGTTTTTGGAGATGACCTCTCTGGCCTCCGGTACCATAGTTGGTACCAAGCTTACCCCGACTAACTAATACTTTACAAATCGAACAAACGACCATGTTTTCCGCCCTTTGGCTAACAGTAAAGAAGTCCCAAACTGGGGACTGGAAATGTCTGCTGGTGGTGGAGGTGCTACTTTGACTTTCAATGCCAGATGAAGTGGAGGATGGGTGTGGTTGATTTTGTTTCTGTTGTTCACTTACGGCACCACTACTTGAGGTAATTGAGGTCGAGCTGGATGGAGGTCCCTGCTGGCCTTTCTGACTAAAAAATATGGAAGCTGTAGGTCATGTTGGTGTTGTAGTTAACTGCGTTGGTGGTTGTAACAGTGCCACGCAGCCCACATCCCGCTCAGCAGCCATTCGGGATAGAGTGAAAATATCTGTCTGCTGCATGCCCGCTGGGCCTGGAGTGACGTCTGTGATGACTGGGTCGTCGTCAGACGGTTCACCAGCAGCAGAAGACACCACTTCTTGTTCGTCGTCATCACACATAAGTCGAAGCCTTGCGGGAACCTTCCTTTTAGGCTTAGCTACCTTTGTCGGCTCATGGCGCGCCTCACTCTCAGACTGCATTTGTGGGTTCCAATCAGGATCAAGGTCATCAGAATGAAGGGGGCTTGAAGAAGAACTTGTAGTAGTAGTAGCCCTCCTTAACCTTTTTCTTGCTGGGGATCTGGAAGACAACGGATCATCCTCAGGAGGAGTGGCTTCCTCGGATGATACCTCCACTTGAATATCAATTTCCTGTTGTGCCCCTACTTCTGGAGGAACAAGCGTTAGAGACAGTTATGCCACTCCATGAACCTCTAGTTGCAGCTCTCCATGCGCCTCTCCATGCGCCTCTCCTTGCGCCTCTCCTTGCGCCTCGCCTTGCCCATGAACTTGCGCTTGAACTAGTTGCACCTGTGGTTGTCATTGCGGCTGTGGTTGTTGAACACTCGTCAGCTGAGTTACACCCGGCGTTGATTATATGGTACTTTCTTGTGATGAGCCAACATCACTGGTCGATGGTGATTGAACAACCAAAGTGGCTGCCGCAGCAGCACTCATGGTCTTGGACCTAACTTGGCGTGGTGGCACTGAGCCCAATGAAGCGGAGATGCTGCTTCCAGCTTGGTCCCCGGCGGACACCGCTGCTGCTGCAGGTGTAGTTTTTTTTCTCCCAAAAAAGGTGTCGGTGGGCACACCAGTCTCCTTGGTAGGTGGTACCACTTGCTTCCTCTGCTCCTTCTTACTGGCAGTGGCACTGGCAACTTTTTCGCTGAGGCGCTACGGCCACCTTTCTTTGGGGCCATCTTCTTCAGATGTCAGAACAGCAGGCCGCAGTTGCACGAGTTGCAGAGTTGTCTTGTCTGTGGCCACACGTGGCGTCTCGTGATGTTGTGCTGCACACACCGCTGCAGGACTTCTCCTTGCACTGGTGGTTCTCTTGTGCACCTAAAAGCAATGGAAGCCAGAGGAACATCAGTTAAACACCCCAAAAAGTCGAAAAACACACAAAAAACACCACAATCCAATGCCATCCATGCCCTCAATGATGTTTAAATTCAAGACACCCCACAGAAAGACTTGGTCCATTCACCACTGAGTACCCCTGGGCCTAATGGATGAAAGCAAGGCAACCTGGGTGCAGGCCTGAGCACACTGCCTGGCTTCAAAATGGCCCCTTGACCCCCACCACATGGACAGGCCCTGCCTGGACCAGGCCTTAAAATGGCCCCCACCCACATGGCCAGGCCCCAACACCACCCCAAAAAGTCGAAAACACACAAAGATCACCACAATCCAATTCCATCCTTGCCCTCAATGATGTTTAAATTCTAGACACCCCACAGAAAGACTTGGTCCATGCACCACTGAGTACCCCTGGGCCTAATGGATGAAAACAAGGCAACCTGGGTGCAGGCCTGAGCACACTGCCTGGCTTCCAAATGGCCCCTTGACCCCCACCACATGGCCAGGCCCTGCCTGGACCAGGCCTCAAAATGGCCCCCACCCACATGGCCAGGCCCCAACACCACCCCAAAAAGTTGAAAAACACACAAAAATCACCACAATCCAATGCCATTCATGCCCTCAATGATGTTTAAATTTAAGACACCCCATGGAAAGACTTGGCCCATGCACCACTCACTACCCCTGGGCATACTGGCTAGTGTGGCTTTACAGGCATACCAAAATAAAAAATACAAATCCACATATAGTGGGCTAAAATTCAATGACATAAATGAGATTTAATTTCAACAAAACTCACAGAAACAGTTGTATCATGCACCCATGACTAACCCTGGACCTACTGGATACTGTGGCTACCCACAATATATTTTTTTTAAAGTTGTGAAAAAGTTTTAAAATTGTAGTTGCACCAACTGCAATGCCCCAAACACACAACACCAACTTACTTGTAAAATCTCAAATCCAAGTCCAACAAGTTCTCAAATACAAATATCCAGCAGCAGCCACAAAAAGGAATCCTTCCAGTTCCAGATCCAAATGAAAAGTGACCAGGAGATGGACAAAGCACTGGGAGGAGCCTGCTGGACAGGAACAGGAAGTTGGAGACTCTGGGGCACTTCCTTCCTCCCACCCCCCCCCCCCAAAAATGGACTTCTTCCATAAAAAAGTGCAGCCAAATCTCAATCTGAGGAGTTATTCTGATCAAAATCATGATTTTCAGAAGGTTTATGCTGCCTGCGGTGGATTTCTTGTGCAGAATTGCAAGTTTTGCAATTTCGGGAAACCGAGCTGTTCAAATCTCCCGCCGGATGTTAGCTGCGCGCCGCATCTACGTGTTCGGCATTATTTACTCCCGCGATGCGTGATTGCGGGCCTTTATGACGTACTCGCGTTGTCAAACTCTCGCTGTGCAAGATGGCGGACCGCGATGACGTAATTGCGGTCGGAAAACTCACGCGCGATCACGCAGCAAGATCCAAAATGGCGCAGCACACGCAAACCGGGAGAAAAACAACTCGGCGGACTCAGAATCACGGTAAGTCAACGCAGCGCGCACGATATTGTATTTTTCAAGCGCGACCAAGCAAACAAATCCGCAGCTTGCGAATTCGCGGGTTTTTTGACAAATTAGCGCGATTCGCGGATCGGGAAATTGCCAAAAATCCGCAAATTCCGCGAACAAAACGGATTTTACGCCCACGCTTACACTTGTGCACTACAGGTGTTACATGCACAGAGTATACTTGAGAGTGACCTGGTGCTGACTGTTACATCTTGATACACTGGCTCGGTAGCAAGAGTCAGTACAGACTGTCTAGGCAGACAGGACTGTGGCATAGTATGGCACATGAAAATGTTTAAGATGCAATTTTGGACTTGTCAGTTGTCCTGCATGCAGATCGTTTTAGCATTGGAGTTCACAACATGAGCCCATATTGGTTACTGTGCATGGGAGTATGTTCATCATGTAAACTTAGGTATTTGTCCGTCCCATTTGCGTGCCCAATACCATACTACCTTGCATTAGATGAGACATGTTTGTGTTAAGCCCTGACACTCGAGATCATTACAGATCAGACAACAGGTAAGACAGTGCACTGTTGGCATGTACATAGTTTACATTGAAATACATCTAACAGATGTTTCCATTGCCACCATGTGTTTGTTAACCATGATTCACAGGCAGACTGACAGGTGACCTATCTACATATGTGTGAGGTAAACAAATATTGGCTTTGACATTATGCAAGGTCATGATCTGTGATGTGTTGGGAACATAAATCTAGTGTCAAGGATATGCAGATGACTGATGTGAATCTGTTTCCCCTCCTTTTTCACAGCATCATCAATGCCAACTGGAAGAGAGAGTTCCATGGAACAGGAGGAAGCAGCTAGCCAGACGGGGTCCACTGTGAAGGTATATTAGGAACACAATGGCACAGAGGGTGAGGGGAGCCACACTGATGCCCGCTCAACCACATCAACATCAGCTGATGAACCTTCCAGCTCCAGTGATGACTCCCTTGTGGTGGTGGGTGTTACCAGAGCGGAGGCCGCACCCACAGAGTCTGTCCCCGCTAGTACCACCACCACCACCTCCACCTCCACCCTCCCAGCTGCTCCCATTCCAAAGGTCCGTGGACACTCCGAGTATGTCTCCTTTGGTCCAGGCACCGCACCCCCTGCATCTGTCACCCCTGCTGCCCTGAGTGTGGAGTCTATGGACTTGCTGAAACAGTTGCATGTGGGGCAGACATCCATGCTGAGTGTCCTTCATGCACATACCACTCTATTGACCCAATTGGTGTCATACATGGAGGGCATATCAACAAACATGTCTGCCCTACAGCGTACAAATCTGTCCATGGCCTCCACACTGACGGCAGCAGTGTCTCTGCTACAACAGTCCCTCTACACTCCTACCTCTGTCCCGTCCACAGTCCACACTGACCTACCTGCCCAAAGCACACTCACACAGGCACTTGCACACACACCAACAGACAAAAGCAGCACACAGCAAGCTAAGAGAAAGTCCAAACAAACATGCACACACACTCAGGGGACTGACATCACACACACAGGGGAAAGGGCAAACAAAACAAACACACCCATCCACAACCACTGCCAATTCCTCAGCTACTTTGCCTCCCAAAAGTCCTACCCTTGACTCTCCTGCAATCCCCCCCCCCCTTCCCAGAGGGTCTTCCTCTATGACCTAGGCCTCTTCCCCACTGAAACATCTGCTCCAACTTGCAAGGGGAAGAGGAAGTCACCACGCACAGAGAGGAGATGCCCGACCGCACGCACACCCTCCCCTAAGAGTAGGAATGCTGAGGACCCCACACGTGCATCACCAGGGTGAAGAAAGGCAAAACCCCACCACCATCTCACACTTCCCTCCCAAAAGCTACATCCGCCCAACCCAAGACCACCCACCCCAAAGTTTAGACACCAAAAGCCATCCCCGGTTCACACACACACCATTACACCATCACCAAGATGATTAGGCCCTCATCCCCTACCACAAACACTTCCACTACCACAACACCACACATTCAGTCACTTCCAGATACTGTAGTGGAGACCCTGGCTCCATCATCTGACCTGTCCACTGCAGTGAAGCCCCCACCCCCTCAGTCCAACATGTCTACTACAGTAGCTCCAGCACCCCCTCAATCCGATTTGTCCACTGCAGGTGCTGCAGACACTCCAGTTGCCCCCATCCTCCCATTACCCATCCAGCTACGCCCTAATCCTATCCCTGCGGTGCCTGGCCGGCCCCAGAACATGCACCTCCTTGGGGAGTTGGCCCCTAGTGATGTAAGTGGAGGCAAGCAATGTATTACAAGTAATCCTATATAGCCCCTGAAGGACTCATTGAAATGGACTGGCCATTGGCCTTGCTTATTTGCGACAATCGTGATTGCACATTTCAATGCTGAATAAAGCAATTTTTTTGTTACTTTGGCAAATTTTTTGGGTGTACATAATGTTGCTAATTATTGTAGATCAAATGATGTTGTAACATTGTTGTAGGCCAACTCATGGTGGAGTGATGTGATACCCTGCCTAAGATCCATGTGATATGTGTCCTAGTACAGTATGTTGTGGAGTTGTTGTAGGCTGAAATGGCTTGTTGTCACAAGCAACATTGTATTTGACAAGGAGTGTGACATTATTTTCACAACCTCTCCCATCTTTGGCGTACACTTTAGCACATATGTTGGTCTTGACATTTATACTAATTTTTACTGTTTCTAATGGTATGCACCACTCCAATGGACAAGCATATGAGCGCATTGATGATGAACGAGTCATCTGTGTACTTGGTGCCACTTGGGATACATTGATTCTGAGTACGTGTAGCCAACTTGGGAAACACACCTGTATACAGGATGAATGGACCAAAGTACTCTGTGTGTTGTAGTAGATTAGTCAATGTCCGAGACTCATTCTGACAAGGCAGACGCATGCCAAGACCGAGCTTGACACAGGGGAACTTCAACAGCAGTGAAATCACCTCTTGGCAGTGTGTTACTCTGTGACCTTTCCTAAGCCCATGGGTATGTGCTCTGTGAGCATTAATTTCTGGTGTCAACAGCTCTTTTTCTACCAAGACTGTAGTCCTTTCAGATGTTCCTGTCAGTGAGACTTGCAAAATTGTCCATTGATTTGACAGCCAATTTGACCCTGAGTGTCCGTGCTGTGGGTGCATGGGACAAAAATGAGTCAATCTGGTGACCGGCATAGTTTTATTGCTATAAGTGCCTGCGCTTTGTGTAAACTCACATTAGACATAATTAGAATTCCACAACTCACAACTGTGCTACCAACATTGGCGAGTTTTTTAATCTTTCTTCTGTTTTCATGCATTTGCCACTTGTATGTGTGTATGACTGCTCACACTCAGCAGATTCTTCCCTTCCCTGTCACCTGATGTCAACACGTCTTGTTAGTAGATCTCCTTGGGTGTATCATTGCTACAGGACAGTGTTGGGTTTCACTATGTGTCTGTTACATTTCAGGTTATGCACATGTCATTGGTCCTAAGTGGAGTGACAAATTCAAGCATATGTTATGCCTAGCTATGTGACTTGTGTTTGTGAAACACAGATCCAACCACCACCCATGGGATTGTCATGGGTGCATGTGCAATGTCACCATTCAATGAAGGCACAGCTGCTTCACATTGTGTGTGATCAACGTGTGTGGTATTTCGACTGGTCAAATGTGACTCGGATCTTGGCATGGTCCCTAGCTCCATTGTGGCCTTACATTACAGGCCATGCTCTGTGAGTGATGTTTGGGTATGTGTAAGGGAAGGTGTTCTGACAAGACAAGTGACACAGTGCACAAGAGTGAGTATGGTCCACATCATGATTTGGCAACACAGTGGATCATCATACAGGATACTGTCACCACAGTGTAGTGGCCTTGAGGTTATCAGGGATGGTGAATCAGTCTCCTGATGTGTTGTTTGGAGTTCTGTGTAACCAACAAAGTATGTAGTTCCTAATGAGACAAACAGGTTGAGGTCAGTGAACCCTAATGAGTGGGTGGACGGAAGGTCAGGAGAAAGGAACCCTCACACACCCAACAAGCAGGTGTCTTGCTTCATCATTGGGCCTGCTCCTACTCGGGTCGGCGCTGCAATACCTGATCAGGCGCCCATGCTGGGGCCTACTTAGCGGAGATCTTTTTACCTCAAGCCATTGGGTGCAGTGTGTGTGAGGGCCCTAATGTGTAATACGAGTGTAGATGATATAATGGTGTAAGCTTGAGTTAAAACAGGGAATAGTGGTCCACTCAAAACAATGTTAATGAGGTGTGGTCACTACCCTGGTTAGAAATTAAAAGTACGCACCCTCCCACTTTAAGGTGTGTGGGAATGCGTGCTATTATTATAGGTCAACATGTTTCTTGCCTGTTATCCACTGATGGCAATTCTTCAGGACCAAATAAAAATTATCTACCTACACTTTTTGGTGGTGGATTAGGACCTCGTTGAGGTGTAAGTATGACCACATGTACAGCGCCCTAAAAAGTGGCACTGGTAGATCTAACCCCAACACTGGTCGGGTCAAGGGTACATGGCATCCAGTTCTGGTAGAGATAGACACTAGATTCTAGTGTCTGTTAACGGCATCAAGGCCCATCTGTATCCTACCCCAAACCTGCTGCCACACTGTTTGAAGTTCTACCAAGATTGTTCCACAGGTGACTGTTGTTGACCTGCACTTCAAAAAAATGCCACATTGCCAATGGTCTGTGACACAAGGGTGGAGATGCATCTGGGTTATACTCATGATGCACATGTCTCAGTGGAGTTTAGCCCACCATCGTGTGGGGGAAACCTAGGGAAACTTACACACACACATGTTGTTTTGTTCTGCAGTGTGTGGTTGGCTGGTTGTATTGGTACATCTTGACCCGCATATTTCTACTGGCTTTGTGAGCAGTGATTCGATGTATGGTTTTGTTTGTTTAACTTATGTCCCTGGGAGTCCAACATCTTCAATTTGGCCATTCATCATTCTCTTGATTTACCATTGCTGCCACAGTGTGGACCCGGATCTTGTCTACACTTTGGTTTCATGCGGAATTCTTTTTAATGTGTGTCTGTATGTGAACAAAAACGTGCTTATGCATTTAGATGGTCACTTTTTCCATTGTCAAAATTAACTTGGTGGCAGTGTTAGCCCACAATGGCAATGATTATCTCCACATGGCATGTTTTTCTTTGTAAAGCCAAACTATGTCTGCCTCAAAAGATATGTGTACATTTGGCACACAACCACTACTTTTTCACTACATTGCTAGTGGTTTTAGGCCTCAGAGAGTCATTCCTGATTGTCTGCACATGCTGGGAGTCTGGACCCCACACTCACCTTTTTATCACTATACCTATGGAGGTGTAACAGCCAATGTCCCCTATGTGCTTGCAGAAGAAGGGGGTTTGAACCCCATGCTCATCTTTTGGGCACCACACTGATGGGGGATGAAAGCCCATCTCCCCTATGTGCTTGTCAATGCTGGGTGTTTGATCCCCCTATCACCTTATGGTGACAACACTGAAGGGGGGCGGGGGGTAATATTCCATTTCTCCTCTGTGCTTAGCATAGCTTGGGTTTTGAACCCCATGGTCATATTTTGTACACCACGCTGATGGTGGGTGATACCCCATCTCCCCTATGTACATGTCAATGCTGGGGATTTGTACCCCACAATCTGCCTTTGTTCACTTGAGTGATGGATGTAAGAGCATTTGTTTTGTATGATGTGTCACTGACTTTAGATGTCTGTGCACAATACACAAACCTGGCATGGGAGAAGTAGGGGAGTGTTTGTCCTCCACCTCCTCTGGGGTGGACTGTGCTGGGGGCTGTGCATCCATCCCTTCTGGGGTGGACTGTGCTGAGGGTGGTGCATCCATCCCTTCTGGGATGGACTGTGCTGGGGGATGGTCATCCACCCCTTCTGCGGTGGACTGTGCTGGGGGTCATCTACCCCTTAGGGGGTGGACTGTACTGGGGGATGTGCATCCACCCCTTCTGGGGTGGACTGTGCTCTTCTGGGGTGGACTGTGCTGGGGGCTGTGCATCCACCCCTTCTGGCGTGGACTGTGCTGGGGGGAGGGTTGTCTACACCTTCTGGGGTGGACTGTGCTGGGGAATGGTCATCCACCCCTTCTGGGGTGGTCTGTGCTGGGGGATGTGCACCCACCCCTTCTGGGAGGGACTTTGCTGGTGGATGGTCATCCACCCCTTCTGGGGTGGACTGCGCTGGGGGATGTGCACCCATCCGTTCAGGAGTGGACTGTGCTGTGGGATGGGCATCCACCCCTTCTGGGGTGGACTGTGCTGGGGGATGGGCATCCACCGCTTCTGGGGTGGACTGTGCTGAGGGATGGTCATCCACCCCTTTTGGGGTGGACTGAGCTGGGGGATGTGCATCCACCCCTTCTGGGGTGGACTGTGCTGGGGAGATGGTCATCCACCCCTTCTGGGGTGGACTATTCTAGGGGATGTGCAGCCACCCCTTTTGGGGTGGACTGTGCTGGGGTGTGGGCATCCACCCCCTATGTGTGTTTAGGCTTTCACTGGATCGTCACGTATTAGTGGGTGGTAGGTGTCTGACTTACCGTCTGAGAGGCAAGCGTCGGTTCTGGTTGTTGATTTGGTCATATGCGTACAGTACAGGGATGACATGCGCGATCACTAAAGTAGGCCTAAAAAAATGAGGATATATACATCGCAAAAACACTAACTTACAGAACAAAATAGCCACAACTATAAAAACCTCATACTCTACACACAATAAGACCTTTGAACGGACAGTGTTATTGAGCTAGGTGAACAGCGCCACTTAGGAAAATTGCACATATATTAGTTTCATGTACCAAAAAATGCTCAGCATTTGAGGCCGCACAACACTGCGATGAAGGAAACATCCTTATTTAAAAGAAACAGGCAGCTTCCGATTCCGTGATACATCCTGTGGCCTGACGCGTTTCGATGGACTTTCACCATCTCTTCAGTGGCCTCGTGAGCAGGAAACAATATGACGTGCATGACTCGCCGCCCATTATATTAATTGGCTTCCCGTATGCAGAGTTTGTTGCATTTTGGGCAGCGTAGTCCATTTAAGCACTATTTATCCCCTCCAGTGGGTAACATGCCCACGATTGATTGCAGGATAAATGTTTTTCAAGCCCTCCATTAGGCTTCAATAGATCCTAAATTCTGGACGGTGTTGTAAGGTGAGGAGAACCACCAACCTCCCCCAAAATTGTGGCTGGGGCCACTGAATACACAAAGGAAATTCTCAGCACATGTCTGTAGTGTATCTAAACATTTATCTGCACATTGGATGCATGAATATTAACACAGTATTTTAAGTTTCTTGTTTTTCTTTCTTTATTCTTATAGTTTTTCTTCAACTGACAAAGGTTTCGTTGCAAACACTGGGAAATCGTCCCATGACGTTCTCAAGGCTCTATAATCTTTGGTATACTCTGTGTGTTTCTTGCACTCGAGAGTCACGGTTTTGGGCTACGTTGATGACGGAGCTGTCCTTACGCGCTCGTAGACTGGTCAGACGGATACCTTTCCTGAATGAAGAACCGATTTTAACGTAACAGACAGATATTTTACCCATTGTGTGTTGGAATTATCACCACATAAGAAAGAAATATACCACAGATTGTAGAGCCTTGAGAAAGTCGCAGGGCGATTTCCCAGTGTATGCGACGAAACACATGTCAGCTGAACTGAAACTTTAAGAATAAAGAAAGAAAAACAAGAAACTCAAAATACTGTGTTAACCCTTTCCATGCGTCGGATGGCCCCAGGCCGTCTGACGTCACAGTGGGCATGTGCAGAGGACGGCTGGGGGCCATAGGAACCCCGCCCACTCATTTCTTTGCCCGCACCGCGAAGGAATTCGCGCCATGGTCAACAGGTTAATATTCATGCATACAATGTGCAAATAAATGTTTAGATACACTACAGACGTGTGTTGAGGATTTCCTTTGTACACTACTCACAATAACAACAACCTAATTACCTTCAAATTTACTTTAAAATATAGTTACAATAAAGAAAATTAAGTCTTACCTTCCTCGACGGCGACGCAGTTCCCAACCTCGAGCTTGTCCCCTTTGAAATAACTCAAAACAAATGCGAGCGGTTACAAAATACAAGCACCAAACAAATATGGAGCTTTAACATTATAAAATAGGTATTTTGTTAATAAAAATTTTCTTATGTTATATATATAAGTATATTACTAAAATGTTTAATTAACTTACTACAATTCATAACTGACATTTTTCCATTATTATAATAATAAATATTATTAAACATATAGGGGTCATTAGCATAGCGGGCGGAGTGGCGATCCGCCCACCATCCCAAATAGATTTTACCCTGCCATATTATTATGGCGGGGGTATCACGGTAGACGGAAAGTCCGTCCGCCGCATTTCCGCCGGTCGGCAATCGTTCCGATTGCTGGCCGGGCGGAGCTGTGGCATAATATGGTGGCGGTCCCTAGAAGGCACCGCCATCCATAATATGATGCTGGGTATCTCAGGCCTTTCCACTTTGCCGCAATGGAAAGGCGATGCCACCATGGAAAGGCTGGCGGGGATTGGCTTTGGGGGCTGTCGGCATGGTGGAGGGTGCACTGTGGTGCCTGCCACGTGATGCAGGGAAATGCTGTGCATGCTCTTTTACCATTGCAGACGGTGTTGCAGCCAGCAGCACCATCCGCAATGATAAAAAGCCATACTGGTTGGCGCATCCTAATTGGGCTGGTGGGACTGCCGCAAGTCTGGCGGGTGGTCCCATCACCGTTATGATGGCGGGCAGACTGATATCCGCCCGCCATCATAATGAGCCCTTTAATATCTAAAGCTATATATTTTAATTTCTAACTAAAGGGCTCATCAGTCTGCCCTCCATCATTGCAGTGCCGGGACCACCCGCCAGACGTGCGACGGTCGAGCCACAGCAATTAGGATGCACCCGCCATACTGACAGGCGCATCCAGGGCATTCAACATAGCGGACAGTGTTGCTGGCTGCAGCACCTTACGCAATGCTAAAATGCCATTCTGTGCATTTCCCTGCACTACCACGCAGTGCAGGGAAATGCAGGAAGTACCATGGGTATCCTCCCAGTGCACCCCCCAACACAGAGGGGGCCTGCAACGGGCCCCCAAATCCAGGTGTTTTTGCGGTGGGATGACTGCTGCGAAAAGACAGGCGGAAAGGGATATCCTAATTTCTACAATGCTGGCCTGTGTTTTGGTTTCACAAGGCGGGCGGAAAGAAACTGTGGCAGGCAGACTTTCCGTCCGCCATGGATAGATTTGGATTTCCATTGCCATCCTAATTCGGCAGCTGGAATATCCTATGTGATAGAAGAAGGACCACCACTACAGGCTCGGTGGTGGCGGTCCTTCCGCAATCATAATGGCCCCCTATGTCATAAATAAAATACATTACTACTACAAACTATATTAATTGTTTATGGTTACAAATTATCACATACATATCTAAATTGCTATTCCCACTCCAGTTGGTATTAATTCTGGGTAGGATATGAACACTAAACTTAAATAATTTACTATTCCCACTCCAGTTAGTATTAATTCTGGGTAGGTGGTGGACACTAAACTTAATTAATGTACTATTCCCGCTCCAGTTAGTATCAATTCTGGCTAGGTGCTGGACACTAAACATAAATAATTTACTATTTCCACTCCAGTTAGTATTAATTCTGGATGGGTGCTGGATACTAAACGTAATTAATTTACTAATCCCACTCCAGTTAGCATTTAATCTGGGTAGGTGCTGGACACTAACTTTAATGAATTTCCTATTCCCACTCCAAATAATATTAAATCAGGGTAAGATCTGAACACAACTTAATTATTTTACTATTCCCACTCCATTTAATATTTATTCGGGGTAGGTGCTGGACACTAAACTTAATTAATGTACTATCCCCCAGATGCATCAAGCAACCATTTTGCGATTTCTTATTAGCGAAAAATAAGGATTCCTAATAAGGAATAGCAAAATGGCATGCATGAAGAACTCTCTTAAAAAAATAGCGATTTCTTAAAATTCCTTAATTGCGACTCGCAAATTGCGAATCGCAATTAAGGAATACCTCCCCATTCATTCCTATGGGAATGGGAAGACATTCTCAATTTGCGATAAGCAATTAGCGAATCGCAAATTGAGAATGCAGTTTCAAGGGTGCAGGAGTGTCCAAAGGACACCCTGTTGCACCCCTGAAATCTGCCTATGCGTACATCTTGCACACACATGCCCCAAGGGCATGTGTGTGTGTAAAATGGAACTTTGAAAAATGCAGTTAGTATTAATTCCGGGTAGGTGCTGGACACTAAACTTAATTAATTTACTATTCCCACTCCAATTAGTATTAATTCAGGGGAGATGCTGAACACTAAACTTAATTCATGTACTATACCCACTATAATTACTAATAAATCAAATAATATCCAAAACAATAAACATATCTAATTTTCTATTCCCAATACAAATAATATAATATCACGAACTGTACTCTACATTACAATTTAATTATTTAATAATTGCTATAATTATTTAGTACAGCATATATTTAAATTTTTTAATTATTTAATTTGATAAAATTGTTATAAATATTTTTATAATATATTTTTGATTTACAATTTTTTTTCTAAATATTATAATTTACACTTAGATAATATGTAATTTATGTACTAGAACTAATACTTAATATTGAAATAAAATAATTCTGAATATTTCATAAATGTATATTGTATATTAATTATTACAAATTAATACATGTGTTTATATATATATATATATATATATATATATATGTGTGTGTCTATCATATAATCATAAATGAATGTATTAATTAATATTGTACATTATTAATATTGCATTATTTAACATTGTAAATTTTAAATATTAATAACAAAGAATAAAATATTAGATATTATTTATTTAACAATGTACACTACAAACACATAATATTGTTTTTTTTCCTTTTTAATACAATCTAAATAGAAAATATTGTAACAATTTTGGAGAACACTCATCAAAATTATAAACTATCAACAGAACTTCCAAATACAAAAACAATAATTTCTGATTAAAAAAAATAAATCATTTTTTGATTTTGTATTTATTACATTTTTACCTCAAATATTTTAACACTCCCCACCATTATCCTCTATAAAACTAATTTCCCACTACAAAAAAAATATTTTCTAAATTCGAAAATATATTTTCTAAATTAAAATGTTAAATTTTGAATTTACTACAAATTGAATTCAATTATTTTAAAACTCTCCCACCCTTATCTCCTATAAACCCAACATCCCTCTCCCCAAAAATATTTTCTAAATTTGAAAATATATTTTCTATATTAAAAATGTACATTTCTCACCTCCTGTTGTTGTAGCCACGCCAGTCCAGAGCCACGCCTAGCCTTGCCCGCCGCGCCACGGCAGTCCGGAGCCAGACCCGAGCAGGAGCAGATCGGAGAGTGGCCGAGAGACGTGCGCAGACCTGACAATCGAGCGCAGAGGAGCGCTGTGTGTATGCCGCGAACCAGGTACGGCCCTGAAGAACGGAGGAGTAGCCCATACCCCCACACTCGATATTTACCCAAGCTAAGTAACACCAATTGTCGCGGGACTCCTCGCCCCAAGCCGGGAGCCCCCTGGATGTGGCGCGGTGGCTTTGCGGGTACAGAGGAGGATATTAAGAAGCAGGATTTGAACATCCCTGCATCTAGGGCAGGAAGGAAGCCGCAGTACCCCGGTGTGACGGTGCCCCGGCTCTAGTAAGGTGAAGAAGGGGCAGAGATGGTGCAAATGAGTGGTTAAAAGCAAGCCCAGCCCAACTATTAACATCGAGATACCCAATCCAGGGGCAGGAGACGATAAAGGGAGGCAGCCCCCGTGTGACAAACACAAAACAAGGAAAAAGAGCAGTATTCCATACAACTTTCGGCAAGGCGGGCTGGCAGGAAGCGGCACAACAGATGTAAGTGAGTGGAAGTGCATGAATAAAAGCCGGATTATATTAGCAGCGTCCTCCTTCTACGTTATATATGCTTTAGAAAGCAAGAACATTTAGGGGAGAGCTGCAGAGATAAGTCCGGAACTACGTTCCACAGCATTACATAGGCAATAGGATTATGAGCCCAAAACGCAAGCAAAAACAACGGAAGGAAGCCCCAGAAGATAGCCCGGAGACGAGTGAGATACTGGCGGGATCAAAGTCATGGGAAGAGAGCCAGGAAAGCCAGGTCTCCTACGAGGATAATACCAAGGGGCGACGCAAAAAGAGGAAAGTTAAAAGAGCAATTAAACAGTCCCCGCAAGTCAAAAAGGGGTGCACTTCAATACCTACCATAAAAAAGATCACTACAACCTCTAAGCCCATTAAGGACTTTGTAGGCAAACATTATAAAGTGACAAATTTACCTGTAATAAACTTGGAAATTGGAGAGGAGCCCCAGCCTGAGAACACAATAAATATAGAAACGGAGGAGGTGGACCACGTGGAGAAAAGCAAGAGGGGAGTCCCAGAAGAAGATTTGGAAGAAGAGACAGTGGACCCCTTGTTAATAAATCTCTCCCTCCAGAGCCAAAATTTAATAATGGCAGCACCTCGGCTCTCATCTTCCCCAAAACTTTTTTCCCTGCAAACTTCGGGGAATGAAGGGCAATCAAGAAGGGAAAGCCTTGAGTCTAGTTTTGTATGGGAGGCTCCACCAAATCATGTATTACAATGTAGCAAGGGGAAAAACAACTCAAACCAGCAGGACTCAGCAAGGACAGGGAGCCAAGTAATCCCAGAGAGGAATAGCCCACAGACTCGAACCTGTCAGCAGCACCCACATCGTCTATTTTGGACTTATTATTGATGCTACAGAAAACCCTTCAGGGAATTTTAGAAGTATCAATGTTAAACAATGGTGTATTAAATGCCCAAAAGATGTTTCTAAAAAAGATCGAAGGGGAGCTGGCAGGAATAAAAGGGCAAATGCCTCTCATGCTAAGACCAATAGGGTCCCCACAAACAACTGATCTAAGTATAAGGTGTGAACAG
Organism: Lissotriton helveticus; assembly: GCF_964261635.1. Lineage (NCBI taxonomy): Eukaryota > Metazoa > Chordata > Amphibia > Caudata > Salamandridae > Lissotriton > Lissotriton helveticus. Next base: position 1,562,865,099 of record NC_136068.1, on the reverse strand, counting down.
GCAGAGACACTAGAAAATTTGTATATCTCTAAGCGCCCAATGCTGGTAAAAAGGAGATGCGAACATGTAAGGGTCCGTACTAAAGGCAGGGCAAGCAAAAAGCAGGTCCCGCAAATATAGACATAGGAATATAGGAAGAAAAAGAAAGTTGAGGGTATGCTAAACGTCTCGGCCCGGTCCTATGTACCCTCTGGACCCCCGGCAATAGAGGACAAAAGAATTGCACCGAATACACAAAGGAAGAGTAAGAGTAGCAAGGACGCAAAAGAGATAGTACCAAAAAGCAAACCCATAAACCAGAGAATAATCCCACCGTTAAAAAGCCAAACTCAGAACCCTCAGAGGCATAGTAACCCGGAGGCAACACCACAGCCACACGTGCTAGTAGCAGGGTCCCAAGGGAGGGAAGAGATCAAATAGCCAAACTCAGTTCCCCCTGAGAAAGGCAGTGAGGGGGGAATAATAAATGGGTTTATTTGGAACTGGTGCAAGCAAGCCAAAGGGGTCCTAAACTGAGGAAAATGAATCCTTTAAATAGGGCTCAAGTTCTGGCAGTCTTCTCCAAATGTATAAGCCTGAGTGGGATTTGCTCAAAAGATTTTAAACAGGTGGGCTTTTTAGAAAGTACAAATGGTAGGGAAATAACAAAAGTACTACTATACTCAGACCTGATAAAAATGGCAATTATGAAAGCAGCCAGTGAGATACACCAAGGAGGAATAAGGGTGATCACAGAAAAAGATTTAAGGGACGAACTATAACCTGGAAGGAATTTCCTAAAGTGCCATGCAGGTCTGGAGAGGAGACAGGTGAGGCTACAAAAGGATAACGAAGAAGAGGGTAGCTGACTGAATATAGTGATAAATAATACTGTAAAAGAGGACTCATGGGGTAGCTGGAGTCAATGTAGTCTAGGTGACCCCTCGGAGAGATATTTGGATGGAATGGGTGAAGCCGGCGGTCTAAGTGAGATAGAATAGGAGGGGGGGTGCCGCATTACCTAGGTCTCTTATCGTGGAATATAAATGGGTTAGGCAATGTGTTAAAACAAGAACATATAAAGAAACAAGTAAATAAAGTAGAAATTGCCTGCCTACAAGAGACCTGGGCATGCGGCGAAACCCCTAGCTTCGAGGGCTACCATCAATTAAATCGATTAGCCAAGAGGCAAAGATTTGGCCGCCCATCGGGGGGAACGATGACACTCATTTCAACAAAAATATTAAGCAATGTAGTACTGTTAAAAGTGAAATGTAAATGGTTACTGGCTTGCAGGTTAAATCTTCTGACCTTGGATAAGACATGTGAAATGATAACTGTCATAAATGTTTACATGCAGTGGGACAATGTGGGAGAATATGCAACCGAGATGGGGAACTTCAAACAGGATATAGACGCTATACTAAAAATGTATGCCTCAGATGTACTGGTAATTATGGGGGATTTTAACCACAAACTGCAACCAATGAAGGCGGACCACTGGTATACGGAATTGCTGGATGCCTATGGAATTAATTTCGCCAACTTCCCAGTAAGTGTTCCCTCGAAACAGGATTTGGATTTGGTAAACTATTTAGGGGAAAAGGGCCTTTTTTGCCTTAATGGCAGGTTTAAAACAGACTGCCCCGCAAAGAAGACCTTTAAAAAAGGCTCACAAAATTACCCAATCGACTGTACCCTTTATGTTAGCCTGGAACTTCCCCTTAGTGCGGGAATTTAAGGTACTTCAAAGTGAGAGTAGTGACCATAATCCGCTTCAATTGTCAATAAAAGGGGGATGATCGGAACCCAGAGAAAAGGTGATCCCACAAGATGTGGATTACCCAAAACGGGCGACAACAAGACTAACAGAGGAGTACCAGGAAAAGTTAAAGTCATTTCAACTAAAGGTTGAACTGGTAACTCTAGAGAGGAAAAACTTGGAATGGTACGAGGAGAAGATGGCCCAAGTAGTACAGTGCCTTAGGATAGAATTAAAAAAGGATATAAGAAAAGGTACAATAAACCGGGCCAGTCGATTGAAATGGTTTTCAATGGATTGTCAAATAAAAAAAAGAGAGATAAGGACAGAAGCTAGAAAGCAAAGGAAAGAGTTCAAACAAGAGAGACAAAATTATATTACTAAACTGAAAGCTGAGTTCAAAAAGATGGTCTCTGACGCAAAAAGGGCTTATAAAGAGAAATGCTGGGGTGAGCTATTAGAGTCAATCGAGGCTAAGAACTTGAGACAATTCTGTAAATTGATAAAATCAGCATTGGCCCCCCTAGCGGGAGAAATGAAATGTGTCGTAAGCGAAACAGCCTGGGATAAATACCTAAGGGAACTGTATGGGGCCTGAATACCCCCAGGAGACACAGTACCTCAAGGTTGGCAGGAAGTCTCAGAAGAATTTAAAGTAGATTTTACTGAAGAGCGAGTAGATGCAATGATTAAAAAGTTGAACCTAGGGAGGAGCTTCGCGCTCATCCGAGATGGCCGCGTGAGCACAGGGCTCCCGGGACCCTCGCCACCTCCCGCATCTATCGTGAACTCTATCCTGATTACGAAGACGGGTTATTGAAGACGAAACCCAGCTGATATAATAGCTGCTTTCAGAAATCGATTTGGACTCCGGGAACCGCAACTACGACAATTTGAACTTTTGTGGCCCGCTCCATGGAGCTACCCCGGGCTCGAGTCATTATGGTGCCCAGGCAGTAGTTGAACAACAACGGTCTGCGGGGCTCTGTTCACAACCTTGGAGTTGACTTTCGGTTTCGTTTTTGGTCCCTCAGCCTCCTCCCATCACAGGACCGCTCTAGCCCTGGGGTGCAGCCGGGCCCCGCAACTTTATCGTGTGCCAACGGCAGAGTGTTAATGGTCGTGGTGACATCCTGCTGAAATTCGCTTTTGGAGATCTCGTTGGGTGCATCGTGTGGAGCCATTTTTACCAGGTCTCAAAGGCCCCTCTGGGGTGCACACCCATTATGGCGGGCAAACCCGATAGCGAGAAGCGAAAGACCAAGACCATTCAACGGGGGGGTACTATTCAATCGAATGTTATGGATCGCTATACCCATCCTAAAGGGTCCCCCGGTGGTGCGAGTAGGACTCTGGTGGAGGCAGGTGACGGCTCAGCCGAGTCGGATGATTTGACTCTACAAGATGTCATGGGCGCCATTGCCAGTATAAAGACCTCTATTGGCCAGCAATACGAGGCTCTGGTCCTTAAGCTTGACACTGTGGCAATCGCCGTCAATCTGATCAGGGTGGACTTATCAAAGACTAACGAAAAGGTCAAATCCCTGGATTTGAAGACCTCCAGCCTTACAACTGATGTGTCCGATTTACAGACGAAGGTTCGCAATCTACGATCCTACAATAATCTCTTTGCTCGTCGGCTGGAGTATTTTGAAAGTCGGGCCGGACGCAATAATATACGTATTATTGGGGTCCCTGAAAAATCGGAAGAACTAACTGCAGACCTCCTTGTGGAAGACCTCATCCTAAATCATCTTGCCCCCAAAGGCCTGAGCAACTTCTTTGCGGTGGAACGTGCACATCGGGTGCCGGGTGGGAAGCCGAAGCAGGGTGCCCCTCCGTGGCCTATTATCGCCAGAATTTTCAACTTCAGGGATAGAGACTAAGTATGAGCGCAAAATCCGTTCCGCTCGCGGATTTTGCGAATTTTCTGTAAATTCGCGATCCGCGAACTCCCGCGAATTTACTGAGAATTCGCAAATCCGCGAGCGGCGGATCCGGGGTCAAAAGTTGAAGCCTGGCCTGTTGTAACTATTTTACGATGGCGCCGGCAAGCTGCCAGCGCCATCCTAAAATAGTTACTAAGTTAGCTTCAACAGGAAGCTCTAATAGATAAAATAAAGCAGGTGCTCGATTTTATCTATTAGAGCTTCCTGTTGAAGCTAATTTAGTAACTATTTTAGGATGGCGCTGGCAGCTTGCCGGCGCCATCGTAAAATAGTTACAACAGGCCAGGCTGGTGTGCTTTCTTTTCTTCCCAAATCTACCGTCGAAAATCAGCTGTGATGCTGGATAGAGGCCTTTGCATCCTTGACTTTCACGAGCGCAATCCCTTTGCTGTTCCTGTGACCAGGAGGGTCTGTCTCTTCATCTACTGCTCTCTGATCGGTCTCAGACCTTTTACACACACAAGAGGCATGTGCACTCGCATGGAAGCCCCGCCCACACACTCGCGGTGTGCACCGTCTTCCCGCCATTGACCCACTATGATGGACAGCTCACCCAAGGGACCCCTGCGCCCTTCGGGGCGTTTGCATAGTAACACACACATGGTCGCTGGAACTAGTTGAAGCTCAAATTCAGTGACTCATTCATCAGCCCAAAAACAATCGTGCGCGTCATCGAGGCTGGGCAGGTGTGCCTTCTTCCCAAATCTACCGAGGGAAATCAGCTGTGATGCTGGATAGAGGCCTTTGCATCCTTGACTTTCACGAGCGCAATCCCTTTACTGTTCCTGTGACCAGGAGCTTCTGTCTCTTCATTTACTGCTCTGATCGGTCTCAGACCTTTTAAACACACAAGAGGCATGTGCACTCGCATGGAAGCCCCGCCCGCGCACTCGTGGTGTGCACCGTCTTCCCGCCATTGACCCACTATGATGGACAGCTCACCCAAGGGACCCCTGCGCCCCTCGGGGCGATTGCATAACACACACATGGTCGCTGGAACTAGTTGCAGCTCAAAATCAGTGACTCATTCATCTGCCCAAATCCGCGGATCCGCAAAATCTGCCGATTTTGTGGATCCACGATCCGCAAATCCGCAAATCCGCGGATCGTGGATCCGCAAAATCCGCCCATGCTTAATAGAGACGCTATCCTGCAGGCATCGCGGGTGGGCGGCCCCACGAAGTTCGAAAACAGTACAGTGAGCTTCTACCCAGACTTCACCCAGTTCGTTCAGAAGCAAAGAATGGAATTTCAGGGGGTGAAGCGAAGACTGAGGGACATGGGTATGAAATACGCGATGCTCTTCCCAACTCGGCTACGTGTTGAATACGAGGATCGGACGTTTTTCTTTGACCGCCCTGAGAGAGTGAGTGACTGGCTTGACACATTGCCTACGCAGCGTAATGGCTCGGAACATTCTGGAGGAGCTGAAGGTGGCCCGTTGGAGCAAGAATGAGCAGTGGTTCCTGGTTTCTGGACATTGTACATAACTTGCAGCTGTGGTTCGATGACTTATACACTTACGTTACTTATGGTGGAAGACCCAGGGGTGGCGGTGGGAGTGGGACTCTTTCCTCCTCCAGGTTTCTTTTTGTAGACTAGTTAATGTTAGGGCGACAGGCACACTGCAAGTTGGGGTGGCTTTTGAGTCTAACGCATGGGTGCAGGGTGGGGGGGTTGTATCGGGTGTTTATTGAGGGGTGGGGGGGTTGGGTATGTTTTATTTTTTCTCAAGGCAACGTATTGTTTTACTTATGGATCTGGGTTTTGTGTTCGCTGTGGGGTGGGTTCTACCTTCTCTTCTGGGATGGGGGGTAGGGGGTTGAAGATACTGTGTTGGAATGTTAACGGGTTGGGGGATAGGATAAAACGTGGGGTAGTGTTGCAACTACTGAGACGCCTCTCCCCTGATGTAGTGTTACTACAAGAGACACATCTGATCGGAAACACATGCCATGCTATGAATCGGCGAGGATATCGTCTTGCTGCACACTCCGGATTCACTACTGGTTCTAGATGGGTGGGTATTCTAGTTAAGAACACCCTCCCCCTGGAGATAGATGACATAATCCTCGATGACAGGGGGCGCTATGCTGCTCTCACTGGTAGGTGGGAGGGTAAGACTGTTTCACTGCTTTCTGTATACGTCCCTCCTGGCCTGCAGACTACGACTTTTGCTGATTTGGGGAGAGTAGTTCTGGGACTTCCAGATGGCGTCCTGGTGATGGGTGGAGATTTCAATTCTGTCGTCTCTGGTAGGGAGGACCGCTACCCCCCCAGGGACCTTACGAGAACACAGTCTTGGCTGAGTGGTTTTCTGGAGACGCTGGGACTGGTAGATTGCTGGAGGCTACTGCATCCGGGACAGGCGCAATACACCTTCCACTCTGGTGCTCATGGTAGTCTCTTTAGACTTGACTATGTCTTGATGACAGCAGCACAGGCCTCGTCAGTTAGGGAAGTTAGACACCTGGCTCGGGGTATCTCAGATCACTCCCCATTGTGTCTTTCAATAGACACGAGGACGGGGGCTGAGGGTCGAGTGGCCCCGATTAATCCTTGGTATCTCCGCAATCCCAAAACCCGGGCAGAATTGGTCAAGTCTCTGGATCTGTATTTTGCTGAGAATGAGGGATCTGTGTCCTCTTCTGTTTCACTGTGGGAGGCTTTCAAGACGGTCATCCGTGGGCAGGCGCTATCGTTAATCGCTGGTGCCAAGAAAAGCAAAAATGAGGCAGTGGTCCGCCTCGAGACTGAAATAGCTGAGTTGGAAGGGAATTTGGAATTGGGTATTACTCATGATAGAGTTCATGTCCTCAATCTCAAACAACTTGATTATAGGGCATTGGTGACGGACGCTGCTAGAGTCATGAGTAGAGAGCAGCAGGGACGGCTATATGATGTGGGAGACAAGGCTGGGAAACTGATTGCCTGGTTAGACAGAAAGGAGAGGGCGAGTCGTGTGGTTCCTGTGATTGAGAGAGCTGATGGAGTGCGAGTGACTGACCCTGTTGAGATTGTTGAATGTTTTGCTGAACATTTTTGAAATGTGTATTCCCCAGTCTCCGATAGACTAGAGGAAGATTCTCATCTGCTGTTACGAGATATTGCGTTGCCTTGCTTGTCGAATTCAGATAGGGACCTGATGGACGCAGCACTTTCGGTTGACGAGGTGGCACTCGCTATTCGTTCTGTCCGTTCGGGAAAAGCTATGGGCCCTAATGGTCTCCCCATCGAGCTTCACAAGTTGCGTCCTGACAAAATGGGCCGTATCTTCGTGATAGGTTCCTGGAATCGCGAGACATCGGCGCCCTCCCCCGTGATCAGCGACTTGCGACCATTGTGGTGATTCACAAGGAAGGGAAGCCGCGGGATCGCTGTGAATCTTACAGGCCTATTTCGCTTCTAAATGCGGAGCCCAAGATCCTCGCAAAATTGCTGGCAAACCGCTTGATAACAGTTATCAGTGACCTGATCCATCCGGATCAATCTGGTTTCATCCCACATCGTAATACAGCATTGAACTTGCGGCGCTTACATGGCGTTCTCGCGAGAGCAGCGTCACTGCGTGAACCGGCCATCTTGGCTTCCTTGGATGTTACGATGGTCTTTGACACAGTGGAATGGCCGTATCTCTGGGCCGCCCTTGCAAAGTTTGGTTTTGGTCCTGGTTTCATTGGATGGATGAAACTTTTTTATGTGGAACCGTTGGCTCAGATTGTGGTGAATGGTCGGGTTTCTCCGTCCTTTGTTTTTGGGAGGGGCACGCAGCAGGGGTGTCCGTTGTCCCCGCTTCTTTTTGCCCTTGCCTTGGAACCCCTGGCTGCAGGCTGCGGTGGGAGCCATCGATGAGGGGTATTCAGTGGACCCCAGAATTTGAGGATTGAATATCACTCTATGCAGACGACATCTTGTTGTATCTCACGTCGCCTCGAAAGTCGTTGATTGTACTGTTTGATGTGTTGAACTCGTTTGGAAGGAACTCAGGCCTCGTGATTAATTGGGCTAAGTCTTGTGTCTACGTACTTTCGGGCGACACTCCCTCTTTGCCGCGCGGTTGCCCCATACAGGTGACACAGATGGGATTTAAATATTTGGGGGTCTTTATTACGTTAGACCCCGGGGTCCGTTATGATCGTAATCTGCTTCCTCCGCTCCAACGGTTAAAATCTGACGTTGTGACCTGGCGCAGACTGCCATTGTCCCCCCTCGGGCATGCAGCTCTTTTTAAAATGATGTCCTTGCCGTGGTTCTTATACGCGCTTCAGAACACGTTTGATGTCATCCCGCCGAGCTATTTCCGGGATGTGGAGAGTTTGCAGAGGCGGTTGATATGGGATGGGCGTTCGCGGATTGCCCTCGCCAAACTGACGCTTCCCTGGTATGATGGTGGTATCGCACTTCCGGATATTAGGCGATACTATTGGGCCTCTCAGCTGGGAGCGATCAACAATGGAATGTACGGTCCCGCGTTAAATCCTGCGTTCGAGATGGATAAGTGGCTGCTACCGGGTGGAGACTATAAAAGGGCGTTGTATTCCAAATCGGATGGAGGGAAACTTTCGGGACCCACTAAGATAGCGGTGCGGGTGTGGCATTGTGCGACTGCGGCAATGGGATGGAAGGATCGACTGACCCGGGTGACTCCGCTCTATGCGTCCGAAAGACTGGGTGGCCTATGGACGACAAAAGGTTTTGAGAAGTGGGATATGATCGGTATTTCCAGGGTAAGTGATCTCTGGGCCAAGGGTAGGATTAAGACTTTTGAGGAGTTAAAGGTAGAATATGAGCTGAGTGACAAGGAATTCTTCCGTTATGTGCAGATTCGCCACGCGTTGAGTTCGTTTTTTCCTGAAGGTACTGTTATCCCAGAATCGTCCCCGCTCGAAGATCGGGTGCTTGACGGATATGTTCCCGACAGCACTATTTCTCTGATATATAAGAAATTGATTAACGATCGAGTTGACCTGTTGGCGCAACTCAGAGAGGTCTGGACCAGTGACGGTCTAGAGTTAGATGACTAGGACTGGCAATCGGCGATATCCTCACCTAAGGAGGTTGCGATTCCGGCCCGTCTCCGACTCGTACAACTTAAGATCCTGCATCGGGTTTATGTGACCGGCCCCCGCCTGATTCGTAAGGGTTATTCTGTGGATGGGTTGTGTAAGCGTGGCTGCGGTTTAATTGCTACTTTCCTCCATATAATTTGGGAGTGCCCGGAAGTGGTAGTGTTTTGGAATCGAGTGCATGCTGTGATGGAGGAGGTCACGGGTGTTGCACTGTTGCCTGAAGCCAGGCGTTGTCTGTTGAATGTTTGGGAACCGACTGATTATGATGTGGCGCAGACTCAGTGGGCGACCCTTGGGAATATGGTGGCCAAGAGAGACATTGTGCAGTTGTGGGGAATATGGACTGGTGTATGTTTAGAAAGAAGACGGTGTATGTGGCACGCGGCAGACCAAAGAAGTGGGGCAAACTCTGGGGCCAATGGAATTCCTACCGGGGGGATATATGTACACCTCCCCTCGCTGATATTCCAGATGTTCCTCTTCCCCCCTGACCCGACATTCCTAATGTTGTTTAAACTACAATGTATTATGACTCTGATTTCCCCCCTGCTCCTCCCCCCTTGCACTGATGATTTGTATTAACTGTAACGCACGTTCCCTCCTCCCAGAGCACATATCCAGCTGTACTGCTTTTATTGCATTGTTTGTTTATGTTTTATTCATAATAGTTGAACCTAACCCAGGCCGCAGGGCCGGATAACCTCCCAGCGATAATATTAAAGGTACAAACAAAGTGGTGGGCAAGATTCCTTTCGCAACTGTTCCAGGTAAAATGCCATTAAATTGGAAGGGAGCAATAATCAGACCAAATCACAAAAAGGCAGTATGGGTGAACCTCAAAATTACAGATTGATAAACCTTTTGGACATAGGGGAAAAGGTTTTTTCAAAACTTGTTTTAAATAGACTAAATGCCTGGGTTGACGAGTACTCAATTGTACCCACTGAACAGGGAGGATTCAGAGAGGGGCACTCCACAATAGACCACTGTTTCTCACTATGGGCAATGGCAAGGAAGTCAACGGAACAGAACGGAAAGCTCTGCTGCTGCTTCGTTGACTTCCGAGCCACCTTTGATTCAGTGGATCAGGACTGCCTCTGGGAAACACTAATTAGCAAAAATATCCCAAAAGACCTGTTGACTATAATAAAAGAATTACACCGAGGCAATTGGGCTCAAGTAATTAGGGACACCGAGGGGTCATTAACGCCAAAAATAACTATTGAAAACGGTCTGAGACATTTGGCCCCCAGCTATTTTCCATATTTTTATCGGAATTACCAGATTGCCTGGAAGTGGAGGGTAGTGCCAGCCCAAGAATGAATGGTAAAAAGGTGCCGTGTCTTTTATACGCGGACGACCTTGTAATAGTTGACCAAACGGAAATAGGCCTTCAAAGGAAGCTGAATTCTTTTAATGAATATTGTGTAAAGAAATTTTTAACGGTAAACCTAGACAAGACAAAAATTCTATGCTTTGGGAAAAAAGCAATTAAGTTTAATTGGTTTTTAGGTGATCTTAAATTAGAATCCGTTAATGAATACCGCTACCTAGGGGTGTGGTTCGATAAAACATTAAATTGGCATACACACCTAGAAGCCCAAAAAGCGAAGGCACAAACATCAATCGCTGGTTTAAAAATGTTTAATCGTGATTATAGGGATATGTCTCATCGGCCTTCAGTGCAATGATTCCACCACAAGTACTCTATGGAGCAGAAATCCTTTATTTGAGCGGTAAGGGAGTCTGGGACTTAGAGGAAGGAAAATGCCTGAAAAACCTTTTATCCCTGCCCCCATCAGCAATGGTGCAAGCAATAAGATCATAATTAGGAACAACGGCTTGGGGGGTACAATCACTGGTAGCAGTGATTAGATTTTAGAAACGCCTTGAAAATGAAAAAGGACAAAAAGTCGCACAATGGTGTCGGAAAGAGATACAATTAAGTAATTTAAACTGGGCAAAAACGTGTAGGAAGAAAATGGTTCAGGCCTGAGAGAACATAAAAGTGGACATATGCCGAGTGACGCTAAAGGTAGAGTGTACAAAAAAGAGCTAAAATTTAACGGACAAGAAGCTACTAGAAGATCTGATAGGGAATACCTCGGCAAGAAAATTTCAGTAGAGTTCTTGATGAACGCATGGGCAAAGGAAAACTGGTTCCCTTATCTGGACACCCTAGCAAACCCGTGGTTTAGACAAGAGATCCTAAGGTTGCGCATTGGAAATAATCCATGGCTAATAAATAAAGAAATTAAAACTAAAATGCTGGATCGAAATGGGTGTTGCAAATGTAGGCTGGGCACAAAAGGGGATTCAGTGCACATTCTGTTGGACTGTATAGACATTTTAGATCTGCGTAAACTTTGGCTGCGCCCAATCTTTGAAAAATATGGTATAAGAACTCGGGTGCAAGCGATTGATCTCATCACAGAATTTCCTAGTATTGACATTGCAATTGCTTTAGGGTAGTTCATAAAGGTAGTACAGAGATTCATAATAAGTATTATTATTTTATAATTTTATAATGAATGAATCTAAATCTTGTCTAGGAGAATCGGTTGGTTTTATTAACCAGCACGGGGTAAGGATTTTATTAAGGAAGCGATTTTAGAAGCATCCATTTCTAAATGATATAAAGCTAGGGTGAGGACATTTTATAAATTGTGGAAGAATATTTTTGCTTGTAATTAGCCTGTGAGATTGCAGTGGAATATTTTAAATTAATTTTAATTGCTATGTACTTGTTTAAAGATTACGATCTGAATAAACATACTATTTGACTTGACTTGACTACATTTCGAATTTATTACAAATGCCATTCAATTATTTTAAAACACTCCCCACCCTTATCCCCTATAAACCCAATATAGGTTACAGGTTGGTACTCAATTTGAAGGATTTAAATCACTACATGGTCTACAAACATTTCAGGATGGAGGGTATCCATCTCTTGGCGGATCTTCTGAAACAGTGGGAATGGATGGTCCGTCTGGATATGAAGGACGCCTACCTATCAGTTCCTCCACATCGGAGATTTCTGCAGTTCTAGTGGAGAGACCGGTGGTACGAATATTTGGTCCTTCCTTTCGGTCTTTCCTCGGCACCAAGGTGTTTCACCAAGGTGTTGAAGTCAGTGGTAGCCTACCTCAGAGAGCAGGGGATTCGCATGATTGTGTATTTAGACGATATACTGATCATGGCGCAGAAGCCAGAGATGGCGGCACAACACCTGCGCATGACCATTGCTACGCTGCAAGATCTCGGGTTTGTGGTCAACAAAGCCAAATCCGTACTGTGCCCATCATAGAAAACAGACTTTCTGGGCTTTGTCATAGATTCTAGTTGAGCCTCCCCCGTTCCAAATTGCGAGACATACAGAAGGAACTACGCTCTCTGTTGTCCAAACAGACAGTCTCACTGAGAGCCATTGCCAGGATAGTTGGTCTCCTGGCGTCATCTATTCAGGCAATCTTCCCGGGCCCCCTTCATTATCGAGCCCTTCAGAGATTAAAGATTCAACATTGGCAGAAGGGCCTCTCGGACATGGACCTGGTTCCTCTGTCATCGGAGGTCTGCCAGGAACTTCAGTGGTGGTTAGGCCACGTCGAAGCGTGGTACGGTCGGGTCATTTTCGGCTCCCTTCCAGAAGTTGTCATAGAATCCGACGACAGCTGCTGGGGCAGGGGGGCTCGCTGCGGAAATATTTCCACAGGAGGACGATGGTCCCTTCAAGAACTAGATCTCCAGATCAATTGCCTAGAGCTGCTCGTCGGCTCTTTCGCGATCAGGACTTTGTCACCCAAGAAAGTCTCGTGTTGCATCCTATTAAGGATGGACAACATATCGGCAGTTCGCTACATCAACAAACTGGTAGACACAAGATCCTTCATGTTAGTAGAGATAGCGAAGGACTTCTGGCACTATTGCCTACGTCACCAGATATCGGTCATAGCCAAATATATTCCAGGCCAGTCGAACGTGATGGCGGAATGGCACTCGCGACATCTCAAGGACTACAGCGACTGGCAAGTCCAACCTCAGGTAGTTCATTGCTTACAAGCGATCTGGGGGCCATGCCAGATCGACCTCTTTGCACCCAGGTTGAATCGGCAAATGTCTCCGTTTTTCAGCTGGAGACCGGATCCGTTTGCTCTGGCAACGGATGCCTTCACAACTCTACTCTACCCTACTCCACTCTGCGCCACTTCACTATACTCTATGCCACTCCACACCACTCTACTCCAATCCAGTCTACGCCACACCACTCCACACCACTTTACGTCACTCCATTCCACTCAATGCCATTCCACTCTATGTCAATCTACCCTACGTTGCTCTACTCTACTCCACACCACCCCACTCTATGCCACTTCACTCTACGCCACTCCATGCCACTCTATGGCACACTAGGCCTGTCCACGCCACTCTACTCTACCTCACTATACCTTTACTCCACTGTGCTCTGCGCCGACCATACCACTCTACACTGTGCCACTCTCTGCCACTCCACTCAACTCTATACCACTCTAATCTATCCCACTACACTCTACCCTATGCCAGTCTACTCTATGGCACTCTATGCCACTCTACTCCACTCTATGCCACTCTAAACAACTCTATGCCCCTCCATGCCTACCTACGCCACTCCACACTGCTTTACACCACACCACACCGCTCTACACAACTCTACATCATGCCACTCCATCTATGATACATCACTATATGGCACACACTCTACACCACTCCATTCTATGCCACTCTACTCATCTCAATGCCACTCCACTCAGCACCACTGCACTCTATACTACTCCACTTTATCCCACGCCACTCTTCGTTATGCCACTCTATGCTAACGTCACTCCTCTATACTCTATGTCCCTCTACTGTACTCTAAGCCATTCTACTCCATGCCACTCAACATCACTCCACTCTATGTCACTCCGCTCTATTCAATTCTACTCTACGACTCCCCAATCTGCTATACACCACTCCACTTTACTCCACTGCGCTCCACTCTATTCGATGGCACTCTTCATCACTCCACTATGCACCACTATACTCTTTGCAAGTCCAAGCCACTCTATACTACACCACTCCACTCTATATGACTCAACACCACTCAACTTCACTGTACGCCTCTCTAAGCCACTCTACTCCGCTCTGCACACTCTGTTCTATGCCACTCACCTCTACTCTACGTCACTCCACTCCACTCTACCCCTATCCACTCTATGCCACTACACTCTACAACACCCTACTCTATGCAACTTTACTTTTCTACACTACACTCAATTCCACTCCACTCTATGCCACTCCACTCTACTCTGTGAACTCTACTCTTTGCCACTCCACTACCATCTACACCACTCCACTCTACTCTATGCAACTCTACTCTATGCCACTCTACTCCACTCTCCACTACTCCACTCTACTCTATGCCTCTCTATGCAACATCACTAACTCTTAGCCATGCTGAATAGCACCTACTCTGCTGTACAACATGGTTAAACTATATTAGCACTATATATAGTGCTAAGCCCCTCCCCACCTCACGACCGGAACCATACAAAAGCCCCACAGCCCATGCCCCCCCCAATGAGTACTATTGTGAGAGGTGCGTGTTGCTGATGTCCTGAGGCGGAAAGCCGGGACTTATTGTGTGAAAGCTTTATTTTAAAACTGTGTTTTATTTTTTTTTTCCTGTCACTTGTGAAATATTGTTTCTTTAGCGCCGAGTTGGTTTTAATGATTTTTTTAACATACCAGCCATCGGTCGCTTGACACAGCGTGTCTCCCCTTCTGCTGCAGACTCCGACCTGGCCAATCTATCGTGAGTCCTGCCTTGATTTTGCCTTTCCAGCCGAGTAAAACGCTGGTTAAGGTCCCGCCATCTTGGGTGAGGAGGAAGGTGAGGGGAAGCAGATTAGTGCTAAGCCCCTCCCCACCTCACGACCGGAACCATACAAAAGCCCCACAGCCCATGCCCCCCCCAATGAGTACTATTGTGAGAGGTGCGTGTTGCTGATGTCCTGAGGCGGAAAGCCGGGACTTATTGTGTGAAAGCCTTATTTTAAAACTGTGTTTTATTTATTTTTTCCTGTCACTTGTGAAATATTGTTTCTTTAGCGCCGAGTTGGTTTTAATGATTTTTTTAACATACCAGCCATCGGTCGTTTGACACAGCGTGTCTCCCCTTCTGCTGCAGACTCGGACCTGGCCAATCTATCGTGAGTCCTGCCTTGATTTTGCCTTTCCAGCCGAGTAAAACGCTGGTTAAGGTCCCGCCATCTTGGGTGAGGAGGAAGGTGAGGGGAAGCAGATTAGTGCTAAGCCCCTCCCCACCTCACGACCGGAACCATACAAAAGCCCCACAGCCCATGCCCCCCCCAATGAGTACTATTGTGAGAGGTGCGTGTTGCTGATGTCCTGAGGCGGAAAGCCGGGACTTATTGTGTGAAAGCCTTATTTTAAAACTGTGTTTTATTTTTTTTTCCTGTCACTTGTGAAATATTGTTTCTTTAGCGCCGAGTTGGTTTTAATGATTTTTTTAACATACCAGTCATCGGTCGCTTGACACAGCGTGTCTCCCCTTCTGCTGCAGACTCCGACCTGGCCAATCTATCGTGAGTCCTGCCTTGATTTTGCCTTTCCAGCCGAGTAAAACGCTGGTTAAGGTCCCGCCATCTTGGGTGAGGAGGAAGGTGAGGGGAAGCAGATTAGTGCTAAGCCCCTCCCCACCTCACAACCGGAACCATACAAAAGCCCCACAGCCCATGCCCCCCCCAATGAGTACTATTGTGAGAGGTGCGTGTTGCTGATGTCCTGAGGCGGAAAGCCGGGACTTATTGTGTGAAAGCCTTATTTTAAAACTGTGTTTTATTTTTTTTTCCTGTCACTTGTGAAATATTGTTTCTTTAGCGCCGAGTTGGTTTTAATGATTTTTTTAACATACCAGCCATCGGTCGCTTGACACAGCGTGTCTCCCCTTCTGCTGCAGACTCCGACTTGGCCAATCTATCGTGAGTCCTGCCTTGATTTTGCCTTTCCCGCCGAGTAAAACGCTGGTTAAGGTCCCGCCATCTTGGGTGAGGAGGAAGGTGAGGGGAAGCAGATTAGTGCTAAGCCCCTCCCCACCTCACGACCGGAACCATACAAAAGCCCCACAGCCCATGCCCCCCCAATGAGTACTATTGTGAGAGGTGCGTGTTGCTGATGTCCTGAGGCGGAAAGCCGGGACTTATTGTGTGAAAGCCTTATTTTAAAAGTGTGTTTTATTTTTTTATTTTTTTTCCTGTCACTTGTGAAATATTGTTTCTTTAGCGCCGAGTTGGTTTTAATGATTTTTTAACATACCAGCCATCGGTCGCTTGACACAGCGTGTCTCCCCTTCTGCTGCAGACTCCGACCTGGCCAATCTATCGTGAGTCCTGCCTTGATTTTGCCTTTCCAGCCGAGTAAAACGCTGGTTAAGGTCCCGCCATCTTGGGTGAGGAGGAAGGTGAGGGGAAGCAGATTAGTGCTAAGCCCCTCCCCACCTCACGACCGGAACCATACAAAAGCCCCACAGCCCATGCCCCCCCCAATGAGTACTATTGTGAGAGGTGCGTGTTGCTGATGTCCTGAGGCGGAAAGCCGGGACTTATTGTGTGAAAGCCTTATTTTAAAACTGTGTTTTATTTATTTTTTCCTGTCACTTGTGAAATATTGTTTCTTTAGCGCCAAGTTGGTTTTAATGATTTTTTTAACATACCAGCCATCGGTCGCTTGACACAGCGTGTCTCCCCTTCTGCCGCAGACTCCGACCTGGCCAATCTATCGTGAGTCCTGCCTTGATTTTGCCTTTCCAGCCGAGTAAAACGCTGGTTAAGGTCCCGCCATCTTGGGTGAGGAGGAAGGTGAGGGGAAGCAGATTAGTGCTAAGCCCCTCCCCACCTCACGACAGGAACCATACAAAAGCCCCACAGCCCATGCCCCCCCCAATGAGTACTATTGTGAGAGGTGCGTGTTGCTGATGTCCTGAGGCGGAAAGCCGGGACTTATTGTGTGAAAGCCTTATTTTAAAACTGTGTTTTATTTTTTTATTTTTTTTCCTGTCACTTGTGAAATATTGTTTCTTTAGCGCCGAGTTGGTGTTAATGATTTTTTAACATACCAGCCATCGGTCGCTTGACACAGCGAGTCTCCCCTTCTGCTGCAGACTCCGACCTGGCCAATCTATCGTGAGTCCTGCCTTGATTTTGCCTTTCCAGCCGAGTAAAACGCTGGTTAAGGTCCCGCCATCTTGGGTGAGGAGGAAGGTGAGGGGAAGCAGATTAGTGCTAAGCCCCTCCCCACCTCACGACCGGAACCATACAAAAGTCCCACAGCCCATGCCCCCCCCAATGAGTACTATTGTGAGAGGTGCGTGTTGCTGATGTCCTGAGGCGGAAAGCCGGGACTTATTGTGTGAAAGCCTTATTTTAAAACTGTGTTTTATTTTTTTTTTCCTGTCACTTGTGAAATATTGTTTCTTTAGCGCCGAGTTGGTTTTAATGATTTTTTTAACATACCAGCCATCGGTCGCTTGACACAGCGTGTCTCCCCTTCTGCTGCAGACTCCGACCTGGCCAATCTATCGTGAGTCCTGCCTTGATTTTGCCTTTCCAGCCGAGTAAAACGCTGGTTAAGGTCCCGCCATCTTGGGTGAGGAGGAAGGTGAGGGGAAGCAGATTAGTGCTAAGCCCCTCCCCACCTCACGACCGGAACCATACAAAAGCCCCACAGCCCATGCCCCCCCCAATGAGTACTATTGTGAGAGGTGCGTGTTGCTGATGTCCTGAGGCGGAAAGCCGGGACTTATTGTGTGAAAGCCTTATTTTAAAACTGTGTTTTATTTTTTTATTTTTTTTCCTGTCACTTGTGAAATATTGTTTCTTTAGCGCCGAGTTGGTTTTAATGATTTTTTTAACATACCAGCCATCGGTCGCTTGACACAGCGTGTCTCCCCTTCTGCTGCAGACTCCGACCTGGCCAATCTATCGTGAGTCCTGCCTTGATTTTGCCTTTCCAGCCGAGTAAAACGCTGGTTAAGGTCCCGCCATCTTGGGTGAGGAGGAAGGTGAGGGGAAGCAGATTAGTGCTAAGCCCATCCCCACCTCACGACCGGAACCATACAAAAGCCCCACAGCCCATGCCCCCCCCAATGAGTACTATTGTGAGAGGTGCGTGTTGCTGATGTCCTGAGGCGGAAAGCCGGGACTTATTGTGTGAAAGCCTTATTTTAAAACTGTGTTTTATTTATTTTTTTCCTGTCACTTGTGAAATATTGTTTCTTTAGCGCCGAGTTGGTTTTAATGATTTTTTTAACATACCAGCCATCGGTCGCTTGACACAGCGTGTCTCCCCTTCTGCTGCAGACTCCGACCTGGCCAATCTATCGTGAGTCCTGTCTTGATTTTGCCTTTCCAGCCGAGTATAAACGCTGGTTAAGGTCCCGCCATCTTGGGTGAGGAGGAAGGTGAGGGGAAGCAGATTAGTGCTAAGCCCCTCCCCACCTCACGACCGGAACCATACAAAAGCCCCACAGCCCATGCCCCCCCCAATGAGTACTATTGTGAGAGGTGCGTGTTGCTGATGTCCTGAGGCGGAAAGCCGGGACTTATTGTGTGAAAGCCTTATTTTAAAACTGTGTTTTATCTTTTTTTTTCCTGTCACTTGTGAAATATTGTTTCTTTAGCGCCGAGTTGGTTTTAATGATTTTTTTAACATACCAGTCATCGGTCGCTTGACACAGCGTGTCTCCCCTTCTGCTGCAGACTCCGACCTGGCCAATCTATCGTGAGTCCTGCCTTGATTTTGCCTTTCCAGCCGAGTAAAACGCTGGTTAAGGTCCCGCCATCTTGGGTGAGGAGGAAGGTGAGGGAAAGCAGATTAGTGCTAAGCCCCTCCCCACCTCACGACCGGAACCATACAAAAGCCCCACAGCCCATGCCCCCCCCAATGAGTACTATTGTGAGAGGTGCGTGTTGCTGATGTCCTGAGGCGGAAAGCCGGGACTTATTGTGTGAAAGCCTTATTTTAAAACTGTGTTTTATTTTTTTTTTCCTGTCACTTGTGAAATATTGTTTCTTTAGCGCCGAGTTGGTTTTAATGATTTTTTTAACATACCAGCCATCGGTCGCTTGACACAGCGTGTCTCCCCTTCTGCTGCAGACTCGGACCTGGCCAATCTATCGTGAGTCCTGCCTTGATTTTTCCTTTCCAGCCGAGTAAAACGCTGGTTAAGGTCCCGCCATCTTGGGTGAGGAGGAAGGTGAGGGGAAGCAGATTAGTGCTAAGCCCCTCCCCACCTCACGACCGGAACCATACAAAAGCCCCACAGCCCATGCCCCCCCCAATGAGTACTATTGTGAGAGGTGCGTGTTGCTGATGTCCTGAGGCGGAAAGCCGGGACTTATTGTGTGAAAGCCTTATTTTAAAACTGTGTTTTATTTTTTTTTTCCTGTCACTTGTGAAATATTGTTTCTTTAGCGCCGAGTTGGTTTTAATGATTTTTTTAACATACCAGTCATCGGTCGCTTGACACAGCGTGTCTCCCCTTCTGCTGCAGACTCCGACCTGGCCAATCTATCGTGAGTCCTGCCTTGATTTTGCCTTTCCAGCCGAGTAAAACGCTGGTTAAGGTCCCGCCATCTTGGGTGAGGAGAAGGGTGAGGGGAAGCAGATTAGTGCTAAGCCCCTCCCCACCTCACAACCGGAACCATACAAAAGCCCCACAGCCCATGCCCCCCCCAATGAGTACTATTGTGAGAGGTGCGTGTTGCTGATGTCCTGAGGCGGAAAGCCGGGACTTATTGTGTGAAAGCCTTATTTTAAAACTGTGTTTTATTTTTTTTTCCTGTCACTTGTGAAATATTGTTTCTTTAGCGCCGAGTTGGTTTTAATGATTTTTTTAACATACCAGCCATCGGTCGCTTGACACAGCGTGTCTCCCCTTCTGCTGCAGACTCCGACTTGGCCAAT
The DNA here is from genome assembly GCF_964261635.1 of Lissotriton helveticus. NCBI lineage: Eukaryota > Metazoa > Chordata > Amphibia > Caudata > Salamandridae > Lissotriton > Lissotriton helveticus. The sequence continues at coordinate 1,562,845,336 of NC_136068.1, read as the reverse complement.
CTATCGTGAGTCCTGCCTTGATTTTGCCTTTCCAGCCGAGTAAAACGCTGGTTAAGGTCCCGCCATCTTGGGTGAGGAGGAAGGTGAGGGGAAGCAGATTAGTGCTAAGCCCCTCCCCACCTCACGACCGGAACCATACAAAAGCCCCACAGCCCATGCCCCCCCAATGAGTACTATTGTGAGAGGTGCGTGTTGCTGATGTCCTGAGGCGGAAAGCCGGGACTTATTGTGTGAAAGCCTTATTTTAAAAGTGTGTTTTATATTTTTATTTTTTTTCCTGTCACTTGTGAAATATTGTTTCTTTAGCGCCGAGTTGGTTTTAATGATTTTTTAACATACCAGCCATCGGTCGCTTGACACAGCGTGTCTCCCCTTCTGCTGCAGACTCCGACCTGGCCAATCTATCGTGAGTCCTGCCTTGATTTTGCCTTTCCAGCCGAGTAAAACGCTGGTTAAGGTCCCGCCATCTTGGGTGAGGAGGAAGGTGAGGGGAAGCAGATTAGTGCTAAGCCCCTCCCCACCTCACGACCGGAACCATACAAAAGCCCCACAGCCCATGCCCCCCCCAATGAGTACTATTGTGAGAGGTGCGTGTTGCTGATGTCCTGAGGCGGAAAGCCGGGACTTATTGTGTGAAAGCCTTATTTTAAAACTGTGTTTTATTTATTTTTTCCTGTCACTTGTGAAATATTGTTTCTTTAGCGCCAAGTTGGTTTTAATGATTTTTTTAACATACCATCCATCGGTCGCTTGACACAGCGTGTCTCCCCTTCTGCTGCAGACTCCGACCTGGCCAATCTATCGTGAGTCCTGCCTTGATTTTGCCTTTCCAGCCGAGTAAAACGCTGGTTAAGGTCCCGCCATCTTGGGTGAGGAGGAAGGTGAGGGGAAGCAGATTAGTGCTAAGCCCCTCCCCACCTCACGACCGGAACCATACAAAAGCCCCACAGCCCATGCCCCCCCCAATGAGTACTATTGTGAGAGGTGCGTGTTGCTGATGTCCTGAGGCGGAAAGCCGGGACTTATTGTGTGAAAGCCTTATTTTAAAACTGTGTTTTATTTTTTTATTTTTTTTCCTGTCACTTGTGAAATATTGTTTCTTTAGCGCCGAGTTGGTGTTAATGATTTTTTAACATACCAGCCATCGGTCGCTTGACACAGCGAGTCTCCCCTTCTGCTGCAGACTCCGACCTGGCCAATCTATCGTGAGTCCTGCCTTGATTTTGCCTTTCCAGCCGAGTAAAACGCTGGTTAAGGTCCCGCCATCTTGGGTGAGGAGGAAGGTGAGGGGAAGCAGATTAGTGCTAAGCCCCTCCCCACCTCACGACCGGAACCATACAAAAGTCCCACAGCCCATGCCCCCCCCAATGAGTACTATTGTGAGAGGTGCGTGTTGCTGATGTCCTGAGGCGGAAAGCCGGGACTTATTGTGTGAAAGCCTTATTTTAAAACTGTGTTTTATTTTTTTTTTCCTGTCACTTGTGAAATATTGTTTCTTTAGCGCCGAGTTGGTTTTAATGATTTTTTTAACATACCAGCCATCGGTCGCTTGACACAGCGTGTCTCCCCTTCTGCTGCAGACTCCGACCTGGCCAATCTATCGTGAGTCCTGCCTTGATTTTGCCTTTCCAGCCGAGTAAAACGCTGGTTAAGGTCCCGCCATCTTGGGTGAGGAGGAAGGTGAGGGGAAGCAGATTAGTGCTAAGCCCCTCACCACCTCACGACCGGAACCATACAAAAGCCCCACAGCCCATGCCCCCCCCAATGAGTACTATTGTGAGAGGTGCGTGTTGCTGATGTCCTGAGGCGGAAAGCCGGGACTTATTGTGTGAAAGCCTTATTTTAAAACTGTGTTTTATTTTTTTATTTTTTTTCCTGTCACTTGTGAAATATTGTTTCTTTAGCGCCGAGTTGGTTTTAATGATTTTTTTAACATACCAGCCATCGGTCGCTTGACACAGCGTGTCTCCCCTTCTGCTGCAGACTCCGACCTGGCCAATCTATCGTGAGTCCTGCCTTGATTTTGCCTTTCCAGCCGAGTAAAACGCTGGTTAAGGTCCCGCCATCTTGGGTGAGGAGGAAGGTGAGGGGAAGCAGATTAGTGCTAAGCCCCTCCCCACCTCACGACCGGAACCATACAAAAGCCCCACAGCCCATGCCCCCCCCAATGAGTACTATTGTGAGAGGTGCGTGTTGCTGATGTCCTGAGGCGGAAAGCCGGGACTTATTGTGTGAAAGCCTTATTTTAAAACTGTGTTTTATTTTTTTTTTCCTGTCACTTGTGAAATATTGTTTCTTTAGCGCCGAGTTGGTTTTAATGATTTTTTTAACATACCAGTCATCGGTCGCTTGACACAGCGTGTCTCCCCTTCTGCTGCAGACTCCGACCTGGCCAATCTATCGTGAGTCCTGCCTTGATTTTGCCTTTCCAGCCGAGTAAAACGCTGGTTAAGGTCCCGCCATCTTGGGTGAGGAGAAGGGTGAGGGGAAGCAGATTAGTGCTAAGCCCCTCCCCACCTCACAACCGGAACCATACAAAAGCCCCACAGCCCATGCCCCCCCCAATGAGTACTATTGTGAGAGGTGCGTGTTGCTGATGTCCTGAGGCGGAAAGCCGGGACTTATTGTGTGAAAGCCTTATTTTAAAACTGTGTTTTATTTTTTTTTCCTGTCACTTGTGAAATATTGTTTCTTTAGCGCCGAGTTGGTTTTAATGATTTTTTTAACATACCAGCCATCGGTCGCTTGACACAGCGTGTCTCCCCTTCTGCTGCAGACTCCGACTTGGCCAATCTATCGTGAGTCCTGCCTTGATTTTGCCTTTCCAGCCGAGTAAAACGCTGGTTAAGGTCCCGCCATCTTGGGTGAGGAGGAAGGTGAGGGGAAGCAGATTAGTGCTAAGCCCCTCCCCACCTCACGACCGGAACCATACAAAAGCCCCACAGCCCATGCCCCCCCAATGAGTACTATTGTGAGAGGTGCGTGTTGCTGATGTCCTGGGGCGGAAAGCCGGGACTTATTGTGTGAAAGCCTTATTTTAAAAGTGTGTTTTATTTTTTTATTTTTTTTCCTGTCACTTGTGAAATATTGTTTCTTTAGCGCCGAGTTGGTTTTAATGATTTTTTAACATACCAGCCATCGGTCGCTTGACACAGCGTGTCTCCCCTTCTGCTGCAGACTCCGACCTGGCCAATCTATCGTGAGTCCTGCCTTGATTTTGCCTTTCCAGCCGAGTAAAACGCTGGTTAAGGTCCCGCCATCTTGGGTGAGGAGGAAGGTGAGGGGAAGCAGATTAGTGCTAAGCCCCTCCCCACCTCACGACCGGAACCATACAAAAGCCCCACAGCCCATGCCCCCCCCAATGAGTACTATTGTGAGAGGTGCGTGTTGCTGATGTCCTGAGGCGGAAAGCCGGGACTTATTGTGTGAAAGCCTTATTTTAAAACTGTGTTTTATTTATTTTTTCCTGTCACTTGTGAAATATTGTTTCTTTAGCGCCAAGTTGGTTTTAATGATTTTTTTAACATACCATCCATCGGTCGCTTGACACAGCGTGTCTCCCCTTCTGCTGCAGACTCCGACCTGGCCAATCTATCGTGAGTCCTGCCTTGATTTTGCCTTTCCAGCCGAGTAAAACGCTGGTTAAGGTCCCGCCATCTTGGGTGAGGAGGAAGGTGAGGGGAAGCAGATTAGTGCTAAGCCCCTCCCCACCTCACGACCGGAACCATACAAAAGCCCCACAGCCCATGCCCCCCCCAATGAGTACTATTGTGAGAGGTGCGTGTTGCTGATGTCCTGAGGCGGAAAGCCGGGACTTATTGTGTGAAAGCCTTATTTTAAAACTGTGTTTTATTTTTTTATTTTTTTTCCTGTCACTTGTGAAATATTGTTTCTTTAGCGCCGAGTTGGTGTTAATGATTTTTTAACATACCAGCCATCGGTCGCTTGACACAGCGAGTCTCCCCTTCTGCTGCAGACTCCGACCTGGCCAATCTATCGTGAGTCCTGCCTTGATTTTGCCTTTCCAGCCGAGTAAAACGCTGGTTAAGGTCCCGCCATCTTGGGTGAGGAGGAAGGTGAGGGGAAGCAGATTAGTGCTAAGCCCCTCCCCACCTCACGACCGGAACCATACAAAAGTCCCACAGCCCATGCCCCCCCCAATGAGTACTATTGTGAGAGGTGCGTGTTGCTGATGTCCTGAGGCGGAAAGCCGGGACTTATTGTGTGAAAGCCTTATTTTAAAACTGTGTTTTATTTTTTTTTTCCTGTCACTTGTGAAATATTGTTTCTTTAGCGCCGAGTTGGTTTTAATGATTTTTTTAACATACCAGCCATCGGTCGCTTGACACAGCGTGTCTCCCCTTCTGCTGCAGACTCCGACCTGGCCAATCTATCGTGAGTCCTGCCTTGATTTTGCCTTTCCAGCCGAGTAAAACGCTGGTTAAGGTCCCGCCATCTTGGGTGAGGAGGAAGGTGAGGGGAAGCAGATTAGTGCTAAGCCCCTCACCACCTCACGACCGGAACCATACAAAAGCCCCACAGCCCATGCCCCCCCCAATGAGTACTATTGTGAGAGGTGCGTGTTGCTGATGTCCTGAGGCGGAAAGCCGGGACTTATTGTGTGAAAGCCTTATTTTAAAACTGTGTTTTATTTTTTTATTTTTTTTCCTGTCACTTGTGAAATATTGTTTCTTTAGCGCCGAGTTGGTTTTAATGATTTTTTTAACATACCAGCCATCGGTCGCTTGACACAGCGTGTCTCCCCTTCTGCTGCAGACTCCGACCTGGCCAATCTATCGTGAGTCCTGCCTTGATTTTGCCTTTCCAGCCGAGTAAAACGCTGGTTAAGGTCCCGCCATCTTGGGTGAGGAGGAAGGTGAGGGGAAGCAGATTAGTGCTAAGCCCCTCCCCACCTCACGACCGGAACCATACAAAAGCCCCACAGCCCATGCCCCCCCCAATGAGTACTATTGTGAGAGGTGCGTGTTGCTGATGTCCTGAGGCGGAAAGCCGGGACTTATTGTGTGAAAGCCTTATTTTAAAACTGTGTTTTATTTTTTTTTTCCTGTCACTTGTGAAATATTGTTTCTTTAGCGCCGAGTTGGTTTTAATGATTTTTTTAACATACCAGCCATCGGTCGCTTGACACAGCGTGTCTCCCCTTCTGCTGCAGACTCCGACCTGGCCAATCTATCGTGAGTCCTGCCTTGATTTTGCCTTTCCAGCCGAGTAAAACGCTGGTTAAGGTCCCGCCATCTTGGGTGAGGAGGAAGGTGAGGGGAAGCAGATTAGTGCTAAGCCCCTCCCCACCTCACGACCGGAACCATACAAAAGCCCCACAGCCCATGCCCCCCCCCAATGAGTACTATTGTGAGAGGTGCGTGTTGCTGATGTCCTGAGGCGGAAAGCCGGGACTTATTGTGTGAAAGCCTTATTTTAAAACTGTGTTTTTTTTTTTTTTTCCTGTCACTTGTGAAATATTGTTTCTTTAGCGCCGAGTTGGTTTTAATGATTTTTTTAACATACCAGCCATCGGTCGCTTGACACAGCGTGTCTCCCCTTCTGCTGCAGACTCCGACCTGGCCAATCTATCGTGAGTCCTGCCTTGATTTTGCCTTTCCAGCCGAGTAAAACGCTGGTTAAGGTCCCGCCATCTTGGGTGAGGAGGAAGGTGAGGGGAAGCAGATTAGTGCTAAGCCCCTCCCCATCTCACGACCGGAACCATACAAAATGAAGCACTCCTACCGGAGGCGCAGCGGACGGGCGCAGCGGGCGCGCCGGCGGCGTGCCGAAGGCGCGCCAAAGGCAAGCCCGTCTGTGCCCGTCCGTGACCGCACGGGACCAGGGGCCACAACCCCTGGCAAAAATGGGAGTCGCTTACAGTGGAGTGCGCAACAACTCCATGACCTATGTCCCGATTATGCCAAAGCCTGCCTTCATAGTCTGAATGTGGAAGACTCCACGAGCTGTAAGGTATGTCAATATAACTGGCTGAGCAGACCTCCTACCAGGGCTGAACACACTCAACTTAGGTGTGGTCTACTTAACACTAGGTCCATGAGGAAACACTCTCTGGACATATATGATCTGTTATCTGACATGAAACTCGACCTACTGTTTCTTACAGAAACGTGGCTCGACTCTAACTCTGAGCCTGATATAGTCGCCTCTCTTCCTGCTGACTATACTCTGGCTCATCTGGACAGACCTATAGGCAGAGGCGGGGGGATAGGGATAATATCTAAACGGTCATTGAGCTGTCATATCGAATCTCTTGCTGTTTCCGACGGTGAGGCAGGAGCATTCTCAATTAAGGTTAATAAGGGGAATACGATGAATGGCTTACTGATCTACCGTCCCCCTGGCCCCTCTACCCAATTTATCACCAGCCTGACTGAAGTTATTACCGAGACGGCCCTGCGTAGGGACAAGTTTTTACTGTTGGGAGACCTTAACATCCACTTGGATAACTTAGCAGATAAAAATATCACTGATTTTTATCAGCAACTTCACTCCCTTCAACTTTCCATTGGATCTAAAGCCCCTACACATCTTAAGGGTCATTTGTTGGATCCTATTTTCTCCAACTGGGCAGGGGTAGAAGTCCAGTCCCCAGTCCCGGTCCCCTGGTCTGACCACTTTTTAGTTCCCTTTACAATAGCAATTCCTGCCGGTAAAGCCCAAAAGTTCTCTAACATGAAGTACCTGAGCCGCAAATGGACGACGTTCTCTAAGGCAGGGTTTGATTCCGCCCTAACTAGTGGTGGCAGACCTGGAGGGAAGGATGCTGTTATAGCATCCGATAGACTGGATGAGCGCATTATTAATGCCTTGGACAGCATAGCCCCCCTCTGCCATAAGAAACCCGGGAGTAGACCGCACAAATCCGCCCCCTGGTTTACTGCGGAACTTCGCCTATTAAAAACTGAATGCAAGCAATTAGAAAGGCAATGGAGGATAGCTTATCTTGATCAAGCCAAACTGAGATATATTAGCAAACGCAGGGAATATCATAATCTAATTAGGCGCGCCAAAACCAACTATTTCTCTGATAGGATTGGAGATGCCCACAACTCCACTAAGGAATTATTTAAAATCTATAAAGAAATTTCCCTATGTAGCTCATCTGTTGATCCCTCCATGGTTTCGGAGGAATCCTGTAATCGAATTGCCACCTACTTTTCGGATAAAGTGGCCACGATCTATTCTGCCTTCACAGGGGGAAAGGAGAAGGCAATAGAGTTCTGTGAAAATCCATCCTTAGCTAAGGGCGCTAACAGTCTTAGCAACTTTATCACTCCTCCATCTAATGAGCTTCAGCAGATCTGTCGCTCGATCAAGTCAGGCTCCCCCCGTGATCCGGCCTCTCCTAAACTTCTGGGAGGAAGCTTGGAAATTCTTGAGCCCTACATTAGAGATGTTCTGGATCTTTCTTTTTCGACTGGCACAGTACCTAAAAAATGGAAACAAGCGATTGTGCTCCCACTCCAAAAAAAACCTAATCTAAGCTGGGAGCGGTTAGACAATCTCCGGCCCATCTCCCTTCTTCCATACTTGGCCATGGTGGCAGAAAAGGTGGCCAATGACTTTTGTGGAGGAAGCCAACCTTCTTCATTCCACCCAGTTTGGCTTTCGTGCACGTCACTCTACGGAGTCTGCGATGCTCCTGGCCACCGAAACCATTAGGCAAGGGGTAGATGAGGGGCACACTATGGCTCTTGTCTTACTCGACCTAAGTGCCGCCTTCGACACTGTAGCACATTCCACCTTGCTACAGTGTCTCAAGAGTGGTGGAGTGAAGGGGATGGCACTCAGTTGGATGCAGTCCTTTCTGACTGAGAGGGGTTTTCAGGTTAGACAGGGAGAACACTACTCTCGGGTGTTCAATCTCGATCAAGGGGTCCCTCAGGGCTCAGCCCTCAGCCCACCCTGTTTAACCTTTACGCCTCCCCTGTTGCCACCATTGTTGAAAGATACGGCATCCAACTAGTATCTTACGCCGACGACACACAGCTGGTCATCTCTCTATCACGGGCACCCCAAATTGCGGCACTCAACTTCAGTGCTTGCATGCAGGAGCTTGCCTCCTGGATGTCTAACAACTGCCTGAAGTTGAACGGCTCCAAAACGGAAGTGCTTGTGATGGGGGGGGGCCTTCTGTGTGGACCTCGGCATGGTGGCCGGACTGCCTCGGTCCTATTCCCTTACCAGGTCAACAGGCCAAAAACCTTGGGGTTCTATTTGATTCTGATCTGTCTTTTACCCCTCAAGTAAATAGGGTGGTTGGAATTTGTTTTGGGATACTTAAAAGCCTACGCAAAGTTCTTGATATGCTTCCAGTGGGTGCCAGACAAACGCTTGTGCATGCCTTGGTCACATCGAGACTTGATTATGCCAACCTACTTTACCTAGGTATCACGGCCAAAAATCTCAATCGTCTCCAGGTACTGCAAAATGCCACAGCCCGCTTGGTGCTGAGGCTTCCCAGGAGAGCACCCTCCAAAGCTGCGCTAAGGTCCCTTCACTGGCTTCCAATCCGTGAAAGGATTACTTTCAAAGCCCTAGGCATGTGCCATTGCATCTTTGGAGGTAGAGCACCCAGCCCTCTGAACAGCCTCATCACCCCTTACAAACCAGAGCGAATGCTCAGATCCTCTGGCACGGGTTTGGCTGTTGTCCCCAAAATACACAAAGCCCGGATGGGGGGCAGATCATTCAGGCTCCTTGCAGCCAAGAATTGGAATATGCTACCCTCCGAACTACGGCTTGAACCCTCCGAGACCAAATTCCGTAAAGCCCTCAAGACCCATCTCTTCCGCCAAGCACTGATGTAAACCCTTGTCTTCTCATCTGTATACTCTCAGCGCGGGGACACGCCGGTGCGCGTAACCATGCGCTTTATAAATCTCCTAAATGAAAATAGCTCTCATTTGAGAAAGACCTATTGGCTTTGCCATTACTTGTTTCAGTGGCTGTGGTATGTCTACTGGAACCTTGAACGGTGCAGGGCTGTATTTTAGACCCAGTACATTTATGGTTGGACTAAGTATCGAGATTGCAATGTTTTGAGGAAGACTCCCACTTCAGATGAAATCATATTTTTGGGACTTGACTTTAAAGCTGAAATAACACTTGAAATCATTCTGCCTTAATCAATTTCATTTCAAACTAAATTAACCCTCGGTTCCATGATTCACCCATCTAGGAATTTTCTTCAGTAGAGTCAATGTGTCTGCATGAATTGGTCATAATGCAGTTCCAACATTTTGTTCAGATTTAATTTTAAATGTTCACAGATTCTATTCCTGACGAAGAAATTTAAATAGTCAGTTTTAAATATAGTACTTGGTGAGTCTACCCTCCTCCAGAGCACTCCACACTTGGAGATGTCGCGCACGAGAGATAGTGAGATTATGTGAACTTTATAAAATTGAACTTTTATCAAATTTGATCGCCCCTAGAGAGTCCAAGGTGGCACATCAGAGATAGTAAGATTATGTGAACTTTATAAAATTGAACTTTTATCAAATTTGATCGCCCCTAGAGAGTCCAAGCTGGCACATGAAAGATAGTGAGATTATGTGAATTAAAAAAAAAATTACTTTATAAAATGTGTTCGCCTGTAGAGTCCAGGTCATTCCACAGACGACAATTTAAATCACCGGACTAGATTTCCTGCCTAAAATACACCATTTACTATATATATATATATCAGGTCTAGGTGCCCAGACCCACAATTCTACTTGAAGTATTGCACACTCAGTAGTACACGTTTAATTGTGCATTGAAAGATGAAAGGTTGAGTTGTCTGAAAATGTTCGGTTGTCTCCACTTTACTGAAGTAGAACATAAACTCACTAAGCTATCACACTCATTCTATAGAGGCCCACTAAATGTTTCTGCTGACTGCTAGTAATAATAGTTGAAGAGGTTATGCTGCCTACTGAAGTGATAATTTTGAATCAAGCAAGTCGTAAAAGGACTAGTCTTAAGTCAGGTGTATCAATGGACTAAAGCATTCAAAGAAGGTGTTTGTGTTTGCCCTTATGGTCACAGGCTTTTATCCATTCCGTCTTTCATCCTTAGGAGGTCGATAACATGAGTAGCTCTGGGATGGGTAGCAAACATCTATTATTCAGTGTCAATATGAGCGATGTACAGGGACATTACAAAAACATGTGGCAATTTATGCTGTACTGCACTTAACATGCACTGTTAATCTAAGTGAAACAGGTACATTGATTCATGTTTCTGTTGCTGCGATCCTCGAGTAACCTTCAGGTCGTAAATTTCACTTCACGTAAAAGAGTTCACTGGGTTATAAACTAGCTGCACAGCTCTGCATATAACCTGCAACATTTGCCTATTTGCCCCACTAACTAAGCCTTTCATTATTTTGAAAATCAATTAAACGAGCAGCATTACGTTGGGTTATACATTGCACCCATTAGCACGTGGAGTGCTGGGTGATACCAGCATCTGAATGTCCTCACACTTTCCCAACAAAGCCCAGGGTCCCATTATACTGCCTCTCCCTCAGCTAGGGGGTCAGGCTGGCTGGAGCAGGACATTCACGCACGATGCGGGATACTCGTTTTCCCATTATGGGACACGCCTCTGATTAGAAAAGGAAGTAGCACGAGGTCGGATAAAAGGGAGGGCTTCCCACCCTTAAGGTCAGTCATGTCAAATAACTCACCCCGATGAACCTGCCTTCTCACTCTGCAAAAGGAAGACCAACATCCCTCTGGCACCACAGGAAATCAACCAAACTGCAGGCCCAGTGGCCATGGTCAATTGTTTTCCAATTACACCTGCAGGGGGGGCTGAAGTGTGTTCCCCGGGGACCAGGAGGCCATTGCCCATGGAGTGACCGTCACACGCATCTCCCTGAGAGTGGATGACATTGTTGTATTTATTATTAGCTGTGGTGGATGGGCACAGGGGGTCTGGAGGAATGCCACTAGGCCACACGTCCCAGTTGGTCCCACCTGGGTGATGCCTCTGGTTCTTCAGTATGTTGAACGGCTTTAAGAGGATGCTCCCTCTCTCTACCCCCCTAGTGACATCTGCAATAACTGGTGTTAAGTCTGCCCTGAAGGCCCACCTGTGTAATGATGAATCCACAGAACCCCAATAATCCTGGCCTTCCCTAGATTAATCCGTAGCTGTAGCCTAGAGACAGCTTTATCTGGATGTCCTTCCCCGTCTGATCATCCATTTACTACAGCTCTCCACTGCTCTGGTATTATGGTATCCAACACTAACTCTCACATTTTACGATGCATGTATGCTGCTGATGGTTGTTTAGCATGCACGAGTATTTCTGTAGGATGGGCTCGTGACATATGTTTATGGAGTGGTTAATTAATACATAAAAGCAGTAACTGTCTCAGCTTCACTTTAGTATGCTGTTTTTTTTTCGAACGCCAAAAAAGTAAATGTACTCCAATTGCAGCAATAAACATAGGAGTAGACATTTATAACGATGTTGGGACTCTGACGTGGTGTTTGAACCAGGGTCAGACTTCCAGTCATAACAATTTGGAATCCAGTTAACTAAACCTTGCCAAATTCTGAATCCCTCCTCATAAACTCCAGTCACCACCTCCCGTCCAAAAATGCATAGAATAACTACCACATACAGGCACTTCCCCCACAATGGTATGCTTTGAAAGGTAATTCAACGTCATTGATAAAAGGATGAGCAAAAGAGCACACATATTCTGTAGGTTTAGGTCGACTGACCGGAGCAGATTCTCCTTCCTCCCCCCCCCACCAGCACCTTGAGACCCTCCCGGGTGAGTAGCACGTTTTAAAATTCCCTGATTGATTGATTGATTGATTGAGGAAATAAGCAATTAGGACAGTACCTCTATATCACCCGTCCTCTTCTCAGTGTTTAATAACACTAAATCCCTGTAGTACACTTTGGGTAACACCAGAGAGAAAAAAAATCAAGCACCTAAGCTGCAATCCGACTGAGTGTAAAAACAAACAACCAAGACAAACGCAACACCAAAGTTGATCCCATCAAAACCTAACTTTAAACCAAGCAATGCTCAGCAAAGCTGCCAACCACCTTAGGCTCAAAGAAGAATCTGGCCTCTTTTCCAGGGAACTCTAGGACTAAGCAACCACTTATGGTTGTCTGTCCCATTGACTTAGGTTGATTTACCTGAGACTGGGCATTTCCAGGACGTTTCCTGCCGTGAGGTAAACGGCTGAATCAGCGCCAGTCTCCTTGACCGCTCCAGCGAAGGGGCACAGTAAATCCCAGCAACGTGAGCCAGCACCCTCGCCGACCCCGCCGCCACCGCCGAGAGGGCAGAACTACAAGCCCCAGGTGCCCCGGCGGTCGCGGTGTCCGCGAGTCAGAGCAGAGCGCCCGGAGGCGCGATAAAGCAGAGGTGCACCTCTCGCCCCGCGAGTCGCGGCCGCGGCCGCGGGAGCGCCTGGGGCGAAGCCCGGGCAAAGGGCGGGCCCTCTACGGCCCTCATCGGCAGGAAGCGACAGGGACAGGGCCAGGAACGCTGCCGGAGAGACAGAAAAGCCACAACACCCAAGTAAGATACAGTCGCCCTTGATAAAGTTCCTATATTCAATCTTGAAGTGGCAGTTCTTTGGGTATAGCGGCAGGATGTAAAAAAAAACGTTGTCATCACATCTAACACTATGGATAATTATTTGGTCCAAACTGTGAAAAAAATAAACACACAAAGGAGAGAATCTCTGGGGCTGAGCCAATCTCCAAACTTACGATGCCTGAGTCCTACTGTACTTCCTCTTACTGATGATATTCCACACCTGGAGTCTGATCCCGATGACCACCTTAGCCTCCCTATTAATCAGGGTATGAGCGATTTACCTGGGAATGTAGTGTTTGCCCCCGAGGTACTTATTGCGGACCCTGAAAATGACTTGGATACTGACTCTGATCTGGAGGTACAGGCGTGTCTTTCAGATGAAGAACAGTCTTCCACAGACCAGGCCCCTCGGCCAGTACGAACATGTGTAAAGAATCAGTCAAAGCGGGGAGGGCTGCCGTCTGGGGCAAGGAGGAAGAGGGCAACCACCCCAAAGGCAAAACTAAAGGACAATGGAGAGGGGAAAGTAAAATACATTGTTGACGATGATTATTTGTTGTTAAAAATTGCTGAGTTGATTGAATGTAAAATTAAAACAATCATCAAACCTCTAGTAGCTAAAATAGATAAACTGCAATCTGAGGTTAAAAAGCTGGGAGGTCTCCAGAATAAGGTAGTGGGGGGGAGTAGAAAACATAACCACGTTGGTTGCTAACTTGGGTAACAATACAGGGGGGAATGTTGCTGGAGAGGGAACAAATGAACTGTTGCATACTAACCCCCCAGTGCAGTTACCGATAATGAATGTTAACCAGATAGCTGGTACAAGTGATGGTTTACTAACAGTTAATATCCCCCCAGTACAAGCCCAGGTAATGGACCCTTTACAATTTATAGTTGAAGCCTCGACAGTTGTATTAGTATTAGCCAATGTTCCACCCCTAGAAGATGGTACAGCTGAATCATCTACTTCTTTGTCTAATAAGGCATTACAATGGCTAACAAATAACATGAAGTTAGCTCCGGGGGGGAAGCAGCAACTGTTTCGGGACATTAAGACTGCAAAAAGGGTTCCCTGGCTAGGAAATCGTCCCAAAAAATGTAAAGGGGATTGTGTGGCAGTGAGCTTTTCACATCCAGGCGTTCTGCCAAATATTCTTATTAATCTACTCCCGCCCCAACGGAGACAGGGTACCGTCGTCCCATTAACATTAAAATTCTTCTATGGAGAACAACAGAATGTTACCTACCCAAGGACCCCTGCACCAGGGTGGGAAAACAACTGGGATATGAATAACAGATGGGCCCAAGATCGAAGCCGTAATGTAGTAAATCATCCAGTTCAGCAAAATCCTTTTGTACAACCTCTTTTGTTGTCTAATCGTTATACTCCTTTATCCTTTTTGGACCAAAATGATTGACTCTCGCCCAAACAAAACAGCCATGATGGGCATTATGTACCTGTATTTAGTATACTTACTTGGAACATCGCAGGAATTAAGGCAAAGGTGGGAATCCTGGCCTGGTCAGTTTTTATCAGTAAGTTCGACATTATCGCATTACAAGAAACCTGGGACACACAAAACAGTTTTTCATTGGATGGGTATAGTTACTTCAGTATCCCAGCAGTGCCCAGTGTTTCAGGAAGAGCCAAGGGAGGACTGTTAAGTCTTTTTAAATTAGACATAAAAGGTCGCCTGAAGAAATGTGACTCGGGCTCTGATCACTGTTTAATTGTTGAACTTTCTTTAGCAGAACATCCCAATATTTTATTTATAAATTTTTATAATGCCAATGCATCTGACTGTACTTTGCATAGTCTAGATAGATTGGATCAGTTTTTGACAGCCTAAAGTCAAAATGTAAATTCTTTTGAAATCATTTTTATGGGGGATTTTAATATACACCCTTGTACATCAATGTGTGTTTGCGGTGAAGAAGAATCCCCCCCAAATTGTTCGCCAATCCATCTTAAACATAATAAACAGGGGGAATGTTTAGAATTTTTTTTAGCAAGATGGAACTTATATGAATCTGGGTGTGGGGAGGGGGGGTTAGGGCCGCCACCTTTAAGGGAACAGACAATGGCTCCATTATTGATTATATATTTATACCATTATGTTTATTAGGTAAAGTTTTAATGTATAAAACTGTGGTTTCTGTTTTTAGTGATCATAATCCTGTCACCAGGGATCTAGCAAATATTGACCTAATACTGCGAAAAGAAGGTCTTCGCGACAACAGGTTAGCACTTAAAGTTAAAGACCAGGGTCGCAGATTGAAATGGGATAGCATAATTCCAGAACCCTTCATACTAGAGGTACTCTCCGACGCTGAGGATGAGGTCGGTGTGTGTTCATCAAATGAGGCTCATAATAGGGAAGTGGTACTTGCCTTTGGTAGCATCTGCAGCAAGATTAATCAAAGACTGCTTGCTGGTCCAAAAATGCAGACACTGCCCATCAAAAGATGGTTTGATAACAAATGCTCAAAAGCACATTGTGCGCTGTTAAGTGCCTTGAAGGCTGTTCCAAAAGTGCCCGCCCTTATCACAATCTGTAGAGCCCGGTATAAAAAAGCCATTGCAGATAGGAAAAAAGAGATCAAAGATGAAGCTTGGTCCCAGCTATCAGACCCAGCGATATTGAGAAATAGTGGAGAATTCTGGAAAATTGTTAACCAACCTCTATTCACAGGAGAGGAGAATTCTCCTCTAGAAACTAACATACCTGATGAAGGTTGGATAAAACATTTTAGCGACATTTATTCTGACCACAGTAGTGGAGGTTCCGGGGGTCCGGTTGGCCGTATAGCCAATGGAAATCAAGTGCACTTTGAGGTCGCAGAAGTCTTACAAGCAATAGATTGTACTCTGAAAAAAAAGGCGCCAGGACCTGATGGTGTTCCTGCTGACGCTTTTAAATGTTTCCCTAATTTTTGATCTAGATTACTCTGTAGGGTTTTTAATGCCTTAAGCCATGATAATATACCAGAGTCATGGAAAACATCAATAATTATCCCAGTGTTTAAAAAGGGAAATAGGCAGGATCCTGCATGTTATAGACCGATCTCATTGATTGACTCATCAGTTAAAATTTTAGGAAGAGTCATATTAGCAATACTAAATGAGTGGGCTACTGAGAAAAGTATTCTGACCAATGTTCAATATGGATTTAGACCCAAAAGAAGCACTCAGGACCAATGTCTTAATTTGCATATGCTGGTAGAGAAATACACCAAGGCCAAGGAGGGGTCCATGTACCTTGGTTTCATGGACCTCTCCTCTGCCTTTGATCTGGTTAACAGATCAAAGCTTTGGTCTATATTGCTAGAAATGGGTTTGGACAGGACAATAGTTAACTTATTGGCAGACTTGCACTTGGGCCTTACAGCTAAAATTAGAGTCACCACGGGTGGACGGTGGACGGAGGACTTTGCTTCAGAAAAGGGGGTAAGACAGGGGTGCATTCTTGTACCCCTATTGTTCACACTATATGTGAATGCTCTAGAACCCGCCTTGATGGACGTGACCCCCGACATCCCGCGTGTAGGGGAACAGGGGATCCCTGTTCTCCTCTACGCGGATGACGTGGTACTTCTTGCACGTACCGGGGTGGGGCTCCAACGTCTTTTGGACGCCTTTGAAATTTTTATGGGCTCACTTGATCTAAAAATAAATGCGAATAAATCCCAAATTATGCTTATGGGCAGCGCAGCAAGGAAAAACTGTCATAAAACCTTTTTTTGTGGACGGGAGAAGCTTGCTCGAGTAGCTTCCTTCCCTTACCTAGGGATTACATTTGATGAAAAGGGTAACTGGGGTCCCCAGTTAAAGAATAGAGTAATCTCGTTAGCAAGAACATCTTCAGCTCTCCAGGGGTTCTCTAAGAAACTGGGGGCCAGGCCTATTGCAGCCATAATGAAAATCTATAAGGTTAAATGTATTTCAGTTGCATCTTATGGCAGCTCAATTTGGGGTTATAGGGGTTTAGACTCCCTACAGATCATGGAAAATAAATTTTTCAGATCTGTTCTTGGTGTCCCACAGTCGACTCCGTCCTACACTGTACACTTGGAACTTGGGGAAGGCTACATCACAGACTTGATAAAAACAGCACCTCTTGTAGCTTGGCTGAGGATGTGGCTTAACAAAGAAATTCCCCTAAATCATATCATCATGAAAGATTGTCTGTGTTTGGATAAAGTTAATAACATTAAGTGGTTGACTTACATTAAGGAAAATTTCACCAAGTTGGGGAGGCCAGAGTTATACTCAGCAACAGAGTCCATAATACCCAAAGATATTGCATTAACAAAGTGTGCAATGAGAGAGCTTTTATCCCTGGAAAGGGAAGAGAGTGAGTTGAAAAAACCAAGCGTTCGGGCCAGTCTAATATTATCTATACCTGACGGCCCAGAAAGCTACCTGAATATGGTGACCCATCCCTACCACAGGCTTATTTTAACTCGGTTCCGTTTTAACTTGATACATTTTAATCTTGGTTTTTATCCTGTATGGAGTACCCCAGAAAAGGCGTTACCATGTTCCTGTGACCATTTCTCCGAAAAAAATACTATGCACTTAGTGATGTTCTGTGGGCATTACGTAGAGGCGAGGAGGAAGTTTCTTGTGCCCATCCTAAAGGAGGCTGGATTTATTCAAGTTAAACCTGCCCTTATTTATTTACAGCTTCTGCAGACTCCTAGGATTATGTTCCATGTGGCTAGCTTCCTAGTGAGTGCCATTAGGAGCAGGAACATTAGGTTAAAAAATATAATAACCCCTTCAATAGTATAAATTTAGTATTGTAAAAGGCACTTTGTGATTATAATAGGACTTGTAACAGGGACATATTTGGTTTTTAGATATGTCTTATCCTGGGGCTCTTAGTACCTTGTATGTTGCACTATATGTATGATTTTTTTTACGATTTTTAATCTTTCTGTATGTATTTTAACTGTTTTTAAACTATGTATTTATTGTATATGTATTTTGCCATTTGTCTTTATATGATATTAAGTTATCGCAATAAAGTATTTTGACTGACTGACTGACCTGAGACTGATCCATTTCAAAGGTTTGCAGCTTTACCATGTATTGGGCAGCTAAGTAGACTATGCACTGGGCAGCTAAGTAGGGCCATTTTAATCCTTGCAGGTGAAGAAAGTAAAGTGTGTGTGTTGCAAATGGGCAGAATTATAGCAAAAAAAAGCACATCTGTTTCACAACGATTAGTGGAGACAACTGGGCCCGTAGACGTCTTCAATCTTTTGCACGCATGCCCCCAGGGGGCCGTAGAGTCATGGGAAGGGGATCGCGCATTGCCCATTCTCACTTCTGCCTGGAAACTGGAAAAAAACAGTTTCCGAACAGTGAATCGATAGTTAAAATGCTTCAGCTGGAGTGTCATTTAGAGAGTGGCCTGTGCTGTGAAAGACAGCTAAACACGGTTTCCTGCTCGAGGGCCTGTTTGCATGCAGATGTGGGCTACCAGGTGTTGAAGACGAGTAACCAAGAAACAGAGAAAGCCTGGGTTAGGGTGGGCATGATGGAAAAGAAATTGTGGGGAAATGTGTTGGAAGAATAGGAGTTTGTATTGATAACATTTTGGCGGTTTTTGCATGTTGAAAAAACGGAGAGAGGGTAGTGTGTTGGGGTGGGCAAATATTAGCCATGGGGATGGGTTAGAGTCAAGTGTTAGTACAATTGTACAGAACCAGTATGTGCGGCTGCACACAAGGTTCTTGATCTTTTTTTTGTGAGCTCTGCATGTTTCCAAATAAGGCATACTTTTCCACAAAACTTAAGCAAGAGTCAGTCATTTCCCAAGGTGGTAAATGTGTTTTCTGAATTTGCCACTTTAAGAGTTTAAAAGGGAGCCACTTAGGAGTTTAAGAGACACACACACATACCCAGAGAGGTGCCCAAACACCTGGTAATGGTAATTACAGATTTCTGCTGTAATCTGGCACTTACCTGGCAGGCACATAACGAATTCCTGCTCTGACTTTCCTTGTAGCTGAATTTTCATCAGTGGGTCAGTAGGCTGGATGTGTTTTATGGGAGCTTACAATTAGTTAAAATGTTGGGGTACCTCAGTATCAAATTCAAATTAATTTTCACAAAAAGTATTAATGTAATAAAACACCCTACTAGAAAAGGTGTTTCTGAATGGACAACTAAGTTCTGAAGTTCATGCTTTTAATTGTAATTGTATTTACATGGCACTTACTATCCCTGTGGAGGGGTTGAAGGGACAGGCATTTAAAAGAAATTGCATTATGTATGGTCTGGGTATAACTAAAATCTATATTTTGGAAGCACCATTTTATGGTAAAGCTTTTTGTGCATTTTGTAGCAGTTTATCTTATTCTGTGTGTAATGCAAGTATAAAATAATTACTTACATATGTTCTGTAAAAGGCTGTGACCTCGTAGCACTAAAAATACACGAATCACCCCCAAACATGACTGAAGTCATCAATAGCAGCAAACAAATATGACAAGGAGTCAGATTTTGCTTAAATAAAAGTGTCTGTTTTCATAATGCTCAAAATAAAACCCTTTTTAGAAAAACAGTATGAAAGACGATTACGGGTCCACTTCCTCCCCTGGAATCAAAAAAAGCAGCCCCCTTAGACCTTACAGTTCATCATTAATGATAGTGAATGGTATGTTTTAATTATGATAAATGATGTTCAGCCACCTCCAGTTCCATGCAGCTGTAAAAGCCAAGCTGTCAGCATTCTATGAAATTTAGTATGGTTTTCCTCAGACTGTGTGACCTAAAATTGTAGCCCATGCATTACAGCCATTATAACAAGGATTATGAGATTGTGTGGCCATGATTTTTTCATGATTATAGATTTGCTGCATTTGTCAGATAATCCATCACCTTCTGCATTATTTACTGATTTTAACAAAAATAAAATGTTTATAGCTCAAGCGGTTCAAAAGTTACTATAAAGCAGCAACACTTGTTGGTGCGCAGTAGAAGGCCCTTTGCAAAGCATGACTGGTCACCTTTCAATCAATCAATCATGCCATTTGTATAGCGCACTACTCACCCGGGAGGGTCTCAAGGCGCTTGGGGGAGGGGTATGCTACTGCTGGAACAGCCAGGTCTTGAGTTGTTTCCTGAAGGCGAGATGGTCCGGGGTCAGCCGAAGGTGGATGGGGAGGGAGTTCCAAGTCTTGGCAGCCAGGTAAGAGAAGGATCTTCCTCCGGCGGTGGCTCTTCGGATGCGTGGTACGGCTGCGAGGGCGAGGCTTGTGGGCCGTAGCTGGCGGGTGGGCGTGTAGAAGGTCAGGCGGTCGTTGAGGTACTTGGGGCCCAGGTCGTGGAGAGACTTGTGTGCGTAGGTGAGGAGCCGGAACGTGATCCTCTTGTCGACGGGGAGCCAGTGCAGGTTCCTCAGGTGGCTGGAGATGTGGCTGCGTCAGGGGGCATCCAGGATGAGTCGGGCGGAGGCGTTCTGGATGCGCTGGAGTCTTTTCTGTAGCTTGGCTGTGGTTCCGGCGTAGAGGGCGTTTCCGTAGTCCAGTCGGCTGGTGACGAGTGCCTGGGTGACAGTCTTCCTGGTCTCGGTCGGGATCCAGCGGAAGATCTTGCGAAGCATACGCAGGGTGTTGAAGCACGATGAGGAGACGGCGTTGACTTGTCTGGTCATCGAGAGGGAGGGGTCCAGGATGAAGCCCAGGTTGCGTGCGTGGTCGGTTGGCTTGGGTGCGGTGCCCAGGGCTGGGGGCCACCAGGAGTCGTCCCAGGCGGAGGGCGAAGATCCCAGGATGAGGACTTCCGTCTTGTCCGAGTTCAGTTTCAGGCGGCTGTCCTTCATCCACTCGGCGACGTCTTTCATCCCTTCGTGTAGGCAGGTTCTGGCGGTGTCGGGGTCTCTGGTGAGGGAGAGGATCAGCTGGGTGTCGTCGGCGTAAGAGATGATGTTGAGGTTGTGCTGGCGTGCGATGGCTGCGAGAGGTTTCATGTAGATGTTGAAGAGGGTGGGGCTGAGTGAAGATCCTTGCGGGACGCCGCAGATTACTTCGGTGGCCTCGGAGCGAAACGGGGGGAGGCGGACTCTTTGTGTTCTTCCGGCAAGGAACGAGATGATCCACTCCAGTGCCTTCTCTTGGATACCGATGTTGCTGAGGCGCTGGACTAGGGTGCGGTGGCAGACCGTGTCGAACGCAGCGGAGAGGTCCAGGAGGATGAGGGCCACTGTTTCCCCCTTGTCGAGCAGGGTCCGGATGTCGTCGGTGGCTGCGATGAGGGCGGTCTCGGTGCTGTGGTTGGCTCTGAAGCCGGACTGCGAGGGTCGAGGGATCCGTTCGTCTCGAGGAAGGCGGTCAGCTGTCTGTTGACGATCTTCTCGATGACTTTAGCAGGAAAAGGGAGGAGCGAGATGGGGCGGAAGTTTTTGAGACCGGTGGGGTCCGCTGTAGGTTTCTTCAGGAGGGCGCTGATCTCGGCGTGCTTCCAGCTCTCCGGGAAGGTGGCGGTGTTGAAGGAGGCGTTGATGATGTTCCGGAGTTGGGGTGCGATGGTGGAGTCGGCCTTGTTGAAGACGTGGTGTGGGCAGGGGTCGGTTGGTGATCCCGAGTGGATGGTGTCCATCGTGCGGGCTGTGTCTTCGGTGATCACCATGGTCCAGGTGCGAAGGGTGGCGGTGGGGGGCGTTGGTTCGACGGTTGGGTGCGTGAGTGGGGCGCCGAAGCTGTTGTGGATGTCGGCGATCTTGCGGTGGAAGAACGAGGCGAGGGAGTCGCAGAGGTCTTGTGACGGAGTGATGTCGTTGGTGCCGGTGCTGGGGTTGGAGAACACCTTGACGATAGTGAAGAGCTCTTTGCTGTCGTGGGCGTTGTTGTCCAGTCGTTCCTTCAGGGATTTCTTCTTGGTGGTGCGGATGAGCTGGTGGTGCTTGCGGGTAGCGTGTTTGAGGGCGGTCATGTTGTCGGTGGTCCGGTCGAGGAGCCAGGCTTTCTCGAGGGTGCGGCAGGTCTTCTTGGAGTCCTTGAGGTCGTCGGTGAACCAGGATGCCTTCTTGCTTTTGTTGCATATTGCTATACTAGGTGTTAAACTGGTACTATTGAGGGGCAACAACAGATTGACCATCTCTCTGGACAGAAATAGGCACAGTTATCACATTAGATCAGAAAGGTATTATCATCCACACAGGTTTTGTCAAATTATGTTATATTTGTGAAAAAGAAAGTACCATTGAGCATTTTGGGTAATTCTTTTTGGAGACTTTTTGTTTGAACTATGTGGTAAGTCTCCGACGCCAAACCACTATCGCCGACAAACCTTTGGTTTACTAAACACTATTTAATGTTATTCCCCACTGTAAAAATGATTTACCATGGGAATTGGGGATTTTCATGGTTGTCAATTGATGTCAATAATGTGGAGTACCAGGTTATAACAATTTCTGTCTGGAGGGGGTCCTTACGCCAAAAGACGTTTGACAAGGGGGGTCTCGGAATCAACCTCTTGTAGGGTGACCACCTCACTCCAGTTCATTAATGACAATACCTTCACAACCTCCAGGCCTTAACTTTTCACATGCAAAAACTGAAACAAGACTAAAACACTAAAACAGTGTAGAATACCATGCAAGAGGAGAAGCATGTTTATATTTGTCTATAGGATTAAAAAGAACACAATCCCAGCTGGGAAAAACCTGTGTGTTTCAGAAGAAACAATTCTAAGATGCTCAAACCAACAAATTAAAGAAAAGCAATCTTGAAAAATGTTCTCAAGCTAATTAGCCACCTTTACCCCAAGAGTTGCCCCAGCCTAGTACACCTCAAGCACAGACAGTCCAGCATAGAAAACAAGACAATATAGACCTAAAAGCGGACAAGAAGGGTGCACTGCTTTTTGCCCTGTGACGTCACAGATAAGGACTAACTTAATGTCAGCTTGAAGAACCAATCAGTTGAGCAATAGGAAACAAGGAGACAATAAGTTTAACAGGATATGACAGAGCAAATGATTCAGTGGCATGGTGTAAGATGGATGGCAGTTAAATGTAATGGTCTCAACCCTGTCAAAACAACCCCTTATTTTGGATAAATAGTCGACTATTTTGAGAAAAATGGAAAGTTTCTTCGCATTAACAGAGATTGAAAATGAGCAAACAAATCTCCCCGGTAATCTGGGTACAGTAAGAAGTCAATAGTACAAATGCAATATGTGCAAATGCAAGTGAATGTACCCAATATAATACAAACAATGGTAGAGGCTTTAAATATGGTGCAATCATTTTCTGAGTAATACAACTGCAAGAGACTTGAAATACAAATCAAAATTATTCAAACAACATTCGTACATCTGTGAAAAAACAGCAACCAGTGGATAATACTGTAAATTCATCCATGCTAGTGAAAAAAGTAAAAGCACTAACAATGATCTGATCTTGCAGTGCGGGAATACTTTAACAAATGGTCAATCAATCAATCAAGTAGTCAGGGTTGGAAAAGCGCAACTATTCACCTACGAGGGTCACAAGGTGCTTGGGGGAGGGGGTGGCTCTGTTAAGAGTTGTGGTCACCCGAAGAGCTAGATCTTGAGGTCCTTCCTGAACTGGGGCAGTGAGGGGGCTTGCAGGAGAGGGAGATGGCGGTTATTCCAGGCCTTGGCTGCCAGGTAGGAGAAGGACTTTCCTCCTGTTCTGGTCTTGTAGATGCGTGAGACGGAAGGCATAGCAAGGTAGGCTTATCGGAGGTGTCTTTTGGGTGCGTGGAAGGAGAGACGGCTGTTTGGGAATATTGGTCCAGTGTTGGGAAGAACCTTGTATGAGTGGGTGATAAGTTTGAAGGTAATTCTTCTTTCGACTGGAAGATCGTGTAGGTGTTGGGTGATGTGGCTGCAACGGGGGATGTCGAGGATCAGTCTTGCTGTGGCATTCTGGACGGTTTGGAGTTTGCAAAGGAGTTTCTTGTTGATTACGGCACAGAGGGCGTTGCCGTAATCCAGTCTGCTGCTGACGACAGCGTGCGTGAAAGTTTTTCTGGATTCAGATAGGATCCAACTGCATGTCTTATGAAGCATGGGAGGGGGTTGAAGCAGGTCAAGGATACAGCGTGATTTGGCGAATCATTGTGAATGATGAGTCTAGTATGATGTCTGGTTTTTGTGCGTGGTCTGTCGGGGTGAGGGGATTTCTGAGGGCAGGGGTCCACCAGGAGTCGTCCTATGCAGAGAGTGTGGACCTAAGGATGAGGACGTCTGTTTTCTCTGAGTTAAGTTTCAGGCATCTGTTCTTTATCCAGGTAGTGACAACTTTCATCTCTTCGTGGAAGTTGTGTTTGGTGATGTTGGGTTCATTGATAAGGGAGAGGGTGAGCTGGCTGTCGGTGTAGGAGAGGATTTTGAGCTCCTGGTTCCCGACGATGGTTGCAATGGGGCTATGTAAACGTTGAAGAGGGTGGGCTGAGGAAGGAGCCCTGGGGCACTCCACAGTTGGTCTCTGTCAGTTCGGAGAGGTAGGGAGGGAGTCTGACCCACTGAATTCGTCTGGTGAGGAATGAGCATATCCAGTTGAGGGCCTTGCCTTGGATGCCGGCATTTTGGAGTCTGGTGGCTAGAGTGCGGTGGGAGACCGTGTCGAAGGCAGCCGAGATGTCCAGGAGGATGAGGGCAGCTGTTTCACAGGGGTCGAGGAGTGAGCAGATGTCGTCTCTGGAACTGTGCAACCCTGATTGGGAGGTGTTGAGGACGTTGTTAGCCTCAATGAAGTTTGCTAGGTGTGTGTTGACAGGCTTTTCGATGACTTTGGCTGCAAATGAAAGCACGGAGATGGGCCTGAAGGTTTTGAGATTTATCAGGTCTGCCAAGGGTTTTTTCAGGAGGGGTTTGACTTTGGCCTGTTTCCAGTCATCAGGGAAGGTGGCAGTTTCCAAGGAGCAGTTGATCGTCCAACATAGTTTGTTTGCGATGGCCAAAGTGGCTCTGTGGAAGATGTGATGAGGGCAGGCGTCAGGGGGTACAACAAAGTGGATGCCTTTTATGGTCTTCAAGGTGGATTCTGTCATGAGTGGAGTCCACTTTTGCAGGGTCAGTTGGGTGGTGTTTCATGGAGTGGGAGCTGGAGTGGTGTGGAGGTCTTGGTTGTCGAAGTTGTCATAGATCATCTTAATCTTGTGGTGTAAGAAGGTGCTGAGTCTGTTGCAGAGGTCTGGGGATGGTGACGTCTGTTGTTTCGCTTTAGGATTTGGCAAATTCTGTGGTGATGGAGAAAAGTTTTTTGGTATTGTGAGCATTCGTGAGGATTCTGTTCTGGAGGGATTTCTTCCTTATGGATTTGATGAGATGGTTGTATGTGGTGGTGGCTGCTTAGTAGTTGGCGTGTGTTTCTGGGCTTTTTTTGTACCTTCATGTCTTCTGGAGTCGTCTGCAGGATCGTCTGGATTTTTGGAGTGCAGGGGTGGACCAACTTGCTTTCATGATGTGTCTTCCTGTGGCTTTCTTGAGGGGGCAAGTATGTTGGTGCAGTTCGTGGTCCGGCGGTGGAGGTTGCGTGCTGGAGTGGTTGCATCTGGCATAGTCTGTGGTGGGTGCTGATGAGGCCAGAGGTGAGCCGGTCTTCGGTCACTTTGTTTCCACTTCTGCGGGAGGGCATGGGGCGTGCTTGTTTACAGTTGTTTTTTTTTAAGGTGAAGTGGATGCAGTGGTGATCTGTCCAGAGGAGTTATGTGGTGTGGCTATAGAAGATGCTATTTCCTTCCATGAAGATGGGGTCGGGTGTGTTTCCCGCTGCGTACATGGGAGTGGTGACTAGTTGCTTCAGTACTATGTTGGCGAGGTACTCTAAGAGCGAGGCGGTGTTTGAGTCGTCGGGGTTGTCCAGGTAGAAGTTTAAATCTCCGAGTAGGAGGTAGTCTATGGAGGTGAGGGCTTGGGGTGCGATAAAGTCGGGGATGGCGTTGGTAAAGGGAGCACTGGGGCCCGGCAGCCTGTAGATGAGGGTACCGCAGAGAGTTGTTGTAAAGTTGGTCTGGGTCTGGAAGTGGAGGTGCTGCATGAGGGTCGTTGTGTCATCCGGGACAGTGGTCGTCATGCGGAGGGTGTAGAGACAGAAATGGCCATGCAGTGAATGGGAGATAACAGTGGCAACCGCGAACAGCGCACACAAAAAGGGAGACGCCGGCTGTTAAATAACAGGAAAGAAGGAATTTCTTTGAAAAGTGTTGCAAACACTACTTGAGGCTTGTTGAAACGATAAAAAAGATGCCGCCCTTTACGATTCAACCTCCCACCAAAAACGATATGACGCTCGGCTTGCTGATGAGAGCCCCATTGTGGAAAATGACAAAATGTATATGTACATAAGCGGCGTTCATTTGTGTTCACCCTCGCCACTGTTAAAGGTAAAGAAAGTCACGAAACAGCGGCCCCGCCATCTTGTTCCCTTTTAGGCTCCATCACGAACATAGATAGTAGCCATCTTTGTGTCATGACCTCCCTGCCCATTGCCGATAGCCATCATCTCTCTCTCACTCTCTCTCTCTCTCTCTCCAGCCCCGCAAGCACCCCGCGCCCCGACAGCCCCCGGTCTCTCCTGTTCGGGCCATAAACGCACCGCTAAACACGACCTTGTCTCCGTGCTGAACGCCTGCCCCCTCGCTCTTTCATCCTACTCATAGAACGAGCCCTTTTGGTAACCTCTTCCTCCCTGCCCGATTGCCCGGCCTGATCCCAGGCCATCACCTAGCCCAACAGATGCAGTTTATTGCTTCCTACAGTAGGATCTCGCCTCACATCAGAGGAGCGGTGATTAATCAAGGCCTTCACACCCCTAGACCTGACGGACACCCCCGCATCCCTCCCAGGAACACCCTTCCTCTCTTCTGATGCCCCCCCCCCCCCCCGGCTACACCTGGCCTCTCGACCCAGTCCCACATCATAAAACTAGGTCTCGTGGATGTACCCCTCCGGCCCCGCATAGCGAAACATGATCTTAGCGCCCGCCCAACCTTAGATCTGACACCCCCTCCTGCCCTTGTGCCCTGTTGGAATGTCCGGCTGCAGATTACAATCACATGTCACATTTGGGAGGGGAAAACAACATCAGAGCGGTCAGTATGGGAATGGGCCTGGAGCTGGGGTCCCAAATATGCCCTTTTTGTACTTCAAAGTGTCTTTATTGCAATAAGGAATGTTTGTACATCATAAACCTGTGTATAAAAGACTGAGCCGTAGAGAAACTTGTTAGAGCACCTCGAGAAGATACCCTGTTGTCTGATTTGACGTGTTCTGTTCCGTCGGAAATAAACTCCTGTTTCCTGCCTTCCAGTCTCCAGCGCCTGCCTCTTTATTTGGGTAATCGTGAGTTGGGTGAGAAGCGGCTAACGCCGGGCAAAACTAGAAAAGGGGTAAACGACCTGATCTGCCTGAACCCTTTTTCCACAATTGGCGTCCCAAACGTGGGGCCCATCAGCAACACGTGGATCCAGTGAGAGAGGTCCCAACGACAGAGTCAACGACTGCAACGATCGGGAAGAGCTCCTGCCCGATAGACCCTTGTCTGGCAGCCGATCATCCGTACTTCACCGGTTCCGAACAGACCTCTCTCGAGTGATCTACGGTCCTGACTGGGAACCATCAGGAGTGCCACAGCAATTACGGAGAATAGAGGACGATCGGGCGCTGGAAATGGAAGACGAGAAACCGTCCATACGGTCCGGGTAAGGTCGTGGAAACACGACAAATTGCGAATTGATTGTTTGATTGTCATTGGAAAATACTAGTATTACGCATTTTGATTGTTTTGTCCTGAGAGATTCCCTGTCTACAAACGGGGAAGGATAGGAGTATTCTCCCTTTGTATATAGTGAAGGGTGGGTAGCGCAGGCTTTTGCCCCCGTTGTAACCCGTCGCGCCTACTTCCCTCTCCATTTGATTGATTGTTATCCAAGCATTTATTGTTTTGGAATTGGTTCTTTTTGGATCATTCTCTTTTTGCAAACAAGCACAGGGCCGCCATACTCTGTTTAGTCTTTGCAGATAGTGAAGGATAGGTAACGCAGGCTTTTGCCCCCGTTGTAATCCGTCGTGCCTATTTTTATCCCCCACTGATTGATTGTTTGACCGGACCTTGATCATTCGGAATTGGTTCTTAGAAAGGATCTTCTCTGCCTACAAACAGAGAGGAACAGGAAGATCTCTCTCTTTGCAGATAGTGAAGGGTAGGTAGCGCAGGCTTTTGCCCCCGTTGTAACCCGTCGCGCCTATTTTATTCCTCATTTGATTGATTGATTGTTTGTCCGAACTTGACTGTTTGGAATTGGTTCTCTCTTTGGGTATTCCCTATTTGCGAATACTGTAGAATAGAAATATTCTACCTAGTCTCCGCAAAGTAGTGAAGGATAGGTAGTGCTGACTTTTGTCCCCGTTGTAACCCGTCATGCCTATCTCCCCCCCATTGCTCAGTAGTTGGTTCAGCCCGGACCATTTATTAAAGGTAGACCATCTGGCTGCACCGGAGGACACCCCTAATAAAAAGGACATATATAAAGAAAATGTGGATTAGCCGCGGTATCGTGCTAGCAAATAAAAGAACATAAGAATCATTAGGAAAAACAAAAGGAATCGAGTAAAGTCAGTAGGCCACTGATGAGATCTCTTTTCAACCTTACTGAAATGGAAACATTAGGAACAACCCCTCAGGAAGTATGAAACTAGTGAGGAAAGCCGAACTCAACGCCATGATGACTGCGAGACAGCTCGGCTCCACCGATCGCCCCGCCCAATTAACGACAAACCCTAGGCAAATATTAGAAATATACAACACTATAGCAAAGTAACAGGTTAAAACGTTTTTATTTTGAACAAAAATATATTAAACAACTATTTACACGGCAAACGGCGGCAACAACAAACCCACAATGCATTTCACCGTCTGCTTGACGCCGTTCCTGTCCCTCCTTCCCCAAAGTAGCAATGTCGAGCTACTTTGGGCTACTTTCTAGTAGGTTTTTGGGCGTCAGAAAGTCTACAAAAGCCGTCGGCGGCGGCGTGGGGTGGAGAACCATTACGCGAATAGTCCGGAGGTGACACCACGCGCCAAGGCCTGTCCCCGGGATGAACCAAGGGACCCGTTCCTGGGGCCGTGGCAAAGAACGGCCGGCCGCCGAAGGCATGGGCCCGACCCGGAATGAACTGGTCCTCCCATTCCCTTCTTCTTCCGGCGCCTTGCAGGCCACGGGGGGGGGGGATGTCTTGCATATGCCTCCGACCCCCCCCTCTTCTTCATCGCCTGGTCCGGCCATAACAAATGTCAGCGAGACGCCGTGGGGTGCACTGGGAGGGAGAGGCGGTGCGGACGAGCCTCTCCCGCCTCCCCAGGTGGAGGCCCCTCAGCTGCACCCCCAACGCTCCACGCACCCGGCAAAGGGTTCGTCCACTCTTGCGGTGCAGGGTCGCTCCACACACCCGGCAAAGGGTTCGTCCACTCTTGCAGTATAGGGACGCTCCACACACCCAGCAGGGTCTCGTCCACTGTGGCGGTGCTACGACGCCTCACCCAACAGGCTGGAGTCCGTCTGCTCATTTGACCCAGTGACTGCCGGTAGCTGCAGAACTCCTAAAAATGGCGGTCGACCTTGCAGGAACGAACCTGGCGTGCAAGGATGGCCTGGTCGCTGGCCAACTAGAAAAACGAGTCCTTCGTTCAGAAACGTTCTCCTCAGCTTTGAAGATTCTACGAGAGTTGCGGAGGGCCCTCGACCTCCGCGGGCCCCCAACCGCCACCGATAGGAAGTGAATGCCATGATCACCCGCAGAACGACCAAGACGTAACCACGAGACGTCGGCGCCCTCATGCTGGCGCCAGTCTCAGTTTTGAATGACCCAAGATACTGCAGACTACCGATTTGATCAGTTCCGGTGGAACATCAGTACGACCCGGTAGGAAAGATTGTTGCCCCTCCCTTTTCTTTGATTGATGGTTCATGTCACCGGTCCCTTCTGTTGCCCCCTTAACGAAACTTCTGGACTGCCGAAAAGAAGTTCTGGTCCAACCACAAGTTGGTAGAGACAGTTTGACTATACTCGGACCCGCCTGACCCCACCCAAAATGGCGCCTGTACAAACGAAACTCACAATTCCCCGTTGTGTTCCGGATGCTCAGACTTGATATCGTGAGATATGTATGCAGTTTTGAAGCACATGGCGAGAAGGGGATGAGTATTGCTCGAACATTCGAACAGTGAATTTGATATTAAGTTCTGACGCATCATTGATTACAGTATTATTGAAAGTTCGAATCTTTTTGACACTGATGGTACTTACCCACAATGAATTTTCGATATGATTTTATTGCACTTATCGTACCTTGATGAAATAAAACAACCACCGACTCAGTTATGTTTTCCGCAGATAAATATGCCCTCATGTACAGTTCCAGTCTACTCCGTGGCTGGCCCACGTGGTTGTAGGCCTGCATTTGTACGTCAACATTTTTAAATAAAAGATTTTGTGACAACAAATACAGTCGTAGTTTTTGGATTGGTAAGTTTTTGAATACATAGCCCTTGTTTCCGATCTACGTAAAATATAGGCGAAATAAAGCAAGTCGATTACTGAAAGGTTAAATAGCAAAGTACCTAGGAATATTGAAAATGTGAACGATCCAAGTTGTTGCGTGTGTTTTTTTACTTTTATGCAACCTAAGGCAATCGATAAAGGTCCCGATGTTCTGTTTTACTTTGTATGCCACATATCTCAGGGAAATTGTTTCAGATGCCCCTAAACCAGACCCGGTACCACTGTAGACCACCCCGACTGCTCGAAGAAGAACACGAGTTCACCCACTTTACCCTGATTGCCCTTTTGTTTCGACCCCCCCCACACAAGATCCGCAATACCACACGTGGGCGATCTATGCAATGTGCAGTCCATAAATGAGTATGCCTCCCGCACCACCAGTCCCACGGGGCTTAAAACGCCGAGATGGAAGGGACTGCACCCCGCGGAGATAGGTCGAAATACGTAGTAAGTAAAAAGCATTTTGGGTTTATGCGCGCGAATGTGTCTTTAAACGCCGCCCCCACCCCTTCTTCTTCCCCTTCTTTCTGCAGGTGGCATCAGAACATCGACTAAAGTGTGGAGAAGACCTAAGCAACGCGGATTTGGGTGATATGAATGCATGTGTGTATGATCGAATGTGTGTAACTCGACTGGATATACGTTGCACGCGTTGACCTGATAAGAGAGATGTTTTTGTACGACTTGAGTGATGATTGGACGGCCGATGGAATGGGGAAAAAGGGGGTCTGAACATAGCACATATACACGATGAACAGTCATAGATATAACGCACCCTTACTTAGAAATGACCATCTCTCTCATAATGCAACCAAGAATGACGTGCACCTACGAGTAGATTCTTACGCCATGAAACTCGAAGTTGCCCATTGTTCCTCCAACTAACACCCTCCGTTGCCTTGGCCTGGATACCCGTCCGCTAAAAATGATTCAAAGATCCCACCGTAAGTACTAGCCCGACCAGGATAGTTCCCGAACAATTGACGAAAGTATAAGTATTTGCAACAGAGACGAACAGCAAAAGACAGCCAGGCGAATTAAATAGGAAACTAAGGATGCGCAGCATGCAGGAGGAAATGTCTTTGGCCAAGTACTGTTCTATGTTTTGTCTTGAATTCTGTATGTAAATGCATGTACCCCCCCCTTCGCCTGAATTCATGTGTACGTGGTATATGGATTTACGTTGTCCCTCAGTCTGTGTTTCTATATAATATGACCCCTACTGTTTTGTGTTTTGTGTGCATCAAAATGGCCTATTATTGTACACGTTTCCCTCTCTCGTCCTTTCCCTTCATGTTGTACGTGTACTGAATAGTTCATTTGAAATGCGAACGACCCCTGCTCCCTCTTCCTCTGTGTGGTAATGTTGTGCCCCGCCGGCACGAGCCTAATTGGTTTTTCGAACACAAAGGTGATCGACAAAATTGCCAGAAACTAAAACGATTGTAATTTGCCATGTTACTACCTCTCCTTTTCTGTAAAAATGACAGAACTCGAATTGGCTATAAGGAAAAGGACAGGTAAGACGACTGATGTCCCCCTAATCTGGCCCTTTTTGTAGGAGGACTATACGTCAGTGGCCTTCTGCTCTCAGCTCGTTAGAAACACAATCTCCTAGGCCCAGATTGCCCCACCCCTCCGCACCCAAGTACGGATGTCCAAAACTTCCCCGTTCCTCCCGCTTGACCCCAGCTCCGTAAACTCGAGGTATAACTGATGACCCTGCTTAACTGTTGCTCCCCGTGAAAAGAGTGTTTAGCCTCTACCCCTCTCTCATGATGATAAAAGACTGCCAGGGCGAGGGTCAGAAAGCCACATGCGACATGAATGAACGCCAAATAGACCTAGTTCAAAATCAGTAGACACGCCTGTATACATACTCCACAGTGATAACTTCTGACCGTGACCGATGAAACGTACCCCCAGCTACCTAGATCTGGGACGGAATTGAAATATATAAATGCCTTCTCTTGCCAGTTTGCTAAAACCTGTTTTGTACCCATTCAAGGATACACAGCCACCGGAGGAGAGGGGCTGGACGTGACGCACAGCCTGACCACGGATCGTGAGGCGCGTGTGACCTCGACCTAAGATGGAGCCGCAGAGCAACGGGACGCGGGACGATGCACCACTCTCAAACGCAGAAAACGAAGGAATGGGGGGCTGCCTTGAAGCCCTCTACTTGTTGACCCACGCGTGCCTGAAGTCCCCGCCCCTTGGAGCCCGATTGATGGACCTGCCTGCGCATCACCCTTTTGCTCCCCTGGTCCGTCTCAAAGATCCGGTCCCACTCCGCCCTCTCCTCCCCCGATTATCCGACAAAACCCCTTCTATCCTCTCCACGTGGATTTTGACTCCGAGACAGAAATGCAGGTGCCCAGCATAAGGCACCCTTAAGAGAGATTAGCTAGGAAACAGGACTGTGGCCTAACGGCAAAGGACAGATCACACCCTGCGATGTGTAAAGAAGGACCCGAGCTGGACCTATAGCTCCACCGCCGGTGCTCAACAGCGCCAACGGAAGAAAACGAACTACCAGTGATGACTCGCTACTAATAAAGACACTGTGGCGAAGACCCCCCTTTTTCGGAACTTTCTACACCCCTTGACTAATTGCTTGTATTGGACTAAATTCCTCCCTCAATCACTTTTGCCTGTAAAATGTTTCATCGGTCACTTTTAAGTACGACAAATGTAAATTTATATGTATTCCACCTCGTATGTTGCATCAACTACACACGGTTATATGTAAGTCTACCAATATTGACAAACGCTATTTCATTGACTAAACACGACTATATGTATGATAAACACGGAAATGATCTAGCTTATGTAAAAAGCGGCGACTGTGGAAAATGACAAAATGTATATGTACATAAGCGGCGTTCATTTGTGTTCACCCTCGCCACTGTTAAAGGTAAAGAAAGTCACGAAACAGCGGCCCCGCCATCTTGTTCCCTTTTAGGCTCCATCACGAACATAGATAGTAGCCATCTTTGTGTCATGACCTCCCTGCCCATTGCCGATAGCCATCATCTCTCTCTCACTCTCTCTCTCTCTCTCCAGCCCCGCAAGCACCCCGCGCCCCGACAGCCCCCGGTCTCTCCTGTTCGGGCCATAAACGCACCGCTAAACACGACCTTGTCTCCGTGCTGAACCCCTGCCCCCTCGCTCTTTCATCCTACTCATAGAACGGGCCCTTTTGGTAACCTCTTCCTCCCTGCCCGATTGCCCGGCCTGATCCCAGGCCATCACCTAGCCCAACAGATGCAGTTTATTGCTTCCTGCAGTAGGATCTCGCCTCACATCAGAGGAGCGGTGATTAATCAAGGCCTTCACACCCCTAGACCTGACCGACACCCCCGCATCCCTCCCAGGAACACCCTTCCTCTCTTCTGATGGCCCCCCCCCCCCCGGCTACACCTGGCCTCTCGACCCAGTCCCACATCATAAAACTAGGTCTCGTGGATGTACCCCTCCGGCCCCGCATAGCGAAACATGATCTTAGCGCCCGCCCAACCTTAGATCTGACCACCCCCTCCTGCCCTCGTGCCCTGTTGGAATGTCCGGCTGCAGATTACAATCACATGTCACATTTGGGAGGGGAAAACAACATCAGAGCGGTCAGTATGGGAATGGGCCTGGAGCTGGGGTCCCAAACATGCCCTTTTTGTACTTCAAAGTGTCTTTATTGCAATAAGGAATGTTTGTACATCATAAACCTGTGTATAAAAGACTGAGCCGTAGAGAAACTTGTTAGAGCACCTCGAGAAGATACCCTGTTGTCTGATTTGACGTGTTCTGTTCCGTCGGAAATAAACTCCTGTTTCCTGCCTTCCAGTCTCCAGCGCCTGCCTCTTTATTTGGGTAATCGTGAGTTGGGTGAGAAGCGGCTAACGCCGGGCAAAACTAAGGGGTAAACGACCTGATCTGCCTGAACCCTTTTTCACACCATGAGTTTCACTGGGACTTGAAACACGTCTGCACTTTATGAAATTTGATGAGATTGGCACTTTTGCTCTTTTTGTATAACTTTTAAACTTAAAGAGTCAACTGTACAAAATTGTGTGCAAGGAGAATAGTGCATTTCTATCTGTTTTAAATGTTACACTTTTTTTGTGACAGTATTTATTATTTGTGTATTTGGTTTTGATTGATTATGTTTATTTTTTTATTCAACAATCTTTATTATCGACTGCGAATTCAGCAATGATAATAACAGGTACATGCAATATGACCAGTCTTTTTTGGGTTTACATCCCCCCCATTACATGGCAATCATATCCATATCTCATCCATACTAATATTATAAAGAGAGAGCCCAAACCTTTGAGGCGGGTAATCTCAGTAACCACAGCACCAATCACAACACCCATTACAGCGTTGGAAAGGGCAGTTGCAGCAGAAGGACATAGGCTATGCAGACGGCCACCATATACATTTAAAAGGTAAAAGAACCGTGCCAGCAAAGTAGTCCCTTTTCGGCGTGTCTGCGTTCTGCTGTGGGCGTGTGCTGGGGGCGTGACAAACGCTGGGGGCGTGTGGTACGTTCCGCCCTTCATGCTATGTGATTCGTAATTGTGCCGCATCAAGGGGCATGCTGGGGGCGTGACACGCTGGAGCCGTGACAAACGCTGTGGGCGTGGGTCTGCGCTGTGGGCGTGTGTCCACCCTTCATGCCATGTAAAGCGCCAATTACGCAATTGCGCCGCATCAAGGGGCATGCTGGGGGCGTGACAAATGCTGGGGGCATGTGCTACGTTCCGCACTTCATGCCATATGGATCGTACATTAATCAGATCGTCTGCTGTGGCCGTGTACTGGGGGCGTCACAAAGGCTTTGACCTCGAAGCGTGGTAAGTAACCATTCACAAGACTCCCTCGGGGGACTGCCCTTTGTCTCACACATACTGGGGGTGCCGAATGCAGTGTGTGCCTTGGCCTGGGTGCGTCTGAAAGGGCCAAACGCAGTGTGTGACTTGGCCTGCGTGCGTCTAAAAAGCACTCGGGCCGAAGAGCTTCGGTGTGGGTCATAAAAAAACAAGAACAGCATGAAACAACCATTCAAGACTCACACAATTCTAATTTTTAGACGGTCGCCGCTGGCCCTCAAGCGGGGGCACACGCGACTGAGCGTGTCTGCGGGGACAATTACTGCAGCCTCTCATGTGCGCTGTTACTGAACTATCACATTAAACCAAATTACACGCGCCTGCTAACATCAGCCAGGGCTGTAGCCGGGCTCAGGCGGCGGATCACTACATTAATTACATGCGCCAGCTAACATGAACCAGGGCTGCAGCTGGGCCTCAAGCGGGGGGACACGCGAATGACCGTATCTGAATACACACATTACACACATTCTATTTCATACCCGGACAACGTCGGGACGGGCAGCTAGTGTGCAATACAAGGAAACTTGTCAAGAGGTAAACTGATCGTCATCAGCATGGTTTGACATATCGTGTGAAGGGTATTACAGTACAATTTAAATAGAGATGTAATAATTTCCATTTTATATAACTATAGACAACCCCTCAACCCAAGATTGATTATATTTATTGATGTTGAAAATGAAAAGGTGTTTCTTTACACTCAGACGCTTATGAAATAACTCAAAAGCATTTTTGAAATTCAAAAGAAAAAGGATAAATAAATAACCAGATCCAAGAGTTCAAACGTTGGTTCTTGTAGCGTGTCTGTGTAAATTAAATAGCAGTACCACGAAACAGTAGCTAGGTTTCTTTTCAGAGTTTTCATTACCAATAAAAATGCATCCGGCTCTGTGTACCACCGCTATTGGGAACATTACCAAAAGGTAAACAGAATAAAATAGAGTACCATCACAAATGCAAAAGAAGGTGAATCGAAAATATTGCTCCCAACTTTTCCAAGTTTCTTAATACTATTTCAGGAAATAAAGAGTCTTGCAATACAAGAATAAAATACTATTCTATAAATGAGTTAATACCCTACCATCAAAAACGACCTTCTTTCCAGTCAACAATAAAAGGATTACTAATACATAGTGCACACCAGATTTGAGCCAAGGGAAAAGAAAACTTGCTAGAAAAATTAGATAAGCAACACACAATGAAAAAATTAGGTTCTTATTCAAAAAGTTAAATCTCATAGGCGCCAGTATGACAAATTATTTTGTGACGGGAAAAGAGCTACAAACTGAAACAATGAATGGCCTTGCATAAATCCTGTTCCTTCTGTCGTATGAGACACTTCTGGCTCTGGGTAAATAACATTGACAAATCAGAGGGTCTTCGTGTAGGGAATAATGTTTCCTCTGCTCTTTGAACTTCTTATGTCATTGTATTTAACTGAACAATTCAAAATTGATGACCCTCGTCATTTATAGGAATTGAAACACTTGATGACGTTCAAAAAGAGTTTAATTGCAAAATGCATACACTCAAAACAATTCCATCTGAAATTAATGATTTGACACTCAATGACAGGATTAATACTGAGAAAATTCTGGCAGTGGTTAACAAAAGGATGCAGGAGTCTGCACCAAGTCAAAATGGGTTGCCTGCTGCAATCCTTAAAAGGTCTCTAAGGTTTTGTGTAGAATCAATGAAAAATCGATTCCGGAACTGTAACTCAACCAATTCGGTGCCTGTATCATGGAGAGGATCACTTCTCTATGTGGTACACAAGAAAGATTCCAAGCTTGATCCTTATAACTACTGACATAACCCTCTTGGACATTGGTCATTGCATTTCCTTATTGGTGTATAAAACACTTCATAAATGTAGTTACTTATTTGCTTCTTGCACTGACTTCAAGAAAACTTTTCACAGCATCAACAGATGCTTGCTTTGCGCATAATTGGCTTAATGGGGCATACCAACTAAATTACTGAATGCCTTTTTACCCTGTATTCAAGCAGTTGGACACAAGTCGGATTGGGTGACAATTTGACGTTTCCTGAAAAGATATTTATCAACATAGGCCTCAAACAAGGATGTGTACCTGGCTCCACTTTTATCAATCTATAAGTGGTCGATATTGAGTACGCATTGAATAACCACAGAGCATGCCTCCAAAATGTAAGTGGGTGGCATGTGCCCATTATGCAGTTTGCTGCAGATACAGTACTTTTAGATTGCATTGTCACTGGACTGCAACAAAAACATACTCTATCAATAAATTTAGCTCACTTTGCCAGGTAAACAAATTTGAGGTCAACTGTGAGAAGACAAAAGTACTGGTCTTTATTTGCCTAGAGCGTCTTAGGCGTAATTAGAGTCCAGATGGGAAACCTATTGTGAGTACCCAATCATACAAATATTTGGTGGTGGAATGTACAATGAAAGAAAAAAGTAAATTACACCATTACAATCATCGGAAAGTAGAACTGCAAATTTAAAGTCTTTATTTATAAACGTATCCCAAAATCTTTTTTTTCTTTTTCTTTTTTATTTTTATTGCAGACACACAGAAGGATACCCGTAATCAATCTACACTCCAGTCTTTTCACTGGTAATAGTACACCTCATAGTCGATGGCGCAACACACGGCCATTTAGCCCACATCCTGGAGGTCGGGCGGCAAATATCTTTTAGGGTGCTGGAAATACAAATGGATAAACAAATGTGAGCATCCAACAGGCCTCTCGAGTATCTGCATTTTCTTGTTTACCCCTTCCCACCCCCCAATAAAACCAACCAAACAGTTCGTGAAGGAAATTAACAGAAACAATGCAGTCACGTAAATAGCAGCAGGTACACTTCCAGTTCCACCCCCCACCCCCCAATGCCAAGAGAGTCTGTCACCGTTCAAAGCCTCAAACGTCCAGCGTCCCATGGCTCTCTTCGGGTTCATCTCAGCTCCTCCCATCCGTATTAGCAACGCAAATGTTCTCTGTGTGGTGACCTACGCCTACCATCTATATACCTCACATTCCGCCATCTAGCCCGTGATAATGGCGCCACTTGGACCAAACTTTCCGGTATTTCTTGGGGCAACCCCTAGCCTTATAAGTAACTCTCTCGGCTGCCATATAGAGATCCAGCCCCCTCCTCCACTCCTCCATTCCCGGAGGCTCCGGAGCCCCCCAGTATATTGCGATGTCTCTTTTTGCCACGACCAGTGCAAGAACCAGGAATGTAAGAAGTGGGCGAGTCAGGTCTACCTCGTTGGTCATGCCTAACAGTGCCAGCTTGGGCTCGCGTTGGATTGGAACCCCCAGGACCTCCTCCAGTTCCTTAAACACCTTCGTCCAGTATTCTTGTATTGTGCCGCATGCCCAGATGGTATGATAGAAATCCCCATCACATTGGTGGCATCTAAGGCACCGTGAGTCGTCTACTCTCCCCATTTTACTAAGCCGTACCCTGTCGTAATAGGTCCTATGTAGCACATTGAATTGAATGAGTCTCAGTCTTGATTTGATTGCCACTTCCCGGGGATGCATCAACACTATCTCCCAATCTAGGTCTTCCATCTCCCCCACCTCTGCCTCCCACCTACATCTGAGTTTTGCTAGGTCCCCTAGCATATTATTAGTTAAGGTCTTATAGGTTAAGGAGACTGCCTTCCCCGTTATCTGCTCCTGGAGGAGCCGCCCCTCTAGTGGTGTGTATTCTGGGATATCAGTGAGTGTGACATTTTGGGCACGCCATGCATGTCGTAATTGGAAGTATTTGAACTGCTGCGTATTATGTAAGCCGAACTCCTTTCGAAGCGCCTGAAAAGATTTCAGCTCCCCTTCGGCTATCACGTCTCCTATGGTGGAGATGCCGATATCGTCCCACCTTTGGAAACCTCGCAGTTTGTAGAGTTCTGTCAACCACCGGCAGTGCCACAGCGGTATCTGTCGTGTAGGCTTCTTTTCCCAGCCCATGCGTCTTGTGGCCTTAGTCCACGCCTTGAGTGTGAGCGACGTTGCCGGTAGGAGCGATGCCCTGCCAGCACCCCCATAGAGATAGCAGAATATGTTCTTGGACGACATTTTAACTCTCTCTAAAGCATAAGTCGGGTGATTCGCCGGGGCATGGAGCCAATCATTGATTGGTGTCAGATGTTCCGCCCAGTAGTAGGCCTCCAGGTTCGGTAGCGATATCCCCCCACTATACTGGTGTCTCTGGAGCGTTGACAGGGTCACTCTAGCATGTTTGCCTAACCAAAGAAAAGATCGCAGGTCAGCATGGATCTTGGCGATGACCGTGGCTGGTAAGGGATAATATTCGTTTTGTAAGGCATAGAGAAATTTGGGTAGAGTGACCATTTTGTACATGGCCGCTCGGCCTAAGAGCGTGAGTGGGAGCTGTCTCCAGCGCTTCATATCCTCTTCTGCGTTCAATATGATCCGTTCCAGGTTTCTTTGGAACGAGAGGGTCTCACTCAGGGTTATATAGATCCCGAGGTATTGGAAGCCTTCGGT
The DNA here is from genome assembly GCF_964261635.1 of Lissotriton helveticus. Classification (NCBI taxonomy): domain Eukaryota; kingdom Metazoa; phylum Chordata; class Amphibia; order Caudata; family Salamandridae; genus Lissotriton; species Lissotriton helveticus. The sequence goes on along the minus strand of NC_136068.1, from coordinate 1,562,805,800 downwards.
CGTCGTCAGTAGGTTCTCTGGTAACCTCCCCCACCTGTCACGTCCCCCAGGGTCATAGAGAATGGACTTTTGCCAGTTTATTTTATGTCCCGCCTGCCCGCCATATTGCTCCAATTCCCGGAATAACTCCGGGACGGTGGTTTCCGGTCTAGTAATGTATAGCAGGACATCATCCGCATAGAGCGAGATCTTTTCTTGTGTCGGGTCCGTGTCACTGCTTGTAAAGCCAGAGATGTCCTTGTTTTGCCGGATCCTGGCTGCGAGTACTTCGATAGTGAGTGTAAAGAGGAGGGGAGACAGGGGGCAGCCCTGTCGGGTACCCCTCTGGATCTGGAACTCACGCGAAATCGTCCCGTTCACCCTCACCCTGGCTCTCGTGGAGGTGTAGAGAAGTCGGACCCATTTTACGAAGTTTGGTCCGAAGCCAAACTTGTGGAGTACTGCATAGAGAAATGGCCAGTGTACCGCGTCAAACGCCTTCTCAGCGTCTAAGGAGAGGAACCAGTGGGGTTCACTCCGTCCTCGCACCTCCTGTAACCAGTTGTGAGTTCTTCTAAGGTTCAGTTTAGTTGCCCTATCAGGTAAAAAACCCGATTGGTCTAAATGTATAAGACCTGAATGACCGCTCGGAAGCGAGTCGCCAAGATGGTCGCCAACAATTTTACTTCCGTATTAAGTAATGATATGGGGCGGTAGGAGGCACAGTTGTCCCGTGGCTTGCCCTCCTTATAGATTGGTACAATCGTCACCATAGTGAGATCTGGAGGGAGCTCCCCCTCCTGATAGACACCATCAAAGAGGCCTTTAAGATGGCGTGTTAGAAGATCCGCCGAGCGCTTAAAGAGCTCAGCAGGGAAACCATTCGGGCCCGGGGTTTTGCCCGGTCTCAGCCTGGCCATGGATTCTGTGATGTCATCAGTCGTTATGTCCGCCTCTAAGCCCACCAGAGCCTCAGGAGGCAGCGCCGGGAGGTCCGTCCGTTCCATGTACTGTAGCGCTGCCTCGCAGGTAACGAGATCTCGGGCTGCATAGAACTGTTCATAATGCGCAGCAAAGGCTTCAGCTATCTCGGTGTCAGTGTTAATACTAGTTCCGTCCGTCGCAGAGATACTATCTACCCATCGAGCCGCCCGTTCCTTTTTGCTGAGCCACGCTAAGAGCTTGCCCTACTTGTCACCCACGTCGTATAGGCGGTGAAGGGTGGCGAGGGATTGAGTCTTCGCCTCATTAGTGACCAATTCTCTGTATTGTCACTGGGTGTCAAGTAACCTTCTTAGAGTCTCGTCGCTTTTATGGGTCTGGTACTCCCTCTCCCATCCCAAGCCCGCCCGTTCCAGGGCCGCAACCTCAGCCTGGAGTTTACGTCTTTCTTCCCCTAGTTTATTTTGTATCCTGTCTCGCAACACCGGCTTTAGCGCTGCCCAAAAGGTGACATCCGATTCTACTGTACCCTCGTTTTCTGCTATATAGACCTTAATGTCCGCTCGATTGCCTCTCAGTATGTCCACGTTTTGAAGGTCCCATGCCGCTAGGCGCCAGGAGCCGATGCCCCTATCCTGGTTGCATCCCACCCTTACGGACAATGGCGAGTGATCCGATATACCTCTGGCCTTATATTCTACAGTGTCACTCACCCTCGAGTATTGTCGGGACATGAAAACGTAATCCAAGCGCGAAAATACCCTGTGGGCCCCAGAGTAGTACGAGTAAGCCTGTTGTGTCGGGTGTAGCCATCTCCAGATATCCGTTAAGCCTATAGTGGACATCTGGCTGGACAGTGTGGTCTGGTGATCCCCCCTCCCTGATTCCCCGGATCGGTCTTGTTTTATGTTCATAAAGTCATTGAAATCACCTCCCACCACTTGTATAGTGTCTGCCGTGTCTAGAAGGATGTTCGCCAGCGCTGTAAGTGTACGTGTCTGTAATTTTGGCGGTGCATAGACCTAAATTAGCATGTACGTGTTTCTGTTCCAGGTTCCCTGCACTCCAGCGTACGTCCCTTGTGGATCTACCCAGGTGCGTGTGATGCAGAATGGCGAGGACTTTTTAATGAGTACCGCTACCCCTCTGGAATCTGATGTGTATCCCGCATGCGCCAGAACTCTATGTCGGCCCCTAGCGATGAAGGTGCATTATGTACCCTTGAGGTGCGTTTCCTGCAAGAAAGTAACATCCGGGTCCACCCTTTTGATGTAGGCGTTCACTAGACCTCTCTTAATTCTAGAGCCTAATCCGTTGACATTCCACGTCAGGATGCTCATTCCCCTATCTCCCCCACGTGGAGTGCCTAAGGTACACGCCATTCAAAGATGTGGTAGCTGTACGTAATCGGTCTCTGGCTTACAGACGCGGTGTGGAGGTTTAACGTGCCCTGCTGTATTCTTCCCACTGCTGTCCCCCCCCCCACTGTCCCAAACCGTTCCCCAACTTGAATGAGCAAAAACAAAACAGACCTCCCCATCCCCTCCCCCCACCCCACCCCCCCCCTTCCAGCCTCATCCCTTTACAAGACAGAACTGGTCGTAGGAGAAGGTCTGTCGCCCTCCCTTGGTCCCCTCCCCTTAGTCTTCTCTAACCACTGTCTCTCAAAACATGCAGCGCCAATTTCCCAAAACTGACACTGCTATTAACAATCCCAGAAGTCGTGTGGTTTGGTACAGAATCAGTGGAAACAAGAGGTGTAACAACATAAAACATAGTAGAAAGGGACAACTTGCGTGCTCCGCTGCGGCGAGCTGCTGTATTCGTAACCAGGTCCACCAATGTTCATGAATGGGAGTCTTGGGTGGCAGTGTCAGGGACACTACTGCTCCCCGGCATGTCATGTCCCAAAGTCCGGATCGCCTCTACCAACGGGTGTACTGAGCGCGACCCCCCCTCTTCTTCTTCACCTCCAGAAGTACGGCTCCCCACCTCGTCTTCGTCATCTCCCTCCGATCGTACATGGCTTCAGAGACAGCTGTACCTGGAGCCCGTCGCAGCGCCTCCCCCGGCGAAGTCGAGCATCCCCGCCTGGAGCCCCCCGAGCCATGGCCCTGGTAGGGTGTAGCCGGAGTTTGCCTCTTTATCCGTCGGGACTTCAGTCTCTGTGCTTTCGGCTGCTCCCACAGGGGTCCGCGCGACGGTGACCTGTCCATTGCCATGCGGCCCGCCGTCTCCCTGCTATTGAGTATAGGGCGTTCCTCCAGCCATTGCCAGGCGTCATCCGGATGGGTAAAGAAGATGGACTTGTCTTTGTAGATGACCTTAAGTTTTGCAGGAAAGAGGAGCATGTAGGAGATATGGAGGTCCCTCAATTGCGCCTTGACTGCATCCAAGGATCGACGTTGCTTCTTCACCTCCTGGCTGTAGTCTGGGAATATCATAATGTTTGTATTTTCAAACCGGATCTCACCCAGTTTTCTTGCTTCACGAAGGATCAGGTCTCGGTCGGCAAAGTTGAGGAAGCGTGCAATAACCGGCCTGGGTCTCGCCCCCTCCGGTGGCTTCGCCAGGAGTGCCCTATGCGCCCTTTCGATGATAAAACAAGTTGAGAACTGCGCCGTTGGGAAGGTTTTAGTAAGCCAGGCGTGGAGAAATGCTGCCATGTCCGCCCCTTCGATTCCCTCTCTAAAACCCACAAAGCGTAGATTGTTACGTCTCGCCCTGTTCTCGGCATCATCCACCTTCCATAGTAGTTGTCGATGAGAGGCTTTAAGTTCCGCCATGTCCTTTCTCAAGGTGGAGATCGAGTCTTCGGCTTCTCCAATCCGCGTTTCGGCGGTAGTCACTCTGTCCGACAGATTGCGGAAGTCTTGCCTCAGTAGTGTCACCTCCGAAACCCACCTCGCCTATCTAGGTTTCTAGAGCCGCCCTGGATTCCTGGATATCGGCCTGTGACGCCTGGATGGCTCCCAGCAGTCGCTCAGTGTCCAAACGCGCGCCAGAGGCAGGCGGGAGGGCGTCTGTTAATTGTCTAGGGGCAGCGAAGTTATCCATGGACCCCTGTTTTGCTGGTTTAGAAAGGGGGTCCTTCTTTCCCATGGCTGGTGTGTCTGTGGTGGGCAGCCCTCTGGGCCTCTCGAGGTGCACCCCGCTTCGGGCTATCTGGCTGTCGGCAGGGATCAGCCACCTCCGAAGTCTACCGCAAGGTTGGGCGATTCCGTCTCTCCCTGTCGCGGTCGACGTGGGTTAACTGCCCCACTCTCCCACTCCCAGGTTGCCCCCGTTCCTGTGTTCGGCGATGGGCCAGGCTCGGACAACGGTCCTATAGTCTTCACAATGCCGGGATATGCGTCGTGCCGACCGGCTCGGGTATCGTCCAGTTCCGCCGTCCCGCAAGGCGCCGCACCTCCTTATCTACCCTGCTCTCCGGCGGATTGGATTTTCCCTCTCAGTGGGGGACGGGGGTCCCCCCACAGAGCCTATGCGGCAGGGGCACCACCAGGAGATCCACCTGCTGGCAGGGGCGAGGCAGGGCCAGGGTCGTCAGGTTGCTGCACCAGGCGGGGAGGCCGCGGAGGGCAGAGCGGGTCACAGGATGCCAACACGGCCCGGAGTTGGGAGTAAATCTACAGCATTCCCAGGCCCCACTCTAGTAGCCGCGGTTCAGGAGCATGTGACGTCCCGGCTGGCCTTTTCAGGAATCCCAGGTAGCCTCTCTCCTCAAGGATCGTGGGTAGCTGGTTGTGGCTCCCTCTATGGCCTCCCATCCCCGGATGCCCCCGCGGGACTCCTCAAGGGCGGTGGCGGCTCCTCCGCTGGATGCGTGGCCGCAGGTATCCCCTCGAGCGATCTCTACCCCAACGGGGACAGCGAGGTCCGAATTCAGGCCCCGGCCGGAGGCAGAACAGTGCGCGGGATAATGCGTGTCCCAAGCGCAGGAGGGGGGCCAGGAGCCAAGTCGCGGCGCACACAGGCACTATTTCGCGGCAACGGCCGCCATATTGGTAAAGTCCCCGGTGGTCTAGGGGGACCAGGAGGCCTGTCCCACAGCCTTTACTCCTCGCAGGGCCCTCCGACTGCTCCTCACCGTCTCGTTCCGTTGCCTGCTGGACCGATGGGGAGTGAGCTGCCAGACGGACTCAGCTCCGCAGCGCCGCATCAGCCGCCATGTTGGGTAAGTGCACCGGACCCGACGGTGCCCCCAAAACACCTCACAGGCACCTCTGGTCAGCCCGGATTCTGTCAGGGGCTCCTGCACTCGGACCAGACCGTGCCGCCGCCCACTCGCAGACCTCCTACGGACCAGATGGCCCCGTTTCAGCGCCGATCCCGAACCTCCGTCTCAGCAGCCGCCATCTTGTCGTCGTCGGAGTTCCCGATGTCGGGGCTCAAAGTTGGCGCTGCGGTGTAGATTGTCGTGGGCACTTCGTGAAAGTGGTCTCCACTGGGTCCGATTGCTCTGGGGCTGCTCCTACGATATTTTGGTGGTGCTTGGTTCGATATTTCAGACGGATATTAAGGCAGCTCGCCGGAGCTCCAGAGAGTCACGTCCTAGCCAGGCATGCTGCTGGCCACGCCCCGTATCCCAAAATCTTGATGGGCCATCGATACCACCACTTCTTATGGTAATGAAAATAAACGTTCTTTCCTCGTTAACTTATGGGTTTGAAGTACTGCCATGTGATTTTGGTAGCTGGTTAAACCAGGCTCACAGTAAGCTACTTAGCTCAGACTTTTGATTGCTTCAATCAACAAGCCATGACAAAGTTTGTTTAGAGTTCAAATTGATTGACCAGTCATCACTGGCACAGAATGCAGCAAAGTTAAGATGTTGAAATGAATTAAAAAGTGCTAATAAAAGGCCTTTTATGGACGCTCTCAGTAAGGAATTTGACGTGTTAAATTATTCTACTAAAACCCAGTGGCATATGGTTATTTATCCCACGCTTCAGGAACTTGGCATGTGAAACTTCTGTGGGAGTATATTCTTACAAACCAAAGTTTCAAAATGATATTGCAAAAGTAGGTTAACTTTATGTCAACTGAGAAAGACCTTAAAACTTTTAAAGAAATATCCCAGAGTGAACTTGTTTTAACCACCTCTGAGCAAAACAATCCAGAAGCATACCAGGAACTTGCCATCTCATGGGAGCTGAAGAATAAATATCTCCATTTGCATTTTAGATTGCTCGATTCAGAAGAAGTTCTACAAAAATGTAAGTGTCGTTACCATAATGACAGGTATAGATTGTGCAAATATAATAATGAAATCCTAGTTCATGCTCTATGCTGCTGACTCGTTTTTTTAAACAATCATTAGGATGTATTTAGCCCCAGCCTTTCGCTGATTGAATATGCGAAATTGCAGAACAGCGTTTGTAGCTCGTTTTAATAGCTCAGATAGTATTTTTATTTGTGGATTCATAAAATACACGAATTCTGTATTAATAACTTTGGACACAATGTAAGACCTCAATAAAGGTTGAAATCAGTGCAGCCTGGCTATATGATTGTACAAAATTACTCAATTTAATACGATTTTACCAAGTGCTGATCTGTGGAAGTATCTGCTTTTAGCTACAATTTGTATTTATTGAAAGGGTTTTTATCAATTATCAATAAACATGTACTCTACACGAAGAACTATCTCTCACACTCTGCTTCACTCTACTCCAAGCATAGGCACAGCTACACAATCTCCTCTACTCATCACACACTTCTAAATACACTTCCCACACAGTCCACAATCACAAGCGGCAACGACCAGTGCCAGGATCAGAGCCCACAGCACGCACAACACCAACACACTTCACACTTAAATCCTGCTGCCAGTCAACACTTCTAACCAAGCAGTGATATAGAACATGGGAGGGTGTGTTTTTTTTATTATAATGGATGAATGAAGGAAGAAGGGAAGAAAGAAAAGAGGGCGCTGAGGAAAAGGAAGGACGCGGTGTGCACCAGTGTGTATTTATTATTACCCCGCCCCAGCCTTACCCACTGTCCCGAGAGAACAGCCTGCCAGGAAAAGCCTGATTTCCCAATCGCTAGGCCTTTGTGGGATCAGCCCGGGGCAGCCACCAGGGCCCCAAAGCAGATGCCAAGGAGCGAAGAGCGCCAAGTGCCCTTGAATGACCTTTCCTGCTCGTGCTCACTTAAAATGATGGGAACCTCATGGGGGCACGTGCCCTGCATGGAAACCCCACACCACCTTTGCATGATAACACGGAAGAGACGTCTGGGGAAAACGTATTCTATGGTTGAGAGACAACTTGCATAATAACTTTTTTTGCATTTCAAATTCACGCCCTACTTCTGCGGTTTCTAAGCACTGTTGTAAACAACAGGTGCTCACCTGGCGCTAGGAACCACTTAAAGGCAGAAAGACAAGCTCTGCCAGAGGAGGACAAGCGCCCAGGAACCCCCAGTGCATCTGCAGAGCAGCAGGGTATTGCCCTGCAAGGCTGCCACAACATTAACTTATCTAACGGGGTAACGATAAGGGAGTGTATGTAGGGGAAATCGGCGCATTTATCAATTTGCAAGGTTTTACAGGACGTGATTAATTATTCATTAAACCTGTTCCGTTAGTGACTGTCATACAGTTCACTTTCTGTTGGCAATGGCCACACAATAGTCAGGGGGAAAGCTCAGGAATTGAATGGAGGTCAACTGACATAAAATGAGCCACAGGGAGACTTGAGAAGAGGGCACTTCTGCCTAGTCACCCCATGTCATAAGTCACATCTATTGTCTTTCTGTCCTTTCAGCCCAAGGCACTTTGCATTCTCCAATTTGAATCAGAGGTCTCAAGTTTACCAGATCATTTCATGAGAAGTTCATCCAGTACAGATTTTGACTTTGCATTCTGGGATTTGCAACGTACTTTTTCATGGTGTCATGGGGACTGCAAGTCCCAGAAAGCAGACGGAAAAAACTGGACAGTATGAACTATCCTGCATGACTTTGGAAACTTGAGAGCTCAGTTAAAGAACTATAATTATAAACAACAAACCAAAACTGCAAGTCTCAGAGTGCAAAGTGTCGTTGGCTAAATGGCAATATTGGCTGAGTTTGTGCCATATGACATTGACTCACACTGCAGTCACACCGAGTCAGAGAGAGGAGTAATAGTCACAATCAAAGCGGGAGATGTAAACAGAAATCAAGGAAGACAGACAGGAAAAGGGAAAAGGGGATTGAACTGTTATCTAGGCCTGGGGAGAACTCGCAGAGTTTAACTCCATGGAAATCTGCGAAGTTACAAAAAAACTCTGGAAGATTCCATGGAATCCTGTGAACAGTCTGAAATAGGCATGTTGCGCTGCTCATGATTTAGCACCGGGAGCTCGTTCCGTGCTGAACAATCATCGCGAACTGCACCACACTGCGCACCAAAAGGTGCATCTTCTTGAGATGAATTTGCTGCTGCTTGAGAAGATTTTCTACTCGGGCAGCAGCTTTCTGATCACAAACAGTTGCAATGTCCTATAACCACATTCGTTGGAGAAATCTCACAGGTGCCCTCTTAGCACCAAATCTTGCTTGCTAACCTACTGTTGGTGAGCCGCGCACAGGAGAAAACTCCGCCACGTGGAGATTGGTGGAGTTTTGCCGAACTCCACGTTGCAAGCATAATGAAGAGTGGCCAAAACTCCGTAGGTGGAGCGGAATATATCGTCCTATTGTTATTTTCATATTCAAATTATTTATTTAGCTGCTTACAACCATGAACCCTTTTTTGTAGAGTATAGAAACACATCACAAGGCGCACATTATTATTGTGTTTTTATTTAATAGATTTTCAGTTCACCATATTGCTCACAGCTCACCAACTCACTGTCAACCACCATCTCCACCACCTACACACGCAGACCCATCAAAATACCATCTTAGCCTGCTGGATGAGAAATACAATACAGGACAGCAACACTATTGCTGTCCTCATACATCTAATACCAGCACAAAGAACATACACGCAAGACGTTCACAAAGCACTGCTCATTCATGTAGAAAACAAAGTGACACCATCACCAACAGACATTCTCTACACTGCCTACTAATAAATGCTAGATCACTGTAAAACTAGCTTCACATCCACAACTTTCTCACTGACAATCAACCTGGGTTACTCTTCATAACTGAATCATGGTTGGGAGATCCCATGGCTCCAGTGCTGCATGAAGTCATTCCTCTAGGCTATTAAGCTATCACACAAAATCATTTAGGCAAACAAGGAGGTGGCCTAGCTGTTGTATTCAAGCAAACATTAAATATCACTAAAGTGGATGACGTCTCCATAGAAGATTGTGAGGTCCTCTTCACCAGATGTAACCCTACACCAGCTTCAACCTGTAACTTCATACTCCTTTTTGGACCTCCACCTAGCAATGCAACATTCCCAGACAAACTTGTAGATACAGTTTCAATCCTTAAACACTAAACTACAACCTATACATTCTTGGTGACCTAAACATTTGGTTTGAGAACCCAATATGCTCCATCCAAATACAATCATCACTGTCCTAAATGCACTGAACCTATATCTGACTGTCCACAAACCCACACACATCGCTGGACACATCCTAGATACCATTGTTCCAAATCCAGAACTAGTTACCATTTCAAACAATTACTCCAGTCTCATGGTCAGACCACCATTTGCTTGCTTTCCAACAAAAAACAACAAAGCAACACACCTAAAACCACCTTACATGCATCTACCTATCGACACTGGAACACACTCAATTTTGAACACTTAGAAATACAACTAACATTCAGTACAGATCTAGACACAATAAATTTCGTTCATAGTCTATATTAGTGGCTACAGGAAGATATTGATATCCTAATACCACTAAGAACAACACAACAGAACAAAAGCAAACAGGCACATTGGAGAAATACAGAGATAAAACAGCAAATTAGGCAGCTGCAAAGGTATTGGCTCTAAACAAACACCAATCAAGACAAACTTCACCTACAGAAATTTAACAGATTATACAAGTCAGCAATCAAAAAAGCTAAGAAAAATACTATTGAGACAAAATTCAAAATCCTAAATCTGCAAATAGGGAATTCTATAAAATTCTCACTGAATTTAGTAAACTAAGGCCCACATGCATCAAAGCAAAAAACTGTCGCAAACGGGCAGATTCTCAGAATATGCCCCTTTGCGATCGCAATTTAAGTAATCTCTGAATTGCGATTACTTACATTGCCATTACATTTAAGGAATCGGAAATTGAGATTCCTTAAATGCAATGCATTAAAGTAAAAAAATTAGCGATTTCGCTAATAGGGGGAGCAAATAACCATGAAGTTGAACTTCATGATAATTTGCAATGAAGGAATGTTTAGAAATCGCTATTTTTTTAGCGATTTCTACATGCATAGCCTTTTGCTATTCCTTTTTAGGGAATCCTTATTTTTCGCTAATAAGTAATCGCAAATGGCATTGTTGATGCATGTGCCAGTAAATTTCCTATAATTAGCTCATCCCATTACTCAAGAATTCACAGACGAACTGGCAAATCATTACATGACCAAAGCAGACACATTGATCTCCTATTTAAAACAAAGAAAAACCACGAGCATCAACCCTTTTCGAAAAACCCCTCCAAGAATAGACTAACCCAGCCTCTGCATTCCTTCCAACAAATATCACACAAAGAATGTATGGACTTGGTCAAAGCAAGCAGGCCTGCCAGCAGCCTTTCTGACCTGTGTCCACCACAAACCTTCAAGATAATTCTTCTAACTTCCTCTGCTGCCACTCGAGTAAGAAGAATCATCAACAATTCCTGAACTACAGGAATATTTTCAGAAGATCTAAAATAGTTATACATATGCCTATTACTAAAGAAGACAAACCTGGAACCACTTAACACCGACAACTACAGACCAATTACAAATAGACCTTTCCTGGACAAACAGATAGAAAGAGCAGCATCTCACCATATATCACAATTCATTGAAGATAATCGCTAAACTACTTCACTTGAACCTCTCAGATGCCTTAGACATGGTTGACAATGACACTACAATACAAAGATTTTACAAAGCTGGCATAGAGGGAACTGCTCTCAGCTGGATCACATCCTACCTTCAAAACAGAACAAACGTTATCCATGACCCCCCTTTCTCATCCAAACTGTACTTCACTAAAGCAGGGGTCCCTCAAAGGGTATCATCTCACCAATGCTTTTCAACATCTACATGAAGTCATTACTGGCACTGATCAATCAATTTCACCTCAGAAAGCCGTTGATGAGTGGATGACATGGAGCCATCTTAAATTGAATGCTTCCAAAACAGACACATTCACATATGGTGACTGGAAACATTATGATCCACTCGCCACTTGGCGATCTGGTAACACTACCTAAACTATCTAAAGAAGTAAGAAACCTCAGAATTACCATGGACTTCCAGATATCAATGCATGCCCAAGTGGACAAAGTAGTAAGATCAAGCTCCACTATTGAATTACACAATCAAAATTATATAAAATTATAAAAACAAATACATTATCTTAACCTTTTCAGTGCGACCGCGTTTCCCCCTCCGGTGCTGGGCCCTAATAGAAACGGGCGTGGTCATGACGGAACGGTTCCGTCATGAGCACAGCTCAACCGTAGCTCATGACGGAACCGTTCCGTCATGAGCATGGAAGGGGTTAAAGTACAGCAACATTTGAAAGATTGAGTTTATTTAATACTACTTAAATCTACATATTTTACCTTCCTTAAAAATATATATATATATATATTTTTTTTTTTAGTACACTTGTTCAAAAACCTACAGCTACATTTTAGAGTAACCATGAAGTCTGTTATTTATTTCCATGTTAAGCCTTACCATTTGAATGCACTTTTCACTTTAAAAATACAACAAATGGTTTTAAAAAATGGTTTAAAAGGTACCTCCCCTCCGTGGTCCACGTCATGTAATCAAGACCCTTGTTGGGTCAAAACCCGTCATGGCTGCCGAGGTTTTTATGAGCTGAAATAAAAATCTGAGATCTGCAACAATTTGTGGTCCTTGCTCCATTTACTGGGTGAAACCAGCGAGGCACAGGTAGAGTGCAATATATATATATATAACCTAGGCAGCTGATGATTTAAGTGAAAACATATTATAATATAAAGGAACACTAGACTGAAAAATTACTAAAAAACTGGGTAGTTTTTATTAATGATTAAAAAATTAAAAACAGTCAAAAACAATTCACAATTTTCAGTTCATATACATCAAAGCGTTGACAGAAATAACAGAATTAAAATCATGTGTGGTATATTCACCATTAAAAGTACATAACAAAATTCTACATAAACATAGAAAATTAACAAAATAAGTGGCACAATGAATCTCTACGCGCGTTTCGGCGGCCAGCGCCTTCTTCTGGAGCAGCCACGTGATTTAGGTAGCGGCAAATTTGCAGTCACTGTGGTGTAGTATTTATTTCTTATTTCTGATGGATAAATGTAACTTGAGCTGATAAAAAGAGCTTCTTTGATTTTATTTCCCGCCAACCGGAACCATTGAAATAGGATGTGGTCAATTATGTAGATTAGACTGATGTAGCTTTTCGTAGTCCACTAGTTCCTTTTTTTATATAAAGGTCTTGTATCCTGGAATTTCTAGTGGTCTTTAGAGGAGGGAACACAGCGCATATATTCTTGATAGTCACGGATTAAAGATTTTGTGGCGTAAGATGGTTAAAAGATCTCCATGCCCGAAGATATTCGGCAAGGCTCCTTCTTTCCGGCGGCGGGATTTTCGGGATGGCGATTAAGACGCAATTTTCACTATCCTCAGCATTTGAAAGCCAGGCCCCTTAATTTTGGGGCGCTGTTCGGTAATTATATCCGTACACAAAGGAAAAAGACACTGCGTCTACATCATGATATCAGCATCTTCAAGAATATATGCGCTGTGTTCCCTCCTCTAAAGACCACTAGAAATTCCAGGATACAAGACCTTTATATAAAAAAAGGAACTAGTGGACTACGAAAAGCTACATCAGTCTAATCTACATAATTGACCACATCCTATTTCAATGGTTCCGGTTGGCGGGAAATAAAATCAAAGAAGCTCTTTTTATCAGCTCAAGTTACATTTATCCATCAGAAATAAGAAATAAATACTACACCACAGTGACTGCAAGTTTGCCGCTACCTAAATCACGTGGCTGCTCCAGAAGAAGGCGCTGGCCGCCGAAACGCGCGTAGAGATTCATTGTGCCACTTATTTTGTTAATTTTCTATGTTTATGTAGAATTTTGTTATGTACTTTTAATGGTGAATATACCACACATGATTTTAATTCTGGTATTTCTGTCAACGCTTTGATGTATATGAACTGAAAATTGTGAATTGTTTTTGACTGTTTTTAATTTTTTAATCATTAATAAAAACTACCCAGTTTTTTAGTAATTTTTCAGTCTAGTGTTCCTTTATATTATAATATGTTTTCACTTAAATGATCAGCTGCCTAGGTTGTTTTCTGTCAAGTGCTCCTTTCCCTGACCTAGGAACTTTTGTATCTATGTATTCAGGGGGTCCTTGTTAAATATACACCAATATATATATATATATATATATTCACTGAAAAAACCATAGGTTATAGACCATATATAGTTAGGAATTAGCATTTACAAAACCTTGAAAATTCACTGAAAAAACCATAGGTTATAGACCATATACAGTTAGGAATTAGCATTTAGAAAACCTTATTTTACTCACACAAAACCATTGAAATTACATATATAGTTAGTTGCACTAACTATATATCGCGCACCCGCAATCCACTGCTGATGATGTCACATATTACATCATTCATGACATGGTCAGTGACATTACTGATGACATCACTGATGACATCATCTAGTGTCTGTGTGTTTTTGTAAAGTTTAAATACGTTTTACATATTGAAGAATGACTGGATGGATGGAAGACTGAGTGTGTGTGTGGCTGGCTGGGAGGTGTGTGACGCTGTGCATATCAATGTGTACTTGTATCAGGGATTGTATAAGAGAGTAAGTATGTGTTAGTATATGTGTGAAAAGTATGGTGTTCTGTGTTTAACTATAGATGAGGAAATCGAAGTGTGATTGATTCTTCACAGGACTGACTAGGTGTATGAGTGCATATGATAGTGTTCTAATAATAACTGACTGTATGTATGAGTAATTGTATGGGTGAATGAGTGAATGTGTGTGTAGACGTACGAATCAGTGAGTGCGTATGTACTAACTGGTATTGGTGTGTCATGATGTCATCAGTGATGTCATTTGAGATGTCATCAGTGATGTCATTTCAGATGTCATTAGTGATGTCATCAGTGATGTCACTGAAGTATGGTGTTCTGTGTTTAACTGTATAGATGAAGAAATGGAAGTGTGATTGATTCTTTACAGGACTGACTTGGTGTGTGAGTAACTCCATGGATGAGTGGCAGTGTGTGACTGTCTGCATAGGTGTATGAGTGCATATGATAGTGTTGTAATAATGAGTGACTGTATGTATGAGTGATTGTATGGGTGAATGAGTGAATGTGTGTGTAGACGTAGGAATCAGTGAGTGCGTATGTAGTAACTGGTATTGGTGTGTCATGATGTCATCAGTGATGTCATTTGAGATGTCATCAGTGATGTCATCAGTGATGTCACTGACCATGTCATGAATGATGTAATATGTGACATCATCAGCAGTGGATTGCGGGTGCGCGATATATAGTTAGTGCAACTAACTATATATGGAATTTCAATGGTTTTGTGTGAGTAAAATAAGGTTTTCTAAATGCTAATTCCTAACTATATATGGTCTATAACCTATGGTTTTTTCAGTGAATTTTCAAGGTTTTGTAAATGCTAATTCCTAACTATATATGGTCTATAACCTATGGTTTTTTCAGTGAATTTCATTGGTTTTTTAACAGCTAATATCTGTAGCTGTAAAATGTATTCTTCTTTAAATCCAAAAATATATTTTATATGTTTATTAATAATTTTTTTTTTAAATATTTTTTTTTCTTCGTTCCCGCATCGCGAATCGGGAAGCTTCCCGTTAGCTGACCTTGATGCCGCGAAATAGACCGCGAGCCGGTAAACGTTTCTTTACCGCAACTGCCGCGTTAGAAAACAACATCGTGACGCCTCCCGTCCGCATGACGTTTCGCGTTGTCGCGTGATACGTCATATGACGTGCTACGTTAGCGAACTGGTACGCTTACCGAGTCGCAAAGCACAGGTTTCTGGAAGCAAACCTGGAGGCCCTGCAAAGCGCTTAACGTAAACACAGCAGGTCATGTGACTTGGTAATAACACTTTTCATTGGTTCATTTCGCTTTTGGTTTCCTAATGATGTAAGACTAGGTCATATAATCTAAAATGAACACTTTTCATTGGTTGAGAACTATTGTTTTTCCCAAATGATGAAAACCCCTCCTTCTTTCCTCACTCTGACTTTCATCTTTGTGAGAGAAAGACCCTTTGTTACCAGTGAGCAATGGCTTCTTTAGTAGCTTCAGCTGGTGCTTCCCCACCACCTCCACCACATCCAAGGAAGAGTGGACCACCTGCTCAAGTTATAATTCAGCAAGAAGAGGAAGAAGAAGAACAGGACGACGAGCACGAAGAGAGGCACTTTTTGCCTGAGGAGCCCAGGACGTCTCACCGGAAAGAAAACTTCATTTGGCAATTTTTTAAAATTCCCAAAGGTCAGAAAAAAGTAAATGCAAGATACGTAACTTGCCTTATATGTCAAGATAGACTGTCCAGAGGGACCGACAAAAAATACAGTTTCGGAAACTACACAATGCATCGCCATATGACTAGGTGGCATCCTAACAACTACAGTGCTGCACAGTTTCGTAACGACCTAGATAATCTCCCTATTATGGCCAGAAGATCTGTTGTACCGGAAGTAACGGGACCAGAGGGCAGGGAAATGGTGCCAAATATTCAAACGAGATTTCATGAAGTAAAACACGTCTGCGTACATTGCAATGGATTCATTTGCTACGGAGAAAGAAGCATCACTCTGATCAACAGAGCTATTGACTATCATATGCAAGTTTGTACGAAACGCCCCAAATAATAAATACTTTTTTTTTGTTTTGTTGCTCCTGTTGAGCCCTTTACAATGAATCGTTTTCATTGCCCCCTGCAAGAAAAACCCAAAAAAATATAAAACTGTTCAGAAAAATTCAAAAAAAGTAAAAAAATGTTCAGAAAAATAATAAAAAAATATAAAACAACAAAAACAATAAAAAAAAAAGTTCTTTTCAGAACTACCTCCCCGTTATTAAAAAATTGGTACAATATTTGGAACTGTGCCAACCTCTATTTCTCGTAGTTCGCTTCCCAGTTCGCTCGCCGGTACGCGAACCGGAAGTGAACCAAAAATAAAAAATAAAAAAAACAGTAAGTATAAGGGAAGGAAACAGACACTTATGTTAAAAGAAAGACAGCTATAGGGGAGTAAACTAGAGATACTATTACCCGTAATCCACTGCTGATGATGTCACATATTACATCATTCATGACATGCTCAGTGACATCATCAGCAGAGGATTGCGGGTTTTTTGGCAACGTGCCTTATCCACGGTTTAATAACGCTGCCTTTTGCTTTATATAAGTTTTCAAATTGTATGAAATATATACCAATAGGTCGTTATGAACCTTTAGGTAGTGCTTTTCTTCATGAGGTCTGGTCGCTTCCATACACATACAGATGTTTCAAAGATGATCAAGAAGTTTATCTGAATGGAGAGGAATGCACTGAGACGCCAGATCATTCACTAATGTGTAGGCACATACAGTTACACGGTTCATGCAACAAACACCGACCAAATATGGCTTGCGTGTTGCAAGGCACGCCAGTTCCTGCTATCATCCCCACGTTCAAGTTGTTGGAAAATGGTAGTTATTTGATGCTCAATAATGAAGATTGTTCTGGGTTAATTAAAAGTATTCCTTTTATCGTAACAGTAAGTGAACGGGTTATTTGCTGCAGAAATGTTCTATTTCCTCCCACACATGAACATAGGGAGTTTTCAATCTGGCCACAAATACCAACCTTGGGAGCACATTTCAACGGCATGGCAAGAATAAGAGCTCTTTTGTCTCAGAGAGAGGTGGCCTTGAGTTCGGCCCGTGAAACTTTCGTGCTTCACATAGCGAACACCCGTACAGAGGTGCAGACCCTTTTAAATACTGATTCGCCTTTGCATTTCAGCGACATGGTTCGGACTATCTTTGACGCGTCCTCCACAAAGGCCCTGGCGCACTTTTTTAAAGTTGTTACCAGTGGTCTCGTGACTTCATTTGAGAAAATCTTTGGAGTCATCCCTGCTTTCTTTCATTCTATTTTTTCCACTCTGCTTCGTGGATTCCCATTTTTACTTGCATTACCAGCGGACGCTCTTGTGCTTTTTTACATTTTTAAATATGGATGTCCCTCCTGTGCAAGCTCCCGCCCTGCAGCTGCTGACACTGTTCCGCAATCGCATGCTAGAATATTATGGCACAATGCCGTTGGCGATATTAAGCACGGCATATGGATTATCTTTTCGATTCTCCTACTTCACCTGTGTCCAGCCTGTATTTCACTGCCTGACCTGTGATTTCGATTGGGCCATTGATTTGTGTCTCTGCGGACCGGTTTCTCCTGACGTCGACTTTAATCAGCTGATGACTCCTATCATTACTCACGAGTTGGTTTGTCCTGGCGAAAGGATTATGGCTGTGGCATTGATGCATGGACTAATTGGTCCCTGGAATTTACTGGCGGCAACACAGTCTTTCTTGGAACAGAGCTTTCTTGAAAACCCACCGAGCTGTCCTCTGATGGTGATAGAGGATCCGGTGCTGGGAGAGCACGTATGTTCTTTTCCGCTTTTAAATTGGATGGCTGAACTCTTTTCGGATGAAGACGGTGACTTCCTATTGGAGGCTGTTGCAGCTTATTTTGCATACACAGTTATGTCATAGACCTTTTTCATGTTTGATATGCTGAGTACTAGCATTTCATTGACAATTCATTGACTTATTTGTCAAGTTTTTATTATTTAGCTTGCCTATTGGCTTAAGACTCGATAAAGTACTTGGCTGTTTTATTTTTCTTTAGCATTACATTTTCCTAGTTTTTAATGTTTTACCTTGCGGGCCGTCCACATATAAAGTTGCAATCTGCTCTCATGAGATGGCACTTCTATTATCTTATTCAGTTCGTTTCCGGATCATGGGGAGGTGTCATCTAGGTCCTGGATATCTTTACACCGTGTTAAGTTAGCATGGGCTCATTACCGGTTTAAACGCCATTTTTCCTTTTTTGCAACTTCTGCACACGACACTTAGTTGTTGCTTTAGCTTTCAACCTAGTAGTTCATCGTGGTTTACATGAGAATAATATGTTATTGCTCTACTATCTGCTTTGCTTGTTAAACTATATCTGTACAGCGAGTGCTGAAGTTTCAAGAACAACACGATACAGAATTGTTATGAGGTCTGATCTCCACGACTTCATACTCATAACATAAGTGCAGCTTCTGCCAATTCTGGGCATGAGTCGGGTTTTATATTGCTTTGCCGAACACACATACACAACAGTTGATGCGGTTCACATGAAGAGAGAGCTGGTGTATGCTGATGTGATTCCTTCAAATCTAAGACACTAAAGTATGGGCACGCCCTAAACCAACACAAACAGACCTTCTTAGCAAATAATATAATATGTGTATTAGGGAGGGTGAGATATAAGCAGCCGCGGGCCGTGGAGGGAGTTACGGTGGGGCAGGGAGGCGGGGAGGGGGAGGGGCAGGGTGGAGCCCTCTCCACCCTGCCCCTCCCAATCCCCGCCTCCCTGCCCCACCGTAACTCCCTCCACGGCCCGTGGCTGCTTATAAGTGTTGCTAACTCTTATTCATTTACAGCATGTTAACATACTGTCACCATTCGCTTTTTATGTACTAGTAACTATGCTGGTAATTTTGCTACTGATAATATGTGTACTTGTATTATCTAAGATACTACGCCTGAGAAGACGGCATTAGTAAATAAACATTTCAAATACACATGTGTTCTTCTTAACTCCATGTTCTGGTTTCTAAGAAATATATAACGACCGACTGTTCATGAGTTCCACGTATCCTGAGGTACTATAAGTTCATATTCTGGATTGTCTAAACATTGAGAGTTTGTTATATCCAATGTGACACTGTACCTAGCTTGCTAAGGGGTTTTTGATTACTAAGGTGAGTTTTGGGACACCCTAATTCGCCGAGGTTCCAATCCTCTGTCCACAGTTCTGTGTGAGAACAGAAACCCTGCAACAGGGGCACCCCCGACCCTTGCTGGAGCTTCATCACACTTGCGATACAACTCCAGCAATGCGCCACCTTTACGGCACAGATACATCACGCATCTGTGCTGTTTTTGCCCCATGATGCGCCGCATTGTAAATGCAGCACACCATAGGTGACGGAACAGCGGCACAGAATGACTAACACATCCCTGGTGATGCGCCAGTCATCATAAATCTATCCCTATGCTTCTTATCTTGTTAGAGATGAACCGCCATATGTATCATCAAAGTTTTTTGCATTTCCTAAATAGCGAACTTTAAGGAATAAATAGCGATTCTTTACCATTCCTAGTTTGCGATGAGCTATTTGCTAATTACAAATTACCCATTCATTTCCTTCATTTCCATAGGGCGGTTGGACTCACTTTTAGCTCGAACGGCTGAATGGATTTCCACGAAACTTGGCAAAATTGTAGGGACTGGTAGCCCGATGTGCCTTTGCTATGTCTCAAGATATATGCTCCAGTGGTTTTTACGAAAATTAACTTTGAAAAATATATATTGGGCTACATTGGCCTATATATATGTTGGAGCCCAAATGTAGCCCAATGTAGCCCAATGAAGCCCAATGAAGCCCAATGTAGCCCAATGTAGCCCAAAGATGGCCGCCAGAGACAAAAAAAACAAATGTAGCCCAAATATCAGCCAGATGTAGCCCAACTATAGCCCAGTGACAGAATGACCAATCAGCTTCGCAAACCTCCGTTACGCGAAGCGGAGCGCTGTTACAGATATATATCTTTTTTTGAACGTTAATTTCTCAAAATCCACTGGAGCACATATATTGAGACCTAGCAAAGGCACATCGGGCTACCAGTCCCTAATATTTTACCAAGTTTCCTGCAAATCCATTCAGCCGTTCGATTATTATTATTATTTTTTTTTTTTGCCCCGCGGGGCCCTTTTAAAACCTCCACATCAAACCTAGGGGGTCAGCGAGGATCTACTATGCCCCCTAATGGTCATTTGCCCCTTCGCTTTGGCCTCCTCTTGTCTCTCGATCCTACCGAGAGACAAGATGGCGGCCGCTACGGACTGTTTGGAATGTTTACAGACGCCGGAGAACCAATCAGCTTCGCTTCACAAAGCTCCGTTGCGCGAAAAGTACGCGTACTGGAGCGCTGCCCGGTCCGCTGTTACAGATATATATCTTTTTTTAAACGTTAATTTCTCAAAATCCACTGTAGCACATATATTGAGACCTACAAAAGGCACATCGGGCTACCAGTCCCTACAATTTTGCCAAGTTTCGTGCAAATCCATTCAGCCGTTCGGGCTAAAAGTGAGGCCAACGGCCCTATGGAAAACTCAATGTTAAAAACACGTTTTGGGACCCCCCTTTTTTCTCGACCCCCCCTGGACGACCCCCCCCCCAATTTTCAGGGGCTGCTCAGAAACAAAATGTGCCATTTTCCTGAAAATTTCAGCCAATTCCGTCCACAAACGCCAAAGTTATTAGACATAGAATTTTCAAAAATCCCATAGAGAAAAAATCCTAACTATATATACCTACTGGCGACCGCCAGTAGGTAATATATGTATATATATATATATATATATATATATATATATATATATATATATATATATATATATATCAACAACACATGGTATCCCAAGGTGAGCTGCACACGAACGGCATGTAGGTTACCAGCCTCAATAACAGGTACTGATGGGCACAGAGACTGTTACTATAAGCAGCTTCTCGTATGCCTGATGCGTTTCTGGGTAATCCCTTCATCAGAGGCAGTTGGAAAAAGATCGCGCTGCTGGTAGGCAACAACTCCTTAATTAATGTCACGCCCTTAATTCACGTTAATGGAAGTCTGGGAGTTGTAGTGCCTGCAATACCTTCCTTTAATTCGGCACGCTTATTTTCTGCCGTTGATAAGGCACGACTTGGGCCCCAGTCATCGTGACCATCATAAATCTTGACATGGCGCTCCACATTTGAAAACGGTGAATCCATTGCCGTGGCCCCCTGGGTATCATGGGGTGGTGCAGACTCTGCGGATGGGTTGCCGCATATAAATCAATAACACGTGGTATCCCAAGGTGAGATGAACACGAACGGCATGTAGGTTACCATGCCTCAATAACAGGTACTGATGGGCACAGAGACTGGTACTATAAGCAGCTTCTCGTATGCCTGATGCGTTTCTGGGTAATTCCTTCATCAGAGGCAGTTGGAAAAAGATCGCGCTGCTGTTAGGCAACAACTCCTTAATTAATGTCACGCCGTAATTCACGTTAATGGAAGTGTGGGAGTTGTAGTGCCTGCAATACCTTCCTTTAATTCGGCGCGCTTATTTTCTGCCGTTGATAAGGTCCGACTTAGGCCCCAGTCATAGTGTCAATCATAAATCCTGACATGGCGCTCCACATTTGAAAACGGTGAATCCATTGCCGTGGCCCCCTGGGTATCATGGGGTGGTGCAGACTCTGCGGCTGGGTTGCCGCATATAAATCAACAACACGTGGTATCCCAAGGTGAGCTGCACACGAACGGCATGTAGGTTACCAGCCTCAATAACAGGTACTGATGGGCACAGAGACTGGTACTATCAGCAGCTTCTCGTATGACTGACGCGTTTCTGGGTAATCCCTTCATCAGAGGCAGTTGGAAAAAGATTGCGCTGCTGGTAGGCTACAACTCCTTAATTAATGTCACACCCTTAATTCACGTTAATGGAAGTCTGGGAGTTGTAATGCCTGCAAAACCTTCCTTTAATTCGGCGCGCTTATTTCCTGCCGTTGGTAAGGCCCTACTTGGGCCCCAGTCATCGTGTCCATCATAAATCCTGACATGGCGCTCCACATTTGAAAACGGTGAATCCATTGCCGTGGCCCCCTGGGTATCATGGGGTGGTGCAGACTCTGCGGATGGTTGCCGCATATAAATCAACAACACGTGGTATCCCAAGGTGAGCTGCACACGAACGGCATGTAGGTTACCAGCCTCAATAACAGGTACTGATGGGCACAGAGACTGGTACTATAAGCAGCTTCTCGTATGCCTGACGTGTTTCTGGGTAATCCCTTCATCAGAGGCAGTTGGAAAAAGATCGCGCTGCTTTTAGGCAACAACTCCTTAATTAATGTCACGCCTCAATTCACGTTAATGGAAGTTTGGGAGTTGTAGTGCCTGCAATACCTTCCTTTAATTCGGCACGCTTATTTTCTGCCATTGATAAGGCCTGACTTGGGCCCCAGTCATCGTGTCCATCATAATTCCTGACATGGCGCTCCACATTTGAAAACGGTGAATCCATTTCCGTGGCCCCCTGGGTATCATGGGGTGGTGCAGACTCTGCGGCTGGGTTACCGCATATAAATCAACAACACGTGGTATCCCAAGGTGAGCTGCACACAAACGGCATGTAGGTTACCAGCCTCAATAACAGGTACTGATGGGCACAGAGACTGGTACTATAAGCAGCTTCTCGTATGCCTGATGCGTTTCTGGGTAATCCCTTTATCAGAGGCAGTTGGAAAAAGATCGCGCTGCTGGTAGGCAACAACTCCCTAATTAATGTCACGCCCTTAATTCACGTTAGTGGAAGTCTGGGAGTTGTAGTGCCTGCAATACCTTCCTTTAATTCGGCGCGCTTATTTTCTGCCGTTCATAAGGCCCGACTTGGGCCCCAGTCATCGTGTCCATCATAAATCCTGACATGGCGCTCCACATTTGAAAACGATGAATCCATTGCGTGGCCCCCTGGGTATCATGGGGTGGTGCAGACTCTGGGGCTGGGTTGCCGCATATAAATCAACAACACGTAGTATCCCAAGGTGAGCTGCACACGAACGGCATGTAGGCTACCAGCATCAATAACAGGTACTGATGGGCACAGAGACTGGTACTATAAGCAGCTTCTCGTATGCCTGACGTGTTTCTGGGTAATCCCTTTATCAGAGGCAGTTGGAAAAAGATCCAGCCGCAGAATCTGCACCACCCCATGATACCCTAACTAAGGAAGCGGTTGGGATTTCACGTTCCTCCTAGAGCACTTCGCTCTGCGTCCCTTTCATTGGCTACTATCCCGGCAGTCAGGCGTGCTCGCATCGGGGGTCGCTCTTTTAGATATCTTGCTCCCCGTGCCTGGAATGCACTGCCACTGTCATTAAGAAAATGCACAACTCTATTGTCTTTTAGGAAGGAGCTAAATACGTGGCTGTTTTGCAATTAATCCCCCCTGCTGTCATGGCTGTGTTGTGTTGGGTCTGACAGCGCCGGGACACTCGGTTCGAGTAGCTGAGCGCTTAATAAAACTCTATATAACATAACATAACATACCCAGGGGGCCACGGCAATGGATTCACCGTTTTCAAATGTGGAGCGCTATGTTAGGATTTATGATGGACACGATGACTGGGGCCCAAGTCGAGCCTTATCAACGGCAGAAAATAAGCGCGCCGAATTAAAGGAGGGTATTGCAGGCACTACAACTCCCAGACTTCCATCGACGTGAATTAAGGGCGTGACATTAATTAAGGAGTTGTTGCCTACCCGCAGCGTGATCTTTTCCCAACTGCCTCTGATGAAGGGATTACCCAGACACACGTCAGGCATATGAGAAGCTGCTTATAGT
Source organism: Lissotriton helveticus (assembly GCF_964261635.1). NCBI lineage: Eukaryota > Metazoa > Chordata > Amphibia > Caudata > Salamandridae > Lissotriton > Lissotriton helveticus. Next base: position 1,562,781,916 of record NC_136068.1, on the reverse strand, counting down.
ACCAGTCTCTGTGCCCATTAGTACCTGTTATTGATGCTGGTAACCTACATGCCGTTCGTGTGCAGCTCACCTTGGGATACCACGTGTTGTTGATTTATATGCGGCAACCCAGCCGCAGAGTCTGCACCACCCCATGATACCCAGGGGGCCACGGCAATGGATTCACCGTTTTCAAATGTGGAGCGCCATGTCAGGATTTATGATGGACACGATGACTGGGGCCCAAGTCGGGCCTTATCAATGGCACAAAATAAGCGCGCCGAATTAAAGGAAGGTATTGCAGGCACTACAACTCCCAGACTTCCATTAACGTGAATTAAGGGCGTGACATTAATTAAGGAGTTGTTGCCTACCAGCAGCGCGATCTGTTCCAACTGCCTCTGATGAAGGGATTACCCAGAAACGCGTCAGGCATACGAGAAGCTGCTTATAGTACCAGTCTCTGTGCCCATCAGTACCTGTTATTGAGGCTGGTAACCTACATGCCATTCGTGTGCAGCTCACCTTGGGATACCACGTGTTGTTGATTTATGTGCGGCAACCCAGCCGCAAAGTCTGCACCACCCCATGATACCCAGCGGGCCACGGCAATGGATTCACCGTTTTCAAATGTGGAGCGCCATGTCAGGATTTATGATGGACACGATGACTGGGGCCCAAGTCGGGCCTTATCAACGGCAGAAAATAAGCGCGCCGAATTAAAGGAAGGTATTGCAGGCACTACAACTCCCAGACTTCCATTAACGTGAATTAAGGGCGTGACATTAATTAAGGAGTTGTTGCCTACCAGCAGCGCGATCTTTTTCCAACTGCCTCTGATGAAGGGATTACCCAGAAACACGTCAGGCATACGAGACGCTGCTTATAGTACCAGTCTCTGTGCCCATCAGTACCTGTTATTGAGGCTGGTAACCTACATGCCGTTCGTGTGCAGCTCACCTTGGGATACCACGTGTTGTTGACTTATATGCAGCAACCCAGCCGCAGAGTCTGCACCACCCCATGATACCCAGGGGGCCACGGCAATGGATTCACCATTTTCAAATGTGGAGCGTCATGTCAGGATTTATGATGGACACGATGACTGGGGCCCAAGTCGGGCCTTATCAGCGGCAGAAAATAAGCACACCGAATTAAAGGAAGGTATTGCAGGCACTACAACTCCCAGACTTCCATTAACATGAATTAAGGGTGTGACATTAATTAAGGAGTTGTTGCCTACCAGCAGAGTGATCTTTTTCCAACTGCCTCTGATGAAGGGATTACCCAGAAACGCGTCAGGCATACGAGAAGCTGTTTATAGTACCAGTCTCTGTGCCCATCAGTACCTGGTATTGAGGCTGGTAACCTACATGCCGTTCGTGTGCAGCTCACCTTGGGATACCACGTGTTGTTGATTTATATGTGGCAACCCAGTCGCAGAGTCTGCACCACCCCATGATACCCAGGGGGCCACGGCAATGGATTCACCGTTTGCAAATGTGGAGGGCCATGTCAGGATTTATGATGGACACGATGACTGGGGCCCAACTCGGGCCTTATCAACGGCAGAAAATAAGCGCGCCAAATTAAATGAAGGTATTGCAGGCACTACAACTCCCAGACTTCCATTAACGTGAATTAAGGGCGTGACATTAATTAAAGAGTTGTTGCCTACCAGCAGCGCGATCTTTTTCCAACTGCCTCTGATGAAGGGATTACCCAGAAATGCATCAGGCATACGAGAAGCTGCTTATAGTACCAGTCTCTGTGCCCATCAGTACCTGTTATTGAGGCTTGTAACCTACATGCCGTTCGTGTGCAGCTCACCTTGGGATACCACGTATTGTTGATATATATATATCAGGAACACTCCGCTTGCATCCCTATACATGGTGTACTAAAAGACATTTTCATTAAAACAAGTTTCTACCAAAAATCGAGATGACATCCTCACAATGCAAAATAACAAAATGACAAAGAACAAAAGCAGAGCAGCTAATTATATAATTATTCACAGAGCAAATTGCAAATTTATCCTAAAACATGGCAGCAATAAAAAGAATTCCTAATACATCTCAATACACAGCTGTTCCTTTGGGGTTTACCTCTTAGGTATTTTTTAATCACCATTTACCTCGATTATGTATGCATAAGTGTTAGAAACGGGACCTCTGGCTGGCCAAGGCTTGCGCCAAGGTCAGTCAGGGATCACCATTTCCAAGGTCAGGGCAAGGGAGTCACACACCAAGATAACCCCCGCTCACCCTCTAGGTAACGTGGCGCGAGCAGCAAGGCTAATCTCGGAGGCGATGTGTAAAGCGTTTGCGCGCGCACCCCAGCGACAACAACCAAAGGCCCACCACAAAGGAAACTCCACACAAGGTTATATCAAAAATAGCCTTTGTATTATAATAAAAACACATTAGATAACACACACACTTTACAATGTGCCAACAGGCACGGGCAAGATTTACAAGGGATTATGTAGAAGACAGGGCCACCTGGACCACTGTCAGGGGTATGCACTTTTTAGAAATAACACTTGTAGGTATAACACTTTAGCACATAAACATAATGAATGTAGCACACAAAATAGTTATATGTAGCATACAACCAGTAACTACTGGTAAAGGGAAAATACCTCCTACGCCACCCTAAACACTGTAGGGAAATCACGCAGGGAACTAGGACCTTATCATCAGGACCTATGGAAGGAAAACCTATCACCTAAGCAAGTCACATTTAGCAAAGGGAAGGAAACCTAAAATAATCACCTAGGCAAGTAACATTTAGCAAAGGCAATAAAACATCAACATTCCTCTAAGCAGGTCACTTTTAGCAAAGGTAATGACACAAACAATTGCACCTGAAACATCAAAACACATTCAGAGGGGCAGGTAGAACATTTGCGCAGAAATCAAATTAGCACGTGAATCATAAATTGCGCAGGGTGCACATGGCACAACACTAGAAAGGTCCCTCAGGCCAACTGGCCTCGAAAGGGGCTGTGATGCCCTGAGTCTCAAAGTCAGGGGAGGCTGCGCAGGCAGCCAGCACACAAAAGCCTAAACGTAGCAACTGTCCACTAAGTGCTGGACAGTTGTAAATAGCGGGTAGGCAAACGTTGGAGCCACGTGGGCTCAAGAACAAAGGTGGGGAGACACAGCGTGGGAGCCTCGGGGCTACAACCAACGAACTGGGCCCCCCAAGAGCCTCTCTGGCTCGCAAAACAAATGTGGGGTCAAGAGCTTCAATGCTCTAAATCAATAAAAAAATGTCCCCAGAGCCTCCTGTGGGCTCGCAATCAATGTGGGCGATGAGCCTCGCTGGGCTCGAAGAACAACTGTGCCCCCACGAGCTTCTCTGGCTCGTAAATCACCTATGGGCTTAGGCGGGAGCCTTCTCGTGGCTCAATAAACAAAATATGCCCCTCAGAGCCTCGGGGCTCACACGAATGCCACCGAGCCTCTCTGGACTCGAACACAGCTAGGGCCTCGCTCAGCCCGCACACAGAAGGGAGGGGCGGGCACCGACAACGTGCCCCGACGCCCTCCTCCCTTCCTTTACTCTCCCGCCTCACTCACCGGCTGTGTCGCTGGGCGGCTCGGGGCTCCTCTCCCCTCGGGGAGCTTTAGCAGGACGCGGCAGGCGGCTTCCTGTCTCCCGCCTGGCTCCGTCCCTCGGCAATCCGCCTGGCTTCCTCTGGGGCCGCCAAAGGCAGCGCGGCCCTGGAGGTCAGGGGGCGGGACTTCCGGGTCGCTCTAGGCAGCGGCCCGGCAACGGCTTCGATGTGCCGGGGCTGCGGCGGTGAATACACGGGCAAATGCGGCGTGGGCAGCTGCTCAGATTAACAAGGAAAACGGGGCAATGCCGGGTGGGCACCGGCGTCAAATTAAATATAAAGCGAGGTGGGCACTCGCTCGGCCTGGCAAAGCGCTCCAAAGCGCTAGAATCAAAATACAGCGCACCCAGCGCTTAGGGGTAAAATAAAGCGCTCTTTAGCGCTAGGAGTAAAAGGAAAAGCGCTCCACAGCGCTAGTGGGCAAATAAGCGCTCCCAAGCGCTAAGAGCAAAGCAAAGGCTCCAGCAGGGTCTGGAGGCAGGCAGGGGGGCAAGGCAGGGCCAGAGCCAGCACACTGGGTCTCCAGGCAGGGAGACAAGCCAAGTGGCGGTCCTCCTGGCCCCAGCAGCAGCAACAGCCCCCTCTGGCAAGGATCCTGGAAGAGAACAATTTCTGTGGGGACACAGTCCCATTTTTATACCATAAATTCCTTTGTCTTCAGGGTGCAGGGTGGGGGAAACCAGTTGCAGCTGGCTTGGGAGTACCCTTGATGGCCCAACCACCCCTTTCATTCACTGGGGAGGCTTGGGTCGTTAGACGAACCACAGGGGGGCGGAGCCAGCAGTGTGTGGGGAAAAACCCAGCCCATCCAGGACACAGATCTACTCCTCCCACACATCACTCATGCTGATCTCACACTCATCACCGGGCAGACCCATCCAGACTTCCTGGAGCCTGGCATGCCAGCCAGCTCCAGCCAATCACGCTCCAGCACCCTCACTGCACACATACATCAATGTCCAGAAGTAGCACTTCCCTTCTAGACACATACATGCCGCAGACACCATCTTGCAGCATTCGCTCTCACGAACTCACACATACCAAATTCGAGCCTGCACTCCCCACACATCAGGAACTAACATGGACACACACATTCCCCATGCATTCCTATGGGAGGGCAGGCCAGCCATACTACACTCACGCACTTTACTCTGGGACACAGGGAAAAAGTGCGCAGAGACCCAAAAATCACTACACTGGGTCACAACTAAAAGCAAAAAGATTAGGGGTGAACCTGCCCTAAGGCCCAAGTCCAACAATAAGTGTGTTTGAACTATATAGTTGTCTGTTGGATTTATGATTGATGAATAGTGCATGTCCAAAATAATCTTTCTTTACACTTCATTGTGGTACCCTGTCTCTTGGTCAGTGGGGTCGCTCCCTTCTCTTATATATAACCAGTCCTAGAGCCAGTGCTATGCTAAAAGACACTTAGAATACACTTAAAACACCTACATACTCTAGGGAACACTATGCGTTGGGGTACCCCTGTTATTTGCACGACCTCCTCTGTAAGCCCCTAGTATATAATAGGGCAGGGGGATTACAACTACCTCTTAAAATGCGTCACAGGGCACGTTTGCACACTGGTGAAGGGTGGGGGGCTGAGCTGACATGTGCAAACAAGCCGTGTGGCCATTTTAATTTGGTGGATAAAGTCCCCTTGAATCCTGAGTGTCCATTGGGTACAAGTAGCCCACCAGGTATCTCTAGTTAGCGCCACAGAGCTGCGTTGCAGAGAGGTGTAAAAAGGGGCATGGCCTGGACCACCTCTCTACAACGCAGCACAGTGGCGCTTACTGGAAGCACCTGGTGTGGAAAATGACTAAAATCGGTATACATAAGCGGCGTTCATTTATGTTCACCATAGCCACTGTTGAACGTAAAGCGAAAATCATGAAACATTGGCCACACCATCTTGTCCCTTTTTAGGCCCCTTCGTGCGCGTAAATGGCAGTCATTTTGAAAGCCATGGTCTCCCTGCCCAGCGCCGCTAGCTAGCGCGTCTCTCCCTCTGACCTCGCAAAGCATCCCCCGCGCGCTGATAGCCCCCGCTCTCTCAGACCTGAACCATAAAACTCCCCTCCAGCGCTACTCTGCCTCGGAAATGCATACCGCTCCCGGCCAACACCTCCCCATCCTTTGATGAACCCCCTTTCCTCTGTGCCCAATCTTCCTGCCCGCCCCCCGGGCGCCACCTGGCTCTGTGGATACCATTTATTGGCCCCCTTACAGTAAGCAGCTGCCCCGATTCAAAGGATCTCTGACTGACCAAAGCCCCCCACCCCATGAGATCCGATCAGACACACATTCCGGGAATCGACGGAATGTCCTGGTGTGCGATAATCATCACCTACTGTGGCCGGGGTGGGGACTTCTACTGTAAATGTGTGTGGGAACAGGCCCAAAGTGAGGATTCCGAGGATGTCTTTCCGTACATCAAAGTATTGACAAGAATGTGTTTCATGTAATAAAGCAATAAACCTGTGTATAAGAGGCCAGGCCTCAAGGATGCGTTTAGAGCACCTCGAGAAGATACCCTGTTGTCTGATTTGACGTGTTCTGCTCCGTCGGAATAAACTCCTGTTTCCTGCCTTCCAGTCTCCAGCGCCTGCCTCTTTATTTGGTAACCGTGAGTTGGGTGAGAGGCGGCTAACGCCGGGCAAACCTTGAAAAGGGGTAATCGACCTGATCTGCCTGACCCTTTTTCCACACTGGTAGGCTAGTTGGCCCCCAGGGGCCCTCTGGATTGAAGGGGAATATTTTCCCCAACTTAAAACGAGCCACAGGGCGTGTTTACACACGTCACCTCAGGCCCCCTCCCTTCTCTTCACCACTATGTAAACGCGATCTGTGGCCGTTTTAATTTGGTGGATAAAGTCCCCTTGAATCCTGAGGGTTCCTAAAGTCCAACTAGCCCACCAGGTATCTCCAGTAAGCGCCACAGAGCTGCGTTGCAGAGAGGTGTAAAAAGGGGTACGGCCTGGACGACTTCTCTGCAAAGCAGCGCAGTGGCGCTTACTGGAAACACCTGGTGGGCTAGTTTTCCCCCAGGGGCCCGCAGGATTAAAGGGTAATTGTTTTCCCATCTTAAAACGTGCCACAGGGCCTGTTTACACACGTCACCTCAGGCCCCCTCCCCTCCCTTCACCACAATGTAAACGCGCCCTGTGTCCGTTTTAAGTTGGAAGATTAAGTCCCCTTGAATCCTGAGGGCTCCTAGGGTCCAACTAGTCCACTAGGTCCCTCCAGTAAGCGCCACAGAGCTGCATTGCAGAGAGGTGTAAAAAGGGGTACGGCCTGGACCACTTCTCTGCAATGCAGAGCAGCGGCACTTACTGAAAACACCTGGTGGGCTAGTGAGCCCCCATGGGCCCGCAGGATTGTAGGGGAATTATTTCCCCAACTTAAAACGTGCCACAGGGCGTGTTTGCACACGTCACCTCAGGCCCCGTCTCCTCCCTTCCCCACTGTGTAAACACGCTCTGTGCCCGTTTTAAGTTGGGAGATTAAGTCCCCTTGAATCCTGAAGGTCCCTAGGGTCAAAGTAGCCCACTAGATACCTCCAGTAAGCGCTGCTGCAGAAGTGTAAAATGGGGTACGGCCTGGACCACCTCTCTGCAACACAGCACAATGCCGCTTATTGGAAGCACCTGGAGGGCTAGTTGCCCCCATGGGCTCTCCGTATTGTAGGGTAATTATTTTCCCAACTTAAAACACGCCACAGGGCATGTTTGCACACGTCACCTCAGGCCCCGTCCCCTCGCTTCACCCCTGTGTAAACGCACCCTGTGTCCGTTTTAAGTAGGGAGATTAAGTCCCCTTGAATCCTGAGGGTCACTAGGGTCAAACTAGCCAACTAGGTACCTCCAGGTAGCGCCACAGAGCTGCGTTGCAGAAAGGTGTAAAAAGGGGCATGGCCTCTGAACACCTCTCTGCAACGCAGCTCCCTGGCACATACTGGAGGTACCTGGTGGGCTAGTTGGCCCCCAGGGACCCTCAGGATTGAAGAGGAATTAATTCCTCAACTTAAAACGCACCACAGGGTGCGTTTGCACAATGGTGAAGGAAGGGGGCGGGGCCTGAGGTGACATGTCTGCAAACATGCCCTGTGGCGCGTTTTAAGTTGGAAAATTAATTCCTCCTCAATCCTCAGGGTCCCTAGGGGCCAACTAGCCCACCAGGTACCTCCAGTATGCACCAGAGAGCTGAATTGCAGAGAGGTGTAAAAAGGGGCGTGGCCTCAGACCACCTCTCTGCAACGCAGCCCCCTAGCGTATACTGGAGGTTCCTGGTGGGCTAGTTGGCCCCCAGGGACACCCAGTATTCAAGGGGAATTCGTTGACCATCTGCAAACGTGCCAGGGGGTGCGTTTGCATTGTGCTGCAGTGAGCGGGCGGGGCCTCTGCGCGATACCAGGGTTTTTTTCTTTTTAAGAAAAGGGCTTTGTGGCCCCCCTTCCTTTCCTATTTTTTTGGCCCTGGGTACGACATGACCCGGGCCTGACCATTTTTTGAAAAATAATAATTTGGAAGGGGGCCACGTGGCCCCCTCCCAATGCCTAATCGGCCCCGGGGGCCCCATTCCCCGGGGCATGGCCTTTACAGTGTCCCGGTGGTGGGCACCCCGGGACACTGCAGGAGCTGGCCCTGTGGGGTGGCGGTCCCCAGGGCCATGACAAGGCTCCAAGAGGAGGGTCCACGTGGCTCCCCTCCCAACATTTTCAAAGCCCCGGTGGGTGGTGGTCCCTGGGGCTTGGGGATCCATAATGGACCCCCAAATTAAAACTCTTAGAGCTCCGGGGAGGTGGCGGTCCCTGGGGCATGTGGGGGGGCTCAAGCCCCCCCACACAGGTTTATTTAAAAAAAAGCCCCGGGGGTCCCCAGGGCTGCGGGGGGCCTTGAGCCCCCCGCATATATTCTGACAAAGCCCCGGGGGTGGCGGTCCCCGGGGTTGGGGGGCCCCTCTGGGCCCCACATTCACATAAAAACATTGCCCCCAGGGGCTAATTACCAACGATTATCGGCAGGATCCGTGCACACTGTGCGGATTTTGCCGATTTAAAAAAATAAATAAAATTTAGGGGAGCCCTGGGGGTCCTTGTAGGACCCCCTAAGCAGGCCTCAGGGTGTTTCTACCCTGCCCACTTTTTGCTTTGTGCGCGTTTTTTTCTCTGCTTTCTTGTACCTCGGTTCTACCGAGGCACAAGTTGGCTGCCAACACTTCCTGATTTGGAGTGTTGACTGCCAATTAGCATACAGCTCGTGCTCGGTAGGGTGCGTGGATCCTCCGCAGCCATAGATATATATATTATTTTACTTTTGATTTTCTCTGGAACTACTGAACGGATTTACACCATTTCTCGGCCCCCACTTGACGAATCACCCTGAGAGTTTCAGGATAGGAGCGGACTGGAGTGCCCCACAAGTTTTGAAAATTTTGTGAAGATTCATCAACCGTAGCCAAAGGTATTGGTAATAGAATGTTGCGGATTTCCTATGGAAAATAGGTCCTAACTATTACTACCTACTGGCGACCGCCACTAGGTTTTATATATAAAAAAACCTAGTGGCAAGGCTCTATGGAGCCGAAACGTCATGCGGCATACTCTGCTTCAATAAAATTACTACGCACTGAACTGGTCCGTGTCCGAGAAGTCTTTGGCGGCAGGGCGGGAGCTGTTTGTTGCCTGTACTAAGACGTGGTACTTCATGATAGATATATTTATATATATATAAAAATATATATATATAAAACCCTAAAACCTGGGAACTTGGGAACTACTCAGAGTTCTCTCCTTTTTTTTGCATAATATATATATATATATTCCCAGTCTCTGTTTCACTGGTCAATCACCACCACCACAGATACACGATCCACCACGCAGCAGATAGTATTTAGTAGGTAGGTTTATTATCTTCCATAGGTCTTATTTCGGCATGACGCGTTTCGGGCACAGAATGCCCTTGATCACATGTCGACAAAGTTTTACAAACCACATTAAATACTAGTTTCATTGGTGAGTTTTAGCACGTGATACAATGAAAAGTGAAAACATACTTGAAAGTGCAATAAGTGCATGACTCACAGGGATCAAACGCATTTTGCGCATATTTAAATTTCTTACATATATTTCGGCAATATCAACAATTTAATATATATATATATATATCAAACACAACCAATCTGGCGTAATCCCTCCTTCGATCACAGAAAGGAACAACACGGGAGCCGTGGCCTCTATTCTTAGTGCAGATTTATTCAGACACAACGTCCTACGCGTTTCGGAGTGAATCTACTCCTTCATCACGGGCAAAATTTGTGCGTTTCAACAAGGATAATAAAATAAAATAATATGTCACGTGATAACAAACATAAACAAAATACTTTCTCCTCATACATCTTATGTTTTTAGTTTTAGACATGAGTATTACTCATAACGATAGGAACATGCCGAATTCACTTTTAGATGTCTATGACCCGTAGCATGAATAACAGTAAACTTAAGCTCACAATTTAATACATTTATAAATTGTATTATTTTACTTCGTACTGTATCAAAGCAGTTAATCATTAGTTGCCCAGTGCTTTACTGTATTTACAAATAAACATAAATATAACCGGATTCTTTCAGCAAAATTCGGCAGCTTTGAGACTCGAACCTACAGTCTCAAAAGAGAACATTTCTCTTAAGCCCATTACTGTCTTGAGCTAAACAGATTGACGTTTTCAAATAATGAATTATGTGGTATCTTCATACGCATAATATCTTATAGCACTGGTATCAAAGATAATTCTCATGATATACTCATGATTATACATTGCTTCTTAATTTTCAACAAGAAAGAAAGATAATACTGCCCAAGTGGGCCATATCTACTCATGTGAGCGAATAAAGTTCATCAAAACTGAAATTGAAGTTGGGTCAAACATGATCTTGCCCAAGTGGGCTAATACTTTCTTGATCATTGGCGTAATCCTTCATCAATCAATCTTGTATATACATTTGTAACAAATAAGATGATAAAGGCAAAGTCCTGTTAAAATCTTCATAGCCAAAAAGTGGTATATGAAGAAAGCACACAAAATTCTAAAAACAGCAATCAGAAATTTACAGCAGCAAGATTCTTTTGATTAATCATACCATTTGATTTAATGTAAATGTACCGACAATTCCTCGTCCATATTTAACCCCTGGGGCAACATGGTGTTAAATCTGATAATAAATTTGGACTCCAATTTTCTAAGTTCCAACAGTTGATTACCTCCTCTTATATTGGGGGAGATACAGTCAATGACTGCAAATTTGACAAGATTGGCATTACTTTTGTGATGCTCATGAAAGTGGCGAGCAACCGGATAAGTTTTATCATTTTTGCTGATTGCCCTCAGATGTACTAACACCCGTTTTTTACCTTTGTGAATGGTACTCCCAATATAGTACTTGGAACATGGACATTTAAGTGTATAAATAGCATATTCGGTATTGCAGTTTAAATGTTTTTGTATGACCCATGGAGCTTCATCCTTGTTAAATTTTAAAGATTTGATGCTACTGCTGAATTTGCAGGCTTTGCATTGATTACAGGTAAAAAAAGCCTTTGACAGCATTACCTTTTCTGGGGTTTAAGATCATGTTACTGCATAAATGATCACGTAGTGATCTGGGTTTCCGAAAAGTCAAGGATGGGTGATCTCCTATGTAATCTCTCAGATCATTGTCGGTCTTTAAGACCTCCCAAAATTTGTTGAGGCTTTTTTTCACTTCCCATGCTTGTGTATTATAGGTTGTGATGAATCTTATTAGTTCTTTGGGCTTACTTTGAGATTCATCTATCTTGGGGAATATAAGCTCTTGGCGATTGAGAGCATCCACTCTCGTGATAGCCTCTTTTATACTTTTGGGGCTGTAGCCTCGTGTCAAGAATCTTTTGTAGTGTAGCTCCTATTTTCCCAATAGGCTCTGCGCATTGGAATAGTACCTACAGCAGTAAAGGCCTAGGCCAGACGTTAACTAGGTCTACTACTGTCGATACTAGACTTAATTTTTGGGTTTGCCAGCTAAGCTCAGAGTTCGCTAGAAACTTTCTCGAATGTTCAAGGAAGGATTAACTCCCCTGATTAGACAAGAAGGGATTTAGTTTCTGACAACCATAGAACATGACAACTTTGCTCTCCCCTAATCAAGAGTCAATCTCAAGAGTCGTGTGAGCACAAGGCAATTATTTTACTCAGTCAGTACGTGCATTCTTAGTCTCATCAGAATGTAGAGAAAAGGAAGAGACGGGCGTGTTCAATAAAAGATGTTATTTATTGATCAGTCTCTTTTCTCGTACAAGAGAAATGGATCGATATTATTGCAATACTTATTGTTAAGTAAAGTGCATACATTAGAAGCAATAGTATAAAATAATACTGTAAAAACATTGATATGGTTTCTGAGCCATATGATGTTTAAAATGATTAAAATATATTTACATACACATATACATTTGACTAAACGTACTCAACTGGTGTTTCTAAATACGCCTACCCCGTGTACCTGACCTAAGTCTAATGCGTGGGCGGGAATAGAAAGTTACAGTTTAAGTTAAGTTTGTTTTTGCCAAGTGAATAACTAAAGAATTCTCTGTGAGGGGTTATTCAGTTCTGTACCTGGAATTTAGGATGAATGAGGAATGGTATCTCTTTCTCTGCTCTCGATATTCCAGGCTGCCTGCGAGGGCTGCCCAGAAGCGCCGGTGCTGGGTCTCTCGGCTTGAGATAGCAGCGCGTCTCTCAGCGCGTCAGGAAGGCGGGGCTGTTGCCTGCGGGGTCTGCTTCTGCTCTCGGCTTCGGCAAGTATGGCTGCTCCGTCTTGTCACCACGCGTGTGTTTGCATAGGGCAAGGTCGGCAATATTTATACCTTAAAGGTGCCGGGATTGACGTAAGGATGGACATAGGTACGTCAATAAAGATGTCATACGACTTGCTCGTTAGCACATTCTTTACTAAAGTTCTCTGTGAAATCAAAACAATGGCCGCACGGATTATCCAGGTTGTCATAGGTTTGATTTGTTATGAGAAAGTCGTATGCCTTATCAGGGGCTGGAGGAATGTCGCTTGTCTAATTAGATCTCAAGCGTTATGACCTAATCAGATAACACGTTCCTGTGCCGTAGTGTGACTGCGTCAGATAACGGTATCTGCATCATGGGGGTTTTCTTGCCTCATGGGCTGACTGTTAGTTAACTAGCTAGGTAGTTTAACCAGAATAGGGTCAGGAATAGGGGGATCGATTCAGAACCTATAGAAATACACGACACCCACTCCCCGCTAACTATGGTCATATCTACTAATCTATGCATAGTATAACATAGTACAACATACTATAGAGTATAGTGTATACCTTACCACCCCAAAATACATAAATGCATTTTGAAATTTTCAAATATACTGAAAAATTGCAGTCATATATTGTATGCACTTAAGCTATGAATTAAATGCAAAAGTAAGCACGCATTTTATGCATTATTGCTTGTTGGTATATGAGAAATACACATGAAATGGCTCTTAATATGGCTATACAGAAAGAAAAGTCGAAACCATTTCATCACATAATATATTTTGTGAACATACCAGCGGGCAGCTAAAGTCTATATAAAGTATCTAAAAATAGAAATCTTAGTTCTCTAGGAATAGTTTCTTACTTTAAGCAGAAGATCAGTGTCCCGGGGAAAAAAAATATATAGAAAAATATTTTAAGGGCTTGCTGAAAAAAGTTGCTGTCCGTGAACTGGATTGTAATTGTTCATGCGACTTTTATTTTTAAAGTTGAAGGCCGAATTCAGGGAACGCCGTGTGCGAGTTTACTCAAAAGTCTCTATTTCTGTTCCGGAGAGAACATCATATCATTCAGGCTTTCGAAAAAACTGTCAACAGCTTCATGGGAAAGTTCCACTAAGTCGGAAATAGGGGTAACCATGCATTCGTGCGCATGATTGTCTCCATTGACATTCTGATTTGCATTGCTGACAGAAGGTCGTACCTGTTCGATGCTGCTTTCATCTTGAACTTCACTACTCTTCAATCGTAGTGGTGAAGATTCCAGGAATGCCGTCATCAGAATTGGCAGCCTTTGAGGGCAGCACAGTGCGTGAACCTTGGTAGGAACCAACAGTGTATCTGCATCCACCGGCGCATCCGATTGTAGCGTCAGACAGGTGTCTAACACGCATTCTTCTCCGCATAGCAGACACCTTAGTACAGGTAAAACACACCTTTGCCACATTGGTCGAAATGATAGAAACCAAGTCATGTTTAGGTCTCTAAGCCGGGAGAGTCCCAGGATTTTTGATATCCGGTCCCGGTATCCAATGGCTAGGATCGTATCTTCCATTGTCGCGAGAGTTTGATCTGTGACATGGGTTGCCATAACGAAAAATAAGGACTAGGAATAGGATTCCTGCAATTAGTCCCAGGATCAGGGGAAGTCCGCCAAAAATCGAATGGACGAAATCTGGAAAAATACCCAGTATGGCTTTGAATGGTGTTAATGCCATCGAAAATACTGTCTTAAATACCTTTGAGACCCCAGTGGTATCAGAAATATTTAAGATTTCGCTCAGGATTTCCGCGAAATGTACGGGGGAATTAGTTGATAATAATGTATGTATCTCTGCAGTCGTCCTTGCGACTTGTAGATCATACGTTTCTTTAGATGACGTGAGCCTTGTAGGCGTCTGAAGAAGCACTGTTTTCATTCTGCTTAAAGTGTCTACTCGAATAGAAGTAATTTTCAAACCGGGCCATGCCCTTGCCTCCCTGTCTGGTAAGGAGCTGGGGAACAAAGAACATCCACAGCACTTGACCTTCGCCGTCGTAGTGACGAGATAAGGAGTCCCGGGCATAAGACTACAACATCTGCGGTCTACAATAAGAATGTAACTCCCATTATAGAGTCTTTGAAAGAATGGTTCTATTTCAGTTGCAGGTGCGCCTTGTTGGTGACATGAAAGGTTGTATGAATTTCCTTCACAGGCTCCGTGCAAACTAATACCGTTACACAGAAGCGTGCCGCTTAGTGACATAGCACAATTGTTGCCACTAAGAAACACTTTCTGTCCTTTGTTACTGACACATGCATGTGAATAGGGCAGGTTCCAAGTTGTTTTAAGGTACCCCTTTCCCAATTTCTCGTACATGCCAGCCTGTATATATTTTTGGCAGTATTGAAACCTGAAGGTTGAGATTGGAATATTTATGATTCCGTGGATTATCCATTCACTGACAGGTCGTTCTGACATTGTCATTGGTAATCTTTATAGTTTTTCAATGCTCAAGATTGTATAATCAGCACCCTTCTGCGCCATACCGATTTGTCTATCAGTAAGGTTAAAGATTTGGAATAGTGACGTTGTGTTGATTAAACGCCAAGGCACATAGCCTGAACGCAGATTTTGTAACGTCCAGCCAAGCTGTACAATGGAGCGCAATTGTGACTGTCCATGTTGTAATAACAGTAAGTCTTGCGATAATATATCGATTGCTGAAGACACAATGCTGTCCAATGAAAAAATTCTGGAGGACAGAGTCATTAACCCATTGTCCACTACAGAAAGTGATTTTTCCAAATTAATACGATCAATTTCACGTATTCTCTCTGCTGTCTCAATTTGAGTAACCTTCCAGGCCTCATTGTATGCTGCATATACAGAGGCTGCTATGAAACGCTTGTGACGCTGTTTGCGTGGTCCCATTATGAAATCACGCAAGTCAGCACCATCAGTAAGTAAAGTTAGGTGTTGCTTAATTTCAGGCAGTGTGGAAGTTTGTAGCCATTGAAGGCATAATTTGCCCACACTGTAGGTTGTTACTATCCCTGGGTGATGTCTTTGAGGATATCTAGGGTCTGGCCTGGTCATTTTGAAACCCTGTGTTTTATTCAGGAATCTATCTTGACAGTTATTTGTATCTGTGGGCCAGATCAACCATTGTTTCCAATCAGGATGTGTTCTGTTTTGGTTAAGTATATGGCTTATGTCTATTTCTTCATCTGTATCAGAGTTATTGCTAAACATTGTTGGCTTTGGAATAGACAGGTTATTTAAATCTTTGATTTTGGCTAAGCCAAGACAGGTGGTTTGTTGAACAGTGTCATTTAAAAATATCATTTGTTCTGGTATCATGCAGGCTCTAAACAAAGCTTCTATACCCTGTACTTGCCATTCTTTTGTACCCCAAACACTTTTCAAATCAACATTTTTGTCCCAATAATCAAATCCAAAAGTATTCATTTTTTCAAAGAACGAATCTGAATAAATCAATTTTGTGTTGGTTATCATGGTTTTCATCCCTGTCTTGTTTGACAATTTGTAATAAAATGTTTCAGCATTAGTTATGTTAAAACCTGAAAAATATGAATATTTGTCATAAACGGTTCTAGAGCTCCCTTTTGGAGGTGTAGCACAATGTTCCCATTGATTATAATTTAAAACATTTCTAGGTTGTGCAGATTTATGCAAGAAATGGTTACCATAATGGTTATAGCAATACATACTATCATAATTTGTAGAACCTTGCAAATAATCATGTTTTGTAAATTTAGCAGACATTACTAAGTCAGACATCATATTATTTATACTTTCAAAGTCCCAATCATCAGCAAATGAGTTTGGTTTTGCAAAATCACTCAAGGAGATCTTGATTTGGTGTGGATATTTCAGGATCTCGACCGGACCATAAATTTCATAGTCAGTGTTGTCCCAGGCTACCCCACCAGGTATTGGAATTGCTGTGAAGTTGGCTGAAGAAAGTTCTGAAGAAAGTTCTCGTTTCTCGACGTGTGAAGATGTGTGTGGTTTGAGGACCAAGTTGATGTTCTGACTTGCTGTGTCCATTTTAGCATATTTTCCCTCAATGAAGCGTCCCAAAGTAAATACCATGATGAGCCAAAGTATGAGGATAAATGCACCAAAACCCACCCAAAATTCAATCCATGGAGAAATCAGATATGTTTCTTTCAGTTGTTTCAAAAGTTCCTTAGCTTTGTCTTTAAAGGATTTTGATGATGGCTGTGTCTTTTGTTCACTGAAGCCGTCAGAGGAATCATCGAAGTTGATGAAGTAACCAGATGCAGTTCTGTCAATTGTTCCAATTGGTTCAGGATTTTTGTTTTTTGCATTTTCACTTGGTATTTCAGTATAGATTGGTGTCTCTCTGCTAAATGTCTTTATTTGGGTTTTCAGAGGTCTTAGTTCTATTGCATTGTTGCATAGTCCTTGTTGGTCTTCTGCAGGCGTTTCGAATGTGATGAGCCTTTTTGATAGGACCTCTGTGCTGGTAGCAAACCTTGGTGTTCTGCTACTTATTGGGAGTCCACTTGGTCTACTGTTTGTTATCGGCCACATGTTGTGGTTTTACCAGGTCGATGGATACAACTCGGTTCTCCTTTTTTCCAGCAAGTGGCGGTAGTACAACTGATCTTGTCCCGTTGACAGACAAGACAGGAACTGCTTTTCTGTAAGAAGGCCCAAATTCCTTCTTTACCGCGATCTTCTCCCTGACTAGATCCCCGACTTTTGGAATCCAGACAGGTCTTGCTGGGACAGGTGGTGAATCTTCAGTGGTCGTTGGCTGTTGTTTCAACTGTATGTTGCTCAGGTCTTTTCTTGTTTTGTTTAAGTCCTGCAAAATAGCCAAACGGTCTTTGACATCAAAGGTTTTTTCTATTACCACTGAAGTCTGACTATCAAGGTCAGAGATCAACATCCTAGTTCCGAATAATAATTCGTACGGACTGAATCCCTTCAGAGAATTTCTTGGCAAGTTATTTAGACTACGTTGGACACTTATTAGATGTTTGACCCACCCAGCTCCCGAACCTAATACCTTTGCCGTTATAGATTGCTTTATGTCACGGTTTTTTCTTTCAACAATTCCGTTCCCCTCAGGGTGAAATGGACAAGAGTACCGCAATTGCACGCCCATGCTGACCATGGCCTCCTTATAAGCCCGAGAGCTAAAAGCAGGACCATTGTCCGAATGCAGAATGCCAATTGCGTATGTGCCGATAAAGACCCGCAAATCTTTTATAACAGTTCTGGCGTCAGCCGTTCGCTGGGGCCACATCCATATGAATCTCGTGCATGAGTCCACTGCGACCAAGATATATTTATAGTTACCATCCCTTTGTAAGGGACCGCAGTGGTCTAGATAAACACATGCTAATGGTTTATCCGAGATTAGAAGGGGCGTCTGTGCTGGACGTCTCACAGTTGATACTTTCATTTTTTGACATATTTCACATGCTAGAACATAGTTCCTTGTTTGTCTTCTCATTTGTGGCCACCAGTATCTCTGTTTTAATAATGATACTGTGGCTGAGACGCCAGCATGGGTAGAAGCAAGCCCTTCGTGTGCCGCTATTATTAGTCCTAATCTGTGTTCCATGTTTGGAATTGCCCTATCCCCCACTCCAGGGATTCGAGCAAAAGGAACATTGTTTTCATCAGTTATGTATGAGTATTTTACTGGAAAGCCTTTAGGGAGTGGTTCTATCGAATCCTTTTCTGAAGCGCTGACAGCTTGTAATATTTCGCTGTCTATTTTTGTTTTTGACCGGGTGACGGCTGCTACGGAAGCCGTTTGCACAGCTGCTTTCGCGGCCTCATCAGTCAATGAATTCCCTGCAACGTGAACGCCATCACGTTGATGACTCAGTGTATGTATCACGTGAGTCTTTGGTAGTTCTTTTTGTAAAAGAGCTACTTGTTCCCAGAGCATTTTATGCTTGATTGTGCCACCTTTCGCATCCTTGAAACCGTTCTGAAGCCAGATCTGCAAGTATTCATTATAAGACTGAACGCAATAATACGAATCGCACACTATAAGTGTGGGGAATTCTCGATCGGTATTTTCAAGCGCCATCTTGAATGCTAGTAGTTCAGCTCGCTGAGCTGTGCAATCTCCTAGAGATTGTGTTTTAGTGAGGGTTGGTTTAAATTTCCCTTCGTGCCAACGACCTTTAACAATCGCGCACGCAGCACTGTAAGCTTGTTTACCCCCTACTGCGGGTTGTGCTGATCCGTCTGTATATATTATACAGCCGTAGTGTTCTAGAGGCAGAATTTCGGTTGGCGGAGGACATTCAAATTCATATTGGAGAAATTCTTGTGTTTTTAAGTAAGGATCAAATTCGTACACCACGTCTGTTGCAGCAAGAGAGTTAGCCCATTGTATCCATCTCGGATGGAGTGCTTTAGCATTTGGAATGCTTGCCTTTGTTACCGCCTCTAAGGCTGGTATTGGTGTCACGATTACTATTCGTTTACCTTGTGCCAGGGCTCGTTCTTTTGCTATAGCTGTCTGTGTTGCTGTAAGAATTTTTTCCGTTGGGCTAAATTTCATTTCAGCCTTAGTGTACAAGTGTGATTTGAATGCAATTGGTACCTTATCTCCCTCATTAGAGGTTAGGTATGTGAATCCGCATCTCCCTGGGATGACTCGGATCACAAGGTTGCGTGTATTATCACGGGTTTCTAATTTTGTTTTAATTAGCATGTCTGTTTGTAAGGATCTCAAAATTTCTGTGTGTGTTTGAGTCCAACTGGATCTTTTAAAGTCTGGTTTAATTAGATCATAAAGGGGTTTGACCCTTTCTGCGTAATTTGCAATATATGTTCTTCCGAAATTTAGGAAGCCTAGAATTGACTGTAGGTTTTTTAGTGTTTTAGGAGCTTGGATTACGGCACATTTCTCTAGGAAATTGTCTGCCAGGCTTTTACCTTCACTTGATAACTCATATCCTAAGAATAGGACCGTCAGATGGGCAATTCTGGACTTTTTGAAGTTGAATTTGTAACCCTCTGCAGCGAAACCAAGTATTATGGTGTTCACTCTTTTCAAGTGAGTCTCCAAGTCATCATCTGTTAAGTAAATGTCATCGACATAAGATAATGCTTCATCATCATATAGTTGTAGTAATTCTGTTACTCTCGCTGAGAATACCCCCGGGCTGTTCTTGTACCCCTGGGCTAACCGACAGAATTGTTTTTGAGTGCCATTTACTGAGAAAGCTGTTAAATATCTGCTCTCTGGTGCTATGTTTTGACAAAAGAATCCATTGGAGATGTCCAAGGTTGTTTTGTATTTTTTGCGCACTATGTTATTCATTAGTGCAGCACTGTGTGAGTTTTGCACTGCAAAGGTTTTGCAACATGTGTTAAGGTGTCGGTAATCCAAAACTAGACGATATGAGTTGTCTGGTTTGGCGACCGGAAACAAAGGATTGTTCATTTGTGAGGTGCAAGTTTCAATCACCCCCTGGTATTCTAGCTGATCTAGTATTTCATTTACTTGTTTTTTAGCTTCTTGCTTAATTGGGTACTGCCTTTGTGCAGTTGGTTGTGATTTTAACTGGACTTTGTGAGGAGGAGAATCCTCATCCCATCCTACATGATTTTTATATAAAGCAGGTGCTAAGGCCACTGCCCACTTTCTAGCAAGTGTATATTTTTTATGAATCGGTATTTGATTCGAGAAGGCAGGCATAATTACTTCTTCGCCATGAGGGCACTCCCTGACAAACTCTGGTGGCCAGTCTTTTTCAGCTAGAAGGATGTCATAGCCTTTGGAGAGGTTATCCCAAAATAGTCCCCTAATTTTCCTAGTCTTATCTCCCTCTATACGTAATGTTATCTCGTATATTTTGTGGGGCTTGCTAACTCTGGTATCTGCAGTTTCCACTTGAAGGTATTCATTCGTGTCCACTGTCTCCAGATGATTCATAAGGACTTTGCGAGCTATGCTCACCTCTGCTGCGCTGTCTAGCATTGTCTGAGCCCACTCTCCGTTTTTCAGTTGTGTCCTCAGTATTCTCGGCATTGTTAACTACCTTGATACTGGCTACCTTCTTTTTTGGAAATTGTGATTTCTTTTTCAGTTGAGCAGGTTCCTTGTCTTTGGACTTGGCGTGCTCTTCTGATCGTCCTCTTCTTTCCGATTTCTGCGAGGAATTCTGAAAAGATTGAGAGGGACGTGTATCAATGTCTTGATATCTATCAGGTTTTTTAATATTATCCCTATTTCTAAGGTTATATCTATTCCCAGAGGGGTCACTCTGGGGTGACCTTTGTCTCGGGTTTGGAGATTTCTCTCTTCGCCTAGGAGACCTTCCTCTGGACTGGAATTTCTTTTCTTTAGGATTGGATTGTTTATTTCCATCCCAGTTCTTTTTTGGTGAATTATTATTATTATTAAAAAACATTTTTTCCGGACTTGTAGTCAGTTGCGGTTTTACTGGTATTCCACCTAGACTATCTCTGCCTAGTTCTTCATAGGATTTTTCTATGATTCTGGCAATTTCAGCTGGTTGGTCTGCTATATCTGTCTCTTTTAACCTCTGGCGGATCGCCACGTTTGCTGCTTCACCTTTTATGTTGGCTAATAATATAGCCGAGACCTGCTTGAAGTCTTTCAGTAATTTCATACCAAGAGTTAAAGCAGGTTCTGGACCGTATTCATCTTGAATTTGTTTTAGCACATCTGGTATTACCGAAATGGATGGAACACCGTGCGTTTTTGTATAGATGGAAGCAAAGACTGTACCCCAAGTGTCACAGTCCTCAATGTGTGGTGCGATTCCCATTGGGAGACATATAGTCAGAATCCTGTGTTTTTCTAATGGGGTGGTGTCAGGAAACACCGCCTCTATTTGGGTAATTTTCTGTGCCAACCAGAATGGTATTTGTTCCCGTTTAGCTGGAACTTTACCTAGGCAGGATTGGATGTTCTGTGGTGTAATTTTATTTGTGTTCCCCTGGTGAGGGGTCAGCTGTGGAAGTTTAATCGCTGGCTGAATTGTTGAAGTCCGCATTACATACTGAACTAATTGTCTGTGAATTTTTAGTAGTTGTTTTAGCTGTATTAACAGCTCTGCTGCAGGCATTCTTTCGATGTCTGGATGTGGTGTGTATCCGGCTAAGACCGGCCACGTTGCTCCTGGTCTTCCTAAAGGACCGAGCCTTGTAATGTGATTGTTATGTATTAGGGCGCCATCAAATAAGAGCAAATGCTCTTGGAATTTGAGTGGTACTTCCACCTCCTCGAAAGGAGTGTACGTTTCAGGAGGTTCCTCTACTTTGTAATAGTGGAAGTACTTTGTTACAGCATTTGCTGCTGGAAAATGTATCCATGTATAGTATACCTCTGTCTGCCGATATTCGTGTGCCTCAATTACGAATATGACTGTGCCACCTCTAGGTGTCAGTCCATTTTCTATAAGTTTTAAGGTTATAGATCTCCTTTTAATGACCGGAATGAGTATTATATCCGCGTCTGCTGCTTGCATGGTAGCATCAGCATCTGCTATTTCAGTAGCTAATCTAATTGCCTCTCTTTCTCCATCACTGTCTCCCATTTTACTGACAGGATGGTATTATTTTTATTTGCAGATCAGGTTTCTTATGGAATCAGAGATTAGATGCACAATATTCTGGAACTGTTTTATCCTTCAACGTTGACTAGACCAAGAACCATACATAGGAGTTCCCTCCTGCGAGGTTTTGGAGGATATAATAACCTCTCACCCACTCCAGACGTCTTTGGAGTATTTGGGAAAAGGGGTCTGAGTGAGAAAGCACGACTGAGTTACTCTAAATGTCTTACGTTAGTTTTATCGCCCTTTCCAAACGCGTTGGGCGCCATGTAGTGTAGCTCCTATTTTCCCAATAGGCTCTGCGCATTGGAATAGTACCTACAGCAGTAAAGGCCTAGGCCAGACGTTAACTAGGTCTACTACTGTCGATACTAGACTTAATTTTTGGGTTTGCCAGCTAAGCTCAGAGTTCGCTAGAAACTTTCTCGAATGTTCAAGGAAGGATTAACTCCCCTGATTAGACAAGAAGGGATTTAGTTTCTGACAACCATAGAACATGACAACTTTGCTCTCCCCTAATCAAGAGTCAATCTCAAGAGTCGTCTGAGCACAAGGCAATTATTTTACTCAGTCAGTACGTGCATTCTTAGTCTCATCAGAATGTAGAGAAAAGGAAGAGACGGGCGTGTTCAATAAAAGATGTTATTTATTGATCAGTCTCTTTTCTCGTACAAGAGAAATGGATCGATATTATTGCAATACTTATTGTTAAGTAAAGTGCATACATTAGAAGCAATAGTATAAAATAATACTGTAAAAACATTGATATGGTTTCTGAGCCATATGATGTTTAAAATGATTAAAATATATTTACATACACATATACATTTGACTAAACGTACTCAACTGGTGTTTCTAAATACGCCTACCCCGTGTACCTGACCTAAGTCTAATGCGTGGGCGGGAAAAGAAAGTTACAGTTTAAGTTAAGTTTGTTTTTGCCAAGTGAATAACTAAAGAATTCTCTGTGAGGGGTTATTCAGTTCTGTACCTGGAATTTAGGATGAATGAGGAATGGTATCTCTTTCTCTGCTCTCGATATTCCAGGCTGCCTGCGAGGGCTGCCCAGAAGCGCCGGTGCTGGGTCTCTCGGCTTGAGATAGCAGCGCGTCTCTCAGCGCGTCAGGAAGGCGGGGCTGTTGCCTGCGGGGTCTGCTTCTGCTCTCGGCTTCGGCAAGTATGGCTGCTCCGTCTTGTCACCACGCGTGTGTTTGCATAGGGCAAGGTCGGCAATATTTATACCTTAAAGGTGCCGGGATTGACGTAAGGATGGACATAGGTACGTCAATAAAGATGTCATACGACTTGCTCGTTAGCACATTCTTTACTAAAGTTCTCTGTGAAATCAAAACAATGGCCGCACGGATTATCCAGGTTGTCATAGGTTTGATTTGTTATGAGAACGTCGTATGCCTTATCAGGGGCTGGAGGAATGTCGCTTGTCTAATTAGATCTCAAGCGTTATGACCTAATCAGATAACACGTTCCTGTGCCGTAGTGTGACTGCGTCAGATAACGGTATCTGCATCATGGGGGTTTTCTTGCCTCATGGGCTGACTGTTAGTTAACTAGCTAGGTAGTTTAACCAGAATAGGGTCAGGAATAGGGGGATCGATTCAGAACCTATAGAAATACACGACACTTTCACTCATGGTCTCTTTCTCTTTCTCAAATTTGTCAGTTGTGCTACAGTTTCTACGGGCTCGTAGTAATTCCCCGAATGGTATGCTGTGTATTAAATTGCGTGGATGGCAACTGCCCGCGTGAAGTAGGCTATTGCCAGCCGTGGCTTTTCTGTACAGAGAACTCTCAATAGTATTATTTTTTATCTCTAGTTTGAGATCTAGAAATTCCATGGTGTCACTGCTTATCTGATGTGTAAATTGGAGATTCAATTGATTGTCATTTAATGCTTTCACAAATTCAATGGCTTGTGTATCAGTGCCACTCCATACACAAAAGATATCATCTATATAGCGCAACCAGAGGACGGCGTGGTCCTTAAGCAGTCCGATCTTATGGACAACCTGCTCCTCCCACCAGCCGAGGTAAAGACCTGCAAAGCTGGGGGCGAAGCAGGTCCCCATCGCCGTCCCCTGGATTTGCCTGTAGATGTTGTTTTCGAAAAGAAAGAAATTATTACTCAAACACAACTCAATCATTTTGAGTAACATTTCGGTGTTTTGAAGGAAACATAGAGGTCTGTTCTGGAAAAACTGTCTGCAGGCTTCTAAACCCAAAGTTTGCGGAATACTAGAATATAGACTGCAAACATATAGGCCTAGCATAAGATAATTAGGAGACCACTCAATGTCACTGATTTGTCGTAAAAAGTCGCTAGTGTCTCGGAGAAACGATGGAAGAGATTGTACTAGAAGCTGTAGAAAATAATCTACGTACTTAGAGGTATTTTCTAGGGGACTCCCACAGGAAGAAACAATCGGCCTCCCTGGTGGTCTTTGGGCATTTTTATGCAATTTGGGAAGCAAATATAAAACAGGCAGTTTCGGATATTTGCAGGCCAAATAAGAAAATTCATCTGTACTCAGTATACATTCATCTCTCCACTTGGTAATTTGATTAGACACCGTCAGCATTGCTTGATCATACATTGTTCTGGTTGTCAGGCAGTATCTACTAGTGTCAGATAGTTGTAAATACCCTTCTTCTCTATACATGTCAAGGGGCCAGGTAACTACGTTGCCCCCTTTGTCACTCTGTTTGATGACAAACTCCCGATTGGATTCTAGATCATTCAAAGCTTTTCGGTGGTTTTTATTCAAATTATTTCTTGCGTACAATTTACGTGATTTCAATCTCTTTAATTCATTGACCATTCCCTTTTCAAAGCAATTAATCGCTTCACAATTGATTTGTGGTGGAAACACCGATTTTGGTTTGAATGGGGTTGCTGCCATCAAATCTAGGGTTAAGTCACTGTTGGCTGCATTCAAGATGGGGTCATCGACCCTCCCTTCAACTTCCGCCAACTCGTGTACCACATGTAAAGTCTCAATATCTCCTATTTGGAGATCTAGATGATCACTAGAACGTTCAGTGACTTGTTTGCTGGGTTTATTTGTGAACCACTTTTTAAGTTTCAGCTTATGTATATAGTGGAATAAGTCAATTCTTGTTTCAGTATAGTTAAAATTAGAAGTTGGCCAAAAAGATAAGCCTAACACTGGGCAACTAATGATTAACTGCTTTGATACAGTACGACGTAAAATGATACAATTTATAAATGTATTAAATTGTGAGCTTAAGTTTACTGTTATTCATGCTACGGGTCATAGACATCTAAAACGAAAAGTGAATTCGGCATGTTCCTATCGTTATGAGTAATACTCATGTCTAAAACTAAAAACATAAGATGTATGAGGAGAAAGTATTTTGTTTATGTTTGTTATCACGTGACATATTATTTTATTTTATTATCCATGTTGAAACGCACAAATTTTGCCCGTGATGAAGGAGTAGATTCACTCCAAAACGCGTAGGACATTGTGTCTGAATAAATCTGCACTAAGAATAGAGGCCACGGCTCCCGTGTTGTTCCTTTCTGTGATCGAAGGAGGGATTACGCCGGATTGGTTGTGTTTGATTTTAAGGGGGTGGCTACCCCTGCCGTGAGCCCGCCGACATAGAGGCTTGGAAACAGCTACAACTTATATATATATATATATATATATGTATATATATATATATATATATATATATATATATATATACAGTGCTTTAAATGGGCCGGTACTCACCGGTACTGAGTACCAGCAGTACTAAATTTCTGGCGCTTGAGTACCAGAACTTCTCTTTGTCCAAAGAGAGTACCGGTACTCATGGGTCCGTAAACCACGTTAAGTGAAATTGGCATTAACACAAATAAGCCCCTCACAGCTGACAATGAATGGGTCCTTTTTCGTGAAGCACTCGGATCGAGTGCTGATCTCTCCTTATAATGTGCTAATTGAGCGGCGGTCCTTAGGCATTCATTCTGAGTTGACAGGAAGTTTGGGAGGGGCCCGAGTCAAACTGTGATTACAGACACAGTGCCCACTCAGGCTCTGTGGATACAATAGCCAAGTAAGTGTGTGGGCAGGGCCTGCTAACAGGCATATCTCCTGACTCTCGGAAGAGAAGGCTTCCTGCTGGCATAGCCGAGTACAGCAGCACTTGTTTGGAGCCAGCGCTAGGAGGAAGGTGGTGACAGTGATGCTGTAGCACACCAATGGGAATCAAGGTTTAGTAATGTGGGCAGCAGCTAATTATGCCGAGATTCTTCTTGTGGTAACAGACAGGAAATGTCTCATTCAAAAGAAATTATATTTTTTTCTAAAATAAATATACGCTGATTGTCTAATTTTGTGTAAGTGGAATGTTCTGGTTTCAGAATGCATACGGTACTATTTCACGTGTAGTGTGTAGGCCCTAGAGGATGCTAAGGAATGCTGGCTATTTGTGCACAATGTGTATTTTTGGTGTTAAGCCTACACAGAGTAAGATCATGCCCTTGTCTTACTGTAAAATCTGTTTGATATTGAGTAGAGATGAAGGCTGGTCGCCGAGTTGCTGGCTGTGCAAACACAAGAACTTGATCTTCACCATTTGAGCTCATTGTGTGGTTCTGGGAAACTTGCTTTAGCTAACTGTGCCCCAACTCTTAAGTGAAGCTTAAAAATAGGCTAGGCATATGTACAAGCACTGTGCTTGAACGCATCTTTACTCTGCGTTTGTAGTTAACTATTTGTGTGTTTCAGTAATTGCTGGGGCCTTGTCACAGTGGTTTGCAGGCTTCCAGATGTATTTCCCAGGTACTTTCAAGATCTGCATGAGTTTATTGCTTATGACGGACCACAAATGGGTGTTCTTGTTGCATCATTGTGGTTTTCTATTCATTCCATACGTGTATGTGTTGTTGTTCATGTATAGCTATGTTGCAGGTGTAGTGTTAGTCATCCTATCATACACTGCAACTTAGCCCTCCAAGTTATGGGAAAACGTGGCTGATCTTTCCTCTGAGTGTTTTGTACCGGATTGCCTAATGTCCTGGGGTTCGCTACACAATAGACTTTCATTTGTGTCTACATTGACCTTTTAACAGCTCCTCCCATTGGAAGGTTAAGCGTGTGGCAACGAGTAATGAGCTGGAATGGGGCGACATTGTATTTGTGCTGTTGGCTGCAGAATAAGGGCTTTCTAAAATGCGCCCCCAGGACAGGGGCTCACTTAACAGATATGTGAACACTGTATATAAACCAGCTTTGGACACATCTGCAGATCTGGCTTCAATGTACCAAGGCTTATAAAGACAGACAGTCACAAATGCTATTTACATGCATTGTACAATTACATGCATGGCACACTGTCACATTCACCCTTCTGTAATCACGACACTGGAGTCGGGGGGAAAAGATTACACGTCTTTCTTTATTCCCTGCCAGCTTCTCACTGGCTTACAGACTACCTCCCTATCCTGTTCCTGTTGTAGTCTCCTCCCATTCCTGTTTACCTGCCCTGTCCTGAAGAGGGTCAGGCGGGACGACACAACATCTCCCCCTTTTGTACAAAGTCTCATTTTCCTTTATATTTCCTCGACTAGTCGCCGCGGTTTTCTGATCTGGCGCTGTGGGCGTCTCTCTCGTTCTGGTGTTTGGACGGGATGGATTCCAGCGCTGGCGATTCGCGTGGGACCGTGGCAGTTGCAGTCACTGCTGTCACTTTGACTCGCCGAGTCACTTGAGCCTGGACTCGAGGACATCTCGTGGTTGCTGCGTAGGTTACATCTCTTGAAGTGTGATATGTTTCTCGTTATCTGCTTGTGGTCAGCCTTCGCCGTGATCATAGTTCCTTTCCTATTAGTGACTTGTAGGGGAATATCCAGATACCGACTGTTTGCCTTGGTCCGCCGGTCGCCTCGAACTATCACCCAATCCCCTTCCTGGATGTCAGCATCTTTAGCGTGTCGGCGCCGGTCGCCATATGTTTTCATTTTGAGTTTCTTCTCATGATCCATATCGACCAGTGTGTTGTGATCAACTGTGATGGTTCGATGTTGGGGTGTAGTGTTTACCATGGGTAGGCGAGTGCGGGGCGCTCTTCCCAGCATGACGGTAGCTGGGCACTGATTTGTAGTGCCGTGCGGCGTGGTCCGGTACGCCCTTAGTACTTCATTCAGTGATTGTTGGATGGCTCTATGTGCTAACTCAGCCTGCTGAATTGCTTTTTTGAGTGTCCCCATAAATCGTTCCACCATGCCATTGGCCTGAGGCCATAGTGGAGTGATTTTCTGGTGCTTGAAGTTGAGATGGGTCGCAAATTCTGTGAACTCATGGCCGTTGGGGGCCCATTTGGCAGATTTCACCCGTAAGGGAATGCCCCACGCTGCAAATATTTCATCTAGTACTGGGATGACCGTCGTTGCTCTGGTGGATGTTATTAGCTGTGCAAATGGGAATCGTGAATATTCGTCCATGACGACTATGATGTATTGTCCTGACTGCAGCGGTCCGAAGAAATCAACTGCAACTTGTTGCCATACCCCTTCTGGTAGCTCTAACATTTGGAGCGGTGCAGGTGGTTCCTCTCGGCTGACTAGCTGGCAGGTCATGCAGTCTTTCAAGGTCGTTTCAACCATTTGGTCTAGTGTGGGGAACCATACTCGTTCTCTCAGGGACTTCTTTGTGGCGTTTATGCCTCTGTGGCCTTCGTGTGCCAAGTTGATGACCCCTTGACGTAGCTTGTGTGGGATTACGATCCTCCCCCCTCTCAAGAGGAGCCCGTTGTCACTGATGGAAAGTTCATCATGTACACGCTGGAAGGGCATGAGGTCGTGAAGAAGCTGGTCCGAGTCTTGAGGCGAACGTCTCACATCTCTCCAGGAGTTTTTGCGAACACGGGCCATAACCGCTTGCACTAGTGGATCACTCGTTGAGGCATCTCGGATTGCTTCCAGGGGGACCGTAGGTGGACATGCTGTGTCGACAACAAAATGGACGTAGTCGTCAGCTGCAGATGGATCCGCTCGGGCACCGACTAGGGGGTGCCGTGACATGAAGTCGGCCGGGTTTTCAGCTTTCCCTGGCTTGTGGATGATGGTGAAGACGTAGTCTTGTAGGCGTAGGCCCCATCGTTCAATGCGCGGCGGCATTTTCGCGTTGGGATTGCCAAAGATTGTAATGAGGGCCTGGTGGTCTGTGATGATCGTGAAATGTTTGCCGTAGACAAACAAGTGGAAATGTTCGCACGCCTATACCACGGGCAGGCTTTCTTTTTCTGGTTGGGAGTACGCTTTTTCAGTGTCCGTGAGGCTGCGGCTTGCGTATGCGATGATGTGACGCTGGTCAGAGTACTCCCGGTATTGGGCCAATATGGCTCCCAGACCCACTGGGCTGGCATCGACTGTGAGTTCAGTTTTCTTTTTAGTGTCAAAGTAGGCAAGGTTTATGGCCGATCCGACGGCTCGTTTGATCACTGTGAACGCTTGTTCACATGCGTCGGTCCATTCGAAAGGTTGACCCTGTCGTGTAAGTTCTCGCAGGGGGTAGCTGATTGTGGCGTAATCGCGGATGTAGCGCGCGCAGTAGCTCGCCATTCCAAGGAAAGAGCGAAGATCACTCACATCTCGGGGCGTCGGGGTGTCAGCGAGGGCAGTTACTTTTTCCGGGTCGGGCTTCATCCCCTCTTTGGAGAAAACGTGTCCGTAAAACTTCAGGGTGTCCTTGTGAAACTCGCATTTGCCGGCATTGAGAGTCAGGTTTGCAGTGAGCAGAGCATGGCATACTCTGTCCAGAGCGGTGTCGTGCTCAGTCCGATTTTTGACGAAGACAAGCAGATCATCACTGTAGTTGAAGGCGTTGGGAATGCCTTGAATGACTCGTCGGATGGATTCCTGGAAGATCTCGGCGGCCGATGAAATGCCAAAGTTCAACCGTTTGTACCGGAAGAGGCCCTGATGTGTGGTAAACGTCGTGATGTATCTCGACTTTTCATGGAGCTCCAGCTGATGATAACCTTTGTTGAGGTCGAGCTTGGAGAACACGGTGGCGCCGTTGAGTTTCGTGATCATGTCACTGATGTGAGGTCCAGGGTGGCGCTCTCGCTCGATAGCAGTGTTGGGCGCTCTCATATCTACGCACAGTCTGACTTTGTTGTCCTGGCCCTTCTTAGGGACCACCACAACTGGTGACACCCACGGGGTAGGTCCTGATGTGCGCTCAATAATGTCTGATTGTAGAAGATCCTGGAGCTCTTCGTCGACGGCTTGTTGTAAGTGGAAGGGCACCTTCCTGTGGTGTTGAGCGATGGGTGTCACGCTTTCATCAATGTGCAGCTTCACCTTGAAGTGATTTAGTTTCCCCAGGCCTTTGAAGAGGTTCGGGAATTTCGCCACGATGTCGGGGGCGTCTTCGGTCATGTAGAGTAGTTCTACCAGTTTCAGCCTTTCTGCTGTGGGTAAGCTGAGCAGACAGTCTGCTACATCTGGTCCTTCTACTACGTGGATGTAAGCCAAGATCTTCCGGTCCTTGAACGTGAGAGTGGTGTAGAAGCGGCCTAAACACGGTAGGGGTTTGCGTGACATCCATGTGAATATGCGAACAGCTGCTGGCTCCAGCTTAGGTCGTTGTTTCATGTTGTGGTATTCTAGAGCACAAATGTAGTTTAACGACGCTCCTGAGTCCAGGACAAACTTCGCCGGATGGTCTCCTATCATGATGTCCAGTTTCGGGTATCGTTTCAAACGGTCCGGGTCTGCTACCATGCAGATATATTCATCACTGACCTGCGATGTGGACGTGTGTGATGACGAGTCACTGGATGAAGTTCTGCCTGACCGGTGGGACTCTGTCGTGTGATGTCTGGATCGGTGTGAGCTTGTGGAACGCCCTCGTGACCTGTATGAGCGTGCTGATCGGAGGCTAGCGTTGGAGGAGCTGGAAGAACGTCCTTCCCTTCCTTTGATGGCACGTGCATGGTGTCGCGTGTTGCGGCCTTTGTCGGACGACCTGTGGGTTGATCGTTTGGCCTGACACATGATTTCAAAATGATTGTCTTTCCCACAGCGATGGCATCGCTGACCCATAGCGGGGCATTGCCCCGAGTGTGGGTAGTCTTGTCCACACCGGTAGCAGGCAGGCGCGGATTTGGTATGTGTGGTGTGTCGCTTGTTCCGCCTGGAGGATGATCTCCGAGGAGTGTAGGATTGTTTGCTCGACTTGTGAGAAGGCATCGTGGGCCTCGTAGGTCTGTGCGACTGGACCCGGAGGGCGTGCTCTTTCCGGTCTGGCTTGTGGGTTTCTATTCGCTTGGCGTGGCTTTCCGCCTGGTCGTTAATTCTTGTTAGTTCTTCGATCTGTTCCAGGGTGTATTGTTTTTTTAGAAGTCTTCGGCGGAGACATTCAGATTGGCATCCATCGATAATGCGAAGGCGCAGAGCGTCCTCTGTTTTGAAGTTGTCAAAATCGCAATATCGTGCCATCCGTTTGATGCGCATGATGAAATCACTCATGCATTCTTCTTTTTCCTGCGTGGCTAAGCTGAACGTGTAACGCTCGTAATCTACATTGCGCTTGTGAAGGAATCGTCCGTCGTGGGCACCCTTCACCTCCTCATATGTGGCAGTCGCTGCATTTGGCAGTTCTTTGATGATTTGCGCTATGTCCTGGCCTATGAGGTTTCTTAAGGCCACTAGTTTTTGTTTGGGGTCTTGAACCAAGGACCCAGTCATATAGTCCTCGAAGTCTTCACTCCAGTTCTTCCATGCCGGCCCCATGCTGTTGCCTGTTGGCAGCGCTAGCGGTTGCGGTTGACGCATGAAGGGGGCTCCCATGGGTGCGTGAGGCACCAGGGCTGCGTTGGCCTGTGAAGCTGGACCTGCTGTGGCGTTCCCTCCGGATGTACTATCAGGTCCAGTATCGGACATTGTGGAGACTGTTCCGCCTTATTCTTGTGACTATTGGCTGTATTGCATAAGTTTGAGGACTGTTTATTGAATGTAAGCGTCTATTTATGTCCACCTGCGAGCTTTCCCGCTCTTTGTGTAGGTTCAGAATCCCTTTTTATATTTATTTTTGTAGGTGACGCCTGACTCTAAGATGGCCGCCGTTAGTGGGTCGTGGGTTACTGAATGGCAGACGCCTGACCCAAAGATGGCCGCCGTATGGGACGCTGTGTCTCTGGAGCCTCGCTGGCGTGCCGCCCACGTGCATGCTCACATTCTCAGCAGCGCGGCATGCTCGTTCGCTCCGATGCGTGGCACACGACTCACCCCTGCCTCTCGCTGGGAGCTGCTCTTCCTCACCGGCGGATGGGACGTTCGCGTCCTCTGGGGCACACCTCACGGTCCAAGAGGGTCGCGTGGCCGTCAGCGCGTCGGGACGAGGTCTCTTCCTCCACACCACCGTTCCCAGGTGAGCGCGATGTCCCTTGGTGAGCTGGCACTAGTCCTGGCAGTTGCGGCGTCTGTCTCTGCTTTTCGCGGTCTTGTTCTATTTTTTTTTTTTCGATGCGCTCGCCTGCAGACTCGCCTGTCGGCCCACTGAAATGGCTGGGTCGTGACTTCACTCGTGGGAATGTTCTATCCCACCCTCGTCGCCATTGTCACATTCACCCTTCTGTAATCACGACACTGGAGTCGGGGGGAAAAGATTACACGTCTTTCTTTATTCCCTGCCAGCTTCTCACTGGCTTACAGACTACCTCCCTATCCTGTTCCTGTTGTAGTCTCCTCCCATTCCTGTTTGCCTGCCCTGTCCTGAAGAGGGTCAGGCGGGACGACACGACACACACTTACATGCATTGCACACGTATATGCTGCAAATGACATTACAGTTTGTCTTATGTGCTTTGCCAATGTTAGGGAAAAAGTAGCAACTAGCATTGGCAAACCAAATAGGCCCCACTATAGTGACCTATTGACTTTGTCAAAGTTTTTTTTGCCACATAGTGCAGCAACCCAGATGCAGCCCAAAGTGGCTAAAGTTTTTTTTAAACTTTAATGGGGCACCTTGTATGATTTTGTAGAAGTGCCAACCACAGCGTGTGCTCACCTACAAAATTATGCAGTTATTTTTTTTTCTTTTTAATTACTGATCTGGGTTGTAATGGTAACTAAAAATAAAATAAAAATGCAAAAGTGCTTTTTTCTTTTAAAGCAATCAGGAGTGGGGGAGAATGGAAGCAACATAGGGAAGGACAGTGGAACCGACAAAGCAACAGAGAGATGGGTTGGCTTAACAGCTAGAGCGGCCAACTTTGAAGCAGAGGAACTAGGGTTGGAGTCTTGGCGGGACACTCAAGCATCCTGTGATTCTGAAAAAAATCACTTAATCTCCCTGTGCTTAAAACTGAATTTGTCTATCTGTAATACAAGTGGTGCTCATGTAAAGCGCTCTGATACCTTCGGGTCGAGCTGGCGCTATATAAAACTGCAAAAAAATAATAATGTAAGCGCTTCTAAAACACATGTACTAAATGCCCTGGGTGCATGCACAAATGTCCCTGTGTGTGTTCTTGCATGAGTGAGTGTTGTCTGCAGTGTCCAGCACAGCAGATACATAATTTGAAACCCGACAAGCCCTGTATTACCACACTTTGCCCACGAAGCTCATGGGTGCGCTTGTAGCTAGTGCAAGGCCAGTCTCATTTCAGTGCAGATCTACTTTCTCAGCAGTGTTTCAACAGAATTGTATTTTGTTTTTTTACAGGCCGTTATGGGTTAAGGGAGGAGCTCTGGGAAGGGTAGAGGTGGGTGAACCAACAAATTAGCAAGGCGAGCCCAGTCAGAGCCGCACTAGGAAGTCTGGCTTGGCCTTAAAAGCTCACACATAAGTCGAGCCCTGAAAACATTACCATTGAAATAAAAGTGTCTTTTCTTTCATGTAGAAGCATTTCACCTTGGTGCATAAGCTTATATTACAGCATTGAGAGGAGTTTGTGCTCCCACCATGAGGACAATGCCATGAGTGATCTAGAAAACAAGTCACTATTCAGGTCTAAATCATATATGGCCTATTTTCATTTCATGAATAAAGTAACATTATAGTGTATTTAAATGTAACACAAGATGTGATTGCACCGCACACATCTGGAACTTGTGCATTTGAATATACAATCATATGTGCTAACAAAGAAAATGGAGGCTTGCTGAGATAAAATATTTGTCTGCTATCACACAATGTGGTCTGGTGGGGAAGCTGGGATTGATCCCAGAATTTCTGCTATCACATTGTGCAATTCAGCCTCTAGATGGCTTCATTTTTCTTTCTCTCCTGTATTGCAATTGAGGTCACTATTTTGTCTTAATTCTTTGCACGTGAGATTAGAGTTTGGTTAGCAGGCACATGCACTATCACAGTTCAGTTTATTTTTGGCTTGAGGGTGCAAGAGAGCCTGGAACAGAGCTAGACACAGGCATCCTAGCTCAACCTTTCAGCAGCTTGCCCAACTCCAGAGAGAGGTAATCAAACTGCAGCAGGCAAAGCTCTGCCGCATAGGAGGGGCTGGGTGATGTCTGCTAAGTGGCAATGAGATAAGAGGGTTAACCACAGTTAAACCTTTCCAAAAAATGTTAAGAAAAATATCTAGTGCAAGGCATATGTGATCTACGTGTTGCTCCATGAGAAGCCCACTTTAATGATAAATGTACCCTTTTATACGTATAAGGGAAATTGAATAATCAAATATATACCAGAAATGCTTTTGTATCATTATGCACATCTGCACACCAATTAAATCTCAATCACATTAAATGTGTGCCCCTGGCCAGATCCCTTTGCATTACCCATAGCCCCGCCCCTAAAGCCCCGCCCCCTATTTCACATCTCAATTGAGTACCTGCACTTATTTTTTCCATTTAAAGCACTGAATGAATATATATATATATATATATATATATATATATATATATATATATATATAAACAGACCAGATTCCTAACAAAAGGATTTGATGCGCACTCAGATAGAGGGTAAAACTCGCCAAAGTTTTATTATTCAGAAGTCGCTACGCGTTTCGAGACCCACCGGTCTCTTGATCACACGATGATTGCTTTGTCTCCCAAACCGTGCATACATAAAGTTTCAAAGTGACTGCGTGAGTAAACACAAAGAAAAGACAATCATAACCACATGCTGTAAGCTTGTGAACATGGCGGCCATTTTGTAGTGGAGTATATAATGTATACTTCTCTAGTCATAGTGACTGGTACATACATAGAGAACAAAGACTAACATGCCTGAACTTAAAAAACGACCAGTGTCTGTATTGCATGCATACTGGCCCAGCCTTATAGATGCTGCTAAATAACATTTAACATTTAAATAACATCATTTTTCTGATTATTCTGTGCAGCAGACTACCATTATTAAACAATGTGGTTCATTTTAGATCCATCATTTGCGCAACCAATGGCAATATGAAAAGCTCAGTCATGAGTGCTTTGTCTCTCTTTCACATTTGGAGAAAGGTGAACGAAACCATGTTTTGTATTCGGACTAGTGCCCCTAATACAGTTGTCAAATTAAATTCAAAATCAATTGCATCTCCCATAAACAGAAAAAGTACTGTCTATATTCGGACTAGTGCCTTTGGGACATATGTAACAAATTATAATGCCGCTAGTTTGTACACTGCTATATATATCGGTCAGTGGTATCCAATGTCTTTTCTAAATTTCATATCCAGAATAGATATACACCCAATAAATTTACCTTAGTGCATATTATGTGATGATTTTAGTGATTTGTACCAAAATTGTGAAATAAATTCTCTCCAATAGACATTACTGTGTCATAAGGCCAGAGAATTATTGAAAAATTGAAACAGAATTCATCCCTTAACTACATGTCCTTCCTGTACCTTACAGCAGGTTTAGTCATGTGAAGAAAAAGGGTAGGAGGCCGTGCATCTTGATCAAAAGTGAGTTGTGAAAAGGCCCCTTCCTTTTCCTCCTGAAATTTAAACAGAATGAAAGGAAATAATTAAAATGCTGTTAAAACATATATACATCTTAAATCATCAAATTTCTTGTAAAACAGACTTATTTACTTTTTCACAACATGGACTAGCAATTCATCAAGTATCGTATAAATGTGATGCTAGCTCCTCATCAAGGTTATGTCCCCCGGGATACCTCGTCTCGAGCTGCATTATCCAGCTTGATTCTCTTTTCCGCAAAGCCATGAGACGATTGCCCCCTCTACCATTTGTGTGTACTTGTTCCAGAGCAAAGTATTTCAATAAAGCATTGTTAGACTGATGATGTGTCTGGAAATGGCGTGCAATGGGATAGTTCTTATCAATGTTAGTGATTGCACGCAAATGTTCCTGCACCCGTTTCTTTGCCATACAGATGGTACTACCCACATACTTGAGTTTACTGGGGCACTCTAGGACATATACAACATAATTGCTGCTGCAGGTGAGGAACTGTCTTATACTATGTTTTTTGTTGAGAGCACCTGGTATCTCCACTTCTTTCACCATGGTACTGGTTGAGCATGCTCGACAGTGTCCACAAGGATAGAAGCCTTTGAGATTATGTGGGCTCGCACTGTTTCTGGACACGAAGGTAACAGTACAAGACGGACGTCTAGTAACCCAATTGTACAGAAAAGATACAGCAGGCAATAGCCTACTACATGCCCAGAGCGCCCACCCCGAGAGTCTCAAATGGAGTATCCCCTACGGGGAACTCCTACGAGCCAAACGCAACTGTAGCGAAGAAAACCTCTATGAGCTGGAAAAAAACACAATGCTCAAGAGATTTCGTGAGAGAGGCTACCCAGAATGGGTTCTCAACAAGGCAGTCACCAAAGTCAGTCAAAGAACTAGGGAGAGTACCTTAGAACCCAAAAACCCAGAGACAGAGACAGAACCTATCACAAGGCTTATCACAACCTTCACTGAAGATTCTAGGAATGTAAATAAAGTACTGTTGGCCAATTGGAATATCTTAAAAAGTGATAATGTCATTGGTGCCAAAGTTGGTGATCGACCATTAGTCACTTACAGGAAAGGTAAAAGTTTGAGGGACATCCTGGTGAAAGGGGACATTAGCCCCATAACCTTGATGAGGAGCTAGCATCACATTTATACGATACTTGATGAATTGCTAGTCCATGTTGTGAAAAAGTAAATAAGTCTGTTTTACAAGAAATGTGATGATTTAAGATGTATATATGTTTTAACAGCATTTTAATTATTTCCTTTCATTCTGTTTAAATTTCAGGAGGAAACTGAAGGGGCCTTTTCACAACTCACTTTTGATAAAGATGCACGGCCTCCTACCCTTTTTCTTCACATGACTAAACCTGCTGTAAGGTACAGGAAGGACATGTAGTTAAGGGATGAATTCTGTTTCAATTTTTCAATAATTCTCTGGCCTTATGACACAGTAATGTCTATTGGAGAGAATTTATTTCACAATTTTGGTACAAATCACTAAAATCATCACATAATATGCACTAAGGTAAATTTATTGGGTGTATATCTATTCTGGATATGAAATTTAGAAAAGACATTGGATACCACTGACCGATATATATAGCAGTGTACAAACTAGCGGCATTATAATTTGTTACATATGTCCCAAAGGCACTAGTCCGAATATAGACAGTACTTTTTCTGTTTATGGGAGATGCAATTGATTTTGAATTTAATTTGACAACTGTATTAGGGGCACTAGTCCGAATACAAAACATGGTTTCGTTCACCTTTCTCCAAATGTGAAAGAGAGACAAAGCACTCATGACTGAGCTTTTCATATTGCCATTGGTTGCGCAAATGATGGATCTAAAATGAACCACATTGTTTAATAATGGTAGTCTGCTGCACAGAATAATCAGAAAAATTATGTTATTTAAATGTTAAATGTTATTTAGCAGCATCTATAAGGCTGGGCCAGTATGCATGCAATACAGACACTGGTCGTTTTTTAAGTTCAGGCATGTTAGTCTTTGTTCTCTATGTATGTACCAGTCACTATGACTAGAGAAGTATACATTATATACTCCACTACAAAATGGCCGCCATGTTCACAAGCTTACAGCATGTGGTTATAATTGTCTTTTCTTTGTGTTTACTCACGCAGTCACTTTGAAACTTTATGTATGCACGGTTTGGGAGACAAAGCAATCATCGTGTGATCAAGAGACCGGTGGGTCTCGAAACGCGTAGCGACTTCTGAATAATAAAACTTTGGCGAGTTTTACCCTCTATCTGAGTGCGCATCAAATCCTTTTGTTAGGAATCTGGTCTGTTTACATTACGAACCGGCACAATGGATCCTGCCGGATTATGCGCCACCTCACACGGGAACCATTCAATGAGGATCTTTTCTCTGCATCTGGATATATATATATATATATATATATATATTCACTGAAAAAACCATAGGTTTTACACACGTTATAGTTAGGAAGTAGCATTTACAAAACCTATGAAATTCACTGAAAAAACCATAGGTTTGACACCAGTTATAGTTAGCTGGAAATTTTACTGATATAAAACCAATGAAATTCCACGTTATAGTTAGTTGGACTCACTATAACTTGCGTGTGTAATGCACTGCTGATGACGTCACATATTACATCACTCATGACATCACTGATGACACCATCCAGTGAATGTGTGTCTTTCTGAAAAATAAATATGTGTTATATATGTATATATTATTGAATATCTTAGTGAATACACATATTAGTGAGTAATGCTTAAATAGTTTAATATATGTATTAGTGTTTCACTTTGTGTATAAGTGCCTGCATGGGTTGGTGAGTTGCTACATATGTATGTATATAGGTTATTAGATGTTTTTCTTAGTATCAGTATGAGTGTTTGCATGGTTTGGTGGGGGTATTACTTACTACATAGATGCAAGAATGGCTGAGTCTCTGTTTGTATGTGTTTTGAAGACAGCATATGTGCAGGACTGTATGGGTGGATGAGTGTGTATATGTCTGTGTTAGTGAGTGAATGACTGTCTTATTAGTGTCTTTATCAGTAACTACATATGTTTTAATCTAGTATATGTGAATATTGATGTATATAAGTGAGTATATCTGAGAGTGAGGGATTGTAAGAGTTCCTGTTTAAATTAGTATTTTTCTATAAGTGATTTTTTAAGAGAGTAAGTATGTGTAAGTTTCCTTAGAAGTAAAGTGGTAGTGTGTGTATAGCTGTTTATGCAAATAAATGGATGTTCAATAGTTTATTTGCATGTGTGAGTATGTGTGTGAATAATTTTTGGATGACTTTCGGTGTGTAACAGAATGTGTAGGTGTATCACTACATATGATTAGTGAATATATGTATGAGTGAATATATAGAACTGTTGGTGAATTAGTGCATGTGTATATAGATGGTGGAATTATTGAATTGGTTGTTGTAACTGGTATGGGTATCTCCATTCTTTTGAAAGTTTTTGTTTCTATTTTTGAATATGTGTTTCAAGGGTTAGATTACAGTGAAAGGAGGTCTGTCACTGTGTCACAAGGATGGTGTCATCAGTGATGTCATGAGTGATGTAATATGTGACGTCATCAGCAGTGCATTACACGCGCAAGTTATAGTGAGTCCAACTAACTATAACGTGGAATTTCATTGGTTTTATATCAGTAAAATTTCCAGCTAACTATAACTGGTGTCAAACCTATGGTTTTTTCAGTGAATTTCATAGGTTTTGTAAATGCTACTTCCTAACTATAACGTGTGTAAAACCTATGGTTTTTTCAGTGAATTTCATTGTTTTTTAAAATGCTAATTCAGAAATATCTCGTGTATGCAACCTATACTTTTGTCAATAAAGTTCTGGCAATATTTTTTTCGGAAAAAATCCGTTTTCTTCACTGTTCAAGTTGCATAGAGACTCCTTGTAAAGCGATACAGAATTAGAAAGTCTGTACCTTGCCTTTTTTTCAACGCATTAAAATTTGTCTATAAATAAAAATAGCCTTTCTAAACTTTCGTGCACGACCCGGTGTGCGCACTCTCGGCAACAGTTCTCAATAAAATGGATAGCGCATTTCCAAGCTTTCGTGCGCGACCGACTGCGCGCACCCGCCTATATATTTCGTGAAAACTTTGCAATCTGAACTTATTGAATTTCTTCATAGACCCATCAAAGAACTTATAATACGTCAAAGAGACTAAACCTAGGCTTCTTTTTTAATATTATGAAAATTTTCATTAAATGGAGCCGAATGTCTTTTTAAACTTTCGTGTGTTACCGAATGTACACACCTTGGTATTTTAAAAAAAAATATAAAAGGTTTTATACTTTAACAATTGTATGCTTGAATCGAGCTCAAAAGATATATTAAATCCGAATATGTTTGAATTTACTTCTTTTCACGTTTTGAAACTTCGCTGAATTAGACCGCTACTTCCAAATGGCGTAAGTGACTAGATACTATCACCGCGTACACGTCCTGAGACGCGCATGTGAAGTCATGTGACTTGAAAACAACACTTCCAATTGGTTCTTAGTAGTTTCTATTCTGCAATTTACACGGAGTACTCCACCCACTTCTCTCACTATCTTTTCTACTCTCAAAAGAGAACAACGTTCAACACCCTTCGGAAGACTTTGCTGAAATGGCTGCCGCCCCGCATTCATCTTCCGAATCTGAAGGAAATGAGCGACTACCTTTAAAAAGAAAAAAGGAATCTTTTATTTGGCAATTTTTCACTTATCCTGAAGAACAAAAGAAAGTTAATGCGCCAAAAGTTACCTGCACGATATGCAATAAGGTTCTCTCAAGAGGAAATCCAAGAAAAAAATATTCCTTTTCCATACATACCAGGGTGCGGCATGTCAAACAAGTGCACCCTGTTGAATTTGCAAAGGCATCGACAAGAGCCCTGGCCACGCTATTACCATCAGAGGTGGCCAGCACATCTTCTGGTGGACGACCTGTATCTCCATCGAGTGCTTTGATGGACTTGAGACCATATCTTGCAAAGGTGCACATGAAATGCAACGAGTGTGGAGAAATTCTTCTGTACGGAGAGCAGAGCCTCATTCTTACTAAACTAAAAATTGAGAGTCATAAATGCCCCGAGAAAAGATAAATTTCTTCATTTCATTTCGATCCTGCGTCACACATGAAAATGTTGTTGCAAGTTTAAAAAATCAAACACAACATAACACTTGTTTTAAAAAAAAAAAAAAAAGTTCTTTTCAGAACTAACTCATTGTACCAAAAAGAGCTCCAGGAGCATATTATAAAGGGGGTTTATCTCCGCTTTTTTGGCTTTCGTTCGTGCGCGACCGTGTGCGCGCACTCGCCTATATATTTCGAGAAAACTTTACAATTGCAACTTATTAAATTTCTTCATAGACCCATCAAAGAACTTATACTACATCAAAGACACTAAACCTAGGCTTCTTTTTTATTATTATGAAAATTTTCATTAAATG
The DNA here is from genome assembly GCF_964261635.1 of Lissotriton helveticus. Classification (NCBI taxonomy): domain Eukaryota; kingdom Metazoa; phylum Chordata; class Amphibia; order Caudata; family Salamandridae; genus Lissotriton; species Lissotriton helveticus. The sequence goes on along the minus strand of NC_136068.1, from coordinate 1,562,740,479 downwards.
GAGCCGAATGTCTTTTTAAACTTTCGTGTGTGACCGAATGTACACACCTTGCTATTTTCAAAAAAATATATAAAAGGTTTTATACTTTAACAATTGTATGCTTGAATCGAGCTCAAAAGATATATTAAATCCGGATATGTTTGAATTTACTCCTTTTCACGTTTTGAAACTTCGTTAAATTAGACCGCTACTTCCAAATGGCGTACGTGACCAGATACTATCACCGCGTACACGTCCTGAGACGCGCATGTGAAGTCATGTGACTTGAACACAACACTTCCAATTGGTTCCTAGTAGTTTCTATGCTGCGTCAATACCTACGCCTGCTTCAAACACATGCACAGTTTTGAAACAGCATGGGCCTGAAAGTCACAGAGGAACACTTACCGTTTATTAGAGGTAGATCGTCCGACTCCACCGGAGGACACCCCTAATAAAAAAGACATATATATAAAAAGCGGACTAGCCGCTGTATCGTACTAGCAAACTTTAACTTAAAAATCATTAGAGAAAACAAAAGGAATCGAACAAAATCAGTAGGCCACTGATAGGATCTCTTTTTGACCTCGCTAAAATAGAAACATTAGGAACAACCCCTCATGAGAAATATGAAACTAGTGAGAGAAACCGAGCTCAACGCCATCTTGCCCCCTTTTAGGCCCCATCACGAACATACATAGCCCCACATAGCAAAACGTGATCTTATCGCCCAACTTCAGATCTGACCCCCCCCTTTTGCTCTCATGTCCTGTCGGAATGTCCGGCTGTAGATTACAATCACATGTTACATTTGGGAGGGGAAACGACATCAGAGCGACAAATATTAGAAATATACCACACGACAGCAAAATAACAGGTTAAAACGTTTTTATTCTTGAACAAAAATATATTAAAACAACTATTTACATGACAAACGGCCGCAGCAACAAACCCACAATGCATTTCATCGTCTTCTTCACGCCGTCCCTGTCCCTCCTTCCCCAAAGTAGCAATGTTGGCCTACTATCTAGTAGGGTTTTTGAGCGTCACAAAGTCTACAAAAGCCGTCGGCAACGGCCTGGGGTGGAGAACCATTACGCGAATAGTCCGGAGGCGACACCATGCGCCAAGGCCTGTCCCCAGGATGAACCAAGGGATCCGTTCCTGGGGCCGTGGCAAAGAGCAGCCGGCCGCCATCGGCCGGAGAAGGCATGGGCCCGACCCTAGATGAACGTGTCTTGCCATTCTCTTCCTCTTTCGGCGCCTTGCAGGCCACAAGGGGGGGATGTCTTGCATATGCCTCCGACCCCCCCCCCCTCTCTTCATCGCCTGGTCCGGCCATAACAAATGTCAGCAAGACGCCGTGGGGTGCACTGGGAGGGAGAGGCGGCGCGGACGAGCCTCTCCCGCCTCCCCAGGTGGAGGCCCCTCAGCTGCACCCCCAACGCTCCACGCACCCGTCAAAGGACTCGTCCACTCTTGCGGTGCAGCGACGCTCCACGCACCCGGCAAACGACTCGTCCACTGTTGCGGTGCAGCGACGCTCCACTCACCCAGCAGGGTCTCGTCCACTGTGGCGGTGCAACGATGCTTCGCCCGACAGGCTTGAGTCCATCTGCTCCTGCAACCCAGTGACTGCCGGTGGTTGCAGATCTCCTAAAAATGGCGGTCGACTTTGCAGGAATGGGCCTGGCGTGAAAAGTTGGCCTGGTCGCCTGTTAACCAGAAAATGGGCCCCTGTCTTTCCTTTCAAAATGCTGCCAACAATATTTTCTGAATGGAAGACACCTGTCCAGAGGCGTTCTCCTCAACTTTGAAGATTCTACGAGAGCTGCGGAGGGCCCTCGGCCTCCGCGGGCCTCCGACCGCCCCCGATGGAAAAGGACTGCCATGATTGCCCACAGAAAGACCAAAGCGTAGCCACGAGACGTTGGCGCTCTCATGCTGATGCCAGCCTCAGTTTGAATGACCAAAAATCCTGCAGACTACTGATTTGATCGGTTCCGGTGGAACATCAGTATGACCCCGTAGTAAAGATTGTTGCCTCTCAATTTCTTTGATTGATGGTTCATGTCACCGGTCCCTTCTGTTGCCCCTTAACGGAACTTCTGGACTGCCGAAAGAGATTCTGGTCCAACCCCGAGTTGGTGGAGACATTTTGACTATACTTGGGCTCGCCTGACCCCACCCAAAATGGCGCCAATATAAACGAAACTCGCAATTCCCCGTTGTGTTCCGGATGCTCAGACTTCAGATCATGAAATATGGATGCAGTTCTTGAAGCACATGGCGGGAGGGGATGAGTATTGCTTGAACATTCGGACAATGAATTGATATTAAGTTCTGACGCATCATTAATTACAGTATTATTGAAAGGTCGATTTTTCAACACTGATGGTACTTGCCCACAATGAATTTTCGATATGATTCTATTGCACTTATCGTACCTTGATGAAATAAAATGACCACCGACTCAGTTATGTTTTCCTCAGATAAATATGCCCTCTTGTACAGCCCCAGTCTGCTCCGTGGCTGGCCCACGTAGTTTTAGGCCTGCATTTGTGCGTCATCACTTACGTGGTTGTATGCCTGCATTTGTACGTCATCATTTTTTAATAAAGATTTTGTGAAAACCAAATATAATAGTAGCTCTTGAATTGGTAAGTTCGAATACATAGCCATTGTTTCCGATCTACGTAAAATACAGGCGAAATAAAGCAAGTCGGTTACTGAAAGGTCAAAAAGCAAAGTGCCCAGAAATAGTGAAAATGTAAATGATCCAAGTCTGTTACGTGTATTTTTTTCTTTTGTGCAACATAACGCAATCGATAAAGGTCCCGGTGTTCTGTTTTACCTTGTATGCCACATATCTCAGGGAAATTGTTTCAGGTGTACACAAAAGAAAAACTCGAATTACTAACAATTTTTGGGGCAGATTTACAAACCCCTATCTCCATGGAAACGTCACTTTTTGCGATATTCCCGTGGCGATATGGGTTTCGCCCTATGTACAAGGCACCGTTGAGCCACTTACTATGGCTTAACGCTGCTTTGCAAATAAGAACCACTTTCATGCAATACATAACGTGAAAGAGGTGGGCAGTGGGTGTTGCGATGGGCGTTCCACTGCAACAGCCATTGATTTTTTAACGCTGCCTCCTATTTACAAGGGCAGCGTAAATAGGAGACTGCGCCATAATTAAAACCAGGAAACACCTGGACTTAACTTGACGAAACGAGGATAAATGCTTTATTTCTCCTCGATTTTGCTTTTTTCATGTGTGCTGCCTTATGCAGTACACATGGAAAAAGCAAAACGCCTTGGATTTTTTATGTTCAGGAAGGAGGATCTTCCTGTACATAAACAATCTTCCCCTGCACGCAGTCACACTTGCACTATGGTGCAAGGGTGCCTGCATTGCCGCTACCCTGCTAAGTGTAGCGCAAGCGCAGGGGGAAACACAGGGCTGCACCATATTCTTGTAAATATGGCCAAAACCCTCGTTTCCGAAGTGGTGGACCGTGTCATTAAGCCAAGGAGGATAACGACACGCTCCTCCACTTCTGTGAATTTACAAAAAACTAAATAATTTAATGGGAAGATTGGTGCTGCATCCCAGTGACAAACCTTTACATGGCTGGTTTTATTTTGCTGTTCGAGGCTCCTGCTCCTGCAAGGGCCAGTCTGGAAACCAAAAGCAGCCCTAGAAAATGTTTTCAGACCAGTCCCCATACGGTGCATACCAAGTGCAATGAGTGAGCCTGACCACTACAGAGGGTGCTTTGGAATGCTCTCCCCCAAAGGTTTTTGGGAAACAATGGTGCAGTCTACAACACAGTTATCATTACAGATTGAATTTTATTAGCTTTCAAAGAATAGTAAATGAAGACCTTATTATGCACAAGGATACGACAATCTGGGAAGAAAAATAAGTTACTTACAAAAGCAGTAAGTAACCCACTGACCTATGCATATAACATTTTTTTTAATTAAATACATGGTACATATTCTTTGCAGTAACCCTCTGTGCTACATTAGATAAGTTGAAGTTGCCACTGGACAAAACTCTCCTCTCTCCCGCAGGTACATTAATCACTGGTGTTATCTCGACACTTTTATTGTTGCTCCAAAACTGATAATTCTGCAAGGAACTTTGAAGTGCTTTTAAAACTGCTGCCTGCGGACCCCCTGAGAATGGGTCAAGGACCCCTGGGGGTCCGCGGACCACAGTTTGGGAAACACTGGTCTAACCACTAGCATTTTCATGTATCGTTCCTAAACTGAAAGGCCAGAGACCTTCATCCATTTATTAACATATAATGAGCCTTATTTATGTTAAAAGTAACGCACCGGCGGCGCAAGGCCTTCATAAATCGGCCCCAATATACTTCCTCATAAGAGTGTATAATTAATTTTGCTAAACCATATTCATTTTTCATCAACTATACCATTTGTATTTTATGTACTAGTGGCTATACCGATTACTTTGTTTTTTACAATGTCTGCACTCGTATTAGATAAGAAACTTGCCTTGAAAACTGTGCATTTCTGAATAAACATTTCAAATATACACGTTCTCTCTTTTAATCCATAATCTCAACTAAAATGATTGTATATTGAAACAGTATTCATGAGTTCCACGTAACTTCAGCTGTACTAACTTAATATTTTCTTTTGTCGACCTGATTTACTCATACTAGAACCCACAGGCCTATAACAGCCCGTGAACCCTTTCTTTTACAGTACATGACAAAACAAACAGTTACAGACTTACCTTTACCAATGCTTTGTACGATGTACAACAGTGACAGTCACAAAATAGATATTCGTTTGACGGAAGTCTCAATTATGCTGCTATCACTGCAACCAAAATTCAATGGCACAGATATCCAGTCAATACAGACTCATATATGTCTCTTCAGCCAATCATATTTCCTCCCGCAAAATTTTGTATTCAAATTTACATTTCAGTTGGTTGTCCCTCACAATATTTTCAATGTCACATAAAAGTCACCCATCACCCACTGCCATCTCTGGCTGTTTCCATGGTAACACCTCATTCTGCACCTGGCTGAAGGCACAGGTCAAAAGTTCATATCTCAACGTTCTACAGCAAACTAACAACACTGTTTTCCCTCCAGAAACACCTGCCTATCCACAGCTCTGTTACATGTCATTTTTTTCACAACCAATACTACTTTTTCTTTTACATAACATTAACATGCAACGTAGTCTTCAATCTTCACGTATTAGAATCAACCAATCATCTTTTGTTTTTCAACCACACCAAGCCTCATCCATTTTTTTATCCTGAATTTCAGCTTCTAACTGCCATTCCACTTCCACAACCCATCGGAGCCCGACTGCATCTGCCTTGAAAATGAAGGTTTGGCTTTTAGGACACAGCTATATTCACTGGAGTGGAAAATATGCAGCAAGCAGACGAATTTCCAACCTTGATTTACCAAATGTGCAGATAACGTGGATTGGGCAAAGAGGATTAAGATGTCACCAATTAATACCATTGGTGAAAACCTTTATGCATCTCCCAGAACCAGACCTTATAATTGTGCACTGTGGTGGGAACGATCTAGGCACATTGACTGGGGTAGGTCTGGAAATGCTTCTAAAAGACACCTTTAGACAATTGATGACACTTTTTCCTCGAACTGCCTTGGTATATTCCAATATATGCCAAAGACAGAAATGGAATTGGTCCAATCAACATTGTGCACAAATTGAGAAAGCAAGGAGACATGTTTCTGCTTTCCTCAGATATTATAGCATGGATTCTATTTACCACAACAACTTGCGTTACCACATGCAAGACATCTATAGGACAGATGGTGTTCATTTCACGGATGAGGGAAACAAAATCTTCCTCTGCAACATCAGACTCTGCATCGGTACTTACTTATAAATGCAGAAACAACTCAATAAACACAAGGGCTCTTTTCAGAGCCACCTTATATCAAAGCACTCAAACTTCTGATTTATCTCCATTTTCACACTCTTGTAAATAGGTGTGCGCGCCCGAGTGCGCGCACCCCGCAACTTTTTTTCAGGAAAAAGAAAAATATATATTTTCACCTTTAAGGACCTTACTGCACACCCTGAGAAAACCTACGCAGCAAAACAATCTCTACCTTCTCCCCTTTCTATGTTCCAACGCTTTGAAATGACAATATATTTACTCGCAGTGACAAAATGGCGGTCAACACTTCCTGATTTCCTTCGAATCGAACGTTAACAGACGTCACGCAGCAAAAAAAAAATTCCGCTCGCGCGCAGCCGCTTGAGTGCGCGCACCCGTCCGCGCTTATAGATATATAATTGACTTTAACTTTAATTTTCTCAGCAACTACTGAACGGATTTACACCATTCCACAAAAAGCGTAATCTGCGAGCCGGACTCTACAGTTTTGCCAAATTTCTTATAAATCCATTCAGCCGTTCGACCTGTAGCCGTGTCTAAACGTCCTATGGAAAATAACATGGAGAAAACACGTTTTGGGACCCCCCTTTTATCTCAGCCCCCACTTCACCAATCCCCCCCAAATTTTCAGGGAAGGAGCGCAGTGGACCGAGCCATCTTTTTTGAGAAATTCGCAAAGATTCATCCACCAGGGCCAAAGTTAATCCAAATAGAATGTTGACGATTTCCTATGGAAACTAGGTCCTAACTGTAATATATATATATATATATATATATATATATATATATATATATATATATATATATATATATATATAATTTTCCAGGGACATGACTTCCCAACCCCTATTTATTTCCTTCTTCATGAGTCTCTCACAGTGGTTAAACTGTTGCTTAATAGTAATAGGTGTTTCTGGTTTCCTCTGTATCTTGTTACTGGTGGCGGCCAAAGCCATATCCAGCTCATTGGCCTTAGCTTTAGCCTTAGCTGCCCCCAGCCTCCTGTGCTTAGACTCTTTCATCATCAAATGATACAATGTGGCTCTTCTAGTTTGCTCAAAACAAAATGTAAACCGGTCAGAAATGCATACATCCGATCCAGTCACAGGGCGTTTTGCACTCATGAAGAATATGTGAAAGGAATGCAGCCCCTCACACACAGTCCCCTGAGCAAAGAGTCTCTTGTATATAGCGAGCTCACAGCGAGGTGTATTTAACTTGTGACACAAGTACCATCGACCAGAATCTCCTGGGTTAATGCAGTGAGAATACCGGGATACAATATGATTATATATGTGCAGATATCCACTAGCACATTTCTAACTTTGTTTAATCGACCGATCGTAAACCAACAATGCTCAAAAGGCAACCAGTGCGTTCATGAAACATGCAGGACAATGTTTCTCACTAGCAGCCCATGTGTTAAATGTCAATGCGGTCTCCGTATATCAACATCATTTAACAAAAAGTTTTCCCCCAAATTATTTTGCAAGATTTCTAAAATGTATGAATCAGATTTAACCTAACCTCCAGCATGCCATGTATGTATATCTTTACAGTATTTTTTCAATGTCTATTACTTTCTGGCTTTTTATGGGAAGTTGTGCACAATACAGTGTAACTGGCGGTGACGAAGACCTGGTTGGGTTGAAACACATTGCCAATAAAGATTTGTTGAAGCAGGCATGCTGTTGGAGGGTCTCTGATTTTTTCTCCGTTTTAAGGATTGGCCTGTGCTGGATTTTGAGCGGGTTCCACATCTGCTAATCTGCACTCTCCCCGCTGGTGGAAGCGACAGGTTTGGTGTGGAAGAACTTTATATATTAGGTTTTCCGCCTAAACTTGAGAACTATCCAGAGTTCTCTGCTTGTTTTTTTGCATAATTTATGCATCACTCTAAGACTAAAAGGGTATTATTTTGACTTGTAGTGGGTGCTCCCTTGTGTCTGGATAAAGCTATACTTCTCTGAAGAGCTCTAATGAGAGCAAAACAAGTGTCATGGTTTGCTTTTATTCATTTTAGGTTGGCTTGGATGGTATTTTACCAATCCAAAGCTGTAATACTGTGCCTTGAGTGGTAAATGGCTTGCAGCCATTTTGAGTTGTGGGGACACAACTAATGTATACCTCTTGTCTATTTACTTTCAGGTCGTCCAAGGAGGACATCTGTGTGGAAGCGCAACAGAGCTAACATATCTTTTTTTAATCAATTTTATTCTTTGACTTATTATCATTAACATTTATTTTTCTACAGTTCCTCCTTTGCCCAATGGAGCTTAATATGGAAATGAACATTCTTGGGTAATTGGCTGACAATAGCCCAATGGGGCATGAAGGGAAATTTGTTGTTTCCATTTGTGTTTACCACTTTTTGATGTTTCTAGACAGACGTTATGCACAAGATAAATAAAGAAGCCCAACGGTGCCTTTATATTTGCTCAACTATGCATTTTAAATGTAGATATGTTGGTGGTACAATATGAAATAATTAATTTGGCAACACATTTATTTTACATTTAAAACTGTGAATGTGGTCAGTGGATAAAGAACATCAATCAATAGATTGTCATTACGTGGAATACAATTTTATTTTGAGGATTTGTATATATTTTTTGTACACTGATAACATTGAAAACCATGTTATAAGATGGCTGTCGAGTAGATTTCAGTATTTGATGCACTAACAATGTTTTATGTTTATCAATATGCTTTGATAAAATGGCTGCATACGCTCTCGTTCAACGACGTGAACAAGGCTCAAGGTGAGCTGAAACGCGTAGACGTATTGTCTGGGATATGCAAGCATGTGAACAAATAATTATGCCGTACTGCATGGAGTGCCGTCTCTGATTTACACTATTGGAGCTGTTACGGAGAATTGATATTTATAATATATACCTTCCATGTACTTATGTAGCTTTATATTTATTACTTTACTTCTAATTCAGCAATCCCTATATCTCACCCTATACCTCTCACAATATATCGTCTACCTCTACTCTCTGACTCATCCCAAATTTCATTCTATTACTCTCTCCACTGCACTACCCCATTTCTCACCCAATACCTCTCTCAATGTATCCTCTACCTCCACTCTCTGACTCATCCCAAAACCCATTTTACTACTATGACCCCCAAAATAACCCTCTCTAGACTCTTCCCTCCTCTACCCCTCCTTGCATCATCTCAAACCTCCTCCTACTGCTATGATCTCCTAAAAACGCTTTCAAGACCCATTCCTCTTCTATCACTCCACTATCTTTTTTAATCCAACTAACAGACTCATGTGTCCACCGCCCTAATTTATTCCATATTTCCCTATACAAATTCCCCACTAATCCTGTTTGGGTTTCAGAGTAGCGTGCTACCCATTTAAGAGTTTAGACACTTCACCAGTGGTAGCAAGCGCTCTATAAATGCAAACCCTTCTTCTATCCCTCCACTTTCCTTTTCCAATCAAAATAAAAAGCTCAATATCCACCACTCAAATTAATTTGATATATCCCCATACTAATCCACCATTAATCCGCTTTGGGTTCCGCAGTAGGGAGCTACTCTCCGAAAAGCACTGTGACGCCTCATCAGGGGTAGTAAGCTCTATATACATGCAAATACAATACAATTGTAATACAACAGGTGAAGAAAGAGAAGTATTTGCGACAAGAGGTGCAATAGGGAAGGCAATATTGGAGCAAAAATGATGCATGAGAAGAAAGAAAAAGAAATGTTTATAAAGACTAGAGGTGAATCTCAAAGAGGCGGTACATAGTGGGTATTTGAAGAGAGAGGGGTAACAGAGTCGGCACCTATAGTGACAGAACAAAGGGAGGAGACACTGTATCTGAGGAAAGGGGCGGGGACAGGAAAGAGGATCGAGAAAGAGAGGCAAATGAAAGGAAATCAGTGGAGAGGTAGAAGAGAGAATGAGAAGGCATCGGATAAGACAAAGGGTAACTGTGGAAAGGGAGGGCAGAGAAGAGAGACGGTATTGCTGCAAAGGAACAGCTGAGAAGACAGACTGTGCGAAGGGGATAGGAGAGAAGCAGGAGGGTATCTGTGGAGAGGGACACCATAAAAGAGAAAGGGTATCTATGGAGAGACGATAACAGTGAAGAGATAAGATATCTGTGGAGAGAGACAACAGAGAATGGAGAGGGTGTCTGTAGAGAGGGGATAGCAGATAAGAGAGTGGGTATCTGTGGAGAGGGAGGGCATAGAAGAGAGATGGTATATGTGGAGAGGTAGGGCAGAGAAAGAAAGGATTTCTGTGGAGAGGGACATCAGAGAAGAGAGAAGGCATCTCTGGAGAGGGAGGGCAGAGAAGAGAGGTTATATGTATAGAGAGACTTCGGAGAAGAGACAGGTTACCTGCGGAGAGGAGGGCAGAAGAGAGAGAGGTTATCTGTACAGAGGGACATCAGGGAAGAGAGAGGGGGTACCTGTGGAGATAGACAGCAGAGAAGAGAGGGGTTATCTGTATAGAGGCACATCAGCACATCTTTGTGCTCCCTGTCAGTCAGTTATTTTAGCTTTTTTTGGTCTGTATCCATAGCGCGGGGACACACTGTTCCAAGTGTAACCAAGCGCTTTATAAAATGTTTTATTATTATTATTAGAGAAGGGAAGGTGGTACCTGTGGATATAGACAGCTGAGAAGAGAGAGGGCATCTGTGGAGAGGAAGGGGCAGGGAAGAAAGAGGGCATATGTGGAGAGGTAGGGCAGAGAAAGGAAGGGTATCTGTGGAGAGGGACGTCAGAGAGGAGAGAGGGAATTGGTGGAGAGGTAGGGCAGAGAAGAGAGAGGTTATCTGTATGGAGGGACTTCAGAGAAGAGAGAGGATACCTGTGAAGAGAAGAGAAATGGCAGAGAAGAGAGAAGTTATCTCATGAGCGGTACATCAGAGAAGAGAGGGGGTACCTGTGGAGAGGTAGGGAAGAGGACAGAGTGGTTATCTGTAGAGAGGGACATCGGGGATGAGAGAGGGTACCTGTGGAGATAGCCAGCAGAGAAAAGAGGGGTTATCTGTATAGAGGCGCATCAGAAAAGGGAGGGGGTACCTGTGGATATAGTCAGCAGAGAAGAGAGAGGGTATCTGTGGAGAGAGACAGCAGATAAGATTGAGGGTATCTATGGAGGAGTGCAGGAAAGAGAGAAGGCATATGTGGAGAGGTAGGGCAGAGAAGAGAAAGGGTATCTGTGGAGAGGGACATCAGAGGAGGGAGAGGGTATCTGTGGAGAAGAAGGGCAGAGAAGAGAGTGCTTATCTGTATAGAGGGACTTCAGAGAAGAGAGAGGATACCGACGAAGAGGTAGGGCAGAGGAGAGAGAGGTTATCTGTACAGTGGGACATCAGAGAAGAGGGGGATACCTGTGGAGGGGTAGGGTAGTGAAGAGATAGGTTATCTGTAGAGAGGGACATCAGGGAACAGACAGGCTACCTGTGGAGATAGCAGAGGAGAGAGGAGTTATCTGTATAAAGGCACATCAGAGAAGGGAGGGGGTACCTGCGGAGATAGACAGCAGAGAAGAGAGAGGGTATCTGTGGAGAGAGACAGCTGAGAAGAGAGAGGTTATCTGTAGGGAGGGACATCAGAAACAGACAGGCTACCTGTGGCACAATCAAGCATAAGTTGCTTTGGGAGCAAGCAGTTCAATTATGACAAGGACTACAAAATGCTCATGTGATACATACACTGAATCATCAACGTGATGGCGTTCACATTGCAGGGAATTCATTGGCTGATGAAGCCGCGAAGGCAGCTGTGCAAACGGCTTCCGTAGCTGCAATCACTCGTTCAAAAACGAAAATAGACAGCGAAATAATGCAAGCTGTCAATGCTTCAAGCAAAGACAGTGGTAAAATGTTTTTAAATTTTTTTTTTTTATTGAAGTACTTGAAATTCTACATCATAACGAGTGATACACAATGGATAATAAGGCTTTAACATAACCCATATAACGAAACTAATAGTGCAGGCATCAGATACAAAGCTGTACTTGTCTTAATCTACTAACAATCATAACCACTAAATCAAAATATAATTCCCATATTTTAGAAAATTTTCTCAGCCCCCCGATCCTTTGTGCATATACATGTTCACTTTTCCTGACTTTTTTTGAAGCCATTCATCTACGGTAGGAACCGTCTCTGACCTCCAATACTGGACTAACAATGATCGTCCCACTGCAATTACGATATAAACAAGTTTAGCTAACGGTTCAGACAATTTAAGTTCTGGATCAAAACCATATAATATTAAGTTAACGTAGCAAGGAACCACACTCTTTAGATAAATTTGAAGCAAAGCAAAAATTCCCTGCCAGAATATCCTAATTTTAGGACAGTGGACCATTATATGGGACCAATTAGAGAGAGAGGTTATCTGTACAGTGGGACATCAGAGAAGAGGGGGATACCTGTGGAGGGGTAGGGCAGTGAAGAGGTAGGTTATCTGTAGGGAGGGACATCAGAAACAGACAGGCTACCTGTGGCACAATCAAGCATAAGTTGCTTTGTGAACAAGCAGTTCAATTACGACAAGGACTACAAAATGCTCATGTGATACATACACTGAATCATCAACGTGATGGCGTTCACATTGCAGGGAATTCATTGGCTGATGAAGCCGCGAAGGCAGCTATGCAAACGGCTTCCGTAGCTGCAATCACTCGTTCAAAAACTAAAATAGACAGCGAAATAATGCAAGCTGTCAATGCTTCAAGCAAAGACAGTGGTAAAATGTTGTATATTAATTACTTTCATAACTCTATGGTTTTCTTCTCTACACCCTATGCTGTATTCTAGAATTTAGATGGCTCTGACTCAACTAGAATCTTGTGAGAGTCAGTTTGTGCCTGGCCAGCTAGTGTTAGGGAGACTGCTGTTTGTGCTCCATTAAACTACAGATTTACTTGTACTGTAGTCATTCTACTTATTTATAACATTTATTGGCGACGATACCTGCTGGCCAGGAGTTGAGAGAGGACCTGTGCTGTCCCTGGAGCCTATTTGGATCACTTAAGGAGAGATTTTCTTTCGTTACGAGCAGCAGTTTCCCATCGCTGTGGACCCACTACGCGGAGAAGTTTCGGGGCTTGTTTGAAGCTGGAGGAATCATTTTTTTACTACAGAGGATTTTGCAGAACGCTATTTTCGGCCTACCACTCACCCAACGGTCCGTGAGTAGCTTGCGATCTTTGAATACAACTCGCATTCCTTGCGCGCTATGCTCTGCGAGGCGCAGCAAGTTGTTTCCTAGCAACGCTCAGGAGAACAATTGTGGCCACGCAGTGAGAGTACGCATCAGAGTAACGCGACGCTCTGCGTTTCAAACCTCACGTTCAAGAGATTAAAGCCTCGTTTCGGATCGCGGCCATTTTGGGTATTGTTTTGAGTTCATTTTACCCGCATCTCCTCGTAGCTTTTAAGAAATCGATAATCTTTTGCCATTTCGCAAAGAGATATTCCGGAGACTACAATGTGCATTTATTTCAAGGTATGTGACTGAATAAACAGTGGGCATTATTGCGATATTTTCTTTAAAGAAAAGAAAAGAACCTATTTTGGAAATAATAATAACTTTTCAAAGTGTATTCAGAGAAGTATTTACAAGTGTGTTTTACCACCATTTCATTCAACATTATCTTGTGTGAGGTGACACTTTTAATCTGTAATGGCCCAACAAATAAGTGTTCCAGTTAATGTAATTCTACCACCTCTATTCTTGAGTGAAGATGGTAACCCACAAATACAATGGGAGGATTGGTTCATCATTTTTGACAATTACCTGGAAGCTTTAGATGGGCAGGAGTTTTCAGCAAAACGCAAAAAGGCAATTCTTCTCAGCACCCTTGGCAAGGAAGGACAGAGAGTTTTCCGGTTTCTACCTATAGCTTTACAAGCTAATGGGCAACCTATGCCCGATGAGTACAAGGAAGCCATTGCTAAGTTCGAAGTGAGATTCTCAAAGGAGGAGAATCTTGTAATGAGTCGGTACAAATTTTACACGCAGCATCAAAGGGAAGCCGAATCTATAGACGAGTTTGTAGCACGTCTTAGGGAGCTGTCTATTAAGTGTAAATTTGGGGCCATGAACGATGAACTTATAAGAGATCAACTCATAGTGCAGTCTTCAAACAAAAAGATAGAAGAAAGACTATGGGCGGCCAAGAATCCCACCTTGAAAGCAGCTATTGAGTTGGCAAAAGTAATTGAAGAATCTGAAAATTGTATGAAAGTTAACGATTCTTACGAAAAGAACATCATACAACAGGATGTTTCTGAGGTTTCTGACAAGAAAATGTATCCAGAGAGTGAACATTATGAGGAAGAGTCCATTGCAGTTGTAAAGAACAAAAATAAGTCTTTTCAGAGAAGGAATGTTCCAATTAACAAACAATGCTCAAGATGTGGGAGCTTTAGCCATTCTTCTGAAGAAAGGTTTTGCTTTGCCTCAAATAAAGAATGCCTCAAATGTGGCCGTGTTGGACATTTCTCAAAGATGTGCAGGGCTAAAATAAAGCAGAGGGTAGCCGTTGTTGAGGATTATATATGTGAAGACATTAAACAAAGGGATAAACTTCTTGTTGTCAATGATGTCGACGTCGTAGGTGAAGAGAGGTGTCAAAATAGACCCAAAGCGCTCTTCTATATCGACAAACGTGAAGTGTTCCTGATGGTAGACACTGGATCTAGATATACAATTATACCACAAGATTTGTTCAAAAGCATATGGAAGGAAAAGGAACTTGCACATAGTGATATTTCCCCGACTGGGTTCCAAGGAGAAAAACTGACATCATTGGTTACTTTGACTGTGATATTGTCTTTGAAAAAAGGTCTACTTTTGGTAGAGTTTGTCTCTGTGGATGGTCCACCCATTTTGGGTTGGGTACATCAGTATGACCTTTACATTATTATCAACCCTAGGGCAAAAAAACAAGTTATGGTAATTGAGGATGAGAGTGTGGACAGCATTCTTCAAGAGTTCAAGCCTGTATTTTCAAATGAACTGTCGGAACTGAAATGGTATTCTCATCATATCAGATTGAAAAAAAGTAGTATTCCTGTACAACACAAATTAAGGAGAATTCCTTTGTCTATTAGGGATGAGGTAAAATCTCTGATAGATGACATGCTACAGAGTGGTGTGATTGAGCCGGTAGAAGCCTCTGCGTGGGTTTCTCTGGTAGTGATTTCGAAGAAGTCTGACGGAAAATTGAGGTTCTGTGTTGACCTCAGGTCACTGAATAAATGTGTAATTGCAGACACTTTTCCTTTACCTAATATAGGCGAAATGGTATCCACTCTTCAGAGGGCTAGGTTCTTCTCTAAGCTCAACCTGAAGAGTGCATATCATCAGGTGAGACTGCATGTAACCTCCAAACAACTCACTGCATTTGTGACCACTGAGGGAATATTTCAGTTCACACGGCTTCCGTTTGGATTAATTTCGGCGGCTAGTGTGTTTCAAAGAATGGTAAGTGAGATTTTTAAGGGCATACACAATGTGGTTTTCTTCCAAGATGACATCTTACTTTTTGGAGACACTGTAGCTGGTCATAACAGAGTACTCAGAGATGTTTTGCGGAGGATTTTGGACACTGGACTCACTTTACGTGAGGATAAGTGCTCTTTTCTTGTGCAGAATATTGAGTATCTGGGTCATGAAATCTCAGTTGTTGGTGTTAAACCAAAAAGAGATCTTCTGGAAGCCATACGTCTTGCTCCTAGTCCAGTTGACAAAGACCAGTTACGCTCCTTTATGGGGTTGATTGAGTATTACTCAAAATTTATTGAGGAGTTCTCAGAGAAAACCATACCCTTGAGAGAGTTACTAAAGAAAGGCTGTAAATTTGTTTGGAGTGTGGAACATGCAAATTGTTTTAATAGTATAAAACAAGATATTTGTAATGCAAAAATTCTTGCACCTTTTGATACCAGCAAAACTTCTACTTTGATGGTTGATGCAAGTGCCTCTGGGATAGGTGCTGTTCTTTGACAGAAGCACAAGGAAGGTGATCGTCCCATAGCTTTCGCCTCACGCACTCTTTCCTCGTCTGAGAAAAATAATTCTGTTATCGAGAAAGAGGCTTTGGCGGCAGCTTGGGGAACGCATTACTTTCGTACCTACTTGTGGGGTACAAAATTCAATTTAAAGACTGATCACAAACCACTAGTTCGTATTTTTTCACCTGGTGGTACTATTTCTGCTTCCCCTAGACTTGCTAGATTAGCTGCAAAATTACAGGAGTACCATTTTGAAATTTCTCATTTGCAGGGTTGGAAGAATTTTCAAGCAGATTGTTTGTCTAGGCTCTCTGTTACTACTGAAGGCACAAACAAGCTTGGTTTTAGTTTAGAGAATTTTGACGGTAACATTGCCTGGATTGATGACATCCTTTGCTTAGGTGAAGGTTCTTTTTCAAAGGATGAGTGGGTTGCTGCAATGACGGATGATGTTGTTTTGAATGAAGTCATCCAATTAATGAAACTTGGCTCCAGGCGAGAGTCTTGTGTCAGTATTAGTGTTAGACCATTTTTAAAAGTAATTGATGAATTTTCGTTATGCTATGACAATGTTTTAATGCGTGGAGAAAAATGTGTTCCACCCGCTAGTTTAAGACAAAAGTTGATAGCCTTGGCACATGAAGGCCATTTGGGGCATACTTTAACACAACAGAGGTTAAAGGTTAATTTCTGGTGGCCTGGTATGGATTCTCAGGTGTCTTCTTGGGTTGACTCATGTTCATTTTGTAAAGAAAGCGAAAAAAGATTGAAAGTTGCTGTTGGCTCAAAGATGGGGAAATTGTCTCATCCTGATTCACCTTGGCACACTTTGTGTATTGACTTTATTGGTCCAATGGGGGAATTACCGTTGTCACAGCGTTTTGCAATAGTTTCGATTGATTTGTTTAGCAATTGGTTATCTGTGGAATTTTTGAGAGATATTACCACTGAGACAACTATTAGGCATTTAAGATCTTTGTTCCAGCAAGAAGGGTTTCCAAGTGTTATAATTACGGACAATGGTACACAGTTGGTGTCTCATTCCATGTGTTCCTTTTTGAGCAGTTCTGGCATTACTCAGCGTAAGACCTCTTTCTATAACCCTCAAGGTAATGGTTTGTGTGAGCGCATAAACAGACTTGTAAAAGGAACTATCCAGATGGCTCTTACACAAGGCGCTTCTGTTGATGACTTGGTGCAAGAAATGGTATATCCATATCGAACTACTTTTCATTGTTTCAAGGATAAGTCTCCTTTTGAAATCATGCGAGGCAGAGTTCCAAGCACCAAGTTAACACCTTCCTAGTTAAAAAAAATGTTGTCTAACAATGAGCAGTTTATTGATGCCACCAGTTCACAGTTTCGTTCTTTAAAAACTGAAAAAGGTGATCTAGTAAAGGTGAAACCAGGCAGGGTTACTAGTGGTTTATCCAAGTTTAGAGGTCCTTTCATTGTAAAAAGTGTTTTTCCACAATATGTCATTTTGTCTAATGGTGAAAAATTGAATTTGCGGAGGGTGGCTTTATATCAGAAGAGGGATAGTAACAAAACTCTTTCTTCAAATTCATCTTTTGAAAAAAATGTTTCTAATGGTAGGAATAGTGGTTATATGTTTTCTTCAATGGAAGATTCTACTACTAACGGGTACTAAAGCAATCAAAGCCGCACAAATCCACTATTTTGAGGAGAAAATTAAATCATCTCTCAACTCAGCCCGAGAAACGTACCTAATAGCTAGGAAACTCCTCAAAATACCGGAGCCCCCCCCTCGCCCCCCCCGGTGGAACCCTCAGTTACTCGCTGCAATGAACTTGCAGAATTTTTTAACTCAAAAATTGTTAACATCATCAAATCACTTCCCCCTACCCCCCCGGATGCCCTTAGTGCCCCCCCGGACGTCAACCTGCCCACCACTCAGCTGTCAGCCTTCACCCCGCTTACAACTGACACCACCCTCCTAACACTCAGCTCCATCAAAAGTGGTAGCCCAACTGACCCTGCTCCACTTAATATTTTGAAACTAGTCGGATCTACCATTCTACCTTATCTGACAAAACTTATTAACAATTCACTCACCCTAGGCATCGTCCCTCCCAGCTGGAAAAAAGCAATGGTGAAAGCATTGCTAAAAAAAAACCACCTCGATCCACTGGAACTCGGCAACTACAGGCCGATCTCCCTACTCCCAGGTATCAGCAAAATAGCTGAGAAACATGTCAACCAAAATCTCTCCCAATACCTCGAATCTAACAAACTACTGGAACCCTCCCAAACGGGATTCAGGCCAGGCCAGAGCACCGAGACCGCAATATTGGCGGTAGTCGAAGAGGCAAGGAAGATCATGGACTCAGGGGGATCAGTGGCAGTGATCCTCCTGGATCTCAGCGCTGCATTCGACACCGTCAACCACTCAATCTTGATCCAAAGACTCAAACATCTTGGAATCACAGGAACGGCTCTGGCCTGGTTAGAATCCTTCCTCACAAACAGATCCTTCCAGGTAACAGAGGGCACCTTTACGTCCAGGCCTACAGCCATCAACTGCGGGGTACCCCAGGGCTCATCCCTGAGCCCAACCCTTTTTAATGTTTATATGTCCCCCCTCGAGAAAGTCGTCGCCCCTTACGGTATCAAACTACTGACCTATGCTGACAACACTCAACTGGTGGTCTCCCTCAACCAGCAGGACCACTCCATTCCCAACCTTCACACTTGTTTGATCGAAATAACGAAATGGATGAGTAGTTCCCACCTCAAGTTAAACAACGAAAAAACCGAAATAATGTTTTTAGGTAACAAATCTCTATACAGCTCCATTTCCGTATGGCCTTCAGCCATGGGCCCTCCCCCTGTGTCCAAACCAGAAATTAAGAGCCTGGGCATCTGGTTAGATGAAGAGCTCAACTTCTCAGCCCAAGCGCGGAAAACTGCTGGAACCTGTCATGGCCTGTTAAGATCAGCAAGGAAAATACTACCCTTGCTTCCGGCACAATCCCGCAAACTCCTCATCCACAGCCTTGTACTTTCCCGATTGGACTATGGCAACGCCCTATACCTGGGGGCCCCAAAAAAAGTTCTAGCAAAACTTCAAACGGCTCAAAATGCAGCAGCCCGCATTCTCACAGGAACCCATCGCAGATGTTCAGCCAAACCATCCTTGAAGGCCCTCCATTGGCTCCCAATTCAAGAGAGAATACAATTTAAGGCACTCTGCACGACCCATAAGATTCTGCACGGCAAGGCCCCTCTCATACTCCAAAACCTTATCTCACCTCATACCACCTTAAGAACGCTCCGCTCTTCCAACTGCAATTTAGCCTCAGTACCCAGGATCAGAAAAGCCCGCTCAGGCGGCCGACTGTTCTCATTCAACGCGGCTAAACTATGGAACTCGCTCCCCTCAAACCTTAGAGCCCAACCTAACCTTCTCTCATTCCGCAGAGCACTTAAAACATGGCTTTTCCCATAAAACATTCTCACTAGGTTATCACTAGGTTCTCACTAGGTTCTTGTCTATTAGCGCTGGGACGCCCATGGGCAGCCATGCGCTCTATAAATCTGTAAAATAAATAAATAAAAATACTTCTCATTCCTTTCCTGTTCCCAGGCGGAGTGATGGAGGAGGTGACGCTTATGACTCTCAATGCTGCAGTAGTGTCCCTAACATTACTCCCAATCATTCCATTTCTAGTTCTGTCTCCAATCCTGGTATGGTCAGAAATTCAAGGTATCGTAGACCACCTTTGTATTTGAATGATTATTGTTGTGATTAATTTGTTGTTTCTTTTTCTTTGATCATTGTTGTTTTTATGTTTTCTTTTCTGTATTATGAGGGAAGATGTGTTGTATATTAATTACCTTCATAACTCTATGGTTTTCTTCTGTATGCCCTATGCTGTATTCTAGAATTTAGATGGCTCTGACTCAACTAGAATCTTGTGAGAGTCAGTTTGTGCCTGGCCAGCTAGCGTTAGGGAGACTGCTGTTTGTGCTCCATTAAACTACAGCTTTACTTGTACTGTAGTCATTCTACTTATTTACAACATAAAACATTACCAAAAGGCTTTCCACTCAAATACTCATATATAACTGATGTGAATAATGTTCCATTTGCTCGAATCCCTGGAGTGGGGGATAGAGTAATACCAAACATAGAGCATAGATTAGGACTAATCTTAGCAAGACATGAAGGGCTTGCCCCTGCACAGGCAGATGTTTCCGCCAGTGTCATTATTAAAACATAGATACTGAGTTAACAGACCAGAAACTCTGTTTTGGAATGTGAAATCTGCCAAAAGATGAAAGTCTCTACAGTGAAACGTCCTGCGCAGACGCCCCTGTTATTTTCAATAAACCATTAGCTTGCATTTACCTGGACCACTGCGGTCCCTTACAGAGGGACGGTAACTATAAATATATCATGGTCGCAGTAGATTTGTGCTCAAGATTCATTTGGATGTGGCCTCAGTTTTCGGCTGACTCTCGAACTGTTATAAAAGATGTGCGAGTCTTTATCGGCACATATGCAGTCGGCACGCTACATTCTGACCAGAGTCCTGCGTTTAGCTCTCGAGCTTACAAGGAGGCCATGGCCAAATTGGGCGTTGCATTGCGGTACTCTAGTTCATTCCATCCAGAGGGAAATTCGGTAGTGGAGAGAAAAAAACGGGCCATAAAGCAAACGATAACAGCTAGGGTATTAGGCTCGGGTGACGGGTGGGTCGAACATCTAATAAGTGTCCAACGTAGTCTTAACAATCTGCCAAGAAGTTCTCTAGGGGGTATCACTCCATATGAAGTTCTTTTTGGGATCAGAATGTTAATTTCGTATCTCGATTGTCAGACTTCAGTGGTAGACCAAAAACCCTTTGATATCAAAGAACGTTTGGCTGTTTTACAGGACTTAAATGAAAAAAGAACGAAACAAAGTAACGTGTTCCTGAAGCCAACCACCACTGAAGAGAAACCGACCGTCCCAGCAAGACCTGTCTGGATTCCTAAGTTTGGGGATCTAGTCAGAGAAAAGATCACAGACAAGAAGGAATTTGGGCCTTCTTACAGACAACCAGTACCTGTCCTAGCAATCGACGGATCAAGAACAGTATTACTGCCGCCCCTTCCTGGTAAAAAGGAGAACAGGTTTGTGTCCATCGATCTGGTCAAACCACATCATGTGGCCGATCATAAGCAGTAGGCCAAGTGGACTCCGACAATGTAGCAGACGCCCTAATCTGGCTACTATCCAAGAGGTTCAAACTGAGAGACTCATCACCTTTGAAGAATCTGCAGTGCGAAATGAAGGACTAAGCAACAAAGCTATGGAACGTGTCCCTCTTGAAACCCAAATAACAGTTCGTCAAGAAACGCCTGTCTACAATGCAGTATCATCAGAATAAACAAATGTAACAAGTGATCAAGTGGTTCCAGCGATTTCAATGAATCCTGATTCAATCCCTACAATTGACAGAACTGCCTCTGGGTATTTTATTAACTTTGATATGTTTTCTGAGGATCCCAGCGAGTCTAAAACAATGCCAGTAAAAAGAACTTTCAAAGAACAAGCAACAGACCTTTTTCATCACCTGGAAAATACTTATCTGGTCTCATCATGGATTGAATTTTGGATTATGTTGGGTGTGCTTTTTCTTCTACTTTGGTTAACTCTGGTAATAACTTTGGGAATTCTAATAAATGGAAGATATGTTAAAAAGGACACAGCCAGTAAGAACATCTACTTACTACTCAAGCCACACAAATCATCTCATGGTGAACAAAGAGACTTGTCATCAGTGAACATCACAGCCATTCCTATACCTGGTGGTATAGCTTGGGACAAAAATGATTATGACATTTTTGGCCCGGCAGAGCTGTTGAAAATTTCACACCAGTTCAAGATTTCCTTTACAAATCATGAATACTTAGAAGGTTCATCAGATTATGAACAAATGTATTGTTATAGTCACTATGGTCACCATTTCTTGCACAAATCTGTAAATCCTAGAAATGTACTGATGTATAACCAATGGGAACATTGTCCTACGCCACCAAAGGGTATCTCGAATACATATAAAGGAAAATCTCCATACTTTTCAGGTTTTAATGTTTCAAATCCAGAGTCATTTTACTTTAAAAATGTTAATAAGACAGGAATGTTGACAAATACCAAGCACATTTTCTGCTGCCTTTTATGCTCAACTGTCTTCTCTCGATTTCGACTTTTGGAAAAGACAATATTGAGACAAAAACTGTCTGGGGCACAAAAGACTGGCAGGTGCAGGGATTAGAAGCCTTATTTAGAGCCTGCACCATCTGAGAGCAAATTATGTTTATGAATGGCACTGTCCAACAGACATCTTGTCTTAGGTTACCCAAGATAAAAGACCTAAACAAACTGTCTATACCTGCACCTACACAACTTAGTGACAACACTTCAGAGGGGGAGGTCAATGTACATACTATTTTGCATCACAACAGAACAGATCCAGATTGGAAAAAATGGTTAATGTGTCCCATTCCTGACCACAACACAAGGTTTCAAATTCACTAGGCCAGATCCAAGATATGTTTGGAGACAGCATCCAGGAATAGCAACAACATACAGTGTAGGGAAACTGTGCCTTGAGTACCTACACAAATCTACACTAAAGGATGTAAAGCAACACTTATCTTTACTTAAAGATGGCGCTGATCTAAGTGACTTCTTGCATAAACGTTTTATATATGGTGTATCTATGCATTGTATAATGAAGCATGGAAGATTACGCAAGCAGAGACTGCAGAACGAATACGAGAAATTGATCGTATTAATTTAGAGAAAACTCTCTCAGTGGTTGACAATGGGTTAACATCTCTGTTGTCCAAAATATATTCTTTGGACAGCATAGTATCCTCTGCCATAGACATAATGGAACAGGACTTGGTCATGCTGCAACATGGCCAGTCGCAATTATGTTCTATCATGCTATTAGGTTGGACGTTGCAAAACGTTTGTTCAGGCTAAGTGCCTTCACGTTTAATCAATACTACGTCACTGTTTTCAGAATTTAATCTCACTGATATACAGATCAAATTGGCTCAAAGGGGAGCAGACTATATGGTGCTGAGTATTGAGAAACTGGAAAGATTTCCATTTACAGTCGCTGAAAAGCCAGCTATTGAATGGATAATACATGGAACAATCACTCTGCCTGTTACAATATTCCATTTTCAATATTGCTTAAAACATAGACCAGCAGGCACATATGAAAGGTTGGGTAAAGAATACATCAAGACATCCTGGGAATTACCATACACACACAAATGTTGGAGTGGGAGAAGAGAAGTTTTTCTTAGTAGCCAATGCAAGGTGGCCGAGAGGGCCTGGCGCCTTTTGTATGATGGGGAGGCTAAACTCGCCTATAAGGCGGCGGTGAAGGCCTACCACCGGGACATCCTGGGTGCCAAGAGGGATTATCTGGCTAGGAGGATTGAGGCATCTGTGAACTCCTGTAAGGAGATCTTTAATATTGTGAAGGAGTTTACGACCCCCAGCTCCCATCCGCCCCCACTGGCTTCGTCGGATGCATGGGCGTGTGATCTGGCCGGTTTCTTCACTAATAAGATCAAGGCGATTCAGGCCACCTTCGTGGAGGGACCGGATGGAAGTGGCGTTATGAGGGCGGATTGTGGACTTCCGCATACACCTGCGGCGGTGCTGTCCGATGTCCCTGTTGTTTCCAGCGATGTGTCTAGGTCGCTGCTGGCCAATCTTAAATCTGGTTCGCCACTTGACCCCTGCCCTGCCAAATTCCTGGCCGGGATGGCGGCAGTGGTGAATCCACTGGTCAACCCTATCCTCAATGCCTCCTTGAGGGAGGGGAGGGTCCCCAGTTCTTGGAAAAGAGCGATGGTGATCCCCCTCCTAAAAAAACCGGGTCTCGACGCCGAGGCTTTGGCCAATTATAGGCCAATCTCGCTTCTTCCGGCGTTAGCGAAGATTACAGAAAAACACGCCCACGGTGTCCTGTCGAGCTTTTTGGAAGCTAACAATCTGCTCCATATATCCCAATCCGGTTTCCGTCCTAATTTTAGCACGGAAACGGCTTTGTTGGAGGTTACTGAGATCATCAGGGAGACCTTGGATGTCGGCGGCAGGGCCATGTTGGTCATGTTAGACCTATCGGCGGCTTTCGACACCGTCCCCCATAAGGCGCTTCTAGCTAGGCTATATGACATCGGCCTTAGGGGGACGGTACTTAGGTGGTTTACTTCTTTCCTTGAAGGGCGCCGCCAGACGGTCTGGGTTTCCCAGAGTTCCGCCGAGATGCCGCCACTGGGAGTCGGGGTTCCACAGGGTTCTGTGTTGAGCCCCACGTTGTTTAACATCTTTATGTCCCCTTTGGCGGCCTTGGTGGAGGCATACGGGGCCCAGATCGTCTCTTATGCCGACGACACGCAACTCCTCTTCACATGCGGGAAAGACCAAGAGTTTGATGGAGAGAGAATTCAGGACTGTCTTGCATTGGTCTTCGACTGGTTCCAGCGGAACAGTCTGAGGGCCAATTCAAGTAAGTCTGAGGTTCTATTCTTTGGTTGCGTCGCTGATCCGGAGTGGCAGCAATGGTGGCCGTCCGACATGAGCCCTCTGGCACAGTCCTCCTTGGTGGCCAAGAATTTGGGTGTCAAACTAGACAACCAGTTGTCGCTGAGAATTCATATTCTTGGTCTGGCTGGCACCTGCTACGGAATCCTGAAAATGCTCCGTAAATTTCTGCCTCTGCTGTCTGAGGAGCACAGGAGGATTACTGTGTAGGCCCTTGTCGGCTCAAGGCTTGACTATGCTAATGCCCTCTTTCTTGGCCTCCCTGAGTACCTGGTTCAGCGCCTTCAGGTGGTGCAGAACTCTGCCGCCTGGGCTATTTTTGGCCTACGCAGACGAGCTCGAGCTTCCGGGCTGCTTCAGACGCTACACTGGCTGCCTATCAGGAAGCGGATCCAGTTCAAATCCCTGACTCTGATGCATAAAGCCCTATATGGATCAGGGGCTGGATATCTGCGGCGGAGACTGGCTTTCTATCGTCCAGTCCGCTCCCTGCGTCCGGAATCCCTCTTTAAAGCGGTGGTCCCGCGGGTGAGGAAGGCCCGCGTGGGAGGGCGTTCTTTCAGCTGCAGAGCCCCCCAGCTGTGGAATTTGCTTCCTCTTCCGCTCCGCAGCACTGCCAATTTGCTCCAGTTCAGGAAGAGCCTGAAGACCTGGCTTTTTAATCTTTAGTCTGTTTTTACTGTCTATTGCTCTTATTGTTTTCCTCTGTTGTTTTTTTTCCTCATTTTAGCTGTGTTGTGTTATTTTTACTCTGAGCTGCAGGTGGAAAGCACCGGGACACTCATATCGAGTAGCCGTGCGCTATATAAAAGTTACATAACATAACATAACATAACATAAGATTAGTGGTAAAAATTGTGAAAATGCACTAAGCGGTTCTCTCATTTGTCAGGGTATTAATTTACACGGGGCCTGCAATGGTTCCTATAGCAACTTATCCTGCCACCTGCAAGGTTCGCCGGCTGCAGTGATTGATCCAATTTTTAGGCAACTTTCTAATGGAAGTTACATTATGTTGAACGATCACAGCTGCTGTGGCATATTGCCAGGTTTACTTTATCTCGTAACTGTGTCAGCCAGGGTCACTTGCTGTATGCAAGTATTGTTTCCTAAAACCAAGACAGACCGGGAGTCGCTGGTATGGCCTTCACTGAGCATCTCTTCTATACGAATTGATACTTTAAGCAGAATGAAAGCCATTCTTTAACAAAAAACAGTGCCACTGACCTCGGCCAAAGAAACGTATGATCTGCAAGTCGCAGGGACTTCTGCGGAGACACACACGGAGATACACACCCTATTAACTACAAATTGGACTGTACATTTCTCAGAAATGTTAGGTCGTATCTTAAACATGTCAGATACCAGTGGTATTGTACACGTATTTAAGACAGTTTTTTCGGGACTATTAACGCCATTTGAAGCAGTCCTAGGAATATTTCCAAACTTCGTGCACTCTGTGTTTGGCGGATTGCCTCTCATTTTGGGACTCGCTGCAGGGATACTCTTTTTACTCCTGTTGCTGCGATATGGCAAGCCAAGTCACCAGCGATACCCAGTTCACCGTGGAGACCACTCTACTGGCGATGAAGTGACGTGAGCGCACCGTCCAAATTTTGGGACTACCTCGTCTAGGAGAATTAAATACCACATGGTTTGTATCATTCAGATCAATTTGGCAAGATTGCATCTTACCTGTTCTACGATGCCTGCTATGCGGAGAAGAATGCTTTTTCGGCACCTGTCTCACACTCCTATCAGTCATGCCAATGGATGTTGATACTTTGCTGGACCTGGTAAAGGCTAATGCGCAGTGTAGTCTCCAACGCTACCACAGACGCAAAATGCAACTGCTGAGGAACGAGAGGAAACAGGCACACAGGTACCTTCCAATTCGAACATTGCTAATGCGACCAACACTGACGGCGATGCTTCACACATATGTGCGGTTGATCTTCTTAACAAGGTAATCCAACTTTCACCTACAATGGTAGACACATTCTTTACAGACTTAGAAGAATTGATGTTTTCTCCAAACAATATTACTGACTTTTGATTTGGCACACAGTGTTCTGAGAGACTCTGAATTCGACCTTCATTTTTTCAAAACAAAGTTCTAACTTTGGAAACTCTATTTTTTTCTATGATTAACTTTTTGTTTTTCCAAATTTGAATTTTTTTGTTTTTAGCACAAAGTAATCTGCTTAAAGTACAACTACTCATAGAGAACTAGAATTCTTTGAAAACTTCCAGAGACAATATTTGACCTTGTCCACGTACACAAACAGTTTTCTATAATCTGTCATGAAACAGTTTCGGCACTTTTCCTTTTCTGTATTTACAAGCCATTTCATAAATGTATTTTCGTGATTCATTTGGTTAGCATTTTAAAAAAGTCACCTATATGCTTAGAATGAAACATTGCTTTAAATGCGTACAGCACAAATGCTTTTTCTTGTATGTTATGTTATGTTATTAAATCATTTATTGAGCGCACTAACACTGATTAGTTTCTTGGCGCTAAAATTGACAGTAACACAATCGAAGGTAGGGAAAATAGATTAAAAAGCTTGTCTAAAAAGCCAGGTCTTCAGAGCTTTCCGGAAAGGTAGGAGATCTTGGCAGAACCGGATTTCCAGAGGAAAGGTGTTCTATAAGCAGGGGGCAAGTGTTGCAAACCTACGTCCACCAGAACGTTTAAGTTTGAAGGGAGGGGTCTGGAGAAGGCCTAGGTGGAGTGAACGAAGGTTGCGGGAGGGAACGTATCTGGTGATTAATTGATTAATGAATTAAGGGCTTTTGCCGTGTAGCGACTTAAAGATCATACAGCCTGCTTTGAAGGAGCAGCGTTGTATGACCGGAAGCCAGTGCAGTTTGATGAGAAGAGGAGTCGCTGCCTGCCACCTTGGTTGCTTCAGGATCATCCTAGCAGCATAGTTCTGCACCATCTGGAGACGCTTGAGTAAATAGCTTGGGAGACCCAAGTAGATGGCATTCGCGTAGTCCAGATTGGACAGAACAGTGGCGATCACAACCTGGGTAATAGCTTCTTGTACAACCAGTAACAATTCAGTTTTATGTGTTTGAGTGGGTTTTTAACACATCATGTTTAGATATGTTTAACGTGTTTAGAACTTAGTAATGTCATACATAAGAAAGTGGATTGGGAGTTGAATGGAGTTTTAGATTCCGAATGGATTTTCCTGATTCATGCACTTATATAGGTACAATTCTCGTTGCCCTTATATAGGCATAAGAAATCCAGCCATTATTTAGGCATAGCCCATGCTACCCAAATACAGGCATGGCTATTTCCATCCGTTCACCAAACGTCACAACGATTTCTTGGAAAACCAGCTTAAGCCGTTAGGGACTTCCCCTTGCTTGAATATTGATTTCTCCAAGAACTCAGTTACTTTACAATGAACAACTATTCCCCAGGGGTTCATTCATGACGTTCATATGCCCGACTTTACGTCAACTATGGCATTCCTAAACACCTTCAAGGTATAAATATACCTTCACTTGCTATAGCAAGATACAGTGGTTCGGAGCAGTTCGTAGACCTACTTGCCCGAAGCAGCTCGCTACAGCAAGTGCCGAAGGAAGCCGACTCTCCAGCTGATCAGGAAGCTGCCCTTCTCTGCCGAGATTCCAGCTCCAGTGTTTCCGGCTTTCCTTGCGGGGTTTTGGGAAATTGAGTCCCGAGACAGAGATACCAGACCTCCTTCATTCTAAACAGGTATGGAGCTGATTAGAACCTAGAGAAACCTTTGGTAGATTCTTGGCAAAACTTAACCTATGCAAAAGACCATACTTATTTCTTCCCACGTACTAGACTTAGGTTAGATACATTGGGGTAGGCATATTTTAGAAGCACCAGTTGAGTATTTTAGTATATGTTATTTATGTATGTATTTTTATATGGCCTAGAAACCATACAATACTCTTACAGTATTATTTCATATTACTGTTTACGCTGTACGAATTATACTTCGCATTCTTCCTAACGATGGTAGCAGTTCACCTCTCTTGCATGAGAAAGAAGGCTGTTCAATAAACCCTTTTATTGGAAACGGCCATCTCACTATTTCTCTGCAACTCTGTAGAAACTAAGCATGCACAATTGACTAGGTGAACTAGTTATCTATTGTTTCCACGACTCTGAAAGATATGTTCTTATTCTTGGGGAAACAAATTTGTCATATTTATGCGGTTGTCAGAAACGAATCCACTAATCCCTTCTTGTGAATTCGAGAAAGTTTCTAGTGACCTCTGAGCTAGCTGGCACTCACAATTAAGTTTAGTATATTCGATAGAGACCTATTGACTTAAGTCCTACATCATATCTATAGGATATATCATTGCAATGCGCAGAGCCTATTGGGAATATAGGAACTACACTACAGCCTCGCTCTGAGGTCGCCCTGCTACAGTGCAGCATGCACCTTGTTACCTGTGTACTTCAATAAAGAAGATTACCTACTACAGCTTCTAAGTGTGGTTACTACACTTATTTTGGCATAGCGCTGTCTACGCTAAGGACCAACTTACAAGGACACATTGTTTCACCCAACACTGTCCCTGTCACAAGAAGGAATGGGATTCGTTACAGGAGGTCTGAGAAAAATTCCCTGTATTTTGCGTTGCGACTCTGTGCCGTGATTGGAAATCACTTGGATCATCTGCTTTGCGGTTGGGAGTAACATTGTTAAAATTCAAGAAAGTGTAACCCTATCCTATTACCACTTACCAACGGTCATCTTTAACGGCAAGTCATCTATCCAAATCCAGCATTGCAGTGTGCCGCCGCAACCTCTCTGCATCGTCATTTCTTGCACGCGTCTTTCGTTCTGCGAGTTCCTCTGTTGCGACGGAGGTGTGTCCTTTGAACGCATCCAGCAACAGAGGAGAAGGACTAATTTATGCAACGTAGTTACGCTAGACGGCACGCATGGAGGCCATCTTTGAATACTAACCGTATTTCGGATGTGAAAGGAGTGTCACTTCGTCGGAGAGTCGTCTATTCATCAGAGGTCTTCTGGTTCCAGTGTTCATTTCATTCTACTTTACAATAGTTACAGTATCAGATTTTATTATTTACATTTTTATTCACAGGAAAAGTGTATGCAGCGCAATATCTGCTTTGTCCATTCCAGTGCAATGATTATGTGAAGCTTTACTTCTCCTGGACATTGCGTTTTTGGGAAAATACTTTACCTTTTGGCTGACTTGGTCTACATTTGCTTTAAATTTTCAAATATTATACGCTTTATACTAAACCACTTTCTCTACTGCACAAGTCATGTCTACTAGTAGAACAAGCACATCTACTAGTGGAACCAGCACAGCAGTAGGTGAATTCAATCCTTCTTCTATGCACATTAATTCCCCAAAGAAATTTTTAACCACACCTGGAGAACCATTGGTTGCTTGGAATTAATGGAAGGAGTATTTTCTTAACTATATTGCCAACCTGGAAGACATCAGTGGAAACTTCTCTACTGAAAGGAAAAAAAGGATTCTAATGTATGCTTTGGGTCCTGAAGGGTTACGTGTCTACAATGAATTACAAAAGCAGGAGAGAGTGGGGGGGGGTGATATTGATGTTTTTAAAGCAGCCATTTGAGATCTTGATGATCATGTTCTGACAGTTCTGGTTTGCGTAAAAGGAACATTAAGGCGTTGCACTAGTGGCACAGAGTGGCTTTGGAAATTGAAAGATTAGTACGTTCATGTGTTAATTGTGAATGCTTGGACAGTACTCAAAAAAATCTCAATCCCCCTATGTCTTCTCTGGGTTGTCCTAATCAGCCTGGTGAAGATGTTGCATTACATATTATGGAACCTGTGTTGTGGCAAGATGGTGTTACCAAGTACGTTTTGGTTTTAGTTGACCTTTTTTCTAGGTGGATTGAAGTAAAGGTGGTCAAGAAAGAATTTAACACTGAAACTGTTATTAACTTTCTGGGAAAATGCTTCATAAGAGAGGGTTTTCCTGCGTCCATTCTAACGGACGATGGTATCCAATTTATATCCAACATGATGAAAAGATTTATGGATTTCACTGGCATCAAACAGAGATTTACAGCCTTCTATCATCCCAGAGGTAACTCTGTTGTGGAGAGAGTCAACAGGGTATTAAAGGATGTTTTACAATTGGCTTGAAGGGAAACAAAATTGGAATGATGAACGGGATACATTGATTTGGCCTTACAGAGTGGCTGTCCATGACATAGTGGGTGAAAGTCGTTTCGGATTGATGCGTGGTAGATGCCCTCATTGTAGAATTAATTCAGGATGGATGGGTAGAAGTAAGAAGTATGAATTGGACTGTGATCAGGTAAGGTAGTGTATTACCAAGTCTCAATGTAAGAACAAAAGTTATTTTGATGCCAAGCATGGTACCAAAGAAGTTTGCATTAAGGTGGCACAACTCGTCAGGGTTAAGTGTGGTAAAAAAGTTGGCAAATTGCACTCTTGTTTTCTGAACCTAAGAAGGTGACCAAAGTCATGTGCAACACTGTTGAACTGGATGATGGCAGTGTTCACCACATGAGTCGTATTTCCATTCCTTGTGGTCCTGTTTCTGTGAATGAAAATGGTGCAAAGGTGAAAGGAACCAGTTATTGGTGGATGGATACTTTACATTTTGCTGAAAGGGGAAAAGACTTAGTTAAGGATCCACATTCTCATTTGCTTGAGACTATACCACAGGATGTTCCTTGTGCACCTGAACCTGGGATTGAACGTGATCTTGAACTTGAGCCGGGGACTGAGTGTGAAGGCTCTCTGGAAGGCGCAGCACCTCTTGTTTGTGATTCTGGTTTGGGTGTTGAGACCAGTCTGGCTGAGAGATCCAGCAAAGTTGGCAGAGGTATTAAAACTCGTAAGACTCTAGAGGAGTTTGTTCGTTATTAGATGTACTTGCTTTTTGTAAATGCTTTGTTTTATTTGTAAAGAAAGGGGATGTGTAGTAACATGGTTTTCTTGTTATTGTTTGGTGGGTTGGAATGTGGAACTAGGGGATGTTATCAGAATGGTAATATTGTAGGGCTCTGGAATGTATTGCCTCACTCTGAGGTCGCCCTGCTACAGTGCTGCATGCACCTTGTTACCTGTGTACTTCAATAAAGAAGATTACCTTCTACAGCTTCTAAACGTGGTTACTACACTAGGGCATCCTTGAGAGAGGCTAGCAGAGAAGGTATGAATGGAGAGAGGAACAGAAGAACATGGATTAATGTAAAGAGGGATAGCAGAGAAGAGAGAGTATCGGTGAAGAGCAGACAGCAATGAACAGAGAATGCATCTGTGGAGAGAGACAGCAGCAGGGCACAAGTCCTACAAAAAGAAGTGGGGTGGCGTCACGGTAGGAAGTGACGTTATGAAAGGTGCCGTGCTACTAGTCCCAGAGACCCCAAAGAGTGAAGTCCAGCTGTTTGGCAGGGGGTACGGCATCCCCCCGGTAAAATATGTGGGGGTTCGCCGTCCACCCGTGTGGTACCCCGACTCGAGCCCTGGACAGCAAATAAGAGAGAGGGTATCTGTCGAGATGGGACAGCAGTGAAGAGAGTGTACCTCGGGAGAAGGGCAAGTTCAGAAGAGAGGATATCTGTGCACAGGGGACAGTAAACAGGTGGGAGAGTATCTGGAAAGAAAGGTGTTGCAAAGAGTGAACCTCTAGAAGGGCCCTTTCCGTGGAGCAGTACAGGCAAGAAGCTGGAAACCCATTAGCACCAGCTTAGAACACTATAAAGCAGATACATGCAGGTCATCACAAGACAGGCAGTACATTAGTAACAGTGACCCGACCTAACATGGGGATTGCAAACACACCTGACAGAGACTGTAATAATGTGGTGTTAGAACTGGGATTTTCTGGTTGGCTAAGGCTTATGCCAAAGCCAGGCAGAAACCACCATTCTAGTCAGGGCAAGGGAGTCACACGCCAAGATAACCCCTGCTCACCCCCTTGGTAGCTTGGCACGAGCAGACAGGCTTATCCCGGAGGCAATGTCTAAAGCATTTGCGCATGCAGACAACAGCAACAACATCCTAGGCACACCACAAAAGGAACTCCACACAAGGTTATATAAAAATAACTTCTGTATTGTCAAAAACACATCAGATAGTAATCACACAATATACATTGTGCCAACTGGCACGGGCAATATTTACAAGGGATTATTTACACCAGGACAGGGCCACATGGGCCACTGTCAGAATCAACACTTAGCAGAAATAGCACTTCTAGAACTTAGAATAAGTGTAGCACAAAAGAACAATTAGGTCACAACCAGTAACTACTGGTAAAGGTAGGTACACACTACGCAATACTAATAACCATAGATATAGATCACGCATGGACACATAACCTCTCTAGTATAAACTATAGTAGGCAACACACAACCACCTAAGAATAAAATACATTTAGGGGTGTAGGTCAGAAGCATTACACATGATGCATAGAAACATTCAGAGGTGTAGGTAAGACACATAATGATAAAACACATATGTAAAATAACCTCATAATCCAAAACCAAAGTTCAGAGGTATAAAACACAGGGTGCGTAAAACATACTAAATGCATTGCATTTCCTAGCACCACATTTAAAGCACATATCACAATAGGCAACTACCATCACATAGATAATCACATTGCGCAAAAAGTCACCTTAGGGCCTTGCGCCCTACCCACATACCAGACCCCTGGCCAACTGGCCATCAAACAAGGGGACTCAAAAAGCCCTGTGTCCAGAATGTCAGGGCGTGCTGCCACGCAGCGCCAGTCAGGGGTGCGCCACAGGCGCAAAACAAAACGTTGCAGCTGCCCACTACTTGCTGGGCAGCTGGGAACAGTGACAGGGCCTAAACGTTGCAGCTGGCACTAAGTGCTGGGCAGCTGTAGCAGGCCTGGCACCACTGTGCCATCTCTGTCCCTCCCAGGGACTCTCTCTCAATTGTGCCTAAACGGTGCAGCTGCCCACTACTTGCTGGCCAGCTGTAAATCAACAAAACTGCGTCAGGGCCCTCACTGGCCCTAGAATCCTGTTTCACAGCGTTGGAGCCCTCTGGCTCCGGAATCACCTGTGCCCCCGGAGCATCCTGGCTCCTTGAGTAAAATATGCCCCCCAAACGTTGGAGCCACGGGGCTCAGAACCAATAACCATGCCCCCAATAGCGTGTGGAGCGCACTGGCGCTCAAACAACCAAGGTGCATTTTGGCGAGAGCCACCTAGGCTCTTAAATCAATATGTTGCCCCACGGATCCACACATGGGCTCAGGAAACTAATGGGGCGTCGGGGGGGGGGCGCAGGCTCCTTAAACAACTAGAAGTGCCCCCTATAAACAAATGCCCCTAACGTGGGACAATCACGGGCCTTCTAGCTCCGGGATCAACTCTCCCCACGTTGGAGCGGCCCACTGACACACGGGCCGCTCTGACATAGTGCCTCGCACTGGCACTACAACAATCCATCAACTCCCTCGTGAAGCAGAACAAAACTGCCCCCAGCATCACCCGGCCCAGCCCTGACTCACCGGACCTCGGGCGGCGCTTCCTCGGCAAGGACGGGGCGTTCTCCACCTCATATCCAGCGCGGAGGGGCAGGCACGGTCAATGTGCCGCCCGCCCCCTCCGCACCAGCACCATCTACTCTTTCGGCACCCGGGCCTTCAGAGTGGAGCCGCAAGGCTCCAGGTCAACTTCTCCTCCGGGGCTCCCTCCCAGCTCACATGGGCCCCGGGGGGCCATTCCTCGGCCAGCTGCCTCTCTCCACCGGCCTGCGGCGGCCGGCGGGACTTCCCCCCGGATTGCAGGCCCCGCCCCCGTCCCGGCAAAAGATGCCTGACTTCCTGCCTCGGAGGGCCGCCAATGGCAGCGCGGCCCCGAGCAGGGAGGCGGGCACAGCGTCTCCTCAGTAATCCCCGGGGCCTGCGGTGAATTCTCGGCACACAGCGCTCCTAAGCGCTTATCGGAAAATAAAGCACTCCCAGCGCTAGAGGACCAACAGGGCCTAAGTGGAAATAAAGCGCTCCCAGCGCTAGAGGACCAACAAGGTCCAAGTAGAAATAAAGCGCTCCCCAGCGCTGGAGACACACCAGTCCAGGACAAAGGTCAGGCCCCCAAAGGTTTCAGGGACCTCCATCAGGCATCCAGGGGCTGGGCAGGGCCCAGGGAGGCAAGCCTTCCCCTGGGCCCAAGCAGCAGCACGCCCCTGGCAGGATTCATATAGAAAAAAGAACATTTTGTAAGGGGACACATTCCCTTTTTATACAGTGAATTCATTTGTCTAAAGGTGCAGGGTGGGGGAAAAACCAGGCGCAGCTGGTTTGGGAGCCCCCTTGATGAGCTCAGCCACCCCTCCCATTCACTAGTCAGGCTAGGGTCATCAGTCGCACCACAGGGGGTGGAGCAGCATTGTGTGGGGAAAGCCCAGCCCTATTTAGGTCCTAGGTGCACCCCTCCCCTCACATCAGCATGCTAATCTCAACACTCACCACTGGGCAGACCCATCCAGACTCCTGGAGCCAGGCTCCAGCCAATCACGAGCCAGCACACTCACTACACACGCACACTCATGTCTAGAAGTGGCACTTCCACACTAGACACATTCATGCCGCATACATCATTACGCAGCATTCAATCTCACGAGTTCGCAGATACAAAACTCGACCCTGCACTCCCCACACATCAGGAACTACCATGGTCACACATATTCCCCATGCATTCCTATGGGAGGGCAGGTCACTCTCACACATACACAGAGAGCTCACGCACTTTACACTGTACCACAGTGAAAAAGTGCGCAGAGACCTAAAGTCACCAACACCAGGTTACAGAAATAGGCCAGGAAAAAGCAAAAAGTTTCGGGTGTACCTGCCAAAAAAGGGCCAGGTCCAACACAACCCCCTTCCAGCCAAAACGCAGGGTAGACCAATCACTCCCTTGATGGGCTTCCCTGTATTGGGCGACAAAACATGGACACGGGCCCGCACGGCAGGGACACCCTCCGGTTTTGCGCCACTCTGAACACACATGGATTTCTCTCAACAAGAGCTCTCTGGCACAACTAGGATACCCCACTGGTACTCTCTAGTCATCCACGGCCAGGACCATGCCCTAGGCCATCCAAATGTCACAGGTCCTGACCAATCCACAGAGTGGGGGGCAGTAACCCCTGGCACACAATAGCCATTCTCCACTCTCCCTCTCAGTGTAGCTACAACTACCACTGATCCTTCAACCTAGGGTCCGTACCCTCAGGCTGATCAGAGGTCACGGGCAAGCATGCCCTATCCTACCTCTACTTCTGGGGTTCCGCACCCTCCCAGGGAAGCACCCACCAGAACACAACTCTCCCACCAGATCAGGACCTCAGTCCATCAACTGGTCTACCACCTGGGATCTACCTTCCGGCTACACCGGGGTCAGAGGCGAGGATTCCCTCCCTCTGCACCCCCTTCCAGTTCCATGATCACAGGGTGAGTCCCAGAATGTCTCAGGCTAGACAGAGCACACGCCAGTGGCGTATCAGCGACACACTCTCCTCCAGTACTCCTTATCACAGGGTGATTCTCAGTATGTCCCAGGCTAGACAGAGCACACGCCAGCGGCGTGTCAGCGACACACTCTCCTCCAGTACTCCCTATCACAGTGGGATTCTCAGTATGTCCCAGGCTAGACAGAGCACACGCCTGCGGCGTATAAGCAACACACTTTCCTCCCAACTGTTCAGGACCCTGTCACAGACGCTCTTCTCTCCAGGTCAGGCTACCTGAACCTGGCCTCCCCCCTCCTCGGGGAACAACCTCCAGAGGCCCCACAAATGGTCAAGCACTCTAGACGGTCAAATACCCAGCGAACCAGGACTTCACGGGGAGCACGCATGCCCCCCCCTGAGGGTGACACATCACAAATGTGTCGGCGAAAGTCTGCATGACTCAGAACAGAAATGGCGTCACCATGGTCACTCACGGGTGGCTCAGCCCTTCTGGCTGGCCCCTGACCCACTGGCTTTTCCACTGGGGCTTTTTCCCCCCTCCCTGACCTCAACCAGGCCTTATGCATCCTCCACTTAGGAGCGGCACTGCCCAATACTAGGACCGCCGGAGTTCTAGTTACAGAAACTCCCCATCCTCTAGACACAGGAAGATCCTCCTTAAGTGACCGGTAAGTACAGCCTAGGCCCCTGACCTGGCGCTCCCTTAGGGAACCCTCCAGGCCCTGAGACAGGGTTTTGGGCCAACATGGGACACACCGTCCCACACTCACTCCGCCCTCACTGAGACAGGACGTGAGCCCCTACACCCCTCCCATTCCACTGGGACCTAGCTGGGCTACACATGAACCTCTTCCCCTACACAGTGGAGAAGTGTGGCTCAGGGGTTAGAGGCGGCAGACCCGGAAGCTGAGATCGGTCCTGGACCAGGGTTCAATTCCCCGCCTCGGCGGGTCTTGGACTAAAAATTCCACAGACTCGATAATTCTCGCCCCGGTGCCTCCTCGACTCACGGGTTCACACTCTGCGACTCTGGGCAATAGCTTGCTTAATCTCCACAACGGCCCCTCGCGGCGGGATGCCTGACTTTCACCTTGTGGATACCCTGCCATCTCACAGGGGAATATCAGGACGGGTTCCCTAAGCAAGCGCCGGGACACCCACTGCGGGTAGCCGTGCGCTATATAAGCACAATCTACATTTACATTTACATTTACAGGATCATCAGATACAGAAGCCACTCCTTTTAGAATGACTCCCCAATGCCTCTGCAAGACATCTAGCACACCGCTAGACATCCACCTTCTCGTCCAGTGCCTCTGCAGGACCTCCTGCACACCACCATAGGTACATCTCCCGGGCAAGCTTCTTTTATCACACAAAAAAAACTCACACCAACTCTTCCAGTTCAACACACCACTCATCCACACACTCCCCCTCCAGACTGGTGAGACAGTTCCTCACTGCCCCTGACTCTCAACCTGTACCCCTCTTACTGAGCACCAGGCACCATACTCTGGGAACTGGGAATGGGACTTTACGCACTGGACACATTTTAGCTGCCACCACTGGATCCTACCATACTGGGGAATCCAGACACACACACTACACTCAGGGGATAACCACCCTCCCGAGCAAGCCATTTCTCCTCCACACTCCCTCTCTTCCATATTCCCACACAGGGACAGGAACAGAGATTGGGCTCTGGACCCAGCAAGGGATTCCTTATCTATGGGAACCTCCCCCTCTACTGACGTCCCGCCCTGTCATTTCTCTCATCTGCCACTAAACATAAAGCTCAGGAACACCATTTGAAAATGACACTCTTGAGGAAAAACAAAATCATCAACAATAATGCCAAACATGTGACTATCTAAAAATGCAGAGTTTTGTAATGTAGCCAGTTGTCGCTGTGGTACTGCGCAAACACAAGTCCTAATCCTCACCGCTGACCAACAATGTTAGAACTGGGATTTTCTGGTTGGCTACGGCTTACGCCAAAGCCAGGCAGAAACCACCATTCCAGTCAGGGCAAGGGAGTCACACGCCAAGAAAACCCCTGCTCACCCCCTTGGTAGCTTGGCACGAGCAGACAGGCTTATCCTGGAGGCAATGTGTAAAGCATTTGCGCACGCACACAACAGCAACAACATCCTAGGCACACCACAAAAGGAACTCCACACAAGGTTATATAAAAATAACTTCTGTATTGTCAAAAACACATCAGATAGTAATCACACAATATACAGTGTGCCAATTGGCACAGGCAATATTCACAAGGGATTATTTACACCAGGACAGGGCCACATGAGCCACTGTCAGAATCAACACTTAGCAGAAATAGCACTTCTAGAACTTGGAATAAGTGTAGCACAAAAGAACAATTAGGTCACAACCAGTAACTACTGGTAAAGGTAGGTACACACTACGCAATACTAATAGCCATAGATATAGATCACGCATGGACACATAACCTCTCTAGTATAAACTATACTAGGCAAAACACAACCACCTAAGAATAAAGTACATTTAGGGGTGTAGGTCAGAAGCATTACACATGATGCATAGAAACATTCAGAGGTGTAGGTAAGACACATAAAGCATAAAACACATATGTAAAATAACCTCATAATCCTAAACCAAAGTTCAGAGGTATAAAACACAGGGTGCGTAAAACATACTAAATGCATTGCATTTCCTAGCACCACATTTAAAGCACATATCACATTAGGCAATTACCATCACATAGATAATCACATTGCGCAAAAAGTCACCTTAGGGCCTTGCGCCCTACCCACATACCAGCCCCCTGGCCAACTGGCCATCCAACAAGGGGACTCAAAAAGCCCTGTGTGCAGAATGTCAGGGCGCGCTGCCACGAAGCACCAGTCAGGGGTGTGCCATCGGCGCAAACCTAAACGTTGCAGCTGCCCACTACTTGCTGGGCAGCTGGGAACAGTAACAGGGCCTAAACGTTGCAGCTGGCACTAAGTGCTGCGCAGCTGTAGCAGGCCTGGCACCACTGTGCCATCTCGGTCCCTTCCAGGGACTCTCTCTCAATTGCGCCTAAACGGTGCAGCTGCCCACTACTTGCTGGGCAGCTGTAAATCAACAAAACTGCGCCAGTGCCCTCACTGGGCATAGAATCCTGTTTCACAGCATTGGAGCCCTCTGGCTCTGGAATCACCTGTGCCCCAGGAGCACCCTGGCTCCTTGAGTAAAATATGGCCCCCAAACGTTGGAGCCACGGGGCTCAGAACCAATATTCATGCCCCCAATAGCGTGTGGAGCGCACTGGCGCTCAAACAACAAGGTGCATTTTGGCGGGAGCCACCTAGGCTCTTAAATCAATAATGTGCCCCACAGAGCCACACATGGGCTCGGGAAACTAATGGGGCATCGGGGGGGGGGCCCGCAGGCTCCTTAAACAACTAGAAGTGCCCTCTATAAACAAATGCCCCTAACGTGGGACAATCACGGGCCTTCTAGCCCCGGGAACAACTCTCCCCACGTTGGAGCGGCCCACTGACACACGGGGCTGCTCTGACGTAGTGCCTCGCACTGGCACTACAACAATCCATCGGCTCCCTCGTGGAGCAGAACAAAACTGCCCCCACATCACCCCGCCCAGCCCTGATTCACCGGACCTCGGGTGGCGCTTCCTCTGTAAGGACGGGGCGTTCTCCACCTCATATCCAGCGCAGAGGAGCAGGCAACGTCAATGTGCCGCCCGCCCCCTCCGCACCAGCACAATCTCCTCTTTCGGCACCCGGGCCTTCAGAGTGGAGCCGCAAGGCTCCAGGTCAACTTCTCCTCCTGGGCTCCCTCCCAGCTCACGGGGGCCCCGGGCGGCCATTCCTCGGCCAGCTGCCTCTCTCCACCGGCCGGCGGCGGTGGGCGGGACTTCCTGCGGGATTGCAGGCCCCGTCCCGGCAAAAGATGCCTGGCTTCCTGCCTCGGAGGGCAGCCAATGGCAGCGCAGCCCCGAGCAGGGAGGCGGGCACAGCGTCTCCTCGGTAATCCCCGGGGCCGGCGGTGAATTCTCGGCACACAGCGCTCCTAAGCGCTTATCGGAAAATAAAGCGCTCCCAGCGCTAGAGGACCAACAGGGCCCAAGTGGAAATAAAGCGCTCCCAGCGCTAGAGGACCAACAAGTTCCAAGTAGAAATAAAGCGCTCCCCAGCGCTGTAGACACACCAGTCCAGGACAAAGGTCAGGCACCCAAAGGTTTCAGGGACCTCCATCAGGCATCCAGGGGCTGGGCAGGGCCCAGGGAGGCAAGCCTTCCCCTGGGCCCCAGCAGCAGCACGCCCCTGGCAGGATTCAAGTAGAAACAAGAACATTTTGTAAGGGGACACAGCCCCTTTTTATACAGTGAATTCATTTGTCTAAAGGTGCAGGGTGGGGTAAAACCAGGCGCAGCTGGTTTGGGAGCCCCCTTGATGAGCTCAGCCACCCCTCCCATATACTAGTCAGGCTTGGGTCATCAGTCGCACCACAGGGGGCGGAGCCAGCATTGTGTGGGGAAAGCCCAGCCCTATTCAGGTCCCAGGTGCACCCCTCCCCTCACATCAGCATGCTAATCTCAACACTCACCACTGGGCAGACCATCCAGACTCCGGGAGCCAGGCTCCAGCCAATCACGTGCCAGCACACTCACTACACACGCACACCCATGTCTAGAAGTGGCACTTCCACACTAGACACATTCATGCCGCATACATCATTACGCAGCATTCAATCTCACAAGTTCGCACATACCAAACTCGACCCTGCACTCCCCACACATTAGGAACTACCATGGTCACACATATTCCCCATGCATTACTATGGGAGGGCAGGTCACTCTCACACATACACAGAGAGCTCACGCACTTTACACTGTACCACAGTAAAAAAGTGCGCAGAGACCTAAAATCACCAACACCAGGTTACAGAAATAGGCCAGGAAAAAGCAAAAAGTTTCGGGGTGAACCTGCCAAAAAAGGGCCAGGTCCAACATGTGGTTTTTCATGGGCATCTCCTGTTTTTGTGCTGGCGAAGCTTGCCTGCATTCTCAGGATAGTAAAGGGGCTTTTCTTCTATTATATTGTAATGAATCACTTGCTTCATAACAATATAATAGCATCTGAGGAGATGGGTGCAGTGAAGTGTGAGATAGATCTGGACCGGGCTGAGGAGAGAGATAGATGGTGTAGAAGAGCTGAGAGACTAACTGTAAGACTATGCTAAG
This sequence comes from Lissotriton helveticus, assembly GCF_964261635.1. Classification (NCBI taxonomy): domain Eukaryota; kingdom Metazoa; phylum Chordata; class Amphibia; order Caudata; family Salamandridae; genus Lissotriton; species Lissotriton helveticus. Next base: position 1,562,699,235 of record NC_136068.1, on the reverse strand, counting down.
TAGAGAGGACATCTGTGAAGAGCGATGGTGCAACAGAGATGAGACAGCCTCTCTGTAAAGGGACTGGGCTGAAGAGAGGGGGCATCTGTGGAGAGTGATGGTGCAGAAGAGATGAGAAAGCCTCTCTGTAAAGGGACTGGGCTGAAGAGAGAGGTCATGTATGGAGAGCGATTGTGCAGAAGAGATGAGACAGCCTCTCTGTAAAGTGACTGGGCTGAAGGGAAAGGGCATCTATGGAGAGCGATGGTGCAGAAGAGATGAGACAGCCTCTCTGTAAAGGGACTGGGCTGAAGATAGAGGGCATCTGTGGAGAGCGCTGGTGCAGAAGAGATGAGACAGCCTCTCTGTAAAGGGACTGGGCTGAAGAGATAGTGCATTTGTGGAGAGTGATGGTGCAGAAGAGATGAGAGAGCCCCTCTGTAGAGTGACTGGGATCAGGAGAGAAGGTGTCTGAGGAGAGAGAGATGGTGCAGAAGAGATGAGAGATGGATTAGGCTGAGGAAAGGATGTCTGTGGAGAGAGATGGTGCAGAAGAGATGAGAGAGGCTATCTGTAAATGGAATGGGTTGAGGAAGGATGGCACCTGTGGAGAGAGATGGTGCATTGGGGATGAGAGAGGGCATCTGTAGAGTGAATGGGCTGAGGAGAAAGGGCACCTGTGGAGAGAGATGTGCAGCGGGAGGAGAGAGGACATCTGTAGATGGGATGGGCTGAGGAGAGAGGGCACTTGTGGATAGCGATGGTGCAACAGAGATGAAACAGCCTCTCTGTAAAGAGACTGGCAACAGGAGAGAAGGCATCTTAGGAGAGAGAGATGGTGCAGAAGAGATGAAAGATGGATTAGGCTGAGGAAAGGGTGTCTGTGGAGAGAGATGGTGCAGAGGAGATGAGAGAGGCTATCTGTAAATGCGATGGGCTGAGGAGAGAGGGCACCTGTGGAGAGCGATGGTGCAACAGAGATAAGACAGCCTCTCTGTAAAGGGACTGGCAACAGGAAAGAAGGCATCTCAGGAGAGAGAGATGGTGCAGAAGAGATGAAATAGTGATTGGCCTGAGGAGAGGGTGTCTGCGGAGAGAGATGGTGCAGAGGAGATGAGAAAGGCTATCAGTAGAAGGAATGGGCTGAAGAGAGATGGCACCTGTGGAGAGAGATGGTGCAGAAGAGATGAGACAGTCTCTCTGTAAAGAGGGCATCTGTGGAGAGTGATGGTGCAGAGGAGATGAGACAGCCTCTCTGTAAAGGGACTGGCAACAGGAGAGAAGGCATCTCAGGAGAGAGAGATGGTGCAGAAGAGATGAAAGAGTGATTGGCCTGAGGAGAGGGTGTCTGCGGAGAGAGATGGTGCAGAGGAGATGAGAAAGGCTATCTGTAGAGGGAATGGGCTGAAGAGAGACTGCACCTGTGGAGAGAGATGGTGCAGCAGGGATGATAGAGGCTGAATGTAGGGGGGACAGAGCTGAGGAGAGGGCATCTGTGAAGAGAGATTGTATAAAAGAGGTGAGAGACGCTATGTCTAGAGGGAACTGGGCTGAGGAAGGGGCACCTGTGGAGAGAGACGGTGCAGCGAGGATGAGAGAGGACAGCTGTAGAGGGACTGGGTTGAGGCGATAAGGCATTCGCGGAGGAAGATGGTGTAGAAGACAAGATGGAGAGATGGTCTGGGGAGAGAGGGCACCTGTAGAGAGAGATGGTGCAGCAGAGATGAGAGAGGACATCTGTAGAGGGAAAAGCCTGAGACGAGAGAGGATCTGTCAAGAGTGATGGTGAAGCAGTTATGATAGAGGCTGTATGTAGAGGGGACTGGACTGAGGAGAGAGTCCACCTGTGGAGAAAGAGATGGTACGGAAGAGGTGAGAGACGCTCTCTCTAAGAGGAACTGGACTGAGGAGAGGGTGTCTGTGGAGAGAGATGATACGGAACAGGTGAGAGACGCTCTCTCTAAGAGGAACTGCACTGAGGAGAGGGTGTCTGTGGAGAGAGATGGTACGGAACTTAAGCAGTAAGAGATGCTCTCTCTAAGAGGAACTGGACTGAGGAGAGGGAGTCTGTGGAGAGAGATGGTATGGAAGAGGTGAGAGACGCTCTCTCTAAGAGGAACCGGGCTGAGGAGAGGGCGTCTGTAGAGCGAGATGGTAAGGAAGAGGTGAGAGACGCTGCCTCTAAGAGGAACTGGACTGAGGAGAGGACATCTGTGGAGAGAGATGGTACAGAAGAAGAGAGAGACGCTCTCTCTAAGAGGAACTGAACTGAGGAGAGGTCTTCTGTGGAGAAAGAGATGGTAGAGAAGAGGTGAGAGACGCTCTCTCTAAGATGAACTGGGCTGAGGAGAGGGCGCCTGTGGAGAGAGATGGTAGAGAAGAGGTGAGAGTCGCTCTCTCTAAGATGAACTGGGCTGAGGAGAGGGTGTCTGTGGAAAGGGTGTCTATGGAGCGAGATGGTTGGGAAGAGGTGAGAGACGCTCTCTCTAAGAGAAACCGGACTGAGGAGAGGGCGCCTGTGGAGAGAGATGGTAGAGAAGAGGTGCGAGACGCTCTCTCTAAGAGGAACTGGACTGAGGAGAGGGCGCCTGTGGAGAGAGATGGTAGAGAAGAGGTGAGAGACGCTCTCTCTAAGAGGAACTGGACTGAGGAGAGGGCGCCTGTGGAGAGAGATGGTAGAGAAGAGGTGAGAGACGCTCTTTCTAAGATGAACTGGGCTGAGGAGAGGGTGTCTGTGGAGAGAGATGGTACGGAACTTAAGCAGTAAGAGATGCTCTCTCTAAGAGGAACTGGACTGAGGAGAGGGCACCTGAGGAGAGAGATGGTATGGAAAAGGTGAGAGACGCTCCCTCTAAGAGGAACTGGACTGAGGAGAGGGCAGCTGTGGAGAGAGATGGTAGAGAAGAAGTGAGAGACGCTCTTTTATGAGGAACTGGGCTGAGGAGAGGGTGCCTGTGGAGAGAGATGGTATGGAAGAGGTGAGAGACGCGCTCTCTAAGAGAAACTGGGCTGAGGAGAGGGTATTTTCTGGAGAGAGAGGGTATGGAAGAGGAGAGAGATGCTCTCTCTAAAAGGAACTGGGCTGAGGAGAGGGTGTCTGTAGAGAGAGATGGTATGGAAGAGGTGAGAGACGCTCCCTCTAAGAGGAACTGGACTGAGGAGAGGGCAGCTGTGGAGAGAGATGGTAGAGAAGAGGTGAGAGACGCTCTTTCTAAGATGAACTGGACTGAGGAGAGGGTGTCTGTGGAGAGAGATGGTAGAGAAGAGGTGAGAGACGCTCTCTCTAAGAGGAACTGGACTGAGGAGAGGGCAGCTGTGGAGAGAGATGGTAGAGAAGAGGTGAGGGACACTCCCTCTAAGAGTAGCTGGGCTGAGGAGAGTGCGTCTGTGGAGAGAGATGGTAGAGAAGAGGTGAGAGACGCTCTCTTATGAGGAACTGGGCTGAGGAGAGGGCGCCTGTGGAGAGAGATGGTATGAAAGAGGTGAGAGACGCGCTCTCTAAGAGAAAACGGACTGAGGAGAGGGTGTCTGTGGAGAGAGATGGTAGAGAAGAGGTGAGAGACGCTCTCTCTAAGAGGAACTGGGCTGAGGAGAGGGTACCTGTGGAGAGAGAGAGTATGGAAAAGGTGAGAGACGCTCCCTCTAAGAGGAACTGGGCTGAGGAGAGGGTACCTGTGGAGAGAGAGAGTATGGAAGAGGAGAGAGATGCTCTCTCTAAAAGGAACTGGGCTGAGGAGAGGGTGTCTGTGGTGAGAGATGGTATGGAAGAGGTGAGAGACGCTCCCTCTAAGAGTAACTGGACTGAGGAGAGGGCACCTGAGGAGAGAGATGGTATGGAAAAGGTGAGAGACGCTCCCTCTAAGAGTAACTGGACTGAGGAGAGGGCACCTGAGGAGAGAGATGGTATGGAAGAGGTGAGAGATACTCCCTCTAAGAGTAACTGGACTGAGGAGAGGGCACCTGAGGAGAGAGATGGTATGGAAAAGGTGAGAGACGCTCCCTCTAAGAGGAACTGGACTGAGGAGAGGGCACCTGAGGAGAGAGATGGTATGGAAAAGGTGAGAGACGCTCCCTCTAAGAGGAACTGGACTGAGGAGAGGGCAGCTGTGGAGAGAGATGGTAGAGAAGAAGTGAGAGACGCTCTTTTATGAGGAACTGGGCTGAGGAGAGGGTGCCTGTGGAGAGAGATGGTATGGAAGAGGTGAGAGGCGCGCTCTCTAAGAGAAACTGGGCTGAGGAGAGGGTATTTTCTGGAGAGAGAGGGTATGGAAGAGGAGAGAGATGCTCTCTCTAAAAGGAACTGGGCTGAGGAGAGGGTGTCTGTAGAGAGAGATGGTATGGAAGAGGTGAGAGACGCTCCCTCTAAGAGGAACTGGACTGAGGAGAGGGCAGCTGTGGAGAGAGATGGTAGAGAAGAGGTGAGAGACGCTCTTTCTAAGATGAACTGGACTGAGGAGAGGGTGTCTGTGGAGAGAGATGGTAGAGAAGAGGTGAGAGACGCTCTCTCTAAGAGGAACTGGACTGAGGAGAGGGCAGCTGTGGAGAGAGATGGTAGAGAAGAGGTGAGGGACACTCCCTCTAAGAGTAACTGGGCTGAGGAGAGTGCGTCTGTGGAGAGAGATGGTAGAGAAGAGGTGAGAGACGCTCTCTTATGAGGAACTGGGCTGAGGAGAGGGCGCCTGTGGAGAGAGATGGTATGAAAGAGGTGAGAGACGCGCTCTCTAAGAGAAAACGGACTGAGGAGAGGGTGTCTGTGGGGAGAGATGGTAGAGAAGAGGTGAGAGACGCTCTCTCTAAGAGGAACTGGGCTGAGGAGAGGGTACCTGTGGAGAGAGAGAGTATGGAAAAGGTGAGAGACGCTCCCTCTAAGAGGAACTGGGCTGAGGAGAGGGTACCTGTGGAGAGAGAGAGTATGGAAGAGGAGAGAGATGCTCTCTCTAAAAGGAACTGGGCTGAGGAGAGGGTGTCTGTGGTGAGAGATGGTATGGAAGAGGTGAGAGACGCTCCCTCTAAGAGTAACTGGACTGAGGAGAGGGCACCTGAGGAGAGAGATGGTATGGAAAAGGTGAGAGACGCTCCCTCTAAGAGTAACTGGACTGAGGAGAGGGCACCTGAGGAGAGAGATGGTATGGAAGAGGTGAGAGACACTCCCTCTAAGAGTAACTGGACTGAGGAGAGGGCACCTGAGGAGAGAGATGGTATGGAAAAGGTGAGAGACGCTCCCTCTAAGAGTAACTGGACTGAGGAGAGGGCACCTGAGGAGAGAGATGGTATGGAAAAGGTGAGAGACGCTCCCTCTAAGAGTAACTGGACTGAGGAGAGGGCACCTGAGGAGAGAGATGGTATGGAAGAGGTGAGAGACACTCCCTCTAAGAGTAACTGGACTGAGGAGAGGGCACCTGAGGAGAGAGATGGTATGGAAAAGGTGAGAGACGCTCCCTCTAAGAGGAACTGGACTGAGGAGAGGGCACCTGAGGAGAGAGATGGTATGGAAAAGGTGAGAGACGCTCCCTCTAAGAGGAACTGGACTGAGGAGAGGGCAGCTGTGGAGAGAGATGGTATGGAAGAGGAGAGAGATGCTCTCTCTAAAAGGAACTGGACTGAGGAGAGGGCAGCTGTGGAGAGAGATGGTAGAGAAGAGGTGAGAGACGCTCCCTCTAAGAGGAACTGGACTGAGGAGAGGGCAGCTGTGGAGAGAGATGGTAGAGAAGAGGTGAGAGACGCTCTTTCTAAGATGAACTGGACTGAGGAGAGGGCACCTGAGGAGAGAGATGGTATGGAAAAGGTGAGAGACGCTCCCTCTAAGCGGAACTGGACTGAGGAGAGGGCAGCTGTGGAGAGAGATGGTAGAGAAGAAGTGAGAGACGCTCTTTTATGAGGAACTGGGCTGAGGAGAGGGTGCCTGTGGAGAGAGATGGTATGGAAGAGGTGAGAGACGCGCTCTCTAAGAGAAACTGGGCTGAGGAGAGGGTATTTTCTGGAGAGAGAGGGTATGGAAGAGGAGAGAGATGCTCTCTCTAAAAGGAACTGGGCTGAGGAGAGGGTGTCTGTAGAGAGAGATGGTATGGAAGAGGAGAGAGACGCTCTCTCTAAGAGGAACTGGACTGAGGAGAGGGTACCTGTGGAGAGATAGGGTATGGAAGAGGAGAGAGACGCTCTCTCTAAGAGGAACTGGACTGAGGAGAGGGCACCTGAGGAGAGAGATGCTATGGAAATGATGTCCTACGGTGGATGAAGAGAAAGGTGGACTGGAAGAAAGATTGACCATAGAGTGAGAAGAGTGGACAGAACATCTAAGGGGAGACCATGAAGCAGAGAGGAGGGTAGTTATCTCAGGAGAGGCGTTTCTCGGGCAAGAAGGGCTGCAGAGAGGAGAAAGAGTGCAAAGATGAGTGAGGCGATGTGCGAGAAGGGTAACACCACCGGAGAGAGTGCATCTGAGGGGGAAGGGGTAGCAAAGAGAGAGGAGAGAGACGGTATCTGAGGAAAGAGCGTCGTAGAGATGAGCAAGGGGCAGCAGTGAGAAGACATGGTCTGAGGGGAGACCGAGTGATGCAGCATGAGGTGAGAGAGAGGGTATATGAGGACAGAGACCGTAGGAAGAAGAGAGAGGCCGGACAAACGGATGCGTGACAGTGCAGCAAAGACAAGGGAGGGCGTCAGGGAAGAAGGAGCAGCGCAGAACGAGAACGTAATGAGGAGAGAGGGGTCTCGGGTGAGACAGGCAATAATTAGGAAATTGAGGATAGCGGGGCAGTCTGAGGCGAAAGGGGCAATAGGGTGGAGGTATGACGAAAGAGGGGTATCTGAGGAAAGAGTGATAGAAGAGGGGCGTGAGGGGCCGCAAAGAAGGGAGATGGCATCCGAGGTGCAGTCCCACTCTAGGGGAGAGGCTTATAGGTAGAAAGGGATATGAAGAGGATGGATATCATGGATATGAAGAGTATTTGAGGAGAAGGGGGTAGAACGGAGGCAACATTGGGCGAACCAGCCAAACAAAGAATTATAAAGTGGCATGGAAGCTAGGTGGGGTCAGGGGGCAGTGAGTGGGGAGAGAGGCACAGAACATAGGGGCACACAGCAGGGCGATCCGAAGAGTAGGGGTGAAAAGAAAGAAGGGGAACAATTGAAATAGAAAGGGTAGTAACAGCTGGGTATTAGAGTGCTGTGTAATACAATAGGGGTGAGCAGATGGGAATTAAAGGTATAGTGACAGCTATTGGGGCGAGCGTAGAAGAGGGGGAAGAATGTATGGGAAGTAGGTTAGAAAAAAAACAGCGAGTGAGAATGTAAAAGAGCTGCGCTTCCAGGGCAGGAGGGGGAGGGGACGACTTCCTGCTATTCACACTGTACATGTTGTCTAATGACATTTACAACACACTGCAGGGAAAAGCATAATAAAAAAACCCTGAAAGAGCTCCGATTGAGAAAAGTCCTACCCCTTACCAACAGCTCCCTCAGCACTTCCAGGAATAACCAGCCGGAGAGGGGCGGGGAAGGGGGGCGGAATTCAAGCAGCACCCAGCCTCTCCCAGCAGCCAATCCCAGGCCGGCGGCCCAGCGGGGACATCCGCCACGGGCCAATCCTATCGCTGGGAAGGGAAAGAAATAAATACACACGTTACCCCTCCCCCGCTATCGTACAACTAACTCCCCCCCCCCCCCTACACTAGTGGAAGGGGAAAAAAGAAGTAAAGCTTCGCATGTGAATGGTGCTGCTCAGGCGGGACAGTGAGTGGAGCTGTCCCGGGATGAGGTGAAGCGGACAGAGCTACTGCCACAGCGAGGCCAGGCAGGCGCGCGGTGCCACGGTTTCCCGCCAGGGCAGGTACTTTTGCAACCTGTCTCGTTTGGTCCATTGCTGCCCACAGTCCTCGGGAGGAGAGCCGCTGTCCTGTGCATTCAACCATTCATCCTTTCGCTGGTCTGGACGTCTGCTAGTACCTGTTCTAAAGAGCAGCTGGCCAGCATGACCCCTGGTGCGGGGTGCTCCTCTCTGGACCGAGGACCGCAGGGATCGGACAAGACCCACCGCAGGGAGGTGAGTTCTGCTCCTGGGGGGTCTAAGCGGTGACTCTCATCCAGAGTAGATGGGATTCCCACGTGGTGTAAAGGGATCAGGAGCGTGTTTGGTTGAGACACTGGCTGTTACAGGGCAAAATCTATCCAAACTGAAGTTGGCGGAGGGGTGTATTCTGCAGGACAAATAATTCAATAATTCTCATTAAAAAAGAAGTGAACATTAAATATTAGGGGTTTTTAGCCGGTATCGAAAAACTTTGCACGGAGACAATGAAACTTGGAAATTGTGTTTTTAAACAATATCACACGTTTCTGTGATTAAGCAAGCACATTATCCATAAATAGTACTCGAGCAGGAGAGACATCTCACAGCATATAGAAACAAAGTATGGTCATCACACTGTAGTGTAGGGTGAGTAACAAACAAGGTGTTGTCAAAATGTCTTCAAAGACAAATGCATCAAACACAGCTGCCTTTCAGGCATATCATTCCCTGACCCGCAATGTACACTTATTCTTTCATATACTGCATTTTTTTGTAAGAATCAGTGTACACGTTTGTTGGGCGGTTCTTCCAAGATGACCCCCCCCCCCCCCCCGTCTCACTTTAAAGTGCACCTCTCTCAGCCAGTGTTTTCCATAGCTCATATTTGTTTTAATTAATTGAAAAACACTACTGTCAGTCGTTGTTTACATTTATCTCCGGTAATGCTCTCACGCGCCGCGAGTCCGCGACCATGTTTTGCCGCCTGTACATTTCACATAATACTACTTTTGATCAAATATCCGGTGTGCGACTAGATACTTTTAGACAGGGGAGGCTTGTTATAATCAAGTTTGAGGGCCGGTGAGCTCGGTAGCGGAGAAGGGGGAGAGGAGTTTGTTGATGTCACATCGTGAAGGAGCCAGGTGCAATATCTGTGGCATGGCCTCATGGAATACATACATGACGCTCGTTTCACAGAGAAACCGTTATGTATGTTGCATCCGCCTGAGTGCCTGGTAGGCTTATGGGAAGCAGCCTTTCTCGTTGTGCCCTATAACATATAGGATTTTAGATGGTAACATTGAATAACTGGGACGTGTTTCACCGAGGAGTTCCGAGTGGCATCAAATAGACGAGAGCAAAGCGCCCGTTGTCAATTATGTCACTCGGAAACCTGAGGTGAACCGCCCCCCCCCCCCTTATTCTCTTTTTACCCACGTGTTATGTATGCCCCCAAAAATCATCAACCCCTGCTTTCAATTACTACCCAAGAGCAGAAAAGGACTGGGCAGCCATATGAAACATGGCCTCTCCTCCCTGTTCTATATGTAAAAAGAAAATAGCTGTCGAGAAATGTTGACAATTTCATCATGTTAATGAGGTAACTTTATATTCTAGGGAGCCTTATTCATTGAATGAAGTGGATATCCCATGCAAGAAATGTTGGTAAACTTGTTTGAAATGTTGCAAGTTCAAGTCGAGTTTTAAGTAAACACAGTTGCTGCTAAAATGCAGTCAAATGACGTCAAATCTTGGTATAGTATAAAAAGTCACTCTAAACTTGGGGGCATGGAGGATGGTGCTGTGATTCAGTTGGAATGCCTCCCCAGAGCTATCGATTTTCGCCAGTGTTATACCTAACGCTACCCGTCGGTGCATTAGCAGTGTAAGACGTCCAGTGCAGTTATTCCAAGCCATGAGAGCGGCAGTGAGTGTAGGCTGGTACAGGAGGTACTGGCCCAGGTCCCCGCCTGGTGGTTTAACTCATAAACACGGTTTCACCAAGAAAGTGGATGCACAAATCCAACATATTCACATACACACGGTTCTGTACTCGCCACAATTGGTTCTGGACTCGCTGTTCTGTTTCTATATTGCCATGTTCTACTTTTCATTTCTGCTTATGTATTATCTATGTGGTTCTGTCCTTGCTGTGTTTTAGTTTTGTACTTTCAGTGTGCTGGTTCTATAGTGGTGTAGTTGTGGTCTGTACGGTGTTCAGGCTCTTCACCCACCACGTATGGCTTCTCTATGAGCTCAGGTCTTTTTCTGGACTTTGTTCGCCCTTACTTGCTGTAATATGGTTTGGCACGCCATATATTTTATTGCTTTACTACCGTATTTTGGTTCTCCACTGTTGTGTTCTGTTTCTGTATTAACTTTGTTGCTGCTTTGCTGTGTTATGGTTTGTACTTGCTATGTTTTATTTCTGTACTCACTGTATTTTGGTAATGTATTTTCAGTTTTCTGGCTCTACACTAACCGAATTTCTGTTCTGTGCTCTAGTTTTATACTCACCATGTTTCACTTCGCTCTTTTGTTCTGTTGCTCATTCTTATATTTTTGTGCTCAGTGTTTTAATTTCGTGCTCACTGTGTTTTCTTTCTGTCCTCAGTGTATTTTCTTTCTGTGTTTACTGTATTTAGCTTCTAGGAAAGCTATGTGTATTCTGTTCATATTGTGTCTAAGAACGAGGCCACAATCACCTCTACAATTCAGTGTGGTGTGTGTGTTGTAATCCCCCCACAGGAAAAATTGTCACAGCTCAGAAGAATGGCAATTTATAAATTGCGAATTACACTTGTTCACTGACCCCAAAATGGCGGATTTTGTCTTTAAATGAAAAATGTGGCATAGGGTTAAAGGCTCCTGTCCTACTCCTGGCAATCTATGACTGCCGCAGATTTCAAGGATTTACGCATGGAAAGAAAAAGTTTGTGAATGCCAACAGTTGTAAATCTAAGACAGAAGGTATATACTGCTCGTTTAGGCATTAGTTATTAAGAGCCACCACACCATTACTAAACTTAATAGAATATTTTATTTGTAGTGAAGAGGGATACGCCTAAAATATGTGGCAAGCAGTTTACCCAACATGTTCTAGAACTGGATTTAGAATAGGAACGTAGGGATTTAGAATACGAATTTATATAATCTTGGAACTGTGTTGGATGAAAACAAGCTATATAGTGCACCAAATGGTTTCAAAATAATAATTCAACAAAACTTTCTTTGTAATGAAAACAGTAAATTTTCATTCAGTACCTCTCTATCGTAACCCATTTTACGTTTTTCTTTTTCTAGACCACATAGATCTACGCATTTATAATCAAACTTCTTCGAGTTTTACCCCGGTTGTCTAACATTCTTGGCAGAAAGAGGTTGTATGTGCGAATGTGTATGGTTGCTGACCCACACTCTTGGGAAGGGATTTCTCCTGCATGGCTATGGTGAGCGTGCTTCCCTGTCCTGCGTCTCTACAATTTTCTTTGTTTTTTGTCAAAATAAGTGCTTACCTAAATAATGGACCGAGACTCCAGAACAGTGCCCAGTGTTCGAGTGGACCCGGACCCTCAAAGAGCGACTTCTGTCATTTCTTATTGGGCTTTTTGGCGATTGCGGGCAAGGCAGCTTGATTATTGGTAAAAGTTTAGGCCTTTTCACCTGCCTCCCTCTGGTGGAGTTGGCTAGTGTCCTCTCCTGCAAAACAATTCCGCCAGTCTGCCTAAGCTAGGTCTTTCAGTTGCATATAATATGGATATGTGTAGAAATGTGTGTACAGTGCAAATTTTAGTCATATGTTGAGTATGTAGATTAGAGGGGTGTGTGCATGAGTGCGTGGTGCAGTGCACTTTGTTTTCTTGGATTCCATATGTGTGAAGCAACTGAAATGATGGGGGGTGCTTTGAGCTAGGCTAGCAAGTTCTCCGTTGATCTTGGACATCTCATTTAGTGCATTCTTTCATCCACCCCTTGATAGATGGATACTGTGTCCTCTGGGTGGGGCTATCTGGACCTCTTCCTATTGAAGCTTGTCACCATCTGCAAGAAACCTGGTCTACTCTTTGTGCTTAACCCCATCCGCGCTAAGCGTTTTACCTCTGTGCGCTAAAGATTCACAATTACCGCGTTACATGACGAGCTCAGCTCGTCATGAGCGTACGACAGGCGTACCTCATGACGAGCTGAGCTCGTCATGAGCGTGGAAGGGGTTAATACACATCTGTACCCAGGATGGTTAGAACCAGTTGGCGAGGAGCTCTTGTTGTCCATGGTCATGCAACGGCCATGCACTGCTTGATTGGAGGTGTTCTCCAGGATTTGAACTAGGCCAGAGCTGTGATTGGTCAGCTTTGACGATAAATACTGGCCAGTTTAACAAGAGGGTACACCTCATCCCCACACGGTGCTAGGTCATTCTAGTGCTCTCTCTGCTTAGTGATTCTGCCCTGCCTTACTGTATGTAAATGGGAGGAAACATTCTTTTCCATAGGCTTATCTGCGAATAGACATTAAGTAAATTTACTTGTTTCATACGTTGTTTATTTTACTTTTCATTTTTTATAGTTTTTAAGAGCACGTGATTGCCTCAAGGCTTCCTGGCGCTGAAATAGACAACAAACTAACCGCTGCTACTGATAGGATAGATACACAAACATGTTACTTTAATTTAGAAAGATCCAAGTCTTCAGCTGTTTCTTAAACTTTTGTAAATTGGCTTTGGAGGGAAGAGCGAGGGAGCTCTTGTTACAAGCCTTGTTTATCAAGTAGAAAATAAAACGAGCAAACAAGGCCTAATCCTCTCCTCCGAGTCCTTAATAGAATTGAAACTTTAAGTTACAGTAGCTAGGACATTTTTCATTCTATGTCAGGACCCGGAGGCGAGGATTATGCCTTCTTTCTTCGTTTTATTTTCAAATAGTAATTGAGAATCATTTGAAGGCAGTGAACACAATAGGGGGAAGTCCCAGATACAATGCCTTGGTATAGTCCAACAAGCTCCTATTATTAAGTGAATAATAGGAAAATGAGAAGGGAGAGGAAGAAAGTGGAGAATGGTTTTCAGAAGCATCAGTTGTACAAAGCAAGAAAAGTGAGTTTATTAATCTAATTTTGAAAACAAAGTGTGGCATCAAACACCACCCCAATATTTTCTCTGTCTTAACTGGTACAGGAGACATGGGCAAAAAGTTTGGCCACTGTTAGAATGGCCAGAGAGAACAAGGACTTCCCAAAATCAATACCTCAATTTTATTAGGGTTCAATCCCCAACAAACTGCAGGACCTCGAGTCTGCCTCTGCATTTTTGGCCTATCTTTAGAGGCAGTCAGAGATCCTGTGCCATCCAGTCAGATGATGATTTGTATAGCATTTACATAGCACATACATTAAAGTTTGGAGCTCTTCATGCTGCTGATGACATAACATATAGAGTAAATTGGGTAGTGCTTAAGGGGGATCCTAGTGGGACTCTTCTTTGGAGATGAGGAGCAGAAGAAAGGCATGAAAACCGATTGTCTGCTCTCCATTAAGAAGCATTGAAGCCAGTGCAATGCTTTATCTACCACTCCTGCAAGCCTGACTATTAAAATATCATCAAGCCCAGATTCAAAGGCGACAGAGACCCAATAGGAGCAAAGCACAATGTATGACAGGGGAAACCCATTAAACCAAACGGTACCTGGGTAATATAGACTTCAATACAAAAATGGTACCTTGGTGCACACGGTATGTATAATAATTTGAAATGATAAGGAATAAAAGTAAAATACTCCCTATATTAGTGTTTGTATCACTGTGACAAAACTAAGTATATATATCTCTTTTATATAGTCTCCTATCTCATCTTGACCCACAGACACGTTAGAGGTTATTATCAAATGATTTTTATTTTTTATTTTTATCAAATAAAAAAAAAGTTTATATATCTCTCAATTATAATTTCAAACACATTTGTATATACAAATACTTTTTACATATATACAACAAAATAGAAGCCCTTCGTTTTGAGTTAGGATGTCTCAACAAAACCTAAAACAGACATTCCTATTGAGATCATGCAGACTCATATGAGGAAAACAATTAGGTCGAAATGATTTAAACCCAATGTCTTAAAGATCCCTCATCACACTATTCAAATTAATCAAAATTATTTATATGTATCTGCCGTCTCTTTATGGTCGACGCGTTTCAGCCAATCAATTCTGGCCTCTTCAGGACTAGGGCTATTTACAATCCATCTGTACAAACAACAAATAAAAGGAAAGGAAACAGACATTATTTTTAAGGTCCAAACCTCAATAGCCAAAATATCTATCTACATATTTACATGTGCATTTTCAATCAAACAAAGTTTTTGAGATCTTCTTTCTGTGAGCGAACTGACCATTATAACCTGCCATTTGTTAGTATAATTCAATTGAATTCATTAAACCAGGCCGGGCATGGTATCTAGATAAAGTTGATTTCTATAGTTGATTATTATAGTTGATTTATATAGTTGATTTATTATAGATACTTTCTGTTGTTACTGGTCATATGTATTTTACAAAGAACCATCTACCCCCGTTGACTTTATCAAAAAAAGAGAGTCCCTTCAGAATTTATTGTATCCTTGGCCAGTATTTGTTTAAAGAATAACTTTTTTAATTTTAAAGGTCAACTCTATTTACAAACGTCAGGAGTAGCAATGGGGTGTAGCTTCTCACCAGAGATAGCAAACCTTGTGATGGCAGAATTCGAAAACAAATTAATTTATAGTGACACCAACCCCTTCAGAAATTGTATAAAAAACTGGTGTCGCTTTATAGATGACATTTTTTTAATTTGGGAGGGAGATAGCATCAGGCTACAGGACTTTCACAATTGGCTCAATTCCCGTACAGTGGAATTTAATTTCACTATGGCATACCATCAAAAGAAGTTAAACTTTCTAGATGTCAATATATATTGTAATGAAGGAGAACTACAAGTGAGCCTGTATACTAAAACGACAGACCGGAATACATTGCTTCACTTCTCCAGCTGCCATCCTAGAACTTTAAAAGAAAACTTGCCTTACGGCCAATTTTTGAGGATAAAAAGAAACTCCAGCAAAAAGGAGGACTATTTTTTGAGTGCAGAAATTCTCAAAGAAAAATTGGTTAACAGAGGTTACCCAAAGAGGTTAGTAAAAAACGCTCTTAAAAGAGCGTGGTTTACTCCAAGAGAAAATCTCTTAACACCTAAAACAACGGAAAAAGAGTCTCCATTAACATGTGTCTTGACCTTCGACCCAAAAGCTCACAAAATCAAAAAGATTATCCAAAAACATTGGAAAATCATAGAACATTTAGGAATCCAGAAACCTCTATTTGCGTTTAAGAAAGGCAAAAATATAAGACAAATGCTTGTGAGAGCCGAGAGAAAAGAGGACAAAAAAACAACAGATCTGAGAGGAATGTTAAAATTGCCCCCTATAATTGGCCATTATAGGTGTTTGAATTGTGTGGCCTGTAATTTATCATCTGACTCAAAAGAAATAGAGATCAATGGATCAATGCACCAACAAAAGAGTTTTTCTAATTGCAACACAAGGAATGCAATTTATTGTATTACTTGTCCGTGCAAAAAGACATACATTGGGCAAACTAAACAAATGGTCAAGAAACGCATCCTGCAACACAAGTCACGTATCAAATGCAAAACTACAGGGGCTCCTTTAGTACAGCATTTTGAAATGCATCATCATTCAGAGGAGGATATAATCTGGTCAGTGTTATGTGTACTAGAAAAGACCAAACCAGAAGAACTTGAATCTAAACTAAACAGATTAGAAGCAAGACTAATTGAAAAATACAAAACAGCAACCACAGGGTTGAATGAAAAAGATGAAATTTGGTCTTTATTGTAAAACTGTGTGAAATTGGTATGTAACAACTGTTAATTTGTTCCTTGATATGACATGTAATGGATACTGTGGAAATATAGTAATGAAAACATTGTTTAGATTGTGAGGAGCGACTGACCACTTTATTAATTATAGACATTATTATTTTAGAATATATAATTAGATAAGCCTTAAAAGATAACATGACCCATAAATAAAATATAGAACTTATAACCCGATTTTTTTACTAAATTTGTTGTATCCTAATGAGGGTAGGCATCAGTAATGCCTGTATTATAAGAGAACTGAAATAGTCCCTCTTTTGTGTTAATGCAGGAAAACAGGAAGCACTATTAGTTCCCCTTTTCAGTTTCCATATAAACTACTACGGAAATGGGAGTCCTTCCTTAGTGTCGTTAACTTGTAGAGGCGGACACTTTCAAACACGACAGAGAGACAACCTTTTTTGAAAACTAGGAGAGACAACACAAAACGTAAGTGCTGTATGCCTGTTAAAGATTGTACAAACGTGGTATGCACACTACGCGGTATTTATGAAAGCGGGTCATGTTTATATTTTTTCAGACCCCGGGGGAAAAAGGAACGCGCATGACTGAGGCTTTCACCCGTGATTTATAAATACTTTAAGAAGCGCTTGGAGCGCGAGCCTAGTAAGTTCGTTCCCCTTTCATTTAGTTAACTTGGCGGGAACCGGGAGTCAAATGACTGATGTACTTATAGTGGTCTCTTTACCCTAGACACTGAAGTCGTGAGGTTTACCGATATTGCAGTATTACCCTGACCTGGATTTCAAAGCGAGCAGAGAGGGTTTACACACATATAAGAGCTAATTGAATAGTTGTAAAGGGTTGCCGACTAGAATACACGGTAAATACCACTCTCTTTTTTTGATAAAGTCAACGGGGGTAGATGGTTCTTTGTAAAATACATATGACCAGTAACAACAGAAAGTATCTATAATAAATCAACTATATAAATCAACTATAATAATCAACTATAGAAATCAACTTTATCTAGATACCATGCCCGGACTGGTTTAATGAATTCAATTGAATTATACTAACAAATGGCAGGTTATAATGGTCAGTTCGCTCACAGAAAGAAGATCTCAAAAACTTTGTTTGATTGAAAATGCACATGTAAATATGTAGATAGATATTTTGGCTATTGAGGTTTGGACCTTAAAAATAATGTCTGTTTCCTTTCCTTTTATTTGTTGTTTGTACAGATGGATTGTAAATAGCCCTAGTCCTGAAGAGGCCAGAATTGATTGGCTGAAACGCGTCGACCATAAAGAGACGGCAGATACATATAAATAATTTTGATTAATTTGAATAGTGTGATGAGGGATCTTTAAGACATTGGGTTTAAATCATTTCGACCTAATTGTTTTCCTCATATGAGTCTGCATGATCTCAATAGGAATGTCTGTTTTAGGTTTTGTTGAGACATCCTAACTCAAAACGAAGGGCTTCTATTTTGTTGTATATATGTAAAAAGTATTTGTATATACAAATGTGTTTGAAATTATAATTGAGAGATATATAAACTTTTTTTTATTTGATAAAAAGAAAAAATAAAAATCATTTGATAATAACCTCTAACGTGTCTGTGGGTCAAGATGAGATAGGAGACTATATAAAAGAGATATATATACTTAGTTTTGTCACAGTGATACAAACACTAATATAGGGAGTATTTTACTTTTATTCCTTATCATTTCAAATTATTATACATACCGTGTGCACCAAGGTACCATTTTTGTATTGAAGTCAATAGGAGCAAAGCAGCGGTGCCATCTTGGTCATGGATCATACGAAGTTTGGTTGTACTGCAGTAATTCTGCCATGTCTGTGCAGTGGTAGGAATGAACGCCCGCCTGAGCAGGATCCAGTAATGAGTTAAATGCAATGTATACAGTTCCCTGAGTATTGACATTTCCATCCGCCATCTTTGCACATAATGACAACCGTGAGATGCTGCTCTGGACACAGGGATCTTAAAGCTAACTCCTCTGCTATCACTCAAAGACAACATATACCTTGTGGCAGTAGTAAACTGCATTGTCCATCACATGTATTGTGCAATAACAACAGACCGTCCCAGGATCTAGAGAAAAGCCATTAGGCACGCTAGGTAGAGTGATGTCACTCTTTTCTGCCTTTACCTACAGGTGAGAGGTTTGCTGCAGCAGAAGCAACCACTATGCCATTTAATACTTTACTCCTCTAGAGGCCTAGGCTTCGTCTCTTGACCCGATCTGTGTACCACTCTTTTTGTGAATGGTGTTATGTGTCATGGTCATTAGGGTCGACTGCTCTCTGTTGCTTTTTATGTAGCACAAAACACCTGCCTGGTCAGTCTCAACTCGTCAGTAAGGAGCACCACTCATTGTCAACATGTCGGTATCTCTCCTCGGTAAGGGGTGTTGTGCTTATTGTTAGTCCAGAGTACAAGCACCTTGCACTGTAAAGTTATTCTTGGCACAAAGTAATAATGCGCTCTCTTAGTGCACACATTACAAGTCATGTGACGTGTGAAGTAAGTTGGGGCATTGCTCTTACTGTAAATGGTGCCTGTGTTTCTCATAAAGTAAGGGTCGCTGCTCTTTGGTCTTGTATAGAGTTCAAATCTATAAATAATTAACCAGGTTTGTTAAGGAGACTACCGCCCTGCTACTGTACATGGGGGTGTGTCGAGTCATTACCAGACGCCATCCTTTCTGGGAGTAGCATATGTATTGGTGGCTAGAAAGAGGCACTTACTGGGAATGACTGACCGAGGGGGGTAGAGGGGACCTTGGAGAACTGAAAGAACTAGGGAGGGCAATAAACAGCCCCATAAGAGTTTGTGCAGGGATCACCTACGTGCTGAGGTCCATGACCCTGGCACGGCTTTTAAAACGGGGTGCTGGGAGCAATACTGGGAATGCTCTGTACCATAAACAATATATTTTCTATAAAGTATACAAATTACATACTAAGAAACACTCTTATTTTTAGTTTCCTTAGAGGAGGAGCTCCAGGTAGTGCATACTGATAATCATCTACTATGTGTAGGGTCACTCTGAGACTCGGTTTGCTCAGTCCTACTGCGGAAGGCCTTCCCTCTGATCTGGATGCGATGCAGGCTGGGAGATGGGGCTGCAGGCATAGCAGCACATTGTGGATGGCAGTATCTGGAGGGCTCCAGGTCTCAGGTGAAGGAGGTGCAGTGGCAGTCATCTCACTATACAAGTCAAGTCAAGTCAAGCAAGGTTTATTCGACGGTTGTCATAAAAGCATATAATACAAATACAGTTCATCGAAGAATAAAAAAATAAATAAGGTTAAAATTACATAATTATACATACAGTATACTTCAAGGGAGCTAAAGTGCATACACGGAGTCCGGAAATGTATTGGTTGGCCTATAGGGGGGGTTGCCGTTGCAACAATTTACTTCTTATTGTCCAAGCCCACCCTAGAAACGTTGCCACAGCTATGGACACAGGTTGATCGGTGCAGGTACAGATTATTCTAACAGCCACCATCCCGCTCCTAGTACCCAATAGTTTACACATGGGAGTTAACCATGTCCTGCGAGGTGCTGTGTACACAGGACAAACAAACAATAGAGGGTCAACGGTTTCCCTAGGGGCCAGGCAACCGGGGAGGCGACCTTACCCCCACTGGACCAACGATTAGTAAACACTCTGACCGGTAGGCTTCCAATTCTGAGTTGAAAATAAAGCTTACGGTCTAAGGGTCTTGTGATAACATCCCAAAAATGTTCAAAACTGGCCCGGTTATTGAGAACCAAAAAGGTGCCAGTCAATGAAAGTGGAGCAGTATTCCTATAGGCTTTCGAGGCAACTGCCTCCCAATACAAGGTTTTGAAAACTTTTTTGGAAGGAAACCTAACATTTACGGGGTCTTCCCACATTTCATTCAGACCTAGGTTCAGTAATACCTCGCCAATCTTACATAACCACTTGATCTTGTGAAAGTGTCACTCTTAATTACATCCATAAGCCCACCAGCAAATACTCTCAATTTGGGTGTTGTCCATAGCCGCCTCCTGTATAAAACTGGGCGCAAGGAAGGAATTAATGCAATTGGGCTTAATCACAGGTCGTAAAGTAAAGGACACATTGGTGTGCTCTGGGGTAACTTAATAAGATTTCTTAAGAACCGGTTTTCAGAGGATGACAATTTCCTTAGGTTCTCAAACCCCCAGATCTCCACCCCATATAATGTGGAACTAACAACTTTGCCATTATACACTGTTAGGACCGGGGCTATTGGCTTAGTAAGGGACCTGGAGTGCTCCAAACTCAAAGCTCCAGCAAGCTGACGATGTTTGAGAGTCGCCAGCTCAGTCTGTTGCTTCGAAGAAAGGTCATGTTGGATGCAGATACCCAGATAATTAAAGGCTTGGACCTTCTCGAGCGGCAGCTTATTCATAGTTACAGTACCCTTGAAGGATTTTGGTTAATTAAAAGACATCAATTTTGATTTTAAAACATTCACTTCCAAACCTCGAGTGGAACAAAAGTTTTCAAAAATTCCTAGAGCCTTTGGCAATCCACTCGGGGTTTTTGCAATAATCAGACAATCGTCGGCAAACATTAAAATGGGAATATTTGCTCCTGCAAGAGTAGGGGCATCACTATTCAATTCTATCAACATTTTTGCCATGCCATTAATATACATGGAAAATAAAGTTGGTGCAAGAAAACAGCCTTGCCTAACCCCTCTTTCCACAGGAAACTGGGGGGTAACATTTCCTGGGTGCCCCCATCTGATCTGATCAAAATTCTGCTCATGTAACCTAATGATTAGGGCAAGAAGGGGGCTCGGCATTCCCATGTCTTTAAGAACGCACCACAAGATAGGGCGAGGGACAAGATCAAATGCTGCCCTAAGATCAATGAAGGCAGCATATAGACTACCCCCAGCTATTTGCACAGTCTTCCAGTACAGCATAGCAAAATGCAGCACTTGGTCGACTGCGCTAATAGAGGATCTGAATCCTACCTGGAGATGGGATAGGATTTTCTGATCCAGTTCCCACTCTAAAATCCTATTTAAAATTAGCCTGCCGAAGACTTTTTGCATAGTGTCAATAAGGCTAATTGGACGATAGTTACCAGGTAGAGATTTATACCCCTACTTGAATACGGGTATAATTTCAGCCCCATTCCAAGATTGGGGTATAGGGGCTCCTCTAGCTATTGCATTTGCTAACAGGAGTATCTACCTGCCCCAAGGGTCTTTGTCTTGCAAAAATATGTCAGCAGGAACTCCATCTATGCCTGGTGCTCTACCATGGACAACTAGGTTGAGGGCAATTAGCACATCACCTATGTTGAATATATCTTCCGTGAGAGATGGGTGCGGAACCTCCATGATTGTACTTTGTTCCACACCCTTGGCATATTGGGGTTTAAAATAAGCCACCCATTCCTCTTGAGCCACCCAATTTAGTGGTTTATCAGGAGTTCCCTCACTTCCCCATTTGAGCACACTCCAAAATCTTCTTGGGTCTTTTTGGGCACCTGCTTCTTTTAGGTCTTGCCAGCTTTGCTCATCCCATGCACGCTTAAATTTAGAAACTACATTCTTATATGCCACCCTGGCAAGCCGGACACTCCTGCTTGATTCACGTTTTATTGCTCTACCTAGATCCAATCGAGCCTGCCGACACTCCCCGGTATACCAACGTGGAGGGTGGCAGACACGATTGTCACTCGGCTTACATGGCCTTACAAAAAGACTTCTTAAGTCAAGAAAAAAGGATTCATGGATCTTTATACTCCTCTCTAGAACTGAGACGAGGCCCCTTCTCTAGCTTGCTTACCCAGATCACTCGTAGCTTGTTGTAGTGTAGTTCCTATTATCCCAATAGGCTCTGCGCATTGGAATAATACCTTCAATAGTATAGACCTAGGACGGAGGTTAACTAGGTCTTCTACTGACGATATTAGACTTAAAGTTTTGGGTTTGCCAGCTAGCTCAGAGTTCACTAGAAACTTTCTCGAATAGACAAGGAGGAGTTGAACCTCCCTGGATAGACAAGAAGGGATTTCGTTTCTGACAACCATAGAACATGACAACTTTGCTCTCCCCTAATCAAGAGTGTATCTCTAGAGTCGTGTGAAAACAAAAGACAACTTATTTTACTCAGTCAGTTCAGTGCATTCTTAGTTTCACCAGATTGTAGAGAAAAGGAAGAGACAGGCGTGTTCAATAAAAGATGTTATTTATTGATCAGTCTCTTTTCTCGTACAAGAGAAATGAATCGATATTATTGCAATACTTATGGTTAAGTAAAGTGCATACAATAAAAGCAGAAGTATAAAATAATACTGTAAAAACATTGATATGGTTTCTAAGCCATATGGTGGTTTAAAATGGATAAAATAGATACATACATATATACATTTGACTAATCGTACTCAACTGGTGCTTCTAACTACGCTACCCCAGTGTACCTGACCTAAGCCTAATACGTGGGCGGGAGTAGATAAGTAGCAGTTTAAGTTAAGGTTGTTTTGCCAAGTGACTGACTCAAGAATTCTCTGTAAGGGGTTATTCAGTTCTGTACCTGAGATCTAGAATGGTTGAGGGCTGGTATCTCTCGTCTTTGGTCTCGATATTCCAGGCTGCCTGCAAGGGCTGCTTGGAAGCACCGGAGCTGGATTTCTCGGCAGGAGAAAACAGCGTCTCGTTCTCAGCGCGTCAGGAAGGCGGGGCAGCGCCAGCGGGGTCCGCTCTGTGCTGGCCTCTTCGGCAGGTCTCGCTGCTCCGATCTCGTCACCACTGCGTGTGTTTGCTTAAGGCAATGTCGGTAATATTTATACCTGTAAGGTGCCGAGATTGACGTAAGGATGGACATAGATACGTCAATAAGGATGTCATACGAACTGGTCGTTAGCACATTCTTTACTGAAGTTCTTGGTGAAATCAAAACAATGGCCGCAGGGATTTTCCCAGGTTGTCATAGGTTTGATTTGTTTTGAGAACTCCGTATGCCTTATCAGGGGCTGAAGGAATATTGCTTGCCTAATTAGATGGCAAGCGTTATGACCTAATCAGATAACGCGTTCCTGTGCCGTGGTGTGGCTTAATCAGATAACGGTTTTTGCATCATGGGATGGCTGCTAGTTAATTGTTAACCAGAACAGGGTCAGGAATAGGGGGATCGATACAGAACCTATAGGAATGCATCACATTGTGATAGCTTGCTTGTTATAAAATCTATGTGCTCATGGCACTCTGCGACTTTGGCCCATCGAAGATGGCGCATTTCATTTGAAATGACTATGTCAATGGGTGAGTCTTGTCCCTCGCCCCTGATATCGGTGGATACTTCCCAATAGGTTAAGGACATACATAGTGGGTTGTGATCGCTCTCAACCCTTTCAACTATCGACATATCTACTAGGTGTTTCCATAATCCCAGACTGATCAGGATATAGTCGATTCTGCTTTCGCGAGGGCCACTCCTAAAAGTAGTGGCCCCTAGTTTATCATGCAGGGTCCTGCCATTGGTTGCTCTCAACCCTTTATTCAAACAAAATGAATTTAACTGAATTGAGAGTTCGGTCCACCTTTTTTAACTGGGTCTAATTCGAGCTTCGGAACACCCCACTCCCTATCTTCCTCATCCATAATATTCCAGTCGCCACCTAACAAGGGCTCAAAGGTCGTATTAAAATCTCCACCTAGGATAATGTGTGAATGTTGAGAGTAACATTCAATACATTCATCCAGGCGGGCTAGGACTGCCGAATTCTTACCCCCCGTGCTTCGTGCATACAAGTTATAAATATGGACTGGTTTTTCATTTCTAAACTTGAGAGTGAGAATCTGGAAGTCCCTATGATTAGAAACAAGTGGTTTAATGAGAACATCAAGATCCTGCCTAACCCAAACCGATAGGCCACCCGATGGGTGTCCTCTACCACCCTTTTCTGCATGGACACTATAATTCAGGTACCCTGGAAAATGCAATGGTTCTAACAACCAGGTTTCTTGGAATAGACATATTTCGTGTTGATTAATAAATAAGGCGCAATCTGGTGATTCTGCTTTAGATTTTAGGCCGGCCGCATTCCAAGATAAAATTGAGCAAGATTTACCAGGTCCAAATGACAGGCTCGCATTTAAATTCAGACTAGTATTCTCATCTGCCATAGAATTAATCGGATCCTCAAAAGTATCCAAAGATATTGGTATTGATGTGAAACCCAGAATCACTACCTCAGGCTGGGGTGACTTTTCTCTAGCCAGGCCGTCTGGACCACCTGTTTGGGCTGCTTCATTCAATAGTCAATCGTTGCAGTCCAAGACAGAACTTCCTTCTATGATCCATCTCGGTCGATTTTCACAGTGCATTGGCCATTTCTGGGGGGGGGGACAATCTAATTTCTCCGTATTATTTTAATGCATTGACCATCAAGTACCTTTGCAAAAATTGTAGTTTTACCTTTCACGCTGGCCACAACATGACAAGAATGCCAATCAATTTTTGGCAAGTCCCAAAATTAAATCCAGGTTCTCAGATTACAAGTTCTCATGTTTGCCTCTCAACACTATATCACTGATATGAATTCACCAACCTCATGGAGTCAGAAAATCCAAGTGTTTCTTTTTTAACTGGAACATGGGCCGCTGCATTATCTGACCCAGATGTTAAAACAGATATTCCTTTACAAGGGAGGAGGTGGGATTATTTACCACAGTCATTTCAAAGCCACCTTAAAGTCCCTCTCGCACCTCAATTGTGAAGTCCTCCCATTTAACTGAAAAATACACAGACCCACTCCACTAACAGCTTCCGATTTAAGATACCCTGGCCTGAGGGAGAATTGTATCCATTCACTACTAGGTTTTATGGAAACCTGTGTAGATTACCCCAATTTAACATTCCTAGGGAATTTTAATTTTTACCTTGAACGCATGGACGACAAGAATACAGAGCAATTAGTGAAATTTCCCACTCACAAAGCGAATCAAACACTGGATGGGATTTTCACGAACAGTCCTGACTTTGAAAAAGTCATGCCTTTGGCATGGACAGACCATAGAACTGTTATGTTCAAACGTACTGTCCTCACAAAAAATCTCTTGACTTCTAATGTGCTGTCAGTGATAAAATACAGCCATTGGAAAAAATTGATAATTTGAAATTAAACAATCTGCTATGCGAGCCCAAGCCAACAATTACTGGTGATATTGAGCAAGCATCTGCCAACTATGCCGCTTGGATCGCTGCATCAGTTTCCCAATTAGCGCCATAAATTGGGCCTAACTATAGGTCCACGCCCTCTGCACCGTAGTATTTCCAGGAGCTCAAAGAACTAAAAAAGCAATGTAGTTTCCAAAAACAGGTCTGGAGGCTGAACTACTATAGCTCAGAGGAAAAAATAAATATAAAATCCGGAGAAAATTATTCATATCACTAATTGGTGCAACCAAAACTTAATTTTGTTCAGAATACATTAAATGAGCTAATAATTCCACCAAAGACGTTTTTTATCACAGTAAAGTCCCTATTCAATATTTGTAACAAATGTATTGTTACTCTGGATCAACAATTATGTGACAAAATAGCTGACTTTTTCTGTTCTAAAGTAAACAATATCTTTTCTGAATTCTCTGCTATATCAGAGAGCATTGAACTGTCCTCAATGGCAAAGATAGTTGAAGAAACCAGCTATGCTAAATCAGACCAATGCCCTCCTTCACTGACCTCCTTCACCCCATTGACTGAAGAGAAGGTAGCAATCCTTATGAAACCTCTAAATCAGGTGTCCCCTCGGATCCCAACCCTCCCGGGGTTCTTTATCCTGTGCCAAACACCGTTTCAGCTCACTTTAGTTGGCCTGTAAACTGGATTTTGTCCTCTAGCTGCTTTCCAGCTATGTGGAAAAAAAGCATCCATTTTGCCTCTTCTGAAGAAATTCTTGCTGGATCCCCTTGAGGTGAAGAACGATAGGCCTAATTTGCGCCTTCCTTTACCAGCCAAGTTACTCGAAAAGGCCGTGAACCAAGAAATTATGACCTTTCTAGATAACACTAACCTCCGCCATCCAGTACAACATGGGTTTAGACCCAAACATTGTAGAGTCCGCCTTAGTGGCAGCCACGGAAAAAATTAGAGCCATTGTAGATGGATGAGGTAAGGCGGCCTTAATTCTTTAGGCCGCATTCGACACAGTTGACCACACTCTTCTGGTCACCCATATCGAATGCATTAGCATTAAGGGAATGCTTTTAAAATTGATTAAGTTCTTTCTAGCCAACAGAAAGCAAGTGGCTGCTCTTGAGGACTTCACCTCTGAGTCTTTCACTCCTCCCTGCAGGGTCCCTCAGGAGCACTTGTTGACTTCTACCCTTTTTAATGTATATATCACCCCTCTTAACTAACTTATTTCAATCAATCAATCATAGTATTTATAGAGCGCATTGCATACCCGTGATGGTCTCAAGGCGCTGGGGGGGGGGGATCAATCAAACAATCAATGTACTTGTAAAGCACGCTACTTACCCGTGAGGGTCTCAAGGCGCTGAGGGGAGGGGGTGCCACTACTGTTCGAAGACCCAGGTCTTCTGAAGGCGAGCAGGTCCTGGGTCTGCCGGAGGTGTGTAGGGAGGGTGTTCCAGATCTTGGCGGCGAGGTAGGAGAAGGATCTGTCGCCGGAGGTTGTTCGTTGGATGCGGGGGACAGCGGCGAGGGCGAGGCTGGCGGAGCGGAGCTGGCGGGTGGAGGTGTAGAAGCTGACTCTGCGGTTAAGGTAGGCTGGTCCGGCGTTGTGGAGTGCTTTGTGTGCATGGGTGAAGAGCTTGAAGGTGATCCTCTTGTCGACGGGGAGCCAGTGTAGGTCTCTCAGGTGGGGGTGATGTGGCTGCGGCGGGGGACGTTGACGATCAGTCGGACGGATGTGTTTTGGATGGCGTTGTAGTCGTCGTAGGTGTTTGGCAGGGATTCCTGCGTAGAGTGCGTTGCCGTAGTCCAGTCTGCTGCTGATGAGGGCTTTGGTCACCGTTCTTCTTGTTTCGGTCAGGATCCACTTGTAGATCCTGCAGAGCATGCGGAGGGTGTTGTAGCAGAAGGAGGAGACGGCGCCGACCTGTTTAGACATGGAGAGGGAGGAGTCGAGGATGAATTCCAGGTTGCGTGCAGGAGTTGTCCCAGGCCGAAGGGGTGGGTCTTAGGATGAGGACCTCCGTCTTGTCTGAGTTCAGCTTCAATCGGATGTTTCTCATCCAGTCGGCGATGGCCTGCATTCCTTCATGGAAGTTGGTTTTGGCGGTGTGGGGGTCTTTGGTGAGGGAGAGGATCAGCTGGGTGTCATCGGCGTAGGAGAGGATGTTGAGGTCGTGTCGTCGTGCTACGTGGGCAAGCGGTGCCATGTAGATATTGAACAGTGTTGGGCTGAGGGATGAGCCTTGGGGGATGCCGCAGATGATCTCAGTGGCTTCGGAGCGGAAGGGTGGGGAGGCGGAGTCTCTGAGTTCTGCCAGAGAGGAAGGAGGTGGTCCAGTCCAAGGCCTTATCTTGGATTCTGGCGTCGTGGAGGCGTGTTCTTAGTGTGCGGTGGCAGACCTTTTCGAAGGCTGCTGACAGGTCCAGGAGGAGGAGGGCCGTGGTTTCTCCGTTGTCAAGCAGGGTCCTGATGTCGGTGGCGGCGATGAGGGCAGTTTCGGTGCTGTGGTTGCTGCGGAACCCGGACTGGGACGGGGCCAGTATGTTGTTTTCCTCGAGGAAGGTGGTCAGTTGTTTGTTGACGGCCTTTTCGATGACCTTCGCCGGGAACGGAAGCAGCGAGATGGGTCGGAAGTTCTTGAGGTCCTTGGGGTCCGCCTTGGGTTTTTTGAGTAAGGCGTGGATCTCTGCGTGCTTCCAGCTCTCCGGGAAAGTCGCTGTCTCGAAGAAAATGTTGATGGTTTTCCGGAGGTGGGGTGCAATGGTACTGCTGGCTTTATTGAAGATGTGGTGTGGGCAGGGGTCTTCCAGAGATCCGGAGTGGACGGTGTTCATGATCTTGATGGTGTCATCGTTGTTGATGTTGGTCCAGGCCAGCAGGCGGTTGGTGTGGGTAGTGGTCGTGAGAGCGGGGGTCTCAGCGGTTGTTGGGGTGGTGACGGTGTTGAAGCTGTCGTGGATGTCTGCGATCTTGCGATGGAAGAAGGTGGCCAGTGAGTCCCATAGGTCTTGAGACGGTGAGATGTTGTTGGTGTTGGGGTTGGAGAGTTCCTTCACGATGCTCTTTGCTGTTGTGTGCGTTGTTGTCTAGGCGGTCTTTGAAGGAGGTATTTTTGGCAGATCTGATGAGGCGGTGGTGTCTGCGGGTGGCGTTCTTGTGAGCTGTGTAGCTTTCCGGTGTTTGGTCACGGGTCCAGTTCTTTGTGAGTTTTCTGCAAGTTCGCTTGGAGGCCTGGAGGTCTTTGGTGAACCAGCTGGCTCTCTTGCTGGTGTCGGTGTTGGGGGGTTTCTTGAACGGGGCGAGGGTGTTGGCGCAGTCGTCAATCCACTGTCTGAGGCTGCGGCGTCGGTGTTGGTCGGGTCTGCGGGTGGGCTTTGGGCGAGAGCGGTGGTAAGCTGGTCCTCAGTGACCTTGCTCCAGTTGCGACGAGGCATCTGTTGGGTGTGGTGGTGTGTGGTGGGTTTCCGGAAGGTGAAGTGGATGCAGCGGTGGTCGGTCCAGTGGAGTTCGGTGGTGTGGTTGAACTTATTTAGTCATGTGGCTTCTCAGTCTTCTCTTATGCTATGCTTACGACACATTGTGGTGTCTGTCTCTTGTAATCCAGAAAAAGGGGCCATACAATATCTGCATGGGCAGAATCACTAACTAGATGCAGAAACCCTGTTGAAAATTAAACTCTGAAAAAACGGAGGTGCTGCTGTTTGACAGAGACACCTACTTTTGGAACACTACTTGGTGGCCCCCCTAACCTTGTGTTCCTCCCATTGCCAGTTCAGAAAGCAAGAAACTTGGGAGTCATTTTTAACGCCAAGTTATCAACGCCAAGTTATCCTTCATGTACCGTGTAAAAATAGGTAACATCTTCCTGTTTTCGCACACTGAGAATATTTAAAGAATTATTCCCTTCCTTCCAGTTGAGTTAAGTGAAACAGTAATTATAGCCCTATTTTTCTCTAAATTAGACTATTGTAATACCTTATAAGTAGGCTTCCAAATCCACATACAAAATAGATTGCAGACCCTTCAAAATGTTGCAGCTAAAGTGCAGATGAACATCCCAAAATTCTGTTTGGGTTTCCAAACTATCAAAGAACTGCACTGGTAAGTAATCAGGGCACACATTAAGTTCAAAGCCTTGTGCTGGGCTTATAAAGCCTTGCACCAGACTGGTCTGCTCTTTTTTTTCAGGAAACTTTTAAATGGTATTAATATTCACCCACACGCACTTTGCAGTCTAGTACAATGAGATCGGTACTCATTCCAAGAATTAAACACCACATTGGGGAGGAAAACGTTTCTCCTACTCTACAATGGTGGAATTCAGTGCCTGGCCACCTTAGAGCTTAACCAAATCCCCTAAAGTTTATTAAACAACTAAAAGCCTGTCTCTTCTGCCTATATTTCTTCTCTGCTTTCGTCCAGAGACATCATTCTGACACTAGTGCCAAGACACCTATTGGCATTCACGCGCTCTACAAAATTACTAGCATTAACATCCAGTGCTCTCCAGGCAACCCACCATGCTTGTTGACTTGCCTCATGAGGTAGGTCTCCAGGTCTACTGGGGAGCAGCTCAGTCTGTTGCTGCCTCATGTAAGCAAAAGGCGCCCCTCTTAATATTGACATCTCTAATTATAGATGGTCCACCCTCTCTGTTAGTGTGTATACATCTCTCGGAATATGTGACGTTACAACGCATGCTATTACATCACATGCCGTTGCAACGCCAACCTTTACTCCGACTTTCTGTCAGTGAGTCCTGAAAGTTGGAATAGATTAATTTTCTATTCTAACTCCAGTGTGTGCAACAGTAGGGAAGGTTTTGGAGTAAAATCCAACACCTTCTACCCACTGCTGCCCACCTTTTTCATTGCAACGACATGCGATGTAATGGCATGCGCTGTAACGGTTGCGTAATAAAGGCTGTTTTCCATCTCTAGTCACTATGTGTCTCTATGATTCTTGGCATACTTGTCTCTTATGACAGGGAGGGTTTTTTCTCTCCATTTTAGAGATTAAGATGAGTGCAGTCTTTCTCAGTTCAAGAATCTGGCCTCAGTTAACCCCCGTGACTACCGCAGACATCTCAGTGTCAATGTAGCTAATAGTTTGTAACATTATAATTGGGGCACTTGTAAGATTGTATCAGTGGCACATTGAACTTCTCGGTCCTTTTTCTGAGTTTCTGTTGCCGCTTGATGTTCAAGCCGGATACTTTAGCCAATGCTGCAGCAATCTTACCAATAACACAATGCCTTTCCACTCTACAATGAACCCAGACCACCACAAATATGCCTGCTGCTGGTTCATAAAATGGAAGCTGGACAGTGCCTCTTGATCTTGGGTGTCTAGTGCACCATGGCTGTGAGCTCCAGTGCTGCTGATGATCAGATTACTGGACGCACTTAAAGGGTCCAGCAGAGTGACATATTGGTCCCGGTCAAGAAACAGGTTGCTGAATGGTAATTAAGAACTCACACATCTTAAGAGCTGCCTTCTCAGGAATAGTCACGCACTGCAAAGTTGTTAAGTGGCAGTGCACCGGTCTGTGAGTGTGCACTGAACTCATTGACATACATGGAGACCCTTCTTTGGGCTTCATACTACCACACCTTCAAAAGAAGATAACCTCTTCACTATCGATGATAACTCTAGCAGTTCTAGAGAGTTGATTGATTCAGATCAACCAACTCTCAAATGGGTCATACCACGTCCCACTGAGTTAGGTATACTGAGGGGTAGTACTGGCTCACTAACAATATTGGTCCTTTGATGACTTGGGCAGCCCATCAACCCTCCTGAGATGCAGATGGTGACACTCCTTATAGATGTGAATCTCGCCAACAAGACAGTATAGCCCAGTGTCTTCTGGGCAGGCTGTCTTCCAGAGACATACTCCAAACAGTTATCAGTCTTTTCTTTCCCTCCAGGCCAGGGCAACTTCTCTCCTGAAATATAGGCACCTCTCCTACTCATAACATGTGTGTTTGGCCTGTAAGGGGTATTCCTTTTTAGGTTTCGCCTGAACAGCGTACATGCGCAGTCAGCGAAATCTGTTTAAAAATGGGCTTAGCACCCACCCATTACTTACCAATGCTTAACATTAGTTGAATTCCACATCACTCTCATTTCCTTGCTTCTTATTGGTCTTCAGGGCCGGACTGGCCATAGCAGGCACCGGTGCGCTGCACGGGTGGGGGCCGGTTTTGGGCCCCTGGGGGCCGTTTTTGTTACAGGGCTGTTTTTGCAGCATAGCTGCGAAATCGGCACTGTACCAAAATCTGCCGAAAACCGGCCTCGGCACAGAGCTCGGGCACCTCCAACCCCCCGAGTGGGGAGAGGGGGGCCGGCCGAGCACTTTGCCAGGGCCAGTTGTGGTTCCCAGTCCGGCCCTGTTGGTCTTCTCTTCCTGCAGTGGAGCATGGGCCTGCAGTGGAGCATGGGCCTATCACAGCTTCCCGTTTGCAGCCAGTGTCCTTCCACTGGTTGCGTACTGCTCTAGGAACTTTTTGTTTTGTTTTGTAACTTTTTGTTATGCACTCTAAAAGAATGCATGGCACTGTACAGTCTCCCTCCCCCATCTGCATACCCTACCTCACTCTATTCCAACTGTCCACTGCTGCTTCTCCCCCAATCACTGCTGTCCAACATGTATAAAAACTAATAGATTTCTGTAGTACTCTCAGTCTATGTGATGAGGCATGCTCTGGAATGTTGAGCGCCAGAGAGTGCTGCTTGAGGAGTTTGGAATGTAAGGATTCAACTGTTGTGACAGTTGAGCTGACTCTTGGTAGCTGTGTGACCGCGGTGGTTACAGCACTGCTTTAAGTAAACTAAACTTATCACCTACTACCGGAGTCGTCGTACTTGTACCTGGGAAAGAATACTACAACTTTGCTTAGGTGAAACCTATTGGCTTTGTCAGTGGTTGTTCCGTTAATCAATGCATGTGTTATTTGAAAAGGACACCTCTCCTCCTTTATTTGTGTCCATGTGTCTGTGGTAAGTAAAGGGCAGCATGCATGAGCTTGTGCTCTCTAAGGGACACACCTTCTCTTATTGTACACCTGTGTCTGGTCCATGAGACAAACAGATGTCTGTGATGTGTAAGTGCGTGAAGATAACACGCTCACTACTCTCACTATTAGAGAATGCTTCTCTTGTTGCTAAGCTGCAGTACACTCCTTGTTAGCATGTATGTGGGTCTGAAAAAAAAGGGGCTGTACGGTCATAGTATGGGTCTGGTCAGAGAGGACCTCCGTTTCCGCTGTCAATGTATAGGTCTGGTCTTAGATGGCCTCTGCTCCCACTATCAGTATACGTGCATCTGATCTAAAAGAGGTTTTGTCATATCGATTTATACAGTGCACTATCACCCCAGAGAATTTCCTGGCTCTGAGCAGTTGAGCCCAGCCAGTCTTAGGGCCCGGAGGGACTTCTCGAAAGCCAAGGTCTTCACAGTGTCTTGCAGAATTCAGGAAGTGAAGAGGAGGCTCTGATGTGTAGCAGCAGGTTGTTCAATGCTTTAGGAGCAATGTAGGACGATACTCAACCGCCAGGTCTATTTTTCTGTATGCATGGGATGTGTGCGAGTAGGAGTCTGGAAGATTTGTGAAAGCAGTTGCAATACTTTTGGTATGCTGCGCAGTGTTATGTAGTGCTTTGAAAGTGAGGGTGATTGACATTTTATATATATCTCTGTCCTAAGAGGGGATACATTCATGCTGTGTCCGTATTTGTGTTTGGTCCATGAGGCTAGAACTCCTGCTGTCCGTGTATTTGTCTGATACAGTCCGGCACCGGCTCCCACTGTCAATGTATTTGTGACTGATCTGTTCGGGAATATGATCCTGATGTCCATGTTTGTCGCTAGTCTGAGAAGAGATCTGTCCTTGCTGACAGTATGTGTCTGGTCTGAGAGAGGATTTGATTTCACTTTCACTGATCATGTGTCTGTGATTATTGGAGCTCTACTCCAGCTGTCAGTATGCATGTCGGTGATCAGGAATGGACACGGGTCCTATCGTTTGATGTTTATACTGCCCTGGGCTAATCTGGCATAGGTGGTGGTCAAAAAGCCTCTAATTTCTACAGAAAGTGATAAATCTTGTGGAATCTCCTCTGCTATAATGAAAGTGTTCTGGTGGAAATTCCATTGTGGGATTCTTCACCATGTTCACATTCAGCTCCTGAAATTGACGGATGCCCTATTATGTACCAATCCTTAGTTTGGCGTTCTGTGTCATCCTTAAGAGGCACCCATCATGTTGTCATTTGGTTCTTATTTCGTTGAACTTCTCCTATCATGGTGTCTCCTCATTTTCAATGAATATCATATGGAGACCGTTCTATAAGATTTGGGTACTTGTTGAAGACATTATGTAGGCGCTCTCCTACGTGTGCTATATGATCTGTACACCTTCTTACTGTACCTAAATATCTCATTGTGGTCAGCCTCCCTTTAATTTATTCCATCTCTTTGATCCTTTTTATTGGACTGCCCCCCCCCCTTTGATCTGAGAGCTATACCCTATGTAATCAATTCGAATTTGCCAGAATGTGAATCTACAGAAGTCTCCTCTTCACCTCAGTATGCACTTGTGAGAGCTCAATCGTTTGGGGGTGATAACCTATATTGTGTGCTGTCATTGCGTCAATATTTTGTGTGTTCACACACTTGTTCGTAGTCTGCCCACTATCATACATGGTCATTGTTATTGTTGCAATATTGCATGCCCAATACTGAACACGGAAGAAATACAGGGACATTTCATGAAGAGCAGCTCATGTCTTGCTTTTGTAAATCAAATACAAAAATTAATAAGTATTAGCAAAGAAGGAGACATGTTGGACTCTGTGCGGCTGGTCTATACATTTATTACAGGATTTTGCTTCATTTATATAGTTTGTTTATGTACTGTGGCCAAATCCACCTGACAGATCAGCCGAGTGCTGTATAGGTGAAGCAGAAGAAAAAATATTGATGAATCTTAGGTAATGAACAGTATGTACAGCATTTATATGTTTGAAAGAGACATTAGCAAGAGAAGTTTCTATGTGGACTCAGAGTGCAACAAATTATTTCAAAAAGTTAATTGCAGACTTGAGCAACTAAGTGACAAATTGCAGAAATCAGCATTCATGCGTATCATACAACATGGTATGTAAAAGGGATGGCAAAGCAGGTTTAGCTGTAGAACAAAGTTTAGGGAATGGGGAACCAAAGCCAAGGGAAAGCGAAGCAAGTGTACCTGTATATGAAGAGTGGAGCGGGAAGCGTAGTCAGTTGAGACTTCGGCTTAAGATGACTACAAGATTGCCTTGAGGGTCTCTCAAGTGGAGACTATTAGTGCTTATGTAGGACATGCCTTTTACGCTCTATGTTGAATAGTTGCTGGACGGGTGTGCATCTGAGGTAAACTTGGCATTTATTCAAAATGTTCTCTGTATTACCCTGGGCTGATCTTATCATCATCTTTCTGCGTAGTGAAAGTTTGAGACTGACTGGAAATTTCCTTTGACAAGATCTGCTCTTGGTAAGTAGTTTCATCTTCTGTGGGAGATAGGAGGTCGAGTAGACAGCTTTGTCTGTGAGGCAGGCAGCTTTTATATGGAGAATGATTGAGGGAAAGCCTATGAAAGGCACTTGAAAACAGGAGTGATTGATCACAAGCTCCAAGAAATGTGACGGAATCTGGCTACTGAGTTAAGGATTGCTGTGATGGAAGTAAGGTGAGCTTTGCTGGGGAAGGCTAGTAAGCAGGGCATCGCCATACTCTACTAAATATAATACTAGTGCTTGTACAGCAGATTACTTGTAAAGAGTTATTGTTTGTTTGTATAAGCTTTATTCGAGACAATTCTCATAAAAGCACATTAATCAAAATATTTACACAAAATACATAATACAGAATAAAAAAATTCATTAAACACAGTACAGCTCATACAACATTACTGATAAAACAATATATGCCAATACATAAAAACTTTAAAAAGGATTTCCTAATTACATACGACCCCCCAAGAACCGTCGTCTTATCGCCCAAGCCCAACCCATGTATTTGGCGACACCCATAACTATCGAATCCTGCTGTGTTGTGCATAAAATTCTTAGGGCCACTGAACTTTCACGTGTCCCCAAGTTTTTACATACCGGCGAGAGCCATTTCCTCCTTGGATTCACGTAGGCTTCACATGAAAAGAGAAAATGGCCAAGGCTCTCCTCGGCAATTTCGCAGGCAGGACATAGACTGTTAGTGGATCTGTGCCAGCCAGATGTCAATTTATTAAGAGGGATAGATCCTGACCTCAGCTGGAAGACAAGTTTCCTGTCCATTGGTACCGTAACATTATCCCAATAGTTTTCCAAGACAGGTGAAATTTTAATCTCCAGGAAACGGCCAGACATAGAATCTGCCCTATTGTCATTCAGCATCTTACCGCCCACCCAATCCCAATATTGTTTTTTAAGAGCTTCTTTACTTGGGAAGGTTTCTCCCTCGGGGTTGTTCCAAAGATTTGAAAACCCTAGATTTTCCAACATGGTCTTCAGATGTTTTAACCATTTTATTTTATGGAAGACGTCTTCCTTGATGATCCACAGAAAACTCTCAGCGTACTGTCTTATTTCCGGAGTCGTCCAAAGGCGTCTCCAGTAAAGAACTGGCCGCAATCGAGCTCTGTCGATAATCGTGCGTCTACCAAGCTCCAGGAACAATCGGATTAGGGGGGTGCTCTGTGGAAGTCCTGTAATTCCACGCATGAACTTGTTCTCGGAGGTCTGAAGAGCCGTCAGACCATTCCAAGCCCATAGTTCAGCGCCGTATAAGGTAGCACCCAGAACCTTCGCGTCATACACCGTCAGGGCGGGTTTTATAGGTTTTGTTTTTGATTTACGGTGTTCCCCCCTTAGGACACCCGATAGCTGCTGGTGCTTTAGGACTACTTTGTTCACGTGATGCGTCCAGCCAGTCCCCCCCGCAATCTGCACTCCCAAATATGTAAATTCATTGACTATATCGAGCCTGCTGTTATTTAGGGTAATTTTAGGAAAGCTTCTGCGTCCAGCAGAGAAGGCCATTAGTTTAGTTTTTCCTACATTTACCTCAAGCCCGTGCTCCAAGCAAAAAGCATCAAAAATGCTTAATGCACGTTGCAGCCCCATAGGAGTCTTAGACAGAATAAGAGTGTCGTCAGCGAACATCAGGATCGGGACCCTGGTGTCCGCTAACGATGGGGCGTCAACACTAGCCCTCAACATTCTCTCGACTATCCCGTTAATGAATAACGAGAAAAGCAGAGGGGCCATGGAACATCCCTGCCTAACACCCCTTTCAACAGGAAAGTCCACCGTTGTCTCGCTACTTCCTCCCCATTGGACTCTGGCAAAATTGGATTCGTGCAGTCGCATGATTAAAGTTAGCAGTTCTGCAGGAATCCCCAACTTTTGGAGCACCGACCATAGTTTGTACCTGGGGACTAGATCGAACGCAGCCCGCAGATCAACAAACGCGACATACAGGCTGCCCCTCCCCAGCTCAACGGTCTTCCACCGCAATATAGTGAAGCGAAAGACCTGGTCGATGGTACTGGTAGCACGCCTAAATCCCGCCTGGTATGGCGAGAGGGCGCTGTTATCTTCTACCCAGTCCATTAGCTGGTTGGTTACCATTCTCCCGACTATTTTCTGCACGGTGGCTATTAAGCTTATAGGCCTGTAATTAGCAGGCAATGAGCGGTCGCCCTTCTTGTGGATGGGGATAATGGTTGCACATTTCCAGGTGTCTGGAACCACTGCCCCCTTTGCTAAAGCATTTGCTACAAGCAGGATGTATCTCGCCCATCTGGCCACATCATATTTAAAAATATCGGGGGGGATACCATCTGGGCCTGGCGCCCTCCCGCATTTCGCAGAACTAATGGCAATTACTACTTCACTAAGGAAAAAAAGATCTTCGATTGCGTAGACCGGTGTTATTTCATCAGCTGTCACAGACTTATTACTTTCCGCATACTGGGGCCCAAAATAATCAACCCAGGATTCCACTGATACATTATTGTCGGGTTTTGCTGGGCCCGCACCACTACCCCACTTGATAATTTTCCAAAATAACATTGGATCTTTATTATCAGAGGCTTCTTTTAGTTGGGCCCAGTGATCTTCGTCCCATTTCTTTTTTGCACGATAAATGGCTGCTTTGTACAATTTCCTATTCTTTATCACTGAGGCACGATCCCGGTTCCTTATCGCATGCCCCAAATCTAGACGTGCTGCTCTACAATGGTTATCGAACCACCTACCCACTTCTTTAGTTTTCTTCCCTTTTCTTTGCTTTATGAAAAAACATGGTCTTAAAGCGGAGAATAACTTAT